>NC_086166.1:7042500-8438750 GCF_035149785.1 Candoia aspera | reverse complement strand
TTCCAATTCAGGCCCCCCTCTGAATTTGGATGATTCAAGCTCAGAAAGTTTCTGGTGAGAGCAGCTGAACATTTCTTGAGAACCAGAAGAAACTACTTACTTCTAATTCAAAACTCTGTTTCAGGTTCAAGATAGTATTATGAGCTGGAACCATTTTGAATTTGAGAGGTTTTGGACACCATTGCCTACATTTATTAGCATACTGCCTGATGATCCCAGGGTAACATAAGGAACAACATACTCTGTGCGATGTATGCAGGCACCAATTTGAGATGCAACATTAGGAAAGTTGGAGGCTGAAATTTCTACAAGTTAAGACCAACAGAAAGAACAAGGAGGTACATGGAATCTTAAGGACAATGTTAGGAAATGCAGTGGTTGCCACGTAAATAAAAATTGCCTATGACACACAAAAGCGACCAGGTTACCTGCAGACGTCATTAAGGGGCTGAAACGCACACAAGTGCCTTCATCCTCCAGATCTACCAGATCCACCCCACTGGCAGGAACCAACTGAGCCAACTGCTCTCCAAGCTTAAAAAAGAAAAAAGAAAAAACACAGGTCAAGGAAATTAATAGATCTCCCACTGCATATAAATTACAAACTGTTTTTTAGTCTGTGACCCACTCTGAAATACGTTTCTTCTGTCTGCAGGCTGATTTCAGATGCTAAAACTTGCTCAGAATGAGGAAGGCCTCTTTTGGACTTCCACCAACAAGAAGTTGGTGGTGATCTTTTGAGAAATGCATAGCAGATCTCTCTTTTCCTAGCAATCACGTTAAAAAGAAGGCTAGACTTCAGAGGATATCCAGAATAGTTGTACATATTCCATATATTTTGCATTCTTGCCATCCCAACCATCAAATACCTCCTGAATCGTATATCTCTGTCCTAACTGCATGAAGGAAAACAGCGCACCAGAAAAGCATTTAGGAGATACAGACCTACCCAAATATTATTCCTTTTTGTGGCGAGTAACATCTATACATTCTTTTCAGAATTTGAGAAAGTTCAGATGCCAACTCAGACCCAAGGGGCTTGTGCTGGGCTATTTCCCCCCCCCCCAAAGAAATCAGGATTTGATCCCAAACTTTTGATCAATTCGCTGTCAAGAAACACCCACACCTACCCACTGGTTAAAAGTATCGCAAATGTCTCTCTCATCCCCAGAGACTGCAGATGATTGTGCAGCACGGAGCATATGATCTGAACTCAAAAGGAAAAAAGAGAAATTGATTTAGCGCAAGACGTTAACACAGCACAAGCTAAACATCCACTTCCTTCCACCAGCTGAAGCCGCAAGGACCATTTTTTCTCTCAATCTGGGTAACAGCTAGAATTCTTCAGAAATATTATTACGCAAGTTAAGATGGCAAGGTTTAACTCTGAACTACAGCTTACTTTACAGATTTCAATATACTGATACAGCATAGGTGTTCATTAAAATAATAAGGGATTTAAATAGCACACAGCCCTGATTTTCATATAGACATCTGACATAATTTGCTTACTTGTATACGTCATCATATCAGACAGGACTCCAGTTTATAGATCTTTTTCAAACAATTGCATACGTAATAATTCCAAGACCTGTCTTCAGTAAATGTAAAAATGCAGTACCTTAAATATCCTTTTTAAGATCTATAACTGGGACATTAGAAAGCTAGAACCTAAAATTAGCAAAGGCACCAAAGCTCACTCCCTTCTTATAACCGGCTGCTTTTCTCACTTGCTGATGCTAAAACAGGTGGAAGCGTTAATGGGAATAGATGATCAACAAAACCCTTGGTATGGTACTATTTTTCAACAAAATAAAGGTCTACGGATCATGACGTGCTGTCCTTGTGTAATCCTCACCTGTGTGTGACTTTTCTGGGGAAAACTTGAACACCACCACGGGAGAGCTAAATTCATCTTCAACCTTGACAATGAAATTTGGAAAAATAGAATAAGGTCCTGAGTGAGCATTTAAACCAACCTTCCCTAATCGGATGCTTCCCATTGGTGTTCAGAGATTAATGAAAAGGATTTATAGCCAGAACAGCCGGCGTATCTCTTTTATTTGCCAGGGTAAACGTCCGTATTAGAATAGAGCCCAGTTATTAAAGCTGAGACTGGATATCGTTGGACTCCCTTGCTGGCAGGAGCTGATGAGAACAGGAGGCCAAAATACTTGGAAGGGCAGATGTTCCCCACTCCTGGATTAGAAACAAAAACTCTGGCTATTAATAGTAGCATCCATCTCCTGAACCCAACTGTTTAACATTCAAGGTGCTGGTTGTTATAAAGCCCTGCATGGCATAGGGCCTGGTTACTCAAGGGACTACCTGTGCCTCATAACATCTGCCCAGACAATCCGATCCTGCAGGGTTGGCGCGCTCTGGGTTCCTTCGATTAAACAATGTCATCTCTTAGGACCCCAGAAGTGCACCTTCTCTGTATCAGCGCCTGTCAGCCCTCTCAGGCAGACCAGACAGGAAACACGACCAGATGAGCTAATTCTAGTTTATTGTAAGGCTTCATTAACAGAATCTTGCAAGGCTGAAAGTACAAATCTCCCGTTGGCCCTTTTTACCACCTGATCAGTTAGGGTGGATCCTTCCTAAGTTTCTTTCTCTTCAGTTGCAGGCTCCTCTCCCTTTTATCTGATCATTCCCTAGGCAGCATCTCTCTCCCCCACCCCAAATCCTCCAGGGTCATTCTCACGTTCCATTATAGCACCTGCCTTCTGGAATGAGGTTCCCCAAGATCCTGATGGCCCCCACCCTGCTGTGGTTTAGAAGAGCTGTGAAGACCTGGCTCTTCATCTGGGCCTTTGGCGAGGGAGACTGAGACCCCTTACTTCATTTCACCTGCCATCTCTTACCTTCTTTTTTTATCTTTTATAGATTTGATTGTAATTTCTTTGATGGTTGTGAACCGCCCAGGTGTTGGGAGTTGCGCAGCTTACAAGTTTAATATTGCTGTTATTATCTAAGGAGATAAAATACTGCCTAGTGCTTCAGACATGCTCCTGACATGCTGAGCTCCGATTATTTAGGCAAAATTGTTTTGTTTGTGCAGAATTTTGTCGAAAAGCTACGGCTGGAGCACTTGTCTTGATCTGAAACAGGATTATCCCAACCATTTCTGTCCTTGCCTTTCTCTTTCATTAAGTGGATCAATCTGTAATTACTTCCTAAGCCATTTAAATGTGCCAAATAATGGGGTAAGAGGGCTATTTTTGGAAAATAAAAGTTTGAAAACAAAAACGTACCGAGGTTCTAATAAAATCTTGGTTCTTCAAGTTTTCCAATAGCCGTTGACTCTACAAAACAAATGAATTAAAAACAGGGAGACCACTCAAAAGGCAATGCACTGTAGATGGGGTCATAAAACGTAAAGCAACACACTAAAGTCAAGCTGTTACATCAAGTTGGCTAACCTTTCACACTCAAAATGTTTTGCACAGCTTTATTATTCTATATACTATCACAGTCCTATCACATGCTCACCCACCAGATTTAAAATAGGCACTAAATGCCTCTGCATAAGGCTTCTGCTAGGCAACCGTACGGCCTGGTGCATATATTTTTATGCTCTTTTCCACGGCATGTTGTATGAATCCGCCCATCCCATGAAACTGTAATTTATATACAGGGATGCCCACTGGGGGGAGGTTATCAAAAAAGTCAAGATGGTGGCCACGACTCTGAGACACGGGTAAAAAAAAGGGGGGGGCTTCGACCACGCAGTCGCAGCCCCCACCTTAACTTTCTTTGACCTCCTGTGAAAGTCCATTTGTATGGATACAGGATGTTACGTGAAGAAAGGAACTGCCTGGAATCCAGATTTGGAGTGAATTTGGGTAATCCAGGTTTGGGGTCAAGCAGGTTGTGCGAACCCAACTATTCTGCCTTTTTATTTGTCCCCTGACCCAAGTCCCCTACATCCCTCTTGACACCCCACTTCCTCTCCCACTGTGGGCACCCTTGGAAGAGAAGGCAACGGCAAGCTTTTTGCACCAATCAGCTTGGGATCCTAAGTTCTGAGAACAAATCAAATCACTTCACTGGGAAACACACGGAACTTAAAGCAGTCTCCCCTCCTTACCAGCTGGGAGGCACGCTTAATCCTTTCCACAATTCCGTCATGGCCAAGGTACTGCAAGGACAGCCACAGTGACAGGGCACGCAATTTCTCCACTACCTGATTGGAGGTCAGGCCTGCTGCTAAAGACTGAAAGAAGCCCAGTAAAGAAGTAAATACCAGAGGTATATTGTATCTCTTGTTTTGTCTGAATTTGCTCTGCTCGTTCCAAAAGCTCAGTATAAATTAGAGTAGAGCAGTGTTTCTCAACCTTGGCAACTTGAAGATGTGTGGACTTCAATGCCCAGAATTCCCCAGCCAGCCCACACATCTTCAAGTTGCCAAGGTTGAGAAACCCTGGAGTAGAGGAACACAAGACAGCAATGCCCACCTGAAGCAAACATTAAGGATTCAAAGTGTCATCTCCTACTACTTAAGTCACTGAAAATCAGATTTAAAAGATGGGTTTTCTAGGCTCTGGTATTAAGGTTGCCCTAAAATTCACATTTGAAAGAGTATCAAAGGGGAAAAAAAAAGGCAAAAATGCATTGATTTTGTAATCTTTCCCCTAAAGCTAAATCAACTGTGCAGGGAGAACTTCAGAAGATCAAACCTCTGCCCCTTGACTGAACAGCTGAAGAATTATTAAGCAAAAGGCAACCTGCCCATCTCCTGTTGGGTTTGACCATCTTCCCCTCCTTTTGGAGCCTCTGCCAAGCAGAGAGCACAGATTTTATGAGGTCCTTGTGGTCTGCTCAATGATATAACCGCAGGGCTGAATTTGGCTTGAGTGGGAACACAGCACATGGTCTTGAGGCAGACAAGTCCTGGGTTCAAGCGTCATCATCTCCAGCCTGAAAAAAACCAGGGAGTAGATGATGGGCTCTCCAAGGATTCACGAGCAGTGGGACTCCCTGAGTCATGTGATAAACCACAATTCATTGTTGATGATAATGAGCAGCAGAGAGCTTCCAGGATGCCCTTCTTCTGCCAATTGTCCTCCACTGCATCAATGCCAGCCACCTACCAAGGAAGGATCCTCCTGTCTGTACAGAGTCACTGCAGGCACGGCTGGAAGACCCAGCCAGGGTCCGAGGGTCAGTGTCATGCTGTCACATTTGGTTGCTGCCTACAGAAAGGGTGTGGGGGGGAGCGGAAATACACTGTTATTTTTTTTCAATGCACCTAAAAATTCAAGACAGGGCATCTCTAAAGAGGCATGGCTGAGTCCAGAGAGGATGCAAAAACTGATCCAAAGTGGCTCACCAGGAAAATTTTTAAAAGGGTCAGGTAGTCCTTGACTTACGACCACAGTTGGGACTGGCACTCTGGCCGCTAAGTGATGCAGTCATTCAGTGAGGCATCACACGACCACACCCAATTTTATGACCTTTTTTGCCTTGGTCGTTGAGCAAATCACAGTGATCGTTAAGCGAATCTAGCTTCCCCCACTGATTTTGCTTGTCAGAATTCAGCTGGGAAGGTCACAAATGGCGATCGTGTGACCCTGGGACACTGCAACTGTTGTAAATACAGGCTGGTTGCCAAGCGCCTGGATTTTGATTACGTGACCTGCAACGGTTGTAAGTGCGAGGACTGGTTGTAAGTCACTTTCTCCAGTGCTGTTGTAACTTCAAATGGCCATTTAACGAATGGTCGTAAGTCGAGGACTACTGCAGTAAGACAGGCCGATGGGTGGAACATTTGTTCAGAAGCAGCAGAGACAGTGGTTTGCCTGCCAACAGGTTTAAAGCATGATCTGCTGGATTAATATTAGCAGCTAATCATGTTTTTTTATAAACCGCAGCTGGAAATTTTTAATCCCTCTTCAGCACATGAGGGAGTATAAGAGCCAAGAACATGCTTGCTTGTTCTCTCATGACTAACCCTCATTCCATATTATATCTGAACACAGTAGTGTCAATGAGACCCACTCTTAAAGGCACAATGAATATCCTTAAATTTATGCTAAGTTCCTTTCTTATATACAGTACTGCAAAAGTTCTTACTGGTTCTTTATAGTAAGATTTCTGAAACAAAGCTTTGTATACTTGGTTGAATAGAGAAAATATTCACTTTTGCCAAAACCAATCTTGAAATTCTCCCAGTTCAAAGTTCAGTACAACTGTAGAATGTTTTATAGTGTTTAAACAAAATTGTCTAACTTTTGATTTATGGATAATATTTAATGTTACTCTTGAAAATGTAGCCCAAGTTGTACAATCTACATCTACTGTGTGTTTCTAGATGGGGAAAGTCCAATCTAAGAATTTAAAAATACTGTAGTCAATAATCAAAGAGATTTGGGTGTGGAAGGGCCCAAGGCTCAGGAATCAACTCTTTCCAGGTTGTTTTTCATCTGAAAGTAGACGATAGTTAAAGTAAATTAAATAATTCACAAACAGCACCTTTCTGCTTTTGTGAAGCACACAAAGTATTGCTTTTGTTTAAAAAGAAACACCGGCAAATACTTAAGAGCAAACGCACAACGTACCAGTATGGGAGATGAGACGTAGCCCAAGGCCAGTGTGGCTAGATTCACCCTAAAAAAAAACCAAACCCTTTCACCAGGTTGAATATAACACCCTTCCCCTAAATCACATTTAATTTATGTTAATTAACGTATTATAAGAGAGAGAGCTAGAAAGCTAGACAGACAACTTTTTATAGATTGGATTATTCAGAGTGAAGGAGGTCCATTTTCACTTTTGCAATTCAAACTGATACTCCAAACGTGAACGAGAAGCTCAGTTTTCATCTAATTAACACTCTGGGTTTAGATTTTAACAATGAACTTCATACAGCACTAGTAACTTCACAAAACTGGTGGCCAAAGCAGGGGGTGAAGAGTCTATTTCAGTGTTTCTCAACCGTGGCAACTTGAAGATGTGTGGACTTCAAGCCACTAAGGCTGAGAAACACTGGTCTAGCCCTGTAATTTAGAAGCAGAGAACCATGTTCAGGCAGTTGGGTGCTGTTGCTTTCCCACAGCACTGCAGAATGCCACACAGTTCCTGCCTTCCTAAGCTCTTCAATGGAAGATCCCAGTGTGAAGATGATTTTAATCCAGCAACTTCCCAAAAACATTAAACAATGGGAGAACACCTTGTTGATCAGATCAAAAGTTTGTCTAGCCTCGCATTCTGCTGCCTGCAAGGGTCAGAAAGATACTCCTAGACATCGTTCAGAGTGGAAGGCAACAGCCAGCATACTGGATTGTGTCTGAACGTGAAGCAAATGTTCAGCCTCATAGCCAACAGCTGCTAAAGGACGGGTCCTATTCAATAATCCAATCTGCAGGCAGTCAAGATGGCACAGCTAGAACCAACTACAAAGTCCCACATGTGAAGCAAGCATGGTCTGGCTCTTTGTCAGGTTTGAACATCACATAGAAAAAGAGGCTATGATGTGCCATCAGAGTCATGTGGCTGGCAGAAACCTACCAAGGGAATCCAGGACTTGCCTGCCCACGTGCTAGGAGCCAAAAACCATAATCCGAAATGGCCTGTAAGCTCGATCAATCAATAACACATGCTGTCATGTCAACGAGGAAGAGCCAGGTGAGGAAACCACCCATGCTGGCTTCTTTGAAACTGGGGACGAGGCAAGATAATCAACTGGATCAATGAGGGATGAAGGAAGGTGGGTTTAACTCATCAGGAAGGGCTGCAGCCCGACGGGAGAACAGGCGTCTGGCATAGCAGCGCTGGGGTCCCTCTCCAGAACTCACCATTCTAAGTAGGCCACTTTTAAATATATCTGCGTCCACCATATGAAGTAAAACAAGGATCCTGTTGGCTGCAACCTGTCACCATTGTGAACTGTCACTATTAGGAGTGCCTTTCTCCGTTCCTTTTTCCTGTCCAGAACCATACGTTATTTTGACAGCTGCCCCGATAACCTTCTCCGTCTGCCTGAACCAGTGCTCTCTGCATACTAGGGGCGCTTCTCCCCTTTGCCTGATTTAACAGTCCATGTAAAACGGTTCAAACAGTTACACTGTACCCTTCAACGTGGAGCCACATGCCGTGCTGCTCACAGAGTTCCCTCAGTCGCCCAAGTTTGTCTGTATGCCCTGCCCCTGGAGTGCCTGCATGGAGAGGAAACAACAGTGGGAGGCTAAGGACACAGGCTGGTAAGGATCACAGAGCCACCGAAGACAGAGATAAGCAACCAGATGCCCTTCGGATGTTTTGGACCACAGGCCACGCCACTCACAGTCAACCCCCGCCCCCCATGGGAGTTATAAACCAGAGTCTCTAGAAAACTCCTACTTGCTTCTCTCTGGCTTTCTGTTCGCTCTCTCTCTTGAACTTCAGCAGGAGCAAGAACAGATTATGGTTTTATACTTGGGAGAAGGGGCTGTATGGTGTCCACCCTGTTCTGTTCAGAGGAGCCTTCTTCATTTCAGTATCTCCTGCGTACTGAACCTCAATTGTCCCATGCACCAGCAATGGTGATACATCTACCTATATTAACACCACATATAAGTTAGGTCTTGGTTTTGATTGGTCTATTTGCGTGGATCACTTCGACCACTTTTGACAAACTCAATATTCAGGCAACTCACGGCCCATCCCATTCTAAACCTTCCAATGGGACAGTGAAGTAGAGAATGGGGTGATCGACCATCAGTACCAACTTCCTTCTGCTGGTTCACCACCACCCCCAACCTCATCAAATTCTGTGATGGGTGGAAGTGGATTGCTTTCCCATCTGGGCCATTCTGAAGTGGCTTCTTGCTGAACGCCTAATTGTATTCCGCTGTTGACTTCCCTCCACGCCTCGCTTTGCTTCCCTCTTGACTTAATAACATTTATTAAGAGGCATTTGTGGGAGGGGAGGAAACCAGCAGCACAGAAAGGAAAACAGCTTGTTGACATTTGCTGAAGACACCCACCAGCATTGGCCACTAGTAATATAGGCAGCTTTCCAGATTCAATGTCCTCCTTGATCAGTCTGTCCAACAGAGCAACATCCTATCACCAAGTGAAATAAAAGAGGGAATAATATGAAGAAAGCATACAAATAGGCAACACTAGTGTTTCTGTTTTTTTTAAAAAAAACACCTTACCATTTGATGCTGGGAGCCAAACATCGTGTTACACGGCACCCGACACATGCAGGAAAGAGGTAAGCCGAGCTGCAGAAAGAGAGACAAAACATGCAACTCCACAATTTGTTCTTTTCAGGTGTTCAAGGTGTGTGTGAGCATAAGTGTGACTTTGGTGGGGTGTATTCAGTTCAATTCAGCTTCTCATCGGGAACCCACCATTCAACTTTTTAATAAAAATGTGAGAAGGCAAACTCAGCAGCGCGAAAAGCCACCGGTGGTACTGCAGCTCCTTCTATGCCATTCCCCTCCGGCCCATATATGACGAGATATTATTAAAATCTGACTTAGCTCCAGGAGAGTCATGCAGGAAATATGCGTGGAGCTGCAATCATAATAAATGTGACACAGATGTTTCTATGCAACTTGGATTAGGCCTTCCAGTTTCCCATGGGCCAGAAGTACAGACCTTTTTCTGGGCTGAAAGCCCCCCAGCTTTTGAGTGGGTTACCAGGAGTCTTCATCACAAGAATAGAGGATGAAGCCAGAACAAAACAAAAATTATGATTTATTAACCACTTTTGGAGGTCTCTGGTGGCTATATTCAGGATGTTTAGGCTATTGCAAAGTGGTGCATTTCTAGTTTAGTTTAAGCCAGCCTTTCTCAACCTTTTGAGCCTGGAGGAACCCTTGAAATACTTTTCAGGCCTTGAGGAACCCCTGCACATTCAGGCTCAAATATAGGCCAGAAGTTACAGAAGTATTACATTCATTTCATGGGTAGGCCTGAATAGATGCATGAACAGTGTTCTTAAACTAAAGAATGAAATTTACCTCTTTCATGTGAAGTCGCTCAAATTTGAAATAATTTTTAAAATAAATCATGATCTCCCAGGGAACCCCTAGTGACCTCTCGAGGAACCCTAGGGCTCCACAGAACCGTGGTTGAGAAATCCTGGTTTAAACTTTCTGCAATGAGCGATGCATACGAAAGAGATCATCTCAATTTCAGCAAGTGCATTTGATTTCCCAAATGGCCATTTCTGACTCTGCGGTTATAGCCAACCATGATTCTGAATCAACACACTTCACTCGTAAGAGGATTGCAAACATAACTGATTAATAGAGGTTCACGAAATAATGCAATGGCAGCAAAGGAAGAGATAAAGCTGATTCCTATGCCAAAAACATCCCACAAATTTCAACTCACCTGGCTGCAAAGGAATTGGCCCAAGCCGGTTCTTGCCGCAGCGCTGATGTACACCATTGGCTGCTTGTTATATAATGCGTTAAAACCTTCAGTGGCGTAATCTTCATAGAGGGAGTGAATCACAAGCTTGCAGACTTTCAAAAGCCCTCCGCGATCATCCTCATGGTAATATGCCGACCCATTTTCAAACCTGTTAAGAGAACTTATGAATTAAACATGAGCGCCCTGGAAAAGGTGCCAAGTTCACTTGCTTCACATTAAAAACTAAGTAATTATTAACAACACTCTTCTGAATGTTCGTGGGGGGAAATGCTATATTACTCTTGTAATTAACATGGCTAAAAGATACAGAAAAAGGGTCTATAAATGTACAGCATGAGATGCAGCTAAAGCTGATCTCCAGCTGACCGTACTATTTATTAACTGAAACACCACTGATAATCAAAGCAGCCTTTCATTTGCATAATTAGCTTCTAGACACTTGGAATAAATGTGACTGCCTTTCCTGCATACAAATCAGAGTCAGCTGAACAAGAAAAAGGCAAAATAGTACTGACTTGTCTGGAAAAAGAAAAAAAAAGCTCCTCCAAGGAATAAACTTTGTGTGGACTTCAACTCCCAGACTTCCCCAGCCAGCATATGAATCTAACTTCTGAAGCTGCATGTAGAGAATAAGGAAGATAGACTTGAGAGAAGTATGCAGAAACCATCAGTGTTTCTCAACCTTAGTTACTTTAAGATGTGTGGACTTCAACTCCCAGAATTCCCCAGCCAGCGTGCTTTAAGTTGTGTGGACTTCAACTCCCATGGCTGGCTGGGGAATTCTGGGAGTTGAAGTCCATACCTCTTAAAGTTGCCAAGGTTGGGAAACCCTGTTCTATAGCATCTTGTCTCCAAGAAAAAGAGAACCCAGCTGATGAAAGCTGAGTCAAGCTCAGGAGCAGGCGTGACATTCATCTTCAGTCTGACAATGCATAGCAAGTTTTTTCTTAAAAACAGCAGGTAAGTATAATCAGTACAGGAATCCATATTTTTTTCTTTGTTGTTAATTCGATTGATGCAAAAAAATCTTTTTTTTTTTAAATGAAAGGTTTCACTCAGGGTTTCTCCACCAGAGTCCCGTGGCACCCTCGGGTTCCATGAGAGGTCACGAGGGGTTCCCTGGGAGATCATGATTTATTAAAAAAATTATTTCAGGTTCTGGCAACTTCACATGAAAGAGGGAAGCTTCATTCTTTATTTTTAGTTGAAGAACACCGTGAATGCATATAGACAGGCCTACATGTGAAAGGAATATAATAATTTGTAACCTGTGGCCTGTATTTGAGCCTGAATGTGCAGGGGGTCCCCAAGGCCTGAAAAATATTTCAAGGGTTCCTCCAGGGTCAAAAAGTTGAGAAAGGCTGGTTTAAGTATTCCCTCCTACCTACCAGTGCCTTATCTCTGAGCATTATGAAAAGGAGAATCTCTCTCTCATTTAAAACTTTTTGGGAAACAAAATTGACCATAAATGCACATCTGGTTTTTAACCATTCCCCACCCACCAATCGTTAATAAAGACAAGGGCAGAGGTATCCTTGATAACATACAATCTCCATTCAGCTGAGACCATATTGATCCTCCAAAAGGAAATAGCGAAAAGTCAGGAAAGTTTCTAAGAAACCAGCATTAGGAACAATAACAATCAACATGTAAGCAAAGGTTTGTTCACTGTTAGAAATTGCAACACCCATTTCATTAGAAAACCAGCATGATTTCCAAATTCTTTTTTTTTAAACTGGCCATGAAACCAGTTTTTTTTTTAAATGCCATAGAAAAATGTTAATGTATAGCTTGGACACCCTGCATCTTCAACCATTCGAAAAATAATTTGAAATGGCTTTATTGAGTGCAAAGTATTAACTCAAAAGTATTAGTAACACACGGGTACCTGAAGAGCCTGCAGAGCCACAGAGTCGTATCAGAAAGGATTTTGGTAGTAAGTTTTCTTAGCCTGTCCCTGTCCAGGACCGAAATATAAGCTGCCAGGCTGTGTCCTAAGAGAGCCATGTGACCCTGTTCCCCCACATTCTGAAGCCTGCAAATCAGGGGGAAAAAAAAGAGACTACGACACAAATCACAGTTTCATTTATATCGTTAGAAAAGCCTTTCCTAATATATCTAAAAATGATCAGGGGGTGATTTTATTGGATGTCTTATACTTAAGCTGTATTTATTCTCTATCTGAAAGAGGGGTTAGGCAGCTGCTCAAGCTGGGGATGGCTTCAAACCAAGTTAAAGTCCAATCCATTGTATGAGGTAAATTGGATTTTAACTTGGTTTGAAACCATCACCAGCTTGATGGTGTTCCTTCCCTGATGGCTTCCAAAGGTCTTTTCTTCTCAAACATTCGTCTGGTTGTGGACTTCAGTTCCTCTGGCACCTGAAGCTTCGGCTTTAGGAACTTTTGCCAGCTAGTTTTTAATCTTCTTTAAAGCTGTTATTACTTTCATCTTCTGTACTATTTTAACACCTTGATATGAGCAGCCCTGAGCATTTCTCTGTGTATGCAGGGTATTAAGAGGCCCAGAATTTACAGGTAACACTTTCCAGGTAATCAACATAGCCTACCCCTAATTTATTTATTTTTCTTGAGAAGCAGGAAATCAAACCAGCAGATTGGTAAAGTATGTGCTTCTTGTCAACCATTTAATCTCCTGAAAGATGTTGGATTTTTTCCCCCAAAGGGACGAGAATATTTTTGAAACCTTATTTCCCTGGATTTTGCTTCAAGCCTGCTTCTTTTTAGGAATGTTAAAAAAAAAAGACAACCACAACAACCCATTAAATATATTATGTGTTAGAGAAAATCCTAAGGACGATGACCTTGAATCCTAAAAAGCATGAGCGAAAATAGCCCCCCAGCCTTTTCCCAACCTTGGCAGATCTCTACTTAACGAAGAGTTACCGATAGGACTGTAGTGATTCTTCTTCCTCATCTCCATGCATCAGGGTCTGAACTAATTGCAGAATGCTCACCATGTCCTGTCCACTAGAGGGAGGGAGGAAAACACAAATCCATCTTGATCACAAGGCATGAGATGACTTTACACTAAATATCTATGACACACTTAATATCTATGGTGCTTGTGAGACATACAGTAAAGGTAGTCCTTGCTTAACAACCATTCGTTTAGTGATGGTTCGACTTACAGTGGAGCTAAAAAAAACTACTTATGACTGGAACTCACATGACCATTGCAGCATCACCACAGTCACATGATCGTGACTTGGGCACTTGGCAACCAGTTCACATTTACGACCGTCACAGCATCATACTGTGGTCACATGATTGCCATTTTCAACCTCTCTGGCTGGCTTCTGGCCAGCAAAATCAATGGGGAACTATGTGATTCACTTAACGACCACACGGTTCACTTAATGCCTGAGGTGTTTCACTTAATGACCGCTGCAAAAAAGTCATAAAATTGGGTCGGATTTGCTTAATGACTGCTTTGCTGAGCAACCAAAATTCCAGTCCCAATTGTGATTGTTGAGTGAGGACTACCAGTAGGGACGTATATAGCATAAAGACCTGCTATATTTGCTCAGACAAAATGGGCAGGTAGCTGAAAAGTAGAAACAAGGGCCAATATTTCAAAGCACATACTCTAGAGATGATTCTTTCTGCTACGATTATGGAGACAGAAAACCATTCTCCTTGTTTCAGCTGCTCACTATCTACCTCACCAGCTACACAAAGATATCCTGCTTAAGTGCCATCTTGGCAAATTGCACACCGGATATATTTCTAAAGAGAAATTCAGGTAACAGTTCATTCGAGAGGAACGTGGGAAGTGATGTTGACTGCCAAGTGAGTATGCGTCAGCAGCGTGACATGGCTGCTGAACAGACAAATGCAGTTTTAGGCTGAGTCAACAGAAGCGTATTTCCAATCACAGGAAGTAATAGTTCCACTGTTTTCTACTCTGGCCAGACCCCATTTCAAATCCTGTATCCAATCCTCACCTAAGAAAAATTTGGAGAAAAGTAGAAGAGATACCAAGTAAGGGAATTGGGGATAGGAAACGAAGTGTGACCAAGATTCTTCAAGCTCTAATAGAAGAGAATCTCTGTAGCTCAGGGTTGAACTGTGGAGTCCTTGGTGCTCTCTGAGCTTGGTGGTTTTCTTGCAGACGTTTCCTTGCCCGAGTAGGCAACATCTTCAGTGCTAGAAGGGAGTGGGGTCTGCTCTCTGTTTATATACAGTAGCTGCCCTGACAGTCTTGTGGGGGTATTGTTCTCTCCTTGGCAGGAACTACCAAGGAGAGAACAACACCCCTACCGACACCGTCAGGGCAGCTACTGTATATAAACAGAGAGCAGACCCCACTCCCTTCTAGCACTGAAGATGTTGCCTACTTGGGCAAGGAAACGTCTGCAAGAAAACCACCCAGCTCAGAGAGCATCAAGGACTCCACTGAAGCAGCTTTGCTTAGCTCTGAGAAAAGATAACTTGGAGGAGGGGGTACAGTGGTCTTCTTCAAGCCCCTAAAGGGGTTTTGCACCAAAATTTAAGACTGGTTCTCTTCTTGTCCCAGAAGGGAATAAACATCTTCAGTTACAGGAAAGCACATTCTGGTCAAAACCCTTCCTAACCGTAAGAGCCGTTCACCAGTGGAACCGATTACCTAGAGAAATGCTGAGCCATCTGTTAAATATGCTTTGATTTAGACGGTTGCATTGAGCATGAAGTCGGACCCACTTGTCCCAATGGCCTCTTCAGCTCTATGTTGGCGCTGTTATGCAAATCAACGGTCCATCTATCCCAACACTGGCAACATTCGCCCGTCACATTTATGACTAATGATTGTGACTGTCAGTCACCAACTTCACATGATTTGGCAACTGAATTAAGACTCTTCTGCTCTCCCCAGCTCCGATTTCCAAAAATCAAAATACCCAAGTCATTAGTGGAAGAAAACATATAAACACAGAGAGAGGAAAAATCCTAACTCGTGATCATGTCACTTACCTGCCTTGAAGTGGCCCAGGAATATCCTTTCTTGTGTAGTTCTTTTCATTTTCTTCCTCCGCTTTCCTAATTTTAACATAAGAGAGCAGGAGTTGGTGATAGACTGGGCAACACAGATTTTCTGCTACAACTGGATTTGGTGAAAAAGAGCCACGTTTGAATAGCTACGTGGCTGCCAGAGTGCTGAATCCAATCCCTTTTAATGAAATGACAGGTTAAAAAAATCACCATATCAAACAACACTGTCAGCCAGTGTTATTTATTTATTTATTTATCTATCTATCGCATGGTACACTGCCATAATCAAGAGATGACTCATCTGGGTCGTATCAAAGCAAAAGCAGATCCCGTTGATTCATAACAGGAAATGTCATCTGACCTCTGAACAATTTTTGTGCTTTCTTTTAAAAACAGGTTTGCACAGATGGTTTTCACGGGAACACATAAAACCAGAATCTTCCCTTTTTTTTTTTTCCTCCCAACCATAGAACGTGCAAGAAAATCCATAGGTGAATAAGGGAATGTCTATAATGTGCCATCTGCTGTTGAAAGGTTATGTCCACGTGACTTGCTCAGCTGTGGTGAAGTAACCTAGGCTTACTTCATTAACCTAATTTGCTGCGGCAGAGGACACATTAAAACATCCATCACCTACAGAGGCTGGATTCACACCCCATGCTAGATGAAATTCTAGGGGGCTAGTTTGTGGTTCACTGCGTTGTGTGAACATACCTAAAGTTTACTTTCAAAAAAAGGAAAGATTGGTGCAATTATCAAGGGACATCCTTAGTATTACATTTAGCTTTAGCCTAGAATAAGAACCACAGAGACTTTAGCTAGTCCCATCTGCGTGCCCCAGGCCTAAATTTCATACAGACAGTCTTCGCTTAATGACCACAATTGGGACCGGAACTTCCATTGCTAAGCAACGTGGTCATTAAGTGAGTCATGCCTGACTGTACGACCTTTTTTGCTGTGGTCATTAAGTGAATCACCATGGTCATTAAGTGAATCATGCAGTTGTTAAGCGAATCTGGCTTCCTCCATTGATTTTGCTTGCCGGAAGCCAGCTGGGAAGGTCACAAATGGCTATCACGTGACCCCAGGATGCGGCAATTGTTGTAAGTGCGAGCCAGTTGCCAAGTGCCTGAATTTTGATCATGTGACTGCGGGGATGCTGCGATGGTTGTAAGTGCAAGTACTGGTCAAAGGTCACTTTTTTTCAGTGCCATCATAACTTCAAACGGTTGTTAAACGAATGGTCGCTAAGCGAGGACTACCTATTTTGGCAAACCCCAACCGCATTTGACAGGGTGAGGAGGAGGAGTGGGTTAATCCAGTTTTCTTCCCCACAGTCACTTTCCCCAAGGAGAAAAGTAGGATTCCTCCTGTCACTTGCTCTGGCCTCTCACATGTCAACTGCCAGAATGAAGAACTGCAGGGCTCCAGATGTGTCTCCTGCCTTTTTACCTCCACCTTTAACAGCAGATATTTACAAGTGGCAGAGACAGCCCTGCTATCCCTCGACAAACTGTAGTTGTGTTGTCCTTTGGCTTCTAGCCTTTGGTTAAACGAGCACTGCAAGTCAGAAAGGGAAAACAAGGTGTAGCTTGGGTATGTCAGCCAAGTATATATTTTCTAAAAACAGGATCTACAAGCACAACCATTGTTAACAGCAATGCTCTTGAGTTCCGCCAAGTCCTCTTCAAGCCTATTAACGTTAAATACCTTTGATTATCCTCCAGCAGCTTCATGGCCTCATTAAGATTCTTCCCCATTTCCGCTAAGGTAGGATCAACCATCTGTATTTTAAAAAGAAGAAGAAGAAAAAACAAACTTGATCATGTCATGAAGTTCCAATCCTTCTTACATATCCAAACCACACAAATCATAGAAAGCAGCTCACATCTCTTGAGCCATCTCTGGACTGGTGCCCGCATGTGCTGGATGTCAGTTCAACCCTCTGTAGGTATATTGCTACCAGTGAAGGGAACCGTAGTCTCATATAACCAGAGGAAGCTGAAGCGAAGAAATGTTTGAGGACCATCTCAGTCGAAGAGGATCTCTGGAGCTCAGGGTTGAACTGTGGCGTCCTTGGTGCTCTCTGAGCCTGGTGGCTTTCTTGCAGACGTTTCATTGCCCGGATAAGCAACATTTTCAGTGCCTCACACTGAAGATGTTGCCAGGTTTGCAAGAAAACCACCAGGCTCAGAGAGCACCAAGGACACCACAAACATCTCAACTGTTCTTTTAAGGTCCCTGCTATCATTTGAGGGAAAAAGCATATAAACCCAAGAGCCAACGTGGTACGTTCTTGTAATGGGAAACTCTGATCAGAGTCATGTTGCCCGTTTCCCAGAATGACTCATTGCTTAGGTTGTCTGGAGCTTATCTTTCTGTTTTCATGCTGGCATTTCAGAGTTTCCCTAAAGTTCAGTCAGAAAAGCTAAAGCTGAGATCTTTTTCATTGAAGGAAGGCTTTTAAGGGTGTGGGTAGCTTCACATGAGAGCCAGTTTGGTGTAGTGGTGAACGAACCAGGCTAGAAACTGGGAGACCGGGAGTTCTAGTCCTGCCTTAGGCGCAAAGCCACCTGGGTGACCTTAGGCCAGTCACTCTCTCTCAGCCCCAGGAAGGAGGCAATGGCAAACCACTTCTGAAGAACCTGCCAAGAAAACTGCAAGGACTTGTCCAGGCAGTCTCCAAGAACCAGACACAACTGAACAGATTAAAAAAAAGCTTCCGATGCTTGATTCTCTTCTTTATGAGAAAAGTGCCTTACAACTGGATTAATTGCTCATTTTGTATCTTGGGTCTCAGGTCTACTTAAACATGAAACCGGCTGTCTGGGATCTTTTACCCTGGAGTTGCAAAACATGCAGACTGGGAGCTACTTATGATCCACCAACATTCCTTTGGCAGCTCGAAACCCCTCTTACTGGACCCAAAATATTACCCCTACTTTTTTTATTATTTCTGGAGAAATCTGGTGAGGTTCAGGGGAAACCTGGATATTTTAAATCTCCATTTCACCCCTGCAAAATAAATCTTGATCTCTCCCACTTTTGGAGTCTGTTTTCAATGTGCCGTTCAAGTCTTGGTGTGTTCCTCTTTCACAGGAAAAGCATGGGCTTTTTATTGTAAGGATTAAGCATTTGCCTGCTGGAATAACGCATTATTTAAAAAGCTGGTAGGTGTGAACTTATTATATGCTCTAAGTTACGTGAAGAGCCACACTTAGGTGTTTATAATTGCTGCCTGGTCTGAGGATTAAAGTAAGACAAGACATGCAAGAAAACAGTGGTTAGTGCTTTACAGCATCACATCACACACACCCATATGTATATGTATATGTATATGTATATGTATATGTATATGTATGTTGTTGTTTATTCGTTTAGTCGCTTCTGTCTCTTTGTGACTTCATGGACCAGCCCACGCCAGAGCTTCCTGTCGGTCGTCGACACCCCCAGGGATGAGTCCATCACCTCTAGAATATCATCCATCCACCTGGCCCTTGGTCGGCCCCTCTTCCTTTTGCCCTCCACTCTCCCTTGCATCAGCATCTTCTCCAGGGTGTCCTGTCTTCTCATTGTGTGGCCAAAGTATTTCAGTTTTGCCTTTATCATCATTCCCCCAAGTGAGCAGTCTGGCTTTATTTCCTGGAGGATGGACTGGTTGGATCTTCTTGCAGTCCAAGGCACTCTCAGGATTTTCCTCCAACACCACAGTTCAAAAGCATCGATCTTCCTTCGCTCAGCCTTCCTTATGGTCCAGCTCTCGCAGCCATATGTTACTACGGGGAACACCATTGCTTTAACGATGCGGACCTTTGTTGTCAGTGTGATGTCTCTGCTCTTAACTATTTTATCGAGATTTGTCATTGCTCTTCTCCCAAGGATGTATATGTATATGTATACCTATACCTATACCCATACCTATCTATACCTATACCTGCACGCAGCATCACAGAAGAGCTTAAATAAATCCCCAGCAACAAAACAAGTGCCTAATTATTATGTCCATCTGAAGTAAGTAGGCGGTAAATGTTATTCAAAGTACGTGGAGGTGAACTTGTAACAGCAGCCTCTTCAGAAATACAAAATGCACAGCTGAGCCAATGATCATAACATAACTTGGATGAGCAACCAGTTGGGAGACAAGACACCAACTTCAACAAATGATACAAGCTCCCACATCTTTTCCCTCCTAAGGGTGACTTGTATTCCTTCATACTTTGGAGCTGAAGGTCCGATCCACCTTTAAAACAAGAAAGCAAAGGGAGAACAGGCTGGTGGCATCTCACAGCTGCATCAACAGTGCTGGGCTGCAGATGTTACTAGGAACTCTGTATTCCCAACGGTCTGCAGGCATTTGTTTTCAAGGTTCATCAAGCACAGGGAGAGAGTCCTGACGGGGTTCGGTTGAAGACTCCCGGCTTTATTTATTTATTTGTTTGTTTCTCGTATTTCTACACTGCCCGTCTTGCAAGCGACTCTGGGCAGTTTACAATTCAGTTAAAATAACAAGAGATTAAAAACATAAACACAAATATATCACCAGAAATATAAATGTGAAATATAAAATATAGAAAAATATTTAACATTTATGTAAAATATAGCTTCCTTAAAGCTTAAAAGTGTCCTTCCTATCTATCCCATGATCAAATGTTGTGACCTGGGAAGAGGTTGGTTGAGAAATGCAATTCCAAGATGAAGCCAAGAAAAATCCCATATTTTTGATAATTATTAACTCCTGTACTTGTACAGCAAGCGGAGCCAACACTGCATAAACCCTCTAGTCTTCCACTGAAATCTCGGGTGGGTGATTTGTAGGACCAGGTGGCCTCTGTCTGTCCCCACCGCCCCCAATGTGGTTGAAATTCAGTGTCAAACTGCTGATTTGGGATACCTGCTGCTCTTCAAAAAGTATAGCTTTTGGCCTCTGATGGGAGGAGATGGGCAGGGATAAATTATATATATATATATATAAAGTTTTACTTTATTTTTCAACTTTTGCATACCAGAGGGGGAGGTATGCAAAAAAGAACACTAAAAACTACCTTCAATGAAAAAAAAAACCAACTGAATAAACTGAATAAAGTAGTCTGTCATAAAACAAGATAATAAAAACAGCGGTCTGTTCCCAGATCACTGTCACCCTGCAAATGCCTGGATGAACAGGCATGCCTTCAATTATTTTTGCACAAATTACTCATTGACACATCTGATGGCAAGGCAAGCCTAGATTTGTGGCTGGACAAAATGCAAAAGGATTCCTAATGAGATGGTACAGTTTGGAGATTTGCAAGCATTCTGAATAGTTAAAGCTTATGCCAGTCAGGATGAATTGGGTTAGGACAACCATAGGGTCTTCATCCATTTTCAGATGAACCTCTGCAACATAACAGAAAAAAATATGATATATGCTGCCCTGATTTTTTGGAGGGTGGTGTAGGAAAGATGAAATAAAAATGCAAGCAAACAAAATATAAAGATCTTCCAAATGCAGTGTCTTCTTCATCCTCCCCAAGAAAATAACCTCTTTTCTGGTATTCCATAGATCAGTGTTTCTTAACCTTGGCAACTTTTAGACGTGTGGACTTCAACTCCCAGAATTCCCCAGCCAGGCTGGGGAATTCTGGGAGTTGAAGTCCACACGTCTAAAAGTTGCAGAGGTTGAGAAGCATTGCCATAGATGCTTCCGACAGCTTAATAGTGTTTTAAAATTCCTTTAGGGAAACCTCAGGGAAGCATAAATACATTCTCACTTCTTTTATTTCACTCATCAAATCAATATGATTTTCCATTTATCAAACTTCATCCTTTGCCATTAACAGCGTAGAGTAACTAGCAAACTGGACTTCGATCAAGCCTAACCAGACCTGTTATAAACCTACAGCTGCTTCCTTTACTGCAAAATTTGACACAGAATAGTCTTCCAGATAAGAATTAACATGCAATCCAACAGCACTGCCATTTATTATGAAGAAGGATTGCAATGAAACATTGGTTGCCATCCTATAGTAGTTGCAAATGTTATATATATATGCACGCATGCCACATACGACGATCAATATATGACTTGTATAGAAGCTCTTTCCTGGAGTATTATCCGCTAAGGTTTTGTAAAATGAAAATGTTATGTACAGGGCTGGACAGTTTGAATAATTTACATGAATATATGCACACCGAGCCTATGGGGTTATAACCCTATAGGAACTCAGAATAATTGTTCTGACTTTGCACAGCAGGATCCTTAGATGGGAGGAAAATACGAAGCTACTACAAAAGTCATGGAGAGAGAAATATCACAAATGAAGCAAGGCAACGTTCCAGCAGAAGAATGTGATTCATTTATAAATCAGTGTATGTATTTTTCTTATCTGTACTATCAACTTAATCACCGAGGATTCAAAGCTCGTATGACATATTATGACCGAAGATCCTTCTTCTTTCAAATGCTACTTAACTTCGCCTGAAGCTACAGAAAGTCTGGCACGCCTAACTTGCACCTCGTTAGAGAGATTTCAGTGGCTGAATGAAACATAAGCACTATTTTTTTCTCAGTCTGGGATGCTATCTAGAACATCCTTTTCCAGCTTGGCCCCCTTCAGATGCGTTGGATCAAAACTTCCAATAATTTATTCCACATGTTATCTAATGATTATAGCAGCCATGGACCAGCATCTGGAGGGGGCGTAGTTGGGCAAGAACAGAAATTAATGTTAATTTCTTATCTTGAAAGACTGTTATGTCTATGTCACAGTATTATACTATGTCACAGTATAATATTATTATACTATTATTATACTATTATACTATGTCACAGTATAATATCCCTGGCATGCTGCTTCAATAATGAGCTTACTTTATTCCTTCACTTGCTACAAAATAATGTTTTTATCTCACTTTATATGACTTGGCAAAGATCTACCTGTGTTTTGCAAGTCACGGTAGTTGAAATCAAGATGACGAACCATGATTTACTAAAAGGTATATCACACAGATTTGTTAAACAAGCATGTGATAAATTCTTATCGACCTGATAAAAGTGAGAGGTTGTTATTGCACAAATCACACAAAAGATATCATGATTAAGGGAGTGCCAAGGTATGGCAAATAAACCAACTACAATTTGTGTAATTTTGTAGGGATACGGCAGATAAAGGCACAGAAGAATGTGCCTTATTCTAAGAAACCACTGAATAATTTGAGAATTCTGTCATTCCTTTTTAATTTTTAAAAGATGATTAGCTCATGTTAATTCATATTTCCATTTTTGTATGTCAAATTTCCAGAAAAAAAATACTGTTTTGACAGATTTATTTTCAGGCTCCCCATTATTTATGCTGATTATCACCAGCAATATTTCTTTCAAGGTGCACTAAGCAATACTTTCCCCCACAAAAACACTGGGTTATGGGTTAAGAAATGCAAATTTTGCAGAAAAAAGGCAACTCAATATAAGTCTTGTAATATACTGTAGCAAGATCTAAATTGAGTAAAGCAATTTCTATATTTAATGTTTTTTTCATACCTCTATTACAACCCATAAAAAGTTATGAAGGTATAATTCTCACTTCCCTTTTTGACAAAACTTATTTATCCTTGCCTATATTCATATACTGCCTCTTTCTTATTTCAAAGTTAATGAGCTAAGGACACCCTCATGCTTCTTTTTTCAGCTAAAACCGACTTAGAAGTTATGGTAATAATGAAGTCTGAAGCCAGTAACTGGGTTTGGCATCAAAGCAGATTTTTATGGGACGTAAACTAGCTGGAAGCAAAGTCATTTGACCACATCAATTCCAATATTTTATAAATACAGTGAGCTACTTGTTTTTAAGGATCAGAATACAGTGTAAGAGTAAAGGCCTCAAAAGACAAAACCAGTTTTAATCAACTGAAGTTCAAGCTTATTACTGTATAGAAGACAATAAGGTTTTAATCAGGCATACGGAATTGGCAAATCACAATTTCAGATATTATCTAGAGGTGTCTTAAAACACAATTAAGCTAAATTTCAGACAAGCTGCCATCTGTACATCATCTCACCTAATAGGAAACTATGTCAGGATATTTGCTTATGTTAGTGGGAAGAATGAAAAAACTATGGGATGCCTTGCCACATTTCTCTGGCCAATTCAACTTTTGTTGTTAGCTGTTCTCGAACCATTTAATAACCAAGTCAGCCTTCCCCAACCTTGCATCTTCTAGGTGTGTTGGGACTACAACTTTTGAATTCTCAGCCAGCACGTGGGCTAGGAATTCTCCAAGTTGCAGATAACAGAATCACAGAGTTGGAAAAGCGTTCAAGTCCAACTTCCTGTTAAACGCAGGAATCCAAATTAAAACATCTCCAACTAGCCTCCAGTGGAACATATCCGTTAAAAGGGGGTTCACTGACTCTCACAGTAATTAGTTCCACTGTCAAGCACAGTGGGGGTGCCAGCTGGGGAAGACTGTCCCCAACTGTCACCAATCCATCAATTGGGCAGGGTCACTACAGGGATGGAACTACTGGGCACAACACTTGTCCTTGGGTCCTTAGAACTCTCAACAGGAAGGCATCCTTATTCATCAATACCGCGAGCACATGGCTTTCCAGCCTTCAAGGAGGCAGAACCAAAGTATTTCTCGACCAAATATTGTGTTGTTCTTCCACCATCAGCTTCCATACTGGACATTCCAGCAGCAAAGCAAGGTATGTTCAGAACCACACCAGCCAAGAAGGGCACCACCAGAGGAAGCAAAGCCCATGCTGACATGTCACTGTGCCCATCAGAAAGAACCTTGGACTCTATAAATGTAGACAAACTGGTTTGAAATCCTGATTCCGGAATGGCAAGTAAACACACAGCATGCTCTTCCTGTTCTCTCAGTACCTTTCATTTTATGGAAGAAAGACAGTTGCCTTTGCTTTTAGCTGTGTTTAGAGTTGTTTCATGTCTTTTGCACGAAAGACACCAAAATTAACTGAGATTTCAACACAGAAAATAACCTCATAATAATCAAGTGACATCAAACGAAAGTCACGACGAAACAATTTTCACATTATTTATTAGATCCTCCTAATGTATTCCAGCTTCTTCTGAACTGAGAACTGTGGTCAAGCTCCTCCAGTTCATTGGACCAGGTGCTTCCTACCTTACTCATATGGGCATGAAAATAACATTTCTCAAAAAGCTTTTGACACATGGAAAACCCTGATTAAACTGCTTCAGCATTCATAACATCAGGGACAGATCTCTGTGGGACACATCAGACAATCTGAGAAATATGAGAAAAAGGCTGAACTATGAGGAAATACAAGCCATTTTCACTGTTAAGGGAGGCATTAAAACAACTTTTTTTTTCTTAAAATCCTATAGCAAAGAAGCCAAAATTTATCAATCCGAGGAAAATTCTAGAACAGGACAATCACCATGAAGGCGACCCTACCTCTCAACTATGTCAACCAAATTTATTTTACCAGCAGACACATCAGCAGGACCTCCAAAATAGATAGGATAAGGGTGGTGCCATTCAGGTAAAGGTAACTCTTAAAGTAATCTAATTCATCCTTGTGGACGGCCCATGGCTAAAAGATAGTAAGCAACTGGATGTCTTTTCTGAGCCACTAATTTGGCTCCATCAGCCATTATTCTACATCTGGTTTTGGTTGCAGAAATTCAGCTTTCTACTATAAGTAGATTCTGCAAGCTTAACCTTAGGCTCCTTGTTCTGATTCAGAATATCCAATTTGCTACAAATACAGACCAGAATCAACTGACTTCAGACTAGCATATTTCTTTTAAGAGCAAAACTGTTAACTCCCCTAGACTGGAAGTGCATGTAAGTGCCCCTAAGTAAATATGAACCATTGTGCGTTTCACTAGCAAAACTGTACACCTAAAGGCAGTGACAATTAAAAAGCAGACTGTGATATGGGATAGTGTGTGCTTGTTTCCAGTTTGAAAGAAAAAAAGTAAAATGTATGACTGGGTGACAAAGCTTCTTCTGTGGCCTTGGTAATAATAATGTGTCTTTCAACTCAGTCACAAATTATCACAACGAGCAAAACACTGAAGTTTTCTTTTGATTACAGCATCAACAATTAACTATTCTATAAATGGCCATGCAACCATGTATGATAAATATTACATACAGAGAAAAAGGATAACTGGCTTAACTGGCACAGTGTTTTTTTTCCAGTTCCTCAGTGACATGTCAAATATCAAGATAACCAGAAACTGACTCAGAAATTGAAACCCTAAAGATCAAAGGTATTGGAAAACTTCATTCTTTGGCTAAGTGGTGTCCATTTTAAAGTCATAAACATGAGTTATTGTTAAGAAGACTACAGGATGTTACAGTTGTTGCTTTCTGCAAAAACAAAATGGATTTGTTATTTATGGGGCAACATAGCAGCCAGCAGAGAAAAAGAAAACTGTAGAGAAAAGAGCAGATCCACTTAAATTCCTGTCAGTCCTCCTTCGGTAATTCTGCATTGTGGTAAAATGAAACTCAATTGTTATAAGAGCAAGAAATAAGATGTATTACAGGTAGTCCGCAAGAGGTCACTAGGGGTTCTCTGGGAGATCACGATTTATTTAAAAAATTATTTCAAATTCAGGCAACTTCACATGAAAGAGGGAAGCTTCATTCTTTATTTTTAGTTTAAGAGCACTGTTAATGCATATAGACCAGCCTACCCATGTAACGAATATAATCATTTTGTAACTGCTGGCCTAGCTTTGAGCCTGAATGTGCAGAGGTTCCCCGAGGCCTGAAAAATATTTCAAGGATTCCTCCAGGCTCAAAAGGTTGAGAAAGGCTGTTCTAAACTCTTACCTTTATGCAGAAATGGAGCATTTGTAACCCAAAACAAAAGATCTTTCCTTTCTGCCGTTTATCACTTCTCCAGGTTATAGGCCTGCTATCCCCAGCTTTGCCTGTTATTAGCAAACTATATACCGTATAAAACAGCTGTGGCCTATCCTGCTTGCCGAACGCTGGTATGATTCAGGCAACGGCATACAGTTTGGCAAAACTAATAGATGCCCAGAGCCTACACTCAAAGATCCTTTTTTCTTGGAAATGCCAAAGATTTGCAGAGAGCTATGACTTCATTACCAACAGTAGAAATGGATATGCATAATGTTAGTTTCAAGCAGACCATTATTTTTTATTCTACTCTACGCTGGCTGTTGTCAGCCCTCAATACTTGGTAGCTGATATCCTTTTGATTAGCGATCTCAGCACCAAAGATTAGCGATTAGCACCAAAGATTAGCGATCAGCACCAACTCACCAAGTGATGGTACAAGTAGTCTGCACATACACTAAGTTACCTAATGCTGAATCACATTTTGGCATCCTTCAGCACAGTTCTCTAACTGGAAATTGACGCCCAGGTTGTGAGGGAGACACCTTTCTCAGCACTGGCTTCCCAAGATCCACACAGCAGAAAATGTCAGGGATCTGAATCTAGGCCAGGCAGACAGTAGTCTAACTAAGGAATCCTCTTATGTTCTACTGAGTTTATTACTATTTATTATTTTATTATCCAAATTTAATTACCGCCCATCTCCCCCCAAAAGAGGGACTCTGGGCGGTTTACAATAAAATCAAATTATAATCATAAACGTTAAAATCTCATAAAACCAGACACATTACAATTATTATAAAATGCAATAAATACATATAAAATCCAAGAGGGTATAAAATTCCAAGCTGGTAGGAGGGCCTCTAGGGTGTGAGCCACCCCCAAGAATGGTTACCCACTTTCCCGCCCCAGGCGAGATGCATAACCAAGTCTTCAGGGCTTTCCGGAAGGACAGGAGTGAAGGGGCCTGCCTCACCTCCGGGGGCAAGATGTTCCAAAGGGCGGGGGCCACTGCAGAGAAGGCTCATTTCCTGGACCCTGCCAGATGAAATTCCCTTACGGACGGGATCTGTAACATGCCCTCTCTGGATGATCGGGTGGGGCGGGCCGATGTAATGGGGATGAGACGGTCCCTCAGGTAACCTGGCCCCATGCCATGTAGGGCTTTAAAGGTGATAACCAACACCTTGAATTGGACCCGGAAGCAAACTGGCACCTATCTTTACTTCAAAGGAAGAGACACCCGCCTGCCACAGTGAAAGAGAACGTATGCAAATGTCTCTTGCAGTCTCCCACTTAAACCAACATGGGAAATTAATCTGTACATTTTGTTTTGAGGCTACTTTCACTGTTACCAATATATTTTATTGGTTTAATAACTGCATTTTCATCTTGCTTATAAACATAAACAGGACAGATGATCTGTAGATACCAAGGTATGCTCAGGATCAAGAACAAGGGTGTTTTTATCTTTTCTTATTTGGAGTGAAAACAAGAAAAACCACAGAAGGCAAAAGGATACTGTATATATCCTCAAAATGCAGTGCTCCACAAGTCCCATGGGATTTGATGCTCAAGAAGGATAGGCAGGATTCCATTCTCAAATAATTAAAAAAAGTAAAAATCATTCCCTTTCTCTTCCATTGCTTGAGCTACATCCACCCCTAGCAAGACTGCAAGTGATTCCATCAAACAACCCTTTGTATACACTTATATATTCGTCCATATCTACCATATATGTGGGCTTTGGATATGCACATGAATGAGTGCCAAGAAGTGAGTGAATAAATGCCACCAGCTTGCCAGAACTCTGCCTGTTAGCATAAAATAAAAACAAGCACAACCCCAAATATCTGATTTGCACATATCCGTTTTCCACATGACTGGAGTACTTCACATATACTGGGACTGCAACTTCCCAAGTTCCCAATAAGCCTTCTGGCTGAGAATTCAGAACAGCCATTCCAGGACATCTGAAAGCCCCAGAATTAAGGAATCTGGGTCTCCTCACTCCTAGTCCAGCCCCTTCCCCACAGCACTCCCCCCCCCCAGCTCTCTATAAATACAGATGCATTGATGTAATTATGAGTACATAATGCAATGAATGTGGTCAATTTAATGTATTATTTTTATTATTTCTCATTAATGCAATTATGAATATAGCATATATGTGCCTAAATACACATGCAAACATATATGCTCCTCTGTATATATATATAGTGTGTATATATATATATATCTCCATATCTCCATAAATACATTATTAATGCACATATATATATATATATGCACACATACATATATTATTAATGTATATATATATATATATATGCACACACATACATATATTATTAATGCACAAATAAATACGAATGCGTCTACTATATACTGTACGATGCAAATATTTCCTCGCGGAGCAATTGCGAATATAATGAGCACATCTGCCTGGGAAGGCATACAACAGAGCTCACGTAGCGATCTTTTCTCATCCATGAAATTATGAATACGAGACGCGCCTCCCCGTATATATATAGCTTGTATTATGCACAGAGCGGCGCAGTAATATAGGCTTATTTTATACACAGAGCATCCCCGCTGTCGGAGACACGGAGGGAGATCCCTTGGCAAGGCGGGGGGGGGCTTGGAAGGGATTGATTGACAGCCGCCTTTGACAAGCGCCCCCCGCCTGCGCCCCCTTTTCCCCAGAGACCCCCCCACTCCACGGAAGCCCCGCGAGGGGAGAGGAGCCGACCTTCTCCAAGGAATTCTCCATGGCCGGAGGTGCTTCGGCGGCGGCGGCGAAGGACTCCCGCTCCTCTGCCCGGGCTACTTCCGCCTTGGCCGCGGCCTCGGCCGGCTCCACGTTGGCAGCTGCGCTGACGGAAGCGCGAGGCGGCGTCCGCGGAGCGACGAGCGGGCGGAGCGAAGGGTCGCGGAGCCGCGCGCTCACCTAGGCGACGGGCCAGGCCTCCGAGCCGCTTCGGCTTCCGTAGCGCGCCGGCTTGACAGGCGGGAGGCGCGACAGGTTGGGGCGGAGGAGAGCGGGGACGTCCCAAAAAAAAAAGGGGGAAGAGAAATAAATCGCCTAGAAAAAAGAACAAATCTTCAAACCGACGGTACTGAAAAAATATCCTGTAGAACTATTCGGGAGAGCTTCCACCCTTTGAAAAGGATCGGCTTTAGAGCTTTGCCAGGATCCCCCCTCCTCCATTGGCGAATGGAACGTTCCTCAGACGGTGCAAGGAAAGAGATGACGTCTTCCCCCGACTGAGCATGCGCATGGAGGGATTACGTGCGGGAGCGAGCCTCTAGGGTCCAAATGGGCTTCTGGCTTAGCGGCAGCCGGGCAGCTGTCTCGTTCGGACGTGCGCCCGTCCTGTGGGCGACGTCACCCAGATTGGTGGCTGCAGTGGGCATATTTATGCCCAGCTGCTTGCAATTGGCTTGACGACTGAGTTAAAACGTTTCAACGTTTAAGGCTAGAGATCAATCAATCCTTTGTAAAATGAACAAGACCTTCTTTTAATGGAGGAAACGCAGAAAGCCTTTGCACTTGATTGAAATACTGGCATTGAGGAAGGGGCTGCGGCTGAAACAACCTCTGCCCCACCCCCCCGCTGGCCTAGATAAAATGAATTAATCCCCTTGCAGCTCCAGTTGTATTATTTTGGAGTCCTGGTCAACAAAAGACTGAAGTCATAGCTTGAATTCATGTGATTGCCCAGGAGGAAAGATTCATTAAGATGCCCAATCAAGCTATTGGGGAAATCTCTAGAAACTAAAGCATAGAGGATCAAGCCTGAGAATCAACTGTCCCAGATCCATAAGGGTCGATTTGATTAGCATAAAGCCATTTTCTGAACTTATCCTCCACGGCTTCTAAAATACAATGCCAAAGGAGAACAGTGTGAAGGTTCCATCGGTAGAGTAAGCTGGTCAAGGAACATGGCCAGCTTCAATAGGTTTAATGTGAATTCTTCCATATTCAGGTTTTTATTTATTATTTATTATTCAAATTTATAAATTTGATGACTACATCCCATCAAGTTGATGTTAACCCTTAGTGATCACATAGCTGGATTTTCTCCATGACGATCTGTCCCCAACATGGTCCTTCAGGACTTCCAATGGTGCACCCATCATCACTGCAACTGAATCCATCCACCTTGCTGCTAGTTGTCCTCTTTCCTTCTTTCCACCTTTCTCAGGATTAACATCTCCCAGAAGATACCAGAGCTGGAGACCTTGGAAGTCATCAATGGGGTATCTTTTGTAGGTTCCACTAAGGATGTCAATATCTAGCCATAGTTTATTCCATTGCTGGGCTTGTCTTTTGGAAGAAAAGAGAGCCAGTTTGGTGTCGTGGTGAAGGTGCTGGCCTAGAAGCCAGGAGACAGTGAGCTCTAGGCCTCCTTTAGGCGTGAAAGCCGGCTGGGTGACTTCAGGCCAGTCCCTCTCTCACAGCCCAAGAGCCAATCAGGCGTGGTAGAAGAGTTGTAGTCCCGCCTTAGGCATGAAAGCCAGCTGGGTGACTTCAGGCCAGTCCCTCTCTCTCAGCCCAAGAGCCAATCAGGCATGGTAGGAGAGTTCTAGTCCTGCCTTAGGCATGAAAGCCAGCTGAGTGACCTCAGGCCAGTCACTTTCTCTCAGCCCAACCCACCTCACAGGGTTGTTGGGAAGATAGGAGTATTAGGTATGTTTGCCACCTTGAATTGACACATGCTATATATTCTGAATATATAAAGGCAGGAAAAAATATAACAATAAATGAGTACTGAAGTTTGTTTTATTAAACCCAACTTCCAGCGACTCTGGGTGGTTTACAGATTTTTCTTTTTTAATTAAAACAAGAAAACAACACAAAAAAGAACAGAGAGAAGAGGGGAAAAAAGTACAAAAGAATTTAAGCTGACCCTTAAATTATAGGAAGGACTCGAAAACAAGCCACTCCTGGCTTGGGCTCCTCTATATCGGACTCTGGCAACACAATCTATACTCGGCTAAAACTCCTAATCCAGGTTACCAGAGTCTTTCTTTTTGGAGTGGGCGACCATAATGCATTATGCTACATATAGTAGCATTATGCTAAGCACGGGGTGCAAATTCAATCGCGGTGGGAAAATGTTACAAGAGAAGAGACTATAGGGAGCTCAGGGTTAGACGGTGGAGTCCTTGATGCTCTCTGAGCTGGGCTGTTGGCTTGCAGAGGTTTCATTACCCAACTAGGGAACATCGTCAGTGCGAGGGAGGGTGGGGTCCGCTCCCTGCTTATATACAAGGTACTGTATACAAGGGCAATCTACTGTATATAAACAGGGAGCGGACCCCACTCTCCCTCGCACTGACGATGTTCCCTAGTTGGGTAATGAAACCTCTGCAAGCCAACAGCCCAGCTCAGGGAGGACTCCAGGGAAAATATTAACTTATCCAGAGACTTTCTGGGGTTCTGGTGGATCGAAATCCGGGTCTCCCCAACCCCAGTGTAACCAGGCCCGGAAGGCTGGAGCCCCTTCGTAGCTGGAGCCCGGGGAAACCTCCCGGGGATGCGGGCTCGAGGCGAGGAAGCGCAGGTAACCCCGCGCCGGGGGGAGTGGCGGGAGGCGCCGCGCTCGTCGGAACGGAACGGAACGGAGGCGGCGGGGAAGGCCGGGCGCGGCGAGGATGGAGCGCCTGGCCCGCCCGGTGCGCCGCTCGCCCTGGCTCTGCAACGTGCTGCTGTACGGGAGCCTCTTCGCGGCGGGCGACGCGGTCCAGCAGCGGCTCCGGCGCCGGCCGGGCCAGCGCGCCGACTGGGCGCAGACGCGGCGGGTGGCGCTGGTGGCGCTCACCTTCCACGGGAACTTCAACTACCTCTGGCTGCGGGGCCTGGAGCGGCTCCTGCCCGGACGCGCGCCCGCCGCCGTGCTGGCCAAGGTGGGCTGCGACCAGCTGGTGGGCGCGCCGGTGGCGATCCTGGCTTTCTACTCCGGTGAGCCTTGGCGCGCCAGACCAGGGACCGGGGTGGGTGGGGGAGGGATGGAGGGCGGGGGCTGAGGCTTGCTAGCTCGCTCCTCCCCTTGGGGTGGCTTCCTCTGAGCGCGTGCAGAGGGCTCTGCAGGGTTAGACCCCCGGGAGCCGCAGCAGTCGCTCGGGAGAAGGCTGGACTTCCGCGTCTCTGGAGGGCGCCCGGTTGGACAACCAGGAGTAGAGATGCAGGGCTTTGGATGGATTGATTCGACTTCGAAGGCCGCCCCATTGCACCGCGACCCATCCTTGTTCCCTGCTGGGCAATCAGGAGAGCAAGAGAGGGCTGGGAAGGCGATGGGAAGTGTAGTTCAGCACCTGCCGAGGGCGCCAGGTTGCTTAAGACAGGCTGGCGGATGCCTCTGGTTTGGAAACAGGCCTGGTGCCATGAAGTCAAGGCAGAAAAGGAAGGGGTCCGAATCCAAGGGCATCCCATTTAGTTTCAGGGCTCAGTCCAGGCCCAGCATTCTCCACCCTGCAGATAAGCCGATTACTCTGCTTCTGCGCTGTGGCACTTTTATTTTGGCTAATTAAAACACAAAAGCTTCCTTTGATTCAGGCTGAAGGCAGCCCTGGAGACACACCCAGGCTGTTTTCTTGCTGCCCCTTTGAAATGGCTTTGCTATGCCTTTTTTTCAAGGACTTTTTTCCAGTTTCTGTGCCCGGTTACACACAGCTTTGAGAGTCATCCAGTCAGTTAGATGCAACACAGTATCTTTCTCAACCTTGGCGACTTTAAGATGTGTGGACTTCAACTCCCAGAATTCCCCAGCCAGCATGTTCTGGGAGTCGAAGTCCAGTGCCAAGGTTGAGAAACACTGATCTTGAGTGGGATGGCTGCTGTTGAGGATCCATCCGCACCCTTCCCTGAGATACCCCATAGCATCTGCCTTTTCACGTTCTCCATCTCCCCCAAGGAATTCAGAATTCTCGTTATACTGGATTTCCCCCGAGGTGTTATGTTTTATTCTGAAACTCTTTTGTCCTGCAAACTTGAGATTTCCCCAAGCCAACTCTTGTTTTCAGTAATGCTATACATTCTTGACCCTGAGTACACACTTCTCTATTGAAAAACAGCTGATGCTGTTCCTAGATCTGTAACTGGTAGGACGTGTTTACAGTCTTAAACTATTTTGCTTAAAGGAAAGGGTGTCTTGTCTGTCTGTCTGTCTGTCTGTCTGTCCGTCTGTCTGTCTGTCTGTCTGTCTGTCTGTCTGTCTGTCTATCTATCTATCTATCTATCTATCTATCTGTCTTAAAGCATTTCAAGTCAGATGGACAAATCAGATATTTCTTTCTTTTCACCTGAAGTTCTGTGAAGACAGGCTGGACCAGCTCCCTGATCCTTAAAGACATCAAAAATTGCTTCCTATACAGCAGTGTTTCTTGAAGTGTGGCCCTAGGATCCCTGGGTGTCCCCCAAGAACTTCTCAGGGCTCTGCAAAATCAGAATTATTTGTCAGCCTATGCTGAAAAATCGTGCCATTTTAAAATCCCATCAAACAACCATGAGCAGCTGTAGCTGCAGCGAATGCATCAATTTGAATTTTGACTATGGTAAATACTGATAAATATAACCCATACAAACAAACACTCTTTTGGAGTCCTCCATAATTTTTAAAAGTGGGAACGGGTCCTGCGAGAAAAAAGTTTAAGAAACACCGCTTTACAGCAAGCCAAAAATGCAGTTTCATTCATCTGAAGCATTGTATAAATCTTAGCAGGTAAACAAGAGCTGTCTGTGCATTGTTTAATAGATAATATCAGTAGAAGGGAAAACAAATAAAAATAAATTCAGCTTAATGATGATTTGACCTGTTCCATTAAAGTCAATGACTGCTGAGCTGCAGGCTGTTGCCATTGTATGAAATTCATCAGAAAGAATTTCATGTAGAGAAGTGAAGTGGTTAAGGTGTGGGGTTTGGACTATGGAGACCTGGGTTCAAATCTCCACTTACTGGGTGACTTTGTGCTGGTCATGGTCCCTCAGCTCAGTCTACTCTTCCTGTTCTTGACTTGATTTGATTTGATTTGATTTGTAAGGTTAAAATAAGGAATGCTGCCTTTAATTTCCAGGAAGAAGAAAGGAGGTAAATGCAATAAATAGCTCCATTCTTAAACTTGGCAGGGTTGAACCTGATTGCTGGATTGGCAGTTATGTAATTTTGTAAAACAGGTAGACAATATTAAAAGTGGTGGTTTGTTGGCATGCACAAAAGTTCTGCCCCGGTCCTTTTTATTTCCTATGAACTGTGACCTTGGGAAAAATTAAAATCATTGTTCTTTGCTCCCCAAAGGTCATCTGGAAACACCATTTTCCCACCATTTTTGAAAGAGCAATGCCACTTTCGTTTTTTGCAAGACCCATATGCAAATCAGATAGATTTGTCCATCATTCCATTTCTAATTCCCTCTTTTCCTCTAAAACCCTTTTTGATCAGGCATGAGCATGCTTCAGGGCAAAGAGGATATTTTCGCAGACTGCCAGCGGAAATTCTGGAATACGTATAAGGTGAGTGCCGGTTGGTCAGGCACACGATCCTATCAATTAATACATCTGTAGCATGTTTTTTAAAAAATTCTTTATTCTATGTTCTGAAATAATATAAGAAATAAGTAGCACGAATAAGAAAATCAGGTACAGATATCAAAGTACAGGCAGATAAATGAAATACCATAAAACTAATATGCCTTTTGTATCTTTATTCTTTCCTTTTTTATACTCTTAAGCTTATGCTGTATGTATGTATGCATGTATGTATCTCTCCATTCAATCATGTCCGATCCTCGGTGACTGTCTGGACTAGTCCCTGCAGTTTTCTTGGCAAGGTTTTTTGGAAGTGGTTTGCCATTGCCTCCTTCCTAGGGCTGAGAGAGAGCGACTGGCCCAAGGTCACCCAGCTGGCTTTCATGCCGAAGGCGGGACTAGAACTCTCATACCATGCCTGATTGGCTCGTGGGCTAAGAGAGAGTGACTGGCCCAAGGTCACCCAGCTGGCTTTCATGCCTCAGGCGGAACTAGAACTCTCATACCACGCCTGATTGGCTCTTGGGCTGAGAGAGAGAGACTGGCCCAAGGTCACCCAGCTGGCTTTCATGCCGAAGGCGGGACTAGAACTCTCATACCACGCCTGATTGGCTCTTGGGCTGAGAGAGAGAGACTGGCCCAAGGTCACCCAGCTGGCTTTCATGCCTCAGGCGGAACTAGAACTCTCATACCACGCCTGATTGGCTCTTGGGCTGAGAGAGAGAGACTGGCCCAAGGTCACCCAGCTGGCTTTCATGCCGAAGGCGGGACTAGAACTCTCATACCACGCCTGATTGGCTCTTGGGCTAAGAGAGAGGGACTGGCCCAAGGTCACCCAGCCGGCTTTCATGCCTAAGGCGGGACTAGAACTCTCATACCACGCCTGATTGGCTCTTGGGCTGAGAGGGAGGGACTGGCCCAAGGTCACCCAGCCGGCTTTCATGCCTAAGGCGGGACTAGAACTCTCATACCACGCCTGATTGGCTCTTGGGCTGAGAGGGAGGGACTGGCCCAAGGTCACCCAGCCGGCTTTCATGCCTAAGGCGGGACTAGAACTCTCAGTCTCCTGGTTTCTAGCCTGTTGCCTGGACCAAACTGGCTCTCTGTGCAATATAATAAAACAAAACTTTGCGGACTGTGCTCATGTTGGTATAAACACATACCCTTTTGTGGTTACATAACTGCTTTTGATCATGTTTCATTTAATCTATCTCAGATTTCTGGTCTCCGGTCTCTGAATATTTGAATATTTCCAAATAGAAACACAAGAGAGAAAAACTTTCAGGGTGTCTGTGTGAAAGAAATACAGTCATTTGAAGGGGCTTGTCTCATTTGCTAATCAAGGAAGTCTTAATTTCTTGAAGATTCGTTTGGCAATCTGGCAAAGGTGCAAACATATTGGGTGTTGTGTAATTTTGGCATTTCTTAAAGTGACAGTTGAGCAATCCAATTCAGGGTGGGTAAAAGAATGCTTAAGCATGAATTTCACACCCACATGCATATGCTGACTTTACACACTGCACTAAGCCATGGTTTGCAAATTAAGATTTCTTGCATAAAGCCAATTTAGCTGGGTTTTTACAGCATATTCAATCTCAACCAAAGTGTGCACACCACAATGTTAATCTGAAACATGACACCCTGAGTTATGGCTTGGGGCAATGTATGAATGTAATCAGTGTGTCCTTCCACAGATTTTTTAAAATGATCTTGGGTCTTATTATTCAAGTACAAGTAATCACATCCTCCTTGATTTTAGCTAGAGGTTGTGAATAACCAGCAGACTGGTTCCTCCATAATCCTAAAATATAAACCATGCTTACGAAGAGCAATGGCTGGGCTTAAGCTACACGCTGAGCCAAATCGAAGCAAATGACACAATGGCATAGCGTGATGCGGAAACATAAGAAATATGCGCAGCTCATTCTGTACACTGAAATACACTTTCAACCAGTCGGGATTCTTGGATGCCGTGACTGTGCCTCTCATTTGAACAGCCTGTGCTGATTGCAGGCTTTTAGGATTGCAACGGATCTTGAAGATTACTAGCTCATTGTAGGCTGAGCAGAAAGGTGCCACTTTTCCTCTGAACATAAATGCTTAAAAAACAAAACAAAACACTGTTTGTAATTTTTTTTCATCTTGATTAACTATTTTAAACATAAGCATGAGCCTTTATAGGAAGGCGACGGGTACAGGTAGTCCTCACTTAATGACCACAATTGGGACTGGAATTTTGGTTGCTAAGTGAAGCGGTTATTAAGTGAATCTGACCAGATGTCATGACCTTTTTTCAGTGGTCGTTAAGCGAATCACCTCAGGTGTTAAGTGAACCATGTGGTTGTTAAGTGAATCACACAGTTCCCCATTGATTTCGCTTGGCAGAAGCTGACCGGGAAGGTTGAAAATGGCGATCACATGACTGCAGGTATGTTGTGATGGTTGTAAGTGTGAGGACCGGTCGCAAGTTGTTTTTTTCAGCACTGTCATAAGTCCGAATCATAACTAAATGAATGGTTGTTAAGCAAGGACTACCTGTAATTTTTCTCATGTTCCCTGTTTACATGACTGTAATCCAAGAATTGTTTTTATTTCAGACAGGATTGATGTACTGGCCTTTTGCACAGGTGAGTGTCCGCCTTTCCTGGGATGCAAGAACCTCATGCCCTGCTGAAATCCACCTTGCAGGTTCCTCACAAGATCTCCTCCCCATTGTAAAGATGCTTCTGGTTTTCTACTTTCTTCTCAAGATGCTTTATGGTTGGAGGCTGTAGAAGGCATGTCCTGACTGGGGTTGGCATTCTGCTGCACCTTTTGCTAATCTCAAAAATCTTGCCAGAGTATTTCCCGCCTTCATTTGGGATTGAATGGAAGCATGGGGAGCAGACCCAAATGATTGTTTAAGGAAAGATAGAGCATTCGGGCACATTCTATAGCTAAATTACTAGCTACAAGTCTACCACAATAGACTGATGAGAATTTCACCTACCTTCTCTTTCTTCTTTGAAAGCATTTCAGAAGCAAATTCTCCTTTCACCCAATATAATGGGGGCGGGAAGGAAAATAGAAGCAGGAGAAATTCTCTGCCTAGCTCCGAAAAGTGATATTCTTCTGAGCTTTGGGATTTGCTCTTAAGTGGGCAGGCTGTTAGTTTGGCTACATCAGGATTCGATCCCTAGGTTGGATTGACCAATTATTTAACCTGAGTACTTCCTGTGCTGACAGCCAAGGATCTGAGATGGAAACAGAGCCTCCAATAACCATCTTTTGTTGGTTAAGAACAGCCCAGCAAGATCTGAACATTTGCAGTGCCTGTAGAAGGCTGAATGGGGATGGGGGAGTGGGGTGTTGTTTGAAAAAGGTTGTGGCCGGCCAGCACAGCCCTAAACAGGCATGGAAGTCCACAAGGTGGGTAGGGCAATGATGAAATGTTGTGGTGCAAATACTGGCGCTTTTCTATTTGTGTTGCAGAGATTGTGAAGTGGCCTTGCAGCTTGGCTCTTTCTAATAAAGGTAGTCCTCAACTTATGACATTCCTTTAACAACCGTTGGAAGTTATGACAGCACTGGAAAAAGTGACTCGCAACCAGTCCTTGCGTTTACGACCGTCGCAGCGCCCCTGCAATCACATTATCAAAATTCAGGCGCTTGACAACTGGCATGTATTTGCGATGGTTGCAGCGTCCCAGGGTCATGTGATCGTCATTTGTGACCTTCCCAGCCAGCTTCCAACAAGCAAAATCAATGGGGGAAGCTGGATTTGCTTAACGGCCATGGTGATTCGCTTAATGACCATGGCAAAAAAGTTGTAAAATCCACTGCGACTCACTTAATGACCACATCGCTTAGCGATGGAAGTTCCAGTCCCAATTGCGGTTGTAAGTCGAGGACTACCTGTAATCCCTCCTTTGTCTAAAGAGTCATTTTCTTAATCATGGTCACAGCAGAAATAAAAAGGAAGGTGATAGCATCTCACGGTCTCCCTAAATCCCTGAAGACTTTATGGTGAAAAGGGTAGAGGGAGGAAGCTAAATAATACAAGAATTCTTTGCAACCATGGACACCCCCCTGCCTCCAGGCAGTATAGAAAGGGGCACGGAAAGCCCAGAACAAAGGCTCCATTAGTAGAGATGCAGGGATTCATCCTTCTTCTTGGTGGTAGTAGTAATATAACTTCCTTGATTAGTCAATTGACCATATCAAAGCAATGGGCATCAGCCACAATAGGATACAGTAAAATGAGATAAGGTAAGATACAGTGAAATAGGATAAAATAGACTAAGGTAAGATAAAATAAAATAAAATATAGTAAGATAAGATAAAGTAAAGGTAAGAGTGAGATAAAATAGCATAAGATAAAATAGAGTGCAGAGACATAAAATGAGATGAATATTAAAATACAAAACGGTATGTGTGTAGGTGGATTCATCACCTTTACCTGGCACCCCAAATGCGTTCTATAAAATATGTTCCCAGTTGGACAGCCCGAACTATAAACTTAACAGTTCTAATGACTAAAGAGAGCTTTGCTTTTTGGGACCGTAGAGTAAAGGGTAATTTTGTAATTGGGCTCATATTTGCTGCAGAGAAAATCGGAAGCTACTTCTTTCTATTTCTTTTCATTCTTCCTTTCTGCGCTTTTTGTCTTTGTCTCCCCCCCTTCTTTCCTTTCTTTATATTCATTCTTGTTAGTTTTTATCTTCTTTTCCAAACTCTTAACCAAAAAAACAACAACCAAACAGTTCTAATGACTGCATATGTGTTTGTGCCCTGAAGGAAGTAAGATCATCTTCTGTTACTGTCCCAATATATAGTTCGGTCAAGTAGTGTCGGTAAGTGCTGAGCCCTTGCTGGGGTCTTCTTGGTAGAAACCCTTGTGATGTCGCTTGAGGGCTTTGCTCAGTTGTCCTCCTTTCCTTCCAAACAGCTTTCCAACTTCAGCCTTGTTCCGGTGTATCTGAGGACAGCATATACCGGCTTTTGTGGATTCCTCTGGGCCATTTTCCTTTGCTTTTCGCAACAAAGTGGGGATGGAACAGTGAGTTCGGCTTTTCGGCTGCTCCGAGGAGAGAAGGCTGATGCAGAGAAGACACCGCCAGGGAAATAAATCGTCAGTGAAACAAAAGATTCCTCCCTTGTTTGAGGCAGCAACTGGACAATAGGATAGTAACCTCCTTTCCTGTAAAAGATCAAAGTCTATCTTGAGTTGAACTTGAGTCCTGGTGGCCACCTGAATGGTTGGTTGGTTGGTCTGGAATGGTTGGTTGGCCATCTGTGATGGGTTTTTGGAATCCAGAGGGACATGCGCAATTCAAGCTAAAATGGGACATGTGGGATTGTTGATCCAACGTTTCCTCTGTGCTAACATGAATCTAGTCACAGTGGCCCTGTTTGCAAGGCGTCTTCAACTGAGTCTCGGGCATGTGGGTCAATGAGGCAAGTGAAGGCCAATATTGAGTTGATGGACCTAGAATTAATCTCCAAGGGGTTAGGGTTAGCCCCAGACAAATCCAGATGGGGCTAAATGAACTTCCCTCATCAAGTAACTTTGTGTACTATGCAAAATACTTATCAGAAAATTTATTGCCCCATCTGAAATCTGCGATTGAGACAAAGTCCTAGAGGGGTCCTGCAAAAATGGGGCTTCTCCGGGCACTTTGTGTTTTTAGTTTTCTCCTTCTCCTGAGGCCAAATAGGGAGGTGAAAAAGGGGCAGATATGAATATTAGTTGGTATCCCCTGAAACTATCTATGGTGATATTCTTGTGCCACTGTGGATTTCTCCTGTTGGGCTATGATAGAAGGGGGGAAAATGAATACCTTTGTGATGGTTGGGAAGATGAAAAATATCATAAATAGTTGGCAAACTATTACCAGTGCATAAGAGGGACTTGGTTGACTGAGATTGCCACTGAATTAGCCATGTTGTGTGAATGGGGCGCCTGGGCGCTTAGGTGTATTTACATGTCACAATAAGCCATCGCTATTGGGTCATTAAAGGACAATGTAAACAAGCAATGGGTTGGTTTTCCCCTCCTTCGTGGTGCAGGGATGGGGAACCTCAGGGCCCTCCCAATGTTGAACTACAACTCCCAGCATTCCTATGGGCCAAGCTGGCTGAAGCTGCTGGGAACTATAGTTTAGCAACTTGTGGGCCCTAGATCTTCTGCTTCATCTTAGGTGTGACTTGTAAAGTCATTTCATAACAATCTTGTTTAAAAGCTATTCTTGTGGCTTTTCACACTTAAAGAAGCCTCCACCGTGAGTCAGCTTTTAAACAAGGTTATCAGCATGGAAATCTTGGCTTGTGGGCATGTTAAATGAAGAACTGGGTTCCTGTGTATTTGATTTAGTTGTGTCAACCCAGCCCATTATAGTTCTTTTCACTAACCCATGGTTAAGCCAACCATAACCTGGAAGAATACATGAACCGAGTCATGATCTTCTTCCATTTCTACAGTTGTACACTTGGTTTACATTCCTTTGCAAACATTGATCCACCCTAATGGATGAGTCCCTGTATGATGGCATGCTGACCACAATGAGTTACTAGTTGGCCAAGAATTTCTTTTTTCTTTCTTTTGATTGCAGCTTGCAAATGAAGTCTTTGGAAGCCTCCAAGAACTCTGCTGGAGCCTTCTACAGTCCCACCAGAAGCTGTGACCCTAAGTGATTGCACAGTTCTTGATTTACTCCTCTTCTGCCACTGGGTTGGCCCTCTTTGATTTAGGGCCAGTAAAACATTGAACACTTTGTCTTTTTCTCTGCCCAAGAAGCCAGAAGGTTTGGGAAGTGAAGACATTGGAGACCTGGAATCAACAGCCTTATGGGTGGAGCCTTCTTTAAAAAAACAAACAAACATAGTAATGCATGTTGTTCTACTTTTCAATGTATGGTAAGGTATTCCCGATATGTTACTTGGCTGTGGTGGTCCCTGTTCCGAAGTCTTGTCTTTACTGGCCAGAACTTACTTTACTTGGCAAGTAAAGAAGTTTTGGGCAGTTTTGCTCTGGAAAAGAGCTCTGGAGATGTTTTCTACTAGGGAGGTCTGGTGTTTTAATGATAAAAGTGCAAACTAAGTAGGGTGGATTGGAAGACACTCTGTAAAATCTTAAGTTTCAGTCATTACATCAAAAATTCAGTTCCAGATTTAAAACTCAGCATTGCTGGTGGAAGGAAGGAAGGAAAGAAGGAAGGGGAGGGGAGAGGAATAATTGGATAGGAGGGCTATAAAATCCTCTGGACAAATTCAGGACAATCTTCATATGCTTGTGGGAGGAAGAGAATAAAGATGATTGCAGTTTTTCTTGGCTTAGAATTCAGGTAAGGTGTCAATTATTTTGTCTGCGCAAAGGGTGCGTTTCACTGAGATCCTATCCAAAGAACCAGGTTCTTTGGTTTAGGATGAAAAGGGTTTGGTGATAGCAAAGGGCCCTGCTCATCTAGGTTCAGGAATTATTACTGGTTAGCTCATTCTCTGTGGAAGTTCTGTGCATGCAACATTGGTGTCCTTGCCCATGCGCTGTCGAAAGATTGTGGAGGAAGAACATTAAACAATTACCTGCCCGTAAAAAATAAACTGCTAAAGAAAAATACATAGATTTCTGGATATACCAGTTTATTAAAATTAGACTATCCACTGACACATAATTCGTAGCTTAGTTGCAAGTGGGCGACTGATTGTGGGAAATAGTGTTTGGAAAGATGTTTAATTTTTGCTTTGGTTTTGTAAAAGAGGCCAGGTTGGTCTGCTGTGGTCTTTTTCATGCTGTGAGCCTATCTCCTTGGGGACCAAAGCAGTTGGCTTATTTCAGCCCAGCACAAAAGTGTATATATTACTGCAACTTGTCTATCTGCAGAGAATTGTTGACTGCAGAGATTTAATTCTGAGGAAATGTTTAATCGTTGGCAGGGGGATGAGCAGGTCTGAAATATTGAGATATCAGGATTTGTAGTTTTTAAGATTCCTTATGGGTTATGTTTCCTATACCCTGGAGCATACTAGTATTGAAAAAACGCACAAACAGCAGTCTAAATAAGATGCAAAACTTTCAAAATTGATTTGTAAGGACCTTCCCTTACAAATGTGTTGGAGGGGGGTATTCTCAAAATATAGACACAGGAGTAAAATATTCCAGCCTTGCTAGCTGTATTCCCTTGTTTTTAATGCTGTAAAAATATGATGTGACATCAGGCATCCTATGTAATATATTGCCTATATAACTTTTAGTCTTACCCAGATTCTTCCAAATAGTATCTTACTCCAACTCTGCAAAATCCTGCTTGATCTTTTTTTTTTTTTTTTAAATGTTGTTTCTAATATGGGTGGTGGTGATTTTGTAAATTAAGAAAACTCCTCTTGTTCAATGCATGCATGTATAATGATCTCCAGATAATGGAACGATTGGAAAGCCACCCTTTTTTACACTGTTTGAAACTGCTGAAATACTCTCCAGTCTCCTGTGGCTTTTTTTCAGCCGCGGGAACCTGAATGCAACCTGTGATTACCAAAAAGTGAGTATCAAATGGCCTTCTGAATCTTTTTAATGGCCTTAGTAATGACTTGTTAATGGTGTGTATACGTGCATTCATAAATATCCATGTGCCTTACACGTATGGTGGCAAACTGCATTCATTTTGTGTTAACTAAATGGGGCAGGGGGCAGATAATTCACAGGCAAATGAAGCTTTCTCCAAAATATCTCTAAATTATGATTCACAAAACGCTTGGTCCAGATGCCTGGTAGGGTCTACGCTTTTATTTAATTACACAAGCGATGTGGAATCCCAGCTGAAGACATGCAATAAGCTTGCTAGTCAGGCCGTTCATAAGCACTTTTTGCAGACAGGGGCAAGTTAAAATCAGAAACCAGCTCCAAATCCAGAAGTTCTCCCCATTAAGCCTTCTCAGTTCCTCATTCATAGGAGAAGCTTTCACAAAGGAGGACTAAGTTAATCCCCGCAAGCTGGGCTTGCCAGGATCACGTGCTGTAGAAATACAATATGGAAAGCAAATAAAAAATAAATGTGTTCCTCAGCTATATCAACTTGTTAAGGGCTCTTTCACATTCCTTGCGATGAATCACACACAGTTCTGGGACTCAAATTACAGGCCTTGTCTGCAATAGCCCCCACCTGATCAGATTCTTTCCTGACAGCGTACAGCCTTCACTTTGCTGCAATTCCAAGCTGCAATTGCATGATTGATGTCGGCCCTTCGAAGTAAACCAGGTCGAGAGAGAGACACCGCAAAAATTCCAGGAATGCAGCTTTCTGACAGTAAGACATAATAATTGTCAGCTCTACTAGGAAATCAACTCCACAGGAAGTCTAAAACTACTTTTATTGAAATTGACTAGAATAACAGAATCTTGTGTGTCTGACTGGGCTGTTCCTCCTCCTCCTAGTTCAGTGAATCAGGGTGGCGTCTGCCTGAGTCACTTTCAAATGTTATCTCTTTCTGGACTTAAAAAACGTTTCATCCCCTTTTGCCTAGGTAACAGTTCTTGTGTATCTCCATCAAGGTCATTTTCCCTTTAAAATAACAGAATTTTGAAAGCTGCTCCAAGTTTCTTTCCATGTCCCCTTAAGCCAGGGGTCCCTAAACTCTTCAGCTTATGGACCCCTTCATGAAGTTTCAGATTGTTCATTGACTCCCAAACATTTATTATATGAAAATAATATAATAAGTACTACTTTAACTAATGAGAGCCAGTTTGGTGTCGTCGTTCAGGCATCAACCTAGAAACCAGGAGACCGAGAGTTTTAGTCCCACCTTAGGCACAAAGCCAGATGGGTGACCTTGGGCCAGACACACTCTCTCAGCCCTAGGAAGGAGGCAATGGCAAACCACTTCTGAAAAACCTTGCCTAGAAAACTGCAGGGATTTGTCCGGGCAGTCTCTGAGAATCGGATATTATTGAACAGATTAAAAAAAAAATTAATAGTGCTACTCTTCTAGGAGATTATTCTCCTATTGCTATGGCTGCTAACAGGGAAGTTTGTCATAGTGAATTCCGAATGTCCCTCACCTCCGCCATTTCTGGCTGTTCTTTTTGAGACTCCAGATTAATATAATCATTGTAAGGCAGCTGTTGCCTTCAAAGTCATTCTCTGCACTTCCCTCCCATCCTAATCCAGATGGCCTTAACGTTTCTTCCTCCACCCACTTTTTTTGTGGCTGCCACAGTCAATCCAGCCCACCCCCAATAATTCAATCATCACCCCCAGATTAGCTGTAAATTTGCACCACCGCCTGCTACTTAAGTTTGTGACTCACAGCTCTGTCTGGCCTTTTTCCTCAGAATGCCACCAAAACACTTTCTTAAATTATTATCCTGGCCGCCCCAAACAATCTAAACCAGTGTTTCTCAACCTTGGCCACTTGAAGATGTGTGGACTTCATGCTGGCTGGGGAATTCTGGGAGTTTGAGTCCACACATCTTCAAGGTCGAGAAACAATGATCTATGCCACTGTAATCCCACTGCAACCTATGATGCAAATATTATTATATTTTTATTTATTTCTCAAGAAATCGTTGTCTCCTTTTTTGCCAGCTTATCTATCATTTTGAATATATATATTTTCTCTTACCCAAAACCAATGTTTTGGGGAAACATTGACTGCCATGATTCCTGACAAAAGTAACCCAAACCATGACAGCAACACGGCACTATATTCGTACAAACAAGAAGAAATAATAGCAAATCTATCCTAAAGGCATAAAAGTTAAGAAAATAAATGCAGAGGGAGAAACGATATGGTAAAATCAAATATCAGGGAAGGGCAGGTGTGCAGCTTGTTGTTTGTTGATCCTTGAGCAAGTCAGAGTGAATTGGTTCATTCACACCTAACATTAAGCCATAAACTGTGGTTTACAAAGGTAAGTGGCTGGTGTGACAGATCAAGCAACCCCCTTGATGGCCTTGGGCATTGTCTGAACAATAAGTCAATGAGAGCTGGAGTCCCAGTGAAATAAATACACATTCAGAGGAATCGCAAACTCCTTCCTAAACCAGGTTGAACAAAACATGGTCGCCATTGCCATATTGACATAAAGTCCAGTATTTCCCTCCAATATAATGCATGACTTTTCATCTAATACCCTGGTTCGCTCTACCTGCCCAAAACATGCCTGGTTTCCCACAATATGCTGAATCACAAACTCCCCTATCCCCCTTTTACCTGGACTGGCGTGTTGTACCACCCCAGCCACACCACCATTCTATTAACACTTTCTGAACATCAGTTTCCCCCCTCCCCATCCAGATCGGAACCCGTCTCATGCGAAAAAAGCTGGCCCAAACCAGGCTGGCTTGAACCCATTGCCTTCCCAGGATGGAAGCCATGGTCCTCGGGAGACCTGCCTAGCTGACCACCAACAATTGGACGTCGTGTCCGAGGGGGGAGTTCATTGCTTTCTCTCCCCCCCAGAAGCAATCAGAAGAGCAGCCAAGATCCAAGCTTGTCTTCTCTTGCTGGCTTTCCCTTGTACATGGGCTGTTTCCCCAGCTTGCCCTCCCTCCCCACTGGGCCCCATTGTTTGACTGCTTCCCCTTCCCCTCCCTGTGTTCCCTCGGGCCAGGGGCGTACCGAGCATCTTCCATCTGAGCCTGCGCGCTGCATTCCTGTCACCCTCGCTCCATCCTCCTTGGGTACCAACACAGGGGAAGGATGCGGTGAGCTGTACCGCGCTGCTTTCCAATCTGGCAGCAGCAGGATTTAAAAAACCAAAAACCAAAAGCCAAACCAAACCAGCCACCTCCACCAGAAGACCAGATCACCCCTCCTCCCCCCCACCCGAGCCTGCATTTTGCTTCCGTCTTTTCCTCCAGCTGGGATGGACTAAGAGCAACCCCGTCCCAGTCCGGCCGAAGTCAGAGAAAGCGGGCCCAGGCTGCTCCCGAAAGCATGGAGTTGAAGCAATCCATCTCAGCCAGCTTGGAAGCCGAGAAATCGCTGAGGAGCTACGGGGCGGTGAAAGAGACGGAGTGGGAAAGCGATGGGCTGGGGAAAAGTAAGTGGACCGTCCTTGCTCGCCCCCCACCCCCACCCCCCATCCCCTCCTGCCAAAGAAAATCAGAGATTTGCGCGTGCAGGGAAGAAGGGTTCCGCCGGCCAGATTTTTGCATCAGCACTTTAAGAGGAAAGAGATGCTGACATTCACAACCTATCCTTCTTCCTCTTGCTGCCCCAGTCTTCTGTTGGTTTCATAGGAAGAAGGGGGGGGGGCTTTGTCCCTATCTTCCTGGGTGGCCCAGAAATCTTTGATTCACACGATTGTTCTTGGGGCAGGTTGGGCAATGAAGAGATGCCTCTTAGCACCCCTAAGGGGAAGGGGATTAGAGGGGAGGTGATTCAGGTGGTTGGCAACCATCACAGCTTGGTCTGTGTTTTCTTCTCCCCCCCCCCCCCAATACTTGGAAGTCCACTTAGTGGTCTTGCAAAAACCAAACCAGAAGAAATCTGGGGAAGGTTTATCCTCTGTGATCCCAGCATCGTGCAAGCGTCCACGCTCAGCAGCAGCATGTTTTGTTTTGATAAACAGGAGAAGTGAAAGGTGGTGGTGGTGGTGAAGAAAGATCTAATGTACTGTTCCATATCAGGGAAGGTGCTGGAGGGTGGAAAAGAAAACAATCCTCTCTTTTACAGGACCCTTGGCTGATCTTGGAAGCTAAGCTGGGTTAGCCTTGGTTTGTACTTGGATGGGGGATTGCCTGGGAATTTCAGGGATGTAGGTGGACTAGGGAGTCAAAATACATCTGGGAAGAAGGCCAGGGCAGATCACTTCTATAACACCACCAAGAAAAGTGCATGGTTGCAGCTAACAAAAGTCAAGCTTGCCTTGAGGATGTTTTTTTGCTTGAAGACATGCTGAAACGAAACAGCCTGTGAATACCAAAACTGATCCTTTCCCTGCCTCCCAGGAATACAGTTCTTAATGTTTTAAACCCCTAAATGGAAAGGAGGGATCTGAGCACAGGTTTGTTTGAGTCAAAAGTTCATTTCTTGGGACAATGAAGCTTGGTGTGCCCCATCCCTCCACCATTTTGATGGTTCAAAAAGCTGCCAGTCATATTGCCTCTCTGAAGATGGGGGCTGCTGCTGGAAAGAAAAAATTGGGCTAGCAAAAGTTTTGGATAGTGTAGATTTTATGGAGGCAATTTAGATGTGATTCTCCCCTCTGTAGGGGTAAGGCAGTGCATGTATCCTTTAATGCTGAGCCTGACTGATCTCCAAAATGCTAAGCAGGTATAAGCCGTGGTTAGCGCTTAAATAGCATCTCTAAGAAGGGGAAGTTGGGGAAAAAATCCCATAAAAGGTAAAGGCAAACAATTTTCATACTGTTGCCAGGAAACTATATGGATGTGTCCATAAAATCACCAGGAGTTGAGTTCAACTCAGAGACTTTACTATTTACATTATTTAATATGATAAGAACATAGGGTCATGCCTTATATGAAGTGTTACTTGGAAGTCCAGCTGGATGTCTAGCTTAACTTCCTGGAGCTGATGTTCAACCCACCAGCAAGTTTCACTAAAGTGCTATGCGCCAGAGGCACATTAATTGAACTCTGCCTCTGATCCAATGCTTCCATTCTAGGATTGCCTTTGTTGCAGTGCTTAGTCTGGATTCAGAAGGCTTCCCCAGAGCCAAACAAATAATTTAGAGTAATCCTGCACATGTTAACTCTTAAATAGGTAGATGAGATTGTTGGAGGTCCCAGCAAATCAGCATGCCTCATTAGCGTGTGGATAAGTTTGTTCTAGGATGCAATTCTCTATGTGCTTCTGGAGGAAGCTGTTCGTTGTCCCTCCCACATTCTTCAGTCCTACCTTCTTCTACCATCTGAGAAGGAAGCATGCTGCTGCTGCTGTGCCTTCCATCTGGGGGCCATGCATGGGCCTAGAGTCAGGAGGTTCCTCCTTTCTGCATGCAGCCTTTAGCAGCAATAAGGGCTAAGGGTTAATTCAGTTTAGGGAAAGAAAGAAGAACAAGAATCATTTTCCTAAATGGATGTAACTGGACCAAATGAATAAGTTTTTTTTTTTTGCTTACTTTTGAACTTACTTTGTCTGAGCGTGTAATTCTTTATGCTTGGGTGGGCTAAGTGTATAAAATCAATAACCTATATTTCTCTAACATGCTCATTAATGCTATTTTAGATAATATTCTTTTCTGTGCTTGTCTTTTCACTGTATTAAGCTCTGCTCCATTCAGTGGTCCTAGCTGTCCACTAATGGCTTCAGAGATTTACTCCAAGTTGATGATGATGGGAAGACAAGTTTCGGACTATAAGACCTGGGAGTAAGTTCCATTAAACTGAATAGACTGTTCTGTGCATCATGTAAGCCACAACCATACTAGCTGGACTCATCCGCCATATGACTTGTTGGATTCTGAATTCATGCTTTGCGTTGACCTTAATCTCAGATTATAATCCTATACAAATTTCTGTGGAAGGAAGTTCTAGTGGGCCAAGCCAAAATGTGAATTGCATATTGTGCTGTGGGTTGTAAACCATGGTTTGTGGCATAGCAAAATGCCCAAATTGTCTTTTATTAATGGTGGTGCATGACATTTAGACTCGTCCAGTGGGATTGTCTTCTGAGCACAGGTCTACACAATTGCCTTGTAAAACAATGTTGAGGTACAAAAGTGCCTGAAGACTGACCATGCAGAAGGCTATCAACTCTGTTGTGGGGAAAATAGGAGGAAGGAGTATTAGGTATGTTCGCTGCCTTAAGTTATTTATAAAAATAATAAAGGCAGGATAAAAATTAAGTAAATAAATACATAAATCAATAAAACAGCACCACCATCAGGACTAAGGAGCCCATAGATTCTAGTTGACAGGGACATGAGTGAAAGTACCTACCCTGCTTGTAATTTTCCCTACGGGTTTGGTTAGCTACTGTGTGCACAATTCAATTCAATTCAATTCAATTCAATTCAATTCAATGTTTATTTCCATCAAAGACCAGTATACATCAAAACAATCAAGAAACCGTTGAAAGGTAGAAGACGAAGGCCAGGTATGAAACACATGGTAAAGGACAGAATTGAATATTATTACTACTATTGTTTATTTTATTTATTTATTTATTTTCTATAGCCGCCCATCTCAATAAGTGACTCTGGGTGGCTATATTTTTTTTAAAAAAATTATATCCCGCCTTTATTATTTTTATAAATAACTCAAGGTGGTGAACATACCTAATACTCCTTCCTCCTCCTCCTCTCCCCACAACAACAACCCTGTGAGGTGAGTTGGGCTGAAAGAGAGTGACTGGCCCAAGGTCACCCAGCCGGCTTTCAGGCCTAAGGCAGGACTAGAATTCACAGTCTCCTGGTTTCTAGCCCATTGCTAAGAAAGAGTGTTATCTGCCAAACCACAATTAAGGAAATGGTGGGCTGGCTCAAATGGCCTTTCTATATTGTTTTAGTGACACGGGAGTAATATAACTACCCCCAAAGATGCTTTTCTCAATCTCCTATAGGGTTGCCTGGCTGGGTCAAAAAAGTCAAAATGGCAGCCATTGCAGACAATCTTCCTACATCTACCAGCCTCATTAGTGGGAAATCCTGGTCTGAGTTCTTCCAATCAAACAGTGTAATTTTTCTTGCTCAAAAGAAAATGATGCCCTACTCATAGGTCTGATCTTGAACATACGTTCTCCAAGGTGACTGCTCTTGATTTCTGTACAATTCCATCTCAAGGAAGCCTGCTTTTTCCAAAATTACCCAGTTTGCAACCAATGAGGATTTGGAAATGAGCAATGCCATTCTTCCAAGGACTTGCAGGATCCTCCGCTGGGACAGATTGAAAATGGGGGCGACCATCAAAGTGTTTTCTCCCTCCCTTGACATTTAGCTAATGATTGGGCCAATTGCACCACGGAGTCACAGCACAAGTGGTAATATTGCTGTCTTCACTGGTTTCCATCTTGCTATGTGTATTGTTCTTTTCTCCTGCTCCTGGTGATAGAATCTGACTTTTTAATTGGATGCCAGAATAACGTGAATATTCTTGAGAACTGGTTATTTAGACAAGATCAAGCAGCTGCTGCCTGAATATTTGATCACCCAATCGAAAGGTTTTGTCTTTGTGTGTGTGTGTTTTTTTTTAACCCTGATTCAAAAGAGCCATCAGTTTTAATGTGGTCTGAATGATTGCCTGGAGTGGTGGTGGGAGGAGATGCCATCATTTATTATTCCATTTGATTGATTATGTAAGGGCCTAGAACCTGCTTTGTCCTTCCAGCTTTGACAAAGATGTCTGGAGTCTCTTTACGGTATTTGCCTTAAAGACAAGGCTAGTTGTTCATCTTTTTTTTTTTTTTGAAACCCTTAAGATAGTTTTGGAGCCCATGGATCTGCCTCAGTGTTTTGGAATTCTGAAACATAGAATAAAAAAGTTGGACGGGATCTTAGTGGTCATTGTTGGCCTCATGGGGTAAACCAGACAGGAAACATGACCAGATGAGCTAATTCTACTTCATTGTAAAGCTACATTGACAGAATCTTGCAAGTCTGAAAGTACAATCTTCCTGCCATCCCCTTTACAGCCCGAGAAACTAGGAAGGGTCCCTTCTGAGCCTCTTGCCCCACCTGCTATCCAGCTGCGGGCTATGCTATCTCTTATCGGACCATTCCCTTGGCAGTATCTCTTGGCCCCGTCTCCCACAGCCTTTCCACTTACCATTACAGTCATCAAGTCTAGCCCATACTAAGGGCAGGATCTCTACTGCAGAAACATAAGTAGCATTCCCAATTGGCTGCTCAGATTCTTCTTACGCACCTCCAGCAAAGGAGAGGTGACCATCAAGAACTGTGGTGTAATAGTTAATGCTTGGACCCAGTTTAAAGTCCACCCTCAGCCTTGGAAGCCCTTTAGAGGATATGGGTTCAGCCATGGTTTCTTAGACCAACCTCCCTTACAGGGTTGTCAGTATGGAGATAAAATGGGAGGAGGGAGAGCTATATGGATGCTGCCTTGAGCATCTGGAGGAAAGGTGGGCACAAAATGAATAAACATATCCCTCACAAGAGGATTTGTAGATGTATCAAGGTTTTTTTTTTTGAGCGGGGGAGGTAGGAGAGAAGGATTGATAACCACTGCAGCAGCGTTTCTCAACCTTGGCAACTTTAAGATATGTGGACTTCAACTCCCAGAATTCCCCAGCCAGCATGACGATCTATCCCTCACCTGGCCCTTCAGGACTTCCAACAGTATACTCATCCCCACTGTAACTGAGTCCATCCACCTTGCTGCTGATTATCCTCTTCTTCTATTTCCTTCCATCTTTCCCAACATTATAGACTTTTCAAGAGAGCTAAGTCTTCATGTTGATAAATTGATTATGTGCCACCAAGTTGGTGCTGACTCTTAGCAACCACAGAGGTTTTCTCCATGATTATCTGTCCCTAACCTGGTCCTTCAGGTCTTCCAACAGTGCCCCCATGGCCACTATAATTGAGTCCATCCACCTGGCTGCTGGTCATTCCCTCCTTCTCTTTCCTTCCACCTTTCCCAGCCTTGAGTCTTCCAATTAAGTTTTATTAGTTTTGGGTTGCTGCAAATCCACTCCCCTCCCCCAGTAGGGAGGGGGAAAAAAAACAAAACTATGCTTAACATTTTTCAAGATCTTTATGGTTTTGGCAGTGGGGAGGAAAGATTCAAGAAATGAGTGGGCAAGACTGTACTTGGCTGATCTTGCCAGTGGAACCCCCTGTGGATTTCACATTCTGGCAGAATATGTGCGCACGTGGATTTTTTTGCAGAGGACAATGTTACATCGAATTTGTTTTTGACAGGCCTGTATTTTGAGAAAGACCACTGTTTTCCTTAAATTATCTAGCTGCCCTCGAGATAAGGAATCTGATTTTGTTTTAGGGTTTTTTTTCTGTTTTATTTGTCCTCTCCAGCTCACAGCCATGCATGGGATGAAGGCTACAGATTTATGCAGAGATCAATTCCTTTCTTGTCCCTGAGGGCAAGTATCTGCCACCCATTTTCCCTCTGTAAAACATTTTCTTTCAAACAAGGAAATAAAATCATCAGAGGTATGGTAAAAAAAAAAGGGGGGGGGACAAAGAAAACAATGAGGATATGGTAAAAATAATAAAATCAAGATGGAGGCCATAATGCTGCCATCTTGACATTTTTCTTACCATACTCTGCAGACACTGTTGAAAATCATGATGCTGCCCGTAAAATATCACTGTTATGCCCTTGAGCAAATACCTGGGCATATTGAATTCTACGCTGGTTTATTATTTATTATTTATTCAAATTTTGCTACCACCCATCTCCTCCAAAAGAGGGACTCTGAGCGGTTTACAATAAAATGAAAACTATAATAATAAAGAATTAAAATCCTATAAAAATAAAACAAGCTCGGGGGTCGCATAACTAGTTAGCATGCCAGAGTCTTGTTCATTATCGGAATTAACCAGACAAATCGCTCCACCAACTAAGAACGGCCATGCACCCCCCCCCCCCCCCCAAGAATCGAGAAGGAGCTATTGATCTGTCAATCCTTTCTGTGTCCGGAAAGGGTTTGCCCTTAAAAAGTGTTTCGACCCTTGAGCTGGGCCATAAATGATGTGGATCCATTGTTAAATCTATCTTCTGAGCAGATCTGAAGCAGATCTGGTTTGGCTCTCTAAAGCCCCAGTCAGCCCTTCCAGGTAGATCCAACTAGGAATCCAGTGTCATGTAGGTCAGTACTACTTTTACTGTAAGGTAGTATCAGAATCTTGCAAGTCGGAATGTGCTCCCCCTGCTCTTTATGTTCATGAGAACTAGGGAGGGTTCTGTCTGAGACGCTTTTTCAAAGTACACTTCTGCCCCGGACTCAGATTTCTTTTCTCTGGCCATTGTCTTGGTTGCAGCTCTATCTCCTGTCCTTCAAGGCCATTCCTTTTGCTCTCTACAGCCCCTTGTCTTCTGCCCAATACAAACAGTCACCAGTTCTTTATTGTTGCAGTTATTACTGGTGCTTTAAAGGGCTTCAGGGCCCCCAATTCAACTTTAAAATTTTCATTGAATTTTAAAAACTTTATAGTAAAATTCTCTTCCGAGACGATGCATATTAATGACAGCACAAATACCTATGCAAACCTATTGTATATAATAGACAATATACCGAAGCAGAATAAACAGCCGTTATATAATCAATTATAAAAGAAATAGTAAACCTAAAGTGACTTTAAAAAAAACACAAGAAACCTAGAAGAACTAAACAAAAACAATTTACAAAAACCCCTCCTCCCCCCAACAAAACCCAAAGAGAAAAGAACAAAAACTCATTGATGACAATAACAAGCTACTGAGATAGCAAAATTATACTAACGTTTGGTGGCCTTTGAAGCCTCATCCAGTCTGGAGGGAAGGTGGATTAAATTCTACAGCTCTGCTCAATTCCATAAGCATCAGAGTCCTGTTTGGTGGAAACCGGGAACACCACAACCTTCTCAGCAGTTGTTTCTTGGTTTTCAGAATATACACCAAAGAAAAATAGAGGAATTCTATCTTTGTTATCTTTCCCTCTGCAGATAGAAACCATATCTATCAAGACAGACCTTTGAGATGGAAGCTTGCTCTAGCTGCTGAAGTCATGATGTGGGTAAAAATGGGGAGAATTCTGGTGCTCTTTTTTTATGGTCAGACAATGTTCACACTAGGAAGGAGGCAACGGCAAGCCACTTCCAAAAAACCTTGCCAAGAAAACTGCAGGGACTCATCCAGGCAGTCTCTAAGAATTGGACAGAATTGAATGCATTTAAAAAAGGGTATTCATGCACTTTAAAATGTGTTTTCAGCTGCATTGCTTTTATTTTACACTAGCCCCTTGGAGGGCCCTCCGGCAGCATCAGGTGGGGTAGAATCCGTAGAAGGAAATCGATATGTAACCAGCAGTCTTTTCATTTGTTTTTTTTAAAATATATAATTTAATTAAAAATTTACAGAAAAAAAACTAACAGAAGCTCATACAGAGTATGAAAAAGGAAAAAGAAAAGAATTTTTTTTTAAAAAAAGCTAGAAGTGTGAAAGCAAGGAAAGAAAAAAGTTACAAAGAGGTAGCTTCTGATCTTCTGTACAGCAGTTCTAAGTTTACCTCTTGCTCTGTGGTTACAAAAGAACTCTCTTTTTTCTATAATCTATTCTTTCTGATCATCAAAACCATAAATCGTAAGTCCATTTTTTCCTGTTTCACGCAAAGGGTCTATAAGGGGTTTCCAGTCAGCAGGTATTGCCTTTCCTCTGATCAAAGAGGTCAATATGGCCATCTCAGCAAATTCCACCATCTTCACCAGCCATTCCGCCATTGTGGGAAGTACCGAATCTTTCCATCTTTCTGCATATAATAGTCCCATTGCAGTTATAATGTATGCAACCAGCAGTCTTTCGGATGAATCACAAAAGGTCCATTGCTGCTGAATGGCTCTACCTAGGCACAAGTAACTCTACTTTCCTCTGATAAGAGTGGGTATGAAGACAGCTGGAGGAAGAAGTCAAGAACCAAGAAGAAGAAATACTAGTTGAAGATCCATCTGTCAAGATCAGAATAATCTAAAAACCTAAGCTAAACACAGATAGATTCCAATGTTTTGGAGTTCTCTGATCATGTGTTAGTCGGTAAGCCTATTTGGAGGACGTAAGGTTGGAAAATGGGGGCTTGCTGGCATTATACCAGCCTTTCTCAACCTTTTGACCCTTGAAATATTTTTCAGGCCGTGGGGAACCCCTGCACATTCAGGCTCAAAGATAGGCTGGAAGTTACAAAATTATTATATTTGGTTCATGTGTAGGCCTGTCTATATGTATTAACAGTGTTCTTAAACTAAAAATAAATAATGAAACTTCCCTCTTTAATGTGAAGTTGCCCGAATTTGAAATAATGTTTTAAATAAATTGTGATCTCCCAGGGAACCCCTCGTGACCTCTCGCAGAACCCTAGGGTGCCCTGGACCCTGGCTGAGAAACTCTGCATTATACAGTCAAAAAAGCCCATCTTCATTTCATCAAAGCTTATCTTTGCTATAAGTAGAACAGCCTCTAAAGTCGTTTTGCTTCTCAAAAGCAGGAGAACAGGGAGCACCCCAGAATGGAAGACTCAATTCATTTCTTAACAGGAAAGAGAGATTTGCCAAAGAAGGAATGCATTGGGGGAATATTCCCCAAAGCCCATCAACGAACAAACAGAACAGATGACTTTGGGCATGATGAATAAGAACTTTGCTTGTGGAGGCTCAACTGTGACAGCGCTGTGGCATGAATTAATGCTATCACCATATTACAGCCTTTGCTTGATGCGCATGGCTGCACAATTTGGCCCACAAACAAGCCTGCAAAGGCCAGCTGTGATAGAGCATCTGTTGACTTTTAGTACTGTTAATTTTACAACCAATTATTAAACTGGGGCTATGGAAACTCTTGAATCTCTGTGCAGATCACCCAGACATATACCAGTAGATCTCAAAATTATTTTCTATTATTACCGGAGAGACTCGGGCTGCTCTGATTGTCCGCATGTTACTCATTCCAGCTTTAATGACTCATTGGACTGTTCCAGTGTATTTCAAACCCAGCAACTTTAAGATGAGTGGACTTCAACTCCCAGAATTCTGGGAGTTGAAGTCCACACATCTTAAAGTTGCCAGGGTTGAAAAACACTGGACTATGCTGTTGTGGGCAGGCTTGGAAGATCTCTAGCTGTCAACCCTTCCAGGTAAATCAGACAGGAAACACAACTAGATGAACTAATTCTACTTTACTGTAAGGCTACATTAACAGAACTTTGCAAGTCTGAAAGTATGACTCTCCCTATTTATCGCTCGAGTGGTCAGGGCGAGTCTTTCCTAAGTTTCTTCTTTAGACCATTACCCGCTTGTGGACTTCCTTTCCTTTTATCCGATTGTTCCCTAGGCAGCATCTCTTCCCTCTGTTCTCCAAGGTCACCCTCACATCCCATCACGATATCCAAGAGCTGCTGTTCTCCCTGAAATGCCTCCTATTCCAAATAGTTGAACACAAACAAAAGCCAGGGACGAATTTCAGTCTTCCTTATTGGGCAGAACCTGCCCTATCATTAGGGAAACCGATGCGACTGGTTTGGGTGGCAGGAAACTGATGGAAAAAGGTGTGCTGTGTACCCTGTCCTATGTTCCTTAGTGAGCTTGTTCTCTTCTGGCATGATGGAGAATGTATTTCTGTGTCCAGCACTGAAGAAAGATTTAGCGGTTGGTCCCGTTGGTTGTGGTAGAGCCAAGAGGAGGCCTCCCTCTTCTTCATTTGTACCTAAGGCAGAGGTGAGTAAGTTAATGGGGCATGGGATGAGGGCTGTGAAGCTAGTGCAGCTGTATCACATCTGTGGGTAGCGGGGTCCTAATTTATCTGTAAGGTAATTGTTTCAGAGCTTACTCTATAGCAGTGTTTCTCAACCTTGGCAACTTTAAGATGCATGGACTTCAACTCCCAGAATGCCCCAGCCAGTGCTGCCTGGGGAATTCTGGGAGTCGAAGTCCACGCATCTTAAAGTTGCCAAGGTTGAGAAATGCTGCTCTATAGTTTCCATGTTTGTACCTCAAAAGAATGGGAAACACTGCTAGGTGAACATTCCTACCACTTTGAAGGGTCAGGTCAAAATGCCATAAATAAATAAATAAATAAGTAATTAAGTAAGACCAATAAATGTAAATACAACCATGTGTAATGCCTTGTTTGGTACAAGAAGTGGAGGTTTGCAAAACTCTCTTTTGCATCTGTGAAATATCCCCAGGCAAGGGTTATATTGAGCAGATGCCTTGGAAGTGTTAAGCACCTGCAGTTAAATGAAAGCAATTAAATCCTGCATAAAATAACCTTAAATAGAGGCAATCAGGTCTGAAATGAAAGCTGTGCATTTCTTTCTTTTTAAAGGAGACGGTACAGACAACTCAAGAGCATTGCTGGAAAGTGAATTTCTTCATTGTTTAGGAAACGGGGAGATGGGGAAATGCCACTGGGAAAGGCAAAGGGTCCAAGGAATAGCAATTAAGCATGTGTGGATAATGGTGATTGCTGTACCCAGCCAGCAGTGAAATATGAATGGTTCTAATTTTACAAAATTCTAACACTCCTAAATACTGAAATACTGGCATACCTTTCAAGAGACCCATTCAATAAAACAGGTGGTAAATTCAGATGTTCCTGTGGTATAGCACACTGGATGGGGGATGCAACAGAAATTCAGAGGGTTTTTAAATATATATACTGTTACTATTGATAGACTAAAGTAGCCAGAAAAAAGAGAGGAGAGAGGGAGAGAGTGAGCTAGAAGCTGAGGATTAAAAACAGAGTAGGCTGATGAGGAGACCAGCATGGAAGGAAGGAGCCTTGATGAGATGAAATAAAGGAAAGGGGAAGATTTCAAAGGAGAGGAAGGGGAAAGGAAAGGACAAGCAATCTCCAGAAGCAAAAAGGGATTTCAGGAATAGAATAATGGAATATGGTAGAAAAACAGAATCTTGAAAGCCTGTCCAAGTTTCTTCCTATTCCCATTTTTTAAAAAATCTGTTCAGTCGTGTCCTGTTCTCTGAGACTGCCTGGATGAGTCTCTGCAGTTTTCTTGGCAAGGCTTTTCTGAAGTGGTTTGCCATTGCTTCCTTCCCAAGGCTGAGAGAGAGTGACTGGCCCAAGGTCACCCAGCTGGCTTTCATGCCGAAGGCGGGACTAGAACTCTCATACCACGCCTGATTGGCTCTTGGGCTGAGAGAGAGCGACTGGCCCAAGGTCACCCAAATGGCTTTGTGCCTCAGGTGGGCTTAGAACTCCCAGTCTCCTGGTTTCTAGTCCAATACCTTGGCCACTGCACCAAACTGCCTCTCATTCCCATCTTAGACTAAACAAAATCAAGGCTGTTTTGAGTATCTTTCACATGCTTTCCTCTACTTCTATTTCTTCCCCAAGTCCCCTCTTAACAGCTTACTCATTCTTTTCCTTGCCCCATAGTCAACTTTACATTCCTTCATAGCACTTGACTTTTAATCCCGATCTCCCTCACTCATTATTTCTGCATGGAATCTAATGTTTTTGGCACTCACAGACTCATTTCTTGTACAAGGTGAGTGCAGTGGCTGTTATTCACTGTTCCATTCCAGTGGTTTTTATGTCGATAGGAAATGCTTTGTTTTCCCCCATTGGAAGAACAAGAACTTAGGACCTCTATTAAGGGAATAGTAAACACTGTAAGGGCTACATGCTTTTTTTTCCAACTTGAACCTGGGTTTTCCTTAATTCCTCACTAAAATAGCTCTTGCATTCATTTGGATAAATATATGTATGCAGACACTTTCCCCCCAAGTACTCCAACACCACCACCCCATCAAAATCAAAGTCACAACCATAAGCAACAATCAATAATTAAGCAATAGTTAATAAATAATAAAACCAGTAAGAACAACACCCCATAATATCTATTAAGGGCAATGAAAACAGCCGAGCAGCCATTCATTCAGTGATGAGGGCATACGTTTGAAAGATGTTGACATTTAAGCTATTGTTTCAGAAAACATAGCTAAAAAGAGAGCAGGATGGAAGTCTACAATTTAAGGGGCTGCCACTGCAAAATTCTTAATTCCTGGTTTTCATTCATCAAACCTGCCTCCACCACCCAGAGAGATGGAGGAGAAAACCAGATAAGATTTAATGATCCATAGCTAAAGCTGGACGTTTTTGTTTGTTTGCAACTTGCATGAACTCCTTCATGAAATCTGTTTTTGTAGTTCTTAGCTGGGATTATGAGCAAGACTATAAAAAAAACATCAGTATCATGGACATTGGAGGATGGCTGTGTTAATCTATGGGGCTGAAAGATCAGGAGTCTGGCAGCACCTTTTCAGATGAATGAAATGTTATTAAAAGGCACCTTTTTGTGCAGCTCATAAAAGCTGATGCTGTTTCATAACATTCATTAGTCTGGAAAGATATTTATTTATTTAAAAGATTTATATGGCCTCCATCTTAAACAACTCTGGGCATCTCACAACAGCAGTAAAACCAGCAATTATAAAACAACCATAAAACAATAAAAACAGTAAAACGGTCAAGCAAAAAGAAAAACCCTGCGCCTTAATCGTGTTACCAGGCTCCTAAGTGTTACTAGAGTCCTGATTTTCAGGACCATGGACAGTGATTTTTCCCCTAGCAAAGTTGGGCGGTTTCCCCACTGGTGACTTATAGCATCTTCATAGCATCACCCAGCCACCACTGAAGTGACATAAAGCTTGTCCTCATTATTGTTATTTTCAGCACAACGATGGTTGACCAACTCTAGAGGATGCTTTAAGTTGCCAGCGGGAGAAATTACTTTAGGAAGTTAAAAATAAAATCTTCAATTAGAGCTCATCTCCTGGTGCCTTCATGGTCACATCCAAGAAAGTTATTAGAGATATTCATGTAGAACCAGATAATTGTTTGCTCATTATGTTATTATATCGTTAATCCACCCAATAACATTTCTATGGGTGGTTTGTATCTCTGATGTTAGGACATAAGCATTCCAGAACAGGCTTGCATTGGTCCCAAGTTTTGTCTATTTTTTAAAAAATTGTTACCCTTCAAAACCATGTTTTGACCTGTGCCCAATTCTCTTACAATTCTTCCAAATAATGATCCCTTATCATCCCAAGTTTTCTTTGTAGTATAATTCAGGACAGATGGTGTGCAAGGAATTTTTGCCTCCGCTCTCCTCATTGTCTACGCTGGCTGGGCATCATGGGGTTGCAGTCATGGGGTTGCAGTCCAACATGCCCAAAGGCATCAAGTTGACTACAATCTCTGACAGAACAGCAAGTGAAATGACAGTGCTGCTTCTCCGCAAATGCTGAAACTGTGTCCATTTATTCCCAGCAGAGCGAGAAAGGCTAAATAGGCAATTTCTGCTTTTTCAGTGGGACAGTGAAAGCAATAAAAGTGTTGTCCTAATGAGCTGTGTAATTAAATACTTAGCAAAGGAAAAACTGACAAAAGCCATGGGAGCCCCTTGGAACAGTAACATGTCCTTGCCTAAGAGACAAGTATTAAAGCCACAATAGATGAGAAAGGCAAAAAAGAAATGAAGCTCCAGTAACATGGCTGGAAATCCATTATTTTGCAGAGTACAGCAGAGGTGCTTGTAGGCAAGAGAAAGTGGAGAGGATGCATCTGATTGAGGATGCATTTCTTTGCATGTTTCAATTTCATCTTTGTCTAATGGCAGGAGTGAATAGAAAGTGTAATGGGAAGAAGAAATAACCTTGAGGAACAGGAGGAAGAGCTGCAACCAGGACAATGGTGAGATAAAAGAAAACTGAGGGTGTTTTTGAGCTATAGTTCTAGAGAAGCTCTTTACACTTAAGGAGGACTTAGCTCTGTAGCGGGTGACTGTTCAGGTTAGCACCCTCTGATGTTGATCCCTTGTAGGACTAAGGTAGAGAAGGGGAACTGGTCATGTGAAGTATAATTTCTAGAAGTCTCAGCCAGCATGACCAATGGAAAAGAATATGGAGAGCCAGCATGGCAACATGTATCCATGAATTTAAGGATGGCTCACATCCCTCTGTCACATTCTTCCCTTCCAAGAATCCTTCCAGAACATCTTTTGAAGATAGATCTGGGAGAGAGAAATCTCCTTCGTCTCTTTCGGTCTGCATCTGAAGGACTCTTGGTTCTAAGGATTAATGTTCTTCTTCTGAACAGGAATCGGTTATGGTAAGGAGGTTTGGAGCTGTGAAAAAACATAGTCAGAGAATTCTAACTCTTCATTGACTTCTAGTGGTTGTCCACGTTTGCACAGTCCAGTTGTGGTAGTCTTGGGTTTATGATATCCCCCATCAAGGTAAAAATAAGGATAACAATTTTCCAAGGCTGAGAAGAAAGGCCTATGAAAAATAGATAAAGCATTATGTGGTAGAATAATTGCAGGCACGTACCATTGCATCAGTTAGGAGAATTTTGATTTGCAGGTTAAGGTTGCCAGAATATATTAAATACATATGAACCAAATTCCATCATCTTAAGTAGTCAGTGATAAAAGTCCTATGACAGGCAGAGAAGCGAGCAAACAACAAGCTGCTTTATTGCTTCCCTTTAATAGCTGCCAGCTGAATTTCACATTCTTGAGCCAACACAGAATATATTTCATAGTAGAGAGTGGGGGATGGTTTGCCCAGTTACAGCTATGGATTACAAGACCAAATTATCCACTGCAACTGGATAGACCGATTGACTGGATTCTCATATCACTTGGAGACCTGGTTTACCCTATATTGAAGAAAGCAGGATTGGTTGGGTTAACCAAACAGATGTGTGGACATCTGAAGTCCAGATGGGTAGGCTTCAACTCCCAGAGTTCTCCAGACCATTGCTGAGAACTCTAGGAATTGATATTCACACATCTGAAGAACATCCAGGTTAGGGAAGATGGCCATAACCCATGGTTTACAAATATATGAAAAGAGAATCTCCACATTTAGAGGTGGTATACCTCAAAATACAAGTTGATGGGGGACAAACAGAAGCAAAGGCCCATTTTCCTTCTCCCCCCGTATGCTGTTTGTAGGCATCTTGAAGGTGTCTGACTAGTTGTTATGGGAAACAAGAATGCTAAACTGTATAGGCCTCTGTTGGGGTTCAATTCTTGTTAGCTCTCTGGTTAGCTATGTTGACTAAACACAGCCTACCATAGAATACTGGTTGCTGGGAATAAAGGCTTTTATCTTGCCAGGTCTCATTCCTGATTTTCATGTTGGCATCTGCTTAGCTACTGTGAGAATCAGGATGTTGAATTCAGGGAGATTTTGATCTGAACCAGTTGGGCTCTTTGTATGGTGTCTTCTCCACATCTTCAACCCCATGCTACAAGAAGCAAGGAGAAAAGTCATGGACCGCAGCTCCCAGAAGTCTCACCAATAATGAGATTTTTTTAAGGCAAATGAAGGGAGGGAGGTTTTTAATGCCATGGGGAGTAGTCAGAGGTAGCTAACTTTAATTCAATTCCACTTCATTCTACCAACTGTTTTATTTTCTTTTAACCTGTGATTTTCTGCGTGCTTCAGCACCCCATGACATCAGTTATGGCTGACTCCGAAGGTCTTTGGTTTAATGTAACCTGTGTCCCCAAATACATACCCCCTTGGGCTCCAGAAGTGAAAAGGATTGGTGCCAAGAGGTGCTTTAAATGAGCTATTGAATAATTAACATTTTCAGAGAAGCTGGTTCTTAATTGCAATGGGAATATTTACCTGATTGATCCATGGACCCCACTCAGCTATGGTTTATTTACTTGCGGTTTATGGAATAAACCACAATTGGTTAGGTTCACACAACTCATTAAGCATCTTCATGAACATCTGGAGCTTTGCAATGCCCACTATAATCTTCGTGTAGTCTGATTTTAATTTCAGCATATTTTTAACTTACTGTATTTAGGGAACTGATTTATGCTTTTATTTATTAACTCTGTAAACTGCCAAGATTTTGTATGCTTTTGCAATATATCTAAATTCTCAGAAATAAATACATTAAACAAATATGCTCTAGGCTGTGATTTACACACTACACAAAGCACAAAATGAAAGCCAGCTAAATCCCACAGTGGCGTAGCACATGGTGTACAGTAAATCTGAGATTTTCATGGAAAGAACAAGGGTATGATGGAGCTGCAATATCATCTGCAAAGCTTGAGATGACCACTAGATGGCTGCAAGGCATCAGACTTTTCTTCCTCTCTCTACTGCCATCTAGTGCTCATATCTTTTTTGCAGTTGTTATGGTATGTGGGAATGACCTTGGGAGACAGGAGGAAGAGCAGAAGACTAGGCAACGGACAGATAAGAGGCAGCTGAGCCCACAGAAGGAATGGGGCATGGCAAATGTCTCAGAAGGGACCCTCCCTAGTTTCTTGGACTGTAAAGACAAGGGGGGAGAGATGTACTTTCAGATTTGCAAGATTCTGTTAATGTAACCTTACAATAAAGTTAGAGCTAGTACTCCTGGGTGTGCTTCTTATCTCATAAGACTGACAACAGCCGAGATCTGGTAGTCCTAGCATATGAGTGAATGCATGTGGATTTAGATTGAAGAGATAACTAGAAACCCAGTGAAACAAATTACCCTATGTGTAACAGATACGACCTTGGAGAAGGAATGCAGCAGTAAGCACAGCATGAATTAAGCCTGAGAAGGGAAGAAGGCATGAGAAAGAAACTCAAGATTGTTCTCCTTGACTCTCTTTGGTATAGGAAGAAGGGAAGGGACAGCATTGTCAGGCTTTCAAGATTAATGTCAGCCCTTTGAGGTAGGTTAGGTCAGGAAACAGACATTGCAAGGATTACAGGAATGCTGCTTTATATTTGTAGGGTATAGTTTATTTGTTTATTTTATTTATCTATCAAATTTTTATCATTGTTCATCTCCCCCCTGAAGAATACTGAAAGCCAGAAGCAAGGTGAGGTTATCTTGAGTTTCTTTCTCACCTCTTCTACTTTCCCATGACTGCATTGCCATTTTTCACTCAACTGCTCATCCATTCCTTCATCAAGGATATCTCCACTTCCTTTTATAGGGGTAGAAAAAGTGTGCAATGCCATCAGCAGATAAACCACATTGGCTGTGTTTACCCAACATACCAGGCGGTGTTAAATAAGGCCAGGTAGTTTGCACTGTGGGAACCCAGCCATTGTTATAAGTTGTCTGAATCAGCCAGCATGTGAAGCCGTTGTGTGGTTGATTGGTAGGCATGAAGCATGTGATGGGAACCAACTGTAGTTTCTTAACCTGGGCTTAGAGTGAGGCAAGTTGTGCGAACCCAAATTTTCTGTCTCAGTGTAATGTCCATCCACACAGCGGTGTAAAATCCATTCATAAAGCAGAGAATTAGTGATGTTTTGAAAGCAAAGGAACCCTCCACCCTTTTGATATATGACATTATTGGAGCTAAACAGATGGTGCCATTGAGCCATTTATAGCTCGCAATAGCTATAAAATTTCACAATTATTTAAAATAATTCTTGTAACATTTGAGAATATCAGTGCAAAGACAGAGCTACTTCTGTCTATCCTCAGCCTGCTCTTTGCCTCCTTTCCCCCCTTCCCAAATACCAGTATTATTTTGTTGTTTCAAGCCTGTTGGCCTTAAAGGATGTCTCCCCCTCCCCTCCTCCCGGTATATGCTGTGATGGAAATGTCATTACCTGTGCAGATCTGCTTTTTTCATTACATGAGACTTGGGACAAATGGCCACACCTCCACTATACAATCCCTCTTATTTTATGCAATAGCTTTAACTGATGGTTTCATGTTTTTTTTTTCATTGCGTCTGTTACTTTAAACATTACTCCTGGGCATCAATAGAAGGTGTTAAGATATCCCCCATTTGCTTTCTCCAGACAATTCCCAAAATGTCCAGCTAAATAATGCACTGAATGATGTTTACTGGCATTAATTGCTTTTTTTCCATGGAGGATCCAGGTAGAAGGACCACACTGTTTGCATGCAAGAAGGCTCTGGACCCTTTGCCTGAAACATCCTGAGTTCCAAGTGACCAGGGGAGCAAAGTATAAAGATGTCTGTGGCTGATCACTGTGTCCTCATTTTGCTTCCGGTGGCCAAAGAGCAGCTGAACTGTATGCCTGTTTTTGTGAGAAGTATGTGTGTGTGTCTGTGTAGACTTGGGGTTCCAAGGGATGCTCAAAAATGGAGGGGAAAGAAAGTATCTCTGTCGTCTGGTGGTTATCCAAATGTTAGAAATGCATATATGTAGTCTTAGAGGAAAACCCATGTTTTTATGCCCAGCAATCTGTTCGAGGGAGGGAAACGGAAAACCTGAGGAAGAACGGAGCATAGAATACAGTATGTCAGAAGAAGGCATGGCAGGGTGGTTGGTTTTCTCTTCTTTGAAGGACCAGTTTTAGCAATCTGTGCCAAACACTCTCCTTTTCTATCTGTCCTAAATCCATGCAGATCAACTTAACATCATTTCAATGGCGGAAACAACCATGATGCCCGAGGAGATAGAGATGGAAATGGCAAAGATCCAAAGGCTTCGGGAAGTCTTGGTCAGAAGAGAATCAGAACTGAGATTTATGTAAGTTGTAATGGCTTTTGTGGGAGATTGGGATTCAGATGGGACATGGAAGGCTAGAGAAGGAAGGAGCTGTTGAAGAGGTCACGTCCTACTCCCTTGAAAAATAATCTGCCCAGCTTCTGCTTGGATACTCCAGCAAAGGAGAGTCCAATCTTCCTCTTGGTCATTAGTTCCCCTTTGAACTGCTTTTACTCCTAAGAACTTTTTCCTAACGTTCAACCTGAATCTGCTTTAATTTAATTATTCTGCAGCTTGTTCTCTGGAATGATGGAGAAGAGTTTGTGGCCTTCTTCCAAATGACATTGCTTCAGTGACCTCAATTCTATGATGCTACGTAAAGGTGCCATGAAGCCCAATTCATTCTTTTTTTCCTTCTTTTCCCCATTTCTTAGGATGGACGACATCCAGCTGTGCAAAGACATCATGAACCTTAAGAAAGAGCTGCAGAATTTAGTAGCCATCCCAGGTAATTGCTTTGTGGAAATAACACTTTCTCTGCCATTTTGTGGTGGTTTGCACATTCCTTGACCTGCAAAACGAAACTCTCTTATTGGCTCTTCGGTGAAGAGCCAGGCTTTGCAGAACTAGTAGTTAGGCCACCCCACTGTATTTGCCTTATGTAAGAGCAGCAGTTTTGAGAAACATCAAGCTTGCCATAAAATGAGCCAATGTGGAAGAATGGCAGAGCATCGTCTTCCAAAAGGCTGTTCTTTCTCTCTTTCTGGAACAGAAAAAGGCAAGACCAAGCTGCAGAATCAAAGAGAGGATGAGTTGATCCAGAAAATCCACAAATTAGTGCAGAAAAGAGACTTCCTTGTTGATGATGCAGAAGTGGAGAGATTGAGGTAAGAAAAATTAAGATGAAGAACCTTCAAGCTGAGCTCAACTCTTGATGACGTCATGGTCTTATTCATGTAGCTTTCTTGGCAATCATATGGAAGTGGTTTGCCATTGCCTTCTTCTGGGACTTGTTAGAAAAATCCTACTCCTGTCAATACTCCTATCCAAGTACTAAGCCAGTCCAAACCTAACTGGCATTTTTCAAGGTCAATTAGATGGCTGCCACAGCTTTTCCTAACTTGACTCCATCCACATGTGGGGATGGTAACTCCCAGAGTTCACAATAAACCAAAGTTCTCACCTGTTCCTAACTTGATCACCATTTCTTATCTTATCCCTCTAATTCTGTGTTGGTTTAATAAAATCTATTAATTTATCAATTTCTGTCTTTTCTTGATAGAATTTTCTTGATGCTCGCTAGAATTTTCCAGTTCCTTTTCCAAAAGTTCATTGGTTGCACACTTAAATTTTTTTAGAAAAGCAAAACAGAATCTTTTCTAACCGTGTGTTATTTTGCTTTAAAACAGAGAGAAGGAAGAAGACAAGGAGATGGCTGATTTCTTACGGATTAAGTTGAAACCTCTGGATAATGTTGTCCAGTCTCCAACCAGTAAGTTTGCCTGCACTGTCCCCAAATTATTTTAAAACAACGGTTGGCTTCATATAGAATCATGAATCCAAATGTGGTTTTCTTGCTTATGACTTCCTACGTTGTGGAAAGCCAAGCAATAAGGCTTACAGTATAAACCCTGATTTATGGCCAGTTGTAGCTGTTTCCATAAACCCCAGATGCAAACAAGGGCTTAGCATATTATGGGAACATATAATTCAAGTATTTCGATCACAGCCCTTAAGAGCTGCTGTTGATCCAGAACTTGGTTACAATTACTTACATTTCTGTGATGGCTCCTATTGCTCGCCCCAAAGTAGAGCTTATGCTTTGCATACTGACATTCTTAGGATCAATATCTAAATGATCCAGCTACATGGATCTTTACCTTACCTTACTTTTTACTTTACTTTACTTTACTTTTTACTTTACTTTACTTTACTTTAATACTTTACTTTACTTTACTTTACTTATTTAATTTGTGTGACTTCAAGTCAGTCTTGACTCCTGGTGGCTGCCTGGACAAGTCACTTCATTTTTTTTTTCACAAGATTTTCAGAAGTGGTTTGCCATTGCCTCCTTCCTAGGGCTGAGAGTGTGTGACTGGCTCAAGGTCACTCAACTGGCTTTGTGCCTCAGGTGGGACCAGAACTCATGATCTCCCATGAGTCTCCTGGTTTCTAGCCTGGTGCATTTACCAGGAGACCAAACTGAATAATAAGTTCAGTTCAATTTTGTTATGGTCACTGACCACTACTACTACTACTGCTAATAATAATAATAATTCCCTGCAGTTTTCTTGGCAAGAGTTTCAGAAGTGCTTGGCCATTTATTGATACTGACCAGTAATGGTGCAGAAAAGCTCCCAGGAGGCGTTTTCCCTAGGTCTGGCTGTTGTAGAGTAATGGGGGGGAGTTCTGTCTTTGTAATGGTAGCAAGGAAACCCATATAAACAGCTTCTTAGTGGTCTAATTCCAAAGAAAGGGAAGAAGGATAGTAACCACTATAGTCTAAGTTATGAGACTACTCCACTGCACTCATGGCAATTTAGCAAAATGGGGACTCCTCACTTTATAACTTGGTCTTCTCCCTCTGATGCATATGGAGATTGCATTCATTTGGGTTTACTTATGGTTAAGCATTTCTAGCAGACTTTCTCCAATGGGCTATTGACCAGAGGGTAGGGACTACAATTCTGATCATCCCAACCAGCATGCAGAGCAGAAGGGTTCTTGCAAGTTGACGCTGTCTACATCAGCAGTGTTTAGTTTGTGAAGAGAAGCATGGGAAAAAAATTACAGCTACACCCACACTGGCTGGGATAACATGTTTCACTAAGCCCTAGATTCTTTAACCATCATTTGTTGAATAATCCCAATCATCTTATTTGCATCGTCTATTCAGTCCTGATTTATCAATGACAATAGCTGGATTCACCCAGTGATCTATGGTGGTTTGTTTGTGCTAGTGCAGTGAATGCAGGGAGGAGCCTGAGTCTGGCAATGAATGATGCTCTCTGTTCTGACCTTGGCAGGGGTACCTACGGAGAAGAAAGCCGAGCCTCCACCACGTCCTCCCAACAAGCCCACCATTGCCAAAACCAGCACTGCTCTCATTAAGGATTGCTGTGGGATGACCCAGTGTGCCATCATGTAGCTCTAGCATCTCTCTCTGGCACGCCTTCTGCTCGACCCACTTCCCTCTTGGCCCAAAAACTGGTGGGCGAGGGAACCAGGACGTACAGCATCCAGATATTCCTGATCGTTGAATCCCCTGTTGTATTTCTTACAGTAACTTGTGTGCAGAATGTGCTACTTGGTGACTCCTTCATGTTGCATGGACCTCAGCGAGCATGCCTAGGTGAAGACGAGTAGAAGTAACTATAGCCAGAACACAGAGAAGACCTGTGAAGTGTAGACATAGACGGGGGATGGCTTATGGCTTGCAGGTATCAAGGGCTGTTTGTATGTCTACAGCTGCGTTCGCACCACACAGTGTTAATCTGGGTTCTGAATTAACTCATTTTCTGGTTTTGCACAGGATGCTAAGTCATCGCCATAAGGGGGGGAAATAGCCAAGATGAACACTGACTAAGCTTAAGCATACTGTGTGAATCTATCTGCTAGGTCTTTACCTGGCCTGGTGAAAAATTGTGTGAATCCAGCTTATATGTAAAATTGGCATATGGGTGGGATAAATTCCCGGCCCAATGTCACCTCCGAACTAGAAAACCATACCAAATAACATGTAGCAGTTTTAATGGTCTGTTGTACACAGGATACATCCCACACCTTCTTCCTTTAACAGGTGGCATTTGATGGGTGGGCGAACGGAGGCAAACACCGTCCACGAGGCTGGGTGTTTTCTTTTCGCAATGACATGTGTGTTAATAAAAATGCTGAATAGCATAGCTAATAGCCTACAAGAAGCTGAAGACAAATTATCTGTTCTGTTGTGGTTTGCAGTGGCTTCCTATATGACCCACAGGATTGCTCTTGTGGGAGCAAGTTGTTGCTTTTTTAAAAAATGGTAGATTTAGTGACTTCGGTGGTCCATTAATTGTTCTGTTCCATTCATTACATGCAGAGCTGCAACTGAGGACACAATTGCCCATATGTTTAAATGTAGAGGTTTAAACTGCAGGTAGACGACCACTCAGAAGAGAGAAAGGAACGAGGAGCAAATGATTGGTTGCCCATTCTTTGTCCCAAGAATAACCAGTAGTATATTTTGGATTTCTCCAATTTTATCTTGCCCAGGCTGAACTTTAGGAAAATTACCGAAGTAATATGAAGATTCATGGTGAGGCAGAACCTTGAACCCACAGCTTCCCAGGCTACGGCAGATATTACATGGTTCTTGACCCAAACTACCATTCTCCAACGTGGCATCTTCCAGATGTTGAACTTCTGGGATACGCATCTGGTCAAGGTTAGGTTGGAGGCGATTAGCCTAATCCATTTACTGAGCAGTCTATTTGCTCAAAATCATGTTCAGAAAGGGAGGGCCTGACTGTGGAAAGATCCTTGCTGAAAATGTGGATCCTGATTCAAATACATGGAAGGAAGATGTTATACACCCACTAGGACAGAGATGAGCTCATGGAACTGACTGATGCCATTTATACAGTCCCAGCATTGGGGTCCTGCATTTCTTCCACTTTACTAAACAAGAAGTTTTTCCTATTGACCAATGTACAGTTTTAAGTGCCAATGCTCCTTTGGCTTGAGAGATTTCTATAGAAGATCAATAATAGGAATACCAATTGCTCATGTTTTGCAACTGTGGTGGCCCCTGCTCTGCAGATATAAATCTACCTTTTAAATAGAGTGTATTCACCGAGCAAAAAATGGAGAGAGAAAGTAACATGCTTGCTTGAAATCTTTATTGACAACTGTTTGGTCCCAACGCACAAAATACCACTTGACCCACAAAAGTGTCCAAACAAATTAGACAATTAAGGACAAAGGTGCCATATTGTCTATCTTCAGCCACCCAGAGTGCCTAGTTGAGGGCCGCCTTGATCTGTTTCGTTTTAGAACAGTAATCAGAATAATTGAAGTGGAAATTAAAGGATTTCGTCATCTTAATTCATGTTCAAATCAGTCAAGTTACATTATTTCTTCAAGCCTTTGTAAAAAAAAAAAAAATCTAAGTAGTCTTGCACTATGGGGGGGAAACCAACCCAAACATCTCCAGAACAGCACTGGTTAACTTTCAAAAAGCAATTCAGTACAGAATGCCACATGAATCCAAGTATGATGGCTTATTCTCTACAGAGGACATGGCCACAGCTGTATTTCAGATAGGGAACACTCCTGGACCTTAACATTTTTTCCCCCAAAACCTGGGTCTCATTTTTATTTTTTTAAGATGACTTGCAATCACAGCTCAGAACCACCACCAGATCTGCATATGCATGACCCACAGTAAGTGACGAGGCCTTTGTTTTATGCAGGTGATACAAAAGCAACGGAGAGATGGTCTCACAAACACTCGAAACACTAGAGAGAAAGGAAAATCTTAACAATTTGTTCCTATAAACCCATATCTGTAGAGGAACTGTAAGGCTATCCAACACACTGTGTCGTGTCACAATCTCAGAAAAACTTCCAGTGTTTCCCTGTATACATAATGGCTATATAATTCAGTAAGGTTCAATATATGGCTTTGCTTAAAAATCCTTTAAAAAAAAAAAAAGCCATCTGGTGGTATTTTTTTTTTTTTTCCCTTTCAGTTGCTGGCTGTGAAACCCAAGCCTGCTTTCCAACCTTGTACGTTATAAAATATAATTGTTACAAAAAATATATATATATTTCTGTGTTCGGCCAGTGGAAACCTCTGAATAGGTTCTTTTCCTTTGGACAAGCAGTAAAAATCCTTTCCTGGCAAATACAACCCATTGTAAGTGCCAAGTTTACCCAGCAGGGGTATAAATCTTCGGAAGACGTTTTTAAGGTCTCTCTCTAAAAATAAGGCAAAAGGGTCCCACTGGCTCATCCCCTTCCGTAAGGCTGGCCTTTCTAAAAGCCAACAACAACAACAACAACAAAAAATACCCCTGTAAGAACTGGAAGAAAAAAAAAATTACGACACATAGAAGAGTAGCTTTCAGCACTAGGAGGAATAAAAACCAGACACAGTTAAAAAACGTTACCGATTCAAATTAAGCTTCCCATTTATTACACATTTAAAAAGTTTGCAAACAAGGTTAGGCACGTAACCTTGGCATTTCTACAGACGGCTCCCGTTTCTGCACACGCGGAAGCATCACTGCCTTCTGTCTTAAAAAGCTCCTGTCACCTTGTGCGATTCATGATTTATGCATTTCGGTGCATATTTATTTTTGAAATATCAACGGTTCCTGGCAACCTCGGGTGAGCAGATGCAGCCTGCGGCATCTTAATGGTGCCTCCAAGATGCCGGGCACCGAGATGTTTTTCGCTGTGTGTTTCCTTCATCTCAAATCAGCATCCACTGGCAGCGCTTATAAAAGGGAAGCTTAAAACATTCGCCACTTCCTACAGGTTTCCTCGACGGAACTGAATTATTACAGAAGGCATTTAAAAGGGGTTTTGTACCAAACCAACCAACTCTCCAACAATCTCGTTTTGGCAATAATTAATTACAAGTCATCAGAAAAAAAAAAATTCCCAAGTTTTGCCCTTACAAAGCTACTGTTAAAGACCCCACCACGTATTCCAATCTAAGTGACGGTTTTAAAATGCTCTCAATAGGCCATTTTGCACAACAAATTACGCACAGCATTGTTATTTTCTGATAACAAATTTGCAAATTAGAAACAGCCTAGAAATTTATGCATCATGTGAAGTATTACATCACCATTAGGCATTAGAAACTTAAAATCTATTCTCTGCCAAGGATTAGCACATCTGCTTTTGTTGACGTGGGACGGAATAAAAAAGGGTAAACTGTTCGATCACTCTCAACAAACGTTTGACGTTCAAATAAAAAACCCACCTAGCTTTGCTTCAGTTGAAATTGCGCAAAATTCGCACAGAAGGTAGTCAAAGTGACAAAGAAAATACATTGGTGGCCACCCCCACTCCAAACTGTGATCGAAAATTTAAAAAAAAAAAGGGGAAAAAATAGCTGACTTTATTTTCTGTGCAGTCTTAACAATACGATGCCTTTCACACCAGGAAAAGATTTAAAGCTTGGTTACAGGTGCAAATGAGAAATTGGCTGCCAATTTCACTCGGTTCTTATGCTGCTTTCGAGCTGGGCTCTCTGCGGCTTCCCTGCACCCCTGGTGTTCGGACGAGGGGCAGGGCGGTGCCAACCTATTTTCTGAAGGTTTAGATGCTTCAGGAAAGTGGCTGATATCTTTGTTAGCTTCTGAAGGACCAGCAGCCTTCTCCTCTTCAAGTCCCATCGTAATCTCTGAAAGGAAAGTATGACTGTTTAGTTTTAAAAAGGAGCCTGTTTATTCTTCAGACACCTCTGTTGCTTTCATGGTAAACATAACAAATTCCTGTTTCATAATCAAGGGAGGTAGCACAACACAACGCATGCCAAAAGTAAGAACTGCTGAATAGCCTGGGTAGAAATGTAAGGCAAATAGGATTTTACAGACTGGATTGTCCTGGGTTCAGAATTCCTGAAATAGGGGCAGGGGCAGGGGCAGGGGCAGGAGAGAGAAAATGAAAGCCACTGGAGGAAAAATTTACACAGGAGGGCCATAGGGTCTAGATTCATTCTGCCTCTGTTGGAATACCAGAACCCATTTCATGTTCCAAATAATTCAGTTCTATAAAGGCAGAAATCATGTCCCAAACACCTAGACTGGCCTATTCTGGGTGAAAAAAGGAGACCCTCCAGCAGACAAATTGAAAGTTCTGGAGGCAGCTTGTTCAGCTTTACTTACAGGAATCATCCATGAAGGCCAATGTCTCTAAAAAGAACAAGAAGCAGGCTAATAAATCTCTGACTCCGAATACTCCAAGCTAGATGCTACCTACAATTGTTAATATTTCTATAATATTAACAATTGAAGAAGACACCTGCTGGAAATACATCTGCTCTCTTAGAACAAGAAGTGCAGCCTATCAGGGAAGGAGGACGTCAAAATGTTCACCTATAAAAGGAAAATGAAACCCAGAAGTCTTAGAAATACTGAGCTAATACTGGAGAGAAAAGATCTGTTCTCTAGATTTCCCCAGGTATGTTGGGTACACAAATCCCAGAATTCATAGCCAATGGAATTCTGGGATTTGTAGTCTTCCAATATACCTGTGAGCTTCACTAAGGAATGGCTCCTAGAAGAAGCAGTTAATGGTCAGAATGTCTGCTAGTATTGCTTGGGGCCAGGTTCTTAAAGGGAACAGTAACGTTTACCAGAAGGGGTTGGAGAATGTTCTTCAAAACGGATGAGATCTGCGGATTCAAGAACCACTGGATCTGGTCTCAGCTGTGGGGAGGGAAGGCAGGAAGGGACCGGCTCGCATAAAAGATCAACAGGTGATGTATTGGTGAGGCAGAGCAGTTCTTGCTCAGTTTGACTTGAGACTGCAGAGAGGAAAGAAAATTAAGGCAACTCCTTAGAAACTTAGAAGGGCAACGACCCAAAGACCCACATTAAAGCAAGCTTGTAAAATCATGCTTGTTTCTTTAATAAGCATCCTGAGCGCCATTATTATGGAAACCCACCAGAGCCGTAACACTTGAAGCCTTAGCTTAAAAAACTTTAGCACCAAGGTTCTCAAGAGCTCCATTTCTGGAGCAACATGATGCCAACCGGAACGATTTGTGCTTGATTTTTTTTCTCCCAAGATTTCAAGTTGTAACAACTAATGAAATCCTACGGTTAGGCAATCTCACTTGTTATGGCAATTGCCACCATCATCTACTGAGCGCCAGGAGTCCAAAGCTCCTCCAGATCTGTAGAGGAGGAGATCAATGGCTATTGCTTTAAAGCTGGGTGGCCACCTGGAATTTGTTTGGGCTCTGCACTTGTTTCAGGAAAACATGGCCAAATCAAGTCAATACCTGTTCTTCTTCTCTCGTTCTGAGCTAGAAAGAGAAGGCGGGAATGGATTGACTTTTCTGAACAGGTTCCGAGGAATTCTCAGAAAGCAAAACCTACCACCCAGCATCAAATGGTTCTTCACTCTGAGCTAGAGGGCTTCTCTAAGTTCAGGGTCACCCTTGAGAAGGAGAGAATCATGCTTGGTCTTGCAATGCATTTCAAACTGACAAGTGAAGTTAAGAACAAGCTCTCTCCCTGCTGGTGAGAGAGGGGTGGTCTTGGCAGCCAGCAATTTTGGGATGGCCACGAAGCCTAGCCATGATTTATTGGCCACATCGTCAAATTTAGCAAAACACTGTGTCATAAACAAAAAACCCGCTTCAAGTTCTATAGATGTTTTGGTTTAAAAAAAAAACACGTTATCTATAGAATGCCCCTATCTTCTGTTCATAAATTGTCTGGTACGCAGGAACGCCCCTGTGGAATACTGCTTACTGCTGGAGGGGTTAGTTCTCATGGTAGATCAGCTCACGCAAAAATGGCAGGCCAAGTACTCTGCTCTGTGGGAAGGAAGCCAAATGCATGAGGTTTTGAACACTGTTTCTATGCAGAGGACTTGTTCTCGAATCAGAGCAGTCGCTAAATTCTTTTGTTAGGACTTTCTACTTATCTGTATAATTCCTGCATTTCTTGTGAGCTTGCCTCAGGGGCTCATTCCTGCCTGTGGGATGAGTGGCCTAAAACTGAATGGGGGTTTTCTTGTGAAAGCAAGTGTACTTGAAGAAGACACCTGCTGGAAATACATCTGCTCTCTTAGAGCAACCTTTTCCACTCTGGCTGGCCTCCAGCTTCCAGAATTCCTCAGGCTAGCTGGAAAACTTAACATAACCTGAAGGGCGTCATTTTGAGGAAAGCTGATTTTGAAGATCATGAGACTGATGAACTGCACATGCATGGCATGAGGGGAAACTCTGTTATTACAGCTTAGCTAAAACACTGGTGATAAAACCATCTCTTGACTTATTTTTACAGTGAGCATTTGGCCACTCCTGAGGTAAGGTCATTCAACAGTGAAAAAACTGGACAGGAATTAAGAGGGAAATATCTTGCAAGTCCCAGCTTTGAACAAGGATTGGGCAAAGCACAAAAAGTTGCCAAAAGCCGAGATGCCCAGAGATGCATTTTACAGAGAAAGAATTTGGTATTAGCCTTAGTAGCCACTACATGTCACAGCGATGGTCAACCAAGGAAGGAAAATGGCATTTCTCAAAGTTTCGTTTTTAAAGAAAAAACCCTACATTGTGTCCCCAAAGCATACACAAAGTTGTTCCACCGAAATTTGGAGGAAAAATACATTTTTTTTTAAAGCATGACTTCGGAGCTGGGGTTAAAATTATTTTTCCCCCTGCAAATGCTTTCCACAATACATTGTTCCCCTCAGTGGCTTTTGACCCCAAAACCTGTGGCATCTTAGGTCCTTGGGTATTTCGCTGTTGCCCATCCGTGCTTTATATTATGAAAGACAAGCTTCTCAGTCAAAAGACAAAAAGGTACAGTACAGTATACAGTAGAGGGCAAGAACCTGTGGTGTGTCCAGGTATTTTGTGTGTGCGTGTGCGTGCGCGCCTTGTTCATTCCTCGCGACTGCCTGGACAAGTCCCTCCAGTTTTCCTGGCAAGATTCTGGAAGTGGTTTGCCATTGCCTCCTTCCTAGGGCTGAGAGAGAGCAACTGGCCCAAGGTCACCCACTTGGCTTCGTGCCCAAGGCAGGGCTGGAACTCTCGGTCTCCCCGTTTCTAGCCCAGTGCCTTAACCGCGACACCAAACTGGCTCTCTTGCCACAGATATCACTGAACTACAATTCCAAGCAGGTTGCACCAGTGGCTATGCTGACTAAGGCTAAGGGAAGCTGGAGTTCACAACAAATGTGGAGAATTATTGGTCTCACATCCCTAAACTAGAGCAATAATCACTGGAACAGTCCTGGGTTTAGAGCTGTGAGCTTCTATCAAAACCATAGTTCCGGGACTCACCAAATCAGATATATATATATAAAGAGAAGAACGGGGTGGGAGATGAAAATGGAAAAGGACATGTGAACCAGAACCATAATTCTGTCCATGGCCTGAACTAGAGGCCAGGATTTTGGCTTATCTATTCAAGGCCACAAGACCCAACATCGCTATATACAATGTATCTGCCAGTAATCAATTAATTACCAACGTTTGGTGCTTCCAGTATTAAATCTAAGGATTTGTTCACTCCTGCTGCCTTTGTAGCTTGTCCATCACCATCAGCAAGTTCATTTTCATAATTTTCATCAGCAAGAGGAAGACTGGGAGAGCTAAAACGAGCTAATAGAAGGGAGGGGTTAGCAACGGTTCCCTGTGACAAATCATCTTACAGTGAAAGATCTTTGGGCTTCATTTTCCAAAAAAGGAGAAAAGCGAACCCCAAAGTGGGATTACTTACTTTTCATGTCATTCTTCAGAACAACAATCCTCTTATGACCATGACCTTTTATCCATACTACCTAATTAAAGGCAAGAAAGGCAACAAGTGAGATGGAAGTTGAAACGGATCCAGTTAAGATTCTTGCTGCTTTAAAGGGTTAACTTCTATTCACACTCAAACCTTGGCTGGATGGGTTCCATGAAAACATTGGAAAATTAATCCAAATCACTATTTTTCAATCACGATAAAGTTACACTGTAGCTGCTGTGCCCCAGTTTAATAAACCACAAGAAGCCAACCATTCCACCCCTTCAGAGTAACAAAGGACTCCTTTCAATCTGAACTCGGTGAGTTTCCAGAGTGAAAGTGAGAGCTGAGGTGGGGCAGGAGTTCTACATTCAGCTAGTTAGCGTAAGGCAAATCGGATTTTGGAGATATTAGCTGTAACTGAACATTTTTATTACAGGTAGTCCTCGCTTAACAACCATTCATTTAGCGACAGCTCGGGTTTACGACGGTGCTGAAACTGACCTACGACCAGTCCTTGCACTTATAACCGCCACACATCCTCACAGTCATGTGATCACTATTCAGGTGCTTGGCGACCGTTCGTATTTATGACCATTGCAGGGTCCCACAGTCATGTGATCGACATTTTCCACCTTCCCAGCTGGCTTCCGGCATGCAAAATCAATGGGGAACTGTGTGATTTGCTTAACAACCACATGCTTCACTTAACAACCAGGGTGATTTGCTTAACAACTGTCGCAAAAAAGGTTGTAAAATCAGGTTGGATTTGCTTAATTTGCTTCACTTAGCAACCAAAATTCAGACCCCAATTGTGGTTGTTAAGCAAGGACTATCTGTACTGTACCCTGAGGGCTGTAGTTCACAAACAGAACAAAAACCAAACTTGCGGTATCTGATATAGCAAGTAATAGATTATCGTTTTGGAAAAAGCTGAAGCTGATAGGGCCTTGGAGACACCTTCTTGGGGGCTGCCCCAGCCCTCTGGTACAGCCTCCCACCTGAGATATGAGGGACCCCCACCCTTTTAGCCTTCTGGAGGGCAGTGGAGACCTGGCTCTTCCCCCAAGCACTGGGCTAGGATGGGTGCTAAGCTGGGAGGTCGTTTGCTCTGGCACTTGGGGGAAAGGATGCTTCTGTTTCTAGCTGTGCTTTTATGGATTGTCATGAGCCGCCTAGAATCACTGTAAGAGATCAGCGGCCACACAGGTCCTGCCAATGAATGAATGAATGAATGAATAAATAAAGCTTTTCTTTTCTGGAAAATATGATTTGACACCTTTTAACAGAAAGTATTTTAAAGAAAACGCCTGAGCCCACACTGCTGCCAAATGCTATTAGTTGCCTTACTGACAGCTTTAATTAGGTATTTCTGAAGGGCTCACTGCCTTCGCTTTATCTGCTGTGAATTATTTACAGGCAAGCTAAAAATACGAAAGTAATGAATATTTTAACTGAGACCATCAAGCTTCTGATTAACAGAATAATTGGGACCCGATTGTTGTTATCACAGGAAAATAACTTAAGTTCTTGCAAAGTGTTACGTGAAAGCTTTGACTGACCAAAAGTCACAACGGGCAGCCAGTATCTATGGGTCCGTCTGATTATGACTACTACGGAGGATTACGATTTGGAATGTGAGAATCCTGCACATTAAAAAACAAACGAAACAGCAGGTACAAACCGACGGAATGGCCCCTAGGAGGTCTTCAATGTTGCTGTAGCCATATGTCTTGGGATGCAACGTTTCTCCTGTGTATTTGCTGTAGGCTGTTGAGAACTCGTGAAGGAAGATCTGTTGGTAATGGTAGGTATGAAGCAACAATCTCACTTTCTTGGCGAACACGTAAAGGTCCGTAAGCTTCACACGTTCTGCTTCACCGTCAATAAAAACCTGCAGGGAGAAAGGACTTACATGTGCCCAGTTGCCCTGCTTCCCCAAATGGAGGAATATGCATGAGTACGAAGGAGAAGCGTGCCGTGTATTTGGAAGCCAAACCATTCCATCCTGGAATGGCCGTTCTTCACTGGCCAGATGCGGCTTGTTCTCACTTGGATTTCGCGGTTGGGCTACGGTCCACGTTGGGGTCCTACCCTTCCAAAACGGTTGGGACGATCCACGCCAACGATCAGAACGCTTCCACCCGTATCAGTGAAAGAAACGGCTGGCTGGAACGTTTCGACTTGGAAATGTTTTGCACAGCTCTGATCTAAAGCTCTGGATACCAGGCTTTAAGAAGGACAGCCGTGGCAGTTACATTCCAACCCATTTGTTGGGGAAGGGCTAGGTTTATACGCAGGCAATTAAAATGGCAACTGTTAGGGACGGCAGACAAAAAAGGAGCTTTGCTCTCCACGGTCTTTGTGCTAAGAGCCCAGCTGCCTTCCTCACCTCGATAAAATAAGGCACACTCATCAGGAGGTCGATAAATGTCATGAAGCCATATTCACAGGGGTTGAGGGCAGTCGCCTGGGCAGCCTCGTAACGCCTTTTAAGCTCCTCCACAGAAATCACGGTGGCTTCGTCCAGAGTCATGAGAAGCACCAGAAGCTGCGAAGTCAAAGTCCGGAGGGATTTTTTATTTATCAGCTGCAGCTGTTTCCCCGATTCTGTATCGACGACCTGCAGGAGTTCAAAGGGGCCAGGTATCAGCCTTCCAGCCTACTGCACTGCGCTGCGTTAGACTGTAGCTGCCAAAGCCACAGCAGATGGGAATTCTGGGAGAAGGACACAAGATGGAGGAGAGAGCTGTCCCCGTCGTTTAGGATCTTAGAGTGAAGATGTCACGAGCTACTTAAGTTGCTCCTCCCTGGCGTTTCACAGCGGTTTGGATTTTCTCCTCGCCCAACCGACCCAGCCCTCCGGTCAAAACCACCGCAAGGCTGTTGTTCCTTATGTACCGTACGAAAACCTACCTTGATGACGTGGCAAAGTTTCTGCACCAGAGCTGGAACTGAGCCAACGTCGTAGTCCTGGAGGCGCAACGGGTAGCCGAACGTTTTAGCATATTCGGCAAGCACGTCTGCCATCATGAGACACTTATCCTTCTGCGAGCGGAGCAATTTAACGAACTGGGCAGCTAAGGCTTTGACGTGCTCCGTCTCGGTTAGCGTAAGGATTTTCTCCTCTCCGCATTCCAGGACCTGAAGATGAATGTCAGCTTGGTTATTTCAGAGCGACTGGAGAAGGCGACGAGAGCAACTGGAGGATCGGAAGCACAGCAGCCTTTTCTTTCAAAGGCCATGAAAGACAAAGATAAAAGGTAGTTCTCTTTTGAGTTAAACTGGATTCCCAGGTAGTCCTTGTTTAGTGACCGCAATTGGGACCGGCATCTTGGTCGTTAAGCAAAGCGGTCGCTAAATAAAAAACCATGTGACGGTGCTTACGATTTTACACAGGACAACACATACTAATTGCGAACATGACATCTGAGAGATTCCAGACAATACGCATAACCCCCTTTTTAACCTATTTCTGGAAAAGCCTTATCATCAATCAACAATACGTGAGATTATCTTCAAAATATACTCGCGTAATACGATAATATCTTGCAACTTTTCTTAAACAAGACTAAGTTGTACAAGTGGCAGCGTGTTTTTCACAGCGTGACCACGGGACACTGCAACTTTACGGGATTCATCTAACAACGGCAACTGGGACTGCTGTCGGGACCGTCCCACACCTACATGCCCACATCTAGAACAAGCAGATTACGGAGAAGAGTCGCCTAGAACCCATCTTCTTATCACGTGCATTTTGCACACGTCGGCTATCTCCGCATTCAGTCACCCTAGTACTTTGCTTGTTACCCCACAGTCTACCTGTATTTCAGTAATGTGTTAAGTCTACGATACTGAGCGATGCAGTGGTCCTGGCCCAAAAAAAAAAGAAAAAAAAGATCTGAAGGCTGAAACAAGGGATTTTCAGGTTTCTTATAACAGGAACGCAATGCTGAACTTGGGGATCAGCCACTGCCCCACCCTCTGCAGGTCCAGGATATCTGGAGCCTACCTGTAAGATCTCGGGAATGGCTTCAAAAAGTTCAAGCAGCTTGGTAAAGCCGTAATAAGCAAGCTTGCACTGGCGCCCAAAGTGATGGTGGTAGGATGGGATGAATTTGTTGAAAGGCATCCGGAAATAGGGCTGGTGGCGCAGCAGATCAACCACTTCCTTGCAGAATCCCTTTGTCCTTTCAGTCTCTTCCTTGGTACGTTCTGAAGATGGAAAAAGAGAAGTCTGGGGCAGTGTTTCTTGAAGTGTGGCCCGAGGACCGCTGGGGGGTCCCCCAAGCCCCTCTCAGGGCTCCGCAGAATCAAAGTTATTTGCCAGATATTGAAGATGTTTGCAAAGGTTTAAAACAAGGTCACTCTTCTCAGTGTTATTTTTTGTTTTTTAAAAAACGGGGCTTTTTCATGAATTTTTTTTTAACCTTTGCTAATATCTAATGGGTTTAATATTGCTGTGTTTACAGGATTCAACAAACAAATGTTCTACAAATGCATTAATTTTTAATATGGTAAATACCGATAAATACAACCCATACAAACAAAAGCTCTTTTGGGGTCCTCTATAATTTTTAAAAGTGGGAAGTGGTCCTGAGAGAAAAAAAAGTTTAAGAAACACTGATCTAGAGTGAATATTTGGGGACCAAGTCATATGAACAGGATAAAAAAAAAAAAAAACACCAGTTTTTAGTTCTCTATCATCAAGAATTCTGGTCTACAGGAAGTGCCGACTTCTGCAGCATTTTCTGAACCCCCAGGATTACATTCCCTCTTCCTGTTTCTTTTTCTGTTCCATTTGCCAGTCTTGGCACCCTGCCTTTCTTTCAGGAGTTTAAGACAGCATCCACAGCTGTCTGGCTCACTGGCATCTGTCTAAATTCAAATCTCTTTTGCCAAGCATGATTGTCTTTGAGTCACTTTGGAAAGATTTATTGAGATTAAAAAGGGGAGGGGGGATCACAAGAATTCTGGCAACTGAATTATTTTCCATTTAAAAATCAATATACTCCGAAGTACATTAGGATGGAAACAGCTTTATCTTCTCGCGAGCTACAGTCCTAGTCAATTGAGACAATAAATAAACCCCACCAATCGATAAGTAACAGCCTTGCTAAGAACCAGCAAAGGGGCAGTCATTTCTCTGGTAATTCACAAACATGCAGCTGGTACTTTCCACAGCTGTCTTTTGAATCTTTACCGCTCATGAGAACAGCACCCCCTCCTCCGATTTTTCACTGCAATATCCACTTTATTTGGCAGGCAAGGCTGAGAAAGATTGGCCCAAGGTCACCCAAAGAGCATCCATAGCAAGGATGGATTTGAACCTGGAACTCCTTTGCCTTAACCCAGTATCTTAACTACAATGCCACATTGGCTCTAGGTAATCTATGATAGCTGACCTATCCTTAGTTTGTTTTTTCATTAAATTCAAATTTAAAATTATTTTAAATCAGATGGTTCATATTTTAAGGCTAATGTGTATATCTTTATAGAATTGTATCTTGTACTGGTCAGTGACCGTAATAAAATGGAACTGAACTCAACATTACACTACAATCATTTACTTCATACACTGCACTAAGCAACAAACCAGGGTTTACAAATCTGGGTTCACCAAATACCCTATGCCAAAACCAAGACTGTTGCAAGGCAGGATGCTTGGGGCACTCTTGAAGGCATTTCAGAAAAGCAAGGCTTTAAATAGATTGGGGGAGGAGGAGGAGAGCTAAGGTGGCAATGGAGCAGCAGCTTCCCTGCTAAGCTCCTTATGATATTTTATTTATCTGTTTCTAAAATTTTAAATAGTTTGGATTCAAGGAACCTTTGGCATGCTTCTCAAACTTCTGATGACTTCCCTACCTCTGCCTGCATGAGAAACTTGGGAGGGAGGACCTCTTAGCTGAGGCATTTTACTTGTCAAATGAGAACTCAAGAGGGTTCTCCAACATAGAGATAATCTTAGACACATCAGAAAAAGTCTTACTCTTCCTTCACTTTTAGAGTTTTTAGAGTTCAATTTGTTTTAGTTAGTGCTCTGTTCACTTGGAGGTATTTCTTATGTATTGATTCTCCCTTTTTTAAAAAGTACCCCCACCGTCCCCAGGATCTGCCAATGGGCAGTGTAGGCGTCCTCCGAAGAAGCATTTAAAATACACGTATAATCCAAAGCCACCAGACTCTCCTGTAATTCATTGGCAAGAGATCACAAAAGCAAAAAATAAAACAAAACCCACCACACCACCAGTCTCACAACTATTGCCTCATCTGTATTTAAAAAAAACAAAACAAAACAAAACACAAGAATTTTACTGAAGTTTTTAAACATGGGCAACATACCTCTCTTAGGAATACAGATGACCATTTCATTTTCTTGCTGAGACAAACAAATGGTGGTGTCGGGAATTTCTGAAATTAGATCAACCAACTCACACACTCCGTATTCAGTCACGTCCCAGTCTTTTGAGAAACACCTACAAGTTTAATATCGAAGAAAACGCTTCTGTCAAACTACAGAACTGGCTAAACAAGCACAAATTGAAGCCTTCTGCTTGCCCACGTTAGCCTCTGCACAAAAACCAAAAGAAAAGCATTACATTTCTGAGGTTTAAAACCAATACCATGAAAAATATTTCTGAAATGCAACACTCAACGTTTGTCGAGCTATGTTTCTATTAGAGTTCTGTAAGATTTTTCTGTAAATGATCGCTTTAGGACACACGCATTCTTACAGTTTACTGGTCTTTAGGTTAAACATCCCAGAGTGGTGATGGTGGGGTAGTTTGGTAGAAATTAAAAAATAATGAATTTGGTTAAGAAGAATCCCCCCCCCCAAATTGGCCCATTTTTGGTGTTCCATCTTTAACAGCAGCCAGACTTTAAAATCAACTCATTTCAACTCCTTCTAGACACCTCTCTACCTGGAGGATTTTACTGCTGCCTTTCAGATGATTTTAATTCAGGGAGAAGAAATTCGCGTCTCCCTTCCCACGAAAGAATATCACTTTCTTTAAAACCCAAGCTGCTAAATTAAAAAAGAAACAACAAAGATTTTTTACATTTGCAGTTGGAAAGGCAGAAACATTCTCGCCGCAGCTCTGCATACCTACCAGTGATAAGCATGTAAGAATTCTCTGACTACAACTCGCTTACTGGCCTGGGACTTCAGAAGCTTTAGTAAATCTTGGGTGAACCGCTTCACTTGGGCCCTGTGTGTTAAGGTCAAGAAACGCTTGGTTCCTATCCCGAGAATCTGAGAAGAAAAAGCGTACGTGAAGGTCTATGGTTAAGCCTGTGTGCTCATGAATCCAGTTATATTTCTCTCATTTAGCATGAAGGACTAGGACCAGCACGTGATGCCAAACCCTACAAGGCCAAGTCAACAGGAACCACAGAGAGTCTAGAAGAATCTCTGCGAAGCTCATCTGTGGTAGATCTTGGAAACTGTAAGAAGAATTCCCCCAGCCTGATTTTACGGGGAGCTAATTCAGGTGGAGTCTTTCTGAATATCTGGAGATGTTCTTTTCCCAGGTTTTCTTGTGTAAATTTCATAAAACGTTTACCCAAATGTCATTAAAATTCATGGGGTTTATGTAAAAACGAATAAATTACATAAACACCATGGAAATCACTTTTTTTATAAATTACGTAGGAGCTAGGTGAAATTCTTCAGATTTAATGTGCAGGTGGCTTTTTTTAAATACAAATTTTATTAAGTTTAAAGCAAAGATAAAAAACTTTCTCTTTCTCTCCCTTTTTGCTTTTTTGTAGTTTTTTATCTTTGCTTTAAACGTGCGTATGGCTTTAATAGTCATCTCTTCCCCAGGGCCACAACTAGGGGGGGGGGCAAGCGGGGCATGTGCCCTGGGCACTGCGCTGGGGGGGGGGGCAAAAAGAGCACTGGGGGGGGGCACCAAAATGGGCACGGAATCCATATTTGCCCCAGGTGACAGAGACCCTAGTTGCGGTCCTGCTCTTCCCTCCACCTGGTCCATAAAATTCAGATTCAACTTTATCACTCCTGTCCTTTCATAAACCACTTTCCCCCACTTTTTCATTTTCTCATGATGACCGTCCCCTTTCCAAGCCAGCTCTTGGAGGCCAACATCACTCCCAAGAAGGAGAAGGTCCGAACTTACCTGCAGGACATGAGGCACTGATTCTAGCAGCTCCATTAACTTGGAATACCCATAATCAGATACACGGCACTGCTTGGCAAAATGGTGGTGGTACATGGGGATGAATTTGCTGACAGACATAATACAGGAAGGCTGGTTTTTAAGGAGATCAACCACTTCTCTACTGAACTGGATGAGCTGAGGATTCCCCACAGGGCTCTTGGAGCGCAACAGCCAAGGCTCTGGAACAGAAGAGAAGACGACACCCACAAGAAGGCATTTTTACTCTGAGGAATGTATGAGGAGGCAATAAACATGAGTTAAGGAGCAGAATTTGGAGGAGGTACCCCGTTCGTAAGACTAATCCTGCTTAGTGGAAATGAGAAAAAGAAAAAAAAATCCTCTGACATGTGGGTAAGTCACTCTGCTCCTTTCAAATGCGTGGAATGACAACTCCCATAACTGGTTAGGCTATCCGTGATTGACAGAACGAAGACCAAAACACCAGCAGAACGTTGGGTTGTCTGAAAGCAAGCTTGCATTAAGTAAATGGAGTGTCAAATAACCAAGGTGACTGCTGCCAGCTCCTGTGATACCTGCAACAAAAATAAGAATAGTGGCTGGAGAGCTACAGAGTTTGACATGCTCCAGGGCTTCCAAAAACCCCAACTCTTTCACTCCCTGCCTCCCCATCCATGTTGCTGGGCAACTGATTTTCTTGGCTACGTGGCAAGCTAATTTTGAAAGTCCCCAGGGCTGAAAGAGAGTGCTCGGACTGTGAATGGAGAAAAAAAATAGTCTGAAAAACAGCACAACTTTCTTTCATGGGATTAATTGCTTGAGAGGTGGCTTTTGATTCTGAATGGTAGAAGATGAACACCAAGGAGCTTACCTTACTTCTTAGTTTGGAGCTTACTTTTGGAGTGTAGGCGCACAACCACAGCCATCAACCAGCTACCAAGAAGTACCTTGGGAGACAGGGCGAAGAGCTGCTGCCTAGGGAACGGTCAGATAAGAGATGGCACAGCCCACAGCTGGGCAGTGGGTGGGGCAAGAGGCTCAGAAGGGACCCTCCCTAGTTTTTTGGGCAAGGAGACACCGGGAGAATTGTACTTTCAGGCCTGCAAGGTTCTTAATGTAGCCTTACAATAAAGTAGAATTACCGCATCTGGTCGTGTTTCCCGTCTGGTCTACCTAGGAAGGCTGACATCAATCTTGCAAGTCTCCTTTACTACCCAAAAAACTAGGGAAGGTCCCTTCTGAGCCTTTTGCCCCACCCATTATGCAGCTGTGGGCTATGTCCTCTCTTTATCTGACTGTTCCCTAGGCAGCATCTCTTCACCCCGTCTCCCAAGGTCTTTCCCACATACTGTACCATTACACAATCTTGGTAGGCTGTCAAGAGAAAACTCTGCCAACTCAAGTTCTCCATGCCTCATATAGGTGGGGTATCTCCTGCTTCACAGGTTCTCTTTGCAAATTCAGACAACAGGGCAGAAATGGAATGAATGACCAAGTTCAGGTAGTTAACTAAGGAAGCGACTAAGGAATAATATAAATACCTGCGGTAGGAGGTGGTGGTTTATTATGTATCCACTTTACCACTTTGATGCCACTTTGTGCTGTAGCAATATTAACACCAGGAACACAGGTGATAAGGTGCTCCAGAGGAACGCCTCCATGGCCTTCCTGCACAGTTTCTAGAGTGCTAAATTCTGAAGCATAACAGTCTAGGAAGCTGTAAAAGAAAAAAAAATGTAATTATAAAAGAATTAGCTCAGTGCTTATAGGGCTATACATACCTTCTCTGCTTGTAAAGAAACCTTGGGTAGCTATTGGAGATCAGACACAAAAAACTGTCAATATCCTCCAATCTTACTAGGCATTGGTATGACTTTGATTTGATCTTAATTGCACCAATAATGGATGAGTAAAAACCAGTAAGAACCCTGAATGTAGGAATTGTGGAATCACATCAGTTCTGAATATTCTATTATTAATTTAAAGAGTTAAATTAATAATAGAATACTTTCCTTTTCTTTAAGAAGCTTAAGATATAACCCATAATGCTCTGTTGCCAGTTTTACCCACATAAAACAGAACAGGCTCAGCTGAGAGTGAGCGAAGGGCCAGGAAGTTTCCAGGACTTAGAATAGACTTGAAACAATGCTCACAGCTTCCATCTACACCACACTGGCTCAAGACAGTTCTATTATATTCATAATCCATAATTAATAATTTGGGAAGTGTGGTTTCATAACTTCCTAGTGTTCATTTGCAAGGCACAGGCAATAATTTCTTTTCTATTCACCAAATCAAACCTTCAAATTACAGCCATAATTTGTGTGGTTGTTTGACGGTTTCCCAGAAAATGTGGTATCACGTCAAATGAGCTTTGGCCAGAGATGCGAGAACACAACCTTGGCCTTTCACACGTATGGGAGTGTACCATGGCTGATATTGCCTTCTTTCCATTAATAGGAGCTAGCTTCTCAAAGGACATTAAGATCGAACGACATACAGGAAATACGGTTGGATGCTGATAGAGAGTGACCATTTCTACGCTGTTTTAACAGCCAGCCACTCTGCGCAACCATTATATGAAAGAGGGTCAAACTCTGCCTGCAGATTTACAATTTAAGCAGTGGACAAGGACAGAGAAAAGAGGCAGGGAAGGAGAAAATTAAAGCCCTGGAAGGAAAGGGTTTTTTTTCCTCAAACACCATCTAAACAATTGCAATGGGGAAGGAAAGGGAGAGAGAGGGTCAGAGAAGGGCAGAGACACAGAATAAAGAAATCATTTAATCTGCAATCCAGGCAAGAGGGAAGAAGCAACAGAGCCAATATGAAAATGCAAATTAAGAAGAACGAGATAACTGGAGTATAATTCTCTGTGGTTTCTGACATGCCCATGTTACCGCCCAGAGTCCCTCTTTGGGGGAGATGGGCGGCAACAAAATTTGAATAATAAATAAACGCCCAAATAAATGAAGTGCAGAATGCTCTAAACAGGACAGGGTGTAATTTACATACTTGTCTTTGGAGCAAGTGGGTGGGAGGAGACCTTTTGGCTGCAGAAATGCTGTTCCTGGCATGCCTCCTCACTGCTCACTATCCTTTTCTGTCACAGACCCAGCTCCATTATGGAAAAGAGACAGACAGAAATGACTAGGGGCAATTTTTAGTTTGAATTTTCCTGAATTGGATTTCATACGGACTCACTTTGCACAACCCGTATAACTGAGTCATGGCTTGGAGGAGCTTGTCTTGCAAACAGAAAAAGCGGCTTCGTTATCTGGAGCAGTTAATCCAAAGGGGATTACAGTTAGCTCCAAACAGACCCACATATGTCTGAACTCCCTCTTGTCCCCCATGTCATGCAAAGAGCTGGTGTGGTTTAAAAATGAGACGGAAATGGGGGAGAAGGGGTAAACCATCCTCTGCGTCTATCCGTGGTCGTGTTGCTCCCAGTTGTCTGAATCTTTAATTCTCCTTCCTGACCCCACAGAAATTAAAAAAGAAAAAGGCAGGAAGTGGGAGGGGAACTGAGAGCTTCCCATACTGCCTTGGAAGATGAACAAAATGACTGCCAGGTTTTGTGCTGCACCATGTTGAGTGGACTCACCAAGGGAAGGGCAGCCATGTCCTGCGAACCAGGCCACTCACTGACCTGCTGGATGGGATACCTGCAGCTCCTTGATGCTTCTGAGCTTCCCTTTTATGGCCTTGAGTTGAAACGAACTATGTTCTTGATGGTTACATGAGGAATGAGCTCTCTAAGAGCCTTCCATGTTAGAGCAATGATTTTACCTCAGCAGTGGTACTGTCCCCTCATGGGTCTGCAACAAGCTATGAACTTGAGGAGCAAACGTCTTCAGAGAATGAACCACAAAGGGAACTTTGTAGGAATCAGGATCAAAGTCAGGTTTGCTAGAATAGCAACAACAAAATTAAATTTTATAGGAGGCTGAGCAAAGAAAATGTGCATGTGTAACTCTCCCCAATACAGCCCACAGCTTAAAAGTGTCATGAGTAAGGATGGCGAGCAGGGGGCTCCCATCCAGCCTGTCAAGCGCATGCGTAGCACTGAGGAATTGTTCAGCCATTCCAAGAGACACAGATCGGGACCGCCTTAACCCTTGGGGGTTATATGTCTGGGTTTTTCCCACGCTTCTTCAGTTTGTTAGGATTCCTGTTAAGCACTAGCAATAAATATTAGAGACCAGTTCATTGTCTCAGTGTGTTTCCTGGTTGTTAGGACAAAAAGTGTATTGTTGAAGCTTTTTCTTGCAATCGTTTACAGTAACTAAAATGAGTCCAAACCAGACTGTTATTCTACCATAAAGCGTTAAGAGGTTTAGTAAGTTCTTTCTTCTAGTATGCAGAAGACTGGATTTAAGCTATGTTGGTTTGACAACCTCCACACCCACGAAAGGAGGAAAATAGGTCTAAGATCAGTGGCAAAGCATTTGCTTTGCACACATAAAAGTCCCAGGTTCAGTTCCAACATCTCTCAGTTGGGTTGGGACAAATGCCTCAATCCCTGTTGAGCTGAGTGGGTCAGTGGGCAGACTCAGTGGAGAGCAACTTCCTATGTTCTCAAGGACTTCCTCAGCTCAGAAAGTCATCTGAAAGCAAAGTTATTTCCAATCATTTAAAAGAGAATAAAATCCATCGGTTCTGCAGGGGATCTTGCCTTGAAGACCCTGGCTCAGAAACCGATTTAATCAAGTGTAACCAGGGTTTCTCAACCAGGGTTCCGTGGCACCCTAGGGCTCCACGAGAGGTCACTAGGGGTTCCCTGGGAGATCATGATTTATTTAAAAAATTATTTCAAATTCGGGCAACTTCACGTTAAAGAGGTAAGTTTCATTCTTCATTTTCAGCTTAAGAACACTGTTAGTGCATATAGACAGGCCTACCCACGAAACCAATATAATAATTTTGCAACTTCTGGCCTATCTTTGAGCCTGAATGGGCAGGGGTTCCCCGAGGTCTGAAAAATATTTCAAGGGTTCCTCCAGGGTCAGTAGGTTGAGAAAGGCTGTGTGTAACGTTCTGGGCTCTTCAGTTTTGATTGCAGGGCTTGATTGCAGGGAAGGGGGCAGAAAATTTACCTGAAGTCTTTATTGGTGCAATGCTGTTTGCAAACAGGCTCGTGATACTCCAGTTCTTCGAAGGTGATTGGGCTGCAATTAGCGGAGGAGCCATCGTGAGATTGCGAAGATCCTAAAGGGCTCTGCCTAGCTTGGCTGCTGGGTAGCAGGCAAACAAGCCGACCGTTGCCTTGATCACGGATCGCCACTACGTCTGTTAATTTATGTAAGTCTGACACATTTAGCTTGTGTCCAAACCTAGAAACGAGAAACAGAAACAACTTAGTGAAATAAAGAAGCAAAAGAAGCTATTCCAACATATTACAGACGTCCAGGGGTGGGCGGGGACTAAATCTGAGTGACAAAATTTGAAGTATAAATCAATAAAATAAATAAATTCTGGATCAAAATTCCTGCAAGTAGCAAGTTTTGAGCTTGCAGGCATCAGTAACACTGGGGGCAAAATTTCAAACTTACTTTTTCTCATAAATCTCAGTGAACTTGGAAAGAGGGAGGCAGCAAGCTGGGGCATCTTGAAGAATGGACATTGCTTCTGAACTATAAAGAGAGACAGCGCGTCAGGGAACAGCACTGGGCACCGCTATACTCTTTCCTTTCCGGATCTGTGAGATTGTTCTTGAAAGCAATTAGCAAAGATTCTTTATGAGCCTCAATATGCTAAGTCTGAGAGTCAAACAGACATTAAAAAAAAACCAGCCAGAAGATATCGACTAAATCTCACTTCTAATATGCTCTATATTAGGTTGTCCTGAAGAGGGAAATCTGTGCTCTCCAGAAGCTGTTGAGTTACTGTTCCCAGCATCCCTCAGCACAGGCCATGCCGGTCAGAACCACAGAGAGTTGTGATCCAGCAACATCTGGATGGCCAAATGCTATCCACGCCTGGTCTAAGCAAACAGAAATACATTCTGAAAATAGGTGCTATTTATGGATATCGCTGAAACAATTATTGCTTATTTCCTATCCCCCCCGCCCCAAAAGAGTGAGATTACTTCCTTTTTGTAATTCCCTGTGCTAAAAACAATGCCCCAATTTTCTCAGAATGTTTTTAGCTCCGTCATAAATGCTACACAACTTATTTTAGTTGTTGTTGTTGTTTTACCTAATTAATGCCAGGCACTTGCTGGCAGCTCCTGTAGCTAGTGAAACCTGAATCCTCTTGTTACCAATTTTATATCTGTGCAGACTGTTGACAGCAGTGATAGCCTCTTGAAGATTTTCCATCTGAACAACAGCCTTCAACTGATAGTCAGTATGAGGACTGAGTTCTACATTCTTTACCTGAAAAAGAAAAAAAAAAGATGAAAACCATATCAAAAGAAAATAAAATCTGAGGCTAGTATTATCTTCAAGATGGAATCAAAGCAATTTGTACTCACTCGTATATTTATCGAACTACTAAAACAGCCACGTTTAGGCATATTTCAATACTTTAAACAGTAGTGGTAATAAAATATAGTACACAGTGGTTCAGAGCAAAAGGCTGGAGCAAAACACTTCTTTATTTATAGTATTATAACTGAAGTATTACACACGGGTTGAATTCACACATTCTGTTAAGCCACTGATTGCTGAACAGCCCGGAATCGGCCCGATTCATGTAACTCACCAGATCCAAACAAACCACATTATGGCATAGTGGTAGATATGAACCCAATCATACCGTCTAAAAGAAAATTATCATTTTCTGCTCCCTCTGCAAACTGCTTAGCTAGGAGTATTAACTTTGAGATGACAGACTTTAGATATGCAAAACCCACTTTTTCATTAGAATCTGGCGACATTTGCAAAAGGCACCCAATTAAATCTAAAGAAATCAAAGTGCAGAACTTAGAACCAGGAAATGCACTCCTGGATATTCTCACTTTCATTTTGCTGAAGTCATTGGCCAATAATGGGAACGTGAGAAATCCTTGCTAAGCCGCCTTGAGTTATTTATAAAAATAATAAAGGCGGGATAAATAAATTTTCTGCAATTTACTGCCCGTAAAAGACCAACCCAGAGAGTCAGAATGTACATTCTGCCCTCCCTCTGATGGATTCACGCAACTGCAAAAGCTGTGACGGGACCAATAACTGAATCGTTTACCTTGCCGTGCCTAGTGAAGGTATCCTGCAAAGCCTGTTGCAGCTCTTTTCGGGACAGCCTGTAATCCAGATTGCCAATCTGAAGGTCTGCTCCATTTGCAAATGGATCTGGGCAGTCTGTACTGCTGGAAGAATTTATGACGTTCAAAGTGAGCGGAGAAGACCTGTTGGAAAGGTTTGGAGACACGCTCCTGTTGGGAGGAAAGAGAATCTCGAATCATTCATTCTGCAGGGCATCGGATATGCTTGGAAAGAGAATCCCTTTTGGACCTTCACCGAATTACAAGCAAAAGGAAATCTCAGGGAAGCAGAGAATTCCTTCCGCCATGTGAACTTTGACCTCAAACTGAATTTTCTTTTGCGTGTTACAGACCGAGACTGTACATTTCTTACTAAAGAACAGAGAGAAGAGGTGACAGAGACACACTCCAGCCATCTTCCCTGCCTTTCATTATAGCATGTATTGAAATATAGCATATCAATATAGCATATTTATTTATTGTTCACATCTACAAGGTGACTCTGGGCGGCCTATGACAATTAAATAAAAGAGCAAATAAGTAAAAAAACAATTGTTATAAAAAGATAAAAGTATTAAATATACTTTACATTAATATATCATATTTTATATTACTATACAGAATACAGAAGTATTAAAATAAGAATATTATCGAAATTTTTTAAAATATACCAACCCCACAGAGAGAGCAAGAATGTTAATCATAATGGAACCATCTAGGAATGTCTCCTGTTCTCAAAGACTCCCAGGCCTGACAACGTAATCAGGTCTTGAGGGACTGCCTAAACCAGGGTTTCTCAACCAGGGTTCTGTGGAACCCTAGGGTTCACTAGGGGTTCCCTGGGAGATCACGATTTTAAAAATTATTTCAAATTTGGGCAACTTCACACGAAAGAGGTAAGTTTCATTCTTTATTTTCAGTTTAAGAACACAGTTAATGCATGTATACAGGCCTACCTGTGAAACGAATATAATAATTTTGTAACCTCTGGCCTATCTTTGGGCCTGAATGTGCAGGGGTTCCTTCCCCGAGGCTTCAAAAATATTTCAAGGGCTCCTCCAGGGTCAAAAGGTTGAGAAAGGCTCTCCTAAACAATAGCAGGGAAGGAGCAAACCTAATTTCAGGGGGGAGAATGTTCCCCAAGGAGGGAGTCATGGCAGAGAAGGCCCCCCTCCTGGGATCCACTAAATGCGAGGCCCTGGTCGATGGAATCCATAACATGCCTGATCTGGTTGAGAGCCAGTTTGGTCTAATGGCTAAGGTGCTGGGCTAGAAACCAGGAGTCTGTGAGTTCTAGTCCCGCCTTAGGCGTGAAAGCCGGCTGGGTGACCTTGGGCCAATCCCTCTCTCTCAGCCCAACCCACTTCACAGGGTTGTTGTGAGGAAAAGAGGAGGAGGAAGGAGTATTAGGCATGTTCGCCGCCTTGAGTTATTTATAAAAAATAATAAAGGCGGGATAGAAATTAATTAAATAAATAAATCTAATGGGATGGGCTAATGTAATCAGGGAAAGGGGGTCCCGCAGATATCAATGGCACTCCTTTCAAATTCTTGTGCCAAGGTCTCTTTTTAAGATTTTTATTTTTTGGGGGGGGGGGAAGGGAACACACACCAGAATCTTTTTCAAAGTTATGAATTCCATCCAGAGCCTTAGGGTTGCAGGACTGGGGGCTCCAAGGATGGCGTACAGTTTTGTCCTAGGGCACACCAAACGAAGGTCGAATGTGGCCCTCCTCTCTAAATAACAGTGCCCAGCCTCACACGGATGTGCACATACCTTGATGACCAACAACTCTGAGAGATCAGAATGGGGCTGTGCTGTCTTGGGGCTGCCAGCATGCTGAAAGCTGAAGGGTAGCTGACTTGGAAGGCGTTCTCCTCTTCCTTCTTGTGTACTGGGGAGCTGTTGACGCTTCTGGCTGCCGTCGTATCTTTCCTGGGTAAAGGAGAAAGGCCTGATTAGCATGTCGTGCCGATACCGCCTTCGACAGAATCCGGCCTTGCTCCCAACATACTTTGGATTGTTTTTATGAATGGGTTCCCCCGTTCCTCCCTTTCTGATGGCCAGGGGGACAGAGCTTGCAGTGGTCGCACTGATGTGCAACGAAGGAACTCCCTCTTTCAGATGGTCTTGCCGGTTTTCAGAGCTCCTTCCCGCTTTTGATTCCAAGTGACACAGTTCCTTGAAAAAGAACGAAAGGGTTAGTCAGCAGGGGATTTAAAAGGCACTTCACCGTATGTTTAGAGCAGTGTTCCTCGACCTTGGCGACTGGAAGATGTGTGGACTTCAACTCCCAGAGTTCCCCAGCCAGCCATGCTGGCTGGGGAACTCTGGGAGTTGAAGTCCACACATCTTCCAGTCGCCAAGGTCGAGGAACACTGGTTGAGAGACGTCCTCAACTCATCTATGTCCTAAAAATACACCCTAAAAAATGAAAACCTTGTGAAGGTCAACCAGATCCGAAACTATGGAAGGCTTTAGATCTTCCCAAGCAGGCATAAACTCATACCTGTAAGCTTTTAACGGTGGTGTTCTTTGGAACGGACCCGTGTCCCTGAAGGCCTTTTCCGACCACGGTCTTGGTAGTTGAAGACGGATCGTTTGCCATTCGGCTCATGAGACACAGCTTTGCGTTTCGGTTCGCTTTCTTGGGGGACTTCACTTTGTCTGCTGTGGAAGAGCCCGCATTCTTGGTTTCCGCCAGCTCTCGGTTCTTGGGGGTGAAAGACACCGTTATCCTGTTGCCGAAAACATCTTCGTTCTCCATTCGCTTCTGAGCTCGCTCAGCGCTATCCTGACTGAGGAAGCGGAGGATTGCACTGCTGCCGGAAACAGTCAAGACTTTCCCCCCACAGTTGTCCGACAAGCGCCGAAGTCTGAGGCAGACGCTTTTGCTATCGCGGTTTGTTGGCAGGTTGTAAACGTATAACAGAGTGTGACATGCCTGTTTTAGAGAACAAAAAGGCTTTGGTACGCTTCTAAAGAAGCCAGGCCAAAACGTCATGGCTAAACGGATCAGCAAGCCCACAAAGACAACAGGTATCTTGGGCTGAACCCAGAGACCTGTTCCATAAGGACTGCTTAAGTTAATCAGCCTTCTCTAACCCAGCTGCCTACAGAAAGGGGAACTTCAACTCCCAGAATTCCCCAGCCAGCCATGGCCTTGCTGAGAATTCTGAGAGCTGATACCCACAATCTGGAGCAGTGTTTCTCAACCTTAGCACCTTTAAGATGTCTGGACTTTAATTCCCAGAATTCCCCAGCCAGCTAGAATTCTGGGAGTTGAAGTCCCAACATCTTGAAGTTGCTACGGTTGAGAAACACTGATCTGGAGGGTGCCCACACTGGAGAAGGCCAATCTAAGCTTGCAGCAGACCTGCCTTTCACTCTTTGTAAGAGCTTCACCTTCCACCCCTGTATTATCTGCAGAGTTTCACAGTGACACAAGGCAACCATACATGCTCTGAGCAAGTTGCCTTGGGGGTGGCTCTGCAACGTCTCTTTCCATCCTCTCAACCGATCCCCTCTCCCAACTCTACAATCCAAGAGGGGAGAAGACTCGGAAGTTGCTGCAATCCACCCTCTGGAATGAGGTGGCAGTGCAAAATATGCACCTGGTTGCACAAGTTTGATCTCCTTTGGGTTATAGAGAGGAAAGAGATAGGACAGCTGAGTCCGGCCCCCACAGGCACAAAACATTTAGGTTTTACACAGATGCTGACAGTCAGAACGTGCTTCATCTCAAGGGAAAAAAGTGTGTTTTAAGCTCTATCTTAACTGTGAAAAAGCCAGATCACCCTTTTAAGATACACTCAGCCTATTCGTTTACTCTCATTTCAGTTTAACCCCATATTAACAATTGCAACAAATAGCGACAGCCGTTGGAATCGGCTTGATGGAACGAACGTGAGTGCCTTTTCCACCCCACAGCCCCCTCTCTACGTTTCAAAGCCTGGGCGGTAATCAGTCACTTACTGTTTTTTTCAAAGGTAATCTTGGAGGCAAATCGGAAATAAATTCTTCAAATCTGATCAGCTCATGGGCATGATGCAAGAGTGCTTCTGAAGCTTGATTCTTATGCACCAGGATTATGTGGAAGCCGTGGCGGTGCCTCAAGTCGCTGAGTTCTAGCGCGAAGTTGACGTCAGCTGAAAGAGATCGTGCCCAAACCAAAGTGAGGGGCTTTGCGAGGTTCTGACGCTTGACACCGAGTTTTTCATTAGCATCTGCAGGGTGCAACTTTAGATGGCAACACGCCGGGTTCAAATTTAATACTGTTTGCTTCCTACTGTGCCACTCGCATCAACAAAACCAGCCAAAATTCATCACAGAACAGCGGCTATTTAAGGTTATGATCATTTCAAGGTGATAGGAGAAAAAAGATCACCCAGCTGGGTTTCAAGATCGAGCAGAATTTATGCCACAACCCTCCAGTGCCCACCCCAAACAACACTGCAATGGGTATAATTTTGAAGCTTCCACAGTTAGGACTTTGGAGGCCACTAAGCAGATGGATTTCAAATCTGAGCAAGAACCAAAATGACCCACAGATGAAGCACTGTTGACACGTACTTGACACAAGGACCACAGTGGCCGGTGCAGCGTGCGTATCTGCAAATCTCCTGAGGCTTTGTCTGAGTTTGTCATCAGCAGCGTTCTTGGCTGTGGCGTTGATGTGCGCAACGGTCACCTAAAGGGGAAAAAATTACATTCCAAGAAAAGATAATCACAGCAGCTCCAAAGTCAACGGATGCCTCTGAAACTTTGAGAGCTCACCTGACAGTTGTTCAGCTCTTCAATAACTTCCTTGTTCTCTTTACTAATGTCGCACACGCAAATGAACTCGGCCTCTCTGTGGCCCTTAAAAAACTTTTCCCGGATGCGCTGGACCACGGCCACAGCCGACCGACCAGAAGGGACGGAACAGTTCTCAATGTCCCAGAAGACCCCAATGGGAGGCAGGTTTTCCAGTAACTGGTTTGAGATGGCGATTTCTGGAGATCCTGAATTCGGGAAGAGAAAGATCCAACGCCTTAAACAACCATGCTGTGCTGGCTGTGCTCCAGAAGGAAACTCAACACCTCTCTGATCAACCGGAAGGTTAAAGCCACAGTAACTTTAAGGGGACAAAGTCAGAGTGTGTTATTACCATGCTTGGGGGGCAGCTGGCCAAAGCTGCTGGCCAACAGGAGGCTTTTCTCTTTCCTTGCTCCTTTGGTTCCGCAGCCATTACACATCGGGAGAGAGAGAGGTGCCACCTGGGTGCTTGGAGGAGGAATATCCGGCCATATTTTAGCTGCCTCCACTAGATTTTCTCTGGATGGCTGTGGGGAAAAACACACAGCACGGCCTTAGCAAACAGCACTCACCGAGAGGTGGAAACATGGTATGTTGCCGAGTCTGGTACGCTCACGCTAACTCCCAGGAAAAGGTGGGGGTTTTCATGGGCTGTTGAGGCCAAACTCTCACCTCTCCTTAGCTCTGGACTCTCACAGTGTGTGTGTGTGTGTGTGTGTACATGGTATGGGGTGGAGAAGGAAATTAAAGGTGGAAGCTTATCTCCATATTGGTTCCAGTCAATTTTCTGGCAAGGCTAAGCTTTTCTTTGTCTCCTTGGTTTCTCCAAGGAAAGAAAGTGGAGGTGGGAAAAGAGTGGAGATGGAATCCCGGCATGTACAAATACCTTAGGACATAATAGCTATGCTGGACCCAGACCCAAACTCAGCTATTTTGTTCTCCAACACCCACTTGCAAAAGGAGAGAAAACAGGGCTTTAAAATGGCAGTGCATTACCAAGTTGGGATCATGCTGACCACAAAGAGAACTGAATCCCTTTAAAATAACTGCCCCCTTCCAATGAAAGTTGTTAATGGCCAGCTCACAGATGGGTGGAAGCCAATCCTCCCACTCCTTTGGAGTAGCACAACCTGGTGTCATCAAGTCATGGCAAGCTTTCCTTCTCAAGTACCTAGTTGTCCCAGAGCCAAGGAATCCAAACAGTGAAGGGACAACATTCAACACCAAAAAGTGGAGTCCTTGGTGCTCTCTGAGCTTGGTGGTTTTCTCGCAGATGCTTCGTTGCCCGACTAGGGAACATCTTCAGTGCTAGAAGGGAGTGGGGTCTGCTCTCTGTTTATATGCGGTAGCTTGCCCTGATCAGGATGAGCTACTGTATATAAACAGAGAGCAGACCCCACTCCCTTCTAGCACTGAAGATGTTGCCTAGTCAGGCAATGAAACGTCTGCAAGAAAACCACCAAGCTCAGAGAGCACCAAGGACTCCACAGTTCAACTGTGAGCTACAGGTACTTCCCTCTGTTGGTACACCCAAGAATGTTTATAATGCAAGTGCTTGAAAAACAACAATAGAAATACAGTATTACTTACAGGGGACCAATTACAAAAGATTACAAAGAAAAATATTAGGGAACAAGTACCACTTGAGCACATAGCCCTCCAGGCTCCTGGCCCATGGATAAAAATTGTGTCAAGATTCTTCGAAATTATTTATTTATATTTCAAATTTCTGCCACTGCCCATCTCCCCCAAAGGGGGGCTCTTTATTATAAACAAACAAACAAACGAGAAGCTGGCATACTGCACAGTGCCAACCTGTACCGCCCCTTTTATTTATTTTGGCTCCCTCAGAGGTATCCTTAGAAAAAGCTTCCCCACTGGCCTACTGGTAGATGGTCATTTCTTTACGCCCCACCCGTGGCAGCCATTTTGTGGCGCCCCCATGCCCGGATGTGCCCTCGAGAGGCCCACGGCAGCTGTCAGACCAGAGCTCCTGCCCGCGGGCCTGAACGGACAACCTTCCTAACACGTAACGTATTATAAACCGGAAGTACAAACCTGGCTTAAACACTCAGTGCAGTGGTGCGAGCCCTTTAAGCATACGGTGGGTGACACCTTTAGGTGCAGCGTGTTGGTGCAAACGCAAGACATTCGCTCCGATGGGGTGAGGTGCTCCTCCGAGAGTCCCGCCGCCCCACTGAATTCAGAACAGGAAAAATAGCCCGGAGTCGTACAGCCCGGATGGGTGGGATACGGATGCAGTTTGTGCAGGTTGCCGTGACAGGCCTGGAAGTGCAGTTTCCCGCAGCAGGGAAAGTGGGGGCACGAAGGGACGCTCTTTTCCCGGCACGGTCCAGCCAGGTCCCCGGCCGCGCTGCTTCTCGCCGGGGTGTTCTTGAGCAAAGGAGAGGACTGGCAAGCAAACTCGGACCCTATCTGCCAAGTGATGGTCCCAGTGCCGGGGGCGTCTAAGACCGTCCCGGGGTGAATCAAGCCGCTGCCGCCGCTGCCACCACCACCGCTGTTGCCGCCACCACCAAAATGCAGCTGAGGCACCCGAGGGGAAGGATCAGAGCCATGAGAACAGCAGCTTACTTTAGGATTGGGCGGAAGCTGGATTTGCTTTGGCTGGAGGGAGTGAACGTCGGGGAGGGGCAGGGCTGCAAACGGCTGCAGAGCGGCGTGGTGAACCGACGGGGCCTCCCTCAACTCTGCGGCCACTTTCTGACTCTCCATGGACTTGTTCTGAGGAGAGAGAGGCGTGACAAACGGAGGTCAGGTTAGGCTCCCAAAGAGTCGCAACAGGATTCCAAGCTCCCTCGAAGCATTCCCGGTTTGAAGGGCTCTGGAATCCTAAAGACGGAAGGGGCCGCTCAGGAAGTCGGCTCTCCCCCACAAAAGCTTCTACTGTGAAACGTTTTCTTCTGGATTTCTCCTGCTTTTGCTAAAGCAGAGGAGCAGGCAAGAGCAGAGCCATGCAACCAACATGCACAGACAAGAAATGCAATGTGCAAACTGAACTGGTGACCCTCTACAGGTTAGTGAACTCAAGCTCCAAGCAACGTGGCTGCTGGCAGTACTGCCACTGTATATGAAGAAAGCTTACGCTGCCTTTCTCCAAGGGAGCAAAAAGGTCCTATACGCATGCAGTAGCAATGCATTTTGGATTGCTGCCAAAGAGCATCCTCTTCCTTCCCAGTATGTTTATGGCATGGCTTACTTGGTACGTGAGCCTTGATGGAGCTGCCAACATAAAAGTACTACAACAGTGCGGAGGAAAAAAGTGAGCAGGCTGGAGCCAAAAGGCCTGGGCTTCTTTGTAAGCAATGCACTATCAGAAGAGGATGAAAATAACCACTGGAGAGCTCCGGGGTAACAGCTGTGCCTAGCAACAAATCAGGTTAAGAAACTGCACATGTAGCTATGCTGTTAAGCACAAAAAACACAACCAAGCAACTTTATGCAGCACACTACAGCTATGGCTCAAGAGGAATGCTACACACCGTCAGAAACCTCACATCTTCACTTTCAAATGTCAGAAGCAGGAATATTTAGCACTCTAAATATATCAGCCTACCATTTTACTTAACAAGCATATGCCCGTACTGTACCGTTTTTGCAGCGAGAGGAAGATTCGGTTCAGTAGCTGAAAAGCAGTTAGAAAATTTCCAGAGCCAGGGCTTAGCATCATTATCTTGCCGCTGAAGCCATCCGAGTGATCTAGGACAGACGTTCTCCGCTATATTTCCTTCCATTATACATCCATACAGAAGTCAACATTCTCCTCTCTTTCCTTTCTTTCATTCTCTCTACCTGCGGAAAAACGTGCATATTTAACAAGGTCAGTCTACATATGATCATCAACATACCTAGTTATTCAACATGCCCAACACATTTTTATCACCTTCTTTTGCTCCTGGACAAAAGATAGAATATAATTTTAAAAAACAAATATCGCTCTTCAGAATCAGAGAATCAATATTTGCAGAAAATGTCTACAGTATTTGCAGAAAATTCTTGCATCAGATGTGCAGAACCTGCGATCTACCAGAAATCACTGAATCACAGGTCCAAAGTCCTTTGCCATTGGACTGAGCCAGGCATGATCACTGAAAGCTGCAGTTCTGCAACCCTGGAGGGGCACTGCTTCCCTACCCAATGATTGAATGTGGAGCGACATCATCATGGCCATGCTTTCATACTTCTTATTAAAGTACCCAGATTATATCTGCCTTCTTATGGAACTCACTGCTGAGGCCCAGAAGTAGCAACTGAAAGAATTCAAGTCAATTAGTTATTACCTAAATATTGAGTACCTGCTGCAGAAATTTCCTTATATGTCACAAACACACCAAAAAGATATCCAACTTGTAAGGCAGGTCATAGATGAAATAAAAATCCACTGCTGTTATTATACCTTGCAAACAAGCAATTGTTCTGTTCTTTTTAGAAACAGGAATCATAATGAAGTTAAAGGTTATGTTCTAAGGCAGGGTTTCTCAGCCAGGGTTCCGTGGCACCCTCAGGTTCCGCGAGAGGTCATGAGGGGATCCCTGGGTGATCACGATTTATTTAAAACATTATTTCAAATTCAGGCAACTTCACATGAAAGAGGTATGTTTCATTCTTTTTTTTGGGTTTAAGAACACTGTGAATCCATATCTACAGGCCTACCCATGAAACAAATATAATTTTGTAACTTCTGGCCTATATTTGAGCCTGAATGTGCAGGGGTTCCCCAAGGCCTGAAAAATATTTCAAGGGTTCCTCCAGGGTCAAAGGTTGAGAAAAACTGTTCTAAGGTATAGATATATCAATGAGTAGCACAACTGAATTAAGTTATGCAAGCTTCTTGGCTACTTGCAGTAATCCCCTAAACGTTTCCACACATTACTTGACAATGGTACTTTCCTTTCCTTGCTGCTCATTCATATCTTTTGCCAGAGGCAACCAAGGTAACTCACTCTGAATAATCGTTTACAGCTTTTAACCTTTATTGTTAGAAAACAAACCTTGCTAGTTTGTGAGCACATTCAAATGGCTGTCTTTTTAAACACTGAAACTAAGAAAAGTTTACACATTTCTTAAAACATCACTTCCTTGCCTTTCTTCTTCATCCGTACACCATCAGTGTATTTCTGTGCATAGTTGCAGGCATTCCTCAGGTTATCCCTAAAATAATTATGCCATTTATCATCAGGCTCCTTGTGGTTCAGGATACTACCACTCTACACCTCTATTTTCAGGCTGCCACAGAAAGGACTGTTGTTTTTAAAATGTAAAAACAATTTGAGAGTTTTGGCACACACAGTTTACAAGAAAACTATACAGAAATTTAACAAAAAAGGATCACATTAGGAACCACCATGATTGGTGCTCCCTTTAGGACCCAGAATCTTTTGAAATTAAGCAAAATAGACCACAATAATTGGTGTTTTAGACCCTGCCAATTTATGGTTAATTAGTTACATAGAAGGCCATGAGAGTAATAGAGGACAAACATGGACAAAGGCATTACCAGGGCAAAAAAAGTTCAACAAGGGGATTATACGGGTCAGGCGGGGTGAGAATAAAGCTATTCTAGGACTGAGCAGGGGAATATTTTCAAGTTCATTTGCACCCCACCATTTATTATTACTATTGATAGCATCCTTAAAGCCCAATAACCAGAAAAAACAGCTTATAGGTATTTAAATCTAATGTATGAAATGTGAAGAATGGGTGGGAGACTATCTTGTCTCCTTCTTCCCCTGCAACTAGTCACAAACTAGGTAAAGCATTTGGACAGAAATGTATTCCTGATAACTCTTTCTAGATACAATAGAGCATTTCAGAATCCAGCCTATCTACCCCAGATATACCAGCTCCCATCAACAACTACGCAGGTTTACTGGATGTATAGTTCAACTTTTTTTTTTTTAATCAGTTAAATCATGTCCGATTCTTGGAGACTGCCCAGACAAGTCCCTGCAGTTTTCTTGGCAAGGTTTTTCAGAAGTGGCTTTCCATTGCTTGCTTCCCAGGGCTGAGAAAGAGGGACTGGCCCATGGTCACCCAGCTGGCTTTGTGCCCAAGGAGGGACTAGAACTCACAGTCTCCTGGGTTCCAGCCTGGTGCCTTATCCAAGACACCAAACTGGCTCTCTGTAGTTCAACATATCAGGAGAATAATGAGTGGGGAAAGATGGATAAAAAGCAATGTATTTGGGGCATGCATGTGTATGCAAGAAAAAAAACATGAGGCGAGTGTAACTCTCTGAGCATGCTTGACTGATAGAAGAACAAGAAAAAAATATTGTTAAACAGGAATGCCTTAGGCATATATGCATTTTTGTTGGGTGCTGCCTTTTGTGATGCTCACTAATTTGCTTTTTCACTTTTATTACAGCACCTTTAATTTGCCTTCAATATATTTTGGACAAGTTTATAACGCTTGCAGTTTTCATTTGCTCGCTAAAGCAAGAAGCCTGTGACCCTTTCTATTTTACTATAATTGGGACTATTACTATCAGCTGCTTCAGGTGCCTTCCCTTGGTGGAAAGGTGGGGCACAAACTAAATCAGCTGCCAAAAATACACCCAGGGTCTTCAGAGCAGGTGGAGAGAGCTGTGCTGCCTCTTCTCCACTCTCTGCCACCAACTGTCATCAGCACCCATTTCTACACCTGCAGACCTTTCTAGGAAAAATTGAGGAACAAATTGCACCTCCAACCTTCCTAAATAGTTCCCACCTTAATGAGGTCAGGAAAGCCAGTTTGGTGTCCTGGTTAAGGCTCCAAGCTAGAAACCGGGAGACCGTGAGTTCTAGTCCCACCTTAGGCACAAAGCTGGCTGGGTGACCTTGGGCCAGTCAGTTTTCTCTCAGCCCTGGGAAGGAGGCAATGGCAAGCCACTTCCAAAAAACCTTGCCAAGAAAACTGCAGGGACTTGTCCAGGAAGTCACCAGTAGTAAAAAAAACAAAAAAAAAACACTGACTGGAAGGCACCAAAAACAAACAAGGTCAGAGCCCTTGCACATCAACATTTGCTCAGAGACAACCTTGCTTGCTTAGAATTTGTTTTGTAGTTTAGCAGGTTGTGTGACTGCAGACCATTGTGGCTTGTTAAGCAAACTACTAGCCAGTCTAATGGAACACTCTTCCCTTTGAGATCTGGCAGGCCCCCACCCTTTTAAACCTTCCAAAAAGCACTTAAAACCTGGCTTTCCCCCACCCCATGGGCCGGGACAGGGGGAGAACTTGTTGGGGACTGCACAGAAAAGTTTAGCTGAGGGGCCAGGGCTTTGGATTTTCACGTTTTTACTTTAGAGAGACACTGCCAAGAAAAAATGCAGGGACTAGTCCAGGCAGTCGCAAGGACCTGAAGGCACCTCCCCCCACCCCAATAGATGCTGTTTTATTTTGGGGTTGTGAGCCGCCCGGAGCTTGGTTCAAGATGGGCGGCTACCTAAATGATTTAAATAAATGACTATCGAGGATACACCTCCTCTCTCCCCGGTCACCTTCAGGGGAGCAGCCGCAGAAATGCTTCTGAGCCCCTGAAAGTGAAGCCCACATCACAGTTCCGCCCCCAGTTCTCCTAACGAGCAGATCTTCACCCACCCGGAGGCCTCCCTCGCCACAGCCGAAGCCGCCAGGCAGGCGGGGGCGGCGTCCACAGCCAACTTAACCATCTCCGTGCAACAACCACCCGCGGCGTTCACACGCGCCTTCTCCCCGGACGAGTTAAAGCGGGCTTGTCTCCTCAGCGCGTCGCTCCAGCCCAGCCCACCGGGGACCGGGGGGGCCCCACCAGGCGCGGCCAGCCCGCAAACGGGCCTCCCCGTCCCGCCCGCCCGCCGGCGAGCCCAGCCCGCGCGTCGCGCCCCCGAGGCCGGAGCGGGGCTCACCCACGCGCCTAACCCGGCCGGCTGCGACCCCGGCGGCTCGCCCCGCTCCAGTCCCGGGGCGGGCGCAGCCTGGGCGGGAGGCGTGCCGTGTAAACGCGGGAAAGGAGCCACTCACCATCCCTCCGTCGCATCCCAGCGCCCGCCGCCGCCTCTTCTTTGTTGTGCTCCCCTTCGCCCTCCCCCCGCACTCTTCCGCTTCCGCGGCGACAAGCGGCGCTTCCGGCCGGCAAGGGAGGCGCGCGCCGTCGTAAAAGCGTCGCGAAAGCCCGTCTAGCCTTCCTTCTCCTTGGCTCTGGGAGGTCGTTCTGCTTCCTCCCTTTGGGGAAAGAGGCGGTGCCCAGATGGGCTGGGACTCCAGGTCCCAGGATTCCCAGCCACCGGCGGTTGGAGTTCGACTGGACGGCTCCTTGCAGTTTTCTTAGCAATCATATGAAATGGCTGGTCATTGCTTCCTCTGACTTTATTTTTATTAAAATTTTATCCTGCCTTTTATATGTATATGTATATATTGTTATATAACTTTATATAAATACTTTATAATAGTCTCTCTCTCTCTTTCTCTCTCTATATATATTGTGTATGTATGCGTGTGTATGTATGTATATATATATTGTATATATATATACACACTGTATGTTTGTATGTATATATATATATATATGCATACATACACTTATTATATATATATAATAAAATCAGGAGAAGCTATCTATCTATCTTCCTCTGACTTTATCATTATTATTAAAATTTTATCCTGCCCTCCCTAGTTCTCATGAAGATAAAGGGAGGGAGGGAGGGGGGACTTGCAAGATTCTGTTACTATAACCTTATAATAAAAGTAGTATTAGCCAGCATGACTTTGGTTTCCTCGTCTGGTCTACCTTAGCTAACTGACAACAATCTTGCAAGTCTGAATGCGCTTCCCTCCTTCCTCAAGGTTATTCCTTCTGCCTGTTAAAATAATCTTGAATGCTCCCCAACTTCCGTCCATGCACACAGGGGTATCCTCAGTTAAACAACTGCAACCATTTCACATCTGAATTCTGCTTTTTATTTAACTATTTCATTTACAGTGTTAAAGTCCTACAGCAAGCCAGACATTCCTCAGAGATTTTTCCAAGGTGGTGTGTGTTCCACCCATTTAAAGGTTCTCAGAAGAATGGATTTTCGTACCATGTGAAAATGGGGAGGTTCTGAAGACAAGCCATTGTGCAGAACATGGAGGGAAAAGGAGGTTTCAATTGCTGATGCCTTTTCCAATCCAGCATGAATTATCTCAGACGCTGGTGAATATAATTTAAACCTTATTTGGTCATTAGGAGTAGCAGGAAAAAATTGTTCCGGAACAAATCTTCCACAAAATTACTCTAAACTTTTTGGCCCAGCCCAATGCTGGGTTCGTTCACCTGGTGCAATGAGCCGATGAATCACGCAGAGTCGAGGAAAGTGGAATTCAAACACTTTATTTCTGCACAGAAACAAAGCGCCCTGCTGAAATTCAGCATGTTTATACCATAAAACCACAAATACATGTCATAATTTCCTGATTTTACATCATTTGTTCCTGGTTTGTTGAAGACATGCTCAGTTAGGCTAATATCCCATAATAAGCATGGGGGTGCCCTTAATTAACTATGCTCTCCACCTCTAGGTGTGTTTTCTAATAGCTAATGATAAACTTGGTTTCACCTCCCGACCTTTGCCTGGACATTCTTGATTACAGCTAAGCTAAATGCCACGTTGCCTTCCTCTATTCCAGTCAAAAGGTCTTTAGCAAGGTTACAAAGCCACAACCTGCCAGCTAGTCTGACACTTCTTGCATATGAGGCGTCTGTGGTCTACTTCTTGAGTTCCTACTAGCAGGTGCTAAAGCAAGTGTTAGCTAACTGCTGATTCTGACAAGCAAAAGCCTCGGCAGAGTGATTAAAATGGATTCGCTCTGGCTGAAGCTAATTCATGGCTTACCAAAACCCCTAATGGTTTATTAATAGGCTAATAGGCCAATAGGCTAACAGGCCAGGCCCTCAAACTGGTAACTACAAGGAGATCTAATTCAACATTCTGCAGCCCTTTCACTGAAAATGTTACTTTGCCAGATGCTTCTCAAGTTGGATCTTCTTGGATACAGCAAACACAAGGAGAAGCTGTTGGGGGCAGGAAAAAGGACTTCATCCATCAGGAACAGATGGTGGCTGTTGCAATGCTGAAGCTAATCTTGACGGCTCCTCAAATATTTTCACTAAGTCAATACAGGAGGAGATCGGCTAGATCAAGCTTGTGTTCTTGTTAGAGTTGAGCTTGGGTCAGTGGGAGGCTTAAGCAGGAGGCCCCTCTGCCTATTGCAGGCATAGCCTCAAGCAACCACCTGCTTCTCAGCCTCACTTTGCCGTCTCTAGAATGAAATAAAATTGTCATTATTTATTTATTCATTCAATTTATATAGCTGCCCATCTCACTTTTACATGTCTCTAGGCGGCTTACAGCAGGGCAGCCTTTCTCAATCTTTTGACCCTGGAGGAACCCTTGAAATATTTTTCGGGCCTCAGGGAAGGAACCCCTGCCCATTCAGGCTCAAATAGAGGCCAGGAGTTACAAAATTATTCTATTTGTTTCATGGGTAGGCCTGTAGATGTGCATGAACAGTGTTCTTAAACTAAAAACAAAGAATGAAACTTACCTCTTTCATGAGAAGTTGCCCAAAGTTGAAATAATTTTTTAAATAAATCGTGATCTCCCCAGGAACCCCTCGTGACCTCTCGCGGAACCCTAGAGTGCCACGGGACCCTGGTTGAGAAACCCTGCAGTAGGGTGTTGCAAACTGTACTTTTCATTTTGAATTAGAAGGTTTTCAAGATTGAAATAAGAGTGGTTTGCCACACAGAGGCCTGCTATTTCAAGAAAAATATTTAAAGGAGCTCTGCTCCTTCCTGATGGAAAGATGTGACAGATCTTTGGGTGGGGAGGAATGACAGTTTCTAAACAACAGTTTTAAAATCCCCAATTTATTTGGAGGTGTGTTGGGGAGGTGGGACACCTTACCACACTGAAGGGGCATCTCTACAGGGACGAAATTTCGGCTGCACAGGTGCCCAAAGGCTGCAGCTAAGTTACAGGCTGGTTTTATGCTATGTAGTTCACACACATCAGTTCTGCACCAGTGGTAGAATGGTTCAGGGTTCACCTTTCAAGAAAAGAAAGAGAGAAATGTTCAGACATTTATTGGGTAAATACTGCCTTATCTTTTATTCTGGCTCAAGTGAAGAGCAGCCGTTGGAACATGTTAGTAAAATACAGATTAAAATCAAACAAAAATGATAGAAAAGAAGATGTATTTCTTTTTAGCAGGGAAAACATCCCACAAAGCTGTTGTGTAAAGAGTCAATCCTAGCTAAGGACTAGTTTGAATTTTCAGTGAAGTTCCTCATCATTTTTTTTTTAAGTTCAACACTAGAAAACATACTCCCTTGGCAATCTCATCTGAAGGCTTCCATGGGTGGGTTAATGATTCAAACTGGTGAAGCTGAGATTTTTCAGGGTTAAAGCACATTGAGAACCTGGCATGTCATCAGTTGCATTTTCATATCTTAGGATATGTCCATAGAAGTGATCTGCATACCTTTTGGATCAGCCCTACATCCTCTGATTCCTCACTTGGTCTCTCTTGGTCAGTTAAGTCTAACTGTATTTACTTCTGGTTCAGTTAAGATTCAACAAGTGTTTGGAAACTGTTTTTCAGCCTGCAAAGGTTAGGGTGAGCCATTTTCCCATGAACTCTTGCTGGACTCCTCCTCCCAGTTCCTGAGCTTCAATTGGCCTGGAAGATCCTATAAAGGGAAAGGTGACTCCACAGCTTTGCATCTCCCTCCCAACTGTCCACCCTAAAGGGGTGAAGCTGATAAAAAGGCTTGTCTATTTCTCCTTTCTTTACCCCAGAGGACAGGCCATCTACAAATCAGCAGGCTGCTTGGGTTTTTAATTTCTTTCATTTCTTTTTGGGAGGACTGGGGGCGAGGGGATTTTTATTTCTTGTAGGACCTATAGAAGTTTGAGTGGGCAGTGATTTTTACTTCTTATTCTGAGGGTTTCTGAAAGACAAAGTAGACTAGATGATCCTAGGCTATTTTCTTAGTATTTCTGAGGAGCTGCAGAATGCAAATAGTGGTACTGCAGAAGTGCATTTAGCATTATATATATATTCTTTAAAGAAAGATAAAAACGAACAGAAACTAATATAGATTAAAAAAAAGAAAGAAAAAAGGGAAAGGAAGAGTCAAAGTTGCAAAAGAAAAGAAAAGACGAAGAAGGAGCTTCCGGTTTTCTTTACAGCAGTTGTTAGTATAGGTATAAACTTACCTCCTACTCTAAGGTTACAACCTGACCCACTTTTTTTCTATAATCTATTTTTCTAATCATCAAATCCATAAATTGTTATATATCATTAGCATTATATTCTTACAACTCCAAAACAATTCCTCAAGGACGAGGTGGAGTCTTGGAAAAAGGTTTTGCAGATTTCAGAGCTCTGTGTATTGCGGCATGGCCTGTCATTTTTCCTGACTTCACCACAGCGGTCGTTCACCTGAAGGGGAAAATCAGAAACACCATGGTCAGTATAAACAATTCGGCTCTTCATTCTTCAAAGCTTGCATTTGATATCTTAGGTCTACCTTTAAGGACAAGGACTATTTACCCAGATGAATGGATGTACATTCAGCAAATATTACATCTCTAAAGACACTAGGCGGCGATATATAATTTAAGAGTTCCACCATCAGCAGTTATGGATGGACAAATCTTTCATTTTTGCTTTGTCACTACTTCCAGCAGTTTCTTTACTTTATTTCTTTACAGTACTGACAATCTTCCTGTAACTGCAGGGACACTGGACAAGTAACAAAGTTAAAACTAAGATAATAACAGGATGCATAACCAAGAAAAACAAAACAAATAATTAGGTTAATGAAAACCTCTCTGATGGCCACCCGTAGCAACCAGATTGAAGGCTGCTAGAAGGGGTATCCATTTATTTGTTTTCTAAAGACAAGCAGAGTAAGGGCTGTGTGAATCTCCAGGGGAGATTATCCCACAGTGTGGGGCTACCACTGAGAAATCCATGCCCCATATGCCTCTGCTGGAGAGGAGTATCTTTTTAAGATTAAGGAACAAGATTGCTTCTGAGTACCTGCCCCATCTGGGATACAATTATTAGCACCACAACTGAGTCCCTAGTCTTCCATACACAACCCCCCCAACTCCTTATTTGTGTGAGAGTTATCTCTCATACTGATAAAATGAATAGCAGTTCCTAAAACAATGCAGACAGTCTGCCTTCCTGCCTTCCCTCTACATCAGCAAGATGTAGATATATCAATCTATTGCAGCAACTTCAGCAAGAGTTTTGCGGCAACAGATTGATATAGATCTCCCAGTCCAGGTGGGAGATTCCACAGAACGTCGTGGAGAATAACAAGGCTAAGTTCATGTGGGACTTGCAGATCCAGATGGACAGGCAGGTACTGGCCAATCAACCAGACATCGTGGTAGTAGATAAGGACCAGAAGACAGCGGTGGTGATACATGTAGCAATGCCAAGTGTCAGCAACATCAAGAAGGAAGAGCATGAGAAGCTGGAGAAGTCCCAGGGCCTGAAGGAGGAACTAGAGAGGATGTGGAAAGGGAAGGCCAAAGTGGTCCTTGTGGTGGTGGGAGCCCTCGGGGCTGTGACTCCCAAGCTGGGAGAGTGGCTGCAACAGATCCCAGGAGCAACATCAGAGCTCTCTGTCTAGAAGAATGCAGGGCCAGGAACAGCTAAGATCCTGCGCAGAACCCTCAAACTCCCAGGCCTCTGGTAGAGGACCCGAGGGTGAGGAAGACACATACCACCCATAGGCATGAGAAGGGAATTTTTTATATATATCATATATATTGGTATCTCACTGGAAAGTAAGGTCCTCACTGGAATTCTTATGTTGCAACTATAACCTTTCTTCTAATGAAAAAGAAGAAAAACCTAGTAATCTGAGCTCTTAGATTCCTGCTCTTTGAATTGTCTTTTCCAGTCTAGACCAGAAAGAGTGAAGACTGATCATTTACTTTCCAAGGGAGTTTTTTTTAATTGTTAAAGAATTGGGAGTTAAAAGCCCATGATGATCTACTTCAAATTGCTAAGAGATTTAGATGTGGCCCTGACTTAGGTGACTGTTACTGCATCTTTCCTATCAGGCTACTAATGTTCAGTATTTTCTCAGCCAAGTACCTCCCAGGCTTGTATGAATTCTGACAAACTCTTAGCCAGGGAGCGGTCAGGAAGCATCCATTCATTGCCAGCTTCATTATCATTGGTACCAAAAAGACCAGCAGAGGCACCTAAAAAGAACAGAGAAAAATGAGTCTCAGCAGCTTGCAAGGCCAGCTTTGCCAGAACCAGAGAATGTCCCTTAATGCTTTTTTGCAATATACTCACTCACAATGGGCTGTGAGAATGACCTTGGGAGATAGGGGGAAGAGCCGCAAGTTACACAATGGACTGATAAGAGAAATCTGAGTCCAAAGCAGGAACGGGGGTGGAGAAAGCGTCTCAGAAGGGACCCTCCCTAGTTTTCTGGACAGTAAAGGCCAGGGAGGGGGGAAATGCTTTCAGACTTACAAGATTTGGTTACTGTAACCTACAATGAAAGTAATATTAGTGTTCTTGGCTTTGGTTTCCTGGTTTGGACTACCTTGAAGGGCTGACAGTATCTTAGGGAAATTCGCAGCAGAGTTCTTCCAGACGTCTAGGTTTTTGCATTGTACAACAAGAGTGGGGTTCTGCAGGAGAGGAAAGAGGGGAGCAAATGGCATTTGTGTGATGAGGTCATCATACAAATGTCTCAGCTTAGGGACTGATGCCAGTTGCTCTGATGGAAATATATTGTGGCAGCATTTGCATGACAATGTTATTGCACGTGTCGTTATAGTTGGTTATGGATGCCATTGGCTACAAGTTTGGATTTGGTTACTAGATCCATCAAATATTTCAGCTGGTTTTCCATAGTGGAAGGAGAAAGTAACTATTTGGGCCAGTAAGTACATTGGAAAGATCGAGGACATGTGTAATGGTATGTGGGAAAGACCTTGGGAGACGGGGCGAAGAGATGCTGCCTAGGGAGCAGTCAGATAAGAGGGGGCCTAGCCCGCAGCTGCATAATGGGAGGAGAAAGAGGCTCAGGAGGGACCCTCCCTAGTTTCTCAGGCTGTAAAGGAGACAGGGGTGGGGAGAGATTGTACTTTCAGACTTGCAAGATTCTGTCAACGCAGCTTTACAATAAAGTAGAATTAGCTCATCTGGTTGTGTTTCCTGTCTGGTCTACCTGGTAAGGCTGACAAGATGTCATGGGTTCTTTCCCAAAATGGCTGCCCTTGTGGGTCTCCAAACCTTCGCTTACTAGGCGTGTCCTATCTCCATCTCCCCATGATGTTCTTTATAATCTATCCACTTTTCTGTTGCCTTTTTTCATGGGCAGGTGAAGATCCATTACATAAAGCACTAAATTACATCTCTCTCTCTCTCCTATATATATATATATGTGTGTGTGTGTGTGTGCACATGTGTTCCAAGAGGCATTTAGAATGCCCATTCATTCTTAAAGTGAATGCTTCTTCCATATCTTAGAGAAATTCTGGATGCTTAGGACAAACCATGGTGCCATCCATCCAAGGTAAGGGTGCAGAAATTGTAACGAAGGTCACAGAAAATCAGGGCTCCATTAGCAGCAGTCACTTCAACATGCTTTGTCTCCACCTGGATGGTGATGCCATTTTCTTGGGGAGGAATGTCAAAACTTCCACAATCTTCCAACAGGGAAATGTTGTATTGCCTGTAGATCTATTTGAAAGCAAGTAAGGGGAAAACAATCCAGCTTTGGGAAAATGCTCACAAATGGGTAAATACAAACCAGTAGAAATATATGGATGATTTAGCTTACTCGAAAATCCTAGCTGAGTTTGAGTCTCTTTCCCAACCTAAATGTCCTTTTTACCCAAATTCTTGGTTAATTACCTTGGGATTTGCTATGTTATCCAAAACGGGGAAGGGAGGACTGTTGGCTTACATATCACCAGGTCAGAAATGTCAAAAAATAGCTCAAAGCATGGATGCACCATTAGTTTAGCTTTAGCATCTCCATCCACAAAGTGTGGGTGGGAATTGACATCTTTGCTCTTGCCTGGTATTGATAATAGATAAAACTTTAACACAAGTTCCAACTTTTACCTTCTCTTCGGGATAGATGATGAGAGCTGTTTTGTTCATGCTGAGGTACAGAGACCTGCCCGCACTACTCCTCTGGTTTAGGACTACAGAAAAGGCATCGTGGGCAAAATCTTTGGCCAGCAGCATACTGCAGTTGGAGGTCAAGCTGTACATTTTCCCATCAAAGGTCCACAGGTGCTTGGTTCCCATCAACAAGGCGTGATCTGGGAAGGGTCAAAACACAGCATCATGCAGTTATTTATTATTGATCTTGCAGAGCCCCTTATGGGGAGGAAGACTTCTTCAGTGGGGGAAACATGACCACCATGTTGTAAGTAAGTAAGTAAGTAAATATCCATGTTCCATACATGGAGAGGATCTCCAGCAGACATTGCCAGGTTCTACCCAACAGGCAGGATTGGAACCACATAGGCAAGAGCATAAGAAACCCAAGATCTTCCAATAAGTAGTATTTATTGAAGGAAGTTAGGAAGCCAGAACCAATTACTGTGTTTCAAGAACAAACTCTATAGATAGACATAATGTTCAAACCCTTTTGTGTCTCTTTCTCTTCCCGTGCTACCTAAAGGATTGCTTGGCCCATTGTCTCTCAACCTTGGCAACTTCAAGATGAGTAGACTTCAACTCCCAGAATTCCCCAGCCTTTGTTTTTCTAAAAGTCAGATTTACTACTGTGATGTTTTTCGCTGGTTGTGTGAGAACTGACTCTTACAGACATTACATGGCATAAGATGGGGTTGGTGGGAGAAAATGTCTGGTCCTTCAAATATTGGACAATTACAACCCCCAACATTACAATATATACCATCGAGAATGTTGGCTGGGGGTGCTCCTCATTCATGGAACAAAAGGCTGCATGATATAATTCCTGGACAACGAGACCATGCCACAAACTTTCCCTTGGACTTCAGTGCATTGCATGAAGATGTGGCTTGAAGAAGCTTCTGCAGAAGCATCTGCTTCTGCAAAAGCTCCCACACAACTGGAAGTCACATTTGTTCCCATTAGTGCAGGTGATAAAAGCAAACTATGAACATCTGAAAGCCACAGTTTTCTGCAATCATTTGCCATTAGCCCAGCAGGTTGAGGCTGAGAAGAATTGAAGTCCAAAACATCTAAAGGCAATCAGTTGCCCTGTTGGTGTTCTCTGAGCTTCATTGTTGGGCTGCAGATGTTTCATTACCCTACTAGGCAACATCATCTGTCCAGGAGTTCACTTCTCCAAATCTTCTGCACTGATGTGATCTAGTAAGCTAATGAAATATTGGCAGCTCAAAAAACAATTTGTGGAGAATTCAAACAATGCAACATACCAATCCTGAGCTACACATATTTGCTATTGGTTAACAACCTGCACACTATCACCCTATACATTCAGCAGATATGCTGCCAGAGAGTGCCCCTCACCGAATAACGTGAAGAGGGAGAGCAGAGCCTGATAATTTTGAGGAAGACCATAAAGGTCTTTAGGAGAGCATTGAAGCTTTATTCTAACACCAGATCTTTGGGACAAGTGAATTATGCAGGCAGAGTAAAGCAGAGGTGACCACTTAAATAAACACTAGATCCATCATCACCATCACCATCACCTTCCAAGAGATGCAGAAGCAGCAGGGGAATCAAAATGAGGATGCTCCAAGAACTTACGTTCAAAAGGGCTCTCCATGATGGCTCGCTTGAATTTGTAATATTCTGCACCCAGATTGATGTTATATAGGCCTCGAAGGGGTTTCATAAGTTTCTCTTCAATTATGTAGTTTGTAATGTTGACCAAATCTAATGTGGGCTCTCCTTTGGGCAATACAGGCAAGCTCACTGCCACAGTGCAGTTCCTGCAAGGCATCCACATGAATGAGTTATTTGATTGAAGCAGCTTTGAAAATGCTCTCATAAAACTCAAGAGCCTGCAGAACCCATTAAAAGCCTGTTAATAGTAGGGTACTAGTAGGTGATTGAAAAGAGAGAAGGTCATTTCTAACCAAGTAGATGAAGGGGATATCTACCATGCTGCTTGATATGTGTGCTAGCTAAGAAGAAGAGTTCCTTGTTCCAAGACGAGGATAATAAAAACATTGAACTGGCACTGGTGTGAAGGTATGCTCACGCATTCATCTGCAAAGAATTTCTGGTCCTTCATGGTAGACATGGAAGTGATTAGGATGAAGACTCAGTAAAGGGGAAAATTGCATAGAGTCTATATTTTGCCACTATGAAAACTGGGAATCCAGTCATTCTAATGGCCCCCGTGGGAATCAAGAATCCAGCCAAGCTTAGCCTATCAGCCTATCCCAACCATGATTGTTTGCTATATAGAAATATCATTATAGGCCAGGGTTTCTCAACCAGGGTTCCGTGGAACACTAGGGTTCCACGAGAGGTCCTGCAAGGCATCCACATGGATCAATTATTTGATTGAAGCAGCTTTGAAAATGCTCTCATAAAACTCAAGAGCCTGCAGAACCCGTTAAAAACCTATTAGTAGTAGGGTACTAGTAGGTGATTGAAAAGAAAGAAGGTCACGTCTAAGCAGATGAAGGGGTTCCCTGGGAGATCACGATTTATTTAAAAAATTATTTCAACTTTGGGCAACTTCACATGAAAAGGGTAAGTTTCATTCTTTATTTTTTGTTTAAGAACACTGTCAATGCGTATCTACAGGCCTACCCATGAAACAAATATAATAATTTCATAATTTCTGGCCTATCTTTGACCCTGAATGTGCAGGGGTTCCCCCAGGCCTGGAAAATATTTCAAGGGTTCCTCCAGGGTCAAAAGGTTGAGGAAGACTGCTCTAGGCCTATAGGTGCCTTTCTCAACCTGATTCCTGCCAGAAGTGTTCTAATTTCAGCTCCCTTAATTCCTTCCTTTGGCCATATTGGCTAGGAATGATGGGAGCAGTAGTCTAACACAACTGGAGGAGAACCAAGGCAAAGGCAGGCAAATAACACTGTGTAATAAGAAGTCATAAAAGAGGAAAAAGTCCATAGTGCTCTACCTGGCTGAAAATCTGTACAGGTTTGATAAAGATTTTTGGAGCTTGCTCAACATTCGGGATAATTTGGCTTCTGCCCAGTTTAGTATCTGTTGTGTTGCCTGTTATCATGATAAAATGATAATAAAACAGGGATTTAGATTTTCTATGTAGAAAAAACAGGGATTTAGAATTAGTTTCCTTTACATGGAAAACCAACATATATTTATTTATTAATTATATTTTTAATTCAGCAGAGCTGTGCAACTCTCAGTGGTTACAAGGAAAACAGCCATCATACAATACTACAGAAATAATTAAAAACAACCAGAACCAATATTTAATTTATCTTTAAACTGGAGGACATGAAGGCTTATATCGTGGCCTGTAAAAATAACAACCGGTTCAAAATAACGACCAAAGTCACTTCTTTCCTTGAGTTCTTTGAAGTTTATCTCTGAGTGTGGAATTGCACTCCCATGATTCTGAGCCCAGGAGCAGAGCCAGGGTAAGGGGTAAGCAAAATCTGCAACTTAGCCAGACCCTCTGAGAACAATTTATTCCAGGATAAAGAGCCACCTTGTCAAATGATGCTTGGAAAAGGCAGTACAAACAGGAGTTTATCAGTTGTAGGTGAGAAACGGCCATTTACATTGTCCCTAAAACCCCAGACCATCATCGCAATCATGGATGTCTACGGAATGATTGAAATCTGCAAGATAGCAGGAGTGACATTGTGACTGAAGCCCTTCTGGATGCACACACAAAAGGGATGGGGCTTTGATCACAACACTGTGCCTGCCATCTTGCAGATTTTGACACACGCACACACCCTGCAGATGCTGCTAACCAGAGTTGAGGGCACTGCCTGAAATGGAAACAATGGCTCCCAGACCATCTTCCATTCATCAGAAGACTTGGGATCCATTGCCTGACATTAGCAGAGATCCCTATTCTCTAGATTGGGTTTGGATAGGAATCTGATTTCATTTTATTTATGGAGGCTATATTTAACAGGAGATGGGAGATTTTACTCACGAGATCATGCCAAGCACAAGGATCATGGGAGTATGCACCTTCAATGTTCTCTTGTCTTTGAGAGGATCAAGGAAACATCTACGCAGCCTGTCAAGAAAAGTCCTACAAGGAACTCCGCGCAAGAGACAATTTACAATACCAACCATATCAAAGCCAGTTTTCAATGATCTTAATGCAACTTGGATGGGTTCCATTAGCCATACATCTTTTACAACAGTGGGCACCAGTGCCTGGAGTTTCTTTAGATACACATCAGTCTTCTGTTGCCAAACTTCATCCAAAGGTTTCAAAGTCACATCATAGTAGGCATCCTTCAGGGTTGTCAGTGGCTCTTGAATAAGAAGTTTAAAAAATATAATAGAAAAATTATATTAAAAAGATCTATCATGAAGATCTATCAGAAAATTCTATCAGCTTCAGGGAGTTTTATTGCCAAGAGCTAAACTGCCAGGATCCTTGGCATCTGCCAAAACACAACAGTGGTTCTTTCCCAGTGCAATCCCCACAGTGTCCTCTATAGCAAGGTTTATTGACACGAATGGGATGAGATTACAAGAATTCCAGCAATTAAATTATTTTCAGTTTAAAGCCAATATATCCCTATCTATATTATGGTGGAGATTTTCTAACAGCCTTCCTACAAACCAGCAAGGAGACAGGTCTCTTCACTGATAATGGAGAAGCTTGCAGCAGGCTGTTGACATAATGGGCTCCTGAATCTTTATCCATTTGGGAACCAGCTCTTACATCAACACATTTTTTCCTTTCTGAGATTCTAGGATCTGTCCACAGAATCTCTCCACCTGGAATTCAAGCCTAGGAGAACACCCTGTAATCATAGGCTTGCATGTTTGACAGATTATTCGTCAACATGTGTGTTTTGTTTTTGCTTGGCATTTCTCACCATCTGTCAGCCCTTCAAGGTAGACCAGACTTGGAATCCAGTGTCATGTAGGTCAGGACTACTTTCATTGTAAAGCTTTAGTAACAGAATTCCTGCAAGTCTGAATGTGCTTCCCGCTCCCTCCCTTTATCTTCATGTGAACTAGGAAGGGGCTTGTCTGAGATGTTTACTCAAGTTACTTTCTTGGCTGGGGCCCAGACCCCTTTTATCTGACCATTGCCTTCTTCCTGTCCCCAAGGCTATTCCCTCTGCCTGTGCCTCCTGCTTTTGCCCATCTGTGCTTACTTTGGAGCTCCAGTTGGATTTGTTGCAGAATGCTTTGAAGTTTCCTCAGGTACAGTGGGATATGATCCTGTAATAGGTGTTTAAATCCACTCTGCTCCCACATCTGAGCAACTGTGCCCATCCCACTGTGGAGGAATCGTACAATTTCTTGGGAGGCTTCTAAAGACCAGCCAATGGCAACATACAGAAATTCAATGTGCTGGACCTATAGTACAAACCATATAAAAAAAAGAGTAATTTGCTCTGTCTGGGTTTCTGTGTCTCTCTTGCACCCAAAAGAGTCTTCATAAAAAGGCAAATATGGCTGCATTGTTGGAAGCAGGGAATGTGATGTCTGTGAATTTAACTGTACCCACAGACCCATTGTTAGCACCTGATCATTCGAGCATATTCACCATCACAGTCAGGAGGCTGGGATTCCTTTAACTGTTTTAATGAAGCGTAATTAACGGTACAGAAGGCAAGCTGCGAATAAAGATTTCCGGCTCAAACCTTAAAACTACATTCCCTTAGTCCCCTTTCCCATGAAACCATGTCACTCCCCCTCCCATCCAGATGGTATTCCTGGCATATCTCAACCCCCTGTCCTTGATGTCCTCCATAGCCATAATAAACCACTTCACACTCCACTCCCCCTCCCATCTGGCAACACGGGAGAAGGAAATGATGGGAGATGCTCCGATAAGGGTTTCTGTGAAACCTTTGATCGGGGGGATCTGACACCCATTTTTCCATGTCCACCAGTCTGCCTGCATTCCTGAATTTAAATTTTTAAGGATTCTTTTATCTATTTTTTAAAAGAAGTAGATATCATAAGTTGACAAACGTCAGGGACCAGCATAATTTTTCTTTCCAAGAAAATGCATCTCAGTCTGATGCAGAATTCAAAGTGTTGTTAGAAAGTAAGAATGGAATCCAGAGTTTCGTATGGAAGTGTGCTTACCTGTTTGGGTAAAAGATTAAACTACAGAGTTGGTGCTTAAAATGAGATTCAGACACACAAACACACACACACACCACCCAATATTTGTGCCTATAGCTTACCGATTTTCTGAAATCCTGAATGTGTTCCTCCAATTTTTTAATTTTTTCCACCAGTCTGTGCTGGAGATCAGATGTAATTTCACCCAGTTTTGACTGTAAGAATCAGAAAGGACTCTTAAGGTAGTTAATACAATTTATTAGCCAAAGAGGCAGAGCAGAAGAGGTATCTCTGTAGTCAAAATGAGGCAACAAGTTGATCTGATTTGGAATTAACATTGATCAGGACATTTCCATGACAATAAATATTATGGTAGTTAATGCACCTTCCTATGCTAAAGCTAAACGATGTGAAAGCTGGACGCTGAGAAAGAAGGTAGTAAAGGTAAAGGTTTCCCTTGACGTAAAGTCCAGTCGTGTCCGACTCTAGGGGGCGGTGCTCATCTCCGTTTCTAAGCCTTGGAGCCGGCGTTGTCCGTAGACACTTCCGGGTCATGTGGCCAGCATGACGGCTCGGAACGCCGTTACCTTCCCGCCGAAGCGGTACCTATTGATCTACTCACATTTGCATGTTTTCGAACTGCTAGGTGAGCAGGAGCTGGGACGAGCAACGGGAGCTCACCCCGCCATGCGGTTTCGAACCGCCGACCTTCCGATCGGCAGCTCAGCAGTTTAACCCGCAGCGCCACCGCGTCCCACATGAGAAAGAAGGTAAATGTCTTAAAATTATGGATTTGGAAACACTTACTAAGGGTCCTGTGGACTGCAAGAAGAACTGATTGATCAGACCTGGATAAATAAAGTCTGACTTATGAGATGAAGGACAGCAAGCAGATATTGATATATTTTGAGCATGTGATGCGGATGGATTAAAAAAACTGATTATACTTGGCAAGGTTGAAGGAACTGGAAGAAGGGGAAGACAATGAATGAAATTAAGGAAATGTCTGGAATGTCCATAGAAGAACTATGAGTTATAACTAAAGACTGATCCCAGTGGCAAGAATTGGACATGCAGTCACCAAGAGTCAAACTCAACTTGATTGCATCTACCTACCATAATTAAAGATTAATTTGCTTGACAGAGGCCTTCACACAGGGATTTTTTTTAAAAAATCTGGGCTGTAACGCAATTATAGCGTTGGCCCAAACTGGTTAACCAGGTCAATCAGAAACCTAGGACTGTAGGTCCATCTCTACAACTTCCTACACTCACTTTTTAAACTAAATTTGTTTATTGGTTTGCTGCTTATGGATTGGAATGAGAGAAAGAGAGACCAGCTCCTTGTTTGTTGTATGGCATCCCACCTCAGTCTTCATGACTAGATCCCAACAGCCATGGGCCTTCAAATTCAAACTTTGGTTAGAAGCTTCCATGGTGAGATATCCCACTTCCTGACGTCTGTTAACAATGAGGTGGGCGTTGAGCGCAGCATGCTTTTGACCTTCCATACAAGCTGCAAACTCTAGTCCATCCTCAGAATTTCCTGTGAGAGGAAGGAAGGAAGGAAGGAAGGAAGGAAGGAAGGTTGGTTTCTGTAGTCACTCCTTTCAGAAGGGACAAAATTTAAAATCAAGGAAGGGGATAGGCACCTGTATTGTCAAATCTACCTTTCAAGTATCCCATGTAATACCGAAGACATCCTTTTCCTTTGAAAGCTGTTATTTTCACTTTCTCATTTGGATGATCCATCTTTCCCTCAACAAGGACTTGGCTTTGATCAGCTGAAGAGGTCACACATGCCTTCACATCCATCCAAACAGCCTCAGGTCCTTTTAACTACACAAAGGCGACAAGTCACACAGAGCAGAAGAAAGTCATTATGGAAAACTTTGGATAGTTAACATCTTTTGACCTTGAGCTAGATTGTTTATGTTTAGCTTGGTTGCTTGATTAACCTCCTCTTTCACCCCCTTCGTATTTTTGTTCCATCCAACAGCATTTCATTTCAAGCTCCAGAATGTCTCACCACATGTCTACTTTCTCAGCAGTTTTGGGAGAAGGCAAGGAACATGGTTTGGGGATAAAGCATCATGGGCATCATCCAGTTCCCATCCCTGTTTTCAGGATAACTTTGATTTTACAAAATCATGGGAGAGTTGATGATGGATCTCATGACAAACAACGTACATTACTTTGGCTCAGAGGGACTGTGGATTCTCCTTTTTATGAAGGCACTTGAGCATCTCGATCATGAGGTGGCAGTGTATACTCACTAACAAATTGAAAAGAAAAATGGCAGTGCCCAGTTTAGATGACTGAGTTAGGTAAGCTAAAAAGATATATCAAGCAGCTATAGCTAAGCTCCTGATAGCTGTATCTATCTTGGGAAGGGAGCTTTTGCAGTGAAAAAGATGTTCAGAACGGGATGCACAAATATATCTTTGCTTCTTTTTGCCAAAGCTCTAAGAGACCTTTTATCACAACCTCATTCTGCTATGTTCCTGCTAAGTTTCCCCATTATTCTACCTAATGGTGTGAGCTGGAACAGACATGACTTTAAGATCAGCTGCATCATCCCCCCCTCTTCTTTTTCCCTAGTCATCTTCCCTGTCAAAGAATTCTTGAACCTCAAAAGCTTGCAGTGATGCTCAACAAAGCCAGTTGACCTAATCAGAATAATGCTTCTGTGGGTTAAAAAAAAACAAAAAACCCTAACCCCCTCAAAAACTCGGGGTCAGCCCCTATCTCCTCACTGACCCACCCATTCCATCTTCTACTGCTCCAAAATGTTAACTGTAGCCTCTGGCCACAAACCAAGTTAGTCCCTCTAACCTTTCTTTGCAATACACCCATAAGAAGATCCTTGCTGGTTGAGAGCAAAGTCCTTTTCCAAGCATGCAGGATAGAAAGGGTCTTCTGATGAGACAAGGGCAGCTTTGGAAAAGGTGACCAGATGCAAAAGAAAATAGGGCTCTTTTAAAAGTGAAAATTCTACTTTCTGTATTGCTTGGAAAAAGCCTCTGTTTGCATCTTAGAGGAAACCATCCTTTCCCACAGCTTCATGGCTATCTCTATCTACTCACAATGGCATTTCATTTATTGATTGAGACGTCTGTCTGTCTGTCTGTCTGTCTGTCTGTCTGTCTGTCTGTCTGTCTGTCTTTCAGCCAGGAAGGATCTCTGGAGGGTCTTTTAGTTCAGTACTAATAAAACAGGGGATATCCTTTCAACTTGCCCCACAAAGAATCTGGGATAATCCAAAAAGAGGAAACAGCATTGCTGGGTTGCTGAGTTTAAAGAAAGAACAAGAGCCAGAAAGGTGCAACATTTCCCCTAATTAGTTCCCACCAGCTCACTGAAAGTTCCACTGAATAGTTCTTCATTTCCAGCTTGCTGTCATTCCGTAAAGCCACCAAAATTGCCCCTTCGTTGTCTGCAAGGCTGATTTTCCCTTCAGATCGTAAGACAGCGTCTCCCTGGTTTAGCTGGAGTTTCCCAGAAAGAGCAATTGCCTAGATGATAAGAAGCAAATATGGCCACAGATGGTCAGTGTTCAGAAAAATAATGGACTTCTGGAGGACTCCAGGTTGGAATCCAGAACACATTCAGAAGTTATTAAATTGGTTTCGATGTGAAATCCCCCCAAATCATCACTCACGTTTGGGAGGCCACACATCCCGAATTGCATGTCATAATTCAGCCAAGCTGAATAATCCGTTTCAACTTTTCCCAGAATATGCTGATGGGAACATGCTGTCAAGAGATTCGTTAAGGTAGCTTGTACCAACATTTTATCCCGATACAGCACTTTGCTCTTCTGCGTTAAAAGAAAAGGAGGAGGTGGAAATAAAATTGTGGCACATAATGAGAAGCGGAAGACAAAAGGGGCACATAATGAGAAGCGGAAGACAAAAGGGACCTACATTCGTAATGTTTTAGACCGGATCTGGTTTTTTTTTTTTTAGCTTTCCATAAACTTTTTATACAGTAATTAAAATTATTGGAATGGAGGCCCAGAGTCATGTTTTAGCATAATTCACATGCATTGTGAATACATTTGTTCTGTTCCACTCCATTTCTATTCATCTGTCCTTTAAACCTCAAAACATTGAAAGTGGAATGTGTGTGTATCTTTCCTCATTGTGTTTAACTACAATAATTTAGATAAGTTGAGTCAAGACTTCTCTGGAAGAGTCCCAAAGACATATAATGAGCTCCATGTTTGAATGGGAACTTAAGTTGACAGTTAAGTTACTTTAACTGCTACCTGCATTACCTCAGAGAAATGTTAGGTAGAGAGATAATCTCTCCTGGCACATTTATGAAAACTTTGTAATCCAATCTTAATTTTAAATAATAAACTAGGTTGCCACCGTCTTGGATGAAAGTCCCTTTTCTTGTGTTGGCAAATTGGAAGCTGCAGGCACCATGATATGTGTTGAACCCCCCCGAATCTACACAACTGAGCAAAATGTTGCATAAAGTGCTCCAAATTTACGGGATTTCATGAGAAGATGCTGACATCTCATAGGGGTTTACTGAATCTTGGGAGGTTTTTGCAGATCTCCCGTGTGAGATTTAACAAGATCCCCATAATCTGAGATTTTACAGAAATCTTGCAAGTTTGAGGTGAATTGTAGGGATTTGAGCATGCAGTTATGTGCATATGCATCAAGACTGCATGACAGTAGTTAAGAGGCAATATTGATTCCTGAGCCCTGTTGTGTATGTCCGGCTCCTTGGCAGCTGCATCAAACTGAAAGTGATTCTTTTCCAAGCAATATTTTCCCAGTTTTCCTTAGCAAAGGATGGTGTTACAAGAATTCCAGCAACTGAACTATTTTCCACTTAGAACCAATATATCCCTGTGTATATTCAGTGATGGTTTCCTAATCATCTTTTTGCCCCTGTTGATTTACATAACTGTCTCTTGAATCTTTACCAGACTGGGAACCTGGTCGCATCACCTACTTTGTGTTCAAGGAAGTAGACTGAAAGTTTGATGACAAAACCAGCTTTCCCTTACCTCATAGGTCAGTTGTTGTGCAACTGTCTTGCTATCCCACGTCAGATCTAGGTGCTGATTCAACAGAGCTGCTGTCTGCTTAAGGGAGCCACAGGCCTGAAGACTTGCAATTGTTAGAATGTTTTTAAGCTGCCAAAAAAGAATGTAAGCCATTATTTACTTTGAGAACTGCAGTTCCAGAAGTTGGAGACTACCCCTTGGCTCACTGGCAGTGGAGGAAAATTGAACCGATTCTCTTGGCACAGAGGAAATTCCACTTCCCAGGACTTCTTCCTCAAAAACAAATAGAAGTTTCAGAAGAGGACCATTCCAAAGTTCCACGGTAAATCAAAACCGGTTTAAATTTTTTCTCCATCCTGATGGGACTCTCCTTGAATTATTTCCTCACATTTAAAAATCTCTGTGCATTGGACTCAAAGATGTACTTAATGTCCCATCTGGTTTGGCTCCAAAAAGTCACTTTACTCTTTTCTATTGTTTATATATTGTGTGTCTCTAGTGAAGCTGGATAGGCCACTCCCTGCCCATTCCTGAAATACTTTTTTGCTGAAAGCCAAAATTCATACCTGGCCAGAAGAAGCTGTGATACAAGCATCCCAAAATGTGTCCCTGGACCTGGACTTGTCTCCAAAAGTAAAGTTCATCTGGGCAGGCTGGCCATGGTTCCAAGCGAGCTGCATCTAAAACTCAAGAGACATTTCTCCTGAAAGCTCAAGGTGGCAGAGCAAGGAAGAGTTATCCCCTTGTTTCATCTTTAAGAGTGGGCTGAAAGGGGGTGACTCTCCAAAGTCATCTGACCAACTTCACAAACTTCACAGCTGAGTAGGGACTTCAACTTTGGTCTCTCTTGTCCCAGCCCAGTACCTTAACCATGACATCACACTGGCTGTTTAGCATTGGTTGTGAGGGAACTGTAGTAAAGGTAAAGGTAAAGGTTTCCCTTGACATTAAGTCCAGTCGTGTCTGACTCTAGGGGGCGGTGCTCATCTCCATTTCAAAGCCGAAGAGCCGGCGTTTGTCCGTAGACACTTCCGTGGTCATGTGGCCGGCATGACTAAACGGACGCTGTTACCTGCCTGCCGAAGCGGTACCTATTAATCGACTCACACTGGCATGTTTTCGAACTGCTACGTTGGCAGGAGCTGGGACTAGCAACGGGAGCTCACCCCGTCACGCGGATTCGAACCGCCGACCTTCCGATCGGCAAGCTCAGCAGCTCAGCGGTTTAACCCGCATTCCTAGTACTTTTCAAGAAAGACCACCATCACCCATCACTGCATTTCCTTCTATTATACCAGTCCTAATGTTCTGAAGCATCTTCACTATTATTTATGGAGTGTAACTCCATTCAAGGGAGATGATTCTGCAGTCAAATTTAAGTGGATCAAGCTTCATAAGAACCCATTTCTTGCAAGTAGGAAACTTTGAACTTAATAGGATACATACTGTATATTTTTGAACAAATGATGCACAGTACAACACTTTGGAGATAATGCTCTTCAATTACTACCTGTTGTGTATATGCTCCTTGGCGGCCTTCTGTCAGGGAGCTAACCTCGATGTGTTTCATCGTGAAATTAAAAGGGTGCGCGGCAGTGGCAGAATAAGCAACCCGTGCTCTCCCCAGCTTGAGAGAAGAAGATACTAAGACCTGTTGTTATCAGTGGAAAAAGATGTCACACAGTGCAAGCTTCACTTCTGGCAAGCAGGCTAGAAAATGATTTTGTGCTCTTTGTGCAGGGTTGGATGGCTGAATTTTTTACCAGAAATGTAAATGTGAGGGAACGGGGTCTCCCAGAAGGCCATGCTTTATTTTGGACTAAGAAATGAGGGTTGGGAAGCTTCCACTTTTTTCAGGGGGCTCAACATCCCTCCAACCATGTTGCAGGAATGGAGATCGTCACGATAGGAACACAACCTTGTTTTTGCTAAGATAAGGTGGGTTGCTTTGTCCAGTCCTTCATAAGAAATAGAATTGTAGAGCTGGAAATAGCATTCAGACCATCAAGTCCAACCCTCTGCTCAATGGAACCCAAATGAAAGCATTTACAGGGGAAGGCCATTTAGCTTCCACTTGAACATATCCAGTGAAAAGGATATAGGTCTCTCAATATAGAATCATAGGGATTACAAGGCTCAAGACAAAAACAGTTGTCGAGGTCATCTATTCTCAGGGATAATTATTGGGGACCACAGAAAGAGTGAAGCAGAAACAAGCAGGAGTTGGCTTAAAGTAAGTGGGTATCAGGCCCTGCAAGGCTGGCAAACTCCAGAAATAAGAATCACTTGGATTTCTGGAAAGATGCTTATTGCTAGTGGGATGAAGTACAGTAACAAAATCTTGAAAGCCTGTCAAAGCAATTATGCAGGTCATCTTATACCTAGTGTAATTACGGCAGAATTTCTCTGAGACTCTTTCTCACACTTCCCTCATCCCCTGGACCGAGGTGTCTCTTTTACAATGGTGCTGTTTTCCTTCTGCACTTTCCCAGGCTCTGCTAGACAAGCGGGAACAATCTAATGCCCTCTTCTCTATCTCCCACGCAAGAGACTGATCTCTTATAGTGGGCTTTGGGACATAAAATCAGCTTGAAGGTCACATGCAACCCAACAGTTGCTCCTTGCTACCCATGCTTACCTGCTCCTTTTCATCCCATGAGATGATGATCCGGTCCTGGTGGTTGCGCAATGAGTGCTCTATGTTCACATTGAGAGAAGAACACGGAGGAAAAGGGCCAGAGAAAGGGTGGCAGATCTTCACTGAAAAAGAGGGGAAAGAAGCTGGATTATTTGTGAAAAGTTATTTGCTAAGACCAGTACCTTTTCTAGGCATTCACTTTTGGCTTTGTTATTTTGCATTTCCTGTGCGTGAGCCCAATTTCTTCCCTATATTGTCCACAGAATGCAAAGGGGAAATATTCAGAGAAATAGGTATGAGTGCATATACAGCTAGTCTTCACTTAACAACCATAGTTGGGTCTGGAATTTTGGTTGCTAAGCAAAGCAGTAATTAAGCAAATCCAACCCGATTTTATGACCTTTTTTGTGGCAGTCATTAAGTGAATCACCATGGGCATTAAGCGAACTACATGGCTGTTAAGTGAACCATGCGATTCCCCAGTGATTTTGCTTGCTAGAAGCTGGCTAGGAAGGTCGAAAATGGTGATCATGTGACCATGGGATGCTGCAATGGTCATAAATGTGAACTGGTTGCCAAGTGACCACATTGTGATCATGTGACCATGGGGAATGCTGCAACAGTTGTGTGAGGACCGGTTATAAGTTGATTTTTCCCACCAAACCATCACTAAATGAATGGTTGTTAAGCCAGGACTACCTGTATATTTTCGAATGCATTGCTTCGAATGGAAGCATTTGGGGCATGATGCTTCCCCTGATATTTGCCCTTACGTATATATATTTTTTCCCGTGGAGAACAGCATCAACATTCCAAGAAGGAAAACAAAAGCAACAGGATCATTGTGTTCCAGCTTACAGAAGGGCAAATTAGGCTGCTACTGCTTGAAATGCAAACACAAGGAATTTCTCCCTCTTTATGAGACCTATGCTTTTGCACCAGAATGTGCATCTGAGCCCATTAAGCTCATCTGAATGCATCAACAGTCAACTCTGCAGCCAATGCATTCATTTGTGAGTGGGGCTGTCTGCACAATCCAGCCTCTCCATTCACATTCACCCACCATCTTTACCCTTTGAGTAAGGCCCATCTTGGGCTGGGAAGCGTCCAGCTGTTTGTACCTTGCTAAACTACAGTACAACTCTCAGCATCCCTTATGGATTCTGGCTGGGGCTGTTGGAAATTGGCCACATCAACATCTGGGTCCAAATACAACTTTCAGAATGTTCATAGCTTAGTCAATCCAACCATTGCTTGCCTGAGCACTTTAGAGATTTACCATTTAAGTCATGATTTCCAGACACCTTTGGGAAAAGACCAGTGTAGTTACTGATGACTTTAATTTCTTTGCTGTCCCATGACACCGTGCATCTCAGTTCTTGCATTTGCCGCTTGATTTTTTGGTAAACTGTGGTGGCCACAAGATGCCCTGGAAGGAACTGCATCTAAAAAGGAAAAAGAAATGGGAGATAGAGAAAGAAAGATGGATCTTCCTTCACTTGTCCATGAACAGATCACACAAAACCAGGATTTAGGTTAATACTCAGGGCTCCATCACCTTTCCTTCTCTCTTCTTTTATGAATGGGATGAGGAATAAACTGAATGTCAGCTTTCCAAATTCCCTACTTATTCAGACAATGGTACACATTGTTCCTAAGAGCTTATCTACATTGCTTAATGATCAGTTGCAGAGGGAAAGTCTTTAAAATCAAAATATTAAAGAGTTGCATCCAACTAGGACAGACTGTAGATGAATTTGAGTGTATTTGGTCTCAGTAAATATTTATTTATTTATTTATTAAATTTGTCCCTGCCCATCTCCTCCCATTTGGGGACTCTGGGCAGTTTACAAAAATAAATAAAATATTAATTTTGCTGAAATGTGCAAGTCCTTTTTTCCATTTGGACAACCAATTTGGGTTTTACTTTTCAGACAGCATAATAATAATTACATCTGCCATCAGTTGTGGTGGATAAACTATCTGTCATGGATCCCTTCAGTTGGAGAGATCTTGGGATTCCATCAGTAGATTCAGAGGGATTCTCTTAGATATCTCTGCTGTATGCAGTGAATGGAGGGAAATAGGACTGCGGAAGAAATCTGAACTAAAGGCCTTGAGAGAACCTCTGCCATTTGTGATCCCCAAAAGCTTCTCAAGAGGTCCTAGCATTTTCTTCTTTCACTTTTATTTATATGTGGTACAGGATAGCATCATATAGACAGTCCACTCAAGATCTAAGGAGATTAAACATAGTCGTAGAAATAGAAATGGCTTATATAACAGCAGTTACCTCTGAAGAAACATTAAACATGTTGGGGAGATACTGAAGAAGAAAGGGCAGATTCTGGAACGACTTTATATGCAATTCTTCACTAGGTGAAAAAAGAGAGATAATGTAATAATTCCTTCTGTTACCAGTGGTATGCTGTGAGTTACTTTTTTTCCCTTTTTCTTTTTGTTTCCATCAAAACAGTACCACCTATGCACAAAAAGCACCAAGCATGTACAAACACGATGATTGGACCTCTCATGGAGAAGTCAACATTGGCAGAAGGACCTCTATATCATCCAAGCCATTATGCTTAAAATAAATAACCAATAATTTAATAATAAAGTAAATAACCAATAATAGAGGTTTGTTAAACATATTCAACCTTTGCCAGAAAATTGTGACTGTGATCAAGGCCAACCTCATACCTTTCCAATTTTTTCTGGAAAATAAAGATGAATGAGAGACGCAAATCTGGGTCCCAAGCCAGATTCAGAGATGCTTCTGTCTCATTTTCAGACAGGCTATCCAGGAGCATCAGCTGAAAGAACAAGCAGGGAAAAGAAAAAAAAAGAAATGCAAGGATTTATGAGATTGAGTTGAATTGAAGAGAGGTGGTGCAAAGACCTTTCAGACATTAACACGTATACTAGTTTACATTAGCCAGTTTCAGATATTTGGTCAAGCTTCAATCACTCCTGGCTTTTTGTGATAATTGTCAAGATAATGCACTGTGACAGGATGTGAGGGCTTGGTCCATTCAGAAGATAAATCTTTACTATATTTAGCAAGGTCAGGCCCTTAGAAGGAAATTTAAAAAGAGAGCAAGGAAGGAAGGAAGGCTCTGCCTATCATCTGGATAGAGAGATCAACTAATTTTCCATTAATCTTTTCAGTGTCCGTACCTCTCAAATGGAATTTACCCACATTCACTACAACACAGACAGACAGAGACACCCATTTCATGCTGACGTGGTAAAAGTACATGCCAAAATTACTCAGCAGTAATATCACTGTTTTCTCTGAATGGCGAACAGCTTGCTTTGGCCATCAGAAAGGTTCTCCCTCTCCTAGTCTTCAGCCTAAATTCTTACACCTGTAATCCAAGTCCTAGCCTCAGGCACAAGAGAAAACACATTTGCTCAATTTATGGTGATAGTTTCTCTAAGAGACAAAACTAAAAAAAAATGCAACAGTGAAATACAAGAAAAAGGAATGAGGAGGAGGAGGAGGAGGAGGAGGAGATAATCCACGTAAGAAATCCCAGTGAGGAATATTCATATATTGCAAGCTCAACCTTTTAAAATATTATTCAAACCAGATGATGCAGAAATATCATGCTCCATCTGCTCATTTCTATGGTATAAGGACATTTTAAAGATTGACCGAGACAGGAAACATCTCTTGAACCCGCTTTTCAGCATCTAAAGTTTTATTTTCATTCACTTTTGTAAGATACATCTTTTAGCTGTTCCCTAGGTTCATTAGAACCAAAGCTCTTCATACAATGTCAAATTCCATATTTTGGTATTTATATGCATTAACTCCCCATTAAATCCCCATAAGAACCCTTCAAGTTAAACTAGGCTTAAAGAAGACCATGGCTGGCTCAGGTCATACCTGTAGGGATTCTGGGATATCTGATTGGAGGAGCCAAGGCCATTTGTGGTGAAAGCTCCCTGTTAAATCAAGCTTTCCTTTTGTCTTTTGCATTTGTCCTTCAACAAATATCCAATAGGATCCATACTGGACCTTCATTGTTACGTTCTTGACCTCCAGAAGCATCACAGATGACTTCGCAGCCAAGCATTCATGTTTTGGGAACAAGAGACAATGCCACATTATTAGCAAACCATTTCTTCCTCTGTTTTTCTCCCATTTCCCCCTACCCTACCCCTTGGCTTTTCTGTTGCCCTTTTGTGGCATGCAAAGAACAAGACTTGATCTCAATTTAATGCCCCAAGTCACAAAGTTCAACAGAAACAGCCAAGAGCCTGGGGCCTCTTCTCAACCCATTCCATGAATCCTGACACCATGCCAGATATACCATCTACCTTCACTGTTGTTTTTTACTTCCTCCCAAGGCAGCTGTAACAACCTTTTTGGAAAGGCAAGGCTGGCTCTACTTTCAGACAGATATGGTAGAAATGTCAGCCATGCCCTGTCCATAAGGGTATCTGGAAATAAACCACATACCTGTAGCTCTATTTTGTCTTGTATCCAAAGTCTCTGCAACGTCTCTAAATTATGCTTAAACTTGTAGCCGAGGAACACGTGGTCCGGCTTCTGTATAAAAACCAGCTCCTCCGTGATCTATTTTTTTTAAAGGAAGGAGACATACATTAATGGGGTTGTCTTGAACCAAGGCTGTTGCAGATATTAAATGTTGGCTAGAACACAAACATTTCAAATAGTGGAGGCCAGAATTGTTTAGTGAGAGAGAGAAAGAGAGAGAGAGTCATCTGAAATTAGGATTTCTTAATTTAAAATGAGATCACTGCAAAACCGTAGGGAAATCTATGTGAATGGTTCCTGGTAAATATGAACTGGAGAAAAATGCAAGGTGAGCATAAATCAAAGCTTAGAATTGAATCTGACTTCTGGTGACTGTTAAGGACACAGCCATGTAACTTTCTAAGTTGGCTCGGTCCTGCTGAGCTTTCAAGCTCAGATAAAGCCAGCCAAGTGCTACCACCGTATCGTACCAGATTAGAGGAGGAACCAGGCCTTTGAAAGCCTTTGAGAGATCCAGGGGCAGAAGGGTACCCCCAGCAGGTTTATGCTCATTCCATCTCTTCAATTGTTTGCCTATTTTATTATTTGCTGAGAAGCCAATCTTCCCTTTTCACATATTTTCTTCAGCCTGGCAGAAGCTGCTTAGATTCACTTTGACAAAAAGCATTGCTCTACAGAGGCAATGGGATTCTCTTCATCGAAGCAAAGAAGCACTGGGGCACTTTGTGAGGTCCCCAAATTTCCTAAGATTCTTCTCTGTGACTTACAAGATCAGAGGGTTTTGCAAATAAGAGGGGGGTGAAGGTTGAGTGGAGCATGCTCCAACAGCTTAGAAGTGAGGGAGTCATGTTGCTTTGCAGACTCTCTTCAAGGAAACGCTGTGCTCCAACCTTTACCTGTTCAAAAGTTCCTCAACTCTACAATTGACCCAAAGAGCAAATAGGTCATATTTGACATCTGAGTAACAAGCACATCTTGTTTAAAAGAAGCACGGTCCTGTTTATGGTACCATTCATATTAATTCTTTGGAAAACGTTACTTTTACACATGATTTGTCTAACCCTTGGCATTCACCTGTGATGGAAGATGCCAAGGCATACAACTTGAAACCTACATCAAAGAAGGTGTGGTTTACCTGTTTGCCATCCACCTTGAACTGAAGCAGCCTTTTACAAAGGGCGCCACTCTTTTCGGAAATTAAATCCACTTCTATCCTTGCAGGAATGCCAAAGTTAATGGCCCCTTTGCTATGTTGATCCAGAAACACATGAAGTTCTTGTCTAGTCTACAGGAAAGATGATCAAAGAAAGTCAAGTGCACCAGTGTCCCCAAAGGAACAAAACTATTTGTATTCACAATAAATTGTTGCAGGTGGAAACATTCCAGAATTCTAACCATACTTTCTTTCAAGATTCTCTGTTCCACCCACACCAATGTTCACATTCCCCAAACAGCACTCTATAATCCCCGAGTGCACACGGTCTTCATCTGCCTACTCTGCCCCTTTTCCTCCCTTTTCTCTCATAACAAGAATCAGTTGTGGAGCTGTAGATCAGGAGAAGACAGGCAAAATTCAAAGCCATAAAACTATTAGAAGAATAAATAGCTGCAGTGAAAGGATTCCTTTGAAGAAGCCCCACTATGATAGAATAAAATGCTGTCAAAAGTTGGGGAGACAAATCAGATGTTCTCTTGGCATGCTTTCCCACAATTTCTTCTTTTATTGGGAATAGGGCCATCCAGTGCATTGAAAGCCCCGATTTTCTCTAGTAAATAAAAGATGACAATTGAAACAAGGAAAGCTAACCAGACTAAGTAAAAGCCCAGAACTCCATGTTCAAAAGTCATTTGGTGCGGCCAACTGATTACTTACAGCCATGCCTTTTAATAGGAGGAATCCAGAGAAAGTGTTTTCACCAACAGTAAACACCACTTGAGATTCTAGATTGAACTTATCCTTTAATACATGCCCCGATCCACTCATTTTTGTTGGGATTCCAAGATCCTGCAATTAAAATTAAATATTCAACATGGCACCACCTAAGGATGGCTATTATTTAACAGTAGCTAAATGTGACCTCTCAGTTCCACATTTACAGGGCTTTATTCCATGATAAATGCAAGTCTGTTACTGGACTTCAATCTCAATTGTATGACAGTGATATGGCAGGGTCTGGCTTGGAAGTCTACCTTGCAGGACAACTGGATGGTCTAGAAACAACCTTTTAGGAAGGACCATGGTTGAATGCTTGCTTGCAAGTCAAAGGTCCCTGACATTTGTAGTTAAAAGAATCAGATGTTGGAAAGGACATCTGCTTATGAACCTGGAGAAGTGATGCAAATAGATATTCCTGGTTGATTTGGTCTAAGGCCACTTTTGTATTTTAATCTTCTCCAGCCAGGTTTGAAAGCTAATAACATCTGTGTCATTTTGACGAGGTCTTATGAGATGTTTGCATACTGTAGTTTCTTTCAAGCTGAGGGCCACATTTGGTCTTTAGGTGACATACCTGGGGTTGTTCTTCAATGAGTTGTTGGAGCCAAGTCAAAGATGTGTGAAGGATCAAGGCAAAGCAGTTTAATTTAATTGAAGGACAATTTTTATTTAAATTCCATGAATTAAATATGATGAATATACTTCCATGTTTTTGGAAACTGATGTCTTCTATCCCATTCATGTTTACGGTACCGTGAAAGCTTTTGGAGGAGCACCAGGATTCCATCCAAGACTTTCAAAAGCCCAGATGCTTCCCTGGGATCTCAGATAGCATAACCGTGCCTTAAAACATTATGATTTGGATTTGATCTGTGTCACTTGGAATGGTTTTCTTAATCCCCTGCAGCCTGTTTTATTTCATGCTTTTGCACAACAGACATTAAAAAAGCAGAGGATACATCAAAAGTAGATGTTTGACACCGAGTCTTTTCCCATGGTGGGTTGTCAGTCTTACTAGGTAGACTAGGGCGACTAAAACTGTTTTTGTCCTTTTTGCCTAGGCAACACCACCTGCACATTTCCTTCAAGGTCACCTTCCTTACTCTCTACACTGGCCATACCTGTATCATTTTGCAAGTGTTCTCCATCACTGCTTGCCACTGGGATCGGTTTTCTGCATCCATCTCCAAGTTGGCTTGAAGTCGGCAAAGGCCAGATTTCAGTTCCAAGCTTACGGCACGCCTGAGTCGTTTCCCACAATGGACAGTCAGCTTATTGTCTTTGGGGATCCTGTTGAAGAATGGAAGCCCGTGTCTCAGCTCCACTTCTAAAGTGAACTTTGGCTGGCACTTAGTCCTTACTGTGAAGTAGGCCCCTTGGTCTTCCACTTGGAGGGCGTTGAAGAATTCTACTTGACAACCATCCTTCAGAAGGGATCCAGTTAAATGTGAGTGACTTGGGATGCCATGTTCCTACCATGAGACCCAAAACATAAAGAAGTTTGAAGGCAATCAATTTCTGATGTTTGTCCTGGAGGAAAAAATCCTAGTGCATCATCAGATCATAACGCTATTCCCCCTATCAAATTTCTCATGGACTTCTGCCAAATGGTCATGATGAGATCAGACCACTGATAGCTGGGAGTTCTGGAAGCTGTGATCCCAACACGTCTATAAGATATGAGGCTGGGAAAGGTTGATTTCAAGGGTCAAGAAGCAAAAATTACCTGTAAAGGTTTACAGAGCATATCTACCTCCAGTGTCCATTCCATTCTGGCTTTGGGTTGGATTTCTCCTTGTACCTCCAGCTTGCAACTGCCCACATGGAGGAGCAGAAGTCCTTCCACATCAGAATTACTAGGCATGGTGAGGAGGATCAAGTTGTTACGAGGCAGTCCTAGATCTTGGAGATAGGAGAGGGAGTGGTTCAGAGTTCCTCGCACAACGTATTTGTCTATTTCCAATTGCATATCAGCTGCTGTACCATTGCACTGAAAGAACATTGTTAGACTTGCATTGTGGGTCTTGATGAAAACTGATCCTCCAGAGACAAGATTCTGGGGTAATGCTGGGTTCTAGAAGACCAAAGAGAGAATTTCATTTTAGTGAGTCATTACTCCATATTGTTTTATGAATATGTTCATCAGATCTATCAGCAGCCTTCTCCAATCTAGCACATGCCAAATAAGCTGCAGACTTAGTATTAAGAACTTATATATTAGTGTTTTAATGTTACAGTGTTGGGTTGGTAATGCTAGCTTTTAGGTGTCCTCTGTAGCTCGCAGCTTTTACTATTGAAATGGTTCTAATTCTTATTGATGTTATTTTATAGTGGTTGTTGACCAAACATAAGATTTGATATGTCGCTCTACAATTACCATCATCCCCAGTCTATGGGGGATAATGATTTGAAAATGTGTTTCAATTTCAAGGCATCAAGAAAGAATGGGAAAAAGCCATCACTTGGGGGAAAAGATAATTTTAACCTTATATTAGATGATGAGGATGTCTATTCACCCATTGACTACCACAGTCTTTGGTAAAAACACGGCATTTTCCAGTGATTTGAGTTCTAACCAAGAACCTAGGAATTATTATTATTATTACTGTCTAGTTTTCTGTCTGCATTCAGGTTTTATCCCCAGGTAAACTCAGAAGAAATTCAAGAACGACAGATAAATAAGAAAGTAGGAAGCCATAATAATAATAAAAAAAATTAAGCAACTGCGGTGAGCTCCCATTGCTAGTCCCAGCTCCTGCCAACCTAGCAGTTCGAAAACATGCCAATGTGAGTAGATCAATAGGTACCGCTTCGGCAGGCAGGTAACGGCGTTCCATGTAGTCATGCCAGCCACATGACCATGGAAGTGTCTTCGGACAAATGCCGGCTCTTTGGCTTTGAAATGGAGATGAGCACCGCCCCCTAGAGTCGGACATGACATGACATGTCAAGGGAAACCTTTACCTTTACTATGCTTAAAGAACAAACCCTATATATAGAAATAATGTTCAAATCCTCTTGCATTTCATTTTCCTCTCCATCCTTTATAACGGACTACTTGGCCTCCTCTTCTGAGCAGGCTGCTCTGTCTCCACCTGTCCTTTGTTTTTGTAACGGTCAGATTTGCTATCGTGTTGCTTTTCACTGCCTGTGTGAGAACTCTCTCATGTACTTTCTTCAGCTTGAGAAAGACTGCCTTAGGGGAAACACTTGCATAATCACCTCCAAAGTGCCAGATTTGTTCAGAAAAGTCACCCGCCATTCTGCAGCTGTTCCTCCATCCTCTGCACTCAGTGCTCCGTTGGCCATCAACGTGCGATTTCCCAGGGTGATTTCTAAAAGACCTGTGTGTGGATCCCCTGACACGATGGCCACTTTCACCTTATTCTCTTGGGTGAGGCCCAGAGACTTAAGATAAGGCCAAGCATGACTGAAGCTGATTTCCAGAATGTATTCCAGGTTGCACGCTGCGTGGATACGGAATGGAGCGAAAGTGCTATTAGAAAGGATTTCTCTCATTATGTTGGGTGCGCAGTGGTTACCCACATCTGATCCATGTAGCAATGTTCTTAATGTTGCCTACAAGAGAAAAGAATCAAAGCATCAGCTTTGTTTCTTCTAAACCAGACAAATGCGCACATTGTGGGTATGGGCCAGTTGGTTTATATCTATCTCTGTGCCTGAAGTTAGTGAAACTGTTTTCATGGTTGGTAGCCCTCCATAATACTGTTGTCCAAGCATGGAGAAAAAGTCTTGTACCTCTAAAGAACGATTTGCCAACTCTCCACTACATTGGGCAGAAAGCTGATGAGATGTGAATTCTCCATCACACTGGACCTGTAGAATATCAGCAAAGATGATACAACTGCAACATGAGCAGTGAATCGTGTTCTGGTGTATTGAATATTTGCCCCTTATATAACCTTAAGTTGGGAAAGGAATGCTTGGGAAACTTCGCAGCTCAGTGGCAGAGCAGTGGGTGGGCAAGGAAAAGTCCCAAGGTTTAGTCCTTGGCAATATCTTTTGGATTGGTGAAGGACATCTGTGTGGAACCCTAGAGAACTTATGCCAGTCATCTCAATTCTCCCAGATATGCTGGGGGAAATTAATTCTCTCAGATATGCTGGAACTATAGTTCTCCAAATGGCTGGGAATTTTAGGAGTTCTTATCCAACATATCTGGAGGGCACTACGTTGAGGAAAGTTGGTGTAAACCAACCTTACCTAGCTACGAGGCAACTCCTTGTGCTCGTAACAGGAGAAAGAATTTGAGACAGACCTGTATTCCTGGCGGGATGATGTAAAGTAGGAGTTTGACATTATGGTGGAGGAAAAGAGAAAATCTAGCCGTGCTGTTAGTGCGTTTGTTCTCCAGCATCATCTTGAGTTCTTCTTCTCCAGCTTGGATTCTTGTTCCCATTGCAGACTTGCTGCTGAAATTCTAACCAGAGGAAAAGGCTATGGGGTAACAAAGAAGTTGATGATCTATCTGAGAGGTTAAACCATCTATGCGCTGCTGGAGAGGTCGGCTCTCCATTTTTGTCCCTAAGCTGTTACAGTATTCATCTGCCCCAAATGGTCATGGAACCACCCCAAGGAATAAACAAGAAAAGGGAAGAAAATACTCTGGAGTAGAATGGAACATCCACTCCTGTCTGCTGGGGAAAAGAGTGAGAGAATTTTCTACTGAACCTCAATCAACATACTGTATCAGAGAGACCCAAAAAGTGGTGAGGGAGGACTTCCTGTTTTGCAGCAGTGTTAATCTTCAGCTAATTATTTTCCTTACTTGATAGTAGCAGATCCACTGTACTCGGGAAGGTAGGCCTTGTTTCTTCAGCTCTGCAATACTGTGGTTAACGAGGGCAGTGAATTGAGTTTGAAGGGCTTCTGGATGCAACTTCTCAACTCCAAACGTGACACTAACCTTCTGGTTGCCCCCTTGAAGGTCTAGAGCTACTGTCTGGTAAGTATCGTTGTGGCCATACAGGGCCCTGATGCTACTTTCTGTGGGAAGCCCTAGAGAAGACAGTGGAGAAGGAAATAGTGTTGTGGGAGGGCTCAGCCTCCTGCCATGAAGGTCTTTATGAACAAACAAACGAACAAAAAGCAAGTGTTGTGGTGAAGAACTGAGCAAAAAGTCCAATCCTCACACACAGGTTAATTTGATTAAGCTTCACATTCAAGATAGCCTGAATTCAAGCGACCATCCCAAAGATGGCTGATTCTAAAACAAAGGAGCAAACAGTTCAACAGCCATTACCTGTTGCATGGAAGCTGCTGATGTTGTGTGTGAAGGTGCCTGTGAATCCAACCTCGTTCCGAAGGAAGACGTTTGCAAAGCCAACACAGAGAGGATCTGCGTCCATCTGAACATGGGCTTCGTCCCTTTGGGTTCTTTGTTTGAACTCCAGGGAGCCTTTCAGTTTTCCCTGGGCTAAGAAGGTATCCCTGCCATTCTGGGTCACAGCTATCATGAGGTTATAGAAGCTTTCATTCCCACAGAAGCATCTGCTCCGGACACGCATGGCCAAAACTGACTGGTTCACTGCAATGCTCACAAGGCCTGTCAGACAGAAGTAAGAAAATTCCAAGAGGATTTGGCACTGGCACTGAATCAGGGCGGCATAAGCCAGGGTTACGAGATTAGAGCCCCCCCAAAGTTGCCAGAGAAACTGTAACTCTTTATGGGACTAAATGGAAAAATTAGAAAGTTGGTTAGCAACATTGTTCAGATTACAGGGGGCAATGCAATATTAAAATCCGATCCAGTCCAATCTACTGTAAAGTATCCTACCGGTCCAACTTTCTGCCAAAGCTCCTCCCACTTTGCTCAGCTCCACCCATTTTTGTTCTGGCCCCTCCTACTTTTTGGAATAAAAGCACTGGCATTCCACTGAAAGATGGAAGTGGGCCCTTCACCCCAAGGAACAATGAAGCATTTCCGGACTGAAGTCCCTTTTTGGCAAGTGTTGCATCTGATTAAGTACATTCCAGCTCTTGAAAGCTCAGGTCTTAATACATGCCTGGCTAAAAAAAAAAAAAATCATTCCCCCCATCTGGGTTCTGTTCTAGCTCAGGCATCAGTCAAAGCAAGTCATGTTCTGTGGTCAAGAAAGTGGAAGATGCATACAGAACAAAGAAAAGAGGGGATGGGTTATCTGCAGCTGAGGACCAGAACCCCTCTGCTTTTTTTAACCATCCCAAGAGCTTCGGGTGTCTACTATCTGCAAAAAATTGAGTATGGTTTCCAGCCATTTTGAGACAGGAAAGTTATGAAAATGATTACAGTAAGGCTTGACCACCAAAGGCTGTCAAAATTTGCTCTCCCCAAAGCAGGAAAAAGCTGATAATCTTAGTCCCACCTGGTAGCCTTAAGTGTGGCCCCTGATCATCAGATTATCCAACCCTGTAGAGATACAGTACCTTCACTAAGGTTGATTCGATGCTTCAGAGAACTATTCAGGGAAAGATCCTGAGGTACAATGAGCCATAAGCTTTCAAGGTTGTGCTGCACATGGCCATGGAGGGTCACCACAAGGCCTGCTTTGTGTTCCTTGGATCCTGAAATGCCCACATGGAAGAAATGCTGACTAAGTTTCACTGATGATGACAGCAGCAGCCTGGGTGAAAGAAAGAAGTCACTGAAGGTCAACGTTGACAGTATCCTAAGAAGGCTAAAAAGCAGCCAGCATAACTTTACAGTGAAGTAAAGGAGCTTTCTATTATGTCTCCAATTCTGCAGAACTGCAGAAAAATCAACAGGTATTATGAGTCTATATTTGTGTGTGTGCGCACATGCCGGTGTGTACAAACACACCCATGCAGAAATGCTTCAGCAGGTGACAACACCTGGCTGATCATTTCTGGTCTCCATAGCGAAGTGGGGTGGAGCTAGGTTAATACTTCAGTGGAAGACAACCATGAATAACAGATGTGTAGGCTCTGCTGGAAGTCAACAGGCAGCTTAGAAGAAGGCAGTGGAAGAAAGTCCATGGGTGTGTCCATTAAGTCAGCAGAAGCTGAGCTGGAACTGAAGGAGACCTGACCTTATCTTTCAGTGTATCCTCCTTAAGTCTGCACAGGCCCCACCCTATTGTCATTTAGAAAACATGGCAGGCCAATCTAAGTCCCCACATGAACCCTGAGATTTTATGAGCACTCGGCATGTCCTTCTCCAATACAATAATGTAGCTTTCTGTTGTTGATGATTACTGCTTTCCACTTCTTTTATTGCTTTAGTATGCTGGACACCACCATCATCCCCTGAATACTCGAGGTGGTTTATAAATTGAGCAAACATTTTAATAAAAATATGAGGTAATGCTCTATGCCTGCCCACACACACATCTCACAAATCCTGTTGGCTAACAGAAATGGAACAAGCCACATGGATTGGTTGAATAATGGCCAAGTGAACTTCACCACACAGAAAAAGCCAAGCTCATTTGTCATCTCAATAAGCCAAGATGACCTGTCTCTATCTTTCATAGGACTACAGATAGAACATTTTTTGAAGCCATCTCTGGACCATAATCTACCCCCCCTTTTTTTTACCTTGATGGTGTCACCTTACTCAGGAACTGCAGCTGCACATATTTAAACCGATCTAGAATTTCTTGATTTAAGGCAGCGCTCACATGAATGGCTTGGACGTTCTTCCTCATCTGGTTGTTAAAATTGGCTTCCAGGAACACCAGATTCCATCCACTGGTGTGCAAGTCAAAAGATCCATTCAGGCCATTCCAGCCATGCCAGTTTAGACTGGCCTGGGCCTAAAGCACCAGAAAAACAGAGTCAAAAGATCACGCTGAAGTCCTTGGGTGGCCCACTTCCAAATTCAATGCCCCAGATGCAAAAAGAAGAATGATGACAGCTGGGAAGGCAGAATACAAAGATACCATCCCCAAACAATGGATACATTTTGCAGATCACAGGTCCTGCACCTGGATTGTCTATCAAGGGGCCAAAGATGTCAAGATGGTGGTCCCGACAGTGAGATCAAGGTCACCATCTGGACTTTTTGGACCCCACTGTGGTACTGATTTGGTGTTTTGGTTTAGTGTATTGACATAAGTGGGGAAGAGTAAACCTAAACAATTACAGATGACCGTGGGGAATTGTGTATTTCACAGTACCTGAATACTTTGTGGAAAATGCGACGAATTCTGTTGAAGAAACTGGGAGCAGAGTTCAGATCCAGAGACTGATCCATTAAGTGAAACATCAAACTATTAGAATAAATGTTTTAAAAAGGAATTAAGAGAAAGTAAAGCTTAACTACCATTACAAAACAGACCAGCTATTCCCAAACCCTCTAGAGATGTTGAATTTCTAGACATAGTTTGGCATTTTTTCCTTGATTCTGACTTACTTCCAAACCCGGCTTCTGTTTTCTCCTTTAGGTTTGACTCATTCTACAAATCTGACTTCTATCTTATTCCACTACATCTAAATTTCAGCTTGTGGCTCACCTCAAACTAGAAATTTGTATAAATCCACCCATTTACTATCATTCATAGTAGTAGGAAATAGTCTGTTTTTCTCCTCCACGTTTTTAATAAAGATCCTCAAAGAAGTCTGCATTTGATTGACATTTGCAGCTTCCCCAACATATGGAGCTTTTATATTCAATTTTTCCAAATCTGCATAAAATTTGTAAAGTTGCAATATGTGTGATCCTAACGGTGCTTTTATGTGTTGGCAGACTGCTAGAAAGCATTTGGCCCAGGAGAGATCAGAAAAGTCACACACCAGGCATTTCTATAAAAATAAATTTATTTACAGAAAGCACAAAAACATTTACAGGCTTTGTGCTAAGAGGAGAGATCTCTCTCTCAGCTTTATACTCTCTGCAAGCCTAAAGAGAAGGAACTAAGTAACAAGCGAACTGCCCTCACTTCAGGCTATGCAACTATTAACACCTAAAAAGAGGACAATTACATTCAACCTCTTCACCCGGCCAAAATGATTAGTTACTATAGTAACCTTAATCTGTAGCAGAAAACAATATACCAATATTATGCATGTAACTTTCAGAAATGTATCTTCTTTTTCAGATGCATCTCTCATCAAGAGAAATTTGGGGGAACCAAGGTCAGTTTAAGTGGATCTAGCCAACGTATTCCTAGAGAAATCAGTGATGGGTGACTTTTGCATCTGTTTCAGACCATTGCTGTCCCTCACTCAAGTAAGATTAACCGGGTTAAATCACAATGCGTTGCATTGTGGGAAACAGCAGTATGAAGCCTGATCTGAGATGCATCCTGGTGATGGGACTATAACTTTCGTAATCAAACCACTGGTTTGCCTCTTCCAAGAATATAAATCTCAAGACTTCTTGAGTGTCAAGGTTCTTAAGTAGGTTAGAAGACGTATCTCCTAATGCAGAAGCAATCCCCTATAACGACACAGATTTAACCTGGAACATTGCATATTTTGAGCACTTTTGGGTTCTTAATATAAGACACTGATTGCTCAAGCAGTGTACATTAGCAAGTAACTCTTTTTACCCCACCCCTACTCCATAACAAATAAAGCAAAGGAATGGAAAGGAAGCAGACCCATATCCTGAAAACAACTCTGAAATAATCGATCAAACTCTCAAAAGGAGCAGGACCAAAGACCATGATGTTAGCGGTTTTCATCCTAAATTGTTAATATGGATATATGTACCTGGAACGAGTGGGTGATATCCAGTTGTATTAGATGGTGGGATTGGGCCACGCTAGATTTGTTCTGATACCTGCCCAGGAAGTGGAGTACTTCTTCTTGATTGATTTTCAGCTTTGCTTCAAGCTCCTGATTGGCCTGTAGGGTTTGATAGTTTCAGGATTTGAAACTGCTGGATCAACAAAGGGGCACCTAAATCTAGAAACTTAGAGACAATGCAGAACTCAAGTATTAAGACAAGTGCCATGATAAGGAAAGCTGGTGGTAAGACTGCATGGGCCTAGGACGGAGCCCTGTTGAGCCAAGGCTCATGGTCTTCTAGAGGGCTTCAGAGCTGCCTAGTGAAACCTTTTTCTTCTCTCCTCGGCCATGTGCTCACTAGTGTTGCCCTTTCACTTACTATTTCTGACTATGGGAAGCAAGGACAAGGAACCTGCAGACCTCTGATGTTGCTAAACTACAGCTCCCAGCATCCCTCTCCTTTGGCTATGCTGGCTGGTGTTACTGGGGGTCTGAATTCAGCAACACGTGTAGGGTCTCAGGAAGAGAAAGCAGTCCAGAAACCAGGGATGACCCTGTGGGGAAGATGAGAGTTTCAGAGGCCATTTGCCCAAGATCCTTCCAGAACCCAAAGTATTATTGTGGGCAGGCCTGCAGCTAGGGTCTGTGTCACCCGGGGCAAACATGGATTCCGCGGCTACTTTGGCGACCCCCCCAGTGCGGCGCCCAGGGCACATGCCCCACTTGCCCCCCCAGTTGCAGCCCTGATTGTGGGTAAGAAAACGCAAGCTTGGGACCATCACTAGAAGGAGTCTAACAGGCACACAGTCATAATTTGCATTTAGCCAATTGTTCCCCACTTTGCTGCCTCTAACTTACATGGGTGAGATTCCGCACCATAATGCACGCTTCTGTATTTTTGGGGAAAACATTGCTGTTATACGGATGAGTCAGTCTTGCACATATCTGGAGATGGAAGGAAGATAAGGCCACAGCTATTGAGAATGGCAAAAACGATACTCCCCCACCCTTTCTGTCCGTGACCGTCACTCACATATGGATTTTTAGTCAGGTAGCCCAAGGTGATGGTCTGAATGGAGTCTTCGAGGCCATTAATCACCACTTTAGTTTCCAAAGAGTAGTGTTTCTCCTTCTTGTTCACCGTAAATGTTCCCTGGAGAAGAAAGCTTTGTGGAATGGGGAGATTTAGCGGATGCCTAGAATGCAAACGAAAAGAAGCAGGGATCTTGGTTGAAATGGAGATATGGGCTGCTGGGGGCCTCCCCAGGAAATGAAGAAGACATAGAGCAGGATTGCAGCTATCTTCGGCAAGATGACTAACTCTTTTAGGAGTTAAAAATAGAAAAATAAAGGTACCAGAGCCACTGTCTGGTACTGGTAGGTGAAGAAGATGAAAGAGGGAAATACTTGGGGAAATGACATCAACCTCATTTAGGAAAGACGTCTGAGGCTTTCTGTTTAACCAAGACTTTTTGATCTGAATTAGGCAATAATGGTTTGAACTGTTTCCATCAGAGTTTAACTGTTTGTGTTAAAAGAGAAAAAGGATATGAATTGTACCCATCAGTAGCAATAGCATCGCCTGGTCTAAAGTCCCTCAACAAGGGTGGATAACCTAGAAGCAAACAGTGGTGGGGTTGAATCTCAAGGTGGTTGGAGATCCCATTCTTTCTGTGATACCCCCTTTAGGGTCTGGATGTTAGTATGGGAACTCTGGCATGAATATATGTGTCTAGTGGTTTTGTTTTTTTACAGAGCCACAATACAGTTGTTGGTTTTTTTGTTTTAATGAAATTCTCTGTTTTTATTTGGTTTGCTACCCAGAATTTCTTGGATAGATGAGCAGCGGCATAAATTGGATTAAATAAATAAGTAAGTAAATTCACCCGGTGACTTTGGGTAGCCTACCCCTGCCCTAAATTATAATGGGCATGAGCAGGAACTGGTGGGAAGGGAACCAATATACCTAAATAGGAGACTTCCACGTTTCTGATAAAGCACTTTTTCTTTCTTCACTTCTTCTATCTGTGCTTCAAACCGCAGGGCCAGTGGTGGGTTCTTGTGGTCTGTCCACAAAACTGACGTAGAAATGTTTGATTTTCTAGGCTGAAAACAAGAAGCCATGCCTAAGTTATCTGAGAAAAAAATCATTAGACAATGAAAAGAGAAGGATGCTAATTTATTGGACACAAGGCAGGAAGGGTAGAGTGAGAAAATATAAAGTGTTTTTCAATTCGAAGGGTCCCTCCTCCATGCATGGGGCCTGGGGAAACTGTCCATGTTGCCTCTTCCTCTAAAATAAATAAATGAACAGCTGAATAAATCCTGGTGTGACAGCCGTTCTCAAGCAGCAAACAACCTGATATCAGGTCAGTCTGTCACCGAAGGAAGAGATAGCTAGAACCTGTTTCATCCACCTCCAGCAGATTGGCTTCTAGCCCATCGCATCACTCAGGCCAAAGAAGGAGATGCAAGAATTTGAACCTGGATTTCACCATAGAGTTCACATCTGATACCCAGCAGTTGCTGGAATCCTTTCAGAACGGCTTCTTTAGCTTTCCTACACTAACTCTACTCATATGGAATTCTTGCATTCTTCAGTGCCTGGTGACCTCTTGCCAGTTCAGCTTTCTGGGAAAAGCCTGACGTTTGATTGAAAGATCCCCTTTAGCCTATTCTGGATTCTCTTGCAGCTGAAGCTCCTAAATCCTGTTACTGCAAGAGATGGAGTAAAGTCTGCTCCTATTCCTAACATCATGGAGCATTCTGGGAAACCTCTACTCTATTCTTCCTCAGCCTGGGTGCCTGCCCTTCAAACTCCCAGAATTCCCCCATCCAGTATGGCAACTGCTGAGAATGCTGGGAGAAGGTCCATCCCCCTGGAAGATGTTCAGTTCAGAAACGGCTTCTCTACTGTGTCCCTTCCTAGGCCCCATTACTCCTCTTTTTCTTCACCAAAATAGCCCCTCCACTGATCCTCTTACCACTTCTAAGTGGCAATAAGATGCTGTCAGATTAAATTCTTTCTTTGCAGATGTCAGCCTGAAATGAAGAAACTTGGTCTGTTCACTGCTTTCCAGGAGAACTTCGTGCTTTATCAGCTGGCTCCACAATGACATTATTTCATTCCGGCTGTGCAGGAAACCTTTCATGAAACGATTGATAGTGGATGCCTAATAAGTCAAAAGAATATATTCTCAATTTTGTCATTTCCCGCCCTGCCATTCAGTTAGGCCCCAGGACGTTCCCCACCATCCCAGCTTACCTCAGGCTTCTTTTCTGGACCACTAAGCACACTTCCGAGCCAAGGCATGAATATTTTAAAATTTTATTTTCTAGGTAGGCCCATGAAGCCTTCAAATGGAAATAAAGAGGATTCTAGAAGTGGTGCTTGGCTTTATAACACACGGTCTCCCCTGTTGTTTTATCCTGACACTTTTTAAGAAGAACTTCGTCTGGTTGAGTTTGTTAACTAGTAACTTAATTCACCCATTTCCTCACTTCGGTACACACTGTAACATTCATCTAATGGATCCTCATTGACCAGACCTTGAAGGCAGTGGACCAAATTTCTGCCTGGTCGCCCTCCAGAAATGACAAGTCCATTTAATCTGACCTAGTGCACAACTCGAATGTGTGAAACTGTCCTGAGACTGAAAGAGGAGAAGGAGGTGTCTCTGGTAGATGGGAGAGGTTGTTCCTGGCTTATTGGAGAAATGGATTCATAGCCCATCATGCCAACCCTTTGGAAAAATGAGATTTAAACCCTTCAGGGAGACCCCCCTCCTTCACAAACTGTCTAATAAAGGAGGGTGGGAGAATCCCTAACTCACTTCTCAAGATTTGGTACCCTAAGCCCCTCTTCTTGGCACTGAAACTCTAATGAAGGAGGGGGTTAGCGTCCATGTGAATCTGTTTTTTTTGAACATGTTCTGCAATCAAAGCAGTGTTTCTCGACCTTGGGAACTTTAAGATGTCTGGACTTCAACTCCCAGAATTCTCCAGCCAGCCATGCTGGAATGGCTGAGAATTCTGGGAGTTGAAGTCCACACATCTTAAAGTTCCCAAGGTTGAGAAACACTGCATTAAAGGGTTTCACCCAGTATTTTTATATTCAGGGTATTGTCACAGCAGCTACCCTGCCATGCTCTGGTCTACAACTGCGACCGAAGGAAAAGGTTTAGGCCATGGCAGCCAAGAGGAAGGAACTAACTCTCAGATAGGTGGTGGTCGATGTGCGGATCTCAATTCTGCTTTCCTTCTCATCATCGTTGTCTTTACCATAGAATTCCAGCACTAAGCCCTTGAGAACAAAAGCTTTGCCAACAGTTAACTCAACAGTAGCGAAGTAAGCTGAACGCTGGAACTGGTGGAATTTGTGAGTGGCGTACAGATACAGCCAGGGCGTGTCCATGTTGAATGTACCTGTAAAGAAGAGAAAACCATGTCTGTTAAGATGACAAACGTTCCATCTTTAACTATCACTGTGCGGCAGTCATTCCATTAAAATGCAGACGAAGAAGGATGGGACTCTGTTTGGTTCTTCCAGCTTTGCTAAGAAACTCGCTCTGTTTGGCTTCCTTTCTCCCTCCTTTTCCTCCACGGCTTCCAAAAAGATTCCAACCTAAAAGACCCAGCATAAAAGGAAGAAGGAGCAAGGAGGGTTAAGGAAAAGCAAAGTCTGAAAAGCAAAAATCTTCTTATAAATATTGCTGGCTTTCCTCTTCCTTCTTAATTTCTTTTTCCAGCGGAGTCATGTCTTTCAGCTTGAGGCAGAGCTGATCTGGCTTGCTGCTGACTGCATGCTAACCAGATGGACAGCACGGGCAAAACAGTTGGTCCCAGTACTGGGGAGACTTCCACAGGAAGACTGCCATATCTGCAGCATCTTGGCATTTCTCCACTGCTTTTCCAGAGAAAATTGGATGGCTGTTTTAATTCATTACAACTTTAGTGACCTTAACTTTCCTCTGATTTTGACAAGCCAGTCTATCAAACACACTTCCTACCTGGAAGGAGGTGGGGGGATCCTATTTTTAATCCTAAAGCAGGGCACAGTGACCATACATCCTTTATTATAAAGGCCCGTCCTTTATTTCAGAAAGCTGTCCTTTAGATTTATTTATTTTTCAAAAGTTCCTGTTGATCCTTTATGACTTAACTGGGACCACTTAATGCAGTCTTTCACATTCGTGTGAAAAATATGGACACTGAACTGTCTTTTTGAAACAGATTTGCATACGCTGTTTGATTTTATGTACTTTTATTAGAATGTACATTTACGTTTTTGTAAAGTTTTCCTTGGCTTGGCTCTTGACTTTTCCTTTGTAAAGCAACTTAAACAACTAAAATGTTTTCTCCTGATGAACCACTTTCAGATTTCCCCCTTTTTCAGGCTGGCCCTTTATTTTTTCCAAGAAAATACAGTCCCCATGGGCACAGGCCTTTCAGGGCATGCATGCGGTTGACCCTTACCTTCCCACTTCAGCAAACGCCTGGAAATATTTTTCCATTGCAGGTCCGCTATAAAAGGGATATGGTTGTTATAATGCACCTTGAAACTGGTGCTGCTTTCTAAATAGTGGTGGAAGGACCGTGAATGCAGCAGCTGAGTCCTGTAATCCAGATTCCTTTCTGGCACTTGAACCGTGAACTGGAAGGAAAAATGAGTTGCGATCCGTGTTACAGGAAAGGCAAGGCAGCGTCTCAGATACAAAGCAACAGTGGCTATACAACGCATTGCAAGCCAGGGCCAAGGGGCTACAGCAACAGGCCCCGCTCTGGCGTCCCCTAGTTTATTTCTATTTATTTATTTGAAAGGTTATAAGGCCACCCAACTCAGACGGTGTGACTCTGCACTTCTTTAGGTATTTTTTTCTTTTCATTTATTTATTTGTTTATCAAATTTATCACCGCCCATCTCCCCCACAAGGAGGGACTCCTTTTTTCCTTTCCTCGGTCTTTTCCTGTCTTTCACTTTTTCTTTTACTCTTTCACACCTTTTTCTTTTTTCTTTTTATGTTTCTGTGGTCTTTTAATCCTGTGTAAAATCCTTTGTTAATAAAAAGTTTATATATATGTACATGTATATGCATAAACATACACATATACAGTACATATATACATATATACTTATACATATACATACATACAGTACATACACACACACACACACACTACTAAAACCCTTGTGTCTGTCTGTTACTTTAACTGGGCGAAACGGTGCATCGCAGGGCAACAATTTTTGAACCAAAGTACCTCAAATGGGCTAACTTACAGAATGTGTCCAAAATCCAGGACCCATGACTCCCATGACATTGAAATTTGGCAAGTTTTGCCAAAGCATTTTATGACATAAAAATAATCATAAAACATTTTATGACATAATACATGTCATAAAACATTTCCTGTGGCCAACTCCTGATGTTTGACTGGGCTACACAGCTCAACATGGGCTACTTTCAAGGCAGGTCCATCTCTGAAGGTCTCCCTGGATTTTTAAGAGCTTTTCCAGGGAAGGCAGCGCATCAGAAGCTCTGCCACTGTTGAAGGCACTGAGGAATCTGGTAAGGAAATATGCAAGCGCTGTTACCAATGCAATGGGGGATGAAACATATCTTAAGTCCACAACGGACTGAAAATATACAGAAGAGGCTCAGACAGACACCTCCCTAATTCACAGAAGTATAAGAAGGGGGAGGAGGTACAGCACAATCAGTCTTGCGAGATTCTGTTATTGCAGCTATTTTCAATCAAAGTAGTTTTAGCCTTCCTATGTTGATTTCCTGGTCTGGTCTACCTGTAGCTAACACCCATTCAGGTGTTTTCTCAGGATGCATCATTCCATTTCTTCTTCCCACCATTTTCCATCCTCCTCACCCAACTTCCATCACTATCCCCAACAGCCCTTGCTGAGTTACTGTGTTTTTCACCTCTGGAATGAATGCATCTCTTTACCTTGTGATTATAAGCTAGACTCTGAGTGCAGTGAAATTCATGTTCCAGATCCAACCTGTAAGTATCTGGCAAGCTGTTCTCCAGTTTTAACTTCTGAGCCATGTTGCATTCATGCCGAAGTTTTTTTGCATCTTCTATTCCGGTGAAACATGCATGTACAGATAGAGAAAAATATTTGCATTACAAAATGGAACGGTAGAATTTCTACAGCTTTCTGCCTTCCCTGACCTAGTGTTTTCCAGAAATGTTACATCAATTCCCAGCATTGCTAATGGTCATGGAACTTGATCCCATAGAACTTAATCTTTAGTGGTATTGACTAATACCCTACTCAGATTGGGAATTGAGTAGCCTGATAAAATTTTCCACATGTTCTTGTAAGTGCTTATATAGATTTCCCATTTTCTTTAAGAAAATGCATTCAAACATGTTGTTGTTATTGTTATTGTTATTTCATTCAAATGAATATCACCATCTAATCAGAAGTGACTTCTTTATTATCCTTTCTCTTTCTCTTTTTCCTTCTTTTCTATCTCTTTTTATTTCTTTTTTACTTCTCTGTTACTTTTCTCTATTTCTCTTATCTTTAACTTAAAATTTGTATTGTTTTTACTTTGTGGAAAAACTTCTTTAATAAAAATTGTATAGACATAGACGTAGATCAGGGTTTCTCAACCAGGGTTCTGTGGCACCCTAAGGTTCCATGAGAGGTCACTAGGGGTTCCCTGGGAGATCATGATTTATTTAAAAAATGATTTCAAATTTGGGCAATTTCACATTAAAGAGGTAAGTTTCCTTCTTTACTGTTAGTTTAAGAACACTGTCAATGCATATCTACAGCCCTACCCATGAAACGAATATAATAATTTTGCAATTTCTGGCCTATCTTTTGAGCCTGAATGTGCAGGGGTTCCCGAGGACTGGAAAATATTTCAAGGGTTCCTCCAGGGTCAAAAGATTGAGAAAGGCTGACATAGACTTAGACTTAGGCATACGTAGGCATAGATTTAGATATAGACAGATTTAGATTTAGATTTAGATTTAGATACAGATTTAGATACAGATTTAGATTTAGATTTAGATACAGATTTAGATACAGATTTAGATTTAGATTTAGATACAGATTTAGATTTAGATTTAGATACAGATTTAGATTTAGATTTAGATTTAGATTTAGATTTAGATTTAGATTTAGATTTAGATTTAGATTTAGATACAGATACAGATTTAGATTTAGATTTAGACACGGACACAGAACACTATTACAGTACCAAACAACCCATATTTAATTCTCAGGATGTTGGACCAGAATTGTCCTCGTTGTTGCAGAATTAAAATCATGTGAGATCCAAGGACACCTGGAATGTGGGTTTCTCCTTCCAGGGAATAGTGCTTTAAATCATTATCTGCCTTTTTCTCCAAACACACTAAGGAAGAAACAAACACAAGGCCATCAACATCAGAAACACAGCAAGTTAGAATAAGAATATACACAGTCACGCCAGCTGTGCTGAAGGTTGAACCCCAGAAGATGAGATGGAAGGGACCAATCTTTTTTTTTTTAAAAAAAGAGCACAGATACACCCACAACTTCAGAATACTTTAGGAGTTTCTTTTTATCCATTGGAAAGTCACATGGGTTTTTTTTGGCTGATTTGTGAAAACGGCTTTCAGCATTCACACATTATACTGGGACTGCTTCCCCAACGTAGCAGGTTTGCACGTTTGTCATGAGTGCCGTTGAGCTAAAGTCATCAGCGCAATGGCACACATGACAATGACAAGGAAATAGGTGAAGGGGTACAAGTTAAGTAGCCATCAACCCACAACGACTAACGGCTAACAAACAATAGCTAAACGGATCACGGAGCCACCCAAGCCATCAGCGGCAATACAACGGGGATCGCCCAGCTGAAAGCAATCAGCAGAAGAATGGAAACCTGATGATGGGCGATCCCGGAAACCCTCACCCACCGGCAGGGCAACGCATGGGACAAAGGGGGGTGACGTGACCGTGAGCGAGGGGGCGCTGACCGGCGCGGGGTATTTAAACCCCGCACCGGCGCGCTCCTGTCACTCTCAGCTTTTTTCTACCAACGCTGTACCTGCCCTGCAATAAACCAGAGCCTGATTCGCAAACCAGTGTCTGAATGTTATTCAGAGGTAGGCAGCGCATGACAACGTTTTTATTAATGCATTCATTAATGAGCAGATACGATTTTTTAAAAAATGGCGCACAGAGTAAGTAGAATAAGTTAAAAACACATCAAATGGAATAGGAGATATGCATATATCCAAACAGTGAAATAATAAAATAGTGATAAGCAATGAGGAGGCCATGAAATGAAAAAACTGTCACATTAGTCTTCTAAAAGGCAGCCCGCCAATCCTTTCTGGAGTGAGTTTGAGCCCATTTAAATTGCAATTAAAACAACAACAACAACCCAGAGAACAGTATACAAAACAAACGTTTAAATAGCATTACACACAATTCCTACAAATAATCTAATTCACTTAGATTAATCCAACAAATAATCTAATTATTTAAATTAATCTAACCTAATTAAATAAAACCAACCAGTCACTCCAACAAAACTCCTAAGAATTAACCTGCTAAATTGATAGAAGCCACCTAAATAAGTCACATATATATTTAAAAGTACTATATCAAATTATGCATAAACATGTGTCTATTTTTGTACAATATGATGCAATCTTTGCCCAATGGAAACCTATTGTGCCATTTTTTGATTAGCAGGAAAAAAGAGCTTTCTCAAAAATAGATGTCTCGAGTCCAGTCTTTGACATCTGGAGTTGCAACACTTGTCCAGATTTGGAACAGCTTTTTTTTTTTTAATCCACATAGCTTTGTAACAGCTTCATTCACCTAGGGAGAAAGGCTTTGGGTATGTCTCCAGTTTACTCAGGTTGTCAGTGAGGATGTTGTGCCCTTACCTGAAAAGAACGCAGCATCCTTCAGCAAGTTAATCAATGATACTGAAAGTGCCATCTTCTGGTTGGCCTGTTTAGTGATGTTTCCTGCCAGGATAATGGGACTTCCATGTCTTAGCAATTTTGCTTCCAGACGGATTGCATATCTTGGCTCCCTAGCCACGGATTGCAAATCTGTCCTGCCCTGCAGAAATTAGATGCGTCTAATTGATTTAAACTGATTAAAATATACGGTCAGACACCCACAAGGGGTACTTCTGGGATGGGCCTTTAAGATTTCTGGGGGGTGGGGGCGACTGTGGGGATGTCAGAGGGCAAAACTTGGCAATGTGTTATCTGGGTCAGCCCTTGCTATGAAATCCCCCGTTTTTGGAACCCAATCTTCCATCCTCAACCGTGAAACTTTGCAGGTTGCTTGGTAACATTTTGATGATAACATATTGTTGCTGATTGCAAATCATGTTTTATAATATTGCTATTGTTGCTGCAGCTGCTGCCGCCGCCTTTTATTCTAATGGCCAAAACAGCTGTTTGTTTGTTCAATTTTTAATCCTTTTATTTTTTGGTCAGCTCAAGGCAATGTACATATTTCACTGGTTCTACTCATATAAGCTACAATACATTGAATCGATTTTTTTATGAAGGGCAGCAGTCAGAAACAAGGGGTAATGTCAGGGGTAATGACATGAGAACTAGTTCTCACACAGTTAGTGAAAAACAACATGATAGGAAATTTGATAGGTGTAACGGTATGTGAGAAAGACCTTGGGAGACAGGACAGAGATCCTGCCTAGGGAATGGTCAGATAAGAGGGGGCATAGCCCACAGCTGTATAATGGGTGGAAAAGAGGCTCAGAAGGGACCCTCCCTAGTTTCTTGGGCTGTAAAAGAGACGGCGGAGGATTTGTACTTTCAGACTTGCAAGATTCTGTCAATGTAGCTTAACAATAAAGTGGAATTCGCTCATCTGGTCATGTTTCCTATCTGACCACCTGGGAAGGCTGACCATAGGGTTGCACAATCAAAGAACAGATGGAGACAAGCCAGCTTGCTCAAAAGAGGGGGACAAACAGCCCATCATGGAGGGTGAGAAGGACAAAGAGCTGCAAAAGGGTTTGGACGTTATTTCTATATATATGGCTTGTCCTTAAAGCACAGCAGCGGCTGACATTCTTGGATTATGGCTTCCTACTTTCTTCAACAAATAGTACTTACCACAAGTTTTTAAAAACATTTCTTATGTTCTTGTTTAGGTGGTTATCCAGCATAATAATCTTTGGTACCAGGCCACACGAGACACCTACCTTAATGTAATAAATGGTGTTGTCATTGACTATCAGTTCCAAATGCCCGACACGAGAGTATTTTGAGATTTCAATTTTGCCTGATAAATGCAGAAAAAAGTGTAAGTAATTCCTGCTTGTGTTTTCTCACAAATAGATAGCGTAATGCAAATGGAAAACAATTCTAGGTAGAAAAGTCTAGGTCAGTGTTACTCAAACTTGGCAACTTTAAGACATGTGGACTTCAACTCCCAGAATTCCTCAGCCAGCATGGTGGCTGGGGAATTCTGGGAGTTGAAGTCCACATATCTTAAAATTGTTGAGTTTGAGAAACATTGATCTAGGTGGAAGTGGGCAGACTTTGTGGGATCTGCTGTCTTTTCCTTAATTTGAACCACAAATGCAACAACCAAAAATCAGGTGCCATAATGCTTCTTAGCAAGCTGACACGTACAATTGGTGAAGGAATTAAAGTAATCTATTAGAGATCTCTAGTGGATTCTGCACTGAGCAGGAATTGGGCTAGACACCTCTAAGCTTCAGCCCACAAGGTCTTCTCACCAAAAATCCCTTTCCTAACTCCTTCCCCCTTTTTTTTCAGTTGCCTAATATAGGGGTCAAAATTTGTTATTTTTGTTATTTTAAAAAAATAATTGTGGATTGCCCATTTTTTGTAAATCTCCCCAAGATTCTTCCAGGAGATCTCAATTGACTTCTCCCTCTCTCAGTTTCTAGTTCAAGGACTTCTTTGCCATGAACTTTGATCAGATAATACCCCATTTCTTCATCTCATTTTTTTTTTCAAATTTTGCGAGATTTGACATGTTTTGCAGAAAGACAGAATCTGCTTACGCTGAAAGTTAAAACCTATCAGGAGAAAATATAGAAGGTGAAGAATAAAACACCTAAATGAATATGCTACATGATGTTCAAGATATTATATGCTCCATGTATGGAGGCGACTTAGATCTCTCAATGGATGGGCACCAAGCAGTTGTAATTGGACATCAGTTGTCCTCACCGTTCACTTGTATTTTTGTCTTTGGCTTGATAAATTCAATTCTGATTTTTTTCTGGGAGATGTTCCAGTGGAATTCGAAAGCAACATCCCTCTTCAGCTCTGATTTTGGAGTTCCCATAAAGAAATGGAGTCCAGCTTCATTTGGAATCCAAGAACCTTTCTGGGGGAGAAGAAAGATTAGTAACATCAACAATGTCAAATGAAGAGTCAAGCTGTGAATTTCAAAACCGACTACACATTGCAAGCTATACCACAAGAATTAGTTCTTAATGTTATACAGCAGGTCCCTGGATTAAGGACAACTCCTAGTTAAGAAGGGACTACCCTAAAGCCTATTATATCAAAAAATTGAGTTAAGTACAATGTTTTGAGTTAAAACACAGTACTACTTTGTGTGTTACTATGTTTAAGATGTTTTAGTGTATTTGGAAGTATTTCTTAAGTGTTTTATATGCATAGAAAGGTAAAATATATACTATATACTAAGACAAACATATGACCAACTCATTGTTTCTCAACCTCAGCTACTTGAAGATGTATGGACTTCAACTCCCATGCTGGCTGGGGGAATTCTGGGAGTTCAAGTCTTCTTCAAGTTGCTGAGGTTGAGAAACACTGGGCTAACTGATGCTAAATAACTGTTCCAACTTACATACAACTTTGACTTAAGGACAGGCTTAGGAATGGAACTTGTTCTTAAACTGGAGACCTGCTGCATATGTTATTTCTGTGTATCTGTCTGTCTCCAGACCAAACAGTGAGAACCAGACCTGAGCGACAAAATTATATGCTGCTTTTATTAAATACTGCTGTAGACTTCTGTCCTGCTTTTTCAGCATAATGGCAACTTTGGCAGGTCCAGGGAATGGAAAAATGAAACTGCTGGTCTTGTCATCAGGGAGGAAAACCTCTGAACACAGCTGCCAACCAAATGTCTTAGACACTACAGTTGAAACAGAAAAACAAAAGAATTAAAAAAAAGTGAAGGAGATTCTTTTGTCATTTGTCCATGAAAATATTCTTATTATCTACAAGCCATATCTTGCTCCAAGAGGGAAATGCATTATGCAAAATGACCTCTAACAAGTCCATTTCTCCTAGGTTATACGGAATTTTTCAAATGGACCAATAAACAATGTCACAATAAATGGAGAAGAAACTGAAGTTGTCAACAATTTCAGTCTACTTGGATCAACAATCAATGCCAAGGGAAGTAGTAATTAAGAAATCAAATGATGTATCACGGTGGGAAAATCTGCCATCAAAGACCTATCTAAAGTTTTCAGAAGTAAAGATGTCAGTTTAAAAACAAAGCTGCATGCCATGGTCTTCTCAAATGCCACATATGCCTGTGAAAGTTGGACATTAAAAAAGGAAGACAGAAGAAGAATTGATGCATTCAAATTGTGGTGTTGGCGAAGATGATTGAAAATACCATGGACTGCCAGAAGGACAAACAAATCAGTATTAGAAGAAATACAGCCAGAATGTTCCCTAGAGGCGAAGATAACTAGGCTTAGACTTTCATTCTTTGGGCACATCATCAGGAAAGACCGATCACTTGCAAAGGACATTGTGTTTGGTAAAGTCGAGGGCCAGTGGAAAAGAGGAAGACCTTCAGTGCGATGGATTGGTACAATTACCGCAACAATGGATGCAAACATTGGAACAGTCAGGCATATGGTGCAAGACCGAACAGCATTTTGTTCTGTTATACATACGGTCACCATGAGTCGTAAACAACTCAACAGCAACTAACAACAACAACAACAAACATGGAATTTTTACCGGCAACGTTATTTTATAAGTGACTTTATTTATTTATTTATTTATTTATTTATTTATTTATTTATTTTTAAATTCTCGGAGACTGCCTGGACAAGTCCTTGCAGTTTTCTTGGCAAGGTTTTTCGGAAGTGGTTTGCCATTGCCTCCTTCCTAGGGCTGAGAGAGAGGGGCTGGCCCAAGGTCACCAGTTGGCTTCATGCCCAAGGTGGGACAAGAACTCCCGGTCTCCCAGTTTCTAGCCTGGTGCCTTAACCACTACTCCAAACTGGCTCTGACTTTAAATTAGGGGATTGGTTAAAAGGATCAGCCTGGGAGCATTCTGCAAAATACAACACTGAACAGTGATGGGTGAGAAATCCATCCATCTTACCTTCCTCAGCAGTGCACAGTTGAGCTTGGCCTGGGAAATGGTCAACTGGTTTTGTTTCTTCCCTTGCAGTGACATACAGTTTAGAGCTATAAAAGAGGGAAAGAAGCAGAGTTCTTATAGTGCAGCTCATTTTGCAGTTTTGATATACAAGAATCACACAGGCTATTTTGTGTGATTCCTGGAGAAAATCCATCTAGGTGGTCGCTAAGGGTCGACGACTTGATGGCACGTAATCAGTCAATCGGTTTTGTGTGATGTTTAGTTGGCTTTTTGAGAAAGGAGCGTTGCTTTCCAATTTTGGAAAAATTGGGTGGGAGAGGGTGGAAAAGGCCAATCCCCTTCTAGAAACCAATGAGATAAGCTGTCATCCCCAGAGATGTCTGTAGGCAAGGAATGGGGGGTGGGGGGGTTCAAATTATGACTTAGGCTTCATGATGACATCCTTCATGATGCTACTGGTGCTAAGTTCATAACTGCATCATTAGAGCAATGATGTCATTGTTATGAATTGCAACTTATTGTCTTACTTGGCAGTGGAATATAAGGAGTAGATAAAAGAGTCCAGCTATGTGAGTGTCTCCCTGCTAGTAATTTACAAGCCACCAGTAAAGCTTACTTACAGTATGTAATGGATTTATCTTTCTTATTTTTCTGTGTTTGTTGTGTTAACCAACAAATGCATCATCATTTTGATGTCATAATGGCTTGCAAGAGATGCCAGTAGCCATCCCCCTTCCTATGGTTTCTGCAACACCAACACAGCCACACCCTAGGATGTTTGTCCTGCCTTTTTTCTACATTCCTACTATTGCCTACTGAGAAAACAATATCCTACACAAACAGCAAAGTGTCTCAGGGCACCTGCTCACCATTTCAGCTTCTGTTGAGGTAGTTCATTTTATACAATGCACGGATCAATTTCTGGAAAGATGAATCTTTTATGCATTTTTTTGAAAAATACAACTCCCATCACTCCAAACCTTCCTATGTTGGCTGGGTCTGAGAAGAGCTGAGATTCCAGAAATATTTGGCTGACCACTGGTTCTGTGTTTAAATCCTTGGCATGGCAGTGGATTTTACCTGAAATGTACAACTTCCATAGCTTCTTCTGGAGTGTTCCAAAAAAACTTAAATTCTTTCCTTTTTTTCACCCGGATTCCTCCATCAAGATTGGTTGATGACCTCAACACAGTTGACCAGTTCAAGCCAGTTTTCCCCAGAACTCCTACAGTTCCCATTTGGGCAGAAATCTGTAGGATAAAGCTACCAAGATATATTGAGAAGAAGAGATTTCATTGTAAGAGTTTTAATGTCTTTTCACTGCCCATCCTCCCAAGATTGGTAGAACCACATCATGATAATAGCAGGCATATCAACTTATTTATTTATTTAGTTAGTTTTCAAATTTCTATCACCGCCCATCTCTCCCAAAAAGGGGACTCTGGGCAGTTTACAATAAAATTTGTAAACTTGATGTATAAATCTCTGCAGGAACGGAGGCTCAAAGTCAGGTCTCATACTTTGTGTTGCTACTACAGCAACGCTCTCTTGCTGTTATATATATTATGATTTCCAAGGTAATAATCTTCAATTGTGAATTTGGAGGGCCAGTTCTTAACTCCCTCTCATCTCAAGATCCAAAAGGCTACCAAAAAGGAAAGAGGTGTCAGCTTGAAGACTTTTGGAAAGTATATGTGTGAGTTTGTGTCTGTCCATCCATTCATCTCAGTGGGAGGAAAACTCATCCCACTGGGAGGAAAAAACCCAAATCAGCTCAAAGAGGACCAAGTTCTTGATGGATGGGAAATCAGAAAAGAACAGAGGATCTGGAATCCTGAACAGGAGGACTCAGGACTCTTGGATTGCATAAGAGTGGAACGGTGGGGGAATACTAGACCAACTTCTGTACCAGAGTAAGGATGGAGACATAAGTAGTCTGGGGAACATGCTGTGGGTAGGTGGGTGCACAACTACTGGATGGAGTCTTGAGTCCCTTGCTATAATTTCTCTCCCAACCCTTCCATTGGGTTGGAAATGATACAAAGAATGAAGACACCTGGAATCAGGAAGAGCCCGGCTCTGGAAGCTCACTACCTTGGCTTGAGGTAGCCATTGATGAAAAAATGGTTGTGTTTCTTGAAGTCTGTATCTCCTCTGGCAGTCAGGTTGACAGCTGCTGAAGCATTAAAACCCAGGAGGACAGGAAGTCCTGAGATGGTTGGAAATAGCACTTCTTCCGTTGCCAAACTCAATCTTTTAATCCACTGGACTTCTTGGCCCTATTGGTAAGTTGATAAAAGGTCAGCCACACGTTATGGGGGGGAAAAAGGGAGCAAAACCAAAATCATGTTAATAAAACCCTTTTTATTCACTCTAGGGAACACAATCAGCATCTAACGGGAGCTTATTAGAACACACCTTTACATCTTCTTATGAATTTATTGGCTTAATTGTTGATTTAAATCAGTGTTTTTCAAACTTGGCAACCTTAAGAGGTGTGGACTTCAACGCCCAGGATTTCGCAGCTGGAATGCTATGTGTGGGGAAGCAAAGTATAACAAACCTTCTCAAGAAGTTTGACGGTTGCCCTCCTGAAATCTTCCATCCCTGCCAGAGGCCTGGAGAACACCATTTGGAAATGATTGTGCCAATTACACTTCTCTTACCTTTAAAACCTTCATCATTAGCTCCGCCAGGTTCAAATAGTAATGTTTTGCTTGGCTTCTGAGATTGCCACAGTCAAGAATCACAAGCTCATTCCCAAAGATTTTTATGTTCAGTTTGCATTTTGGCTTCTGCTTTTTCCCCATTTTTTTGGTGAACTGAAGCATGAACAGGAAGAAAGAGAGGAGAAGGTGACTCCATCATACACTGTCGCAAAATAATTCTGAAACAAAATCCAGCCATTTGGGGCCATCTGCCAGGGGCTTCAAACCAAGACTATATAGAGTCAGCCAGAGGCAGCTGTTAGAGAGAGTGCCAGGAGTCACAACCCAGGAATTGTGCCAGAGGACTAGTTCCAAGGACTGAAACTATGAAAAGTCTAAGAAGAAAATTGAAAACACATCAGAAGTCTACTGATGTCTAGCCAAATGCTCAGATGAACAAAAAATAATTGATCCTTTCCTTTCTTAGAAGACACCAAGGGCCAGCCTTGTTGGACAACCAGTTGGACTACCAGTGAGATGTCCCAAACTATATGTCAAGCTTGATGGATGGGAAATCAGAAAAGAACAGAGGATCTGGAATCCTGAACAGGAGGACTCGGTCTTCCTCTTGGATTGCATAAGAGTGGAACGGTGGGGGAATACTAGACCAACTTCTGTACCAGAGTAAGGATGGAGACATAAGTAGTCTGGGGAACATGCTGTGGGTAGGTGGGTGCACCACTACTGACCCATGCTAGAAGTGAGCTCAGGCACCAATTAGTAGTAACATATTCAGCCTCTGGATACTAGCAAGAGCCATTGCACTAATCAGTAGAAAAGCAAGGTAGGGAAGCTTGGAGCACTACATCTGGAATTCTTTCCTTTCTTAGAAGACACCAAGGGCCAGCCTTGTCGGACAAGGCCAACTCAATACCTAAGAACACTACCAGTGAGATGTCCCAAACTATATGTCAAGCTTGATGGATGGGAAATCAGAAAAGAACAGAGAATCATACTCATGGATGATGCACAGTAACTTACCTTTTTCACAAATTCATTCAACTTATGGTATTGCCCACGTGGACAACTCAGCTTTTCTGTTCTCAGTGTGGTTTTGTTTTCTTTAGGTAGATGATTCTTCAAGCTGAATTGCTTGGATGATGGCTTATTCAGAGGAACCTTGCTCACCATCTCTATTGGAGATTCTGGCTTAGTATGTCTTCCTTTGGTGTCTTGAACTGGGTAAAAGTCAAAGAATGTCCGGACAACATCTTCCATATTCTCGAATCTCACTCCAACCTAAAAAAATGATATGTCATATTTAGAAGGCCACAGGCTCAGACATTCTGCTGCCTGATCTGAAGGACCAAGCTGGCTTTCATCTTAAAACCCTAAATGCTTGGGAGACCAGGTACTTGTTTGCTTCCTTCCATAGTTTGCCACTGGGGCTCGATAACCTTCTCTAGCTGCCCCCATCAAATGAGGGAGACCATCAATGAAAAGGTTTATTCAACGGTGATGTGATATTAGTGGAATGCTTTTTCTTCAGCACTAGAGTAGGATCTTTTTAATTTCCCAAGCATTTGGGGACACTTTTAGAATAATTGAAAAATAATTGTTTTTTATATATACTGATTTTATACTTTGTGTTTATTATTATCATCACTATTAATATTAGCATTAGCATTACTATAGGTGGTGCCGGTGTTGACCTTTAAGGCCCTTCGTGGCATGGAACTGGGTTATTTGAGTGACCACCTCTCCCCGATTTTATCTGCCCATCCCACTAGATCTAGCAGAGTTATTGTTAATGTCACATGTTCCGTTGTCTAGGGAGCTACATTTGGTGACCCTAGGCAGGTCTTTTCTGCTGTGGTGCCCACACTGTGGAACCTTCTCCCCCCAGAGATGCGGTCGGCCTCATCACTCCTAAGCTTTTGAAGGTCCCTCAAGGCCTGGTTATGCCAGGAGGCCTGGGGACCCCAGGTGATGGGTGAACTAGTGAGGTGGCTCTGTTATTAACATCCCTTCGCCTAGAATTTTCTTTTCAGTTTTAGTTCTGTTGTTACAGTTTTTAATGTTTTTAAACCATATACAGATTTTAAGTATATCGATTTATTGTTTTATTGCATTATCGTACGCTGCCTAGAGTCGCTCTTGCGAGATGGGCTGCTGTATAAATCCAATAGATAAATTAATAAACAAACAAACAAATAAATAACTGAACTTGCCTCTAAGAGGTTGAGAGCACGTCCCAGCAGATGAATTGTGAAATTTGTCAGGATCAGACGTGGGATAAAAGAGGCAGGTGAAAAGATGATCTTGGCCTCGGCATTTCCACTTGCCATCGCTGCAATGCAAAGTCCCCAGACCACATCAGTTAGAAGCAAAACCTGTCTTACTGAAGCGTCCAACTGCATGTCTTGATCATACAGGTTCATATTTCAGGTATGGGATTGAGTGCACATCTGTATTCATCCTTTTTTAATTAAATACTATGTAGAACAGCCTTTCTCAACCTTTTGACCCTGGAGGAACCCTTGAAATATTTTTCAGGCTTCAGGGAACCCTTGGACATTCAGGTTCAAATATAAGCCAGAAGTTACAAAATCATTATATTTGTTTCCTGAGTAGGCCTGCTATAGGAATTAAAGTGTTCTTAAACTGAAAATAAAGAATTAAACTTACTTCTTTAATGTGAAGTTTCCCAAATTTGAAATAATTTTTTTAATAAATTATGATCTCCCAGGAAACCCCTGGTGACTTCTCATGGAACCTGAGGGTTCCATGGAACGCTGGTTGAGAAACCCGGATGTAGAAAATGATTCCCTTTACCCAGAAACAGGGAGAAAGGCAAATGGTTTTCTATATGAAAGCATGTACTTCTTTTCTTTCTATCTTTTGTATACCAAAAGGTTCTAAACATTAAGGAATAACATATAGAATCTACAGACATGATGGCCATGTTTTTTCATAAACTGAAAAAATGGGTCTACAGATAATTTCAGATGTCTGGAAAAATGTGATTCAAGGCAAAGCTGAAACATTCAATTATTGATCATTCTGTATTGCCCAAGGTTTGAGGGCTAATGCATAAAAACACAAGGACTCATTCATTCATTCATTCATTCATTCATTCATTCATTCATTCAGAATTCTCAAAGCACAGTGCTTAATGCATTTATCTACCTGAGTGGAAGGTAATGTCTGTGTAGGAAGAAAACTTCCACGCTTCCCAGTCAAATTCCTTGCTAATGATGTCTTCAGGCAGAGAATTCCTAAGATGCTGTTTCAGTGGGTCTTCTGTTTTTAAGAGCTCAGAAAGATGGCTCCAGACAAAAGAGCCCACTTAAAAAAAAGAAGAAGATATACAGACACCAAAAAACAGTTCAATTATTGGAAAGCAGAAGCTAAACCTGAAGTGGAAACAGCATGAACCCCCTAATTTGATGACCTCAGAGATGTTGGATTACTGCTGTACTTCTATCTTGCAAAAATCCAAAATATTATGACCAGATTCTTATATTGGAATAATCCATAATATACTTTGATTGCCTGAAGCTGGATGTTTGGGGCAAACCCAGGCACTGTTGTTCATAAATCATAGTATGTGGCTTTGTGTCCTAAGCGAAGCCTGTAATGGTGTGTGAGAAAGACCTTGGGAGTTGGGATGAAGAAATGCTGCCTAGAGAATGGTTCGATAAGAGAGGGCATAGCCCGCAGCTGCATAATGGGAAGGGCAAAAGTCTCAGAAGGGACCCTCCCTAGTTCCTCGGGCTGTAACGGAGCTGGGAGGAGATCTGTATTTTCAGACTTGCAACATTCTGTTAATGTAGCTTTATAATAAAGTAGAATTAACTCATCTGGTCATGTTCCCTGTCTGGTCTACCTGGGAAGGCTGACAAGCCAGCAAATTGCAGATTGTCCAATAAACTGTAGCTTGGCAAAGAGAAGTGAGCAGAGACATTTTGCACACTGTAGTCCTAAGCATGTCTTCCTAGAAGGAGCATCCCATTGAGTTCAGTGGCACTTTTTCCCAATTAAATATGCATATGATCGCAGCCTAAATAATGCAATAGCATGTTCATTCAGAAGTAAGTAAGAAAGAAGTCCCTTAGAATTCAGTGAAGCTTGTAACCAAATCCTTGGTTAGGATAGGACATAGGACAATAGCTAAATATTCCAGAGGTGAAGAATATCTAGGGAAAGACTACCTCTTACCTTGGCTAGATTTCTCCTCCTGCAAAGTCCATTTAATGTGGTTAAATAAGTCTTTGCTTGGACATTTCATGGCCATAAGATAAGAAGCAATTCTTATCTCAACATTCTCATCATAGGTTTGAAACAGATGGACCAACACAGCACGCTAACATGAAGGAACCAACAAGATAGGGTAAAGAAACAGTTTATCAAACGGGGATCACATCCATCCATATCTCATTCCATTTTCTCAACAATCTCATTAACTATTGATTAGCCTTAGTACAAGATTTTGTTAAGGCTTGATATTCAAATGTAGAGAAGAAACAAATTACTGGGTGCTGGTCAAGCAGCCATTCTGAACTACTTATTTTGTAACATGTCATTAAAGCACAGTTTATGCTAACCATCAGTCTGGGAATCACTAATGCCTTTGTAAGCCACTCTGGGGGAAAAAAACTAGGTTTTGAAGTATGCCTGTAAAATAAAATAACAATTAATAAAATAAAATAAAATAAACCAACATATGGTGCAACTACACTCAAATATTACATACAGTTCTAGTCACATCAAAATGGTGTTATAGAATTGGAAAAAATTATGGGTGACTTATACGATTGCAGAACTACAATCAACTTCCCTTTGAAGAAAAGTTGTAATAGCTTGGTTCACATACCAGCTAAACTCTAAGGGGTTTTGGTTTTAGCTTCATATGTGTGCAAATCCAAACACAGGGGTTTGTAAATCATGGTTTATGGCTACGGCGATGTCTGATTTGAGTCCTGAATCAAGCCATTAGGGCTTTTTAAAGAATCACAATTAAGATAACATTTGCTACCAATGTAGCATTTTAGCTCACATAAAAAGCAAGTGAAAAAAGTAAATCAATACAGTAGATCCCACGTTCATAATACCAGATCCCAGGATCATCCAATGAGGCTGGATGGGAAGAGAGCTGGATCTTGTGGTCACATACTCAGATCTATCAGTTGTGTCCTTGGCACCCTAATTTATTCCTTCTCTACTGCATTAACGTGTATTTTATTGAAAATGTGATGGACATAAATCAACTTTACATCACCCACATTGGCCGCACAGGGAATGCGACGGAAGGCTTCAATGGCTGCCAGCCGGATTTCGGTAGGGTTGCTTTTCAGCACCGCGCAGGAACTCAGGAGAGTTGTCAAAGATGTTGCCGCCAGTCCTGCATTTCCAATCGCATTTAAAATCAGTTCCATCTGAGAAGCCAAAGTGAAGTTGAATGAGACACCCCACAAATTAGTCTGGAAGTACAACAGCCCTCACAACAAAAGAAGACTTGTTTTTCTTCATCTTTAATCAAGCAGGAAGACTCTACCTGAGGGGTTTCCTCCAGTTTGGACCCAGTGCATTTTCTTCCTAGGTGTCTTCCAAGAATCTTCATAACCCTCAGCACGGCTGGTACTTGCTCACAGCTGGTTCTCGAGGAGCAGAAGTGATGCAGTAAAGAAGTCAACCCTAAGAATGTTATTTGCCGCTCCCTGGGTAACTCTAACAGAGGCTGGACAAGAGAGATGTAGGCAAATAAACCCATTAGGTTTGTTTGTTGATTTATTTATTTCTCGCCTTTATTATTTTTTATAAATATTTCAAGGCAGCGAACATATCTAATATTCCTTCCTCCTCTTTTCTCCACAACAGCAACCGTGTGAGGTGGGTTGGGCTGAGAGGGAGGGACTGGCCCAAGGTCACCCAGTCGGCTTTCACACCTAAGGCAGGACTAGAACTCTCCTGCCATGCCTGATTGGCTCTTGGGCTGAGAGAGTGGGACTGGCCCAAGGTCACCCAACCGGCTTTCATGCCTAAGGCAGGACTAGAACTCACAGCCTCCTGGTTTCTAGCCCAGCATCTTAACCGCTAGACCAAACTGGCTCTCTATGTTTTTTCCCCTCAATTATATTACATAATTGGGGGGAAAAAAATCAAGAAATTAGCCCTGGAGACAAATGTGATGAAGAACCTAAAATGTTCTAGGGAGAATCTGGGGACCCTGGTAGAAGATCAAATACTGGGTTGTATGGACCAGTGGTGTGACCTGGAGGAAGGCACCAGATGCCAGTCTTAACCAACTGTGACAGACTTGGAGGGCCCAGGAGCTGAAGCGAAAGGTCTCCATTTCTGCCCTCCTGTCCTTATCTTTAAGCCCTGGCACTGTCGACATATGGCCTAAAGTTATGATTCTTGAATTGATTCTCTCTCTCTCTATATATATATATACTGTGTGTGTGTGTGTGTGTATAAATATATATATATATATATATATATATAAGGTAAAGGTAAAGGTTTCCCTTGACCTTAAGTCCAGTCGTGTCCAACTCTAGGGGGCGGTGCTATCTCCATTTCAAGGCCGAAGAGCCGGCGTTTGTCCATAGACACATCCGTGGTCATGTGGCTGGCATGACTACACGGAACGCCGTTACCTGCCTGCCGAAGCGGTACCTATTAATCTACTCACATTGGCATGTTTTCGAACTGCTAGGTTGGCAGGAGCTGGGACTAGCAACGGGAGCTCACCCCGTCACGCGGATTCGAACTGCCAACCTTCCGATCGGCAAGCTCAGCAGTTTAACCCGCAGTGCCACCGCGTCCCTTAAGAAACATACTGGGTAGATAATTCAATATGTTCCAACCAACCAATCAACCAACCAACTTCACTGTGGATTGAGATGGTAGTCTGGTTCATACAACCACCTGTGATTTTAGATTAGTTTTAGATTAGCATCTTGTGCAAATACAGCTGATACATCTACACAAGCAGCCACAATCAAGCCATTAGTTATCTTGCTTACAGCCAAAGCATCAATCATGCCTGCAGTGGGCTCTGGGATGAAGGCTAGTGACCTCAGGAAACGCTCAATGTGGTCATCTTCCACTTCTTGGAAAATAATCAGCTTTTTCATCAGGACAACGCAGGGTTCAGTTGCGCAAAAGGGAAGTGCATCCAACAAAGGTTGCCTGAAAGAAATATGAGAATGGCAACACAGATGGAACATAGATGGAACATGTAAAGAATTGACAGTTTGATAGGTTGGTTGATAGGTTGAGATTCATAGGTTGGTTGATAGGTTGAGATTCATAGGTTGAGCTTGAATCCAGATTAATCTATGGGACATAAACTCAGGCCTAAGACAGACAGATGGCTGATCTAGACAGGTTAGCCTTGTGAGAAGGCAAAAGGGTGTTTTCCACCATCCATGGGCTCTACATTGTTTATTAGCCCCAGTTGGATGTTTACAGTCAAGAAAACTCAATTCTCACAGAGGCTCATTTGATTTATTGAAAGGAAAATGGGTTACAGAATTTGGAAACTGGATATGTACATACTGTATATTTTAGGTAAAGGTAAAGGTAAAGGTTTCCCTTGACGTAAAGTCCAGTCGTGTCCGACTCTAGGGGGCGGTGCTCATCTCCGTTTCAAAGCCTTGGAGCCGGCGTTGTCCATAGGACACTTCCGGGTCATGTGGCCAGCATGACTCACGGAACGCCGTTACCTTCCCGCCGAAGCGGTACCAATTAATCTACTCACATTTGCATGTTTTCGAACTGCTTGGTGTGCAGAAGCTGGGACGAGCAACGGGAGCTCACCCCGCCACGCGGTTTCGAACCGCCGACCTTCCGATCGACAGCTCAGCGGTTTAACCCGCAGCGCCACCGCGTCCCAATAACTGTATATTTTAGCTTCCATTTATCCTGAGGATGTAAAAGTTGAGCCTCTTTGGTACCTTTGATCCTCTTTCTAACTGTCCCTTGATTAATTGGGAGGTTGCTACCCATTTAGAAAAGATAAATGAAATGTCCATTGGTTGTTATTTGGCAATACTTTGCAAACATCCATTCTTGTTTTCAGAATTCCATTTCACTGAGGCTGAAAGATTCGGCACAATGGAATTTATTTATTTATTTATTTATTAAATTTCTCTGCTGCCCATCTCGTACACAATGACTCTGGGTGGCTTACAAAGAATAAAAATAATATAAAAACATCTAAATACAATATGAATAGAAAATATAAAATTCAAAATGGGCAATAAGCTCTTATCCTGGCCCTCTCACAGGGCCAACCACCCCCCCTGAAATAATTCAAATTAGTTTGATAGGCAAAAGAGGAAACTTACATCTTAACTTTGGTTGGCTGGCTCGTGAGTTCTTTAAAAAGCATAAGATGAAAACTGATAGACAAACTGATGGAACATGGTCAGGAGGGAAAGAAATGGATAGTAGTAAATGGCTGGCTGGCTGGTTGGATGTTGAAACTCTGCGTTATTTCTCACTTGTGTATTAAAATGACAATTAAGCAGCGACTTTGCAGAATTCTGGGACTCCCTAGGAGTTTCAGGTAGCTCTGGAGTAAAAGGCTGTGCACCTCCGCTTTGTGTTGACAGAATCTTGGAATTCATTTATCTACTGAACATCCATAGATTTTAAAAAAGGTTGATATGAACCATATAAAAGTGGTTCAAGAAAAAGAAAAGACATCTAAACCATCAAACTTTGGAACCAACATGGATATCAAACATGAGTGACTATATATGAAACAGATCTAACATCTTCTAACGGCACTTGCAATGGTACAAAATCTCACAACTTCCATAGAAATTGCACTAAATAGGTCCTTAGTAAGACGCAAACCAATTCCGTTGGGGACCAACATGGCCATCTACTGCTTAGGGGGAAAACCTAGGCTTGGTATAAAGACAGCTCAGTAGGACATGTTCAATTCTCTCAACCTCTGTTTCTGAGCACATGTGTAAGTGTTCTTGATATGTGATTTGTTCACTCTCCTCTGCATCATACTCAAAGATAGAGTGTCCATAAGTGTAAACACCCTCCCTATGTGGAGCAGAATGAGAGATCTTGGGGTTGACCTTGAGAAATCCTAATTAAACGTTCCCCATTGCCCCATGAGCTGCTTCTGGGCCCATTTCTAGCTGCCTTACCAGTTGCCTCGACATTTGGAAGAAGGTCTCTGCCATAGGTCCATTAAGGCATCAGTGGAGACCTGTCTAAGTGCAAACACCAAATTCAGGAATATATCCGTAGGCTGGGGAGAAAAGAGGACCTGGATCAGTGTTTATAAGTTTAAAAATCAACAGTCTGAAAAATGTCTCCCAGTACCAAACTGGATGGAAGGCAAAACATCATAACCATGTTCTGGAGAAGGTTTACCCTGGAGAGACTGGAAAAACTGCAGAGAAGAAAAGTGAAGTCTCCTTCAAATCAGAGTCAACTTCTGGTAACTCCATAGACATCTCTTTACAGTTTTCTTGATGACATACAAGACAGAAGTGGTTTTTATTTTTCCAGGATGTTTTAAACTTCCTAGTCTAATTTACTGACCTTCCATAGCCCTTGGATCAGTGTTCCTCAACCTTGGCAGCTTGAAGATGTGTGGACTTCAACTCCCAGAATTTTCCAGCCACTCTTGCTGGCTGGGGAATTCTGGGAGGGGAAGTCTACACATCTTCAAGCTGCCAAGATTGAGAAACACTGCCTTGGATGGTGGTTTCCCATCCAAATACTAACTAGGTCCAGTCCTGTTTAGCATCTTCAGGATCAGCCATAGTTGACTAGGTGCTGCCACCTAGTGAACATGGGAAGATGTTTTGTACCTAGAACCACCTCCAAACCTAACTTGCAAAATTTTTATATTCTTTGTGTTTATTTTTAAATACCTTCCCCCATTTTTCCTTCTTGCTAGCCATTGTTACATTTGACTCATACTTGAGAGAAAGAAGAGTGTACTTTTTCTCTTTTGCTATCCAATGTTAGTGCTTCCAGAAGCCAGACCACACAGAGGTCTCACTTGAGGCATGAATGACCAGGCTCAAATTATCCTACGTTAGGCAAAGGCCTAGCTCTCTTGAAATCCATAATGCTGGGAAAGTTGGAAGGAAAGGGAAAAGGATGACCAGAAACAAAGTGGGTGGATTCAAATATAGGGGTGATGGGTGCAAGTGTAGAACACCTGAAGGACCAGGTTGGGGACATATCCTGTGGAAGGTAAGAGTGGTTGGTAAGAGTCAGCAATGACTTGACGATATATAATCAGTCAATTAAGATGCAACTTTGGCAGGGCTCTGGGGATCAAATAGAAGCTTTATGGAGTCACATGTTTATGGATCCTCAAGCTATGTACCCTTGGTGCTTTTCTAGAGCTTCTTCAATTAAAAAGAAGAAGTCAACCAAAAGTCTTGCTACTTTGGAGGGGAATCTAACTCACAGGGAGTCCCCACCCCCCAAACCAGCTCTTTTTTTCCTACCTCCCTTTGTATAGCTTCCTTTTTCTCCATGTCTGCCTTGGAGCCTTTTGCTCAATTCACAGCCCATTATTTAATCTGCATTTACATTCAATCTGTTCCTACAATGGGTGGGCCACAACTCTATAGAGGCTCCCCTGTGAGTGACAAGCATTTCCTCCTCTGCTTTCAATGGGGATGAGTGAGATTCCCCCCAGCCCTCTTTTATTCTTGTTTTGCTTGCCTGAATGGAACATATAATCTCACCCCATTGGAAAGCAAAATAATAGCAGGGAACAAATGAGACTATGCCTGGCTAGTAAAGACGGGGTTTCCACGGCAATCTTGTGGACATTTCCCATAAGCCTCTTTCTAGACAAGAGGATTTTTTTTTAAAGGATGCTGATTTGGAGATAAGGAGAATGGGTGGGTTGGAGCAGAGAACATAACACAGATACTATGCCCATAGAGATGTAGTCAACACAGGACATAAGGAGAACAGCAGGTTACCTGTTGTAACAACAACAACAACAACAATAATAATAAAGACAAAAGAGTCTGGAAGGTGGGCATTGAAATACCTGGAGACAGCAGAAGAGAAGAGAAAGAACTGGAGAAAATCACAAAATACAAAGACCTGCAAATAGAAGGATGACGACTGTGGCAAAAGGAAGCAAAGGTAGTACCAATATTAATAGGTGCCTTGGGTGCAATTTCAAAACATCGGGAGCATCACTTGAACACCATTGCAATTGACAAAATTACCATCGGTCAATTGCAAAAGGCAGCTTTACTTGGAACAGCTTATATCCTGCCATGATACCATTAACATTATTAAACAACAACATCTGCCTATCCCAGGTCCTTGGGAAGAACTCGATAGGACAAAATTGCCAAATCCAGGCTAAACATCTGGCTGATTGTGTGACCAACCATAACAACAACTATTAATAATTAACTTCTGTTTTAAAGGCAGACCAATTACCATGGACAGAGACATATGTTCTGCTCAGGTCAGAAGGATACGGTTTAGATCACTAGCGGCTTGCTGTCAGATTGAGGCATCCATTGAATGAGCAGTTTCCCCACTAACTGCATGAAAGTCATTATATCAGTAGTTTTTCTTTCAGGCTCAGGCAGTTTTGGCACCCCGATCATCATGAGATCTTGTATGAGGATGAATTTTTAAAAATGTAAGATGTTGGCATCCTCATGGGAGATCTTGTGAAGATTCCAGGATTGCCTACAAGATTGCAGATGTTTCATGCAGTTGAGAGAACTCGAGGTTCTGCCCAAAAGATTTTATTTTATTTGGGAGGGGCTGAAGGCAATCTTGGAGGCGTGGCAGGCACTCTAGAGTCGAGGAGCTCTGTGTGGCCAATCATTATCACATTCAGTAAGCTACCTCAGGATCCTTGGTAGGTTTCATGCAGAGCCTCTGGAGCACATCAGCTACTACTTTCACCTCCTCCTCTTGGGACAATGGGGCCGTTTTTTCTTTTTCATAGAGCAGGCTGCTTTCATAAATGTCACTGGTGGCTACTAGAGAAATGAAACCGGCATTATATTACAGACGTAGGAAATAAACAGAGAACACCATCTGAAGATATTTGTTCCCTAATATGGGACAGTACGTTCTATTCTTCTTCCCTGGTGTGTGGAAGTACCTATTTTATTTTGGAATCCAAGGAGAAGCAACATCTCCAAAGCACTTCTGTCCAGAAATGGTGAATTAAAGAAGTATCACTCACTGTTCTTTTGCTGTACCCAGTAGTAGGGTTGGCCATGCAACAGTCATACCATTCATTTGCTCTTGCTTGGAGACATCAACTAACCTTTTTCCCGGGATCCAGCATCAGCTTCAGTGAGGAACAGTTTCAGTACTGTCCGAGTCTGCATCTTCACTCCATTGCCCTTCCTTGCAGGAGGTGTAACGAGGTGGGACTCAATACATTTAACTTCTTCAAGGATTCCCTTCTCCTCAAACCTCTGGAGACATTCAAGTTTGGATGACAGAAGCTGCTCCTGGGATTGAAACAGACACATGGGATCTAGTGGGATCAGTGATGTGTACCTAATCAAAGCCATTTTAGACATAAAATGGAGGCCAATTATTTTTCATTTAGCGATGCTAGGTCTAACTGACATCATTGCTGTTAAAACCCACCCCAAAGCAGGACACAATCAAAGAACTATTTATTTATTTATTTATCAAATGTTGCCACCACCCATCTCCCCCAAAAGGAGGTTTATAATAAGTTGTAATAACTTTCCATTTCAATAAATAAACAATTTGTAAATTCAGTTCAATAAAATCCACCATATTTAAAACCATGTCCTCCCTACAACATCTAAATGACAGAACAGGACACTGATTTCCCCTAAAAATGGGATTCCTTTTTATTTATTTGTTGAATTTGCATTCTACATGGTGGTTCACATTTTATATATACAGTAGACCTAATGGAGAAAGAGGCCCTGTCTGTTATTCCCGAGAGTCTGTTAAATCCAAAAATGCATCATTCGTATCAGTTACATCATTTGTTGTGATGCAAATGACGTAAGTAATCTAGACCACTTTGGATACAACAGATTTATCTGTGAAATTCCAATGGTATGCATTAAATCCATTAAACTGAACGGATGGTTTCTATACAGTGATGTAGACCTAATCCACAGCCCAGCAAAATAGGGGGAGAATAAGAATTTCTTGCTCTATGAATGAACATCAAGGAGGACCCATTCCTGATATGGCTGCACATTTAACACAAGTTGACATTTGGTAAACTGAAGTCTCCTTCATATCTAGACTCCACTTCCACACCCATACTCACTAGCACTGATGATGGTACCTAGTCAGGTAATAAAATGTCTGCAAGCAAACAACCAAGCTCAGAGAGCACCAAGGACTCCACAATATTTAGATTGTTTTCAAGTGCATTATAATGAGCCACTTATGGCAGAGAAATTAAGGTTTGGTGCCACTGTTCTTACCAATGCATTGGGAAGAGCCACAGATCTCAGAGCAGTAAATCCAGAAAAATGGTGAGAACACAGGTTGAAATCTTTCATCTTCAGAAGGAGTGTGCCCTTCTGTTGGTACTGAGTGGGACATTTCCCTGAAATATCCACCTAAAGTAACAATGTATCAGGAAAACAAAGTCAGGTTTACTGTCCTTGGTTCCCAAAAGTCTAATTCCAACCCATAACTTAACAGAAACAAATGAGATAGGGTGAGAAACGCCACTGAAATGGTAGGACAGGAATGAGACACTTCTGGACCATAGATCTGATCTAGTTTGTCAGGCTGACAAATCTGGGCTTTCTCTCGGTGTTCTGGTTCTCTCCCATGAGACTTAACAGTGCGTCACACTTACAGACAGTATGTTGCAACCACAGCAATGGTTTGTTCATTCCTCTTCCTAAAAATGCAAACAGCTTTTTAGAAGCTGAGATATAAATAGTGGCCGCCATGGGTCAGAAGAGCATGGGGTTGCCAAACTCACAGTGCACAGCCTTCTTGCCTTTTGTTCTTCCAACTTCACAAAAGGCTACTGAGACATTTGACTGAGAGATTCAACAGTGATTCAGTTGATTTGACAATTGGATTCCATGTTCCTAATTGAATCTCTGAAAGATTCGAAGTATTGGAACAAATGATTCAATTTCTGAAAGATTCCGACCTGATCTAGAGATATGACCAGCAAAAATGCACTTTCTCCAATTTGAAAAACCACATCAAATTGATTTTCAATTTTCCAAATCAATTTGAAGCCTGAATTAAACTGATTATATGGATTTGACTTTTCAAAGTGATTTGGCAATAGAAACCAAATTAAGTCTTATTTGCGTACCCTTAGCAAATAAACTAAGACAAACCAATCCTGATAGTCAATGTGGGGATGCAATGCAGGTAAAAAAAGGAGGGAGGGGGCTTTGAATGCACAGTTATGGTCACTATCTTCACTTTTTCACGCCCTTCCCCCAGGCACTCCTGCCCAAAAGTTTGCCAACCTTTGATTTAGGGTGGTGTCAAGAAGCAACATAGACCAAAAGTAGCAGGTTATTACCAATGCAAATATCCAAAACTGACTTTCAGTGTCTGGAAAGCTTTAAGAATTAGATTAAAAAATATACAGTATACGAATGGGCCAAACTCAGCTTTGAGATCAAGAGTTTCACCTCTTCCACGCTGTTGTTGGCAGCTGCTGTCAACGATGATGTCTGGAGAGCACTGAGGATACCCCGTTTGATGTTTAGGGCCCAAGTTGACTCATTCTTCTGGGGAAAGATCTTCAGAACTTTCCCATTATAAAAACAAAACCACAGTGGGTATTGCTCCAGTACTTCCCTAGAAGACAACAAAGAGGAAGATTTTTTTTTTTTCCATTTGTAAGCTAAGGAAATGTGGACACATTATGCAAACACCCAGATCTCTGGAGAAGTCTATAATGCTGGGAAAGGTGGAAGGAAAAAGGAGAAGAGGATGACCAGCAGCAAGGTGGGTGGACTCAGATACAGTGGCAATGGGGGCACCATGGGAAGGCTGGGGGTGGGTAGATCATCATGGAAAAAATCTGTCCGTGTGGTTGCTAAGAGTTGACACCAGCTTGATGGCACATGATCAATCAAGTTGAGGAAAAGGGAATTTGTGTTCACTAGCAATATATATGGGGAATTCCACACAGCTTCCACCATAAACCAGTGAGGAAATCTAACAACATCCATTCAGATATTCTCTTGGCCAGCAAAAGTCATTTTAGATCAGCCTCTGCAAAAAAATAAAGAAACATAATTTTACTACATTGCACAGGAACAAATAAAGCTGTGTGGAGGAGATTTTGGAATGGGGCCAAATGTCTCCTACCATGGATTAACCCTACCGAGAATAGCTTTTTGAGCATCCAATGTTTGTTCCCTGTTTTGCAAGAACGTAATGCAGCTATTGTTTCTATGGGGAAGGAGGGTGGGGGGGGCAAAAAAAGGTTCCTTACTTAGGCCAAGCCTTTGAATTTGCTTGCAGAAAAATGACCCATCTTTTCCCCCCACAAGAAACAGAAGAACAAGAACGTTAACAATTTCTGACTTCCCTGGAAGGAAATTTGGCAAAGATCACAAATTTTCTTTTATAGTTCTCACGCTGTGGGACAAAGGTGGTTGCAAAGTTCTAGGAAAGGTCATCGAAGGACTGCTGATGGGATTCAGATTTATTTTACCTCCCAGGTTTAATACTCAAGTAAACTCAAAATGGACCACTGCAGAGACCTCATAGTAAGTCTAAATGCCTCTTGACCAAATGCTTTGATATTCAGGGCACTGCATCTGGGTGTCTGATATTAAGGTTTTCTGGGGTGGCGGGGGGGGGCAGCGTTGCGAATGCTTAGGCATTCACTTAGGCTCGCTCCTCCAGCCAAAGGCAGACCAGCACAGGCTTGGCAGCCAATGTTTGAAAGGCTGGGAAAGTAAGTAAATGTGACAAGAGGAGTGGGGGGATTTAACAGGAACAGACAACAGAAAAAGAGTTGGGAAAGTGGCTGGTGTTCGAAGGATTAACCGTGACTACAAGTGGATAGGTTCCTTTGCATACCAACTTACACTATCTAGACCAGGGTTTCTCAGCCAGGGTTCTGTGGCACCCTCGGGTTCCACAAGAGGTCACCAGGGGTTCCCTGGGAGATCATGATTTATTTAAAAAATTATTTCAAATTCGGGCAACTTCACAAGAAAGAGGGAAGCTTCATTCTTTATTTTTAGTTTTAGAACACGGTTAATGCATGTAGACAGGCCTACCCAGGAATTGAACATAATAATTTTGCAACTTCTGGCCTATCTTTGAGCCTGAATGTGCAGGGGTTCCCCGAGGCCTGAAAAACATTTCAGGGGTTCCTCCAGGGTCAAAAGGTTGAGAAAGGCTGATCTAGATATAAGCTGTCAGTCCTTCAAGATAGACCAGGCAGGAAACCAATATCAGGAGGACTAACACTACCTTTATGGTAAGATTACAGTAACAGAACCCTGCAAGATGAAAGTTTTTCTCCCCTCCTTCACTTTTACTTTCCAGAAAACTAGGGAGGGTCTCTTCTGAGATGCTTCCTACACCCCCATTTCTTCTGTGGGCTAAGATATCTCTTGTCTGACCAGGCTGCAGCTCTTCCTCCTGTCTCCCAAGATTATTCTCACGGCCCATCATATAAGCTTAATGCACACAACAGAGTGAAGACTAGGCTTGGGTTAATTAAATACAAATATTCTGTTCAAGTAACATGCAATGCTGAAATAAACACTGTTATGGCTTAATGTGATGTCCTGGGTCACCCAACATTTATTTTTACCTCTATTTATATTATTTATTATTGTATTTTACTCTCTGTATTTATGGTTATGGTTTTTGTCATGAGTAAGGATGGCGAGCAGGGGGCTCCCATCCAGACTGTTAAGCGCATGCATAGCACTGAGGAATTGGTCAGTCATTCAAAGAGACACAGATTGGGACCGCCTTAACCTTTGGGGTTTATATGTCTGGGTTTTTCCCACGTTTCTTCAGTTTGTTAGGATTACTGTTATGTATTAGCAATAAACATTAGAGACCAGTTCCCTGTCTCAGAGTGTTTCCTGGGAGTCAGGACAGTTTTAATCGATTGTTGTAAACCGCCCAGAGTCCCCCAATGGGAGGAGATGGGCGGGGATAAATTAGATAGATAGATAAATAAATAAACAAACAAACATCCTGAGCCAAGGCCTGGATTCCCACAAGTCACTGAACCAGCAGTATCCATGGTGTGTGTGTGTGTGAGAGTGCGTGCGTGCAAAAAGGCAAGACAGCAGACATGGTGACACAACCTAAATTGGCCTTTTACCACTCTGTGCCCCAGGGAGGTGGCTGCACTGCATCACAAGCTCCCTGCCCCTATTTTAGACTAGTCTGGTGTAAAGTGTGAACCCCGTCCTAGAGCAGCGTTCCATCTAGTAAAATCTTGCCCATCTGGCTCAAGGGCTGTTGTTTTGAATGCAGAGCTGTTTTACCTTAAATTGTCATTTTCATTTATCAGCTTCACCTCGGATTCAAAGATGGCTTTGATCTGTACTCCTTGCAACTGGGGACAAGAACAGAAGTCAACACATTTCAACCCTCAAGTGGCTGAACAGAAAAAGTAAGATGTCGGAGAAGTTAGAAAGTTGTAAACCAGTTTAGGATCTCAGATTAGAGGCCAGGACTGGCCCAAATAAGTACTTTTTGAAATATAAAAGAAAGATGGGGGACATATATTTTAAATAATCAAAGTTTATGACTATTCTCTAATGTTCTGAGGGAAAAAAACATACGCACAAACTCTTAAGCCCTTACAGCAGTGTTTCTCAACCTTGGCAACTTTAAGACGTGTGGACTTCAACTCCCAGAATTCCCTAGCCAGCCATGCTGGCTGGGGAAGTCTGAGAGTTGAAGTCCACACATCTTAAAGTTGTTAAGGTTGAGAAACACTGCCTTACATTAACAGTGGATACAAGAAGTTGGCAGGTATTTTCCTTTGCCCATCTCCCCAAAATGAAACACATCTTTGAGAAATGAGTTGGCATCTTTGCCAGACACAGGCCAGCTCTCCTGAACCTCTCTTTAGCTTGAAATGAGGTTGAAACACATGAGCTTTTTCATTTGCTCCTGCAGTCTCTGATTTCCCTTGCTGTGGAACCAAAAGTGATTACAAAGCCTATGCTCCTGGTTGGCAGGTAACTGTTACCTTTGGAACCTGGGTGGTCCTCCTCTGTTTCTTTGCAAAACTGGAGAGGAGTGATGGCTTGGAGCCTGGGTATCTAAGAGATTGCCTTTCCAGATAGATTCTGCTCATCTGATCCAGATGGCCCAAGAACATCTGTTAGGTTCTCACCTACCAGGAGCTACAACAGGAAGGGGCCCAATGGTGGGCATTCTTAGTGGAGACTCCCTTTCTCTGGAGCTGCTTATCCCTTAAGGCAAGGATGGTTCCCACTTGATGGCCTTCCAGAAGCTGGCAAAAACCTGGCTTTTCCAGAAGGCCTTTGAGGTTTGACTATGGAGTCATCCACACCAGGTAGTCCTTTACTTATGACTATTTGTTTAGCAACTATTTGAAGTTACAATGGCACTGAATGAAGGAACTTACAACCAGTTCTCGCACTTATGGCCGTTGCAGCATCCCTGTGGTCACATGATCAAAATTCAAGCACTTGTCAACCAGCATGTATTTACAATGGTTGCAACGTCCTGGGGGTCATGCGATGGCCATTTGTGACTTTCCCAGCTGGCTTCCGACAAGCAAAGTCAATGGGGGAAGCTTAACAACGATGTGATTCACTTAATGGCTGCGGTGAGTCACTTCACGACAATGGCAAAAAAGGTTGTAAAATCAGGCATGACTCACTTAACCATCTCACTTAGCAACAGAAATTGAAGTCCCAATTGTGTTCATAAGTCGAGGACTACCTGTAAAGTAATATTTTGTATTCTTTATTACTATTGTTGTTCTTTACCACTACTATCTGTAAACTGCCTAGAATCCATCTGGACTGAGGTGATAGAGAGACAGATAGACAGACAGAAGCGCAGGAACTGGAGTTAAACGGTCCACAGAGCAATCTCCGAATCAGACTTGGAGCCAAAGGAGACCTGCACTCCTTGTATGATGACTTTAAGCTTTTAAAATCCCCCCCTGCCCTGCCTCCAGTTGCTTTTATTTCCAGGGAAGAAAACTAACGCTGCCTTGGGTGGTTCGTCACACTTGATCCCCCTACTCACTTTTAGAATTCGGCGGCAATTTGCCAACACTTCGACCACAACTGTACTTTCCAAGGTGATGCCACTTCTCTGGAAGGGTCTTCCTTGAAGGAACGTAGTGGTTGATGTTGAGTAGCTGTAGCTGAACCTGGGTCCCAGAGGGACTGTTGGCGTACTATATCCTGCGAAGGCAAAGCAAGCTTCTGAGACATGGCTTTGATGATGCCCAGTTGTTTAAAGCAACACTGGATGAGATCCTTTAAGTGGATGCAAGAAATTAGTCCATATTGGCAGGCTTTAGGGGGTGTTAGATAGAGAGGTTTTGCAGCTCTTCCTGGGGTGTCCACAGGGTACGGTCAAGATGGCAGCCATGAAGATGCAATCAAAGCTCCGCCCATTTTTTATTGTCTTACTAATTTCTAACACACTTTTTGGAATGGGGCATTAGAGTGGACTGCCTGAGGAGTGCAAACATCAGTAGAAACTTGATGTTCTGATCTTTTTGGGACAGAGTAGGCATCCTACATTCCCCGGATCTCATTTTATGAACTCCTTGGCAGTTCAGAAGTTTAAAAGAAGAAAACGGAAGGGGTGTCCACCAGAGATTTGCTCTGGTCCCATCCATTTCTTTCTGCAAACCCACCCACCATTGTTCCAACCCATCACCCCTCTGAAGGTGTTAAAATATCTCATGCCTCTATCTTTCAACTCAAGGTTTAGCTCTGACGTGGGCCGCACAAACCCCAAGATGTTGGGTATTTGGATTCACCAGTAAATGGACATGTAAGGGTTTAGCATAATTCATGCAAGGGAGAGTGGAGGGCAAAAGGAAGAGGGGCCGACCGAGGGCAAGGTGGACGGATGATATTCTAGAGGTGATGGACTCGTCCCTGGGGGAGCTGGGGGTGTTGACGACCGACAGGAAGCTCTGGCGTGGGCTGGTCCATGAAGTCACGAAGAGTCGGAAGCGACTGAACGAATAAATAACGAAATATTTGCTGGTGCTTTCTTACTGAGAATTTGCTTCATCATCTCACCTGCACACTGGGATGACCAAGTGTATCCCTGCCTTAAATTCTCTGGACCTCCTACGACAACAAACCAAGAGCAATTGTTGGAAAAGCATTGGCAAAAAAGCCAGGGGCGGTTCTGAGTTGGGGATTCTGAGGCTGTTTGTGTTCAGGGAGCAAGATCACGTTTGCAGAAGGTCACACCTGTTGTCCTGGAAACTGCCACGTTTATGCAAGGACGGGAATGGATGGATTCAGGAGCAGGCAAAACAGCTGAGTTTGGAGAAGGAGCATCTGTCTTAGCAGAACAGGCTTCCAGCTTCATGCACAGACGGATTAAGGCGTCAACAACTTGTCTGATTAACCTTGGATGGGATCCAAATCCCCACCTCGACTCTAAATATATCATCAGCTTGAGGACTTCAAATCAGGAAACGATATGGGAAGCTTAGGCACCAACCTGGACATTCATGGTGGAACTTATCAGGGAATGTCTGGATTTGCCACAGAATTCTGAAGCCAATTTCTTCAATATATCCCAAGCTGCATTTTTAATCTATTAATCAGCCCAACTGCAACCGGTATGTCTAGAATTCTTTATGTCCATTAAATGGTGAAAACACAGAAGCAGCATTTGTCCATAAACAGGAATATTTGCTGAATAGGGAGGTGAGGAGAAACACTCTTTACTCATAACACCAGCCAGTTTTCTCAGTCCTTGTCTCTCATCCAAGACTGGACATCCCTCTGATTTTCTGGATCTACTTCATTATTATACCAAAGAGCAGTTTTATCAACCTCAGCAACTTCAAGACATGTGTACTTCAACTCCCACAATTCCCCAGCCAGCATGCACACAGCCAGTATGTGTACATGCTGGCTGGGGAATTCTGGGAGTTGAAGTCCATATATACTGGCTGGGGAATTCTGAGAGATGAAGTGCATACATCTTAAATTTGCTGAAGTTGAGAAACACTGCTATAGGTAGACAACTCACAGCTCTGGCACCCGAACACAACCTTGTTGCACATGATAGGAGCAGACAGCCCCTACATTGGTACACTCAATGCTTTTTATTCAGAGATAAATCTTATTTTTTAAATCAAGCTCTAAGGTGGTTTTGTCTGCTTGGACCTCAACTCTGCTGTTTCTGGAACTGATTGGTTGGCTTCTGGGGACTGCAAGCTGCCCTGATGAGCTAGCCCCATGATTCCATCCAGTGCTGATTGGCCGTGCTTGTGTTTTCAAATAATGTAAGACACGATGCAGTCCTTAAAAAAAAAATCAACCCCAAAGGAAGCTTGCCCTTCTAAAGCAAGAGAGGGGAACACTCCTTCTCTTCAACTGGATTTATAATTGACTTGGTAATAGATATCCTTGTCACTGCCAATCACAGAATGAAACCAAGTTGAGCAGGCCAGGGAATGCATGCTGCAGATGGCCCAGGTTGAGTGAGGATCATTTATGGAGACTTTCTCTTCAGGTAGGAAATTCAGAAGATGTGTGCTGATAGGGCAAGAGCCAAACAGGCCATTCAGAAAAAACAGGAGAAATTCTAACACACTCCGAAGAGTGACGAGTGATGACAAGTTGGTGTTGACTCCTGGAGACCACATAGATATTCTCCAGGAAGACTGTGGAGACCTTTGGCAAAACTAATTAAATAATTTAAAAAAAAACTTTTTAATGTCTCCCTTCCCAGAAAGCAGACTGTTCTTAGCATAGATTCATGGCAAGAGGAAAGTTGGAGAATGGGAAAATAGAGGTGGGGATCAGAGAGTGGTGGTGTGGTGGGAGGAGGACACAGATGCTGAAATTCTGAACAGCAGCCCTTTTGTTTAGTGGCTGTAGTCAGAAGGTTTTGATCTGCACATTGCCGTCCCCTCCTCAGCCTCTTTCTTGCAGCCCCAAGAAAATCCCGGTATTTTGGTTGTATCTGTTAGGAGGAGGAGAACTCTACACAGGCAGTGAAATAAGGAAACAAGTGTGGATTGTAAAATCATTGTAGAAGCCTCCTAACTAAAGGCAGCAACATTTTTTGTTCTAGTCCGGATGATCTTCTCCGAATTTCACCCCATTTCTGCATTCTAACAACCCTCTTGTTACCTATGTTAAATTATAAATTATCTCTGGATGATAATGAACAAGTTTAACAACTGCTGAAAACTTTTGTGCACAAGATTCAGACGAGAAAACAGTCTGGTTGAAGAACTAAATCCTGCTCTGTCTGTTTCTTCCAGAAGACACAATCAAGCCATTCCAATTGCCAATTTGAGAAAATCCATTTCCTCCAACAGTCGTGCTTACAAAACAATTTATTCAACTCCTCAGAGACTCTCCATTTCTCTTTTTCCCCCCATCTTAAATTCAGTTTGTCCTGTTGCTATATCAGGTTGAGCTTGTATGAGACCTTTAAAATTTTTTTCCCCTGAAGTTCACACAAAAATAGGTATGCACATGCCTTGGCTAATATTCACTTCCTTGAATGCCATTTTGCACACACAAATGTAATTTTCACGTTCTCCTGAATACATTGCATTTTTGGACAGTCCTTCCCAATATACATGTTTAAGGAAACACTTTTCTCTACCATTTTCTAAGGTTTTTTTTATTAACTTTTTTGATGCAGTAAAAGTATGCAAAAAAAGAGACAGAAACAAAAAAGGAACGAAAAGAGAAGAAAACATATCGTTAGGCCTTCTGCCATTCTTTCTATCGAGTAATCACCACCTTATTCTTACGCCCATCCTCTTTGGCCCTTTTGAATCTCCAGAAATCATCAGTTCCTTTTTTCCTTCTTTCAACAAAAAGGTTTCCAGTCTTTCAAAAAAGTCTTTGTTGTTCTTTTCCCTGACCAGGTAAGTGGTCTTTTGTTTTGGCCACTAGAGCAGCCAGAGAAACATAAAGGGAAAGATGTGCGGCATCTTATGTAGGATTTGGAAAGCGTGGGAGATTCGCAAAGCTGGCATTAAAAGTGAGAACCACATGAAATGATTCCTCTTTTTGGATGGCAAAGCACTCTCGGATCCCTGAAGTTGGCAGGTGTGATTGTACTCGACCTTGGCCAACCTTGGTGACATATGGAAAACACGCCATCACAGCATCCATCCTGTATTAAATAGCGCAAATTCCTCTATTAAAATGGCACGGCTGGACACAGACAGATGAGATCACTGCCCAGAAGTTCCCGAGTAAGGAACACACAGACGCACGCAGAGTTTCCACAGTTCCTTCTACTTACGCTTTGATACGCCAACCACAAACACGGACAGCAGAACCATCGCTTGCGGTAGCTCCATGATTTTGGAATCCGGCTCGGCCTCAGCAAAACCACATCAGACCTCTCCTTTCAGAGCCAGCTCAGATGCAGGAGGGCAGTGAAAGGGAAGTTCCCTTTACAAAGAAGGGCTTGAGTATTTCAGCTCTTTTTGCAAGCCAGGGGAGGGGCTGAAGAGGGGTGAGACAGAGAGAGACAGAGAGAGAGTTGAGGATGAGAAGGCATCTCAACTGCCCTGTGCTATTTGGTTTGCTTCAATATGAAAGGCAAAACTGAAGTACTTTGGCCACATCATGAGAAGACAGGACACCCTGGAGAAGATGCTGATGCTAGGGAGAGTGGAGGGCAAAAGGAAGAGGGGCCGACCAAGGGCAAGGTGGATGGATGATATCCTAGAGGTGACGGACTCGTCCCTGGGGGAGCTGGGGGTGTTGACGACCGACAGGAAGCTCTGGCGTGGGCTGGTCCATGAAGTCACGAAGAGTCAGAAGCGACTAAACGAATAAACAACAAAAATGACTGCCATCAAGGCTAGTACAAGGAGTTAGCATCCTTGGGTACCCACCATGAGCCCTGCTGGGAATATGGGGTGGGGGGATCATGGCAACTTCTAGAAGGCCAAGACCGAATGTTTGCAACATATTTGGACTTGTCTCCAGCAGGGTACAACGGCCAGCTTTGCCCATCACTCTGGCCTGTACGAGTTCTGATACTCCCTTTCATTAATTGGGGGCAAAGCAACAGGGCAGTGAGGAGGGGCATGGGGAAGGGGTGACATCTTTGACACAGTCCTGCTAAAGTCCAGGCTGTTGCATCACATCTTGGCAACCATCTGCATAGTGTTTCTGGCTGGCAGAGATTGCCTCAGCAGCATCTGCTCCGGCCATGCGTAGTTCAGTGCATGCGGGTTGCAGGATTGGGGTGCGCCGAGGGGCATGCCAGGAAGATCCAGACTTCTGTTCTCCAGCTGCTCTGCAGTTATGCAGTGAGGGAAAGCATTCCTTGTTTTACAGGCCAAGGACGTGGCTATCTCTGCTCACAGCTAGAAGGATAAGATGATGTCCCGTTTCAGATGAAGCAGCAATCCAGTCTGTTCTTTCAGCTCTGTCACCCCACCAGCCCTGAGTCGGCTGCCATTTTGTAGAATAGTCCCTTTTGGGCTCTTAATGCTTCTGGGGTATCAAATTCTGCCACTTGTCCATTTTCCATCACTAAAATCCTGCAAATATTAGAAACGAACAATGTTAGTCTACAGTAGTGTTTCTCGACCTTGGCAACTTTAAGATGCGAGGACTTCAACTCCCAGAATTCCCCAGCCAGCCATGCTGGCTGGGAAATTCTGGGAGTTGAAGTCCATGCCTCTGAAAGTTGCCAAGGTCGAGAAACACTGGCCTACAACACCAGGTGACTACAGCTAAGACAGCGACTCAGTTTCCTTCAGCAATGGCATACAAGCTTGCTAAGCCTAGAGAAATGGGTGAACTGACCAATTTGCACGGTGTTCCAAGGGCTGCAGAATGGGGACTCCAACGCTGCAGATAGCCCACTTTCTGTTATAAAAGTTTGTGTGATTTTTGCCTCCCCTCCCATTAAATGCAGGATGCATTTCTCTACCCTTACACTCTCAAAGCACGACATAAAAGGAAAGGGATTGGGAGGGAGAAGGAAAAAAGCATAACTTTAGATGCTGCTTGAAATGATGACTTTTTTTCCCTAAGCTGGAATGCAAAAGAATTTCAGGAGAGGAGGAACCGAAGATTGATATCTACCAGCTGAGCTGATGGAGTGGACAAATTTCTCTACCAGGTAATACAGGTAGTCCTCACTTAACAACCACAGTTGGGACTGGAATTTCAGTTGCTAAGCAAAGTGGTCATTAAGTGAATCTGACCCAATTTCACGACCTTTTTTGCAGTGGTCGTTAAGTGAATCACTGTGTGCATTAAGCAAATCACACGGTTCCCCATTGATTTTGCTTGCCAGAAGCTGGCTGGGAGGTTGAAAACGGCAGTCATAAATGTGAACCAGTTGCCAAGCACCCAAATTGTGATCACATGACCACAGAGACACTGCAATGGTTGTAAGCGTGAGGACTGGTCGCAAGTCAGTTTTCCTAGCACCGTCATAAGTCCGAACTGTCACTACCCGAATGGTTGTTAAGCTAGGACTACCTGTAGGTGATAGAAAGCAGAAGATGTCTATCGGTGTTGACTTCTGACTGTAGTTGAGACTGACCTTATTTTCCTCCTCTCCTCCTTCTACAACCTCTGCCATTCTGCAGCTTTCTCCCTATTTTTGGCACTTTGTCAAATTTATACTCCTCCCCCTTTTATTTTTCGGCTCCTGATTTCAATAATACTGCCGCATATCCCTCTGCTTCTTCAGGCCGTTTTGTGATTTTTATTGGGAATCCTCTTCGAAGCCACCTCTTACCGGTCAGATTCCATTAGGGCATTTATCCGGTGGGCAATGGCCAGAACGGTGCAGTCCTTGAACTGGCTCCTTATGGTGGCCTGAATCTGCAGGTCTGTTTCAACGTCCACTGCTGCGGTGGCCTCATCCAGAACCAGGATTTTGGCTTTCTGGAGCAGGCCCCGGGCCAGGCAGATGAGCTGCCGCTGACCAACACTGGAAGAAGGATGGTGGGACAATTAAAACTTCAGATCACCCCCATTTGGGGGGGGGAGAATCTGTTTGACCTGATACTTCTGTCTATTTGACACATTTCCATGGGTCATGAGAAGGGCCTCAGACCACCTGCAAAGGTGCATAAAAGAAGAGGGGAAAGGAAGGAGATTCGGGCTGTATGAGCATCTGGAACAATGTGGAACAAATTGGGGCCTCCAGATGCTGAGCTACAATAACCATGATAAATGGGACGGCCGAGAGCTTGATGCTCAGCTACAACTGGAGGACTACAGATTACTCATCCCTCTACTCACTGAACCAATCCAATGAGGTTACTCCCAGGGAGCTCTGCCTATAACCACTGATCCTAAGAACATGGTCATTCTACTACGAATGACGTATGGATGATTCCTGTATGGTGTTTCTTTATTTACATACAGGCAAAGATGTTAATTAAGCTGTGGTTTATTGAATGCACTCCAGTTGACTGGATTGGCACACTGTATTACAGTTGCAACCCACAGTTCACAAACTGCAGAGGCCGGCTTTGTACAACACACACACAGTCCAGACAAAACCATATGCCCAGCTGGGCTGTCCAATGCTTCAGATTTGATCTGAAAATGATTCTTTGGAATGCAAATGTCGCCTCCAACTGATTTAACCAATCCCAATTTAGTGGACTTTGCTTGTAACAGACCACATTTCCATCCGGACATCTCTCACCCTGCCCTCTGTCAAAACCATACAAATCTGTTGCATCCGAAGTAGTCTGGATGAGGCAGTTAAATTTACATCAATTTTAACTGTATGTAATTTGCAGCAATTTGTGGCATTTGCATAACGATGTCATTATGCAAATGATGTAAATCACCACAAATGACAACATTGGCCATTTAAACAGAATGATGGTCACCTTCTTCCCCAAACAATCTGTTAAATCAAGAGTACACTACACTATTATTTTAAAGGCCCTTTAGCATCCTATCTTTGAGTATAACCAAAGTGTTAGGAATAAGTGTTAGCAATTAAACCATAATTTACCTCTGGTTCTAATCTCCCACCAATTACAATCCATCTAAAACAGGATTTCTCAAGCAGGGTTCTGTGGAGCCCGAGGGTTCCGCGAGAGGTCACTAGGGGTTCCCTGGGAGATCATGATATTTTAAAAAAAATATTTCAAATTCAGGCAACTTCACATGAAAGAGGAAAGTTTCATTCTTTACTTCTAGTTTAAGAACACCGTGAATGCATATCGACAGGCCTACCCATGAAACCAATATAATAATTTTGGAACTTCTGGCCTATCTTTGAGCCTGAATGGGCAGGGGTTCCCCCAGTCCTGAAAAATATTTCAAGGGTTCCTCCAGGGCCAAAAGGTTGAGAAAGGCTGGTCTAAAAAGAGTAAACCCAAGTCTAGGCAGGGTGTGGTCATGAGAAGCCTTTATGAACTCATAACTCCAAAAATCAGAGCAGGAAGGCTGTTTCTTCCTTCCATCTGGTGGTTTGGATACCTCAGATCGCCACCTCCGTCGGAGCACTCATAGGCCAGCTGACCTGGCAAATCTGAAACAAAGCCTTTGAGCTGCGTTTTCTCCAAAGCGGTCCAGATATCCTCATCTGAGCACTGATGCAAGGGATCGAGGTTCTCTCTCAAAGAACCCCAGAACAAGGCTGGGTCCTAAGCACAGGGAGAGAAGAAACACAAGATATGGAGGCCTATTTTCCATAATACAGGAGAGAAGGTACACTTGGGGATCAAATAGATGAAGAAATGTGCACGTATGGATAAAAGAAGGTTGCTGAAGTGTACAGGTGGGAGAAGATACAATCAAAAATGCATAGGTAACATCGACTCCGCAAGGCATTGAAATGGCATTCTTCACAAAGCACATTGACCCAGATGAAATGCTCCTCCTTGAAAGTATGAAAGCCAGCGCAGATGCTTCCACTGCACTGCTGGCAAAACAACTAGATACGCACATGGGTATGGGGACCACCAGGGAAGCCATCAAAGCTCCTGCACTAAGCCTTCCCAAGGTCAAGGTGGCCTTAACATTTCAAGATGGGCTGCCTCACTTATGCCAATTGCTTTATGAAGAGCAGTGCCAACGTATTATATTCTATTATGACATCACTGAATATTTTTTCACATACATGCAGACATAGGAGGAAAATAGTCTCTGTGAAGCCTTACAGCTTACAGAACCACAGCAATCCTTAGGGTAACAAAACAGTAAGGGATAAATTTAGGAAGGGGCAAAATGTAACCTTCCAAGAACAGAACGTTCTGTTCTTAGAATGTTAGGTTTGGCACATTTCTAGGCTAGTTCCAAAGACAGTACAATGGGAACTAAGAATAGGTGGTCCTGGAATGCTGGCTTGACAGCTGAGAAACAGAAGCAGGAAATGATCTGGGAGCTTCTGAGAAGACATGGTGTAATGGTATGTGGGAATGACCTTGGGAGACAGAAGGAAGGGCCGCAGACTAGGCAACGGTGTAATGGATGTGAGAATCACCTTGGAAGATGGGGGGAGGAGATGCTGCCTAGGGAACAATCAGATAAAAGGGGGAGAAGCCCGCAACTGAGTAACGGGAAGAGAAAGAAACTTAGAAAGGACCCGCCCTAAGGATCAGGCAGTAAATAGGGACGGCGGGAGATTTGTACTTTCAGACTTGCAAGATTCTGTTAACGTAGCCTAATGATAATGTAGAAGTAGCTCATCTGGTGATGTTTCCTGTCTGGTTTAACTGGGAGGGCTGACAACAGTCAGATAAGAGGCAGCTGAGTCCACAGAAGGAATGGGGACGTGGCAAACATCTCAGAAGGGACCCGCTCTAGTTTCTTGGGCTGTAAAGGCAAGGGGGGAGAGATGTACTTTCAGACTTGCAAGATTCTGTTAATGGAACCTTACAATAAAGTTAGAGCTAGCACTTCTGGGAGTGCTTCTTGTCTGGATTACCTCACAAGGCTGACACCCAGAGAACTGATTTGAGTATCTAACAGGAATGTGGGGCCCTCTATAAACATTTAGCTGCAATTCTTTTTGCCTTCTTATACTGACTTGGTGCCATAGTGGCAGCCCTATAATTACCCATGTCCACTCAGATCACCTCCTACAAGATGAAGAGATGGACCGCAAAAGGATCTTGATCGCAACTGGAATACCATAGTGGAAGACTGGATGAAACATCAGTTGAAGGTCCATCAGTTGAAGGTGTTGCTTCGGGTCTCAACATTATTTGGGCGAATAGGACAATAGCATGATAAAATGAAAGTGATACACTGACTTCATACCTGTGGGACAATCGTGATCTTGCTTCTCAGGTCATGCAGGCCCATTTGGGCAACGTTGACTCCGTCGATCTCAATCTCTCCCTCAGCAGCTTCCACAAGTCTCAGCAGCCCCATCGCAAGGGAAGATTTCCCAGCCCCTGTTCTTCCAACAATGCCCACCTACAAGAGAGAAACGGACATTTGAGAAGGAAGGACCACCTCCTGGGAAACAGCAAGAGGGTATCATTACTCCTCGCTGTCCTGCTTTTTAAAATGTATAGAAGTCTCTCCCTATTGTGTTCTCACCACAACAACCCCATGAGCTTTGCTTATTAAAAAAAAATGGTTCAGATCCACCCATGAACTCGCTGGTCCACTAAAGACTTCCATTTGTAACTTGCAGACCCAAAGCCCACAGCCTAATCTCTACTGCACACTGGAGGTTTTAAGAGACCAAACTTTCCAGTGAAGGGAAGAGTTTGGACTAGATGATCCTTTGGTTTAAGTCGGCAGAACTCTCTTTACATCCCTGTATTACGTCTTGAGAGCCAGTTTGTTATTGTGGTTAAGGCACCAGGCTAGAAACCAGGAGACCGGGAGTTCTAGTCCTGCCTTAGGCACAAAGCCGGCTGGGTGACCTTGGGCCAGTCGCTCTCTCTCAGCCCAAGAGCCAATCAGGCGTGGTATGAGAGTTCTAGTCCCGCCTTAAGCACAAAGCCGGCTGGATGACCTTGGGCCAGTCCCACTCTCTCAGCCCTAGGAAGGAGGCAATGGCCAACCACTTCTGAAAAACCTTGCCAAGAAAACTGCAGGGACCTGTCCAGGCAGTCTCCAAGAATTGGACACGATTGAACGGATTATTAAAAAAATAATTATGTCTTACCTTCTCTTGCCCTTTGATCTTTAGGTTGATGTTCTTCAGAGCTAGACTCAATTCTGGCCCGTATCGTAAACTATATCCCTTGAATTCAATTGCCCCTTTGGTGGGCCAACTGTCACCTTGGAGATGATTATCCAAGGTCCACAGAGCCTGAAAGAGATGCAACAACGATGCTTGAGCAAATCCCAAAGAGAAGCTCCAAGAGGCAACGCTATCAAAACCAAAATATTACTGCAGCAGTAAATACTTAAACCTAAGCTTGCTGGAGGAAAGGTAATTATGACTGGGGAAGGCAATGGCAAATTACCCCACTCTATAGTCTGCCAAGAAAACGTCGCGAAGGCAGCATCCCCCAAAGAGTCAGAAAATGACTCAGGGACCTCTCTTTTTCTTTCAAGGACTTAAAACTACTTGGGTTGGCCTTTTTGGAGCCAAAGACAGACTTGCTTCTGACTGCATGACTGGGCTATGTATATTGCGCTGAACCACAGTATCCTCTCTTCATTTTGGCTCAGTATGACATGTGAACAGAACCATTCTGGTTTGCCAGCTAGGGGGTGCCCAGCCATACGCAGCTGGGCAAGTTCACGGAAACAAGAACTACCCAAATGAAAGTAAAACGTCTTTAATGCTAATCTGGGGTAAATACAGAACCTTGGAAACTGTAGGAGGAATTTCCCAGCCTCGTTGATAGTGAATTCATTAAGTGGAGTCTCTTTGAGTGATTTGAAATGCTTCTTCCCAGATTTCTTGCCCCCTGGACAAAGTTACTATTTATGAGCTAAGCTATCAGTTGATTTGCCTGCTGTCTCTTGACTGTTTATGTCTGCTCTCACTGCCATCCCTCTCCAGCTCCCCCCAATCTCTCACCTACCATGAAAAACGCGCCACCCGCAGATAAGCCAATCCTCGAAATTTTTGCATGTTTTAATTTTCACAATTGGTTTATCTGCCAGTAATCCACAGATTATCCAATTTTCATGGTATTTTGGTTAAAAATTCAAGGGTCATCTTATCTGTGGATGGGCTTATCCACAAGTTTATAGGGGTACTTTAAAAAGGTACAATATTTGTACAAAGGTATTACCGTATATACTTGTGGATAAGCTCAACCCAATTTTTGGGTGCGTTTTGGCACCCAAAATTCTCAGCTTATTCGCAAGTATATTAGATAGAGAGATCGAGAAATAGACAGATGGACGGACAGATAGATGATAGGCAGGCAGGCAGACAGGAGATCAAGGCTAATTAAGGAAGCGAGCTGTGCCATTTTGTGACTAAGTCCAACACTTACCTCTTTGGGTGTCTGTGAATAATCTCTCACTCTTTCCACAGACACAATGTGGTTATCAATTTCCGCCGAGGCACGCACCATCCAGTTCAAAATGACAGTGATCTGCCAAAGAAGAAGGAGAGACTGTGATCCTTTGGGGATGTCTCTACTTCTCTTTCATGCTGTACGCTGAATAGCAAGAGGATGGTTGTTTCTTATAGTGGGCAAGAAGCCACTTCAGACTTTTGAGCTTACCTGCAGAGCGCAGGAAATGGAAAAGCCCACCATGCCAGGACTGAGATGTGGTTTGTGTACCACGGCAAGTAAAGCTGCGAAGAGGACAATGGTGTTCCCCAGAAACTCGATGTTGGTGGCAAGCCATCTGGAATAGGAAAAACAGAGGGAAGGGGAGGGAAGCAGGAGGGAAAGAAAAGAAGAAGGGAAGGGAAGGGAGAAAGACAAGAAGAAGGGAAGGCATTAATATCTCCCAATCCTTTGTACTTAAAGAATAGCCTAGTTTGTGAGCATATAATCTACTTTTCTAGGACAAAAAGTCAACCTCTGTAATATTTAGAAACAAGATCTTTAAAAGTTCTCATTAGCCCACGATTACTTGCAGGCCAACCTGGCACATATTTAAGTTCAGCTGAGAAAAAGGATGTGGAAAGGCAGGACTGTATTTCTTCTTGCTCAAAAGGCAGCTCTCTTGATTACACCAAGTGTTTGGCTTGATCGGGGTGGGCTTGAATTCTCACCTAATCCTACTCTTCTCCTCTCTGAATAAGGTCTTCACCAAGTAACATCCTGTTTTTGATATTTTTTGCCAACCTTCCCTAACTTATTTTGGATTTTTTTACAGTGCTGATATGGTGTCTGCTCCCTTCGCAGCTCAGGACAGTTCACAGAACTACGATCAAGACTGCAAAAATACAGTTAAACATTATTCAATCAGTAAAACAATACATTTTAAAGCAATTATAATGTTAGTTGTGACAACTGTATTTAAAACAATTTAGTACCTTTCATGTGTGTTAGGATGACTTGACCTTACAGCTTTGGAATTCACTTTTTAGTGAAAGAGAGGCTAAGTTTAAATCCAGGTTTAAATCCAGGTTTAATTCATTGTTTAAAAATGGAATTAGAACAACGAGATTGAAGATATTTCTGACATTTCAGTAACCTTTTTAAAAAAAATATTTTCTATTTAGATATAAATTAGGGTAATTTTCTTTAGTTATTTTTTTCCAAATTGGTTCTTTTATCTTTTTCTCTACCCCCAACCCTACCTTAGGTAATTGTGTTGTTTTTTTAATTCTTCTTTTTCACCATATACTTGATTATATAACAAGTCAAACTTTTTTTTTAAAAAAACCTATCATATTTTAAACTGTAGTCCTGTAGCTCCATAGCTATGCTTCGTATATAAACTATGTAAATTTAGATAAACAACACTCCCCATTAATAAACAGCATTGCTAACGAAATGTTAATCGCCATGTTTTCAAAGTTCAATCAAATTTGATTTAAAAAAAAGTTTGAGGAAAAAACCTTCCAGAATTCCCAATTTTCATGGCCAGCCAGCGTGGCTGTTTGTAAAGCCAACCCTTCCTTTTGGGAATTGGAGTTCAAATTTTTTTCTGGAATTACGTTAATTCTGAATTTGTTCCACGCCCACATTGCTCCAAGTCTAACTGGGCCGCCATTGTCACCGTCACCAAGCTGTCTCTGAACAAGGTGCTTCCTCCCCTCGGCCACTGAAATTCTTTATACCTGTCAGCTGCCACTCCAGGGAAAGACACCCTGTGGTTTTCGTCCACCTTGACATCATTCTGGGAAATAAAACGCTGCTGGGCCCCGTACGCACGAATGAGGCTGCTCCCATCAAAGGTTTCTGAGATGTGGGAATAGATGGGTGAGCGGCTTGCGGCTTCCAAGCGTTTCAACTGGCAGGAGGTGGTGACAAAAAACACCTGCAGGAGAAGGGAAAAAGAAGAGGCCGCTACAGTAGGGAGCCCATGTTTATCTCAACGTGATGTCCCGCGTGCCATGATGTCATTGCACAAACAACATGAGTGATGCAAGTGGGCAATTCACAGAGTTTGCATGATGTCAGGTTTCCTCCCCGCCCCATGCTGTGTGTATATAACCTGGGACAGAAAACAGCCTCTAAGTACATGATCAATTAAAACTGATCCCCTTTTTCTCAGGTCGATCATAAAGCCAAGGCCTTGTCTCCTGAAGATGATACATACCTGAAAAGCAATATACAAGGCTGACAGAGGCAAAATAGCCACTAAAACAATCGGTGTGGCCACCACAATCACAGCGTAGATCTCCAGAAGGTTAAACAGGAAGCCTAGCAGGGACTTCAGCTTGTCTGGGATGATGGAATCGATAGCATCCATTTCTTTGGAGAAACGGTTGAGTAGGTGACCACTGGGGGTCTGTTCAAAGAATATCATTGGAGACCGGAGAACATCCAACAGAAGCTGCTGGAAGAGCTTACGGGACGCCATGATCCCCGCCAAAAACACAGCAGCTACCGACCCAAATTTTCCAACAGCTGCAACAGAAGATGAAAGATTCCAGTTGTTTCAGGGAATAGATGCCTTTTTCTTATCAGGGTTACGATAACGTAAAAGTGAGGTGGGTGGCTGAATGAATGAATGAATGAATGAATGAATGAATGAATGAATTGGTGGTGATGGTTTTCCATGAAGGAATTTAAGGTCCTTATCTTTTGCTGTTTGTGGGGCACCTAAGAGAGGTCACCATCATGGATTAAAATCAAAGAGAACTGTTAGATGACAGAAAATACTAATGGAAATGAGAGAGGGCAACAGAAGAGAACTTAAAACAGCAAGGGGACATTTCACAGAGAGGGAGAGCGATCAGACCTTCAGAAGTGGGGAAATTCCTTAACACGGGTACAGTGCCAAAAAGGCCTAGTATTCTACTTGCCACTGCAAATGAGCCTTTTGGAAGGATTTGACTAGGATGATTAGGGGGAGTTGTCATGATGGGAGTTGGAATCCAGCGTATCTGAGGAATTCCCCATATTGGGGAAGGATGAATTGGGATGCCAGATTAGGAGCGGGAAGATCTCTGCTCAACCATAAATTTCAGTGGATGCTCTTGGATCAACCATCCACTTTCAGCTTAAACTGACCTCACTGGGGGTGAGAATAGAAGCTAAGTACAGTGGCATCTATGACACCTTGAGTTTATGGGCAGATGAGATGGGGTACAAAAGAGAATGAATGAATGAATGAATGAATGAATGAATGAATGAATGAATGGTTTTAAAAAAAGCAATCTTCATAAACTGGTGGAATGGACACTGTGCATTTTTTCCCATGCAAACCCTGTTTACGTTAACCCTGGGTGGATTATTGTGGATTGCCCAGACTAACCACCACAGAAGGCAAATTCCTCTTCCAGATGAGCGGTGGCCTGGAAAATGGGGTGGTGTATAAAAATGGGAAAATAAATAAACGCATGAAAAGGGACAAGGACTTCAAAAGAAAAAGACACCAATATATCATACACGGCCAGGTATTATAATAAATATACAATCTATTATATGTATCATTTACTCAGGGGGGTCTGCTGGGAGGGGGGTCAAAGTAGTCAAGATGGCAGCCACAGCCACGCTGTTTTTAAATGTGCACCATGCAATCAAATCCCTGCCTTCTTTATGTGCATGTAAAAAAAGGGGTGGGACTTCAATCACATGGTTGTGGCTGCCATCTTGGCTTTATGGACCCGCTTACCTGCGGACACCCTTGCATTCATTCATTCATTCATTCGTTCATTGATTTGCTTGTGTGTGTGTGTTAAAAAATATTGTTTTATTGTATGGTAAGATGCAAGCCATATATCACAGTATATTATTTGGGTACAGCAGTATTTACACAGCATTAACTCATTTAATTCTTTGTTTCCTGGTAGGTGGGAGTTGGGCAAACCTTGAGTGAATCCTAGGAGAAAAAAGATGCCCACGCGGAGCTCGGTGTGAGGTTGTGTCCCATTGGAAACGGGGTCATTGGCCCACAGGCTGAGCCAGTAGCCACGGCAGAATGAGAAAACTTGCTGGCAGGCAAACAGGAGCACAATATAAACCCAGAAGAGGGAGCCTGCTGTTTTCAGGTACATCAGGTATACAGAAATCTTTACCTAAACAAAGGGAAGGAATTATTATTATTATTATTATTATTGAGGAGGATGACGACCGCCATCTAGAAAGCTAGCAAAAGAAACAGTACTTTAATCTTCCTGCCATCAGTCTGTATGTTCAAAATTACCTCTTTCCACCAGCTGCTTCTCTGTTCCACCAGCTGCGTCTCTAGTTCTGCAAACTAAAACCATGTCTCACACTTGCTTGGATGTTTTGTGTGTGTGCAATGTTCATGGAACTGCATATAGGCTGGGTTTGCACAACCCTCGAGAGCAGTGTTTCCCAACCTTAGCAACTTTAAGGTGTGTGGACTCCCAGAATTCCCCAGCCAGCATACTGCAATACATTGCATGAAGCAGGCCTTTGCATGAACCCAACATGTGGTTTACTTCTTTGGGCACAGCAAAACATAATGGCTAAGTTCGTATCTCATGCCAGCTTGGGTTTAACATTTAATGTATGGTGTGAACCCAGCCAGGATGTGCTGTTCGGCTGAAGATGCAGGATCCTGATTTGAACCTCAACCATCTACTGTAGAAAACAGGGGGCAATATTCTTTATTCCCAATTCAAGAAAACTCGACTTCTTCCTAATCAGCAGAGTGCAGCTCAGTCTGCCCTCCAGTTCTCCAAATGGTGAATGCTCAAACTGTTTGAAAGGGAAAAGGGCCCCCACCGAATGAAATTGTGAAGCTCAGCCTAACAGCAAGTCCCATACCATCTACCTCAGCCTTTCTCAACCTTTTGACCCTGGAGGACCCCTTGAAATATTTTTTTCAGGACTCAAGGAACCCCTGCACATTCAGGCTCAAAGATAGGTCAGAAATTTTTGTTGTTTATTTGTTCAGTCGCTTCCGACTCTTCGTGACTTCATGGACCAGCCCACGCCAGAGCTTCCTGTCAGAAATTACAAAACTATAATATCCGTTCCATGGGTAGGCCTGTCTAGATGCATTCACAGTGATCTTAAACTGAACCTAAAGAATGAAACTTACTTTTTCATTGAAGCTGACCAAATTTGAAATAACGTTTTAAATAAATTGGGATCTCCCAGGGAACCCCTCGTGACCTCTCGTGGAACCCTAGGGTCTCACGGAACCCTGGTTGAGAAACCCTGGTCTACAGTACCTAAATGGGAAACAACCCTCCTAAGGAATCAAACAAGAAGATCGTTTAACTTACCCGCCCAGTTTCCTGCGTCTCATCTTCTGCCGCTGGTCTTGTTCCTTCCTCACCTGTTGGCTTGGAACTTCCTCTCTTGGCCAAAGGGTCACATATCCTTCGTTCAAAGAAAAGAAAGATGCGTCAGTTGCATGCATTAGAGAGAGTAACACTTCCAAATGCTTTCTCTGGGGCTTTAGAAACAAATCCAATAGTGTTGGAGGGGAGTCTAGCAAAAGGACCTGGACTGATTTATACATCACAAGGAGGAGAGAAGAGGAAAGAAGAGAGAAAAAAAGGGGGACTTCGCAAGAATGGGTAACGAGTCTCCCATGATGAAGTTGGTTACTTTTATTGACTATCTTAGTGTATTTGTATGCTGCCTGTTCCTGGATGCTCTGGCTACATCTTTTACTTTGCCCAGATCCTTCACCATGAACTCTAGCAGCACACTGCAAACTCCATTTCAGAAATTGGAGAAACCGATTTAGTAGGCTCTGTGGCCTTCCTCACTGCTTCCCTGGGTTTTGCTATCGCAACCCCAGTGGTTGGAGAGAGGTGAGTTTTTCTAGTTACTACTCAGAATAAAATAAAGGAAACCATGGGAATGCGGTTTCTATCACTTACTTTCCAGGGGTTTCATGGTGGGTCAAAGGAGTTGTGGAGATCATCTTAATGGTTCCTGCATCTGTGGAGGGAAGTTAGGATGGACCAAAGTCTCAGAAGAGACATGATGGAGAGACATTAGAACAGTGCTTCTCAACCTTGGCAGCTTTCCGATGGGTGGACTCCAACTCCCAAAATTCCCTAGCCAGCCTGGCTGGCTGGGGAATTCTGGGAGTTGGAGTCCACCCGTCAGAAAGCTGCCAAGGTTGAGAAACACTGCCTTAGAAGAACAACCTACAGCTTGGATTTTGAGAAAATACAGAGATCTTAGAGCTGGAAATTGTAATCGTACAGGGCTTCTGTGTATATATGTGTCTCAAAGAAAGCAGCTTGCTAAACTATCTAGTTCAAATCTGCAATACCATCCAATTAAAGAAATATGAAGTTGTGATCACATACTGTATATCTGGGGATGAGGACCTGTGATCCATAGTGAATGGGGTCCTAATTTCATAGGATTATCAACATGATCCAATCATGGCCATCCACAGAGGGGAAGGGAGAAAATGATACCAGAAATGACTCAAATTACATAACTCACATTGTTTGTGCAGGGATGCCATTGTGGTTTCTGGGGTTGACATCCCTCCCCTTCTTTGTTAATCTTCCTTAATCCCATAACTGTGCAATTCTGCACACCCTACTCACTATCACATCTGGTTCTGCCTACTATCAATCTCAGCTTCCAAGTGATTTTTGCTATGGGTCAAAAGCCCTTTGAAGCATACAAGAATATATTATGGGAGGGATTTTGTCAGGGCCCCCAAATAATACTTGAAGTGGCTCCAATTCTAACAAGTCTGTTCATGGACAATAATACCCAGTTGTGTCAACAAACCCAAGTATAGATGACCTGCAGGATGGCCAGCAGTAATCTGCAAATCCTGTTCCTCTTTTGCTTCAGTGTTGTGTTGTGACCTCAAGAAGTCTGCAAATGCCCCCTTTTGTACCAGCTCTTGCCAAGAGCCCATCTCAGAGACTTCTCCATTCTCAATCACAATGACATTGTCCACTTTGGGCAGAACATGGATGGTGCTGGTCACCAGGATGCAAGTCTGGGAAGCAAGAGGACAATTCCTAAGATACTAATTAGCTCTGAGATGTCTATTGCAACAGGGGTGGACAATCTGGGGAACTCCAGAAATTGCTGAACGGTAAGTCCCAACGCGGTGGCGCTGCGGGTTAAACCGCTGAGCTGTCGATCGGAAGGTCGGCGGTTCGAAACCGCGCGGCGGGGTGAGCTCCCGTTGCTCATCCCAGCTCCTGCGCACCAAGCAGTTCGAAAACATGCAAATGTGAGTAGATTAATTGGTACTGCTTCGGCGGGAAGGTAACGGCGTTCCGTGTTGTCATGCCGACCACATGACCCGGAAGTGTCTATGACAACGCCAGCTCTAAGGCTTAGAAACGGAGATGAGCACCGCCCCCTAGAGTCGGACACGACTGGACTTTACGTCAAGGGAAACCTTTACCTTTACCTTTACTAAGTCCCAGAATCCCTCACCATGGCCCATGATGCCTAGGATTGCTAGAAGCTGACCTTCAGCACCATTTGGAGAACTGCCGATTGAATGCCTCTACTCTGATTATCAGTGGCATTTTCCCGCCATGTCCATGACTATAGGGAATTTCTTATGCTAGTTTATAGAAATACTTGTAGTTGCTATAATGGTACTGACCAGTAGGAGGCACTGTATGACCAATTTGTCCAGTTGGGACTCATCAGGCATAATCTCCATATGATAAAATCCTGTACTGAGATTTGAAGTCACAAGCCTTTGCAATAGGTGACTATTAAGCATTGGAGCTAACTTGACCTGGCTGTCAGTAGCTTGTAGGAAGGGTATGAGGCCTGGACATATGAGGCTTCTTGTATGAGATCCAGTAATCTGACAGTGAATAAGGAAGGAGAATTTATAATCCCTGTAATTACTTGGATGTAATTACAGCCATGAGCCATTCTCAGAATGTTTTAGTTTGAGTGACTAAATGCTGGGGTGGAGGAATCTTCATTCTGATCTGACCACATTGTTTTAGGATTGATGCCCCATCACAAGCAGTGAGCCAAAGCATTTGCACACAACCAGTATTTTAAGCAGCATCGCCCACTCTGGGGCTAAAAATTGCATCGCCGTTGGTTCTTTCAAAACCTCTTCAGATGGACTTTTCAACACTGCACCAGGTCCTGTTCCAATTACATAGGAAAGGGCTTTGAACACAAATGATGTGGCACCAAGTACCTTTTCCTTCAACAAGCCATTTGGTCCTAGAACTTGATTGAAAATGTGCTGGCCAACTGGCACGTCCACAGCAGAAAGGGGGTCATCCAGGAGGTAAATCGATGCCTTCGCATAAACTGCACGGGCCAGGCTCAGCCTCTGCTTTTGCCCTCCAGAAAGACTGATGCCCTGTTGCAGCATAAAAATATTCCTCTTTCAGCAGTGCAGACAAAAACTCTATCATGAAACCAGAACTTGCTTTTCCTCCTCCTGAGATTTCAGTTGGATTTCCCTGGTTCCTGCATCCTTTAAGTTGGGGAGAAAGTTGGCTGGCCATTGCAGTCCAATTGTCCAGGATCCAGGAAACCCAGGCCTTGTTAACACACCCTTTGACAAACAGGAGTGCTGAAATATCAGTTCTGCAGAAGCAGCTGTTTTGCAAAAAGGCAAGGGGCCATTAGGTCATAATCTATACTGGAGAAGAGATACTGATAGCTCTCCAGAGGTTGCTGATATACAACTCCCAGCATCTCTCACTACTGACCATGCTAGCTAAAGCTGCTGGGGACAGAATTAGCAACCTTCGGAGCAGTGTTTCTCAACCTCAGCAACTTGAAGATGTGTGGACTTCAACTCCCAGAATTCCCCAGAATTCAGCACTGGCTGAGGAATTCTGGGAATTGAAGTCCACACATCTCCAAGTTGCTGAGGTTGAGAAACACTGCTTTGGAGGGTCTCAAGTCCCCCTCCATCGTCAATCTACACTGACTGGGAAAAGAGCTCAAGGATTTTCTTTTAATAAACAGAAAGTTTTGTTTGTCCTATGGAGATGCGGGGCTGTTTGAGGGCAAAGCAGAAGCTGTGTCACTGAACTGTAACTCCACCCTTAAGGGAGCTGTTTTATTTCACTAGTCCATATAGCTGTGTATCAAGCCTGACCAACGGCAGCAAAACTCTACAAGGTTTTTCCAAAGGCCTTCTAAAAGAACTGAGTAAGCATGTGGAAGAGGAGGAGGAGGAGGAGGAGGAGGAGGAAGTGAAGAAGGTGGAGGTGGTGGAGGAGGAGGAGAGGAAGAGGAGGAGGAGAAGGTGGTGAAGAAGGTGGAGGTGGTGGAGATGGAGGTGGTGGAGGAGGAGGAGAAGGTGGTGGAGGAGGAGGAGAGGAAGAGGAAGACCATCTATACAACCAAGTGTATATTCCCTTTTGGCTAGATAAATAATACAGTAATGATCCAAGAACCTTGTCTCCAATTTCTGTCTGGCTTCCAGCTGGAAAACTGTCTAAGTCTGGCTGCAGGGCACAGGCTTGGACCACCTGGTTGTACCACATCCTCTCCATTTTTTTCCCAAATACGACATTGTCTTCCACGGAAGCATTTTGTATCCAGGCTGTCTGGGGAACAAACGCTACTGTGCCCTATGAAATGGAAAGAAGGGAAGCTCACCAAATGGTCACCAGTCCCCCAAAGTCACTTGGTCACTTGGGGGGGGGGAGAGAGAGAGAGAGATGGAGATGAACTTGCATCTGCTGAAGTCAAAGTTTCTCTATTTCCCCAAAGAGGTCCTAAGATGGTGCCCTTTAACCAAGCCAGCCCTGAGCTCCAGCAGAGGCAACTTCTTTCTCAAGGAAATCCAAGAAAAGCCCAGTTTTGAAAGTCACCCTAGACTAAAAGCAACCACTGAAATCAATCTACTAAAACCATGACATGAAACACTAGAATCACTACACAAAAGAACCAAACTAAATCCTAAACCAGACTTCCTCATCTGGGTGACCTTCCAATGTGTGGACTTCAATTCCCAGAGTTCCCCAGCCAGTGTGGCCATTGCTGAGAATTCTGGGAGTTGAGGTCTACATATTCAGACAGAGCTTGGGTTGGGAAAGGCTGACCCAAGCCTTGAATAAATTGTGTTTTAAAAGGCTTTACCTTCATTACTACAGAACCTTCGATTATTTGCAGTTCACCGAGTAATGCTGAGAGCAGGGAGGATTTTCCAGCCCCCACTTGACCCACCACAGCACACAGACTGCCTTGAGGTACGGTGAGATTTATCCTATAAAGGTAAGAATGTACATCTTAGCAACCTTCCAGCCCTATTGTCTGTGGAAAGGTATTGGCACCAGCCACACCCAATTTCAAGGTGGAGGTCTGGAGGTGCAGAAAGGGGCAGGGAATAATGTGGATGTTATTGTTGGAAGTCCTGGCAAACCTAGCATGCCTCATTAGCATGTGAATTAGCATGTAAATTGAGTTGTCCCACAATACAACTCTGAGGAAGCTGTTTGTTGCCACTCCCACTTCCTCTCTCTCTCTCTTCCTCCTTTTTCCACCGAGAGAAGCACCTGGCTGTGTGCTGCTCTCCTCCATTCTGGGTGCCACGCGGTGGGCCTGGAATTCCCCTTTCTTTCACACAGCCCTTGGCAGCAAAATAGGGCTGAGGGTTTAGGGCAAACTAAGTATTTAGAAAGAACAGAAGAACAAAGGAACTTCACATTTTCCACCAAGATGGATGTAACAGAAGCAACAATAAATTCAGTAAGATATTCTTTTACTTATCTTAACCTATTCTGTCTAAGCATGTAATTCTTTATACTGGGGAGGGCTGAGTGTGTAAGATCAATAACCTGTGTTTCTCTGATGTGCTCACTGAAGCTATTTTAAAGATAATATTCTTTTTCTGTGCAGCTTCTCCACTGTGTTACAAGCTCTGCTCCATTTCAGTGGTTCTAGAAGGCCACTAAACTGGCTTCAGTTATTAACTTAGGCAGATCCAAACATTGTTGGGTGCAGGAACAGGTGTTCTTGGCCAAACAGCCGCCTTCTCAAAATGTGAATATTTGCAAGAGTTGCAGGCAAAAATTAATAGGGTAGGAGACATTCCATCATAGATGTGCACATTGGGGGGAAAAGACATTCAAAATATGTTAGTGAGGGGAAACAGGGTAAGACAATAAATATAATTCTTTAGGGGAAAAAAAAAAGCAGAGTAATGGGAGTGTGGGAACTGGACACGAGGGATTATTTTTTATTTTATTTATTAAATTTGTCCCTGCCCATCTCCTCCCATCTGGGGACTCATAACTTCATTATGGTGAAATTCAGAAAGAGACTGGTTTGCTAGATCAGAAAAAGGCAGCTTTTCAGATACTTTGGACTTCCTTCAGCCCCATTTGGCATTTGCCCCAGTGGCAAGACTGTCCCTCTCCCCCAAGGTTTAATACAAACCAGTTTTCTGCCTTGACCCTTATCCATAATCTGTGGTTCAGCGTCTTTAAGACCATGTGCGCAATCTATCTTATCCTTGCTCAGCACATCACCACCATCACTGCGATAACAACAGCAGCAAGCGCTCTTCAAGTATTTCCAGTTTGATTTAGTTAATAGCTGATTTGAGTAGCTTTAAATTAGATTTCAACTGTTTGTCTTTAGTTAGTTTAGTATTAGTAATCTAGGCCAAAAGGCAGAAAATAAGTCCAAGTAATAACAGCACAGCATTTACACCCATCCCTGATCCAAATGACGAAGAATAAAATGTTTTTTCTAGTTTTAAATTCACAATCTACAATACAGAACATAAGAAGAGGAGGAAGATGCGGGTGGGGGAAGCAAATTTAACCATCTGAAGCCACTCCACTAGATTTCTCTCATGGATCAGAAGGACAAGGAAATCTCAGGAAATAATAACCCAGTTTGCTCTGGGGACCCTAATTAAAAATCAGGAGACTGGTAACATCATTTCAGACTAACAAATCATTAAAAGTCGTAAGGTTTCATGAACTTTTATTTTTTTTAGCTAAGAGTTACAGGAGACACAATCACAGAACCACCACCTTTTACCTGTTCAGGCAGGGACAGCTTTCTTTGTACCAGCTGAAGGTTCCATTCACGACAGCGATGCAGTTTGGGTCTAACAGAAAAATGCAAAAATCAGCACGTATTCTGGTATGACGATTTACTTTCTACATTAGTCAGAAAAGAGCAGGTTCGCTTTGGTATGCATGCTATTTTAGCTCCAACACAGAAAGTTGAGCATGGAAATAAAAAAGAATTAGGAACCTTCTAGCCCAGCATTTCTCAAACTTGGCAACTTTAAGATGTGTGGACTTCAACTTTCAAAATCTTGCCAGTTGAAGTCCACCCATCTTAAAGTTTATTTATTTATTTGTTAAATTTATATTACCGCCCATCTCCCCCAATGGGGGACTCCGGGCGGTTTACAATAAAAGCAATAATAAAAACATCTAAACCTCAATCACGGTCTAAAAACATAAAGTTACCAACACTGTTGTGGTCACTTAAATAACACGCACTGCCCCTAAAATGTTTCCCACCCAGCATGGAGATGTGTTTTCCAGCTTCACAGATAAGCATATACACATAGTACGTACTGTGGTCTGAAGAACCAATATCCACCTGAGTTTGGTCCAATTCTTCAAGAGAAAGAAAGGCAGCTAAGCGATTGATGGAAACTTTTGCCTAAAACAAATACATGTCGACACCATGCAGTTAAGGAAAGGTTCAGACTGGGTTCCCGAAAGTGGTCAATACTGACCCCCCAAGAGTGGTCGATAAATGGATGGGGTCCAAAAGGGGGTCAGTAAATGTCTGGGGGTCAATAGGTGGTTGATAAATGATGGAAGAGCTGTATCTATCAGGTCTCTATCAACTGTCTATTGTTACTGGTCTTCTTTATTATTATTTTGTTATTGTTCATAGTACTATTAAAGTACTAGTATTTATTAAATTATTTTCATATAATAAATGTTTGAGGGTTGATGAACAATCTGAGACTTTATGAAAGGGTCAACGAGCTGAAGAATTTGGAGACCCCTGGTCTAGGAGAAAACCAGGGTGCAGTGAAGTTTTTAAATCCCTTTGGATGGTGGTTCTAGATCCTCCTGCCTTTGCCTGGCAAACCCTCGGGGAGACGGACAAGGAGAAAGAACAAGATGATTTCCTGGAGGTGTCAAAATGTTTGAAGCGATTGCCTAACAGGAAGACCCTTTGGAAATACAGAAGTGGACTGCATGGAATGATTAACACCAGTTCCATTTATGCAATGTAGCCAAAGCAACTCACCTGCACAACAGCATTAATGGAAAATGGAAGGAAGGAATGAGCAGTATTGAGAATGTTGACCAAGGTAAGGGAAACAAAAGCTTTCTTAGCATCCAAGACATTTGTCTCATCTGCCAATGTGTAGACTGCAAAGATGATGAATGAAATCTGCAGAGAAGCAATGAGACAACAGGTGAAACTATCAAAACAATACGGCTTTTTGGGGAGATCAACCTGCACAGCTCACCAGAAAGGTGGATGACTGGAAAGATGCAAGAGAGGCAGAGAAGAGGAACTGGGACACCTTGAGAACTTGAAGTTCTTGAGTGCGGATGCCTAGCACTTTGCTTATGAAGTTCTTCTCCCAGCCATGTAGTTTGAGGGCCTTGATGTCACTGAGGATGGTGCTGGTAAGCCTTGCACGGCTGTCCTTATACTTTATCTGAGCTTCCTGAAAGATGGAGTTCAAGTGTGTAGCACCATCAGTACAGTTGGAATTGTAACACTTAGCAATAATTCTAATCATCTGCAAAACTACACACATACACACACAGAGTTCTCTTTGGCCCCGACCTCCTTGCATTTCACAAGCTCTCAAGATCAACCTGCCCAAGCATGTGTTTGAGCTTGGTTGCTAAGGGGATTCATGTTTGTCTTATTTTATTAAGTTATACTTTTTGGGGGGAGATGGGCAGTGGCTAAATTTGATTAATAAATAAATAAATCTACTATTGCTTTTTATAGATTCTGTTGCTTTGTTTTACATTGCCCCAACTGGCATGACTGGGATGGTTTACAATATTGTAAGTAAACATATAAAGAAAAGCACAAAGCACTGGCAAAGAGCCACAGCTGAGCAGAAGTTGCCTGCCTGAAACCTTTGGCACACCCAAAGCTGGTCAACTTCAGGCTCAAAGGACTAACGTTTTATTAGAACCCAAAGAACCACCAGCAAAAGATATGGAATCAAAGATGTGCCTCCAGCAGTGACTTCTATTAGTAGCTTCTGATTCATCTTCTGCCCACCAGACAATGATGAAACAGAAACAATGTTCTGATGTGGGAACCTGTGGTCCTTGTCAGCATTTTCCATCTGGAAATCCTCCAGATGTGCAAGATCACAACTCCCAAGATGCCTAACCAGCATGGCTTTTAGTTCATTTTCTGGAGTTCTTGGCCAACACATTTGGAAGGCACCAGGTTATGCAAGGTCAGTCTAAGGATGACAATTAAATTTACTCATTCTCCAGAAAGGTGCTGAAATGTTATAGGCCCCATACCTGGAGCTGGCTTCTCTTCTTGCTGATCACAAAGTTCATAGGCAAGAGAACTAAAAATACCACAACAGCAGTCAAAGCAGATGGTCCGAGGAGCTAATGGATGCAGAAACCGAAAGTAGTAGGTAAATGAACAGAACACAGAATATTTTTGTGCATCTCCTTCTATCCGATGGTAAGGAAACGAATCAGATTGAAATATTCACGAGCAAGATTATTAATAACCTAAGTCTGTTCCCTTGGCAGCTCTTTACACCACCTTTAATGAGCTAATGGAGACATCTAGTGGTCAAGTGTCATCAAGAACCCAAGAATGATTAAATTATTTTGGCACCTGAAGAAGAAAAGCCCACCAGATTTGTGCACCATGTATACAAAATGGCTGTATTCATGGATGACACCAAAATACGGCTTTTGTAACCATGATTTGGCTTAGCACCGTGTGTGAACCCCATCGTTATAGATTATTTAAGGAGGCATTTTTAGGGCAATGGGCAAACCCAACTGCAGTATTCTAATACAGGAAGGCTTTCAAATGTTTAATCAGGATTCCTCAAATTCAGTAACATCCATCTCCACCATTCTTAAATCCCACAATTAGGTTACATGCTGAGGAGAAAACAGAGCCTTTCAAGTTCCCTTTTGATAATCAGACCTGTGTTCTTTTACCTGCCAAAGGAAGACAAAGCAGATGATAATTCGGATAGGGGCAAGCCAAGTCCCATTAAAATAAATAACTAGGTCCATCAGCTTCTGCACATCAACAGACACCAAGTTGACAATCTCACCGACAGATGTTGATTTTTTTGCTGCATTTGACAGGACCAAGATCTACAGGACAAAAGCCAAATCTCCTTTTTATTAGGAATCTCTTCGGTTATTATAGCCAATCTTAATAACAGTCGTTTTAGTCTTGGTGTGGAATTGATTTCCTGGTTGGGTCTACATAGTATGTCTGATATCATGCAAGTCTGGACTTTATCTCCTCCCCCTCTTGTACTCATGTGATTTAAGGAGGTGTCTGAGCTGCTTTCACATTCCATCTGCATTTTTTGGGCTTAGGACATGCTGTTCTCATAGCTTTGGCAACAGATCTCACTGATCTCCATCAAGGTCATCTTCTTTACTCTCTACATATAACCTGTATCATTTGTGACTTCAGTCCTCCAATTCTCCACCATCCTTCAATCCCTTGAGACCCAACCCTTTGGAAAGGCCTGGATATAATTCAGAGGAGCACCAGAGAACAAGAAAATGGTCAACCATGAGCAGGATTTACCTTCCGATAAACAAGGCCTGTAATGGCTGTCTTCAACCTGTTGCCCAGCATGAAACACATATACATATACTGCTGCTCAAACAGTGTCTGGAGACAAGCCAAAATGAACATTGCAGTGGCATAGAAATATCCCATCCAAGAAGGAGCTTCTTGATCATTGATGAAATCTAGGAAAAGACTGCAAGAAGAACAAAAGTGACCCACAACAACGAAATAAACCTTTAGGACAACGGCACACCATTAGGATCTTACAAAGTTCTCTTCTTCCAAGTTAAGACTGTGGCTGTATTTGCACAACCCTCGAAGACCCAACTGCGGCATCTGGATAAAGTTACAAAACTTGGCTAATTTTAACCTTGGTTAGTTTTTTTGTTTATGGTTCAATGTATGGTCAAACCCAAGAAAATGGGTTAAATTAGCCATCACTTTAGTCGTGTTAGTTAAATGCAGTTTATTTCTAGCTCATCTGGCAGGCAATGGCTCCTTCAGATCCCGAATGGAGAAATATCTCTTCTGTCCTCTGTTACCTGATCCTTTCAACTGAAGATGTGATGGACTACAGTTATGCAGCTGGTTCTCAGGAAGGAGGGAGCACATGCCGATGGGGGCAGGACAAGAGACGATATAGCCCAGAAATAGAATGTGGGAAGACAAAGAGATTCAAGAAGCCCCACCCTAGAGCCTCCCAGGTTATTTTCCTTAAGTTAGGGTAGAGTAGGTTTAGTCTGGCAAGATTCTGTCTATACGGGGTGATCAAATAAAGAAATGAAGCTTGGCTGGACTGATTTCTCATCGTTCTTGGGACAGGCCTGATAGAAGATGTCATGGTCCTGTTTGCCAAGATCTGTCTGGCCCATGACTACTGGGCTGTCTCAGTCAATATTATTTACTCCGATAGCAGCTACTTTCCTGGGTCAGACTCTGAACCAAACAGAAGTTGGGACTAGATGACCCCCAAAGAACCTTGGTCATTCCCCTTTGGAAACAAAGGTCAAGCTCCACATACCTCAGTGTCTTTGGAACCAAAAACAAGAAGACATCACAGGTAACCAAACAGAGGGTCCCAAGAAGAAAGTAAGTTCCAAAGACAGTCCAGAAAGTTTTTAGAAGCTCTTTGCTTTTGCTACTTTCTGGTTGAAGCAAGATGGCGGTCTCATCAGCGTGTTCTCTCTTTGTTTGCCTTCTTTTGAATGTCACAGATTTGGTTATTCTGCAATGAACGCATAGCAGTGACCGTCTTTGAGTGTCATTTTCAGTATTTTGCCTATTGCTAAGCCTCTCCACAAAAGAGGGCTCTGATTAAAACAGGAACAGAAGAAACCAAGAACTAAAAAAACAGAAAAAACACGAATACAGCACAAAGAACTACTGGATTCACTGTTGTTCTTTTACGGGGTGGGCTGTCTTATGTTCAATTACATTTTTCATTGTGTTTCAATTACATTGTTTAAAATTATGCTTTTTGTTATCTTGAGTACCAGGGGATGACAAAGAGGGTAGGGCATAGATTTCCTAAATAAATAGGACAGCAAGAGAAACAGACACAAACTCAAGGAACTTACTGTTCGGTTCTTGGACAAGGTTTATCCCAAGCATTTTTCATCTTGGCAATGATTTCTTCAGAAGAGTTCTCTTTTGCTAGAGACCACAGGTCTTCTGGCTGTAACGATTTCCAGTAGCCTTTCCAGATCAGCCTGTGCAAAACAAAAAACAAATCAAAAGAGGAGGAGAAGGGTATGTAATTGATTAATCTGTTGTTGTGTTTGGTCTTGGGCCGTAAATAAATGTTGATTGATGATCAGTTGTTACTAGACACATGAGAATCATCCAAGAACCACTCTGAATCATTGACTAGGCGAGTTGTGTCAGTCTGGATGGCTGATTCAGTGACAGGTGTTCACACCCATGAGCAGAACTCCAATGAACAGCCAAACTGATTGGAAGGCACCTGATTGGATGGATTCGGGAATTGGAGTCAAAGCAAATTTTCAGCTCAATTGCCTTCACATCAAGGCTTTGCACAGCCCTAGTTATTTCTAAGCCTTCCAAGCTGTGACGTCTCTTGGGCTTCTGGAATAAGACTGTGCGGTGCTTTGGATTCAAAGGAACAAGGTGCTTTGGGGTGCACAGAGGTACACATGGAGCATTTCTTCTTTTTAATCTTACGTCAAACTTTTGAATCATATCTGCACTTTGTTATTTGGGTCTTATTTGGCCGTAAAATACAATTAAAAACCATTTTTCTGCAGCTCCTTAATCCAATGCATCCATTCCCCAGGTTGCTCTGCAATTGCCTCTCTGCAGAGGCATAACATTACTGTCAACATCCCATAATGACATTTGCTTCTGAAAGCAGCCTTGATTAACAGCAGAAGGCAGCCCAGTTTAACTTGGGAGCAGGAAAATGCTTGGCGAAATATCTTGCCCAATCAAACAGATAGATCAGAGCAGCAATTACTTGCCACTTAAAAGCCATGGGTAATATCACTTGAATTCTTACCGAGCACACCACCAGAAGGTGATTTTGGAAACAAAAGAGGCTCCAGATTCAGGACAAGGATTCTACAAATGTTTAAAGAAAGGGACAATTCTCAAATTTGCATACAAAAAATATATAACATTGCTATAACCAGTGGAAGAAAGCAAATCATTGGAATGTTAGGCAACAAGGCTTGAATTCCAAGAGATTCAACCAAGATTTGAATAAAGCTGGCTGTTGAGTCAAATCTTCAAAATCCATCTTCAAAGCAGTCCACGGTTTCCATTCATGCTGGATTCAAAATAACTTTGAACTGATTTGAACGCAATCTGAATATTCAGTGGACTTCTGTTGGGTGTGTTCAAGATGAATCTTGATTTGACTGGAGTTTTCAAATCACAAATTCAAATAAAACATAGCTTTCAAATTGCAAATCTGAATGGGATCGAGATGGATTCACTCCTTCCAAATATACAATCAATCAACAAAAATGTTCCAGCTGTGAAACATAAAAAGACCACCTACCCAATAATGGAACAACCAAAAGGTCAACTACTTACTGAGTCATTGCTAACTTTGGAAAAGAAAGGTGAAGGATCTGTAAAACAGCACAGCACCAGTTCCAATAAAATCAAGACAAAGTAAATGTACGAAGAAAGATGGTGGAAGGGCTGTTCTTTGAACCCCTGCCAAAAAAAGAAAAAAGTTAAAATAGAAAGGCTGCCTCCATCCTCATTTTTGTGATGGCCACCAACTGGCTATGTTACTGTTAATGACCCTGTAATGGTCTGTGGGAATGACCTTGGGAGACAGGAGGAAGAGCTGCAGACTAAGCAATGGACAGATAAGAGGCAGCTGAGCCCACAGAAGGAATGGGGTGTGGCAAATGTCTCAGAAGGGACCCTCCCTAGTTTCTTGGGATGTAAAGGGAAGGGGGGAGAGTTGTACTTTCAGACTTGCAGGATTCTGTTAATATAGCTTACAATTAAGACAGAGCTAGTACTTCTGGGTGTGCTTCTTGTCTGGGCTACCTCACAAGGTCGACAGAACCAGACTTACCCCTTTTAAAGCATGGTGCACTTTGAAGCTGAAGGCGAGAATAGAAGAGAAGAGAGACAGCAGCCAAAAGACCATCAAAATGCCTGAAGATTGGACACCTTTCATCCGTTCCATCTGGATGAGGAAAACCACCAGGACCTAATGGGGAAAAATGGAGGAGAAATGCTAAATATAAAGGCTGTATGGAATATGATTATATCTTAGGCCCCATTCCAATCAGCTTTTGATGAACCAGTTCAACCTCGCACAACGCAGGTATCCAGAATATTCCCCAATGAGTATGTTTTAAGGAAGCCCCAACTTTCTATGAGTTTGTCCCCTTGTTAAACTCTACTTTAAGTCAAGCGGTTTCTCCTCAACTTGAATGAATTCTGCCCTCCTGTAATTTAAGCCCATGAGATCGAAGCCCACCTTCCAGGGCAACAGAAAACAAGGTTTGATCTCCTACCAGCACATCAGCCATGGTGCCTCTCTTTTTTTTTCATGCTAAACATCAAGTTCCTTCTTCAGATGATCACAAGGTCTGAAGCAAGACAACTGGAGTGTGAAAAACAGAGACAAACTCATTGTTCTCACCATGGTGGCCAGTTGCACTGTAGGTCTAATGATGAGTCCAGGTGCCTGTGAAACCCCTTGCTTTGCTTCCCAGAGGAGGTAGGAGATGGTTGAGAAGCATAGCACTAACAAGGCAAAGCCAAGAATCTAAAGAAAGGAAAAAGAACATGGCCAGAGAAATTTGCCACTGAGATCAAACTGTTTCCAGTGTTACTATATAGTTATTATTACTTAAATGTGCATGTCCCAAATCTTCCAGACTTACTTCCAGATGACCAACATATATGATACTCAAATGGAAAAGAGCTAGAACACACATGAAGAAGACCAAGCTAGGACTGTCCAAGCTTTCTTGGAAGTTATGCTCAAACCTAGCCTGGCTAGGTCAGTGTGCATGGGCATGAATGAAAAAGAGCGCTTTTCATTCAGAAAACAGCAAAAGTTATAAGCCTGTATTTATATTTAAGTGTCCTGAATCTCTGCATTCCCCCAGAAATGGTGCTCTCGTTTTCTGTATCTTTGGGGCGGAAGTCAAAGATTTCGTCTTTAGCCAGGCCTTTGGAATAGAAATGCTTGTGTGTTGGGTTTGATGGGCTCAATGTCTGATTTGGTGATTGCAAGTCTGATTTTAGCTACTGTTTTAAACTGGATTTCTACTGCTTTATTATTATTTGTGTCTTGGCCATCCTGAGCACTGTAGGGTGAAAAAGAACAACATAACGATGATGATAACCACAAAAAATCAGACATGGTCCACGATGTAATCCATCTCCCGGGCTTCAAACCTACCATTTTTGCTTTGAAGAGAGCTGACATCCTGATATAACCTCGGCGGTTTTTCTGAAGGTAAAGGTAATAGAAGGGGAAAGAAATCCAAAGATAGAGGCAAGGGATCCAAGCTGCAACACTGTTTTGAAAGCAGGATGCAAAGCCTGAGAGATCTGTCCACCACGTCTGGTTCCAGTCCTACAAAAACACAAGATCACAAAACACAAAATCACAAGTGCTGAGGTCGAGATGTGTACTCTATAATTGTCCAGCCTCCATCCCAAAAGCCTGTTGACACAGTTAAACTGATTTAACGAGTTAAAATGATAAACTCAAGCCCAACAATTATATAGTATTTATTAGCAGGAAGGTTCAAAGGTGTTGCTCGAAAATTACCGTCCCTTCAAATAAGACCTCCAGAGAGTTGTAAGTTTAAATTGTCGAACTTCTGTGCCCTTTTTTCCTGCCTTTTCTAGGTAAAGGAGCTCTTAAAGCTCCCTCTTTTGTGAAAGGGGTGGCAGTATCCATTTTTCCTGTTTTGACCACAGCTGGACCAGCTATCAGCATAAGATCTGTCTCCCATGATACTACACGCAGCCCAGCAACTCCTCCTCTTTTTCCATCTTAGCCAGAAGGCTTTTTTAAGAATGGCCAGAAGTCCAAAGTTTCTTATTTTTTTTTTCTCCTCTCCTGCACGCAGTCTGTAAGGAAAAGTGGAATAGTTCCCAAAGCTGGCTTTTTGGTCTGTTACTTACCTCCAAATCTGACTTGAGGAAGGAACTAGGAAAGTATGCACCGAAAGAAAAAAACTTAACAAGAAAGAGAATGGATGGGTGGAGATTTCTTACCGGTGAGTGGGTGCGCATGCATGTATACATGAAAGATGATCGGGGCAGAAGGCTTTGCCCTTCCCTTGGACAATGTTTGTCCCGTTCCTATGCAGGTCAAGCTTACCCACCCAGATCAAGCGCACACAGAGCGACAGCCGGAAAGGAGACGACTTTCTCGCTCACCCCTACCTCAGCAGCTGGATTCTGCTGGGAACGACATAACCCCAGTGCCCAGTTCATAATCTCGGTGCACGGCTTCCCTCTTGCTCCTGCTCAGATCCAGCTGCTGCCTGCTCTCATTCTGCAGGACTTATCTTCTTTGGCTCCGGTGCTGAGTTCTGCCCCTTCTGAGGGGGCGGGGATTTCTTTACCTAGAGCTCCTCCCCCATCACAGGTGAAAATAAATCAATAGATAAAAGATGGGGGAAAGATTTAGTGTTGCAGTTTGTATACCAAACAGATGCCAAAGCTAAGTTCACTGTAGGCAGAGAATCCTCTAAACACTGTTTCTGAATCCTCTTAGGAGAATATCCAATAGAGCGGTATTTCTCAACCTTGGCAACTTGAAGATGTGTGGACTTCAACTCCCAGAATTCCCCAGCCAGCATGCTGGCTGGGGAATTCTGGGAGTTGAAGTCCACACATCTTCAAGTTGCCAAGGTTGAGAAACACCGCACTAGAGCTTAAAAAACACGGCTCACCTTGGGTGGATTCACTCATTGCGTTAAACCTGGTTTTCTCTCATTGTGATTTATTGAATAAACAACAATAGCTGGATTCTGATGACCAGCTAAGTTCTAAATCTTGGTTTACAAATCACGGTGAGTGGGTTTATTCAAAACCACGAACCCAAACTAAACAAACCACGCTGAAGGATAGCTGTAACGTACAATCCCAGCCTCTGCATTCATGGGGGCCCGTTTTGCTTTGAGTATGTAGAAGTAAAGTTCACTGGAGGTTAGATGCCTGGCTTGTTATAAAATAATCAATAAACCAGACTGGTAAATGATTCTCCTAAATTGAAAAGCAGCCTAAGATTGATGCAATGGCTGAGATAGTTCAACCATGTGTGCTAGGAATTTAAATCCTGCTACAGTCAGCATCTGGCTGAGGCATTGGAAGGTCTGAAAAGAAGGATGAGTTTCCCTACCTTTCTTTGTACAGAACTGAAAATCAGCAAGAAATGGTGGTTGAACTAAAATCAAGGCAGGAAAACCCAGATCCAGGTGACTTTGTGCTATGGAATCTCTCTCAGCCCCACAGTGCAGCTATTGTTAAGAGAAAAAATATTGTCTTGGGCTTTTGGAGAAAAAGTGTGATATAATCTAATGCAGTGTTGCTCAACCTCGGCAACTTCAAGATGTATGGACTTCAACTCCCAGAGTTCCCCCAGCCAGCCAACTCCCAACTTCTGGGCGTTGAAGTCCACACATCTTAAAGTTGCTGAGGTTGAGAAACACTGATCTAATGGGTAGTTAATAATAATTGCCCAGGCTGAGTAAGGGATTGAATTTTACATTGAGATTAGCATGCATCAATCTTCTGCACTGCAGCTTTGAGCAGATTAGGACATGCAGAATTCTGTCTCACAACCTTTTGCCACAATTTGTAGTACCTCATCTTAAAAAGTAAAAAGCCTCCCTTGTTTGCAGTTCTCTCCCCCAAAGATTGACTCAGAGGTAAATGGCCTCAATGCCTAGGTCTGCATGGCTGTATTCACACAGAACATTTAACCAGGCCAGTTAAACACAATCAATTTAGTTAGGTTTAATCTGGGTTAGGGTTTTTTGTGGTTCAGTACGCGGAGAACTTCACACAGCAAAGGGGGGTGGTCAAATGACACAACCATGTAGATGTCATGAGAAAAATGGGTTGCATATTTGCAACAGATGTAGGAACTCAAGAGTTAAGCTGAATCCTTTGTGGGATGACATCACGAAGCCCATGTCATCCTGTGGACATCATCCCAGGTTGTTGCAACACCAGCACAGCCCATTTGATTGCAACACCCCTGTTGTGAACACAACTCATTGCATCATAGTTCACCACACTGTGCAGATTCACAAAATGGGCTACTTGCATGAACACAGCCCACAGGCACACCAGCAGTCTTTCAGCACCCCATTTGCACCCTTGTTCAGAAATCCTTCTATATTTAATGGGTATTTTCCCCCAATCTCTATCATTAACTGCTCCTGCAGGCCCAGCTATCGATCTGCCCTGCCCATCGATTCCCTTCAGGAAGAGCCTGAAGGCAGCGATGCTCAACTGGCCAGGCAGCTACATGAAATCACCAGCAGTGATTTCACCAGTAAACCATGATTAAGCGAACTATGGCTTCCTATTGGGCGAACAGAGACAACTGCACCCTATTCAATAAATTAGAATCAGCAAACTCGGGTGTTACGTCAGCCAAGCCGCAAACCAGCAAAACTGGGGGTAAAAACCATTTGCAAACCCCCCACGCCTTTTCCCCTGCAAACTTCCTTTCTTCTCCTAAGTTCCCTTCTCGGAAGCCTCCGAAGCAATCGAGACGAAAACGCCTCTCGGCCAGCAGGACCCACTCTGCTTCCTGGTCCGCACTCCCTTCCATGCTGCCGCTCTGCCCCTGCGAGGAAACCATAGAGTGCGGCGGGCGCATGCGCCTTCTCTCCGCCTGACTCAGCGCTGGCCTTCCGCGGCTGATCCGCGTGCGGCGGCGGCGGCGGCGGCGAAGGGGCTCCGCGATGGTGCGGAGGCGGGCGCCGGCGTGGGGGTGCTGGTGGTGGGCGCTGTGCGGAGGCCTCTGGGCCGGGGCGTGGGGCTCCGAGGACATCGTGGTGGGCTGCGGGGGCTTCGTGAGGTCCGACGTCGAGATCAACTACTCCCTGATCGAGGTGAGCGCCCGCCCTGCTAGGTAGGCCAGTGGGCGGGGGGACCGGCGCTCGGGACTTGGACGGAGCGGACGGGGACCTGCAGGTGAAGTTTAGGGGTTTTTTTAGTACTAAAAATTAAATTAAGAATAATTTTTATACTATAAATGATGTATAGCAGATAGTGTAAATATCTGCTATATTACAGTATTTCTTTATATTAGTTATATTATAGTATAGCATTTATATTTAAAAGTAGGAGGAGGAAGGAGTATTAGGTATGTTCGCTGCCTTGATTTATTTATAAAAATAATAAAGGCGGGATATAAAATAAAGAAACTTAAAACAATATAAATCCTGTACTATAATATAACGTAATGTAAGCAGTATAAGGAAATACTATAATGCAGTATAATATAAGTAATATGCAATATAAATATATAATATAAATAATATAATGTAATACAAAATAAACTAATGATACAATGTAATATACTATAAATAATATAAATAATAAACAATAAAAATAATAAATAAAATAGGAGGCTGGAGTATTAAATAGGTTGACCAAATTTAAATTTTAAAGAAGGTGGAATAAAAATATAATAATAATTGTTAAAACCCTCCTTTGCTGTAACTTGAAGGGCACTAAGTTTGCGATTGCTTGATTTTATTGATATTCTGTGTAATATTTCATGTTTTTTGCAGGAGCTCATGGCTCCCTCCCTCACTCCTCCATTTTTCCCTCCTTCTCTCCTGCAATTTACTTCTGCAACAACCCTGAGAGGTAGGCTAGAGATAGGGGGAGAGGTAGTGGCTGGATTCATACGCTCCCTTTAAATATTAACATGGTTTGTGTGGGTTAGACTGGGGGCGGCGGAAACCAAGCTATTGTGGTTTGTGAACCATGGTTTGAGGCTTGAGTGAGATGGGATTGCATCCAAGTGGCTTAACTGACAAGCTGTGGAGCAGGAAGCTGTGGCTTAGTGAACTTGTCTTTTAATTTACTTGTTCAGCAACAACATAGTGGGATATAAATTTATTAAATAGGAAGGAATAACTATTTTTGCATTTGCCTGTTCACAATCCTCCTAAGGCAGGCCATAATAATAATAATAATAATAGTAATAATAAACAACTCAGCGATCCTTAGTCTCTTCTCTCTGTTCAATTTCTGGTTGCCTGGATTGAGGCGCAATTGACTAGCTTCATATATAATGGAAATGGATAAACCCTGGTTTTTCAAACCGCAGTAGCTGGCTTGCACAAGAGTTCAACTGCATTAGGGCTTGCACAACATGTGAGCCCAAGGCTGCACTCTCTTCCATTTATGGCGAGAGAAACAGCATCCACCTTTGGGATGAGAGCCTCTGGTTATTTGGAGGGGATGGGAAGTGGCTTTTAAGACATCTTGGGACGGGCTCCAAGGTGTAGAAGTTTGCTTCAGACTGGTGAGGTAATGTTACTTGGCCCTGCCAAGATTGCAGCAGGACATAAGTATAATAAATAATGTGCTGATTGCAGCAGATCATAGGTATAATAAATAAACTGCTTTTCCAGAATAATTAAATTTTTCTCCTTTCCGATGTTTCTTCTATAGGTTAAATTGTACACCAAGCATGGAACTCTGAAATACCAAACTGACTGCGCTCCAAATAATGGTTACTTTATGATTCCTCTGTATGATAAGGTGAGGGGCTATATAATAATTTAAATTAGGTGGCATTATGTTGCAGAACTGTGTTAAAAAGAAAATCCAACTGAAGCCGGTTTCTTCAGTTTTAACATTGGCCACTCTGCTGGCTCTGGATGATGGATGTGTAGCTCAACTCACCTACTGCGGTGAAAATATACCTTAAATTCATGAAGGCTAGATGTGATTTTTTTCTTAAATGGTTTCTAAAGGTAAATGATAAGCTTTGTGGTTTTTAAAATGGGTTGAAATTTAGGGTTTATTGTTGATTCAGCCGGGACTTTGTTTGGCTTTCCTTTGTCCCAGTCCAAAATCTTAACCACTGTATTGCCTGTCAGTATTTATGGTAAATGATTGAACTGCCTTATAACTACAGCAAATGTTCTGTTTTTCCTTTTTTTAGGGGGATTTTGTCCTTAAAATTGAGCCTCCCCTAGGGTGGAGCTTTGGTAAGTTGCTATTTTGACAGAAATGTTTTCGGTTGTTTTGGAGCCTATCGTGGCTGTTGTTTATTCTGTTTCTGATCTGCCCAATAGCTGAAGTCTAAACCATTTAGAGCCTTTTTTTAAAAAAAAGAATTCTGAAGGGCTGCGGTTGTGTACTCACACTTCACTGAAAGAGATCCAGTTGTGTGCGTTTGGTTGATTTCCAAGTTACCATGTTCTGAATCGCACGGATTAGAAGTTCCAATCGAAGAGAATCTCTGCAGCTCAGGGTTGAACTGTGGAGTTCTTGATGCTCTCTGAGCTGGGTGGTTGGCTTGCAGACGTTTCATTTATAGATGAATAGATGTTTATAGATGTTTCATTTATAGACTTTTGCTTGCAGACGTTTAATGTATCTGAACAGGCAGCCAACCCACACTCATTCTCACTGAGGATGTTACCTAGTTGGGTAATAAAATGTCTGCAAGCCAACAACTAAGCTCAGAGAGTACCGACGACTCTACAGTTCAACCCTGAGCATCATATATTCCCTTCTGTTGGAGATGTTTCATGACCCAACTAGGTAACGTCATCAGTGTGAGGGAGTGTGGGGTTTGCTACTTGTTTATATTCAATAGCTTGCCCTGCCAGTTTTGGTGGTTTCCTCCTTGGTGATTCCTCGATTAGAGTATTGGCTGCTGGAGGGGATGAGTTCTAGTCTTTTTAAAGTAGTCAGCGTTCAGATAAGCAAGGATTAACACCAGACAAACAATCAAGCACACAACAATGCCCCAATCAAGGAACTGCCACAGAGACAAACAAGCAGACAAACAATCAGGCAGAAGACAATACTCAAATCAAGGAACCACCAGGGAGAAAACTCCACCCCTACCAACACTGTCAGGGCAGCTACTGTATATAAACAGGGAGCAAACCCCACACTCCCTCGCACTGATGACGTTACCTAGTTGGGTAATGAAACGTCTGCAAGCCAACAACCAAGCTCAGAGAGCATCAAGAACTCCACTGATTATGCTCAAAACACTACCTAAATTCTGCTTCCTCTGCTTATTTGCTTCCATTGCCAAGGTCACTCAGAGGGCATTCTTAAGCCTACTTACCACTTGATAAGCTACCATGAATCTAGTGAGTAGACGTGGATTGGATTGTGCTCTAGGTGGCCTGTACGAATTGGGTTCTGCAAAGACTGAGTTCAGACCTTAAACTCTTAGTTGAAAATATTGCTAGTCTTTAGTAGGAAAGATTCACGTTTGAGGGTTTTGATCTTTCTTCACAGAGCCAACCAGTGTGGACATCCATGTTGATGGTGTCAACGACATTTGCACTAAAGGAGGCGATATCAATTTTGTTTTTACTGGCTTCTCAGTAAATGGGAAGGTAAGGGTCCCCCCCCCCTTTTGACAGTTGCCTATGTTGAGTTGCCTGTACAGACCTGCTTGATTCTTAAGTCTGATAAGCCAACTGTGTTTGAAGATTACCGTTAAGGCTCAGGAGCCTTTGCAGTGTCTTCCTCTTGTGTGCTATGTATTTGGTTTCTAAAAATGGTCGAACGCCCCTTTTGTTCCCCTGTTAGTTAGTGGGGCTGTGTTGTGTTTGTGTGCGTGTGTGTGTGTGTGACTACCTGTAGTAATTTCTTGCAGGTTCTTAGCAAAGGTCAGTCTCTGGGTCCTGCAGGCGTTCTCGTTGTACTCAGAAGTCCTGGCTCAGGAGTGACCTTACAGACCACAATCACTCAACCTGGAGGAAAGTGAGTGTAAATGTTATTTAGAGCTCAGAATAATTTGCAGTAAACCACGCTTCCCAAGAATTGGACAATAGCAGCAACATGTTGCTGTATTTCCCCCCTCTCTTCCTGAATCAGGCTATGAAAATAGGTGAAGGTTAGGGAATGGGTCTAGATGGAGAAAGGTGTAGGAACAGCCATGCTAGTAGGAATGCCTGGGTGGTAATTTCAGTTCTTCTGGAAGATACCTGGTTGGGGACATGGATTTAATTTTGCTTTTGGTCCCAAAAACTGGAGGAGGGAATGCTATGAATGCCCCCTTGAATTCCTGAAGCAAAAGCACCATAAACATCTAATAAGCAAACAGTGCAGGTGGGGTTTTTTGAGTCTAAAGAACCAAGGAGAATTTTTCTTAAATGAGCAAATATTAAACCCTCTTCCACTCCCTCCAGATCATAGGATCTGGGTTCACCTTTCTGCAGTTTTCTGCTGACTGATGATTGCCAGTTGACTGCTGTCTCATTCTTTCCCCTAACCTCCAAATGTGTCTTGATTCTATTCCAGCTGTTGCGCTTTGAATTTTATTTCAAGAATGGGTAGGAATGCCCAACACGGACAATTTTGGTTTCTGAAGTGACTTTTCTTTTTTCTAGGTACACCTTTTTAAAAGTGCTTCCCGGGGAATATGAAATCTTTGCTTCTCATCCCACCTGGACTCTGAAAGAGGTGAGCATAACTGTTGGACTCTTTGGCAGCTGCCAGGCGGAAATTGATTCTTTTCCAGCTCAGTTCTCACAAAGATGTCTTTAGCGAGATTTATTGAAATGAAAGCAACTGGGTTACAAGAATTCCAGCAGCTGAACTCTCTTGCGTATCGAACCAGTGTATCCCAGGGTACGTTAAGGTGGAGATTCTTTAATTTTTTCCCTAGCTGCCTTCCTGCGAACTGGTAAGGTGGCAAGTCTCTTCGCTGATAATGGGGAAATTTGTAGCTGGTTGTTTACGTAACAGTTTCCTGGTTTGGAGCCAATCATTACACCCTGAAGTGGATGGCTTAAGGAGATGCTATCCAGATGTTGTCAGATTTCTTAAAAAGTCATAGACCAGCCACCTTTTTCTGCCTTCCATGTTTTCTTTCATTGGATGAAGCTTGTACTTTGATGCATCTCATGTCATTGTGGGTTCTCACCAGTCGCTCTTGGTATTTCAGGCCACCACTACGGTGCGAGTCACCAGCTCCAATGCATACACTTCCAGTCCTCTGATCGTAGCCGGTTACAATGTGTCTGGATCTGTCCGAAGTGATGGAGAGCCAATGAAAGGGGTTATGTTTCTCCTGTTTTCCTCTTCAGTGGCAAAGGAGGTCAGTGAGACGTTATTAATTAGAACTGTTATCAATTAGCTATTTAACTGATAGGATCCCCCGCCTTTTGTTCCTGTAGTACTCGATGAACACATTTCCATGAAAGAAGACTCATCGGGCTGAGTCTATTCGGAAACCAATTAATTATTGGTTCCTGTTGTGGGTGGCAGAATGGATTGTACCATTTCACTGTAAAATGGGTGGATCAACTTTCTGAATGCTCCCGCTCTGGGAAAACTTCTTTGCTAGTAGAAAATAGCTGGGGAGAGAATTCTAGAGATGACTTTTGAAATTTTGAACAGATGTTGGGGGGGATATTCAAAAAGAGTTCTCCCTTCCTGTTCTCTGGAGTGGTACAGACCCTTCTGCTACCTCATTTGGCTGCACAGAACCAGAGAGAAAGATAGGCTGATTACATAAAGCCTCTGTTAGAGCTTGTGTCTTGGAATTGCAGGATGTTGGCCTGTTTTGTGTGGCCCACACAGTAAAATGCAAAACCTTGGCTTAATACATTAGCCAAGTGAAATGTCAGCACAACACTGCTTGGCTTGTAACCACTCCACACTTCTATCCCTGCTCCATTTTTCCTCCTACCTGTTGGTCATCCTTCCATGCCCCTAGATAGCCTTTGTTGTCCTTGGCTAGCTTCTGTTACTATCTCTTCATTTCAACTCAGGAGTGGGAAATCTGCAACACCACAAATGCACGTCTCTTTTGCCAAGTTTGTAAATTCCACCAATTTCAGCTCTGGGCCGTGGCCCCAATTGGAATGGGATCCCTAGCTGGTTTCCTTTGGACCTTGTGCATAAATTCCGTGGGGTTCTCACTCCCATTCCTTTGTAGGAGATGGAGCTGCTGCTTCCAAATCCACAGCTTGAACAGACACAGAGGTCTGTTATCTCATTCAGGTTATATGTCTTAAGGTGTATCGAGCCAGTCATTAAGGGGCTGGACAGAGAATGTGGAGATCCTGGTTCAAGTTCACATTTGACTATGGAACCTACAGAGTAACTTTGGGTTAGTCACTAGCTCATTATTGTGAGGCTAAAGTTACACTGATCCCCTTGAGCTGCTTGGGCAAAGCAGAATACAATCATAATCATCAATAGTGATTAATGTTATCTCTTTGTATAGGACATCATGGGTTGCAATGCTTCTCCAGTTGATGGTTTTCCTGCACGGGAAGATTCTCTTAACTATCTTTGCAATGTCATTTCCAAAGAGGATGGTACATTTACCTTCCAGTCTCTGCCAAGTGGCAAGTATGCTGTGGTGAGTAAGCTTCTGGGAGATTTTCCTCAAAGGCTGAAACTTAGGAAGCACAATGGCTTTCAAAGCGACATGTAGTTTGCTATAAATTCTGCCTTGTGCTGTGAAAGCATTGATTGATTCTGTTCAGAATTAGCTGAGGATTTAGGAGCTTAACTTGGAGAGGATTTTTTTTCCCCAGCAGGACTCATCTGACCTGAAATATTGATAATAACGTATGCATTGATTAAATCGAATGGGATCATCTGCTGAGGGTGTCAGGCATCAGATGCATTATTTCCACCTAGGAATTCCTGTGTTAATGCAGTTTCATGGAGCTCAGCAAGAAATCTGTTAGCAGTGTTTATATTTATGAAATCTGATTTAGTGTTTTTAGCTGTTTTTATGATTCTTCTAGTTTTGTACACCACCCAGAGGCCATTGGAGTTGGGAGGCTGATAAATTTTAAATAATAATAATAATCCTGCAACAGTACCTTTAATATTATTAAACAACAGCATCTGCCTATCCCAGGTCCTTGGGAAGAACTCGATAGGTGGACAAAAATGCCAAATCCACTCTAAACATCTGGTTGACTGTGTGACCAACCATAATAATATATTAAATGAGAAGGAACATCTCTTGAGCTTTTTGCCTCTGATAGTAGGTTTTACTCAGTGTGCAAATAATTGCCAAGATTCCCTCCAGGCTGATTAACTCAAAAGGCTGGAGTGTCAACAATGCAGTAAACTAGTTTTATTACAGATATTGGAGAAGTCCTAATTAGAGCAGAATACAGGCAACTGCTAACTATAAACCTCAAACCATATAGGTAAATGTCCTAGTGTTGAAATCTTAAAATCTCTTTTTCCTGCTTCTGTGCCCCAGCAGACTGAAAACGGGTTCTTTCATAGCAAGAGAGGTACTTAATTTCTAATACTTTGCTATTGTAGGAGACATGTCTGATGTCCGGCTCTCTCCATCCATCCTTGGCTTTCTAGCCCTCCTAACCATGGTTAGGAAGGAACTCTGGCTTGGCTAGATGTATAGATGTAGCCAATGGGATGGGAGGGATTTGGACTGGATTTGAACATCCTTCCTCTGAAAGACATTTTAAGCCCTTGGATGCTGTCTCCTTCCAGATACCCTTCTATAGGGGGGAGAGAATTACATTTGATGTCGCCCCCTCCAAATTGGATTTTGTCGTAGAGCATGATAGTCTCAAAATTGAGGTAGGTTCTTCTGGAAAACTGTATTTGCATCCTTTCATAAATTCCATTGGAAGAGCCATCTTTTGGAAAAAGGAACGCTCGGTATGGTTCAGAATGGCTTCAAAAAGGGGAGAGGCGATAGAAGCGGCCCAGTGGGGTTCAAATTCTGTTCATCCTTTTCAGCCGGTCTTCCACGTCATGGGCTTCTCGGTTACCGGCAGGATTTTGAACAGCCCCGAAGGCGAAGGTGTGGCCGACGCCACCGTGATCCTGAATAGCCAGATTAAAGGTGGGTGCCGGTTTGCATGCTGACGTAGATTTTGTAGAAGCAAGAGTTGTAAAAAAAGGCAGCGCAATGTTGTTGCAAACACTTAGAGAAAGTTGGCCTGAACAGGTGTTGGGACTACTACCTTCTAGAATTCCTGATCTTTAGCCAAAGTTGCTAGGAATTCTGGAAATTTCAGTCCCAGTGTCCTTGGAGACTGATAGATTGATTGGTTACCTTTACAGTATTTTCTCACAGGTACCTGCTTGTTCCTTTTTTCCATTGCAGTGACTACCAGGTCTGATGGTTCGTTCCGCCTTGAAAACATAACCACCGGCACATACACCATTCAGGCTCACAAAGAGCACCTCTTCTTTGATACCATGACGGTGAAGATTGCTCCGAATACCCCACAGCTAGCTGATATCATAGCAACAGAGTGAGTGTCTTTTTTTAAGTGCAGGAGAGCCTTCCAAAGCATGTCTGAAGTGTATTGAATAGGGAGGTGCAAAATGTTCCAAGCTCAGAACAGTTACAGGTAGTTCTTGACCATCCATTTAGTGACTGTTTGAAGTTACCACAGCACTGGAAAAAGTGACATGATCGGTCCTCGCACTTACGACCATTGCAGCGTCCCCGCAGTCACATGATCAGAATTCAGGCACTTGGCAACCAGTATGTATCTACAACAGGGTGATGTGGTCACCATCTGCAACCTTCCCAGCCAGCTCCCAACAAGCAAAATCAGTGGGGAGCCGCGTGATTCATTTAACGACTGTCATGATTCACTTAACTGCGGCAAAAAAGGTTGTAAAATTGGGTGTGGTCACATGATGCCTCGCTTAACAACCGCACCACTTAGCGATGAACTTTCCGGTCCCTATTATGGTCATAAGTCGAGGACTACCTGTACTTTGAAATGTTCCAGGCATGAAAGTATTTTCTGTGTTGATGCACCCCTATCTTTACAGCACTACTAATGATCCTTTGGGGAGGGAGGAAAGTGCCATAGATCAAACTTGGATTCTTCGTTTAAGGAGCTCAGTGTCTTTTATCCTTTTTCCAGCTGTTCTTTAGGGTATCAGGTGGACAAAGAATTCACTTGCACCTTGAGCTTTCCAACAGGAGATGTTGGGGGTTGAACCTGAGTTTTGCATGCAGTACGTCTTCTGTCATCTTGGGTCTTGCTCCTGATACAGAATACAGTATGGCTCGGTTAACCATGATTTCTCAAACCCCAATGGGGGTTTAAGCTTGCTTAATCCAAACCACCCTGTGGCTCAGGAAAGGCACGAACACAGCCTCTGGCTGAAAATGGTTCAAATTCACACAAGGTCCTGTCCATCAGATCCTGCCAACTCTTTGTATTCTTACAACACTGTAGATTAGTCTCAAACAGGGTTGGATAACTTGTAGTTCAGCTTGTCAGAGGAACCCACACATTGTTTAAGCCTGTCGTTTGAGCGAAGCTATAAACTGGCTTAATTGGGCACTTTGAGTTGCATGCATGTAGCGATTGTATTTTGTTAATCTGAGTTTAAACCCAGCCACTCTTTGCTAAGGCCCTCTGCGCAACTGCCTAAACAGAACTGGCCATATGTGAGTCTCTGTATGAATATTTCATTTGTTCCTCCTGTGTTCAAAAAAACAGATTCAGCGTCTGTGGGCAGATCTCTGTAACCCGCTTCCCTGATTCAATCAAGCAGATCAACAAATACAAAGTGACCATGTGGCCACAGGACAAGGATAAAGCCATGCTGGTGACTACGGAGACAGATGCTCGTGGTGGGTTTTGTTTCAAGGCGAAATCAGGGTTATACGTTCTCCAGGTATTAATAATTTCTGTTCTTTTTGTTTGTTTGTTTACTGTTGCTTTTCCTGTTATAAATGGGTTTACTCTCGCTTCCTTGGATTTTTATACTAGAAATAGGCAAGATTTTTCAACAGATTAAGAACTGCTTCTTTCTACCTTGCAGATGGACATTTTTGCCGTCTATTTTTTCTGACTATCTAATACCGTTGTCAGTTTTTCTGTTCTCGGCTTACTACTATAAAGACAGCTAACAGCAGTGTATTTTTTAAAAAAAAAACTCAAAAGAAAAAGGGAGGCCGGGGCTTCTAATCTTTTGGAGCCATGCCCTCTCTTCATTTCATCTAGATTTTTTTGTTCCATTTTTTTTGTACCATCTGCGGTAAAAACGTCTTCCGTCTTCTGATTGAGTTTGGGGTTGCTGCACAAGGGAAAGGGGTAAAGCGTTGATAGGCAGTCTTGTATCGTTTGGACTACAGTTCCCACAATCCCTTAGTTAAGCCTGAAGGTAAGGGGTTTATGGGGCACCAGGTAATTTATTCTGTCCCCTTCCTGATGTGTTTACCTGTTTTTTCTGAGTATAGAAACCAAGTGAGGGCCAATGGGCTGCATGCAATCTCTTAAGCCAGGATTTCTTGTTTATCGTATGTGAGTATCTGCTAAGCTGCAACGCATGGGAGTCTGATGCTAGCTAGTTGCACGTGACTGCAGTAACAGAACATGGGAAATCTTCTGTGGTCCTAAGGCAGTAGGTAGAGAAGTAGAGTAGGTTGCAATGGTTCTGGCAGTCATTTTCATTTTTGCTTAGAAGCCGTGACACCGCCAAAAAGAATCATTGGCTGACAGGAAATGCGTAGATCCCCCCCCCCACTTTGCTGGGGTTTTTAATTTCTGCAAAATCTGCCCTGGACTCCAGAGGTGCTTTCTTGCAGGTCATTGTTCCTGAGGCAGAAATGAGAGCAGGACTTGCTTTAAAGCCCAAAGTATTTCCCGTTTCCGTGGCTTCCAAGCCGGTTCTGGATGTGATCTTCTCCCAGTTCTTGGCTTCTGTTTCCGGGAAGATCAGTTGCTTGGGTAAGCTGTTTTCCCCCTCTGGCCCATGAAAACCACAGGGTTTGAGATTTGCTGCCCTGTCATGGCTTCTCTTGCATTGGGCAGTTCACCAGGTTGGTGGTCACCTTCTGCTGGATCAAGAAGTTGGAATCTCAAGATACCCAAAAGTCCAGAGGCGGTGACTGAATTCGGCTAGTCGGTCTCCGGCGGCTCATCTTTCTCACTCCTGGTTGCTCTTTTCTCCAGATGCTTGTGGGGAATTGGTGGTGATGCTTCAGTCCATCATTCGGCCAGGAGAAAAACGCAGCCTCCAACTTGCAGCCAAGTCCAACTCCCTGGCCTTCACCTTTGAAAACGTCCTGCCGGGCAAATATAAAAGTAAGGCTCTTGCACGTCCTTCATCTTTTGAGCGCAGTGCCACCTTTTTCAGAATTATTCTGTTGAAAATTGCTGGTATTCTGGTGTGCACGCTCATGCAGTGTTGGTTGTTTAGAAACCGAGTGGATTAGTGAGTCTTCCGTTGGCAACATTTCCATGATCCATTTTTAAAAACATTTTAAAGTGAGCATTATCCACGAAGACTGGTGTTGGAAGAATAAATCTTTGGAGCTAGAAGTTGTGGAAGAGGATGTATCGGGAATCGAGTTCCGCCAGACTGGGTACATGCTGCGATGTTCTCTTTCCCATGCGATTACCTTGGTAAGTAATGGAATGTGACTACATGGGTGTCTTGTGGCCTAGTTGTCATAGAAACCTTGGCCTTCCACATCTTTGCCTCTCCTCCTTTTGACTGGGTTTTTAATGCTCTTAGGAATTCTATCAGGATGGAAATGGACCGGAAAATGTTGGCGTTTACAACCTGTCCAAAGGGGTGAACAGATTCTGCCTCTCCAAGCCAGGTAGGAGTCCTTAGGGAGCGAGCTGAAAATGAAGGGAGCTACTTTCCAGCACGTTTTGGAGATAAAGATGAACAGAAGGCATTTTTTTTAATCCCGCCTTTATTGTTTTTATAAATAACTCAAGGCGGGGAACCTAATACTCCTTCTTCCTCCTTTTTCCCCACCACAACAACCCTGTGAGGTGGGTTGGGCTGAGAGAGAGGGGCTGGCCCAAGGTCACCCAGCCGGCCTTCATGCCTAAGGTGGGACTGGAACTCTCCTACCACGCCTGATTGGCTCTTGGGCTGAGAGGGAGGGACTGGCCCAAGGTCACCCAGCTGGCTTTCACGCCTAAGGCGGGACTAAAACTCTCAGTCTCCTGGTCTGTAGCCTGATGCCTTAACCACTAAAGCTGGCCAGAAGAATGGGAGGCGCACATTATACTCCTAAAGCACCCAGTGGCTTGTGGCATATTGACTGTATGTGCATTGTGAGAACTAGCCAATCGTGATTCATTCAGCAGACCGTGGTTTAGGTGATATCTGAACCAGATCAGAGAAAAGAGGAGTTCATTCATACATTGTAGCCAAACAGCAAATCAACCATTGGAGTTGACTTGATGACTTCTGTTTAAGATGACAGCAGGGAAGAAGTGGGGGGCAAAAAGAAGAGAAGGCAGAGAACATTCTGTTTTTTCTTAACCTCAAAGAAATAGGGACTTGGTTCAGGTTTCCTGTCAAATCCAGATTAGATTAACTGTCGTTCGATGCAATAGCTGGATGGGCAAGGCATCAATCATGGTCGGAAAACAGCAGAAGACACCATGGGTTGAAATAGTTGGGGAAATAGTAGTTTGTGCTGTCTTTGGGTAGCTGACAAAAACCGAGAAGTGAGAACCACATGGATTTCAGAAAGGTTAGGGTAAAGATACAAATCTTGAAAGCTGCAAAGAAAGTTACCAGGCAGACTTAACAGCATGCCAGTTAAGGCAGAGTCTCTGAAATATTTCCTTCCCACAGCCTCTACCCATGGACTGTGCTGCATCTTTTAGACTAGCCAGCTCTGCCAGTTTCCAGCGGGCTTGAACGGTTTTGAAATATGAGACTTTCCATTGTAGTGTTTTGTTCAACCCCTCCAGGTGTGTATGAAGTAACACCCCGCTCCTGTCACCGATTTGAACATGAATATTACACTTACGACACGTAAGCATGGCTGACCGGGAAATAATTTGAATGGTGTCCATCAGGAGTCCTTCAAATGAAGCTGTTTGAGGGTTGCTTTTGATGAGTGGGAAGATGTGAGACAGTTGCTGTTTTGTGGGTTCTAAAACATTTTAACTTCAAAAGATGGGTGAGGCCATCTTGCCTTGCGGGAAATGGGTGCTTTGTGTTAGCCATGATCACCTTGGCAGCCATTTTGTGAATCGCTTAGAGCTCTCCCCAGGCTGACATTTTATGGATAAGCAGGATCCTCCTTCTAGCAACCATTTTATGGAAGTTCCCAGAAATTCCTCATAAACCTTCAGATGTTCCCTTGGGGTAGACAACGTGATCCAACTGGAGGAACAGCAATAACTGTGATAAGCTGTACCAGTCTCTTTCAATAGTTTTAGACTTGAAACCCAACTGTAGTGAAATATATTTCCCTTCCTAAATGTCTTTAACCTATAGGGGTTGTTGAGCTACTAGCGTGGACACACCGGTTGGGCTGCAGAGGTTTGAAACGCTTCCCTGCCAATAAGGTCATAGCTTGTTGTATCCAAAATCAGATGCGAGCCAACTCTGAGCAAGTGTTTTTTTCTTGAAATGCCACTTTTTGGTTGGATTACTGCTCCAGGTCTGCTCCAAGTATCTTGACCTTGACTGCAGTTCGTCACCATGTGCTTGGAACAATTACCACTGACAAATTGATGGATGTGATGGTTACCATTAGGTAAGAGTCTGATGGGCTTCAGAAGGCTGTCCTTGAATTGCTTTTCTTGACTTTTGCCAAGCATTGGTTGTTCTTGGATGGACCATGGTGGAGGAGTTGTGACTTTGGCATAGGCGTTTCCTTTGCAACGGTCTTGTACAAAAGCTTTGAACAGTCCATTTCTTCTTTGAGCTCCCCTTTACAGTGAAGGAACTTGGGGTATATTCCAGTGTCTTCATCGCTCTAGATTTCAAGTTGGATGTCTGTTTTCTTCATTTAATAGAAGTTTATAGAACCAAGGAGGAGTGCCAGATACTCTTCAGATGTTGCTGAACTGGGACCAACGACATTTGGCCGGCCTGGTCCATAATGACAGGTGGTGAGGATTGTGCTTCAGCAATATTGGAAAGACTACAAGGTCCTCACTCCTGCCTGAGCACATGATGAATTTCAAGGTCCCCTAATCTGGACTGCCCCATTTTAAATCTGAGAACCATATCCAAAATTGGACTTGGAGCTCCTTCCTTGGGATGCAGCTATAACTCAGCGTTGGAGATTTGCTTTGCATACAGACATTATGGGTTCAGTCCTTGACATCTTCAGTTAAGCAATTCAGGTAGCAGGTGACCAGAAGAGAACATTAAACGTGTGGTGGATGTTCTTCCTCCTTGACAGGGTGATGGGGTTCTCCAGTACATCTCTAGCCTGCTGGGTTGGGGGCGGTTGCTCCGTTTAGTCCCCGGCGCATCAGATGAAATAGATGTGCTCTGGGGTGGGAGGAGGTGCAGTGGTTTTCACATGAAAACATTTCTCTTCCCTTTCTTAGGTCTTCAATCGACAGTGAACCTGATTTGGTGCTTGGCCCGCTGAAATCCCAGCAAGAGCTGCGGCAGGAGCAGCAGCGGGCTGAGATAGAGACCCGCCGGCAGGAGAGAGAGAAGAAAGGTCCAGGTGAAGAAGAAGGATCCAAGCCACCAGTGCAGGAGGTGGTAGAGGAGCTTTTAGGGCCATTCCACTATGAGTTTTCCTACTGGGCAAGGTACGTTGACCTTACGTTGGAAGAAAACCCATTGTGTTGATTGTGAAGGAGCTTCCCAGGAACGGTGGAACGGTCGTTTCTCCAAACTGCCTTAGAATAATGGCTTAGGCTAAACTGGGGATGAGAGGCAGGTGCCTGTTGCCCTTTGGAGTTTTTGGACTTCCTAACTTAAAATGTAATGAATAAACTCACGTTCATTAGCTGTGCATCCAGGGCCACTACGAGTTGTATAACAAGTGAGTGGAAATTTTGGGCGGAATAGTCTGAAGATCCAACCTTGTTCTCGTGCTGTTTGTAGGTCTGGGGAGAAAATCACCGTGACACCATCATCTAAAGAACTACTCTTCTACCCACCTTCCATAGAAACTGTTGTCAGTGGTGGTAAGTCTTGGCAGTAATTCCACCGCATTTTCAAGGCATCTCCAGGTTGGATAGCAGGGAATCGGGGAAAAATAATCCTCTCTGCTGGAAATCGGAGAGAATGATCACTAGTTAAAGTGGATAGGGGTGGCTGGACTCAAGGATGTCTCTACCTCGGCCACGTTGGCTGGAGCTGGCTGCCGCTGTAGTTCAACACCATCTAGAGAGGTGGTTTTCCTACAGCGGAGGGGGTGTCATGCAAATTAGCTTGTTCCTCCCACTTGTTCCATCAGACAGATATCTACTGCTAAAACTCTTGTGTCTGTTCGATACTTCATAACTTTTAACTGGGCAAAACGGTGCATCGTAGGGCAACTGTTTTGGAACCAAGGTACCTCAAATGAGCTAACCGACAGAACGTGTCCAAGATCTGGGACCCGTGACTCCCATGGAATTGAAATCTGGCAAATTTTATAAAGCATTTTATGGCATAAAAATGATCATAAAACATTTCATGACATAATACAACGTGTCGTAAAACATTCCCTGTGGCCAACTCCTGATGTTTGACTGGGCTACACAGTTCAACATGGGCTACTTTCAAGGCAGGTCCATCTCTGAAGGTCTCCCTGGATTTTTAAGAGCTTTTCCAGGGAGGGCAGCACATTAGAAGCTCTGCCACTGTTGAAGGCATTGAGGAATCTGGTAAGGAAATACCTCTGAAACGAGAACCCAATGGGTCACAGGTTGTCTAGTCTGCTTCTAAAATGGGAGAGAGCGTCCCCATCCAGCCAGAAAGCTGCACACTTTCTCAACCCTTCTCTGTTGCTTTCCCCTATGGCTGGGTAAGACATGTACTGTCCAGTGCTTCCATTAACTGCTTTGAAGAATCCAACTGGAAGTGTTCAGGACACCCTTCCTCCTCTGTAGAAAAGCAACCTAGGCAAATCAAAACAGCCTAATAACAATGTATGGAAGAGTAAATAGTATAGCTTTGATGCAATGTGCTTTGCATGGACCAAAATTTCTCACCGGTTAAATGATACCGTTAATCTCTGCAGGTGATGCATTGTATAATTTAATGGACATTCATTAATAACAAACACCCCTCTCCTCCCCAATTAATTTTCAGGGTGCTTCAGTAGTAGTGAAGTGATCTAGCTTGCCGAGTTGCCAGTAATTCCTTTCTAACACTCGCGTAGTTTGAGTGCCATAAATCAATTAAAGAATCTGCAACGTCTTCACCACCGTTCTCACTTCCTCCTGTCGCTTCCTTTGTTTCAGAAAGCTGCCCTGGGAAACTGATAGAGATATACGGCAAAGCAGGTCTCTTCCTGGAAGGACAGATTCATCCCGAGTTGGAGGGGGTTGAGATCATAATTTCTGAAAAAGGGGCACCCTCCCCCCTGATTACAGTTTTCACAGATGATAAAGGTTCCTACAGGTGAACCCTCATGTTCTGTGGTAGTAGCAGTTGGTATTCCCTCCCTTCAACCATCACCAACTCTGTCCTTCAAACGTGTTGGCTTTTACAGGTTATGGGTATTTGCCCCATCTGGAAGGCATCACTTTGGGGCAAACCATGTTGCGTTAATGATGGGTTTTTGGGTAGCCACCTTTTAAGTGTGACAGTTCCTCACTTGTCAAAAGATGATTTTGAGATTCTTTGCTTTCTTTCTCTCCCCCCCCCCCCAAAAAAAGTGTGGGGCCTCTTCACAGCGATCTGGAATATACCGTAACTGCTCAGAAAGAAGGGTTTATTTTGAGTGCTGTGGAGGAGACCATTGGAGATTTCAAAGCTTTTGCTCTTGCCGGTGTCACTTTTGAGGTAAACCTTCTCCATGTCTTTTGGAAAACTTCCCTGCCTTTTTCTGCTTCTTTAGATAATGTGGGTTATGTATTCAGGGCAGGGGAGAATAATGGACATGCTGTGCTAAATTTGAGTCAAGTGGATGCTTTTGGCCAGAAAGATTCCATTTGAAACCTCTTAATGCGGGTAGTACAATTTCCTTTCAGTTTAAATCTACAGTGATTTATATTTAGCTTTTCTCCTCCCTCTACCGACTTTGGTTTTCTGTTGACCTAAGCCTGGTTGAGTGCCCCAGCTGGAGGCCATTTCTTCCTTGGTTTTTCCATGCCAGAAATGGAGGACGTGGGTCCTCTTGAAGATCTCCGAATGAGAGCCCATCATTCCAAGGAGAATGGGGAAACACAGTTGCCATGGTCAGCAGATGCCAGTCAGGGTGGAAGGAGATCTGTTGGGTGGACCAGTGTTCAGCCTTGAGGCATGTGGTCTGCTGCAATTCTTTTCTCCCCCCACCAGAAAATCGAGTTAGTCCTTTAGTCTGGGCTACTGAGCTGCACTGGACCAGCTTCACAGCATATTTCTTCCGTTTTCCATTTGGACAGATTAAATCTGAAGAAGGTCATCCCCTTGCTGGAGTGCTCCTTTCTCTGAGTGGTGGCATGTTTCGCTCCAACCTTCTGACTCAAGACAATGGGATGTTGACGTTCGCCAACCTGGTATGGGCTTTCATCTTTGCAGTTTTGGCCAGGTCTCCAAAGGAAAAAAGCCCACCCCGTTGCCTCTCCTTCGGAAAGGTTGCCCCACAGCTGTCATCTCCTCCAGCCAGTTAGACCTTGGGGGTGGGGGGTGAGAACTGTAGTCCAGTTTGGATGGCAGCAAGTTGGGGATGGCTGGAGTACAGCATTGGTGTCCCACCCTCTGAGGCTACGGAAGAGGACGGGTCATGGCATTCTTAGAACTGGGCACTGGGCTTTAGTGGAACCATCCAGAGCAGACTGAAACTGTGTTTCGGGAAGCGTTCCTCTCTCGGTGCAGTCTAAAATCGATCCGTTGGTCCACTGAGCTTGAAGTTCTTGATGTTCTCTTCGCTTGCTTGAATAAGCGTTTTTGTCTGGAGATGCCGTGGAGAATCCTCAGCACCTTTACATGCAGAGTGTGTCCTGCTGATTCACACATCACCTTTGCCCCTGTGGTTATTTTTAGCTTGCATCTTGTGCAAATAACATCACAGAAAGACGTTGCGATGTGCAAACCACAGTGATCGCCATGTGTGACCTTAGCAGCTGGCTTCCAACAAGCAAAATCAGTGGGGGACGCCAGATTCGCTTAATGATGGGATTCACTTAACGACTGCAGCAAAAAAGTTGTAAAATCAGGTGTAACTCACTTAATGACCACCTCACTTAGTGACAGATGTCCCGGTCCCAATTCTGGTCGTAAGTCGAGGACTACCTGTAAAACAAAAAGAAAAGTTACTTTATGGGCCGTGACCCTTCCAAAAAGTATTTAAACACAAGGGGGAAATTATTAAATACATAGGGAGGAATCATTAAATATATTGATCTGATTTAGGTTTACATTTAAACGGCATCATATTTAGCTTTTATCTGGAGTGTGTCCTTCTGCGGAAGCAACTTCTGACTGAGCTATCAAGGTCAATGATGTAATTGGACAAAAAAACACTGTCTTTATATTAGCTGTAAGCCAGATACATTGCAGCTATTTGAGCCAGAATACAGGTAGTCCTTGACTTACGATCAGAATTGGGACCAGGACATCTGTCACTAAGTGAGGTGGTCATTAAGTGAGTCACACCTGATTTTACAACTTTTTTGCTGCAGTCGTTAAGTGAATCCCATCATTAAGTGAATCTGGCGTCCCCCATTGATTTTGCTTGTTGGAAGCTGGCTGCGAAGGTCACACATGGCGATCACATGACCCTGGGACACTGCAACCGTTGTAAATACATACCTGGATACATACTTGGATTTTGGTCACGTGACCGCAGGGATGCTGCAACGGTTGTAAGTGCAAAGGCCAGTCATAAGTCCCTTTTTTTTAGCAGCGTCATAACTTTGAACTGTCGCTAAATGGATGGCTGTAAGTCAAGAACTATCTGTAGTCTGTTTTGAAAGTTGCAGGATGTTGAATCTATTTTGCAAGTTGCAGGGGATTTTTCAGTTGTCCCGTCATCTGTTTGAGGACTGGCATCTGGGGCTGTGACAAGTTGAATTTGGGACCTGCTGGCAAAGCTGGGGTTCTTCACTGAATTGTAGCATCTGTCTGGCTCTGTGATGTAAATATGTTAGGGAGGAGTAATAGTAAACTAATGGATTTCTTTTCATAGAGTCCTGGGCAGTACTACTTTAAACCAATGATGAAAGAATTTCGCTTTGAACCCTCATCTCAGATGATCGAAGTGCAGGAGGGCCAGAATCTTAAAATCACCATTGTTGGTTACCGTACGGCGTACAGGTCAGTCAGTGTGAGGTTCGGCCAATCAGGGCTCAGTTAGTGGCTGGAATATTGCGGCTGAGTCTGGTGGAATTATCTGAACAAGAGGGCAGGAATGCAGAGAAGGTAAGCAAGCCTTTGCAGATAAGAAGTCCAAGTCTTCTCTTCTGGGAGGGCAGTACCGCAAGAGAAGGCGAAGGGGTTGAGGTCTGCCTGAATATAAATTCTGAAGAACCATTCCTGCTTGCTTAGAAACTGTCAACTATCTTACCCATCTGCTTTTTTCCAAAAATACAGAAAAGGTATAGCCTGGTTTGCCCTTATCTTTGGGAGCTTGACACCATTCCCTCCTTGAAAACGTCTGTCTCGTAGTTATAATTCACACCTTTCCCTTTTTCTCCAGCTGTTATGGAACTGTTTCTTCTCTGAACGGGGAACCTGAACAGGGTGTTTCAGTGGAAGCTGTAGGGCAGGGAGAGTGCGGCATTTATGGAGAAGACACCGTCACAGATGAAGAGGGGAGATTCCGGCTACGGGGACTGCTGGTAAATACCTGAAGGGTGGCAGGATTGGTGCCAGCTCCTGTTGGGTTTGGGTTTGGGTTAAGCCCCTGGCATTTTGATTGTGGTGGTAGCTAAAAAGCTATCGTACTAAGCCACAGTTGGCTTGCTTGGTTTAAACATAATATGCTGGGTAAATGCAGCTATTTTAATTAGTAAATGTGGATTTATGGATTAGCGTCAGGTGATCAGCTACCGGGGGCTTATTCGACAAATTGTGATTCAGTAAGTCATGGCTTGTGTGAAGGCCATTGCGTATTGAATAATGACAGTGCTTACACTGGGAATGTTAATCGGCACCATTTCACATTTTCTGTATAAAAAAGCCATCCTGTCTGTATCACATCCAACTGAAAGCTGAAGGCAACGATCACATTGAAAGAGCGCTTCCGCGGTATTCTGCTATCCAGGTATTCCATCCTTTCCAGAAATTGAATGAATGAAGAAACGAATGAATGAATGAATGAATTGATAGGGTAGATCGTGGTCACCGTTCAAGGGCATGCTCTGGCCCCAAAAGAACAACGCAAAACAATTAACCAGAGTTTTGCATATAGGAAATTAGTTCCCCAAATACGAATCTCCATGGGGAGGTGGGAGGGAGGAATTACTGGGAGTTAACCCAGTTTTGTTTTAAATGAGGTGATTATCTTTAGCTGAGTTGGCATGTACTCCAGGTTTCAATTTTGGAATTGAAACCTTTGGGAGTTCTGAATTCTGACGTTTCTTCCTTGAGAATGTTTCTCGCTTCACCTTCTTCCCCCATAATACATGAAGGAGTTTAAATGTTCCTTTTTATTGCACGTTTGATTGGGCAGTTGACCTGAGCAACATTCATTTTCTCTTGAGTTGTCCCTTCTTGACCCATAACACTTTCCCCCAAAACTGTAGGTTGGCAGCGATGACATTGACAACGTGAATATCATTGCTTTCCGCCAAATCAACCAATTTGATCTAAGTGGAAATGTGATCACCCCCTCGGAGTACCTCCCCACCTTATGGGTGAGTAAGTGCAGATGGAGGTGTCTGGATTTTTTAAGGGGGCTCACACTGTCAGCGCATCGCTCAAAGGTCCTTCGCTACCCCAACTTCCAACTTTACCTCTGATTTAACGATAACCCAATTTTTGTGTGTGTTTTCTTTTCTCCCCAGGTGAAACTCTACAAAAGTGAAAACCTTGACAACCCAGTTCACACTGTCTCACTAGGCCAGTCTTTATTCTTTCATTTCCCCCCTCTGCTCCGGGATGAAGAGGTAATCTCCTTTATGCATAAAAAAATAATAATTCAATAAGAAGTTTTTACTGGGGATAGGCCTTGTGAGAAAATGTTAAAATAAAAACACGTTTTATTATTTTGTACAGGACTCATTTAAGGGACTTCAACTTTCTAAATTGTATTTTTGTTGGATGTTGAAGAAAATACTTGAACAACTGTAAAAAAAATCAAGAATAAGAGATGGAAAAATAAAATACAGATGCATAAACAAAGGATTTTAAAAAGCCATGGAGGTTATAGTTTTCCAGTATATTGTTAGTCGTAAATAACTAAATGTATTACATCACTCAAAATCACTATTAACCTCTAAACTATGAATGAATATCAAGAACCATGGTCAACACAATATAAATCACCAATTAGAATTATAAGTTATAATAAATTCACATTAGTAGGGCCCTATTACTTAAATATCCCGTAAAATTGAAATATAAGCTCTATGCACAGAGAAACCCAAGTTTTGGATCTAGTAGAAATCCATGAATTAAGTTGTAGTTTAGAAATGATTTCTGGTTTGAGTTAGATTCTATCTCAGATTTTCCTTGAAGGTGTGAAGTTGCTTAATTCTTCTTCCATTTGTATCCTTAAAGCACCCTTTCTCAACCTTTTAACCCTGGAGGAATCCCTTGAAAGATTTTTCAGGCCTTGGGGAACCCTTGCCCATTCAGGCTCAAAGCTAGGCCAGAAGTTACAGAATTACTACATTCATTTCATGTCTAGGCCTGTATGTATGCGTTAACAGTGTTCTTAAACTAAAAATAAAGAATGAAACTTTCCTCTTCAATGTGAAGTGGCCCAAATTGGAAATAATTTTTAAAAGAAATCATGATCTCCCAGGGAACCCTTAGTGACCCCTCGTGGAACCCTAGGGTGCCACGGAACCCCGGTTGAGAAACCCTGCTTCAGACAAATGTGGTTGAATAGACAGTAGAAATAGGCAGGGAATATGAGCAGGCAGGGCTAGCAGATGCTGGCTAACGCTAGCCCAGATGTGTTGCAGGGGGACAAGTGGCATATAATTCTGCAGTACTTGCAAAGCCGCCATTGAGCGAAGATACGGTGTGATTGTAGGCAAGCAAGTGAATGCGTAAGCAGGTTTTCTCCGTCGTGTCTTGTCCAACCCCAGCAGCAGCTGCCAGCCAATCAAGCAGCATGGGTTGACCAGAAGCTGCACTTGCATTTTTTTGATATAAAACTTTATTACATTTTCAAAGTATAGATAAAACATGGAAAGATAGAAAAAGATTGAAAGAAAACTAAAGAAAAAAGAAACAACTAAAAAGATGCAGAAATAAGTAGAAGAAGGTACAGAAAGGAGTGACTCTTTACGACAAAGATATACGTAGAAAACACAGCAGGCTCTTGCTCTGATCTTAACTATAGTGAACGTCATTTCTATAATCCATTTGAACTTAATAATCAAAATCCAAAACAGCAACTCCTTTTTTTTTTTTCTTTAGTGGCAAGCAAAAAGCCCAAAAGCGATTCTCTACCAAAAGCCAATTTAAACTAAATGTTATCTCACATCCATGTGATCACTTTCGCCGTCGCTGCCAAATCCATTAAATTTATCTTACTGTTCCCCTAATAAGACCTTCCACCACTGTACATAAAAAAAATCGTGCTCTTACTATTCAAAAACAAAACAAAAAAATCAAACTTATTTCAGACTGGATATTCGTCAGACTTACAAGAGATAAATTCTGTTCTACATTCCGTCTAAAAACTGCTGCACTTGAGCTTTGACAAGGTTGGGGCAGGGGGCTACATGTGAGCAAAGCTGCAGCCCCTTTGCTGGAATTTCATGTGGGTGTTGGTGAAGGTGGGGATCCTCTGGATTTTTAAACCCGAGCTCAGCCTGTTTCAGGCTTCCAGGATAGGCTTCAGAAACGCAGGGAAGATGGACATTCGGTGGCGTGGTCCGCATGGAAACCTCGGAGCAGGAAGGACTTGCAGATGGCCTTTCTTGTAGAAGGGAACAGGAATGGCTTCCCTATCCTTTCACCCAGTTGTCATTTGTAACATCTTCACAGGGAGATGAGTTCTTAGCAGACCTGGAAGAGGTTTCTCCCCATGGGAGAGACTGCAGAAAACCTGGACTGGACAGGTTTTTTCCCTCCTTCAGTTGCAGGAAAGACGGAGTTTTCCTTTGCCTTCCGTTGCAATACTGAGAGCTTTGGAAAGAAGTAGAGGAGGACTTACGACCTGTAGAAACGATGTAAAATCTGCTGGGGAGGATAAATGCCCTTTTTCCCCTGCAGGACTTAGAAGGACCCTGGCTGAATGAAGGAGAATGTGGTTCAGATTTTGTTGTGCTCCTTTCTTTTTTGTTAAGTGGGTTTTATTTTTTTCTTTCTCCCTCGCAGTGGTTAATGCCTCCCTTCTTGTTCTTCTCCTGGTAGAATTACATGGTGCTTCTAGACTCCACGCTGTCGAAGTCCCAGTATGACTACACCGTACCTCAAGTTTCATTCACCACCGTTGGATACCATAAGCACATCACCTTGGTTTTTAATCCCACGGTAAGTTCTGCAAATTTCCAGAGAGAGAGAGAGAGAGAGAGAGGTGGGAGCCACACCTTGCATCAAACCATGGTTGGCTTGCTTTGTAGCAGGCCCTTGTGGTCTGGAAGCCATGATTTGTGGCTTGCCCTGGTAGATGAACCTAGCCAGTGGTGATTTATTCACAACAAGCCACAGTGAAGCATGGAGTATCCAGGCAGAGAAAGTCGCTATGGTATGATGTCTTTGTTGATCTGTATGGGGCAGTGTAACACCACTGTTCTTGGAAAGGTGGGGGATTTTTCTGTGCCCCTAAACAACTGTATCGAAAGTATTCTAAGACTACAGACGTCTTCCTTTTCAGAGAAAACTGCCAGAGCAAGATATTGCTCAAGGATCCTACATTGCTCTTCCATTGACTCTGCTGCTTTTGTTAGCTGGCTACAATCACGATAAGGTAATGCAGATTTTTTTGTAATTATGTCAGTTTTATTGTTGCTGCTTTTGGGGTTGAGTTGCTTCCCTTTCTTGGTGACCCAGTGAACATCCTGCTAGGGTGGCCTGTCTAACTGTTTTGTACCGAGCGCCAAACACTTCGACGTTGGGGCTGAAGTTTGGATAGATGGGCTGTTGCCAGGATCACTGTCTTTTGTGGTTTTGGCCAATCATAGGCATCAGCTAACTCTCAGGGTGCAATACTTGCTCATTCCTGGTGTTTTTAAATGCACTTCTTGATTTTGCCGAACTTCCCATCCTGAAGAGGAGCTTTTTGAAATTTGCCTAAATCATGATGACCTCCAGCTCAGATAGCTTTAAAAGGGGGTGAGAAAAAATTTGTGGCAGAGGCTGGCTGGACCCAACCCCTAATTGCTGAAGGACACCAATGGGGAAAAATAACCCACTTGTCTTCATTCTTGGCTTGCCATGCATCCAGGAGTTGGGATGGAGAAGATTGGTGGCCTACGGAGACCTCCCTGGGTGGGTCTGCTTGTTGACTGGTGTAGCCTCTCAGGAATATGCGGTTGTCCATTAAGGGTAGTGGGATATTGAGTTTAGATGGTCAGATGGTTTGGTCCACCAACAACTCCTACATCCTAATGCATGTTTGGTGAACAAGAAAAGTTTCACATTCCTTTGTAATGTGGGTAGATGGCTTGTGTAACAGTATCATGTGACAGTTGGGCTTTTGGGTGGATTTTCCCTCTCTGGGCCAAGATGGTAGCTTGTTTTCTGTTCCTCCAGTTGATTCCCTTGCTGCTTCAGTTAACCAGCCGTCTCCAAGGGGTCTGCGCCCTTGGACAGGCAGGTGCCGATACAGGGGGCCTCGAGGATGTCAAGAGGCAAGCCAAGAAACAGAAGACGAGGCGGACATGAGACTGGATCTCCCATTGATTCAAACTTGTTGATTTTACTTTCTTCTCCTTCTCCCCCTCTTTTTGCCTGGCTGCTAAAGTGAGACTCTCTGGGTTGCAGCAAAGATATTTCTTTGCACTGGACACCTTGCCTCAGACTGGTTTTATCACGGGTATGATTTTTACGTGGGTTTTACGTGGCTCTTAAAAGAGCCTCCATCCTAAAAGACGGTGTTGGGATCATAAATTATTACCAGGTTTGGAAGAATGACGACCAATTAAATTTGTTTTCACCTCCAACTCTGTGAGATTTGAGTTTTAATTTTCAGGCATTCTTGTTGCTGCCTGTTCCTGATTTGTTTCATTTCGTATTTATATTTTTCTTTCTAAGCTCTGATCTTCCTCAAGTAGATTCCTAGAAGGTAAGCCCTGGGAGGGACCTTGGAGATCTTCTAGTCAAATCCCACGCTCAGTGCAGGAATCCAGTCCTACAGCATTTTAGCCCACTATGACTATTTCAGTCCAACCTTCCCCCAAGCTGGCCATTCTCCAGATGTGTGGATTCTCTCTCCCAGAATGCCCCAACTAGTGTGGCTGTTACTGAGGATTCTGGAACTACACACCATGTAGATTCACTTCTAGGTACTCTAACCCACCTTCTGCAAATTAATGAAATCCAGGAGTGCTGGCTTCAACTCCCACTGGTTCCACTGACCGTAATGTGCAATGGCTCCCTGGGTATTGGTTACCCAACAAATCTGGAGGACTTAGAATATAGGAAGGCTATTCTATCCCTTACAGCATTGGCCAGCAGCAGGTTCTTGAGATGCCCTGTAGATGTTTTGGGTGGCATCAGAGGTGTAGCCTGGGCCTGGCTTCTGGGAGAAGAATGGAGGAACCGATGGAAACAACGGATCTAAGGCTTCTCTTAAAAGGTGCTGCTATGAACCGATTATTCAGTGACTTCGAAATGCTGCCAAATTACGGGGTAGTTGTGGTTTTTCTGGATACTGGTCTTGGTCTTCCTGCTCCACCATTTCTAAATGTGGATGACTTTCTCTTTAAAATGTGAGTAAATCCTGGTGTTCAGGGAAGCATCAAGTTTAGGAAAATGTGGTCTAGTCCTGCATTAAAATTATAGCTTGTGTAATTTGGTCTGGGGTCCAAAAATGGCTTTTCCTACGGCAAGAGTAGTTTCCCAAAATGGAGCCGGTGTTTGTTTGTACACTTATTTTGTAGTTTATTAAATAAATAGGTGTTTTGCAAGCAAATGGTAAGGAGGGAATTAAAACAAGAATGCAAAACTTCTGGTGTTGATGCAGCATTGCTATTAAAATCCCAACTGCTCATTAAAGCCAACCAGTGGCAAGATATAAATACCAACAAAACCCAAAGCCAATTTTTTTTTTTTCAAACTGCCTGGCTTATCCTAGTGTTGTTTTTTTCCTCCAGAAATTTGTCTTCATCAGTATAATAAAAATAAAAGCTTTTCCAAATGTGGTTGAGGTTGCTATTTGATAGTGGTCATGTTGTCTGCAGTATGACAAAAATCTTTTGGCTGGAATGGATTCAGCTGTAGGGACAGATTCATACAGAATGGTATGCTTTTCCAATTAAAATAAAGCAATGATTCTTGCTCATAGAAAATTGCTATCTTTGGAAGATGAGTACAGGTAGTCCTCGGTGAACAACGGTAATTGGGACCAGCATTTCCATTGCTAAGCGATGTTGTAAAGCGCGACATCACGTGACCGTGCCACTTAACAACGGCCATCCCATCACTCCCCATGCTGTCGTTAAGCGAGGGCCTCACATGATTGCAACTTGTCCCTGCCAGCTTCCCCATTGACTTTGCTTGTGGGAAGCTGGCAGGGAAGTTGCAAATTGTGATCATGTGACTATGGGATGCTGCAATGTCATAATCGAGAGCCGAGTGCCTGGATCGTAATCACGTGACCATGGGGTGCTGTGATGGCTGCAACTTTGAGGACTGGTCATAACCACCACTCATTCAGCACTGTCGCAAGTTTGAAAGGTTGCTGAACAAGTAGTTGTTAAATGAGGACCACCTGTATAATTTCTCCTGACATCTGTCTGCAGGACATTTTTTAAAATTTCATTTTCTTTTACTAACTTCTGCCCATAGTGAAGTAGCATAAAAGAGCTAGACACTAAAACTTCTCTCCATGATGCGTAGATGTTTGTGCGCACGGAACTTTGTGATGTACAGGAAATTGGTCCATTTTAGAAATCCCAGTTTCAAGTGGTTTTTTATCTTGCTAATTTCTTCTCCAAGAAACTTGTGGCTCTGGACATCTCTCTGTCTGATCTTAAAAGATAGTGTGAAACAGCTAATAAATGTTTTTCTTTCCCCCTGCTCCTCTAAACCCACAATTTCAAATGTTGCAAATTGGAATTCCTTTGGTTATGTACATACCCAGTTTAACAGCTTTGGGAGGCGCGGGGAATGTTTAAACTTCTCTTCTTACATTTTTTTGTGTCTATTGTAAGATGGGGGGCACCTAACATTAAAACAAAAACCAAATTGAGGATTAGGAGATCAAATGTGGCTGTGAATACGCTATGCAGTCTTGGGGAACATTATCTCATCTTCGGCAACATTGAAAAAAAATGGTATTTGATATGAATAGTTGTAAGGATAATGAATGAACACTATTTTTAACGCTTAGAAGCATCATGCAGGTATCCACTAGGTGGATAGTGTCATATTAAAAAGCAACCACTAGGTGGCATTAGACTTGGTTATGTAGATCAGTGTTTCTCAACCTTGGCAACTTTAAGATGTGTGGACTTCAACTCCCAGAATTCCCCAGCCAGCAAGGAATTGGGAATTCTGGGAGTTGAAGTCCACACATCTTAAAGTTGCCAGGGTTGAGAAACACTGGTCTAGATGGATAGAGGCAGAGTGGATGGAACTGAGAATTTCTTATTGGAGAGAGAGCAACAATAGAGCTTAGCATCTTGCTCACCTTACAGTCTTTTAAGTATTAATGTGAGTAGTATTTTTAACCAGTCTGATTTTGGAGGATTTGGGGCGGGGGCGGGGGGGAGTTGAGCAACCAGAATTGCATGATTCCATAGAGTTCACCGTGTGTAACGCCCTGGTGGGTGTTCTAAGGTGAGTTCCAATGGAGTAGAATTGATAGATTAGCATGTTTTCTGCTAGCTTTTACATAGTAGTTTTAGTTAATATCCCAGCTTTAAGCTGTTGCCCCAGCAGGAAGAGGCTTCTTGCCAATTCCAAAGGTGTTTTTTTCTTGACAGAAAAGTAGGCTCATGTGAATTGAGTGGAGAAGAGGAGAAGCCCTGTATGAGTCATCCTGTGCTGGTCTCTGACCGTAATAAAGGTTTGGTTTGATTTGATTTGATTCATCGTCTGTCATTAAAAGGAAGGCTTGATTGACACGTCCTAAGCAAAACCGCTTCAGGGATGAACAGATCGATGGAAGTAGAGGGAAGCCGTACTTCTTGGGCATCTCAATATGGAGGGGAAACAAAATTGGCATGGAAAGCAAATACCTAGCATTATTTTCAAATGCCTGCTTATGCTGAGTCTTTCTCTTTTTTTAGTCTATTTAAATTTGCATTAATGATGTGTTGCTTTTGGTGAGAACCAGCCTCTGGATTTGAGTGTAGCTGTTTGTCTCTAAGGTCCGTGAAGGGGTGGGCAGGCGTACCTCCAGGACACCTATACTAAAGGGTAGAGCACCCTATCCCATCTTGGAGGGCTAAGGTACAGTGCAGAGAATCATCTACCATTATGGATACAGGTAGTCCCTGACTTACAACTATTCATTCAACAACCGTTCGAAGTTACCGCTGGGAAAGGTGACTTACGACCGGTCCTCGCACTTACAACCATTGCAGCGTTCTCACAGTCACATGATCAAAATTTAGGTGCTTGCAATCGGCATGTATTTATGACAGTTGCAGTGTCCTGGAGTCACACAATTGCCTTTTGCGATCTTCCCAGGGGGCTTCCAACAAGCAAAGTCAATTGGGGAAGGCAGATTCACTTAATAACCATGGTGTTTGCTTAACAACCATGGCAGAAAAGGTCATAAAATCAGGTGAGACTTGCTTAGCGACAGAAGTTCTGGTCCCAATTGTGGTTGTAAGTTGAGGACTACCTGTAATGGCTAGGAATTCTGGGAACTGTAGTCCAATCCATCTAGTCAGTGCTAGGTGAGAAAAGAAGTGCAATGTAAAGCCAACATTCCTGGGTTGGATTCCGATTTAGACCTGGTACACATACAGGTGGTCTTCACTTAACAACCATTCATGCAGTGACCGAAATTATGACGGCGCTGAAAAAATGGATTTATGACCTGTGCCTGAAAGTACAACTGTTGCAGCGCCCCCGCAGTCACATGATCAAATTCAGGCACTTGGCAGCCCGCCCACACTTAGACTGCAGGGGTGCTTCAATGCCCCCCCATCTCCCCCATCTCCCCCATCTCTGCCCTTTTGGAAGCCCTGCACCCTGCCTTGCAGGGTGGCAAGCAGACCTGGAAGCGCACGGTTTCGGGGCTGCAGCTGGCTCTTCCTCCCTGGCCCAGCCGCATGAAGATCCAGCCTAGCTCATCCCAGCTGACCCATGCGAAGGTCTAGCCCAGCCCACCTGGAATGGCTTGGATCGGGGTGGATGCTCAGGCTAACGACCGGTAAAATTCACTTAATGACGGCAAGGGGAGTTGCCAGGATTTCCGTCGCTAAGCAATGCCATCTTGCTTTACAGCCCTATTGCTTAGTGGTGGAAATTCCAGGCTCAATTACCGCTGTTAAGTGAAGACTACCAGGACAGGTCATAGTCTCCGAGTATGATTGAAGATGGACCCACCTATCTTTCTTTACTCAACTAGGAGTTGGCACCCGGCAACAAGTAGAAATTTGCTGATTTCCCATGGCCCCCTTTTGTCAAGGAATTTCTGCACATCAAGAGACCTCAACATTTAATGAAGCCAAATAGCTTTGTTTCTGTCTTGTTTCTATCTTGTTCCACGCTCAGACTCCTTTTACACGTTCGGTTTTCTTTAACAAAAAGTGAAATGAGATGTAAAACACCTGCACGCTGTGTCTTTCCTTTCCCTAATCTACACAGGGTAGTTTCTCCCTTCCTCTTGAATTCCCCTTCTGGAAATACTAGGTCTGAGAACCACAGAAAAGGGTCAAATGTTCTCTCTGCAAACGCTGTCAATAGAGAGGCTCCTGAGTCTTGTTACTGCATATTGCCGGTGAAACCCATCCATCCTGTTCCTCTAACGCTGCTTGCAGAGTTAAAAAGAAGAAAAAAATGGTCAGAATTAATAACTCTGATTGGGGATGGGCCGAGCTTTTTGCATCCATAATGCAACAGGTTGAAAGTGTTTATTAAATTGCCTTTGAAGATGCTGCCACTCATTTTACCATCTCTTGGGGTGATGCCCCCAAGCCTATCAAAACAAAAACGCCAACCCAGACAAGAAGCAGGGTTTTACAACTTTGCACGGTTCTCTCTTCCTTTGGCTGTTCGAAAACTGAAGGATGGATGACGAGGTGAGATCAAACAATGGGCCCGGCAAACTGGAAGGAAAATTAGTTGTTGGTCTTTCGTTGCAAATACAATGGGCAGAGCAATCATACCAGCTTGGGACTGATCTGCAGCATTCGTATGCACCGAAAAGTGGCAGCTGTCTTGGACGTTCAAGACGCAGCCTTTGTTTCCCAATCCATGACGAGTTTTGTCCTTTAGGACAACTGTGGTGTTTGTCAGCGCCCTTCACATTTGCAGCAGCGATTTCTTGGATGACGTGACACGGGGGACTCCAATTACTCCAAAGGACAGGATGTGTGAATATTGGAATGCAGAAATTGACATGTTGGATTTATTTCTAGTCTGCTTTTCTTCCTGGAGCTCAAGATAGCAAGTGTGAGGGCTCCCATTTTTCTCCATTACGTTTTGAGGTAAGTTGGGCTGAAAGCATGATAGGTACAAATCACCCAATCCTAGCCCAGCATAATCACTTCGTTGTACTGGACTTAAGAGTTTTCTTACGCTATTGATCAAACTAAGCAGCAGCTGTCAGATTTTCATGGTTATTTGCCCCTTTTCTAGTGTTATCTGAGGAAAGGGACTGGAGAACATACAGGTAGTCCTCGCTTAACAACCATTTGTTTAGTGACGGTTTGGACTTACAAGGTGCTGAAAAACGGACTGACAACTGGTCCTCACGCTTACGACTGTCACAATGTCCCCACAGTGATGTGATCACAATTTCGGCACTTGGCAACCAGTTTGCGTTAATGACTGTCACGGCATCCTGTGGCCACGTGATCGCCATTTTCTATCTTCCCGGCTGGTTTCTGACAAGCAGAATCAATGGGGAACCATGGGATTTGCTTAATGAGCACATGGTTTGCTTAACGTGGTGATTGACTTAAAACAGGTCACAAAGTTGGGTCAGATTCACTTAATGACTGCTTTGCTTAGCAACTGAAATTCCAGTCCCAATTGTGGTTGCTAAGCGAGGACTACCTGTAGCCTCCCTTTCTGTATAAAAAGCCACCAGTGGAATATTATTCACTGCACCTGCAATAAATAAATGATCTTAGGAGGAGCCTCACTCTTCCTGATGGTAGTAAGGTGGGATTTCAAGATCTACAATAAGGATGTACAATCTCCAAATGCCAGCATCCCTCATTACTGGCTAGGCTGGCCATGGCTCTTGATGAAGCACAGCAAGATCTGGAGAACTACAGGTTCCTTACCCTGATTTAGAGAATGCTCAAGAAGTCTTGGTCTAATTAATACTGAACGTTAAGTGCGTAACAACATGATAGCTGAGCAAGCCCTACCTATATATGGCAGACTGTTAAAGCTTGTTCCCTTCTCCCCTGTCTGATGGATTTGAAGACTTGTTTGTTGCTGACCCATAGATCTTGATTGGTTGATTATGTGCCATCCAGTCGTTTTTGGCTCCCAGTGACCAAATAGATAGATTTTCTCCATGAAGAATTCAATCTACTGGGTTCGCACTGCAGAAGTTTTTGGATCATGATTATGACAAACGGCTGGACAAAGCATATAACAAGGAAACTGGTCAGGCTAAAGGTGACAAGGACTTGGCTGGAGGTCTTCAGGCAGAGGCCTGACTGCCATCTGCTCTAGGTTTTCTGCATGGGGTGGGAATTGCCTACTAAGTCTTCTCCAACTGTGATCCAGTAGTCCATGCTTGGGGTTCTCATTGGATAAGATGCCCTTTGGGAGCCTCCCCATGCACTTCTACGCATATCGTCCTTTATCAGATGTTCTAAAGGGGAACATTCACTTTCCCCTTTCCTTCTGCTACCACAATACAAGTGTGGTAGCATGTAACCGACAATTCTTCAGTTTTGTTAGATGGTGAATGACTGTACTGCTTAAGCATCTTCAGGGTCTTTGCAAGAGAGGAGATGGAGAGGAAACTAGACCTGAATGGCTCCACCTACTCTACCTGCTCCACCTGCTCCACCTCCAGGATTCTCCTCCATGATTCCTGATCCAACATGGTAATAGCTGTCCTGATCCCACCAGTTCCAAGAGACACCAACTGCCTTTACTTGCTGCATCTGGTTCAATATGGCATTGCTATCTTTAATTGCCGATAATCTTACCTTGGGACCTCTAGCATGGAAGAGTTTGCGTCTTCTAGGTGGGGACAGGTGCAAGGGGACGATCGGGAAAACTCATACTCAGCTGGGTCAATTGAAGTGACAAGGATCAGGGCCTTTTGTTTGATGCTGTTGCTGTATCAGAAGTAACTGAATGAACCAGACTCCAGACCTGAAGGACGATTTTTGGAGTTGAATCATTTAAGCAGTCGTGTTTGAGTGGAGGAGATAGAGAAGGCATCTTCTCAGCCCTGTTAGGTTGAGCTGGGTGAGTTAACTCTCTCCTTTCAAAACTACTTTGCCAAATCATTCTCCTCCTCTTCCCTCCCACCCCCCATTTCCCCGTTTATTCAGTTTGCAGATTAATCTTTCTCCTGTGACATCACTTTCCTGCTGTCTTGGTTTAATGAAAACAAATGAATTCATGGATCCCTTTTAGTTCACAGCCTCTTGTGGATTTAGGCAGTGGTAATCTTATCTCCTCTCAATGTGAGGGCTTGTTCCAAACAAACAAAGCAGAACTGCTCGGGGGGGGGGGGGGAAGCAATATGCAAAATCTCAGAGATAAAAGGATTAGAAATAAGAGGGAAGATGGATTTGGGAAATGAGCCCACACCAGTTTATGCTGCACCGGAGGTTTGATAACTGAACCGGAGGTTTGATAACTGCAACAGTGATGATTACTGTTTTAATTTCTCAAAATACCTAGGAGTAGGAATGGGAAGGATAGCCAAACTGGGGTTCCCAGCACTCCTACCCTCAAGGGTACATTGCTAGAAGTTGAGGCATAGCACAAAATGTTACGTAACTTGGTTAGCTTTAACTTGGGTTAGCTTATTTGTGTAGTGCTATCCCAGTCGGTTGGGTTGGTCCTAGTTCTGCAGCTCTATTCAAGCTTCACCTGACTGATGTTCTAGGTCTGCATGATACGTTGAACCAACCACTATCCCAACAGTGGGATGATCTGGGTTGGCAGAATATCCTAAGCCTGGAGACTGATGGATGTGGTGAAAGCTAAAATCGATCTTAAGGTGCTATGCACCTACAATGATAAGATGTCCTGATTAGCTGACCTGGTTAAGCAAGTGGTGTGTATTATGCAAACCTTCAGAATGTGTGAATTCTGTAACTGAGTTAAGCAGTGCAGTCAGAGCTAGTGCGTATGCATTCCTAGATTTTAAGCACTGTGAAAAGGAGTGTTACCTAGCTGGCTTGGTCCAGTTCATGTAATCAGGCCAGCCCTCCCTCCCTCCTGGCATCTTTCACAACCCCTGAGCAGGAACAAGCCACATCCAAACTTAGGACCTTTGCAAAGAATGGAGCACCTCTCTAGTTGGCCTTTGACAGGGTCTGGTGGGCATGCACTTAGAAGGGCAAAGCAGCAACAACACAGTGCAATCAGATGTTCCCATCCAGTTGAGAAGTACTGGGGACTATGAACAAGGTAGAGTGCTGTCCCCCACCACCTAGAGAATGGAGTGGGAAGGGAGTGATTCCCCCATGGGAAGCTGTTTCATGGTTCCACCAGTCCCACCTCTCACCCCACCCCTTACCTGCTTAGGAACTGGTCATTGTCTAATCCCACCTTTGACTATCAAGCTTGACCTATGAAACTTGTGGATCAGTACTTCCTGACATGATGTTGGCTCTCTGATCAGGCAAAGGAGACCTGGATGCAAATATCTTTCTCCTCAGTGGAGGGTTCAAGGAGGGTAGAAGTCCCATTCATAACTCCATCACCACCTTGTTCTGCCAAGCCCATGATTGGCATGGGGGCTTCAACTCCACCTTCAGCCATGGAAGCTCCCTGGATGACTCTGGACCAAGCTCTCTCTCTCAACCCAATGTTCTTTGCAAGATATGTTGGGGGGGGGGGAAATAGGAGGGAATGGTATGTGTGCTCCTTCAGCTCATGAATGTAAGGTAGGATATAAATCAAACACTTGAAGGATTGGCTCAGTTGAGGAAGTATTACATATCTATGGAGTTCCTGTTTCCTTCCTTCATGGAAATTTTGATGAGAAAGACCAGATCATTTGAAGGTAGTGGTAGATAAACATTTTGAAAGCCCAGCAAGGACACATGCTCTTAAAATGGTTGCCATGGGAAGGGACTTGCTTAATTACAAGTCAGCTGTCAGCCACTAACTAGCAATTTCTCAGAAGACAAAGTCATGGAATTATTCCCTGTCATTCTCTTTAGCTCCCCCAAAATAGTCTCCCTTGGGTGGAACTTGTCCCCTGGTGTCTTCCTGTACTAGTAGCAATATGGAAATGGTTTGTCATTTTCTTCTGAAACCCCTGAGATTTTCTTTTGAAACAGCCCTGAGATTTTCTGATTGCTCCCCATCCCATACTAATCAAATTCAACCTCACTACGTAGCTTTGTGAAAATCAGCCAACATCAGATTGATGCTGTCACCGATCTTTGCTTCATAACCGCCTGAAAAACCGCATCAAAATTTGGAGGTACTGTATGTGTACATGTTGGGGGAGGGCATTATAGGTCCATTTGTGTCATCCTAGATCACTAAAGGCTGCCCTGTTAACTATTTTGGCTTTTTATTTATATTTACAAGAATAGTACCATCAGCAAACCATGACAGCAGAGGATCAATTGTTGGAGAAAAATGGGTTTGGGAATGTATAAATATATTGATAACATTTAGTAGGCGTGACACAATTTTTTCAAACAGCCATGTTCCATATTTCTGTCCAAAAAGACATTTGTATAGATGGATGGGATCTATTAGGAGATTTTAAAGCTATCCTTCCCCATTATTTACCTCTATTAACCAAGTAATTCATGATATAAGCAAAGGTTAAGAACAAATTAAAACTGCCTTTGGAACTGTGGTATGCAGGACTGAATAGTCAATAGGAAGATATAAGGTGGGCTTGGTGCATACGCGCACTGCAACGGTTTTGTGCTCCAAATGATTTTAGCCAGCTTCATCGTATTAGCAAGTGCTTTCATTTATGGCCTTTGCATGAACATGGTGTAGCGAATATGCTACCGACAGTGATTCATAGCAAAAACGGGGGCTCAAGATAATGCCGCTTCTGAGCCCTTCTTGGTATTAAATTATGTTTTCAAATGACACCAGCTCCCTTTGCAAAGCTGTGGAAGGATGGAGGGGGCCCCTCGCCAATTGTTTTATCTTGGAACAGTTTTGATAATGACATGATGACCTTGTGGGAGTGAAGCAAAGGGAAATGCAAAGGCAGAATGGTAGTAATTTATATGTGCAAAAGAAACATGCAATATACAAATCAGACTAGAGAGAAAGAGATCTCTGGAGTAGCTGTGACATGCTCTTGGCCAGTGGGGGGGGCATGTTTGGGTCCCCGGGATATTATCACAAGATAGTCTAACTACTTTATCATGCGCTGATGCTCGCATTCAAATAATGTGCAGGCTTAAGCCACCCACCTCCAGCCGCGGGGTGGAGGAGGAATGAATTTTCTAGTGAGGAGCAGTTGTGTTTTAAATTCACATGAAACGGAGAAGAGAATGTTCATCCCAACTCTGAAATCTGAATTGCCAAGCATTCACACAACATGCCACACTAAAGTGGGGTTCAGCGAGTTTTGGGGATCCATCTGCCCAGCCCCTTACCTGCAGAGCATAGGCAAGGAAGCAGAATTCACACGGACTTTAAAAAATGAGATTCTTGTTATTTGTTGTTGTTTATTCGTTTAGTCGCTTCCGACTCTTCGTGACTTCATGGACCAGCCCACGCCAGAGCTTCCTGTCGGTCGTCAACACCCCCAGCTCCCCCAGGGACGAGTCCGTCACCTCTAGAATATCATCCATCCATCTTGCCCTTGGTCGGCCCCTCTTCCTTTTGCCTTCCACTCTCCCTAGCATCAGCATCTTCTCCAGGGTGTCCTGTCTTCTCATTATGTGGCCAAAGTATTTCAGTTTTGCCTTTAATATCATTCCCTCAAGTGAGCAGTCTGGCTTTATTTCCTGGAGGATGGACTGGTTGGATCTTCTTGCAGTCCAAGGCACTCTCAGAATTTTCCTCCAACACCACAGTTCAAAAGCATCGATCTTCCTTCGCTCAGCCTTCCTTATGGTCCATCTTGTTATTTAATTTCAAATATATTTTCAAGAAAGGTAATGTCTACAGATTAGCCTTTCTCAAAGTTTTGACCCTGGAGGAACCCTTGAAATATTTTTCAGGCCTTGGGGAACCCCTGCCATTCAGGCTCAGATATAGGCCAGGTTACAAAATTATTATATTTGTTTCATGGGTAGGTCTATCTATATGCATTAGCAGGGTTCTTCAACTAGAAATAAAGAATGAAACTTACCTCTTTAATGTGAAGATGCCTGAATTTGAAATAATTTTTTAAATAAAGCGTGATCTCCCAGGGAACCCCTAGGACCTCTCATGGAACCCGAGGGTGCCACGGATCCCTGGTTGAGAAACCCTGCTATAGATGGACAGGTAGCTATGAGGATTGTACAACTGTTGCTCAATATATCATTAATATGAGTTTTTAATGCCAAGAAGGGTTAGCATACAGAATCTTAAGAACCAAGTTAGGAACCCCCCAGTCCTCCTTTATTAGGTCATTAAGTGTGTGTGTGTGGGTTCTCTTGGAAGCTTTGAAACCCCCATTTCCTAGACTGCATGATGGGCTAAGAATCTGTTTCTCTGATAAGTCAACAATGATCTCTCCCATCTGCTGATTGTGATAACCCTCCTCCTCTCTGTTTCAGCCTAATCTCTCACATCATCCAGTGTTTACCATTTCTAGGCAGCCAGACTTTCATGTTAAATACAATCTAGTGAGCTTGGGCATTGTATGCTATATAAAGGAAGCAACTGGGTTTTGTCATGAGTAAGGATGGCGAGCAGGGGGCTCCCATCCAGGCTGTAAAGCGCATGTGTAGCACTGAGGAATTAGGTAGCCATTCCAAGAGACACAGATCGGGCCCGCCTTAACCTTTGGGGTTTATATGTCTGGGTTTTTCCCACGCTTCTTCAGTTTGCTAGAATTTTCCTGTTACGTAGCAGCAATAAAACACTAGAGACCTGTTCCTTGTCTCAGCGTGGTTCCTGGCTGTTAGGACAGGTTTTGCTAACTTGAGTTTTGGGTTTAATTTGTTGTTTGGCTAGCCAATGTGTCTTTCCTTTACTGTGGCTTCTAAGAGAGATTACCTTGATCCCCTTGATTGACCAGACTGTCGCCAGACAGAGTCCTGCTGGTCACAACTCGCTTTCCATTTGTCTCAAATCCTGGCTTTTCTTCTCTGGGTTCGGCCAAAGTCCTTGACTATTGGATCTTCCCATCTCTTTGGAGGTCAGCCGATAGGTCTTTTTACTTCTCTTGGATACCATTCAGCAACTGCTGCTGTCCAGTGGCCATCCAACATGCGTGCAACGTATCCTGCTCAGCGTAGCTTCCGTTTTCGATATTCAATGATGACATCATTTATTCCACTTTGGGTTCTAATCTGGCTGCTTGGGATGTGGTCTCGGAGAGAAACTTTCAGCATGGATCCCGTTGCTACTCTCGAAAGCTCTTCCTCTTCTGCCTTTGTTAGTGACCATGTGCCACTTCCATATAGCACTGCTGATACGACTGTCGAATTAAAAAGATTAGCGCGCAGTTTTCCATCGATCTTCTCATTCTGTAAGACTTCCCTAATGGAGGTGTATCTATCCCATCCAACTTGCTTTCTTCTGACCCATTCTTCTCTTTGATGGTTGTTCATTTTGATTAGCCATCCTAGGTAGACATAGTGGTCAACCTCTTCAATAAGCTCATTCTGAAGCCTCATTTGATCGCAGAGAGAGATTACAAAGTAGCAAATTACTAGAAAAGTATTCATCAATTATTTAGCTAGTTAATAAATATTCATTATGAGATGGATAGCTAATAAACTGGGATAATGGGTCCTCATCGGGATAACTGGAAGTGGTATCTTAATGTCTGCACTTCATTCTTATGAATGAAGATGGTAAATGGATGGCTAAGCCTTCAAGATCACTCTCAGTGGACTTTTGGCAGTAGATGTCAAGTGTTAAGTTAACCCCAGGTGGGTCTGAAGGTTTAAGTAGCTGGTGTTCAACAATGAGAAACATCACCTAGAGAACTTTTTCCAAGCTGGTGTCTTACAAATGTGTTGGACCAAGCTTCTTAAGTTCTACCCAATGTGGGCAAAGCTGATTAGGGATATAAAAGCTAAAGTCTATATCTGGAGGTCATGTGGTTGAGAAAGATGATGAGATAGCAAGAATAAAGGAGGGTTGATAGGTTGGAGCGTATGAAAATCCCAGCTGGGTCATACCAAAATCCAGCCTAGCTATTGCTGTGCATAGAAATTCACTTGTATTTTCTCCTCAACAGGTCACAAGCATTTTAATTAAAGCAAATTTACTTTTGAAATTTATTTCAAAGGAGAAGTGGATTTTTTTTTAGATGTAGTATTTATGTGTGTGTGTATGTGTGTGCAACCATTCTGCCTTTCATTTTCCATGTATCATTTGACTGATTTACATATTTCCATCAAACCCCAAGGGAACTTTCCTGTTTAACTCCTGAAAAAGTGATGCTGTTGTCACCATAAAGAAATTCTCCAACTATTTCCAGTGTTTTGTGTCATATCAAGGCTGATTAGATGCCTCCAGGAACTTCTGGACTAAGGTGATCTTGATCTTCCACTGCTGAATCTTTGACAACTGGTATTTAATGAACATTGCCTTGGATTCTGGAGACAACCCACAGAGCTATCTTGATTGGTAGTGATTGATAGTTCCTAGTGCATATGGAATATTTTCTTGTCTCAATTATCCTCAGTCTAGATCTTTCTGTGTTTCTAAGTATGACAAATATTGCACGATACACTTTGTTTTAGCCCCAAAGGACTAAAACTCCAATTCCTTCCAGTTCTGAGCACATTTTCATATTCCTTAATATTCAGGAGTGTTTACTTTTGAATGGTGTCTAATTGGTAATATTTGCATTGTCTTGTTTATCTTTGAAATGCAGAATTAGCAGGGAACTGCTAATCCCTATCTTTCCTTTATCAGTTTTTTGCAAAACGGGTAATTTAATTTACTTTTTCACATTTTATAAAGCAAGCAAGCAAGCAAACTACAACAACTAATGGAAAACAATGCATTGATCACCAGAGCTGTGATTTCCCAGTTCCAACCCTCCTGTTTGCAAATACTTTGTACACAGAGTGGTTCAAGTTATGAGAGCTGGGGAAAAAAACATGATAAGGGAGGAAAAACAGCATTTTGTTCTCAAGTGGGTCATTAGCATATCTCAGCTGAAATGTGCTGCTTGGGCCCTGCACGCATAGCATCGGGCTGCACTTATAACGATGCGCCTGAATTACTTGGTAATGAAAACAAAATGCACGAAGATTAATCCGTTCTGTTTTAAGGGTGCCTGCCTCATGGAGCTCAGTTTCACGAGACAGAGTTTGCGGTGTGGTTTGCAACCGACACCATCTTCTGTGGTTTTTAACAATACAGGCAGTCCTTGCTTAACAACCATTCGTTTAGTGATGAATTGGACTTACGACGGTGCTGGAAAAACTGACTTACAACTGGTCCTCACGCAACCGTTGCAGCATCCCTGCGGTCCATGATCACAATTTGGGCACTTGGCAACTGGTTCTCAGTTATGACTGTTGCAGCATCCTGTGGTCACGTGATTGCCATTTTTTACCTTCCCGGCCATTTTCTGGCAAGCAAAATCAGTGGGGAACCTCATGATTCGCTTCATGACCACGTGGCTTGCTTAACGTCCATGGTGATTCGCTTAACAACCACTGCAAACATGGTAGTAAAATTGGGTCAGATTCGCTTAGTGACCAGTTCACTTAGCAACCAAAATGCCAGTCCCAATTGTGGTCGTTAAGCGAGGACTACCTGTAGGGCCACACACCCTTATTTTAGAAGTAAAGTAACCGGTGGCTAGAAATTGGTGGCACAGCGTCTTGCTCTTTTCAACCCCTGTGCATTTTAGAACAATCATCCCCCAACACGAGGACTCTCCCAGATGTGTGAACTCCAGCGCCCAGAATTCCCTATCCCTCTCAGCCATCTTTGCCACTGCTGAGAATTCTGGGAGATGGACATCTACACCTTGGACAAGGTAACTAAAAGTGTAAATACTTGAGTAAGCTTAATATGGGAAGCCTTAACATTTCCCTCTTAAAATGATCCAATTGGGCTGTGTGTGTGGATTCCAGCATTATTCAAGCATAGGGTGCATGGCCCCAATCCCTTTTGTATCATTGTGTGATCAAGCAGAGTTGGCATGCTCCAGATGCCATCCTTTAAGCAGTGTCACCTGATGGGACCTAGGAAACATGCCTTCTCTGCCTAGCACCTGCCCTTGAAACAACATTCTGCCTGAGATTTGCCTGATCCCCACCCTGGCCTTGTTTAAAAAAGCCCTTAAAACCTGGCCCTTCCCCCAGGCTTTGGGTTAGACAGGATGGGAAGTCCTTGGGTTGTCTTAATTTTAGAAGAACTAGACAATCCATGACCCACTGGGTCATCATTTCAGAGATATTTCCTTACCAGATTCCTCAATGCCTTCAACAGTGGCAGAGCTTTTGATGCGCTGCCTTCCCTGGAAAAGTTCTTAAAAATCCAGGGAGACCTTCAGAGATGGACCTGCCTTGAAAGTAGCCCATGTTGAGCTGTGTAGCCCAGTCAAACATCAGGAGTTGGCCACAGGAAATGTTTTATGACTTTTCGTATTATGTCATAACATGTTTTATGATCATTTTTATGTCATAAAATGCTTTATAAAATTTGCCAAATTTCAATTCCACGGGAGTCATGGGTCCTGGATTTTGGATGCATTCTGTAAGTTAGCCCATTTGGGGTACCTTGGTTCAAAAATTGTTGGCCTGCGATGCACCGTTTTGTATACCCAGACAAACAGAGTTTTAGCAGTGTATGGGTGGTCATCTTTTTCTGGATGCCTGTGATTTTATCGATGTCTTTGATTGGTAAGCTGCCCAGAGTCATATGGAGTTGGGTGGCCCTCATAAATTTAACACGGAGGAGACCCAAAATGGTTGTGCAGTCTCTTGAACACCCGAGATCTTCCACCCTTCCTTCCATAATTAGAGTATGGAAACATTAGTTTTGGATGCCCTTGCAGTTGGATCCTGTTGTATCTGCCTGATTTGCAGAGTCCCATATTCTGTTGACTGACTATCTTCTGCAAAATATTGAGAGAGAGCAATAGAGCTGGACAATCATTTGAGCTTGGAGGAGCCATGTCCTGTTTCTTCCCTGTCTGGAGGGCCAGAGAGAATGTGGCTGGGAATGTGGTGAAATCACTGGAGTGGGCAAGGTCAATCATCTGGGATCTGGTCTTATTTTGTGCGTTTTTGAATGCCCAAATAGGTCCTTAGGGCATCTTTCATTCTTCTGAAATGGGGCTACAAAATCTGGCCTGCAAAAGTCTTTATGGCCACCAGATGGCACTGAAGCAATGCAGAAATCTCTACCTCTTTGCTGTCCTTTAGTGGTCATTTGGATCTGTGCAGGCCAGATCTCTTAGCCCTACCTTTCAAAACCCCCCAATAGAGAGCTTCACCCTTAAATCGCCCCAATGCTGAAATAAAAATTGGATCCAGCTTTTTCAGCCTCATTGACTCCAGGAAGGCTGAGGGAGTTACAAATGGGGTTCTAGGGTCTGTGAGGTATTCCATCACTGCTCTACAGCAATAAAGTTATAATCTTTGGGACATGGAACTATCAAATGCAGCTTCTATATATTGAGTTGAATGTAAAGCCCACATCTATACTGTTTTTCTAAGATGCGAGTGCTCCAAGCACACCAGAGGAAGGAATTCTGTTTGATTATACCAAGCGCTCCAGGAGCTACAGAATATCGAGTTGAGGTGCAGATAAAAATCATAATAAGCCCAAGTGTGATTTTGGAAGGCAGCAGCCAGAATCGGCTGGTTTTGACGGAAGTGGAAAGCTAAGAAACTGCTAAGCGAACGGTGGAAATCACCAGAGAGGTTAAAAAAAACATTCAAAAGCAAAAGTTATCGGATGAAAATGCATAGGTGGGGGTCCTTAAAAGTTGGCACTTTTTTTTCCTTCTTCCCCTGGACATGACTGCTGCCTACACCCCTCTTCCATTCATGGTCGGGGAGTTAGAAGGTTCCAATAAATGCTTGTTTTGATTTCCGTTGAAATCCCAGGGTTATGCTGCATCAGAAATGTGGCAGGAAATTAAAATAGCAGCTAAATTCAGCCAAACATGATGACTTTGCGCACAAATGTTGGATCCTATCAGGGAGTGGTTGCCATCCACGGGCCTGTAAACCTGACATAGGTGCTAATTCTGATTATTGGGAAACAGGGAAGTTAGACTTTTGGGGGATGATGTATGCTTTTGTGGCTTTTTTTGTTTTGTTTTGACAGAGCTGCTCTAATCCAAGTCAAGCACCTAATTAAACCAACAGCCACAACTCTGTCCTGCACTGCTGAGTGTTATTAAAGAGGTTACAATCCTCAAACAGCTGTAATGTCTTAGCAACCCATTTTTAAAAAAAAAAACACCACCACCACCCAACTACAGGTAGGAACTCCATATATTGCCTCTGCACCGTTGACTGTGGGGTAGAATAGAACACATGGGAAATATCAATAAACAGCTCAAATGGGGTCTGACAGTGGATTGTCATTTAAATGAAATTAGCCTAACAGCCTTCAAAGAGCAATAAATAATCAACATTTCTTCACTCAAGGGGGCCGTTTTGCTTAAGTCAGAAATGCGCTTCGACATTCCCTGCAGCCATTAACAATATCTTTTTCTCTGGTACGTCTGGAACATATCGTAAATAGATTTCACATTGTGTCAAAGCTCCTTTTGCCCTAATTTGATGGCTCACCAATGGTTCTGGTGACTTATTGACGCTTGTCCAATACCTTCTGATGGCTAGAAGATGTTTCTTTCATGAGCATTGATGGATGGTGGCAAAGAAACTCCCTCTTTCTCCTCCCCACCTCCTCCAAAGCTGGAGCCAAAGTAGAGAAAAAAGGATTTGGTTGAATGTATTAACAGTGGACAGTACAAAAATAGATTTTGTGACTGTCTCTAAGAAGCTCTGATGAAGTTCCAAGTGTCACACATCGTACACTTGTCTTTAATGTCTTTGTGCCATTTTCCCATTTTTGATGTGACCGATGGCTAAAATCCAGATAAATTTGGGAAGAAGAATGTCAGCTGAGTGAAGCTTCAAATGATTGGGTAGTAATTAATGATTTGGGGCAATACTGTGATTTTTAGTACATATCACAAAGGCATCGTAGAGGCCATTACATTTACTGCACTAGGGAGAAGGTGGGGCAAAGACCGGACTTTCTCCCATCTCTCTTGGCCATCTTGTAAGTAAATAAATGCAAAAACATCACCCACAGGAGAGACTTCCCACTCTGCCCCTTGAGGAGTTCCTTTAGGTTCAGCATGCCAGATTTTCTCCTGCATCTTATATAGTTTAAATTGAATGATAGAGTTACATCAGAGGGATGTGGGTGGAGAAGATTTCCAAGGGGATTCCAGGGATGGACTCAAAATTGCAGAATTCTCAGCCATGGCCAAACTGGCTGAGAATTCTGGAAATTGATGTTCATATACCTAGAGGATTTCTAGGTGGAGCGAGGCTGGGGTAGATGCTTGATGGATGAAGAACTTGATTCAATACAAAACACTTCCATATGTTCTCAGGGAAGGGCTGTCAGCTTGTCGGTTGGTGGTAAAGCACATGCTTTGAATTCAGAAGGTCTTGTTGGAACCAGGCCAAGAACCACGCTGAGTCAGTGTCTTCAACTCTAGTTCTTTATTCTCACCATATAGACAGAATCTTGCCAGACTAAAGCTGCTCTAACTGACGTAAGCACAAACAACCTGGGAGAGACTAGGGCGGGGCGATCCTGAACCTCTTAGCTTTCTCACAAACACTTTCTAGACTGTGAATCTTCTTATCTCTCTAGAATGCGCTCCCCTCTTCCTGAGAACCAGTGGCAGCACCAGAATCCACCAAGGGTCTTGAGTTCAACCTGCAGTATCTCCAGGTGGAATTGAAAGACCCTCTTTCTGAATCTATGGAGGATCACTGCTAAAAAGTGTTGCACTTCTGACCAATCTGGACTCCCCTTTTTCTGGACTTACCATTGGATGGTTATCCCAAGAAAAGTTTTAGTTGTGCCTGAAAATAGACACCATGAACGTAGGAAGGGAGACCGAAAAAGAAGTGGCTGATACCACTAAGTATAGGAGATGTTCCTGTGAGGTGGGAGTGTTAGTGGAACACCCAGGTTCTATGTATATTTCATTTCGAGATGGATTTTAATAACTTCACAAGCAGAGTTTGATCGATGGCAAGCCACACGTTGTCAAAGCAGAGGAATGGTTTTTTAAAATGTTTTATTTATAGTGAGTTAATAAGGGAGCGGAGTGGGCTACATATGAAATACCAGCTCCGAAATAAATTTGAAAAACTGCTCTTGCAGAACCACTTCCCACCACAGCCCCCTTGCTTGGGCTCGCATTGAATAGTTTGGACACTTCAGGCCATACCTCTGAAAATGGGGCTGCTTTTAAATTTAAAACTAGTAAATGCAGCCCACACTTCCAAATACTAATGCTTAAAAGTGTGTAATCTGCTTATTTTCAGCGAGCAAGTGAGATCCGGGTTTCAAATTAACAGAAGCTCTTGGGCTTTGGGGGTGGGTGGGGGGCAGAGTGGGAAGTCCCTCCTGTGGGTGGTGTTTTTGCATTTATTTACTTACAAGCTGGCCAAGAGAGATGGGAGACAGTCCTGTCTTTGCCCCATTTTCTCCCTAGGGCAGTGTTTCTCAGCCTCAGCAGCTTAAGATGTGTGGACTTCAACTCCCAGAATTCCCCAGCCAGCATGGGAGTTGAAGTCCACACATCTTAAGCTGCTGAGGCTGAGAAACACTGCCCTAGTGTCTTCTGCCTCTCTGCTTTCCTACGCTTCTCTTCAGTCCCAGAGAAAGACAGACAGCTGAGGGAACTTCTGCTGGGCTTCTCCTAGATGTGGACAGCCCCCTTTTGCGCTCTTCATCGTTGAAGACTGCTCAAAAGCCTTCATGATCCATTCCAAATTTTCAAGCACCCTGAGATGCAGTAGAAAAACAGAAACCTCTTTCCCGAGGGGGGAGTATGTCTGAGAAAAAGTGAGAGAGATTCTGGGGCAGGATTAATAGTGTTGTTTTTATGGATTCCTACAAAAGAAAGCTGTTGACCGTGACCCACAGTGCACGCTCTGGCAGACAACGGCAGGAAGATGGTGCATTGTTGGCGCCTTCCTTCTTGCCCATGTACTTTTAGCTCTCCCAGAGTTCATTCTTTTCTAAAATTTATTTACAGCTTTCCCAATTACAAAGACAAGATGAATTTGGTACTGCTAAAGGGCAGGATGGATTGACATTAAGCTGCCTGTAATTCATGAGTAATACGGAGTGAAATTTATGTTAAGGATGATGCATATAAACCCTCTATCTTGAGCAACCTTTCAGCGATAAAAAGAGAAAAAATGTGGCACCCCTCTGCTGTGCTTTATTAATGCAATATCACAAAGCAGAGGCGTTCCATCCCTCTTCTCATCATCCATTACTGTGAAATTAAGGCCCAACTGGAAAAGGAAAAAATCAGGTCTAGCAGTGAGCAGTTGTTTCCCTCTTTAGCCTGGTGTTTTCTCTCCTGCTCTTTAAGGCCACCCAAAATATTTACCGGGTCCATATTTGGAAGATGATGACTTGGGAGTGGCTTCAAAGTATTTGCAAGCCAAGGTCAAACTCTCTTGCTGTCAAATAAATGGAGCAAGGGGTGTTCCTTTCCTCTTAAGAGACTAAGGGTCTTAGGGCAAAACTGGCATGGTCAGAGTCAACAGAGTGGACACATGTCAGGTCCCTCCTTGATCAAACAGTGTCATCTTGGGGACCCAGGAAATGTTCCTTCTTCGTTGCAGCACCTGCCCTCTGGAATGAGGTCCCCCCAAGTTCAGGATGGCTCCCACCCTGATGGGTTCTGGAAGGTCTTAGGACTTAGCTGTTCTCCCAGGCCTTGTGGTAGGGTGGAGGAAAGCCCTTTCTTAGAGGTGTCCATCATATTTGGTGTATGTTTTGATCTGAGCTGTCTGGACTGCTATTCTGTTAAGTCCTGTTTCTTATTTCCCTTATTCTATTTTTATCCTCTTCCCACATTCTGTTTTTATATTGTGAGCTACCCAGAGTCACTTTGGACTCAAGGGGTGCTGAAATCAATGAATAAACAAACAAAAACTGGAGGGGATTTTCTGTGGCTGATTTTGCCCAATAATGGGGCGTGTCCCTCAATGCTCAACTATTATGGCAAGGTAGGAGGACCAGGGACCATCAACTGAACTACAGGTACCAGCAGCCCAAATCTGAAATGCTAATGTTGAGGGATGCAAGGCCTGTAATTCAGCAATGAGGGTTGGTTTATAAAGACTATGGAATAATTATATTCCAGTTGGAATGGCAGTTGGATCTGTTTGCTTCAGACAGGCAGAGCAAAATCCTGAAGCAGCTCTGCCTTGGAACAACTTTGAAAATATTGTTGAGGAAAAAAGAGCCTCCAAAATTTTCTCCCAAGAGGGAGTTTTCCCCCCCCAAAATTATTCAAAAGAAGTTGACGATCAACTATTTCGTTCCATGGAGGAAATCCAAAATTTGGCTTAGCCTGTTATGTGAGCAACATGACCATCATTTGTAAACCAGTATATGCATTATGGGAATGCAGCCAATTGTTGGTTATTCAGTAAACCAGAACTCAACAAACTGTGGTTTATTTCAATGTGTGAACTCATCCTGTAACCCAAAGAATAATTGGAGGAGTGGGAAATTTACACAGGAAGTTCTCAATAACCCTTGGAATTTTCCCTGCCCTAAAAGGCTAAAAATCAACAAAACAGGGATAGTGACCCAAAGTAGGATTGAGGGAATATAGGCTGTTCTTAGAGGCTTTACATACATATCCTCCATTATATTAACTTCTGTTACTAGGAGGTTCTGCTCAGGTGGTACAACTGCCATGGTAGAGTTATGAGGATTAATTTAAGGATAGGTAAAGGTAAAGGTTTCCCTTGACATTAAGTCCAGTCGTGTCCGACTCTAGGGGGCGGTGCTCATCTCCGTTTCAAAGCCGAAGAGCCGGCATTTGTCCGTAGACACTTCCGTGGTCATGTGCCTGGCATGACTAAACAGAACACCAGTACCTGCCCGCTGAAGTGGTGCCTATTAATCTACTCACATTTGCATGTTTTCAAACTGCTAGGTTGGCAGGAGCTGGGACGAGCAACGGGAGCTCACCCCGTCACGCGGATTTGAACCGCTGACCTTCCAATCGGCAAGCTCAGCAGCTCAGCGGTTTAACCCGCAGCGCCACTGCATCCCTATAATTTAAAGATACCAGGGCCCAAATATTATTGGCTCTACCGATCAGCAAGTTCTGGTCAGGACTTAGAGAAATGTATTGCTGGCCTTTCCAAGTCAACGGTATGGTGCCTCAGGTGTTTGGATGCGCCTGCTGCCCGAAAGATCCCGTTTTTCATTCCTCCTTACTGTACATACGGAGCTGAAAGGAAGCATGCTTTCCTGCTCTCTTTCTTTCATGCCGCCCAGCATGAAGAGGCCACCTTCATCTTCCAAATATGGACCCGGTAAATATTTTGGGCTTTTAGGATGGATTTTCTTCTTTGCTGGCTCTGTCAACCAGGTACAAAGAGATTGCTCAAGAAGCAGATGATCCCTCAAGATGAAGTTTTATGGGTTTGTTTATAGATAACAGAAGGGAGATGGGATGAAGAGATAAATGCTTGTAACCCTAGAGGGGGCGAAGCATCACTAAATTTATTTATACTTGTTGTGATGAAGGTTGGAAGTCAATTCTTTATATATTTTCTCTTTCTTCATAATATATTCTTTTCTCTTTCTCTTTTCCTTCCACTTTTTACTCCTTTCTATTCTCTTTTCTTTTAGTTTATATTAGATTTTTCTATTATAATCAAAATTCAGATGTGTGTGTGTGTGTATATATATAGCCAGTTTGGTGTGGTGGTTAAGACTGTGAGTCCTAGTCCTGTCTTAGGCACAAAGCCAGATGGGTAACGCTGGGCCAGTCACTCTGTCTCAGTCCTAGGAAGGAAGCAATGGCAAACCACTTCCAAAAAACCTTGCCAAGAAAACTGCAGGGGCTTGCCCAGGCAATCTCCAAGAATTGGACACAATTGAATGGATGAAGTGTGTGTGTGTGTGTGTGTATCAGAAGAAGAAGCAGATGATCTCTTGCACGCCTCACACCAGGATAACCAATCTGTGAATGGACAAATTTTTTATTGAGTGCTGCAGTCCAGGGATTCTACTAGCTAATGTAGGAAAGGAAGAAAATCCTGTTTGTTGCTGCTCTTGTTAAACCTTTGGGGATCAAAAGCCATTCTTGATCTCTGCTACAGGCATCTTTTTTTTTAAATGACTCTAAGCCTATTTTAGGGTTTATGCTAGAATTTTTGCTGCTTCCTGCCTCAGCATGGCAGAAAGCTTGCTTGCTTGCTTGATTTATCGATTTATTTATCAAATTTATATAGCCACCTATCCCACAAATGGGAGTCTGGGCGGCACAGAATAAAAACAGAACAATTAAAAATAAAACTTTAAAAACCATTAAACCATGGAAACACAAATATCACACTCCACGGGAGAGTGACTGCAAGATCTTACACACAAAGCCATTTCACAGGCTCTCCACTTCCATGGGATCCCCAAGCCTGCTGACAAAGCCAAGTTTTAAGGGATTTCTGGAAAATCAGTAGGGTTGGGGCCAATCTCTCCTTGGGGGGGGGATGATGTTCCACAGGGCGGGTGCCACCGCAGAGAAGGTTCACCTCCTGGGTCCCGTCAGATAGAACTCCTTAGCAGAAGGGACCCGTAAGATGCTCCTCCTGCCAGTCCTGACAGAATGGGCAGATGTAACAGGAAAGGTGGTTCTTCAATTAATTCCCATTCACTGGTAACTCTTGCATTTGGGGGTGGCTCTAGAGCAGGGTTTCCCGGCCAGGGTTCCTTGGGGTTCCACAAGAGGCCATGAGGGATTTATTTATTTATTTATACTTCAAATTTCTGTCACCACCCATCTCCCCCAAAAGGAGACTCTGGGCGGTTTACAGCACAATAAACAAATTAAACCATAAAACATAGATTGCAATACAAGATATCGTTATAAATAGATAAACATATGACCCTTGTGGCGAAAAGCTCTCATTCAATGGGGAGGGCATTACGGTGCCAACCATCCCCAGGAAGAGCTATTGCCCTTCCCATCCCAAGCAAGGCGGCAGAACCAGGTTTTTAAATTCTTCAGGAAGTCTGGGAGCGAAGGCGCCCGCCTCACCTCCGGGGGTTCCCTGGGAGATCATGATTTATTTAAAAAAATATTTCAAATTTGGGCAACCTCACATGAAAGAGGAAAGTTTCATTCTTTATTTTTAGTTGAAGAACACTGTGAATGCATCTATACAGGCCTACCCATGAAATGAATGTAATAATTTTGGAACTTCTGGCCTATCTTTGAGCCTGGATAGGCAGGGGTTCCTGGAGGCCTGAAAAATACATCAAGGGTTCCTCCAGGGTCAAAAGGTTGAGAAAAGCTGCTCTAGAGACTGCAAAAAGGAAAAATAAAAGTGAGTTGAGGAAATGCTGTAATATGTTTTCTGGTTGCCCGCCTTTGCTCTATGGACTCTCCCTGCCTATCTGTTCATCTGCTCAGACACAGTCATCCCTTAGCAGATAGACATGGACTGAAAGAGCTGGATTGGTGTTGGGTACATTTGCAGTTTGTCTTTTTTACGTTATGCCTAAAAAATGGAATCTATACCCCAATGCTGTGCGACTGGGACTAGATTTAGCACCATGTCTGCTTTCTGCAAAAAAAATAATGTTCTGAGGCTGTCCCCAAGATGCAAAATTCCAGTCTTGGATCATTTCCTTGGAGATTGAAGGGTGAATTATAGGACTGTGAGCTCTCCATGTCTCAGATATGTGGGCACTAAATAACAGCTAGGACATTTCTCTGCATTTGTAAATCTTCGTCTTTCGATTTGGCTGGGAGCATTTGATGGGGAGAGACTATTTTTGCTGGGTCTTCCCTGTAGAGCAGAAAAAGGAATGGAGCTGTTTTTCTCACCAAGAAATGGAAATCTTACACGCAGCGTCTGGATTTCAGAAAATCCCTGCCTCTCTGACAGATTTCATCATTTGAGAACGTTAAGCATATTGCTTTCTTCAATAGCTTTCATTCATGCTCTTTCAAACCAAAATTAAAGTACTGGTATAGTGATTGTGGGATAACCTCAAGCTTTGTCCTTACTGCAGTTTTAAACTTGGGCCAAAGCAGTGTTGCTTCTCAGTGATTGTGCGGGAATGATTTTCCTATCAAAAGCATTTCTTCTTTGATGTGGTGGCGACTGCCTGGCCAAGTCCCTGCAGTTTTCTTGGCAAGGTTTTTCGGAAGTGGTTTGCCATTGCCTCCTTCCTGGGGCTGAGAGACAGCGACTGGCCCAAGGTCACCCAGCTGGCTTCATGCTAAGGCGGGATTAGAACTCACGGTCTCCTGGTTTCTAGCCTGGTGCCTTAACCACTACCCCAAACTGGCTTCCAGTGAACTGCATAAAAAAAAAAGTTGGGGGGCAGGGTCTTCTCCATAAGACATCAGTTTTCCATTTTGAAAAGGTCACCTGCAACTTTATCAGATGCACAGGGTGGCTAAACCAGGGGTGGGTGGGTAGTACTTTTTATTTTATTTATTCATTTATTTTGCTACCCCCAATATAAACATGTGCGTGTGCAAACTGGGTGAGTCTTTGCACATGTGTAAAGGACTTCTTTAAGGCTCAGGTTGCCCAGTCCCCAAGGGTCTGTTCAGAGACTTCAGAAGAAGACTTTCCTCTTTCTGGTCCAATCAGAACACCAGCCAAGTCCACAAAATCTATGACAGTCAGAAGAGACAGATTATTTTTGTATTTGGTCAGACAGGACTCGGTGCTTGCACAGGGGACCTTTCACTTCACAGTATATCTAATTAGGTACATATAGATATATAGATATACTGTGAAGTGAAAGGTCCCCTGTGCATGCACCGAGTCCTGTCTGACAAGGACCAAACAGACTGTGGACCACCTTTTGAAAAAGGTTGCCCCGCCACAAAGTTGTGCTGTAATGGACTGTGAGAATGACCTTGGGAGACAGAAGGAAGAGCCGCAGCCTAGACAATGGTCACACAGGTGACGTCTGAATCCAAAGGAGGGGTGGGGGTGGGAAAGCATCTCAGAAGGGACCCTCCCTAGTTCCTTGGATTGTAAAGGCAAGGGGGGAGAGATGTACTTTCAGAGTTGCAAGATTCTGTTACTGTGAACTTAGAATAAAGGTAGTGTTAGTATTCATAGTTTTGGTTTCCCGCCTGGACTACCTTGAAGGACTGACCATGGGGTAGGTTAGGCTGAGATAGTGTGAAGTTGCTCAGTGTGCTTCCATGGCTGATGGAGGGCTTGAACGTGGGTGTCTAGTCATAGCCCAATGCTTTTACTACCATACCACTCTAGTTCTCTTATGGGAAGTGACTTTTACCAGCAGAAGTTGGTATAATCGATGGAATCCACCCTAAAAAGTTAATGGGACTGCTTCTGTGTTCTTCAGCAGGTCTGAGGGGATGTAATGGTATGAGGGGATGACCTTGAGAAACCAGGTGAAGACATGCTGCCTAGGGAACACTCAGATAAAAGAGGGCTTAGCCTGCAGCTGGATACTGGGCAGGGCAAGAGGCTCAGAAGGGACCTGCCCTAGTTCCTTGGGCTGTAAAGGAGACGGCGGGAGAACTGCACTTTCAGACTTGCAAGATTTTGTTAATGTAGCCTTACAATAAAGTAGAATTAGCTCCTCTGGTCATGTGTCCTGCCTGGTCTACCGAGTAAGGCTGACATCAGGATTGCTCAGAGATACTTTGTCAACTTGCGCATTCACTCATCATGGATGTTCACCCCTTTGCTTGTCCACCCTTCCGCCTGGAAGACATATTTTCACTCCTAAGTTGTATTCAGATGATGGGCTTAACTGTTGAGTCAATTCCTACTTGTTCCTATTATTTTATCAGCCTTTTGTGTCACGTCAGTCCTAGCTGACTAAGTGTTGAATAATCAACTATATACGTAATAATATAGTAACAATGAAACACTACATTACAATACTGCCAACTAACAGCTCATCGGCTTTGCGTCAGAAACGATGTCAGGCTGAAAATGTGCTTTGTTAGGTGGTTGGATCAAATTGATTCAAGCCATTGATTCAGTTCAGTAAAAAGTGAGTGCATGCGTCTGTCTGCGTGCATGCATGCTTGTGTAAAAGTCTGTTCAATTGCTGGACTGAGCCAAAGGCAATTGATTTGATCTGACCCGGTGAATCAATCTGGCAATTCAATCAGCAAGGATGATTCAATCAAGTCACCTTTGAATGGAATTGCTAGGTTGAATTTTCATAAAGCTCTAAGCCAGGGTTTCTCAACCAGGGTTGCCCTCGGGTTCCGCGAGAGGTCGCGAGGGGTTCCCGGGGAGTTCACGATTTATTTGAAAAATTATTTCAAATTCGGGCAACTTCACATTCAAGAGGTAAGTTTCATTCTTTCTTTCTAGTTGAAGAAGCCTGCTAATGCATCTATACAGGCCTACCCATGTAATGAATAGAATAATTTTGTAACTTCTGGTCCATATTTGAGCCTGAATGGGCAGGGGTTCCCCGAGGCCTGGAAAATATTTCAAGGGTTCCTCCAGGGTCAAAAGGTGGAGAAAGCCTGCTCTAGTCTATAGACTGAATCACCTCTGTTTTTTTGCTGAGAGGCCAGACCATGCCATCCCAATGATTTCTAACCAATTTCAATGGTCACTGTTTATGATTGCAGTGAATAAATAGCTGTGGAACTATAAAAGGTCAAAAGTGTAATTATTAGAAATGGAGGTACTTGCCCATGGATAACTAGCATCTCAGGGAGGAATTGCCAGAATGCACAGTAAGAACTATTTCATCAGTGTTTTGATGGGCCAAGTTTTCCACAGCAGCCATTTTGTGAGAGCACCCAAAACATCCTTCCAGAATTCCAAATGGGGTTGGGCTTAATAAAGCTGCTTTCCCCTGTTACCGGGGATGAAATATTATTTTCCTGTAGGCATCCTTTTTTAAAAATGGTATTTATAGCTCCACACTGATCCGTAGAATCCTTAGATCTATCAGTAGATCCTAACCTCTACCATAAGTGATTTGGGGGTGCAAATGTTTTCCCCAATTCTGTGAATTCCAAACACCAAGGATCTGCTTTTACTCTCAAAACGATTTCTTCCCCCAATTTCCCAAAGCAAGATCCCCAGATGTCAATACTAATTGACTCATTCAATTATGTCAGAATTAAGATGCCATTTTACACATGGCCAATTTACAACTGAATACAAATTAAATCACAGTGGTTTTATGGCAATTACTGCTCATCAAAGGATTACAGAAAGAACATAAAAGTTGAGGACAGCTGATGAAACTCACGTGGGATGAAATCATTACATATGTCTGTCTTCCTGCCTTTATTTTGTATGTGGAAATGGATCCTGTCATTGATTCAGCTCTCAGGGCTGGATTCCAATGATCGGTGTTTACGATGTTAGCGAAGCCCGTGCAACTGTAAAAGGTCAAAAATGCAATTAGCCATTATAAATTGTTCTTTATGAGTCTATCAGTTCTGCTTCCTAATGAAATATTCTGGTTCTTGTCCAGCTTGCAAAGATCTGATGAGCTGTATCAGTAATAAAAAAAGGCTATTCAAAGCTTTTGCTCCAACAGGAAGTACGGTGTCTCTAATTCACAGATGCAATCCATACCCATGTGATATAGATGGCTGGGCCACTGTGCTTTCCTTCTTACGAATTCATGAAATACAGGTAGTCCTCAAATTATGGCCACAATCGGGACCGGAACGTCCATTGCTAAGTGAGGCAGTCGTTAAGTGAGTTGTGCCTGATTTTACGACCTTTTTTGCTGTGGTGGTTAAGCAAATCATTGTGGTCATTAGGTGAATCATGTAGTCATTAAGTGAATCCAGTTTCCCCCATTGACTTGCTTGTCGGAAGCCAGCTGGGAAAGTCACAAATGGCAATCGTGTGACTACAGAGATGCTGCAACGGTTGTAACTGTGAGGACTGGCCGTAAGTCACTTTTCCCAGCACTGTCGTAACTTCGAACGGTTGCTAAACGAACGGTTGTAAGTCAAGGACTACCTGTACGTGAAGCATCTCTGGCATTGTTTACCTGTCACTGGTTAATTGCCTGACCTGCATGCTGATGGAAAGCTGGAGATCTGGAGGTTGAACTGAATCATGCTGCCATAATCTGTGGAAAGAAAGTGAATGTGGGAAAACCCCATGGATGCCTTTTGTCTCTTCTTGTTTCCCGTAAAGGCAGTCAGGACAGATCCTAAAGGGGATACATTTGCAGCCATTTAAAGCATATCATGAACAGCCAATATGTGCAGTGTGTTATCTTTCAAGTGTAACCACATGCTATCAGGTTTGAAGGAGAAATCTGCTACAGATTTCAGTGGATTTGGAGAGCTGGCCAAAGGGATTCTGCGTTAAGAATGTATGTTTCTGAAAGTTGTGCCCAGAAATATATTCTTAGGTTGTCTCATGTTGGTGCATGTGGAGCATGTGCAGAGTGCTGGAAAGTGTTTGGCGCGAGAGATCAGAAAAAAGACACCAGGCATTTCAGTGAAAAAGTATCCAAACAAAACGGAGAACATAAAGAGGTTCTCATCCAGATCCCTGAATGGGTCAAAAGCTTCCAAATATAAAAAATGTATTCTCTTTACGCACGCACCTGCATGGAGCAAAAGGCTGCTGCTGAGCTGGCAGGCTGGTTTATTTTTAATGCAAAACAAGCAAAGGAAGCAGAGGACAGGTTTCAAAACGCAGTTTCCCTTCTATGGTCATTCAACACAACCTTCTGACCCTTGGTGCATTTGAACCTGAGAAACAATGGTGCCTGACCTCTTGACTCTGCCGACACTGAAGAAATAATTGGTTACCATGGTACCCTGGCATCTCTGTGGCTTATTCCTAGCAGAAAACACATACCAACATATCAGCCCTTCGAGGTAGCCCAGACAAGAAGCACGTACCATGGTACTAACACTATTTTTATTGCGAGGTTACAGGAACAAAACCTTGCAAATCTGAAAGCATTTCTCCCCTCCTTTCCTTTTACTTTCCAGAAACCTAGGGAGGGTCCCTTCTGAGATGCTTCCCACACCCCTTTTCCTTCTGTGGGCTGAGATACCTTTTACAGGCCGGTTGTCTTGTCTCTGTCTCTTCCTCCTGTCTCCCAGGGTCATTCCCACATACCCCTACAGGCTGAAAAACCAAACCAAAGAGTGAGTGGGAGGGGCATTTACAATTACATAAAAGGGGCAGTACATAATGGAGAATGACATCAGACAAAAATGGTGTTTTAGGAAAATATTTCTTGGGATTTTCATTTTAAAAATGCTGGAAGTTCAAATATGTGGTAGATGAAACATCTTTTGTATATTAGGAGAAGTGGTGAAGGGGAATGGATAGAATTTTTAAAAACGTTATGTTTCCTTAAAAACATAGGTAATAAATACAGATCTGAGATTTCCTGCATTTTATACTGATTCTTGGTAAATGTTATGAAGTAGATGATGCCTTCCAAAAGGCAAAATCCAATGCATGCATATAGCTCTGATAAGTCTATTAGGACTTACTTCCAGCAAACGAGAACAGTAACAATTATAATTCTTTTGGTCTTTGAACAAAACCGAATACCACAGTCAGAAGTGCTATAAAAACTCAGAGACATGCACTACCCATCTTACTTAATTACTCTAATTAGAATTCTTATAATTGGGTGTTATATAAATGAACGGAACATTTGAGCAGAGTAATCCAGAGTATGAAATTGAACAATTTCGTAATGGGCAGTAATGGTAATTCCCCAGAGTTTTGCAACCTTCTGAGATGTTACTGTTGACTTGTCTTCAAGAGGAGAACTGTCAGGTCCAGACCAAGAACAACAAAGAATCAGTCCGTTCAAACTCCAGTTCTTTATTTGCTCACACTGTATGGACAGAATTTTGTCAGACTAAAGCTACCCTACCTAACCTACAGGGAAATAACCTGGGAGGCTCTGGGGCAGAGCTATCCTGAACCTCTTGGTTTTCCCACCAATGCCTCCCAGTCTGTGCCTCCATTTATCTCCTCCACCTCCTTGGAATGTTCTCCCTCCTTCCTGAGAACCAGCGGCACCGCCGAAATCCACCACATCAACAGAGTTTAGGTTTTCACGGTGTTTAGAGATAGGCCACGGAATTAGATCCTTACACTACGTTAAGCAGAAGGACAGTGGAGAAGGCTATGAAAAACTTATTGTAAACCACTCAGAGTCCCTCTTTGGGGGGAGATGGGCGGTAGTATAAATTTGAGAAATAAATAAATAAATAAATAAAAACAGATTCAGTCCCAACAGAAGAGAATATCTGTAGTTCAGGTTCAACTGTGGAGGCCTTGGTGCTCCCTGAGCTTGGTTGTCTGCCTGCAGATGTTTCATCACCCGACTAGGTACCATCATCAGTGTGAGTGAGTGTGGTAAGACTGATGATGTTCCCTAGTTGGGTAATGAAACCTCTGCAAGCAAACAGCCAAGCTCGGTGAGAACCAAGGCCTCCACAGATTTAATTTCCCCCATAGGGCAGAGGTAAAAAACACCCCTCCAATGTGGTTCCATTGATTAGATGTATCTTCTAACTGTGGCACTGGTAACACATCCTATCTGGCCAGGATAAAGACTCCCCTCTGTTTTAGACACAGGATAATGGATGATATAAGGAACTTCTGAATACACCTAGGTGATGTCTGTAGGTTGAGTTACGGCAACTGGGTTTCTTTCTTTTTGGTAGAAACATTTCACTGCTTACCCTAAAGATCCAACACCGCAACGTAAGAGGAGCAACAGAGTATATGCAACCCAGTGCAGTGAGGATTGTTCTGAGCTCTACGTTGGGGAAACCAAACAGCCTTTACGCAAGAGGATGGCCCAACACAGGAGGAGCAACACCACAGGACCAGAATCAGCAGTTTACCTTCATCTAAAAGAAAAAGGACACCCATTTGAGGACAACAATGTTCACATTTTGGACAGAGAAGATAGGTGGTTTGAGAGAGGGGTTAATGCCAAAGTGGAAAATCCTTCCCTCAATAGAGGCGGAGGCCTCAGACACAACTTGTCCCCCATTTTTCATGCTGCTCTTTCAGCAGTCCCTAGGAAGATTAAGACCACCAGGAAGGCCACTCTTAATGATCCACCTGGGGGTGAACAAAGGATCTAGGGGTAAGACATCCCAAGGACAATCCACACCTCCGTGGCACAATTGACAGCCACTCAGGTGCAGGGACAATGCAGCCACCCTGGAAGACATATATGGGGTCCCCTCACCAATCTTTGCCCAGACTGAAGAAGCTGCTTGGACAAGCAGAGAAACATTTCTACCAAAAAGAGAGAAATCCAGTTGCCAAGACTCAACCTACAGACAATTCCACCCGGGTGACTGAGAATCTTCACCGACACACCGAGGTGATAGAATCTGGGCCTTGAACTTAGATCTGAGTTTGCTGTTTCACCTCCACATAGGGTCTCTTGAAACCAACCAATTTAGAAACTGAGTAGAGAAGCCACAGAGACTTAGATTCAAATATGTTCCTTTAAACTACAAGGATACAAGTCATGGAGGACCAGGGAAGTCAGAAGTCTCTCAAAATGCTCTAATTTGAGGGGGACAAAGGGCCCTATACATGATCAGGCTGGGCTCCAATCTGTACTCAAGTAAAGCAGGGTGGTAAGACTAACAAGGCCCTAAGAAATTTTGACTGCATGGTTTCAAAGAAGGCCATCAAGTGGTATTTATATACCTCCCTTGATCACATAGTTCAAAACCTTGGCCCTGTGCATTAGCTGCTTGAACAATGTTCTGGCTCGCAAGGTGCAAAATGGGGGTTGTAGGACTTCCGGCCTTTGAAGACAATTTGTGAGACCCCTATTTTTGTTTTTTCATGATTGAAGAAAAGCTTGTTTTCCCTGAGGAACAGAGTTTAAGCCCTAAGACGTCTTCTTGGCTCTGCTAGGGATAGAGAGAGTAAGACTACCCACTGGCTAATGAAGGCCGGTGAAATTCTGGTTTGGATGCAGCTCGTACCATTGGATATAAGTAATTGCTGGAAAAAATACCCAAGATACAGCCCTGTTTCACCTCTTTTTGAACTGGTATTTGGGGTGAGTAAGGCATGTCCTTGAGAATCATAATGGACCTGCATGCTGCTGTTCTCATGAAGTTTCATGATATAGAGGGAGCATTCATGTTCTCTCGCAGCTTATTTCTGGGAATCAAGTCAAAACCTGCCATTAATGCTATAAATGCATATATCTTCCCCCTGGAAAAGTGTATTGCTCAACTAAATTCCAGAGAATTAAACTATGATCAAAAGTAGATCTCTAAATCTAGCTTGTTCACCCCCTAGGATGTTATCATGTGTCATCCCAGGGGTGCCCACAAGGGAAGTACAGGTAGTCCTCACTTAATGACCACAATTGGGACTGGAATCTAGGTTGCTAAGCGATGTGGTCATTAAGCAAATCCAGACCCAATTTTACAACCATTTTTGAGGTGATCGTTAAGCACATCACATGGTTGTTAAGCGAACCACATGGCTGTTAAGCAAATCATAAGGTTCCTTATTGATTTTGCTTATCGGAAGCCAGCAAGGAAGGTAGAAAACGGCAATCATGTGACCACGGGACGCTGCAACTGTCGTAAATGCGAGCTGGTTGCCAAGTGCCCAACTTGCGATCATGTGACTTCAGGGACATTGCGAGGGTTGTAAGTGCGAGGAACAATTGTAAGTCATTGTTTTCAGCTCCATCCTAACTCCAGAAGGCCACTAAATGAATGGTCGTTAAGCAAGGACTACCCATAAAAAATATCAGGTTGGAGGCCATGGCCGCTCAATCAAAGCCTTGTCCCGTTTTTACACGTGCCATGTTTCTGACCCCCCCTACAGCCCCCCACCCCACCTGAGTACATTTGACTATTGAATGTGTAACGTTGTGCTGTCTGGCTGCCAGGAAGAACATGATATATACCTCACCTTTGGCTGACGCACCAGTCCCCATAGATTTGGCACCATAATAGGACATGCCCTATGTTCTCTATTGCATGAGAATCACAACAGCAAAATGTTCCGAACGGGGGTCTTGTGGCATCCACCATTAATAACTCCTGAAGGTAAGAAATAAATATTATCTGCGAAAGGGAGAGATTGCTATTTCACACTGATGTCAAAACCCTAAATGTGTCACTTCCTGTTGATTTTGATTGGATTTATGCCTAGGTAAAATATAATTAGTGTTCTAATTTTAGTTAAAGATGCAACTTTCTTAATTTAGTTTTAGAGGTTTAGCTGGACTCTCTGGGTAGCACTAAAAATGCATGTCGGTTGGCACAGTGTTAATAAATGATTCATCAGGCTCCTAAAATAAACGTATATACGGGCAACCCTATCAGTCAGTTTGGGGAGCGGAGTGGCAGACGTCAGACTGAAGGCTAAAATAAGAGCTCAGCCTGAATTTGAAGCATTGCTAAAAGTGCTGGGAATAGAAGATACAACACTGGCTCCAGTTTAAGAGGGAAAAAAAATCATGGTTTGTGTAAACAAGATTTGCTGAATACGGCTTAGCTGGCTGGGTTCACATGTTATGGTTTCCAAGCCATAACAGACCACATTATGACTCAGTGTACTTTGCAATCCCAACTAAACTCTTCTCCAGGTTATAGGAGCCTGTCACAAGCCATGATGTCTCGTGAATCATACCATCTTTGTGCAGCTTATGACTGATACACATTATGTTTGTGTGATGATGGCATGATGCTCGGGACATCATTGTCCCCCCTTTGAATGCCTGTACTGTGGGAATGCCTGATTCATATCCCTGGAGTATTGACACGACTCCATAGATTGGGTCTACGACTGGTCATAAGTTGGTTTTTTCAGCACCGTCGTAAGTCCGAACTGTCACGAAACAAATGGTTGTTAAGCGAAGACTACCTGTATTACGTCTCAGTACCAAACAGCCATGTCAAACAGTGCTTATGAGCTTCTTTACAAGCACTTCACCAAACTCTGAGAGCCTACCAGCAGGCTTACCATGTAAATGATACCACCCACAAGGAACAATAGGATGGGGAGTGAAGAAGAAAACCCCAAGATCCAACATAACAAGTCAATAACGGCCAACTAGCATAGGGGCAAGTCAGAAAGAAGAAATGTGAAATGGTTGCTCATGTGTCAGCCCTTTGAGGTAGTCCAGACGAGAAGCCAGAAGCATGAGTCCTAACACCCACCTTTATTGTAAAGTTATGGTAACAGAATCTTGCAGGTCTGAACGCACCTCTCCTCTTCCTCACCTTTACTTTCTGGATAGGCTGACCATATTTCCTTGAGACAAAAACGGGACATTGGGATGGCAAAGCGGGGCAGGGCTGGGCGACGGGCTGGATCGGCAGGCAGGGACTTCTCCGGTTTTCTTGGGCTGGGAATCTTCGGATTCCTTTGTTTGCGAGAGGCAAGGCAGGGCTGGGCTGGAGAGTTCAGTGAACAGTTGTCGACAAGCAGTTCCTCCTCTGGCCATGCTTTTATGTTCTTTTCTTCCCACTGTTTCAAGGCAGGAGACAATCGGGTCACCCTTTGATCACCGCCTATCAGCTGACCCTGTTTTTTTCTTTTTAGGCTTCCCGCTGGGTTGAGCTCTTTTGAGCAGCTTTTTTCCTGCCATTTCTGCTGAGCTCCCCCTCCTTCCACTCTAAGTCAGACTGCCTTCTGACAGGCTGGCGGGACCTTTCAAATTTTTAAGTACAGTTTTTAAGAAAATGGACATTTATATTAAAATGACAGGACGGTCTGGAAATGTTAAAAAAATGGGACTGTCCCATTCAAAACAGGACATATGGTCAGCCTATTTCTGGAGAACTAGGGAGGGTCCCTTCTGAGATGCTTCTTATGTCTCCTTTCCTTCTGTGGGCTGAGATATCTCTTGTCTGACCATTGCCCTAGCTGTGGGTCTTCCTCCTCCCTCCCGAAGTTATCATCAAGGCCTACTACACATGTGACCGAATAGGGCGGTTTTACCTAATACCTTGCTCATTCTCTGCTGCAGCTGGATCTCATCTTTCAATCTACTGGTTTCCTGCCTCACTTTCCCTTAGCTGGTGCTAAGGACCAGGGTTATAGGAGAAGGTTTATATTCCATGAACAATGATGGCACTGCAGCAGGGTGGAGACAGTGGGTCCCTCCAGGTGCTGTTGGACTCCAAATTGTATCAGCAGAGCATAACCCAGACATGACATGGCCCAGTTCACCCTATATCCCCCTTCAAAAGGCCATCCCTTCCCAGAGGTGAAGTTCAGTCCTGTTTTCCCCATAAGTAGCCTATCTCTTGCACTGGTGGACTTGTCAGCCATAAGGAGTCTTTTTGCAGAAGATGGCCTTCCTTGGTGGGCTTCTTCCATCTCTTCTTTGCACAGGGTGCCATTCTGGTCCAGATCGTATCTTGGCAAAGTGGGATTTTTCAGGGAACAGAGCAATGAATTATTAACCCTGCTGTGGATTTCTTTATTGGCTGTTGGAAGGAGGTGGATGCATCCACCCAAACGTACTGGCAATTCAACAACACATCACACTGGGGAAATATTAAAAGTTTTAAGTTGGCTGTAGAGAAGCGAGACCATCCAATTTTGAAAGTAGAGCATTTGTCTTATAAATGGAGGAACTTTAACGGAGATGAATTCCTCTAGCTAAGTTAGTTGCTCTCCCCAAGTCTTTGGCTATTAATCCTGGCTTGGATTTAATGCCACTGGGGATCTGGCTGAATCAGATCAGTTTATGCCATTGTTTTGTTGCAAAAATCACTCCATTCAATATGCATATTGGCTTATTGGCTTATGATCTCAGCTGTCTGCTGGAGCAGGAAAAAAAATCACATTGATTTATGATCTGTGCTGGCCATGTAGATGATGATACAACTCTGCTCTCAGGAAGAGTTATCAGTTTTGAGATATTTGTAATTTAAGCTGTATGTGTTAAATATTGAATCTTTCAGTACTGAATCTTGGAAGGAGAAGAAATGAGAAATCGGTTACATGCTATTCTGTAGATAGTGTTGGGAAATAAGGGAAACTGTAACCCAGGATGAGCAGAAGATGATAATTTTTAAAAAATAAGACAGTAGCTGATTACTCATGATATATTAGGGTATTGCATGAGCTCAGAGATTATGGTTATCTTATAGCTTACAGTTCAGTGTGCTGTGCTAATATAGCTTCAGTTCTGAAGAACCATCTGAATCCCCTCTTTAATTTTGTGTTTTTTTTTTCTGGAAGTCTTCAGTGCCATTCAACTTTATCCTCTTGACCTATGGATTGCTCCTTGAACGTCCCTTGGATTCTCACTCTGCCTGATGCCTCACCTTTTGTATCCAAACTTGCATTTGACTTCTAGCCTTGCTTACACTAGACAGTGAACGTTGGGCTGCTCTTCAGCCTCTTGATTTAGCTTGTTACTGACTATGATGTTTGGCTCCATCTTTGACTCTATTATTTGGTAGTTGGATTCAAGTTAAGCAATAATCAGTTGCAATCTAGTTCCCATTGCCTGGTTCATTAGCTGATCATGCTATTCATGTATTATTTAGATTTATATCTCACCTTTTCTTCAGGAGCTCATAGTGGCTTACCAGGGAGTAGAGAGGGTGTCTTCATTGTATCCTCAAAACAGCAACTCCGTGAGGTAAGCTGGCTGGTCAAGCTAGAATGGCTGGCTTTGAGCTTCCATAATAGAAGGTGAACATGAACTTGGGTCATTCCAGCATTAGTCCCACAAGTGGCTCTCCAATTTATTCAGCCATGGTTTACTAAAACAAACAAAAGCCCCCAAAACTGAATTGGTTGAGTTCATGTAACACATGAAATCATGGCTAGGCTCCAGAATAATTCCACCCATTCTGGTTGGTCATTGGCTCCTAATACCTGAAGTGTTGTCACAGGGAACAGGGTGTGGATTTTTTTTTTCCCATAGCTCCCAAGGGTAAGACAAGAACCATTGGATGGAAGGTTTACAGAGACAGATCCAAACTTGTAGTAAGGAGGAATTTCCTGTCCATGAGAGCTATGAAGCAATGGAACAGCTTATTTCCTAGAATTATGGGTGCTCCATCATTGGAGGCTTTCAAGCAAAGGTTGGGGAATCATTTGAGTGGGATGGTCTGAGGATTCCTCCCCTGGACTAGAGGACCTCCAAGGTCTAATGCTCTGATTCCATGACTGTAAGTAGGAAGGACTAACTTCCTATTCAAGCTGGAGATTGCCTGTACAACAAGTTTTCAGTGGCTGAGCCATGACCCAGAATTACGACAGATCTCTATACAAGACCGAAACAGTTTTCTAGATATTTTAGACTACAGTTCACATCAAAGCCAATAAACAAAGGCCTATGGGAGCTGTAGTCCAAACATCTGGAGCAATGTCTCTTAACCTCAGCAACTTTAAGATGTGTGGACTTCAACTCCCAGAATTCCCCAGCCAGCATGCTGGCTGGGGAACTCTGGGAGTTGAAGTCCACACATCTTAAAATTGTTGAGGTTGAGAAACACTGATCCGGAGGGCACCAGGTCTTTATTTCTGCTCTAAACAGATACACCTGTCAGAGACAAGAATGAAGAAGAAACACTTGCCTTATGGGTGAGATTATCTGGTAATTAAAAAGTCAACCAATTTGAGTTAAGGGTGTGGATTAATTAGCTAGATCACCAGCAAAACCAATTTGCCTAGTAATTGCTTTTAATCCAGGCTGTGCAGATTTTATTGTCTCTCTAAAGCTTGTCTGAATGAAATCCCCGTTAATTATCCTCCAGCATAACGACTCGGATTTCTCTGCTTTTCTTGTTATGATTTATCGTATTTGTAAACAAATTAATGTCTTTAGCAGTCCAAGAAGCTGTGGTTTTGGAATATCAGGATGTCTGAAACAAAAGGAGTTACCAAAAGACAAATACTCCCTATTTCTGAGATTGCTTTTATTTTCAGTAAGGCTCATTCCTAAATAATTGTTTGTGAAATTGAACACATGCAAACATTTAACAAATATATACTTATTTTTGCAATCCCAGCCCTGAGAGCCGAATCAATGACGCAAAAAGAGTTACCAAAAGACAAATACTCCCTATTTCTGAGATTGCTTTTATTTTCGGCGAGGCTCATTCCTAAATAATTGTTTGTGAAATTGAATACATGCAAACATTTAACAAATATATATTTATTTTTGCAATCCCAGCCCTGAGAGCCGAATCAATGACAACATCAATTTATGTGCATGAAATGGAGGCACAGCAGACATGTCCAATGTTTTTATCCACGTGAGTTTCATCAGCTCAGCTCATCTTTTACATTCTTTCTGTGCTCCTCCGATAAATAGTAATTGCCATAAAACTGCTGTGATTTAATTTGTATTCAGTTGTAAATTTGCCATGCTTAAAACGGCATCTTAATTCTGAGATAATGTAGTGAGTCAATGAGTATTGGCATTTGGGGTTCTTGGGAAATGTTGTGGGCGGGGGGGGGGGGGGAGAAATCATTTTGACAGTGAAAGCAGAAATGTGGCATTTGGAATTTACAGATTTGGGCGAAGTATTTGTATCCCCCAAATCAGTTATGTGAGAGGTTAGGGATTAGGACTTACTGAGGGATCTAAGGGTTTGGATTAGACAGGCAAGGAGCTATAAATACCATTTTTTGAAAAAGGAGGTCCACAAGAAATGGATGTTTCTTCCCCGTTAACAGGGAAAAGCAGCTTTATTAAGCCCAACTCTATTTGGAATGTGGCTGCCATTAGAATCCTAGCCAGTCACAATGCTGATGAAGTTTTCCTGCTAGACGTTCTGGCTTGTTATCATCCTCAGCTTCCCTTTGATCCTTTTTTTTTCTTATACAGGTAGTCCTCGCTTAACCACCATAACTGGGACTGGAATTCCAGTTGCTAAGCGAAGTGGTCATTAAGCGAATCCAACCCAATTTTACAACCTTTCTTGCAGCGGTTGTTAGGCGAATCATGTGGCTGTTGAGCCAACCACGTGGGCGTTAAGCAAATTGTGCGGTTCCCCATTGATTTTGCTTGCCAGAAGCTGGCTGGGAAGGTGGAAAATGGTGATCATGTGACCATGGGATGCTGCGATGGTCATAAATGTGAACTGGTTGCCCAGCGCCCAAACTGTGATCACGTGATCATGGGGACACTGTGACGGTTGTAAGTGTGAGGACAGGTTGTAAGTTGGTTTTTTCAGCACCACTGTAAGTCCAAACCATCACTAAACAAGTGGTTGTTAAGCGAGAACTACCTCTAATGGCTTTATAAACTGAATTATCTATCGCCAGTGACTAGATTTCAGTTCTAACTTTCCCTGGGATAAATCTCTTCAAGATTCCTCCTTTGGATAGACAAATGCATTTGGAAACTGTCTGGAACTGCCGTCTGCTGAAAGGATGTCCTCATCTCTCGAGGCTTAAACAAACTGAAAAAAAGGTTGACCTTATGACCAATTTGAATCCCATAAGGCCCACGCTAACGATTCAGAACAATGTTTCAGCTTCATCCGAGACAGCTTCTTCTTTAAAAATTTTGGATCAGTGCTTAAAATTCAGATTTGATGCTATTTGTTCACGCTGAAATATAGATGATATGCAGAATGACACATGCTGGTGGTGTTTTGAGTTGCAAAAGGCTTCAAGAGAATGGACGGCGATGAATATTAATAAAGAGAGGCGATTGCTACAAATACAGAAATGTGGCGGTGGGGCAGAGGGTTACGGTGTGTGGAAATGGTGAAAATAAACAAATCCTTTTTCCTCAACTGCCTCTTAATAATTCAGCTGCTGCTTGAAATGAAGCGCCTGAGCTGTTAAAAAAAATGAAGTGCCACTTAATGCAAAGAATCCATTAGAATAGTTCTGGTTGGCTTTGCTTTTGCAATTGAGGTGTTTGTGAGTTTCTCCTCCCAGCCAAATCTGTAGGGGTTCAGCCAAGCTAGACCTTTGCATATATTTTTTCCATATTTGTATATGGAATATACAACTACAGGTAGTCCTTGCTTAATGACCATTCATTTAGTGATGGTTCGGATGGCGCTGAAAAAAACCGACTTACGACCGGTCCTCACATTTATGACCGTTGCGGTGTCCCTGTGGTCACGTGATCGCAATTTGGGTGCTTGGCAACTGGTTCGCATTTATGACTGTCACAGCATCCCATGGTCACACGATTGCCATTTTAGACCTTCCTGGCTGGCTATTTAGGGTTATCTTCTGCCCTTTCTGTCCTCCTCATCCTTCCCACTATTTTTTTTTCTTCTTCTTCTTGTGGGTTGAGCTTTTTAGCTTTCCAGTTGCTGCCAGGTGGGGAAGGGTCTATGGGTGGCTAGTGAGATGAGGAGTGGCACGAGCGTGGCAGGGCCGGGGGTGGCTGCTGCTGGGCGGAGGACCGTGCAAGCAGCTTACCTGAGTATCTTGTGACCTTCCCTGCTGGCTTTCCCACTGTCTTTGCTTGTGGGAAGCTGGCAGAGAAGGTTGGCATTGGTGATCACGTGACCGCAGGACACTGCGACCATGGTAAGTGCAAGCTGATTGCTAAGCACCTAGATCATGATTACGTGACAGCGGGATGCTGGGATGGCTGGAACTCCAAGGACCGGTCGTAAGTTCCACTCGTTCAGCACTGCTGTAACTTTGCATGGTCGCTGAACGAGTGGTCGTTAAATGAGGACTACCTGTAAAAAGGGAGGAAATATTCCAAGAGGTGCAGTTGTGAGAGGGGGAGTTGGTCAGACTAAAACCTATCGGTCTAGACCAGTGTTTCTCAACCTTGGCAGCTTGAAGATGTGTGGACTTCAACTCCCAGAATTCCCCAGCCAGCATGTGGGGCACCAAAGGCTGGATTAGTCAGGTCTAGAGCCTGATCCAGCAGAATTGTTCTTATATATTGCTGGTGACTGAACCTATTGAAATAAGGGAATTATCTTTCTCAACCAAATATGGATTGTCTAAGTCAATGGTTCTCAACCTTGGCCACCGGAAGATGTGTGGACTGAGTGGGGAATTCTGGGAGTTGAAGTCCACACATCTTCCAGTGGCCAAGGTTGCGAAATACTGGTCTACAGAATTCCCTGGAACATTCCTGTAATTTGAAAACCATACTTCTGTGGATACCTACATCCTCAAATTGCCTCTGCCTTTTGTGCAGGCACACCACGCAGCCTTGGAACCGAATAAGTAAACTCCTCCCATGAAGATCACAATGGGGTTCTCTTCTTGTTTGGATTTTTTCCCCCCTCTTTCGTCAGCTGGAATGAGGACCTGCACAAAAATGAAATTCAGAAGAATTCCTCTGCTTAGCACTAGTCTCTGAACAAGAACAGTGTCAGAGAATAGGAGCAGACAAATGTTTAATCGGCTACACAGTGGAGATCCCAGGGTGGTGTGCCGATCAAATGGCAAGTGGAAATGTTGGGGATGGTCACGTGACTTCAAAGACCAGCAGCTGCTTTATGAGAAGGTTGACAATAAAACCACAAGCATCCCATTTGATGTAATTTATTCAATTTCATATGCTCTTTATCCCGCTTGCCATATGCCACGGGATATAAATGTTCTGTGTACATTCTGTGTGTTTGCCTTAGTTGATAATGCGGTGATCTCACCTACACGCTATAAAATAAATTAAATGAAGTCCTGGTGTTGATGGGGATATTTATAACAGAGGTAGGCAACCTTGAAGCTCTCAAATTTCTTTTTGTGGCCCCAGTATTTCTTCTCAGCTGTCATGGCTGAAAATCGGTGGTGCGGTTTCCCATCCTGTTTGAGTCAGGAGACAGCCAAAAACATCTTTGCCCCCAAATATGCTTAACAGTTTAAAATAATAAAAATAAAACTTCTCACTCCCAGGAAGCAAACAAGCAGAAAATCATATCCCTGCCCACATGTTATATACTCCTAAACACTTGGCCTCTTTGCCAACTCATCATAGCCCCTATCTAACAAATGGTTGTGCATCTCTGATCTTTTAACTCTGAAGCCAAACGCTGGTACTAGGGAAGTCTGTTTTCTGAGAACAAAGAAAATCCATATCTGCTACACCGTAATGAAAATGAAATCCCTGTAAACAGGATTGGGAGGGATCTTGAGATCTTCTGGTCCAACCCCGGCCTAAAGCAGAAGTTCTCAGACCATCCCAGACAAATGTTTGCCCAGTCTTTTCTTCAAAACTTTCAGTGATGGAGCACCCATGACTCCAGGATGGAGACTGTTCTGCTGCTTAATGGCTGTTGCGGTCAGGAAACTCTCTTCATTTTCAGTTTGGATTTCTCTCTGTAAAGTTTCCATCCATTGGTTCTCATCATCTCTTGGGCAGTATGGAGCATAAATCCACATCCACTCCTCTGTGGCAGCCCTTCAAGTACTAGAGTGCTCTTATGCTCACAGAAGCACATATATGCACTGTATATACCCTAGAGAGCTGTGCATACTCCAGAAATGGATTGGAAGTAGTGCTTTGGATCTCATGCAACCACAATACAGGTAGTCCTCGCTTAATGACCAAAATTGGGACCGGAATTTTCAGTTGCTAAGCAAAGCAGTCATCAAGTGAATCAGACCCGATTTTACAACCTTTTTTGTGGGGTGGCCGTTAAGCAAATCAATGCAGGTATTAAGTGACCCACGTGGTTGTCAAGCAAATCACGTGGTTCCCCGTTGATTTTGCTTGCTAGAAGCTTGCCAGGAAGGTCGAAAATAGTGATCATGTGATCACAAGATGCTGCACCGGTCATAAATGCGAACTGATTGCCAAGCACCCAGGTCATGATCATGTGACCATGGGGATGCTGTGATAGTCGTAAGCGTGGGGACTGATTGCAAGTCGGTTTTTCAGCACCATCCTAAGTTTGAACTGTCACTAAATGAATGATTGTTAAGTGAGGACTACTTGTTCTTTGCTGTTCATTAAAGTTGTCCAACTTTTTTAGGCTTCCTTGCGAGCCTGCAAAAAAGATCTGACTGCTTTAAAAGTCTCGCCTGTGTTCATCAGTGATTGCTTGAAGCAGCTGCATCTTTTTTTTTTCATTGTATATTTTTAATATAATGGATATATGTCATTTCACACACATTATTTGGGATTTGGAAGTGTGTAGGATTTAGAGGAGTGTAGCAAGAAGAAGGATAGATATGTACATATATACATTTTGGTAGACTCATTTATATAGCTGCATGCCAAGGAAACACAAGATTATCTGCTAGGATAGTAAACCTCTTCCTGTGACAGGTAAATTTGCATAATGTACAGACAAGTTTGAAGAAGCAGGATAGGAAAAATATTGATGCTTTTGAACTTTGGTGTTGGAGAAGACTCCTGAGAATACTGTGGACAGCCAAGAAAACAAACCAGTACTGTAGATCATTGAACAAATCAACCCAGAGTTCTCACTTGAGGCACAAGTGACCAGGCTCAAATTATCCAACTTCAGACACACTATGCAAAGACCCCGCTCTCTGGAGAAGGTGCTAATGCTGGGAAAGGTGGATGACCAGCAGTAAAAAGGGGATGGACTCAGTTACACTGGTGATAGGTGCACCATGGGAAGACCTGAAGGACCAGTTTAGGGGCAGATTGTCATGCTGAAAATCTATCTATGCCACTAGGAATCAAAAATGGCTTGATGGCACATAATCACAGACAAGTAAATCTGAGCTGCTTCGAGTTGGTTGACAATTGGAGCGGCAAATAAGGCTATGGATTAAAATAAAAATAAAGCAATATTTGCAGGATTTTGGAACACGAGTCTGAAGTATGTCCTAAGAAGAAGGAAAGTTTTAAAAAGGAATGCACTGGTAAACATTTCTGGCACTGAGTAATGGGACCAATGGCCAGAAATGGGATTTGTATGACACTCACATCCCAATCCGTTCTCATGCTATGACCATGTCTGGATTTAGTTCAACTGTTTCACCTGGAAGCTTCCAGATATGGTGGAAATGCAAGTTAGGGATGCTGTGGTCCCAATTTTTCTAGAAGGTACCAGTTTAGAAAAGGCTGAATGAACTATGTCATGGGCTTCAGGGTTTAGTGACCATGGCTATAAAAACAGGCCCAGCCAGTCCCTGCTCAGTTGCCTGTGGTCTGCATAGCAGACCCCCTTGCCTCTAAAGAAGCAAGGGGGATGTCTGTGGGTGGCTCAACGAGCTGAGGGATTGCTGGACACCAACTAATTTCAAAAATGCCCACCAAAATTTGGACGTAAATTGGATGCCTCGATCAGAAATTACATGCATGGGACACCCGTGAATTTTATAGATATGCGTGAGAAATAGCTTGGCGAATTGCTGAGCAGTTGGGATTTTAGCGCAAGGTATAAAATGAGCCTGTTTGGAAAACAAATCAATTACAGTCCAAATAACAGGAAATCTGTGTCTAGATCATGGTCACTAAACCCTGAAGCCCAACACTGCCCAGCTGATCTCAACCATGAAAGACTATACCAGTATATTGAACTATGACATCTCTGCCCAGGTACTTCCTGCACAGTTTTTTTTTTTTTTACGTTTTAAAGCTTTGAAGCTTCTCCTGACAATCCACATTTCACATTAAGTTGCAAACTTTTTGGCACTTCCTTTTTTACTGAATGGTTGATGGATCCTCTGATTGTCTCAATTTGCTGTTTTCCTATTGGCTATTTTGCATCACCATATCTTTTTTACTGATGGTACATTTTTTACAAGAACCATTAAGAGATTTAGCCAGGCCTTTAGATGTTAACAGTCTTATGATTAGCAGTTTTAAGTGCCTTGTTTATATCTTCCATTTTACACGGTGTTTTCTAAAACATTGTTAGCCACTTTGCACATTCAGCTGAGCAACTGGCCTCCAGTGGCCTGCCCTCCCAACATCATTTTAACAGGCCCATCATATCACCTAAGGATTCATTACAGAGTCTGATTAATGAATACAAGTCTAATTAATTTGATATTTCTCATTTGTGTGCCATATATCAGAGAAAGGCAGAAGAAAATTACATCTTTGAAAGGAACTGTCATGAGTGCCGTTGAGCTAAAGTAATCAGCGCAATGGCACTCATGACAATGACAAGGAAATAGGTGAAGGGGTACAAGTTAAGTAGCCATCAACCCACAACGACTAACGGCTAACAAACAATAGATAAACGGATCACGGAGCCACCCAAGCCATCAGCGGCAATACAACGGGGATCGCCCAGCTGAAAGCAATCAGCAGAAGAATGAAAACCTGAGGATGGGCGATCCTGGAAACCCTCAACCAATGGCAGGGCAACGCATGGGACAAAGGGGGGTGACGTGACCGAGAGCGAGGGGGCGCTGACCGGCGCGGGGTATTTAAACCCCGCACCGGCGCGCTCCTGTCACTCTCAGCTTTTTTCTAACAACGTTGTACCTATCCTGAAATAAACCAGAGCCTGCTTTGCAAACCAGTGTCTGAACGTTATTCAGAGATAGGCAGCGCATGACATAAAGCTGAGAGTCATAAACTCAGCCTCGCCGAGCCCCACCGGACGACAACGAGCCGCGGGAGGAGTAGACGGCGAGAAGACCAGCAAGATGAGGCCGGAACGGCGCGGGCAAGGAGGGCGAGCCGCGCGGCAAGAGACAGAGGAGGACCGACCGAGGCCAGAGGCACCGCGGACTCCCGGAGCCATGGACGCCCACCCCACCCGACCCGAGCCTCAGCTCCAACCCCAAGGGGAGATGGCGACGGAGGCAACCCGACCGCGGGAGGGAGCAGCACGACTTCCGAAACCAGCGGAGGACCCCGCGCCCCACATCGCACCCCAGCAACGGGCGTGGAGCGACAGCCCCACGGTGCTCGACACGGAGGAGGACGACGGAGACACCCATCAGACGGAGGAGGAAGCGGACCCGCGGCGGAGGGACGATGAACCCCCCCCCCCCGAGGACGCGCCAACGGAACCGGCCCCAGCGGCGGCGCGGGCTGTGGACGAGGAGGCACGAGCTGAACTCGCGGCCATGCGGGCTCAGCTGACGGAACTCCGGACCATGCTCCAGGCGCTTATGCCCCCCGCGCCACCCAATGACGTCCCCGCACAAGCCCACACCCCGAGCGAAGCACCGAACCCACACGGGCCAGCGGAGAGCCAGCAGACGGCACAGGCGGCCGACACCACATCCCGGGAAGCGAGAGGCGGGGCCGCGCAAAACGCCCGGGCCCCAAAGGACTTCCCCATCTTCTTCGATGGGACCCCCTCAAAACTCTCGTTTTTCGTCACCAACGCTAGGGAGTTCATGGGGAGGCACGGACACTCCTATGACTCCGAGGCCGACAAGATCGCCGCCGTGGCGATCAAACTCCAAGACAGGGCGGCGGACTGGTACGTCCAACTGTACGAGTCCAGCTCCCCCGCCCTCGCCACCTTCCCTGCTTTCATCAACGAGATGAAAAACTATTTCGAAGACCCCCTAGCTAAAGTACGGGCGAAAAGCGCACTCCAGAGACTTAAACAGGGCGCACGCACGGTCCCTGACTACGCCCTGGAGTTCAAAGCCCTCGCGGGAAAGGTCTGCGACTGGTCTGAGACCACCCTGCTGGAAATCTTCAAAAAGGGGCTCAACCGCGACGTTCTCCAATGGGCCCTCTACCGCGACGACCCAGAAACGTTACACGGGTGGATCCACCTCGCGGGGAAAGCCGAACACGCGCACCGCACCTTCCTTATGACAACCACGGAAGACACAAACTACGTCGGGAAAAAGGTACCCGCACCACACGGGGGGATGGCCGGCCCCATATACCCAAAAAAGAAGTTCAACCGGGAGCCCTGCGGGAGGTGTGGCAAATTAGGGCACAAGACGGCGGACTGCTTCGCCAACCGACCGCCGACCAGCGCGCCCAAGCCCGCCCCGAAAATTAGCCCCAAACCACCCAACCCGGGGCCGCCCCCTCACCGCCGAATGACCGTGGCCACAGCGACACCGGAAGAGGGCTGGGACGCTTACTGGGGAGAAGAGGACAATACCGACCCCGACCAGCCGGCGGGAAATGCTCCCCGCTTGCCCTGAAACGCGTGGCGAGGCAGGCGGCGGGACAGCAACGCGAACCACCTCAACGAAACGACAAAAGCTCCGTAATAATGGCAGCAATTCAACTCTCTGCCGGCAACGGAGCCACCACGGCCGCGGCACTAGTGGACTCGGGGTGCTCAAAAAACCTTATCCACCCCGACCTAGTCGCCAAACTCGAACTCCGCTGCTTCCCCCTCCCCACGCCGCTGGCATTCCACCAGCTGGACGGCTCCACAGCGGGGGGGAAACCAGCCACGCTACAAACCGAGCCGGTCACCCTGCAAATGGGCACTCACACCGAGCGCACATCGTTCGTAGTCACGCCCATCGGACGGCCCATTGCAGTCCTGGGGATGCCATGGCTCGCGAAAAACAACCCGCGGATCAACTGGGCGACCCGCACCTTCACATTCGGCGACGGCGAGTATCGAGCACCAGTACCAGCTGGCAAAACCAACCCCACGGTAGGACGAGCGGAGGCGACCACACAAGACAACGCCGCTACCACTGCAGACCTACCGGAACAATACGCCGACTTCTCCGAGGTCTTCGGAGAAGCAGAGGCAGACCAACTACCCCCCCACCGCAAGACGGATTGCCGAATCGACCTACTGCCCGACGTCCCCCTACCTAGACCAAAGATCTATTCGATGACCCCGAAGGAGATGGCAACCCTCCGGGAGTTCATCGATAAAAACCTAGACAGGGGATTTATAGAGCCAGCATGCTCACCGGTCGGAGCCCCCGTCTTATTCCGGGAGAAGAAAGACGGGACCCTACGGCTCTGTACCGACTACCGGGGCCTAAACGCGGCTTCCCTGTCCAACAAATACCCCTTACCCCTGGTGAAGGACATGCTCGCCCACCTGTCCACGGGCAAAGTCTTTTCCAAATTGGACCTGCGCGAGGCGTACTATCGCATCCGAATCAGGGAGGGGGATGAATGGAAGACGGCGTTCAACTGCCCCCTAGGCGCTTTCCAGTACAAGGTACTGCCCTTCGGACTCGCGGGGGCCCCTGGGGTGTTCATGCAGCTCATCAATGAGGTACTGCATGAACATCTGTTTAAAGGGGTCCTGGTCTACATCGACGACGTCCTTATTTACACAAAAACATACGAGGAACACGTAACCTTAGTCAGGCAAGTCCTCGACAAGCTCAGAAGGGCGCAGCTCTATGCAAAGCCCACAAAGTGCGAGTTTCACAAAGAGCGCCTAGACTATTTGGGGTATCGAATCTCCGGGGACGGCATCGAAATGGACCCCGCAAAAGTCGAAGCGGTACTAAACTGGGAGCGGCCCCGCAACAGACGGCAACTACAGAGCTTCCTGGGATTCGCGAATTTCTACAGGTCCTTCGCCCGGGGGTTCGCTGAGATAGCCCTCCCCTTAACGGACCTCCTCAAAACCAAAGGGGTGGGGGACACCAGACGCGCCAAGAACCCAGGCACAGTGCTGAATTGGACTCCCGCGTGCCAGACCGCATTCGACAAGCTGAAAGCGCTGTTCACGACGGAGCCAATCCTCGCGCACCCGGACCCAGAACGGCCGTTCGTGGTCCAAGCCGACGCCTCAGACTTCTCCCTGGGAGCCATCCTCCTACAAAAAGACTCCACGGGGCTCCTGAAACCATGCGCCTACCTGTCAAGGAAGTTCTCCGAGACAGAGAGGCGATGGCACGTCTGGGAGAAAGAAGCCTTTGCGGTGAAATCGGCACTAGAAACATGGCGTCACCTACTCGAGGGAGCCACCCAACCATTCGAGGTCTGGACGGACCACCGGAACCTCGAGGCCCTACGAACGCCTAGACGCCTTAGCCCAAAACAGGTCCGATGGGCACAATTCTTCAGCCGCTTTGATTTCCAGTTGAAGTTCATGCCGGGCAAGAAGAACTTCCTGGCCGACGCCCTCTCCCGGCTGCCCCAAGACGAAGAGCCCGCCCCAGACACCATTGGGACGGTCCTATCCGCCTCGCAACTGGGGATGGCCGTGACCACCCGAAGCGGCGCACGGAGGCAGCTCGACGCTACGGCGCAGCCGACGGCGGGACAACCGGCGACGGAAAGAAGGCAACCGCAACTACCAGGGGGAATGCGCACGGACCTCGCCGCCGCCCTCAAAACCGACCCCTGGTTCCTGGCAAACCCCGACAAGGTAACGATGGCGCAAGACCTAGCATGGGGGGAAGGCAGAATCTACGTCCCGGACTCGCAACGCCAGGCGATCTTGCATAGGTCACACGACGCCAAGCAAGCGGGACACTTTGGGTTCCTCAAGACCCTACACCTAACACGGCGGCAATTCTGGTGGCCCGCGCTCAGGCGAGACGTAAAAACCTACGTGGCGTCCTGCCCAACGTGCGCTAGGGCCAAACGGGCACCAGGCAAACCCGCGGGGCTATTGCAACGGGTGGCAGAACCCTCCCGCCCATGGGAGGAAATCTCTATGGATTTTATAGTGGACCTCCCACCCAGCCAGAAGAAAACGGCCATTTGGGTGGTGAAGGACTACTTCTCAAAGCAGGCCCACTTCATCCCCTGCACGTCAGTCCCATCCTCACAACAACTAGCCAAACTCTTCCTCATCCACGTGTACAGGCTACACGGATGTCCCGCACGTGTGGTGACCGACAGGGGCACACAGTTCACCTCCAAGTTCTGGCGGGCCTTCTTGAAGCTGACGGGGACCCAACAGGCCCTGTCTACGGCTTGGCATCCGCAGACGGACGGAGCCACTGAGGTTCTTAATGCCACCTTAGAGCAATTTATACGATCCTATACGAACTACCACCAGGACGACTGGGCTGAACTGCTCCCGTTCGCCGAAGTCGCATACAACAACGCCGTCCACACGAGCACGGGAAAAACCCCGTTCGAAGTAGTCTCGGGGCGCGACTTCGTCCCCATACCGGAGCTACCTCAACCCCCGGAACCCCAGGTGGACGCCAGCGACTGGGGACGGAAGATCGCGGAAGCATGGCCAGTAATCACGGCGGCGCTGAAGGAGGCACAGGCTGCTTACAAAGAGCAGGCCGACAAGCACCGGCGCCAACAACCGACGTTCCAGGCGGGGGATATGGCCTATCTCTCCACCAAGTTCCTAAAGTCAACCCAACCCTCGAAAAAACTGGGGCCTAAGTACATCGGGCCGTTCCGAGTCACGCAAATAGTGAACCCGGTAGCAATACGCCTGGACCTGCCACACAACCTCCGGAGGCTCCACCCGGTGTTCCACACCAGCCTCCTAAAACCGGCAACCACCTCCCGATGGCACCCAAGCACGCCTCAGCCCGCACCGCTTATGATCGACGGGCAACACCACTTCGAGATAAGGGACATCCTCGACTCCCGCAAGCAACGAGGAACCCTACACTATCTGGTCAGGTGGAAACACTTCCCCCACCCGGAATGGGTGGCGGCGCACAACGTTAACGCGCCTGACCTGACCAGAGCATTTCACCGGGCATACCCCGACAAACCGCAACCAAGGTCAGCAAAACCAAACCCCCCCCCGCAGGCCTCCCCCCGCCTCCCGTGCCCCAAGGGAAGGGGCCCCCCCCCAAGCCCGCGACTTGGGTGGACCTTCCCCCCCCCGGGACTCACTCCCCCCGCCCCGGGCCCACGGGGTGGTGACAAACGATCGCCAGCACCCTCCCCCCGCCCCCTGGCCGCGGGGGAGTGGCAAGCAAGTCAACAGGGCAACCTGGGGGCAACGCCCAGGAGACACAACAAAGGCGACGCACTCCAAATAAGCAAAAAAGGGCCCTACCTGGAGCTGAGCAGCACCCGACCAGCCACGCCTCTCGCCTCGCCGAACTGAGCCAAACAAACAGGGTGTGGTTGGAGCATGCGCACGCCAGGTCAGAACCCGAGCGTGCGCACCATGGACACACCCTGGGAAGGCACGTGGTAGAGGGAGGAGCAAAGGGAGGGGCGACAACTACTCCGGCGGGAACTTTGAAAAAAAAAAAAAAAAAAAAAAAAAATGTGGCGTTTTGACAGCTCCATGGGGAAAACCCAGAAACCCGGGGGAGAACACTATTCAGAAAGGGGGCAGTATGTCATGAGTGCCGTTGAGCTAAAGTAATCAGCGCAATGGCACTCATGACAATGACAAGGAAATAGGTGAAGGGGTACAAGTTAAGTAGCCATCAACCCACAACGACTAACGGCTAACAAACAATAGATAAACGGATCACGGAGCCACCCAAGCCATCAGCGGCAATACAACGGGGATCGCCCAGCTGAAAGCAATCAGCAGAAGAATGAAAACCTGAGGATGGGCGATCCTGGAAACCCTCAACCAATGGCAGGGCAACGCATGGGACAAAGGGGGGTGACGTGACCGAGAGCGAGGGGGCGCTGACCGGCGCGGGGTATTTAAACCCCGCACCGGCGCGCTCCTGTCACTCTCAGCTTTTTTCTAACAACGTTGTACCTATCCTGAAATAAACCAGAGCCTGCTTTGCAAACCAGTGTCTGAACGTTATTCAGAGATAGGCAGCGCATGACAGGAACAGAGTGGAAGTTAGAAATGCAGGCATGTTTCATCCAAGCGCTAAATCATTTGCAGGAAAGCAAAGAGTGAAATGATGAACTCAGGAAACAGGGAAAAAAAAACTAAGAAATTAAGGAACAAAATGTGAAATAGGAAAGAACAAAGCCTCACAGTTAAATTAAATATCCAATTAAGCTATCTGCTTGGCTGCAAAATATCTTTTTGACAGACGATTAGTTCTGGGCAAGTCAAAACACTTCAATGATACATCCGCATAAGGCAATTAAAAGAAGTAATTTATATTCTCTGCAAGGAGAGTTGGGAATGTCTTGGAAAGTTTTATGGTAGGTTTGTTCATTCGGATGGAGCTGGCTACCTAATTCTGCTGTGGATTGGTTGGAAGAAGTCAGTTGTCTTGCCTGATGGTCTAAAATCAACTTGTAAAACCTTTTCCTGACCCTCAGCCTCTAGATGTAATGCCAGGCTACACTCTGGAAAGTGGGCATGGCCAGGATGAAATCTAAATTTGATTTTATTCAAACTTAAATTTAATTGACATCAAATCATTACAGGTTCAGCATGATGACTCTCAGTATGTTGAATGATAACTGCCATCTGTCATGCTAAAAATCAAAATTTGACCACACTGCTGGGGTGACTGGTTCTGGGAACCAAACTTTATGGGTGTTTGTTGGTGGTGGGGGGGCATAGGTACTCCTATCTCTAGTTGTAGACCTTTGGCCTAAATCAATCATCCCCAGCCTGGTGTTGTCTAGATGCATGGGGCTGACTCCTCAAGGACAAAGAAACACAAAAGTGTAAGCACGGAATAAGATTTGCAGAGTCGTCTTGAAGACTTTCTTTGGCTGATGGTGTTTGGACTCCTTCGATCCCTGACTACAAGATCATGCAAAGCTGCATTACACTTTTTCTTCCCATGCTCAGCACAGAGAAGTGAGTGGGTGGAAATACATGTCTCTGTTAAAACTATGCAGCACTTAGGAGATAATTCTGAAAAGGTCCTTTTGAGCATGCAGGAACTCAACCATAACCCCTGTCTGCAGCTCTTTAAAGCAGATACTTTAAAGAACTGCAGAGAGTTTTGATCCTGCACGCTCCAGACCATTAGATCTGAACCGATGCAGCCCTTGACTATGTCTTCATTTCATGCTTACAAACCAAGAATGCCCAAGGAGGGTTTATTGAAACCAAGTTGAGTGCCAGTTCTTGTGGAGAGTTGAATGCTTCAACAGATGGCATCGTAGAGATGACCCTCAACTAGCCTGTTGAAATCAATCTAAGATTAAACAAAAAATTACATATCGTTCTGTGCACTAGACTCCTGACATTGGATAGGTTACTAAGTCCTATCTCCTGCTCAAAGCAGGCATCCAAATGAAAACATCCTTAGCAGATGGCTGTCTAGACTTCACTCAAACAAATCCATGTAGGCGAACTCACCCCCTCCTTCCACAATCAGTTCCACTATTAAACTACTTGACTTGTTAGAAACTGAGTATTATATATATCATATTCAGTTTCTAACAAGAGAAGTCATTTAATATTCATTGGAGCCTGCCTTGCTGAACCTTAAATCCATGATTCTGTCTCTAGCAGATTGGCATGATGGATAGTGGATCTTCTTGTAAGAAGATACACTTTTAAAAAACATCCTAATGATTTCTTTGTTAATTAAAAATGCAGCTGTTTCCAACATACATTCTCTTTTTAAATGCTTCTTCCCCTAAGGTGTGAATTTTTATAGATAAACAGATGCTTTAATCTGGATGAAACTTTCCCAGAGATGCATCTTGTGCCAATTCTGGAATGAAGGACAGTGACTGTTAATGCCTTCACTGCACCGCTACCCATCTATGCCATAATGACTGGTTTTGATCTTGTCCATTTGCTCCTATCAAAAATTGTGGGCGGTTTTGCTTACACCCCCTGGAAGCAAACAGCCCTTGTGAGGAGAATGCCTTGCTTGGCAACTAATTTTAAAAGGAGAAGGAAGAATCTCACTCGAGATACAAAAATTACAGCCTGCTTGTGGTCCATCAGCGTTCCTGAATGGTTGGGGCCAACATTCTGGGCTCATTTTTATATTTATTTTTTTGTGTTTTGGAGCTTTAGAGAAGAAAAGGTGTCTTAAGCCATGTAGATGCTCAAGTCTTGCAGATGATCAAGTGACCTCTTGCACCTTCTGAAAGGTTGAACCCATTTCTCCTGCTTACTTTCAGAAAGTGGCCCTTGGCACACTGCACAAAGCTTTGGGTCATCGCTGCCTGAAGGCAATTGGCTTTATATTCCATTTCTCCAGCCTTCCCCCTCCATAAAGGTCCCAAGTAGCCTCAGTTCCTACCTCAGTTTCTCCTTACAACCACATGAAAATACCCCAGAATAATCTAAAGCACATGGATTAAATGGCAGCATTTCTTAACTGAAGAAATTGCATGTGCCCATTAAGTGGGATGGGACTAGCCAACAAAGCTACTATCACTTTGGAAATGGCTAACGTTTTAAAAACGCTCACTGGCTATTTAAAAACATAATTATCCCATTATTCTGCTAAGTAAATGCTGAATTAGGACTCATTTCCCTAAATCATTTTTATTACAACCACTGATGGCATTAAATCTAAACAAAAGCTGAGACTGGGCAGGCTAAAATCTATGCTTTGGATATATTCTTTCCAGGAAAGTTGCAACTTTGCTGATATTGTATCATCACCCAACTGAGTGAAGTTTATTTAAGAGCAGCCCAAAAGTTTGCCCATCCTTGAGGAGTTGAAAGGCAGGCATGGGAAGAGAGATGGGACCTTCCAGAAGGCTGGAGAATGACAGGTCCCAGCAGACTCTATCCTGAAACATCTGGGGTTCCCTGGCTAAATAACTTCTGGATTCCACTCAAGAGACATAGTAAGGCTGGATATCTCTTGGGGCTTGTTCTCCAAAGGGTTTGGAAGGCACATGGCTGCTCTAGGATGCTGCAGGCAGATGGTACCTTCCTTCTCCCATGTGCATTGAAGCACCTTTTAGAAGTAGAACCCAAAGTGATGAGAACCCTAGGACATAGGCTGGATTGTGCCTTGTTTGGATGTTGTGTGAATCTAGCTGTTAGGGTAGGGTAGGGTTTGTGATGGTTTCTAGGTTAGGATTTAGCATGTTGCACTAACCCTGTAACTTTGGTTTGTAAACCACGGTCTATGGCTGTATGATGTGTGATATTAACCAATTGTAGGTTCTTCAGTAATCCATAGCACCATACGGCTTAATACTCTGTGTGAACCTGGTCACGGGTAGTCTTCATACAACACACTTAACCATGTCAATTAAAGACTGAGTGGCTACATTTCCTCTAAGATGGTTAGTTTCTTTGTGGTTTAGCACACTGCACAGACTCAGCCCACTGAGTTTGTATACGGTTCACTCTGTTGTGTGAGTCCTGAAAAGGGGCTGATTCAATCATATGCTGGGCAAAACCAGCTGTTTTGCCAGCAGTGACTCTGTGTGGGTGTCAACATCTGCAAGATAGTGGGCATGGTGATCCAAGCTCTACCCCTTTTTTGTGCAGATGCATAAGGGATAGGCATGGATCATGATGCTGTACCTTCAATCCTGGATTTGCAGACACCCTTGTTCTCTCTCTGTGTGTGTAGTCAACACCATGTCCTGCCTGCAAAAGGTGCTGGTTAGAATGTTCTTTATGCACATGTTGATTAAAAACACACAGTCCTGATTGCAAAAGGACTACCTTAACAAAAATGAATATATTATTCATGAGCAAGTATTGACTTGTAGACAACTGCTGATGTGTTTTGCCTTCAATTTTGAGAGCTTTCATTTATCTTCCTCACACCTTGACATTTTAAAAGTCTCTCTGAGCCCTGCAGCTTGCACTTTGCTTCTTCTCATTGGAATTTCAGGTATGTTTGACCTTGCCAGTAAGTCTGCCTGTTTTTATCAGCAGGAATCAGCTAGCAAGTGGCAATCTCTAAATGTTATCCTCTGCTGATTAATGTCCCAGCAGGTGGTAGCACTTCATTGACCTTGTTTAGGCTTAGAAGCTAAGCAGGGTCTAGTTTGGTTAGTACTGGGATGGGAGATTTGTCTGGGGACCCCAAGGTCATAGGTCAGGCTGGAATGTCCAAAAACCGTTGTGGAAGAAGACCATCATAAACCACGCCGTATTGCTGTGAAGAAGACAGAATCAGCAAGAGAAAAGGTCAACTTGAAGAAGAGTCCGTTACCTTGGAGAAGAAGATAGATATAGCATGGTAGAATGAAGGTTTCTGAGGAAGAATAACAGTAAGCTACATTTTCTCTCCATGTTTTTTTCTTTCTGAATGGTTTTCCCCATCCAATTTGTGGTCCTCAGCCTTTCCCTACAAAAATAAAAGCTCCTTTGCAGAATATTCTCCAAGGGGAAATTTACTCCAGCATCATTTCCAATATTGCTATCAAAAGGATCTCGGTGCCAAAAGACGGTGTGTCAAATTCAAATCCATCCCAATGGTTTCAGATCCAAATCAGGTTCCAAAAGAGGTAATTCCTCAACATGCAGGCGTGTGAACACTTTAGTGGAGGCAAAATGTAGCAGAGCTGTGCAGTCTTTTGTCCTCTTTGAATAAAGATTTCCCTTCTCTTCTGACACGTGTGTAAACCCACCCCATCCTTTTACTCCAGTGTTTCTCAACCTTGGCGGCTTTAAGATGTGTGGACTTCGACTCCCAGAATTGCGTGCTGGCTGGGGAATTCTGGGAGTTGAAGTCCACAGATCTTAAAGCCGCCAAGGTCGAGAAACACTGTTTTACTCAGGGAGTGGACAAGCTTCTCCATTGGACCTTAGAGTCCGTTATTCTGAGATAGGCAAGCAATTGATAGGATCTGAAGCAAGAATGTCTCCAATCTGGAGAAGAGACCCACGTCAGAGGCCATATCGTTGTCTTCTGTATTCATGGTGACACAGAGAGTCCAAAGGGGTCTTTAGAGTTCAGAAGGAACAATGTTTCCCTTGACCGTTGGATGGGCCGGCCTCCTTGTTTTCCTAGCCCTCGACCAACTCCCCTTGTTCCAATACTCATCCTTCTCAAAGGAAAAACAGGTGTCAGGATGATATATGGTGGCTGCTTATGCAAACCCAAATTCCCATTTGTATTCTGCTGCCACGCTGCTGGTATATTTCCCGGAGGGTTATCAAGACAATTTAAAAACTCTGCAAACTGCTGTTGGTTTTGATGAGGAACTGAAAGGGAGGTGAATTAAAATGGGGTGGGGGTAGCAAAGAGAAGAACTCCTGAATAATTCAGAACTCAGCACTGGAATCAACTCTGGTGCATGTCATTTTTCATTCCAGTGGTATGAGTGACCGGCTGGTGGTTTTACATCCTTCTCTTAGAAGCTGACCTTCCTGCGATGATGGACAGCTCCTTTTTTTGAGTGTGACAGTCCCCTTTTGAAGCCAGTTATGTTGCCCCTGGGCAGAACTCACCATGAAGGGGGAATGGTTTCCAAATTAGTTGGCCTATATCAAGTTTGTGAATAAGTGTATTATTATGATTGCGAAAGAAAGAAAGAAAGAAAGAAAGAAAGAGGGAGGGAGGGAGGGAGGGAGGGAGGCATGCAAGAAAATTAACATGGAACCAAGACTAAAATTGAGAGCTTAAAAAACTCTTTCCAGATTTCCCCATGCTGGCTGTGGAATTCTGGGAGTTGAAGTCCACACATCTTAAAGTTGCCAAGGTTGAGAAACACTGCCTTAAACTGTTCAGCCAGTGTCACTCCTCATGTTTCTTCAAAGACACCTTGCAATTTTCCCAACCTTTGATTATACTTGTTTCAAAACTGCTGTTCTTGTGTCATCGTGACCTTGCTGTTTTCATTATTTTCCATATCACCATAGATGCCATTTGTACCAACCACCCTTTACCAGTTAGCATCTCATTTCCTCCAATTAAATTCCAAGGGGCCAGCCCAAAATGGAGAGAAGGCAGCGAACCTGGAAGAATTCTAACCAGTACCTTTTGCAGAATTCCTTAGCCCAGGGTTTCTCAACCAGGGTTCTGTGGCACTCTAGGGTTCCACGAGAGGTCACTAGGGGTTCCCTGGGAGATCATGATTTATTTAAAAAAATTATTTCAAATTTTGTGACCTTCTCATTAAAGAGGTAAGTTTCCTTCTTTATTTTTAGTTGAAGAACACTGTTCATACATATATACAGGCCTACCCGTGAAACGAATATAGTAATTTGGTAACTTCTGGCCTATCTTTGAGCCTGAATGGGCAGGGGTTCCCCAAGGCCTGAAAAATATTTCAAGGGTTCTTCCAGGGACAAAAGGTTGTGAAAGCCTGCCTTAGACAATTAAACATCATTCATGTAGCATCTCAATGAAAGCCCGATCACATAACCCAGCTGCTGTTAACTGACCACCGTTTGGCCTTGCCTGAAAACGACAGTCAGTTTCCTGTTGTGTTGTACCTTACACAATCATTTTGTTACATGATTGCAAAAAATCCAGGGAAGCAGATTCAGGTATGATTAACTAGCAAACATTCCTTTCATTATCACTCAGGTGTCACCTGCTAAAGGGAGTCCTACCTGGTCAGGGCCAGCTGTGTTTGGGTGGGGCCAGAAGCTACTGATTTTTGGAGAACAAGCTGGGCTTGGGAAAGCTGCTGGAATAACCCTGTTGTGTGAAGATTTTGTGGTTTAACACATGAACCGACAAGGTGCTTTTTTTGGAACTTCTGGTGAGTCTTCCTTTCTGCATGCATGATATGTTGATGGGTTTGACAGCTTGGACATAACCCTGATGTGTTTGTTTGCTTCTTGAAGCCAGATAAATGCAGCCGGTGGTAAAGCCTGTATAAAAAGCGCAGTTGGGAGAATGTGCTTTGTTTGATTATGGTTTATTGGAGGAAACTTGATTGTGTGGGTTCTCACAACCTGGCTTTGTCTTGTCATGGTTAGACTGCAGTAATAAGTTCCATGTGGGGTTGCTTTTGAAGATGACTCAGAAGCTTCAGTTGGTCCAAACTCTAGTGACTTGTTTGTCCTCTGGAAGCTGTAGATTTAGCCATTTCTGGATCCAGTTCAAAAGATTGTTTTTTATCTATTTGGCTCAGCTCCCAGGTATCTACAGGAGCATCAGTCCCACCCAGATTCAACCTTGTCCCGTGTGAACTTTAAGGGAAGGAATACAGAGTGTTCTTACCTCATGAGAGGTGGAAACTAAGTAAGACATTTTCTCAGTGGCTCCTGTAGAGGAGTCTGAAGATAGCCTTGAAGAAGTTCAATGGCCATTATGTAAAGATTAATTTAGCTTGGATGGATTGGGGGGGGGGGGACCTCCAGATTGCCCCAGCTTGAATCTCTTTAGTATAAAAGAGGAGAGAGAGAATTTCTGTCAGACTTTCAAGATTCTGTTATTCTATCCTATAGCAATAAAATCAAGTTCTAATCTTTCATGTGGTTCCTGTTTCCTGATTGGGTCTATCTTGAAGGGCTGACAGCCACCCTGCCCTTTGGAACACCCCCTCACCTTTTGGTTTCCAGAGGGACCTTAAAAACATTCTTCTTCCATAGGCATTTAGGGGCTGATGGTACCAGGAAGCCTTAATTAATAGATGGTTCTTAATGTTTGTCTATAAGCCTATTGTCTATAAGCCTATTGAGGCCTTTGAGAAGTGGTGGTAGAACCCTTTACCAGCAGCTGCCATAAGAGGTGTCTGTATTTTCTTCTGTGTTATGAAGTAACATTTTTCACCTCTGTAAGTCTGCACTGGGAAGCACAGGGTGGGCTGGGAGTGACCAGGAGGGAGGTGGGCTTAAATTGGATCAGTTATCAATATTCTGAGCTGCTGCTCAGTTGCCTTTCCCATAGGGACATATTAGGAGAAATTTTCTAGCAGTCCTTGGCTAGGTCTGAGTCTTCACAGGACATGCAAGCTGTTTCTGTGGGCACTAATCTAAAAGCCCTGCCCTTTTCCAATTTATCCCTATTTCTTCCTGACCATCTGGACGCTTGGTTACTCTACTGGAGTTCCTTCTGGTAGATGGGTGGCTATTCAAGCTTAATACATTTGAATAATTGGATTGCAATTTGTGTTCCTATGTACTCGGTTCAATTGTGCAACCAAGGTTTGTTTGTTTATTTATTTTTCAGATTTCTATCACTGCCCATCTCTCCCAAAAAGGGGACTCTGGGCGGTTTACAATAAAATCACAATTAAAACATATAAATTACAATATAAATAGATCTATAAAAATAAAATAGATACAAAATATAAAATCCAAGTAGTGCAGATCTTGTTTGTTGGGGAGAGATCTATGATACTAGCCACCCCCAAGATGAACTGGTGCCCCTCCCACCCCAAGTGAGGCGGCAGAACCAGGTTTTTAGGTTCTTCCGGAAGTCCAGGAGCGAATGGACCTGTCTCAGCTCCAGGGGCAGAATATTCCAGAGGGCGGGAGCCACTGCAGAGAAGGCCCGCCTCCTGGACCCTGCCAGGTGGAATTCCCTTACCAGCAGGGTCTGTAGCATGCCCTCTCTGCATGACCGGGTGGGGCGGATCAATGTTATGGGGATGAGATGGTCCCTCAGGTAGCCTGGCCCCATGCCATGATTATTTTCCCACACATTGGAATGGCTACCCCAAGTTTTAGAACCTTCTTCCATCTAATTCTTACCAGGGGCTTCCATGGAGGGATTAAAAAAAAGTAAGACAGAGACTATAACCCAGTCACTTTTATGTGCATCATGTGACATTTTGAAAAGGAGGGTTTGATTATGAGGTGACTGCCATCTTGACTTTTTTGACCTCCCCTCAGGTGCCTCTATCTCTTACCTTTGGGTGGGAGAATGAACTGCTTCACAAACTATATTTGGAATCCAATCTCCTGAGATATAAACAGGCTCATAAAATGCTTCTTTTTTCAAGACTTTTATTTTTGTTAGTTACAGTGATAGATTATGATGGTGCTGAGGTTAAATAATTGTTGTAACTTTTAAACACACACACAAACATGCTTGTTTATACTATGTTGTGATTTGTATTGCTGTCTGTATTGTGCTTACCCAACACACTAAACTGCAAGAAAACAAAGTTAAAATTAACCCATGTTCTCACCCATGTAAATTCAGCTGCTAGATCTGGATCACAAGTGATCTGGTGAAGTGTCCTCCATGTATACATCAACTTTGGAGATATACTGCAAATTAAGTTTAAGTGTCTCTTGCTATTGGCTTAGATATATGTGTTTAACTATAGGGATAGGGATATGTTGCTGGGATCATTTCAAATAAGCAGTAAGTAATTCACTTTTTTCCCCTTTGTGCCTCTTGGATGAAAAAGACCACAAGAGATGATTTTTATAGGTTATAGTGGTGGTTTAGGCACAGCAACAATCAACACTGTTGAGCTGAGGCATTGTATTTGAAGAGAAAAAGTTCATTCTTTGCTTTGCATCTCAGTTAAATATGGTCCTGTTTGTTTGACTTTTTTGTAATCACCCATCCCTGAAATGAATATGAGTTTTGACAGGCTAATCAGCATATTTAGTTTAGCAATGAGTAAAATGCCTCTCCTATGGATTTTTTTGTTCTGTTGGTATGAAGTATTTTTATGTTCCTTAGTGGCAGGAGTGGGGAACTCAATCTTTCTTTTTCTTCCCAGTACATCTTTGGCAAGAAGAAGACTTTTAATCTGGCAACTTGTTTGGCTTCAGAAGCTAAGCAGGGTCTGTTCTGGTTAAGACTTGGATGTGTGATCTCTGTGAAATATGAAGAGTGTAGGTTAAAGACTGGGAGATAGAAGAACATCCCAGAAGAAGGCATTGGTAAACCACTTCTGTATTGTTGGCTGGAAAAATATATGGCTTGTCCATGAAGTCACCAGGAGTGGAGCTTAAGTTGATGAAGACTTGATCTTACATAGGATAGAAGGCATGCAATTATATTTAGGAATAGGTACATTATATTTGCTGGGGACATGGTGGCGCTGCAGGTTAAACCGCTGAGCTGTCGATCAGAAGGTCGGTGGTTCGAAACCGCGCGGCGGGGTGAGCTCCCGTTGTTAATCCCAGCTCCTGCTCACCTAGCAGTTCGAAAACATGCAAATGTGAGTAGATCAATAGGTACCGCTTCGGCGGGAAGGTAACGGTGTTCCGAGTCGTCATGACCCGGAAGTGTCTATGACAACGCCGGCTTCAAGGCTTAGAAACGGAGATGAGCACCGCCCCCTAGAGTCGGATTCGACTGGACTTTACGTCAAGGGAAAACTTTACCTTTACCTACATTATATTTGCTGGCATAATGCCGAGCTTGAAGTGAAGCCACTTTGATAAAGCTTTGACTGGACAGGGTTGCCATTCTTCAAAAATTATTTGGAAAAAGTGATTTGGAGCTAACATGGCTGTGGTACCTCTTCTATGTGATCCTGAAGAAAAGATGCAACTGCTTTAATAACCAGTTAATTGTAATGAGCGGGTTCTTTAAAGCAGCTGCATCCTTTTTCATGTTCAGGTGGAAGCTGAAAAAAGACTGCTTTAACACATATCAGAGGGGTGCTGTGCTCATTCATTCAATTCAACTGATTCAGCTTTCATATGGAGTCTAATACTTGCTGAAGCCCTGCTGCAATTAAGACTAATGGTTCTTACATAAATTAACATAGCTTTACATTCTTGTAGTGTTTTAAAAACCCTAGTACTACTTATGTCCTTTTATAGTTATCTATCTTAGTTATCTATAGCATTCAGATTATTGATGGTAAAATTGACTGTAATTTTATAGGGCTCTCCCGCGTTTTACTTCCCTTCCTTTGTAAGTTTACATTAAAAAATTTATTTTTGCCTTATTTTATTCTATCAATAGGATTTTTGTATTTTAACTTCTATTTTAGACTGACTTATGTTATTAGTTTTACACTGGTCTATGACCGAAATAAACTAAACTAAACTGTATAAGGCAGGAATGTGCATCTTTCCTGGACTAAGTTTTGGCTTTTTGAGTCAGGCCCAGGAATTCATTTTGATTTAACTGAAATTGAGTGCCAGTTCAGTCAATTACAGTTCAGATGTTCTGTCTCCATGTATTTAGCCATTTTTCTCTTCCGCCACATGAAAAATTATATTTTAGAGATGGCATGCTCCTAAATGTAAAGCAATGAAGAAAGTTTTTTTTTTAAATAAAAGCTTATGGTTGTAATGACCGTTCAGTTTACTCAAGAATTAATCAAAATAATCAAATACAGAATTATGAACGGGCAAAAGGAATTCTTGAGCCCGGAGGCTGTAGGTATCAAGCATGCCTCCCCAAGTCCATTTCATGATCCTTTGATTGCTCTCTGCATCTCACTTGACAAATAGCTTTTAGCTCATTTTGGATGCATCGGTTCATAAACATATTATGCAGATCACAACTTGGTCTCCTTTTGTTTGTTCTTAAATATCGGAGGCAGCATCTCTGTAATAGTGAGGAGTTTTGTTTTTCTTCTGTTTTCTTGCATACTTCGCTTCTGACTCTAAGCTGTTCATCTTTAGGGCTGGATATTGGATGCATTTTGATGAACAATTCCCCCCAATGATGGATTTGGGCCTTAAATGAAATTGTGCTCCATAAACTGTGAAGCAAAGATTTGTAACTCATTTTCAGCTCCTCACATATCAACAAAAATTATCCTTCATGCTTTGCTCTACACTGTATCGTCTTACTGAATGTCTCCGTGCTCGTCATCAATCAGCTCTGGTGATGGAGAAAACTCATTGGAAATCCTAGAATACAAATTATGGCTGCAACTGGGAGATGCCCTGGGCAATGTAATTTTGGTCTTCCTCAATTTTTTTGGGGGGGGTGCATTTGAGTCAGGTTGAGTTCTGGTGACTGCCTGGACTAGTCCCTGCAGTTTTCTTGGCAAGGTTTTTCAGAGGTGGTTTGCCACTGTCTGCTTTCTAAGGCTGGGAGAGAGTGACTGGCCCAAGGTCACCCAGTTGGCTTCATGCCCCAGGTGGGACTAGAACTCACAGTCTCCTGGTTTTTCTAGCCTGATGCCTTAACCACGACACCAAACTGGCTCTCAGTCAATTCCTGCATCAGAAAAAAAGGGGGTTGTCTTCTCCATGAGACATCAGTTTTCTTCCTCAGTTATACCTGAGCAGTTCCTGTGAAAAAGCTAGAGAATGAAGTTCTGGTCTCCACTGCCCATTCTTCTTGTCCCCCAGTCTAGAGAAATCTAACAAAAGAGCAAAAGCTCTTCCTTTGAAATACCATTTGACCCCAGTATTTAAGTAAAGTATCCTTTGAGACAAGCTGTTGCATGATGCATGTGAAAAAGGAGTGGGGCATTGATTGCGTGGATAAGACTGCCATCTTAACTTCTTTGATTCCCCTCTTCAGCATCCCTGATTGGGACATTTATGGACATGACTGAAAGCTGCTGAAATGGCAGAGTCTGCTTTGTCAGATTTTGCCCATCTCCATCCATTGGAAATCCTTGCTGGACTTCCTTTACATCCCTAACCTTCTGTGCAGGAAACAGGTGGGAGAGCTGAGTAAGAACATAGATCTTTTCTATCTGTGCTTTAAAAAGACTGCAGTATAGATGAACAATTTAGGCTCCATAGATGTATAAAATAAGTCATTCAGGACTAAACTGTGCAAATTCTTGCAGCCTCATTGAATTTTAATTGCTCTAACTCCCACATTTCCCCAACCCCCATGAGTCAACCGAGAATGGAGTTGCTCGTGAGCACAAAAGGACTCGATTAGTAGCTACCATGATACATTTTTCTTAGAGGTATACATCAGATCCACCCATTGCCCAATTTAGGGGAAATTGATGCAAGAGATTTTCAGTGATCTATGGTAGGGCATGTTGGACTATATGACATCCCCATGACATGTGTAACTGAGTCAGTGGGCAGAGTCATTAGAACACCAAAAAAAGCCAGTTTGCTCAAGTGGTTAAGGGAGCAGGCTAGAAACCAGGAGACTGTGAGTTCTAGTCCCACCTTAGGCCTGAAAGCCGGCTGGGTGACCTTGGGCGAATCTTTCTCTCTCTCAGCCCAACTCACCTCACAGGATTGTTGTTGTGGGGAAAATAGGAGGAAATAGGAGTATTAGGTATGCTCACCACCTTGAGTTATTTATGAAAATAATAAAGGCGGGATAGAAAATAACCACTTATTTATTTATTTATTTATTTATTTTTAACTGATGCAGGCAACTAACTCTTAGGGGTTTAGATGTAGCCACCAACAGATCCAGTCTTGCCTTGGGTTAAACTGACTGCTCCTGGTATTGTGGGAATTGCTGACTATGGGTTAACAAATAGTTTGAGACCAGTTGTAGAGAAACCCAGCAAAAATGGGGGGTTGCTAATGGCCCTTTTGGTTCACCCTAAGGAAGCTAGGTAGAATCAGACATGGTTAGAACTGACCTAGAAGACCACCCTGTGTCAGTTCTAACCACGTCTGATTCTACCTAGCTTTCACAGCCTGATAAGATCAGCCTGTTATGAGGACGGATGGTGAGCAGGAGGGAGCCCCTACCCAGGGGGGAAAACGCATGTGTAGTTTAGAGGCTTTGAACTGTCCTTCAAAGAAACTCAGAGCAGACCTGATGTCATGAGTACTGATGGTGAGCAGGAGGGGGCCTCTATCCAGGGGGGAAAACGCATGCGTAGTACTGAGGAATTAAGCAGCCATTCAAAGAGACACAGATCAGACCCGCCTTGACTTTGGGGTTTATCTGTCTGGGTTCTTCCCACACTTCTTCAGTTTGTTAGGATTTTCTGTCTAATGTAGCAGTAATAAACACTAGAGACCTATTCCTTGTCTCAGCGTGATTCCTGACTGTTAGGACACCCGCCTTGAGTTTTGGGGTTTATCTGTGTGGGTTTCCCACGCTCCTTCAGTTTGGTAGGATTTTCTGTCTACTAGTTAATAAACACTAGGGACTTTCTCCTTGTCTCAGCGTGGTTCTTTGCTTAAGTCAGGACACAGCCAGGTGCTACAGCGTTTAGAGATTGAATGTTGCATCTAATATGGAAACCCAGTTCCTTTATTTAAAGAAAAGCAAATATGCTTAGAAACCTATCTTGTAAGGGGGAAAAAATCACCCTGCTCCCTTTCTACGTTTAGAGTATTTTTAAGTTTAGGGTGCAGGGGATTAGTCATGTGCCTTGCCCCACAAGGCAAAGCAAGGTGGTGGAGATGCAGCCCCCTCTAAATGAAAATTCAGCTCTACCTGAGCCGCCAAGTCTTTCTGTCCCAGCGTGCGCCCTATAAAAACACTGTCTGCATCCCGCAGGGCTATCATGCAGGCGTAGAAGGCATCTGCAGTAATGGCGTGTCAAGAAGACAGAGTTTAACTCCGCTATAGAAAATAGCAAGAGCAGAAAACAGGCACTGACAGATTCTCCTCGTGATCAAAACCAACATCATTTCTGCTCAAGCGGACAATTTTGATTTAGAGGCATATCTGCTGGTGGTTTGCTTTTTCACCAGCTGTCAATCAAGGGAAGCCAAAGGCTCTGGAGAACCTGCTTCAGTACATTAGATCTCACCTTTTCAACTGACAGCTCTGTCTGTTCAGTTTGCTTCGGTCTCTCTGAAAACTCCTGGGGGAGAAAAGATGGGGAAGCTTTAAGAAAACTTTGCAATCTTACTCAAGGAGAATAAGCCACCTTGCCTGGCAACAAGACGTGACTTGCAGGATGTCAGGTGCTCGATCTTGAAAGGCTGGAATGAAAGAGTTTGTGGCTCCCATCCTTGTGCATTAAAATTCAGGAACTTCAGGACATGAACAGAAGCCTGTGACTATCATCTGCAGTCTAAGACTAGGCCTGTGTTGGTTCCCTCTAATTCTGGATGACGATCATTTGCAAGGACAAACTCGAGGCCACAGCGAGGATTTCTAGTTAAAGCTGGGGAGTGAAGTTCTTCCATTTCCCCTTGCTAGTTCTCATTAAACCTGATAAAAGAATTTCCTCTAGAAATTTATTTCAAAGGAAAAGAGAATTTGCGGGGAACTATCTCGGGTGGTCATGAAGCACTCTTGAACTTGGTGTTGAAGTTACATATGGAGAAAACTTTTTTCCTAGGAACAGTACTCCTGTCACCTTGAAAGGGGAGTCCTGCCTTTGAGAAATGGTTTGAGAAGGTATGCTTTCTGCTGAGAAATTGGGTTGATACTTTCCTCTGATTTCCTTCTACAAGAATTGGGTGCAGAATTTAGAAAGGCCATTTGGGCCCAGCACTTGATGGAGTTTGAGGTACTTTCTGAGCTTTCAGTCAATCAATCAATCTTCCTTTATCCAAAGTAATCAGACTTAGCCTGAAAAAGTCCTCCAGCTATGTGCAACCAGTAGGCTGCAGATAACGGGGGACACAGCCCAACACATCTTGAGGTTCCAACTGGGAAAGACTGTACTGCAGTAACAGCCCAGCTGAGTGAAAGGGTTCTTCCCAATCCTGTTGGTCCTGGATCCTTCTGAAGTCCTCTAGCACTGCCAACTTTTGCAGCAGAGCATCAAGTAGCCAAATTGAAGAATTGGGCTCCTCAAGCATCACAACCATGGATCAATTCCTCCCTTCCTTGAAGCTTTGAAGGACCTGAGGTCCATTAGCTAGCTCCCCATCCCACGTTGTGAAGCCCTGCTGACAACAAACAAAACCCCAAGGGAATTTAAGGAGCAGTGAACAGAAGAGACTCATTTTACCAAGTTTCTTCAATGGAAGGAGAAATTGTTCCCTGGTTTCCTTAAGCATTAGCAATAGAAGCACACATTTGTTTTTCCTTAACAACTTTTTCGTCAGTGTTATCGATCACCGGTTATGATACAGACTGCAGCCATCATGTTGTCAGCTGTTGCTGGAGAACGTTTGGGATGTTCTACAAACTGACTTGCTTTCTAGGAGGGGGGTCAGGATGCCAAGGCGGGGGAGACAGAAAATCTCAGGCATGTCAGAAAAAATAGCCATGTAAGGTATCATCAAAGTATGTTTGCAAATTGGGCATTCAAAGATGAATGCAAGTGCTTTTCTAAGCCTTTTTTTTTCCTTCCCAAAAGCCCCCTGTTGTTTTTCCCTGGAAATGACCTTGTTGCTGGAGAATTACAGCTTCCCAGAACATTTAATTAACCATGATTATCTGATTTCGTGTGGGGAGTTATTTTCAGTGGGGATATTGTTCAAAGGAGAGAAAGTCAATGCAGTCCAACTTCTCTTTGACAACTGTTGCCAAGAATGGGCAGATCCCTAGTGTAACTGGGTCTTCTCAAAGAGCAGTTTCAACTTTGAGATTTAAACCTTCGTGGGAATTCTGGTCTCCCTTCTCCTAACACAGAACAGTCCGTGTGTGTGTTTGTGTGTGTGTTTCATTCATTTGCATGAAACTAGTCATCGAATTAATTGCTTGTGGGCTTAATTTCAAATGTGTAACCAGATTGCAATTCTTCTTTCCTTTCTTCAACCAGAAGGGCTCTGGAAATGATTTATGGGAGACTGGTAGAGGAAAGATAGTCCTTGCTCAGAAACCGGAAAGCTAAAAAACTCAACACACAAGAAGAAAAAAAGAAACAGTGGGAAGGATGAGGAGGGTAGAAAGGGCAGAAGATAACCCTAAATATGGGGCCAGTTCTTAACACTGTTCACACAGGACACCCTATGTTGCAACTCCATTATTACAGTTTTAGTAAGAGTTGCCCCAGAATACAGACAGTGTCAGTTGATGTCAGGGTCAGTCTCGCTTCGCAATAAGACGCAGACTCACTTAATGGGTATTAAGGATTTCTGGTTTATTGGAATGGTAGCTGACAGAATGAAAAATGGGAACGGGGTGTGTGGTGTGGAGGTGCCCATTTTATACCCTCTTGAAGGGCCCCAGGCTCCTCCACCCTCTATTGTCCCAATCCCTCTTGATGGGATCCTTGATGGCTGCATGGGCATTTTCCCGGTGTCTTCTCTTGTCCTCTCGATTCTGGTGTGTCCTCCAGGGCACCAGGTGCGGCTTATCTCTGCTCATCCGATGTCCTTCTTTTCAGCTGTATATGGGTCCATGGGTGTGGGTGCTTTGGGTATTTGTTTTAATCCCTGGTTTAATTATCATCTTCCTCTATTCCTTGATGATCATGATCTACGTTGTGAGGCTCTTTGTGCCTTGCAACGAGGTCATGACAGTTGAGTGTTGGATCATTTTAATTTTCCCCAGTGAGGCACTGGCAAAATAGATGCCTAGTCCACTTTCTTTATTATTAATTTTTTTTCTTAAAAAGAAGATAAAAACTAATACAAACGAATATAAAGTGGGAAGAAGAAAAAGAAATCAAAGAGATAAGTGCAAGAAAGAAAGAAAGTAAAAGAAAAATAGAAGAGGAAAAAGATATAAAGAAGACGCTTCCGGTCTTCTTCACAGCAGTTATAAGTATAATCATAAATTTACCTCTTGCTCTATGGTTGCAACCTAACTCTCTTCTTTCTATAATCTATTCTGTCTAATCATCAAAACCATGAACCATAAGTTCATTTTTTAAAGGATGCCCAGTCCTGATGCCAGGGAATCAGAGTGGTGATGGGGTACGAAGGACGAAAGTGGGGTATAAAGTGGGGTATAACTTCACTAGTGAGTCCTACCAAGCTTTGCTGCTGGTCCTATGATTCAGATTCAGATATCTTTATTATGGTCTTTGACCGGCCTTTACAATAAAAGAAGAAAAATAGTTTAATCCCACAATTCATTATCAGGAAAAAAAAAAGGAAAACAATAAAACAGTGAAACAACATATCTAATTAAAAGTTTTGCACAATTGTATAACTTGATAAAAATATTTGGCCATCTGGTGAGTGTAGAATAAGCATACCTTAAAAAATAAATTTAAAATCTATCAGTATGACCCTCACATTTAGAGATGACTGGGGAGATCACGTCTTGGGGCATCATAAAAAGGACACTGTATGAGGACATGGGCAAGCGTTTCTACCTGCCTGGATCCACAAGGGCGAAGTCTCTTTAAATACAGATAGTCCTTGTTTAACAACCATTTGTTTCGTGATGGTTCAGACTTACGACTGTGCTGGGAAAAACGACTTGCAACTGGTCCTCACATGACCGTTACAGCATCCCCACGGTCACATGATCACTATTTGGGCGCTTGGCAACCGCTTTGCATTTATGACTGTCACAGTATCCCACGGTCACGTGATCGCCATTTTCGATGTTCATGGCTGGCTTCTGGCAAGCAAAATCAATGGGGAACCATGTGATTTGCTTAATGACCATGTGGCTCAACACCTGTGGTGATTTGCTTAACAATTGCTGCAAGAAAGGTCATAAAATTGGGTTGGATTCGCTTTGGTTAGCAACTGAAATTCCGGTCCCAATTGTGGTCGTTAAGCAAGGACTACCTGTAAGGAGTCCCATGAAATCTTCCCACCAGCAGTGCTGAAGGGAGGGCATCAAAGTGGGCTCTGGAAAAGGCCCATCAATATTTGCTTAGGGTTAGACTGTATAGATACCCTTCAGTAGAGAGTTTGCGGCTATCTGGAATTTGACAATAGAATTTGGAAGCACTGGTAATCTCATTTTGGCGATCAATTTCCCTAATTCTTTCTTTTACTATCTATTTGGCCTTCTCCGGGGTTAATTGGCCTAAATATTTAGGAGAGAGGCCAAAACTGCAAAGTTCTTCTGTACAGGTACTATGATGAATTCCGCATAATTCAGAAGCTTGCTAAGCATCAGGCAAACACAAATTTGTTCTAGGAAAAGCAGTGGCTTTGTTGTGGATTCCAAAGTGTAATCTTATTCATGCCAAAATAGTGCATTTATTTTCATCCTGTCTCTTCCAGTGCTGCTGGCAGATTCTTGTCCAATATCTGGAGCTTGAAAATCAACATGAATTTTTGGAATTAAAAAGCTGACAGGCGGGGTGGTTTTTGTTTTGTTTTGTTTTGTTTTATTTATTTTCACCCAGCAATTGCTGCAATCTTTTTTCTTTAAGCATTGTGTGCCTTCTACAAGGTTGAATCACTTGTTTGTTAAATGAGTTCCAGAGATCACTCATCTCAAGCTCTATTTTCCTCTCTTTTTTCTAAATGAGTAGTCAGGGCAAAATAAAATACAGTGCAAAAGTCACAGTGGTCTCAAAGTCTGGGACGTTGGCAGCATACGGCACTGGGGTCCCTCTTTTCCTTCTGTGAGCTGGGAAAACTTTGATTGCAATTTCCCAGGTATCTGGAATACTTCCTGTGCTCCTGAATATCTCTTGACCACCCACGGAGGAACAATCTTCCTTCTTGCCCTCTCCTAAGGACTGATCTTAAAAGATGAAGACCAGTTTTGGAGGGGTTGAGTGGGAAAGCCCTGATGGAGTTAGGTAACGAGAATAACATTTGGTTTCAGTTGCAGCACATGTCCCCTGCACCCTTTCTCCTAAAGAAGTTCAGTACTTAGATGAACAGTTTTCACCTTGAGCCTAAGCTCAAGATTTACATCTTGGTATGATGCAAGCTCACACCTTCCTATCGTTTCTTTGCCTGCATCACTGTGTGGCTCCAATCACTCCATCAAGGCATGGGAGACATTTTGTGCCTTGTTCCATTACAAGCTGTGATTCATCAGGTTGGACCCTGTTGCTGGGCTAATAAAATTCTACCTGCTGAGTGCTTGATGTCTAAGATCATCCTAAACAAGTTACAGGATATTTCTCAAGAGAGCTAAGTGGGATAAGCTGAGTGGGGGAAAACAATCTGTAGTTCACTGAGTTCAAGAGCTGGCCCCATCGTTCACAGGATAGACTCCTTTGCCGCGCGAGAGAAGGAACACTGAAGCTAATTTGAACCGAGGAGGAGGAAGTGTTACGTAGCCATCAACAATGCAAAGAAAGCTAGCAATCACTTTATCAGTCAGCAGCAGTTTTTAGTGAGATATCCTTAATAAAATTTAAAGAGTTCTTGGTGGTTTGCTTGCAGATGTTTTGCACCGATGATGTCACCTCGTTGGGTAACGAAGCATCTGCAAACAACCAAGCAGTTTACAATTGCTGTATTTCAGAATAAATCAGAATGGAAACAATTTTTTTTTTAAATGAAAGAACTGCTGTAGGAAGTTGGTGCTTGTGGAAGCCCAGCATCAAAAGAGAGTCCTTCAACATTAAAAGACAATGTTCTGGTCCCAGTGAGTTAGGGGATTGAAGACCTGATTCCTCAAGTTTTGTGCATGGGGGACACAATTTATGGCATGTGACAACACTGTTGCCTCAAGGAGAATTTCAGAAAACCACCTCTGTACAGCGGTGAGGAATTGATTGCGGAATGACTCTAGAGTAAGCAGTCCAGATGATCACAGCCAGCATTTCTGATCATCTTTGCTACAGAGCATCAGATTTATAGCAAACTGCCCACTATATCTAACAGCATTAGGAGATTAGCCTGTGGGGCCATCAAACATCCTAAGAAGGTAACATCTTTCCTTTGTCATCACTGGATTTTCCAGGAAAAGCACTTAGCTGAACATTTCAAAGCTCATGGCAGAGGTGATATTTAAAAGCTGCACGTTGCTCCATACCCCACATTTAAAAAATGCAAAAATTGGAAAAAAGATAGAACATATCAGTTCCCACCATTTCAGGGGGGCACAGAAAGGAAGCTGGAGCCCCCAGGACCTCATATTTTGCATTTCTGCAGGAAATCTTTCTGCTGTCATCATCCTATGCTGATTAAGAACAGGGTGAGTAGAAAACATTGTGGTTGGGTTTATACAACTTGTTTAATTTTGGTTACTGAATTGATTTTTTTTTTCAGGATTTGCATGACCCGCTAAGCCAGTAGTTCTCAAACTCTGCAGGATTGTGAGTCTCTCAAACTGTGTTTCTCAACCTTAACAACTTTAAGATGTGTGGACTGGGAAATTCTGGGAGTTGAAGTCCGCACATCTTAAAGTTGCTAAGATTGAAAAACCCTGCTCTAAAATGATAAATGGATTTAGATGACCACCTCCATGAATAAAACAGTTGATTTCTTTGGGGCAAAGGGTTGGGAAAGAAATATATCAACTGGGATAATTATATTTTAATCTGTATAGTCCCAGAATTCTCAAATCTATTGCCCACTCTAGATTTGTGCAGTACTAAAACTCAGGGCAAATATTAGTAGTGTTCCTGCTTTTTTTGCACAGAGGAAAAAGCTATTTATGTAATGGTATGTGGGAAAGACCTTGGGAGACTGGGCAAAGAGATGCTGCCTAGGGAATGGTCAGATAAGAGAGGGCTTAGCCCACAGCTGCATAATTGGAAGAGAAAGAGGCTCAGGAGGGACCCTCCCTAGTTTCTCGGGCTGTAAAGGAGATGGGGGATAATTGTACTTTCAGATTTGCAAGATTTTGTTAATGTAGCCTTACAATAAAGTAGAATTAGCTCATCTGGCTGTGCTTCCTATCTGGTCTATCTCACACAGCTGACAATTTATCTGCTGCTTTGTCTCAAACAATGCCATTTTTTTCCTGAAAATCCCCCCTTTCCATTTGCGTGGTTTTATGAATATTGCACACCCCATCTGGATTTTATATGCACTTCAGCTTTCATATTATGACCCGTTTCCCTTCTAAGGATTAAATCCAAAATGTTCTCTAGGTTTTCTCCCATGACACCCTGGTTGGTTTATTTATTTTTAATAGAAACCCTCTTTGTTTTTTCAAGTTGTGCTTCCACCCAATGCCATGCATGCCTTAACTCCTTGGGGTTGTTTAAAGCATAATTTATTTGTCTTTTGCAGACCCCAAATGAGGTCCTTTAGGTCTTTCACCTTTTACCATTGCCCTGAGAGGATAACAGTCTCCTCCCATTTATCTTCTTGCCAAGAAGGCAACGCAACGTGATTTTGCTGAAGGTCTCCGTGTTTGCTTTTGACGGGGGAGGAAGCTCCCATTTTATTTCTGGTGAAGAAGAATGGAAATAACCTCAAAAGGAGCAGGGTGAAATCTCAAAGAAAAGATAGGGCTCATTTTATGTATCATGCTCAGCAAAGATTTGTTTCAGCAAGGCTTTGTTTTATAGCCCTGGATTCTCCTAGAAAATGAACCACAGGTTGGGGATAGGTTGCTTGTATGCCTCACACAGCTTTGAAAGGCTCCTTAGTTCTCGCTGCTGAAATGTGGTGATAAAATAGCTGATTTATGGTTTAGCAATAGCCTCCCATCCCCCCCCTTTTTTTTTTGCTAAAATAAGGGCATTTGAAGCCTCAGTAAGATCCGATTCTCTATTGTCTTCTCTTGAAGTCAACCGACCAAGAGGGTGGAACATTGATGCCCCACCTAGTTCTGTGCGTGGGCATCGGGGTGGGTTGTCAAATGACAACATACGCATGCTGACATCATCAAGTTGCCACTTGTGCTCTTGCATCAGAGACAAGCACCCCATTGTGGCAGTTGCATGATGATGTCATCCTGTTAGCCCCTTGAGGTAGTCCAGACACAGAGGATAACCAGGAGTGCTAACTCTATCTTTAATGTGAGGTTAAGGTAAAGGTAAAGGTTTCCCTTGACATTAAGTCCAGTCGTGTCCAACTCTAGGGGGCAGTGCTTATCTCTGTTTCAAAGCCGAAGAGCCGGCATTTGTCTGTAGACACTTCCATGGTCATGTGGCCGGCATGATTAAATGGAATGCCGTTACCTGCCCGCCGAAGCGGTACCTATTAATCTACTCACATTTGCATGTTTTCAAACTGCTAGGTTGGCAGGAGCTGGGACTAGCAACAGGAGCTCATCCTGTCACGCGGATTCAAACTGCCGACCTTCCAATCAGCAAGCTCAGCAGCTCAGCGGTTTAACCTGCAGTGCCACCGCATCCCTTAATGTGAGGTTACATTAACAGAATCTTGCAAGTCTGAAAGTATTTCTCTCCCCCACTCCTTTTACTCTCCAGAAAACTAGGGAGGGTCCCTTCTGAAATGTTTCCCACACCACCACCACCCCCTTTTGTGGGCTGAGCTCTTCCTCCTGTCTCCCAAGGTCATTTCCCCATACCATTACACATCCTGCATAGGTCATTCGCCTCCCCTTGCATGTTGTTGCAAAGATGCACTGTGGCAGTTGGGTGATGACATTGGCATGCACGTGACATCACTTAGCGTGGCTTGTGAAGGACACTCCTCCTCCAGTGACGTCATCAAGGAGAAGAGTCTTGGTGTTCTTAGAAATTGGAAAAAAAGCCCCCCAAACTGCTTGCCTTGCCACAAACCAGGGTTTTCCAGTCTCAGCATATGAGTTTACAGGCATCACACTAAACCTGAACAAAATGACACAATGGTACCAAAGGTTGCACGAAGTGGGTCTTTGCGTGGCAGGAAGACCAGAAGCAGTTGCAATTTCAGTTGGTCATGTTCCTTTCTTCATTTTATGAGCTGGCTGAAGCTTTTTTTCTTTTCCCTTCCTTCAAGGGGTCTTTGAAAAAAAAAAAAATCTTGCAGCCACTGGTAGCACTAGACAGTTCCAGAAAGACTTGTTATATTAGTTTCTATTGCTCCCTTGAGTATGTCAGAAAGTACAGCCAGCCTAAAGCCTCCAGAGAGGGTCGTGCTGATACAAGCTGTCACAAGGGTTTAATTTAAGAGGAAAAGGGATGGAGGGGGGACCTCCAAAGCCACTAACTGCCTTCTAAAGTTAAGTCAGGCATAGCCTTCCCTCAAATCCAACCATCTCACAGGTATATTTGCCCCAAAGACCCACCTCCAGATTCTAGTATCCTAGGAAGTCAGATCCCCACACAATAATTGATGAGATCACCACTTTAGTCCATCATGGAACAGGTAGTCCCCATTTAGCAACCACCGTTGGGACCAGCAACTCAGTTGCTAAGTGAAGCAGTCGCCAACTGAAACTGTGCCTGTGCTTATGGTCTTACTTCGGCTTTCCTTTGCTTTACAGACCTGCGAAGGCTGTGAATGCAAGGACTGGGGGTAAAGTTACCTTTTCATCATTGTCGTAACCGCAAATGGTCGCTGACTGAGGCAATCGCTAAACGAGGACTACCTGTATTGTTCATTTAGCATTCTTCACAGGGTCAATGAAAGGCTTAGTTGTATTCCCACAACATGGTAAGCATTAAGGGTTAACTTTGTTTGGCTTTTTTGTGGTTTACTGTGCTGTGTGAACATTCAGTGGTTCATGGCTCCATGTATTATGTGAATCCAAAAAATGTGGATTAAGCCAACATGTTGTGTAAAAGCAGCCAAAGATTCAGCTCAATCAATTTGCCATTCTGGGGGGGGAGGGCTCACCCACTGCACCTGAACAAAATGACACAATGGTACCGAAGGTTGCACGAAGTGGGTCTTTGCGTGGCAGGAAGACCAGAAGCAGTCCAAAATCAGCCAGCTGCAAGAACTCACAAATTTTAATCCCCGAGATCAGGATATCGTTATTCACATCAGTGTTGTGACATGCCCAGATAAATATTCTCGGGCAGCCCATTTGTGTATTAAGCAAACTTCCTATCCTAGAAACTCAGAGGAGTATTGTGAGAGATTTCTCCCCTTTATGTTGAAAAAGCATGAGAAGAAGATCCGGAACTTTCTCATACTAATCTGCCTATATATAGGTTTCTCATTTAAAAGTGAACTCTGTGGTGGAATTACTGTGTTGTTCCTTTGAGTACCTTCTTAATCATTCTTATTAAGCAATCTGAGAGAATTGTTCCTAGGATTAACCACTTCTGATCCAGACTGCTCTCACAACAGACCCTTGGTGTCAAGTTAATTGAGAAAAGAAATCACGTTTACACACCACCATATTTTTAGTCTGATGCAACCTCTTTCTCTTGGTTCATAAATAATTTCTTCAGTCATAAATTAACCAGCAGGTTGGATTTGCCCAATGTTCACAGCCACAAAAACCAACCAGATTAATCCTAATGAAGCTTAGCATGGTTGTGAAACCCAGCTAAAGGGTAATTACCAGATACACTCACAGATAAGCTGAGAATGTTAGGTTTCAAAATGCATCCCAAAAATTGGGTTTGGCTTATCCGTGGATGGGCTTGCCTGTGCGTATATGTGGTAGTTTGTTTTTTTAAGCACCCGTATATACTTGAGGATAAGCTGAACCAAAATACCATGAAAAATGCACCACCCGTGGATAAGCCAACTGTGAAAATTTAAAATGAAATCTGTTCTGGAAAACAACATTTATTGATACAAAATATGGAAACAAATGAAGACCTTCAGAATATATTGGGAAAAAAATTTGTGGGTCAGCTTATCTGCAGATGGGCTTATCTGCGAGTATATACAGCAGCCCAAGGCCACCATATGAATTTCATAAGTTCTCTGCCCACAGGACTGTAACCCAACCACTGGAGCAGCCTAACATTCATATTAAGGAACAGGAAAATGATATTCTGTTACCCTCCAATCAAATCAACACTCAAGGTAAACATTTCAGCCACGTACTTGGGCAAAGAATATTTCCCAATTTTAGTTCAGAAGTTTACTGATTCTTTTAATCGGGAAGGACATGGTTAAGTGACCAAACCATCCACCCACTTTCCTTAATTAAGGTGTGGGGGGGGGAGAGAAATCCAATTACCTCTCCCAAGTGTAAGTTATAAAAACTCCTAAATGCTATCAATCAGTCTTCATGATTTGGTACTGGTGACATTTATTTGTGTCGGCCATCTGTACAGAGATGGATTCATTAAAATGACTTCTCAACCTGTGTTCTAGCTTGGTGAAGATGCAGCTTGTCCGAAAGTAAAAATCTAAACAGCACAGTTGGAGGGAGTGAATAATACATGCACTAGAGACAGTGTAAGTCTCCCTTTATTATTGTCACACTATGCTTGCTTGCTCTAGCTGCAAGTTGCTTAGTGTAAAAACTACCAAATGGTTGTCACTCCTGGGCAGAACGGCTCAAGACACACCATAGCTTGTGGGCTTTGGACCCAAACCGTTATTTGAGTTGGTGATACGGCTGTGATTGACTTGCAAATAACACACTCTTTAAAAAGTAATGTTAAAAAAGCTGGAAATAGCTTATTTACCCAGTAGCTCTCCTCAATGCATCCTCCCAGCTCCCCTTGTAGAGCCCTCAACCACTCCTCTGTTCCCTACTAGATCTTAACATGGCTGTTGGGATGGTTGAAGCAATGGGAAATTGTAATGGTCTGTGAGAATAATCTTGGGAGAGAGGATGAAGATCTGCAGCCAGGCAATGGTCAGACGAGATTATCTCGGCCCACAGAAGAAATGGGGGTGTGGGAAGCATCTCAGAAGGGACCCTCCCTAGTCTTCTGGAAAGTAAAAGTGAAGGAGGGGAGAAAGACTTTCATCTTGCAGGGTTCTGTTACTGTAACCCTACAGTAAGGGTAATGTTAGTACTCATGGTTTCTGCTGCTTGTCTGGACCAAGGGCTGACAGAAACATACAAAGATGACTACAGGAAGGAAGGAAGAGGCCACTGTGATGCATCAGAATTGTGTGAGAGCAACTGAGCTGCATCTGTTGCTTGGGTCCCCGAGAGGAGAACAAATTTATTTTCTCCCACCTCCTAAGAAGAACTGGAGGCCAAGGAGACTTAAAATCCCACAATCCAAGGCGTCATGACAATCCCCCTTCTCTCCTCATAATATGTAGACATCTTCTAAAATGTAATGAATTTCAAGTTGGCATTTGCTAGGCTGTATTACCTCAAATAAATGCTAGGCTGATTTGAAATTGTGAAGAAGATGGTCCTACCAAGACCGCTTCCTCATGTTCAGTAGAGTTGAAGAAGGGACTAATTCTTGCCGTGCATTGCACAGCACCCAGCATCACCCTATGAAATGAAAGCTACGTTGGTCAACAGTATTTGAAGGGGCTACGGATTTCCCACTTGACTCTGTTAAAATATCCATCAGCAGGGTGTATATTTCAATAGCTTCTCAGTTGGTCCTCAAGAAAGATGAAGATATTCCTCCTCTGCAGGAGTAATTTTCCCCCCTCTGCACTAGTGGCTTTCTTTCAGTTTTTCGCAAAACACTGGCACATTTCATGAAAGCTCTTGAGGAATTAGATATGCCTGGCAGTGATGCCAGAACAAACTGATGCCAATCCACTTGCTACAGTCTACACTATAATGATAAGAGGAGGTTTTGATCATTTCTCTTAGGACTTCCATAATGTAAAATTCCTTCATCATCTCAACTCCCCAAAGCAGTCACTTGCCACTTAAGAAGACAGAATTCTTAGGCTGTTGTCATGGAAACTGTCAAGAAAAAGAGTACTTGGAATAGCCCCATTGCTTCTGCCCGAGAACTCCGGTGTGTCTTCATCATCTTTGTTATTTCCCCATCCAGTGTTGCTAAATATAGAAAGTATGGAGGAAGGTGGGAAGTCTGGACCACCAGATGCTAGGAGAAGAAATTGAAGGAGCTGGCTTTGTTTTCCCTGGAGGGGAGAAAAATTATGGGCTGGTCCCTTGCAGGAACTTTCAAACCTCTGAAGGCTTCTCACGTAGAAGATAGAAAAGACCACTTTTCTGGATGTTCCAGAAGACCACCAGAACCAATGAATGAAAAATAGCAGGGAAAAGAAAGAACATCTAAATCAGCACTGGGCGTTTCATTTAAGACGACAACAGCAGAGGGGAGGGAAGTTCCTGGAGCCAAACGTAGGTGGACATGCTCATTTTTGACACTGCCTTCCTCTTCCTGATACCTTGGTCTCTTTTGCCTAACCTTCACAGGGGGACAGCTGCCTCTTACTAGATATCCGAAATGATCTTTTGCAGATGGGCTTTCGAATTAAGCCAGATGTGATCTTACTGCTGCAAGGCTGAAGGTCTCTAAGCAGTAGGAGAATCCTGTCAGCCCTCCCAGGTAAACTGGACAGGAAGCAAGACCAGATGAGCTAATTCTACTTTGTTGTAAGGCTACATTGACAGAACCTTGCAAGTCTGAAAGTACAGATCTCCCGCCCTCCCTATTTACTGCCTGAGTAATTAGGGCAGGTCCTTCCTAAGTTTCTTCCTCTGGCTGTTACTCTGTTGTGGGCTCCTTTCCCTTTTATCTGATTGTTCCCTAGGCAGCATCTCTTCCCCTGTCTTCCAAGGCAACTCTCACATTCCATCACAAATCCTGATACTGTCTTCTCAGTCTACCTGCCCAAGACCAGAGTGACCAGTGAGGGAATCAAGATTTGTATTCTCCATCTCTGTTGAAGAAAGCTTCCATCCAACTGCTGTTTAAACCATTCTGCTCTCTCTGATTTTCAATTTTGCCAGAAACGTTCTAATCCATGCTGGAACAATTGTGCATCAGTACTAAACTAAGCTGGAGTAGAATTTATGCCTCCCCATTCCAAACTGGAGTAGTATCCTTGGACTTTTGCCTAAGCCCTGTAATACCCCCTATTTGCCCAACCCCCTAACCCCTGTAATATTACTGTATGGCAAAATTGGCATTTAATGGGAAGCATAGGTGGTGGTTAGATAGGGCAAGCTGGTCGCAGCAGGGCAGTAGGAATAACTTACGTCCTGTAGGAACGAAGTGCCAGCAAAATCTGAAATATTTATTTATTTATTTTGAATTTTGTCACTGCCCATCTCACTCAAAGAGCCGCTCTGGGCAGTTTACAATAGAACTAAAAATAAATATCGATTAAAATACAGTAAAAACAGTACTTCTTAAATGAAAATGTAAATGTAAAATATAAGTTGGAGATATTAAAAGTTCTTAATTTAATACTTATGTACAAGTTAATTCTCAGACCAGTGTTCCTCAACCATGGCGACTGGAAGATGTGGACTTCAATTCCCATGCTGGCTGGGGAATTCTGGAAGTTGAAGTCCACCCATCTTCCAGTTGCCAAGATTAAGGAACACTGTCTTAGACTGATGATGATTCAAGTGACTTTTTAGGTAAACAACCAGGTGCAGAGAACCCCTTCTTCACTGAACAGTGCGCCTCCCTCTAGTGTGTACGGTTATGAGAAACAGACTCAGAAAATCTGAATCTATTCATTCTAAAGTCAAAAGAGTCTCCTTGCTGGAATTCTTGGACCACTACCCCTTTTCATTTTAATAAATCTTGTTAAAGAAAACTTGGGAAAACCGTAATTTTCAACTTAGGCAGCTGCCCAAAGATCGGACAGCCACATACTTTGGACAATGAGATTTCAAAGGCTATCGTTTAGCAAATCAGCCTGCAATGCTTAAAGGTGTGGCAGGAATTTATAGTGAAAAGGTTAAAACTTTATAGGATTTATTTTGCGCATTTAGTTCAGAAACATGAAACCTGCTTTCCATTGCTTGCTCTTTAATCCCTTCCTCCATGCACATCCCTGCATTCACACTGCTGCTGCCATACCTTGACTATAATTTAATAATCTCCCTTGCATCGGAAATGTGAACAGCTGCGCATGGCTCAATGTTTTGCCAAGTTAATCTCATCTGATTTACTGCTTACGCCTAATCTGTTCGGAAGCTGCTATGAATATTCTAATGACTTTTGGAAATAACTGATCAGAGTTGTGAGCAACTAGAGAGAGCAACCTCCTGCAGTTTGAGAAGGCAAGTGCATTTATCTCCCTTAAAAAAAAAATTCCTGCTGCAATTTTGTTTCAGGAATGCAAAGAAAACAAAATGTTGACGATCCCAAGAAGATGCTGCGTGGTTTCTCACTTACTGAAGGAAACTGTCAGATGAGAATGTGTAAATGTCATTGGTGAAAAATTAATGTTGTCGGGAGAGCAAGAAAGGTTAGGCATTTAAAAAAAACACTAAAACCTTCTGAGTGAGAATTTAATAATGGAGATGATGTAAGGGTCATGAAGCAAAGTTATCTTGCCACCCCCCACTTCTCTGTAGCATCCCCAACAATAGAGCATCAAGAGAAATTAGAAAGGAATTTTCAAGCTCCCTGAGGATGGGTAGAAAAATGCTCCTTCCTCAGGGGAAGACGACATTTGAGAAATTGCAGTTTTGGCTCAGCGTTAATCATACTGTACCATCAGAAGGAAGACTGAGGCCACGAGATCAGCTTGGTCTACAGCCCAGATGCATTTTGCAGGCAACTTATAGGGCCCTTGCTCATGGTCTCCCTGTCTCTTCATATACTTTTTTTTTCTTTAAAAAGTGGTTTTGGACAGATGGACCACTTCCTTGAGAACTAGAAGAAAGAAGGGGCACCAAATTCTAATCTTCAATGGAGGAGAAATCATATGCACATGTATATGAGCATTTCTGAAAACAGGGATCTTAAGCAAGGATTAATGAGAAGCAAGCTTATAGCTTTTGTACAGGTGGTCCTCACTTAACCACTCGTTTAGCGATGGTTTGGATTTACAATGGTGCTAAAACCCGGGTTACGACTGGGCCTCACGCGTAGGACTGCTGCAGCATCCCTGCGGTCACATGATTGCAATTGGGTGCTTGGCAACTGGTTTGCATTTACTCCCGTCGCAGCGTTCTGCAATCACATGATTGCCAGTTTTGGCCTTCCCAGCTGGCTTCCGGCAAGCAAAATCAGCGGGGAGTCACGTGATTCACTTAACGACCATGTGGTTCGCTTAATGGCCACCACAGAAATTGTTGTAAAATCAGGACAGATTTGCTTAACTGCTTCACTTAGTGACTGAAATTCCAGTCCCAATTGTGGTTGTTAAGTGAGGACCACATACTGCTGAGAGATGGAGAAGTGCGGTTGAAATTCTCTTTGTGGGAGGAAATGGCTGAAGTGTAAATTCCTGGATGGGTAATTTCCCTTCAAGCTACATGTGTGCATTGGGCCAGTTATGGCCTGCAGTGTTTTGCTGGAACAGAGACAGCACTGTCCCATGAGGGGTGCCGCCAATGACATCCATCACAGATGATGTCCCTGTGTCCACACACTCTTTGGGTCTTCTATCGCACTCCCAGTTCTAAAGGATAACACACTACTCTTGAACATACAATGAATTTATAGTGAAAAGGTAAAAACTGGGAATTTAGCCAGAGATAGTGAAGCCAAGATACAATTTTGGAACTGTAAAGTTGAAAAAATAGTAATATTATTATACACTGAGATAGTAAATACATTCATGCCCATAACACTAGACAATCCAGATTAGAGAGACGAACAGTTTGTCTTGGTATAAGGCTGCTTTTAGAGTGTTCCTACTTAGGATTGGGCTGAGGCGTAGGCATTTTTGTACTCCAAGATCCAAATTCAAGCCCAAAATGTCAAGCAAGATTGAATGACTCTGGGGGACCATTTTATTATTTTGTTAATAGTAATTTTATTGAGCATTACAATTAAAAAGAAAAGAACTACAACCAAAAAGCAATAGAAGAATAAAAAGAAAAAATAGAAAGTGGAGAAAAGAAAGAGAAAAAAATATATAAAGAAATGACTTCCCCCTTCATAACAAGTTTAGTAATTTATTACCTTCTCTTAAAATACATCAGATGATCTCTTCTCCCCATATCCCATATCTATAAACAAATCTTTAAAGTCTCATTGTTCAGTCCTAGTCAGCAAAAGCCCATTAAAGGTTACCAGGGATATCTATTTTAGCCTTGATCAAATAAACCAACTTTATATTCCTTCCTTTTACTTTTACAATCTTGATCTTCAGTCCCCTCAGGTAAAGTCCTGGAACTTGATTTCTTCTCATTTTTCCTTTGTCCCTTCTCACAAAATTCTTCACAACTTTAACAGGTCTCTTTGATAAATCCAGTGTAAGAAAGTTATCCAGGTCACTCTTCTGGTCTGGTAGGGGTTTCATTTGCATATCCAGTGAAGCATCTCCTTCCACATCATCATTTATAGATCCACTTCCAAAGCAGACCCAGTCTTGTCCAGTAAAGCTTGTTCCTTTGCCATAGCATCTTCCAAACACTGTCTGGCTACGATGTCAGACATTTTTAAAATTAACTTCAGGACCGTTTTAGATGAGTAAATGCCCTTAAAGAAGGGAGGGGGGTGCATTTTGGCCAAGGCATGCAGATTTTGAGTTAAGGAATAATTACACAATTGTGGCATTGTCTTTGGAAAGCAAAAGAGCCCAGCTTAATCACCATAGCAACAGATGGTTTTGTGCTTCTGCATCCAAGTTGCAGGGAAGAATTGCCAGAATGTTAAACTTAATTCTGGTAGGCAGTTAAGAAATAAAGAAGAATTATGCCTTGCAGAGATGGATTCAGGGATGCAGTTAACCAGGCACTTCTTAAATACTGTGGGACTTTTTAAAAAAAATGCCATTACCTATTTTGGAAGGCGAGACTGTAAAGAACATATCAATGGTCTGTTTTTGATGGTGTGGGCTTCAGCTCTCTTTAAAAAATCACCTCAAAGGAGGAAGTCATGCGTTTGTCAGGATTTGATTTCCGTTTATGACATATTTCCCACCACCAAAAATCAGTTGATTCTTGTTCTTTCTCTGAAGATTTTGTTTTGAAAGGTACCTTCTAGGTTGTCCTTCCACGTGATGCTGAACTGTGGGGTCCTTGGTGCTTTCTGAGCTGGGTGGTTTTCTTGCAGACATTTCATTACCTGACTAGGGAACGTCTTCAGTGCTAGAAGGGAGTGGGGTTCGCTCTCTGTTTATATACAATAGCTTGTCCTGTCAGTGTTGGTGGGGGTATTGTTTTCTCCTTGGTAGTTCCTTGATCAGGGCATTGTTTACTGTTTGATTGTTTGTCTAAGCTGGTAGTTCCTCGATTAAGGTATTGCTTACTGTTTGATTGTTTGTCTGGTGTTAATCCCTGTTTATCTAGGTCCTGATTGCTGGCAAGGAGGTATTCTGGTCCTCCCCCGCCCTTTTTTTAGCTTGTTTATTGTCTCTTTTGAATGGTATGTAAATGTTGTTTATCTCTATGTGCCTGTTGATGGCTGATGAAATGTCTGCAAGCCAACAACCAAGCTCAGAGAGTACCAAGGACTCCACAGTTCAATCCTGAGCTACAGATAATCTCTTCTATTGATGCTGAACTGTTTTATTTTCTGCTAGCTTTGCTTCGGTTATACAGGTTTCAGTAATAAAGATAGAACTCACCCACCTCTTTTAAAATTGTATTTTCTTATAGAGAAAGGGTACATTAATTTCCAGCATTTGGGTCCTTACACTGGACAAAGGAGGTCTTAAAAAAAAACTGTGCTTGGAATTAATGAGGATATGTGGTGGGGCATTAATAGAATCCATGTCGCAGTCAGTTCTGTATTGGTAGACTCCCAAGCGGGGGGACTCTGGTTGCCATCAATTTTTCAACCCCATTTTTGCTTTGCCCTCCACGTTATGCTGCTGCTTTGGGATGGTGGGAGTAGGTTGGTTTCTGAGTTCCTGTAGGAGGCTTTCTTTGTTTGGCATGTATGGTTTTTCTGTGTTGTTGTTTCTTGCTTTTTTGAAGTGTAAGCCATCTAGTCATCTGGAGTTGGGTGGCCTTGAATGAATGAATCAATGAATGAATCAATGAGTGGTAAATGGCAGATCATGTTTTTCCTGAAACATGTAGGTTTAACACATCTCTTTTGCCATATGTACTAACCTGGGGGGGTGGGGGAAGTAGAGGGTGTTGGTCAAAATCCATATGGGGCTAACCATGGATAAAAGTATGGTCAGAATGTGAAAGTGGACATGTCTGGAGTTAAAACCACCCCTTTCTTCTATCCTACCCATTCTCTGCCTTGATTCCCCCTCATTTGCTCTTTCTCACCTTATCTAGCCCAGGGATTCTGAACCTTGCCAAGGTTCTGGGAGTCCATACCTCTTAAAGTTGGCAAGGTTGAGAATCCCCGGGCCAGCCTATTAAGCCAGCAAGTTACTTTTAATGAGCTGGCCCATCCCTGGGAATAATTCAAGGCAAAATTTGGAGGTTGCCTCAAGAGGATTATTTTTCAGTGGTTAAGCAGCCTATGGTGAATGTCAGTTTCTCACAATGGTAATAGCAGTCCTATCGGCCGTTCCTGTGCTGGATTTAATGGTGCCTCATTAAACGTATTTTAGGAGTTTAAAGTGCAACTCCTTCAGCAACAGCAAGGGGGAAAATTACAGGTACTTTGTGATTTCATCCTGATTACCTCCTCCAAACTTCCTTTAAAAGAAGGGGGGGAAAAAAAGAATTTTCTGAAGGACGACGTGGAGGAAGCATCTCCTCCTACTGCAGTAGGTCTGCTCTTCATCTCTGCTTCATTTATCCAGCTTTTATTTATGTGCAGCGAAGGCTCTAAGCTAAAGAGATGATATTTTATCAAGGGCACTTATTTCATTTATCTAATCCTTATTTAAGCCTTCGGTGCACGTGGAGTAGGAATTTAGAATTCCCCTGCAGTAATTGCTGTCCTGCGTGCAGTCAATTTAAGATTATGGATTGGGCGATGGTGGGAAATGGTTTCTTACTTTGGCCTCCCCAGCCAAAATCCAAAAGATGCAATGCAGTTTGTGATCGGCCGTTCTTCCATTTTTTAAAAAATGCAGAGCGACTCAGCAGAAGTCTAAGAATCATTCTAGTACAGGGTTTTTCACCTACAGGTACTCCTTGCTTAATGACCACAACTGGGACCAGAATTTTGGCCACCAAGCAATGTGGTCATTAAGTGAATCTGACCTGATTTTGTGACCATTTTTGTGGTGATCATTACGTGAATCACCACAGTTGTTAAGTGAATCACATGATCATTAAGCGAACCATGTGGTTGTTAAGTGGACCACACAGTTTCCCATTGATTTTGTTTGCCAGAAGCCAGCTGGAAAGGTCAAAAATGGCGATCCCATGGCTGCGGGATGCTGTGACAGTTGTAAATGTGAACCGGTTGCTAAGCGCCTGAATAGTGATCACATGACTGTGGGGATGCTGCAACAGTCGTAAGTGTGAGCACCAGTTATAAGTCGGGTTTTAGTGCCATTGTAAGTCCAAACTGTCTCTAAATGTATGGTCGTTAAGTGAGGACTATCTGTATTTTGTTTTCCCAACCAAACAACTGTTAGTCTCAGTGGGGTTGGGAGCAGGACCAGATCAATGGGTTACTTTCAGTTTCTTTTGGTTTCTTTCTCCCTACCCCCATCATTGTTCCATTCTTTTATATCCATTCATTTATATTGTCAATTGAGTTTAACTGTTAGTTAAAGCAGTGAAAAAAATAAGGGAGGACTGAGGCCTTGCATCTGGCAACTCCCTTTCCGCATGCTAAGGCTGATTGGTGTCAACCTTGGCTTGGCTTTTTGGCGAGTTGTGTGTACCTAACCCATCGGACTAGTCTGAGATTCAGTATCTTGTGCAAACCCAGAAACTGGGTTAATTCAATATCCGGGTTAAATGTGACAGTAGCCAGTGAGTGCTGCTTGGATGATGAAGATGACAAAGACGGATGTGCTCTAGCCAGGAGATCCACAGGATTATCTGGCTGCCTCGTATACGATAGGCCATTCAGCCACTCCCAAAAGTCTTAGGAGGTGTCATGTTCCCCGTTTCAATGTTCTGTTAACATCGTAACGTTTCACATGTCAAATCGCTATTCCGTGTATTCCCGGCTTGCTCGTTGCTGGTATTTTCCACTCGGGCGCTCTGCTGTGTTTTGGAACTTTGGAATGTATGTTTGGGTTTGCAATCCTATTCAAGGTTACTTTCCCAGGCGCATGTAACGGTTGCTACCACCTGGGAGGGGGTGCGTGCTGACGGGTCCTTGGAGCGGGACTGGATTGAAGGCAAGGCTTTTAAGTTTGTATTTCGCGCGCTTTTGCTCATTCTCAGCTTTCTCTGTATTTGCATACTATTCCTTTAATAAATCAGTTATCTTTAAGCCCGAGCTTGTGAGACTGAGTATTTGGGATTAGGCAACCATTACAGGAGGCCCAGGGGATGCCACGAGGAGGCAGTCTATCAATTGTCCCCCTGCTTGGATGGATATACAGATACTACAAACCAGAGGTGACCACGGATATGTGCATGTGTCAAAAAGTCAAGACAGTGTGCGTGATCAAAGCTCTGCCCTTTTTTTTTTAACATGCACCAAACACTTAAAAATTAAACAAGGGTGGGGCTGTGGTCAGGTCCACCAACGTGCCTTATTTACCAGCCCTGCTACAAGCTCAGTTCTGATTGGTGGAGCTGGCAAAAAAAATCTGATGTTCAGATGGAGGAGTGCTTCTTTTATCACAGTTTCCATGATAAAAACTTAATGTAGTTCCTGGACCTGCTGCTGATAAACACCAATTGCTGATCCCTGACACAGACAGGATGTTTTGCACTTGGTTGTGGATTGGCTTTGGCTGTTAATGTAGTTGGCTATGTTGTTACTGTTTTGTGTTAATTAATTAATTAACGGATGCTATCAATTTGTTTTAATGAATTAATTCCTGTTGATTAATTAATGTTGTTAATCCTATGAATGAATTTGAGTATGGAAACCCCCCAGCCTCAGGTATGACCAGAGAGGTATATAGGCTTTATTCATATTTTAGTTCCTTGGTTAATACTTTGATTAATTTGTTCTGTCCAAGCAATAGCTCAAAACAAAACTCTTGGGTTGTAATATAGTCTGTATCTTTCATTCTTTCTGCTTTTTTCTCTGTATCCTTTGGACCAGACAACTGAAGCCTGACAGAGCCATTAATAAGGATCTGATCGCCAAGGGCAGGTTCTGTCTTCACTACTGTGGACCATGCCTTCAATGCAAATGATAGAAATGTTAGACAGTACAAATGCATAGGCATTACAATGTTGAAAGCAACTGGGCCACGCAAACCAAATGCCTCTGAATCAATCTGGACCAGTTTGGATTAACTGGGACCCTTTTGGTGCATATGGTGTTGTGTTTTAAGTCTCCAAATCAGATTGAATTGATTCCTATTCAGCAATTTGACCCCAGTCAATTCAAACTTCTAAATCAAATACCATTTACTTTCCTTCTTGGTTTGACTCTGTAAATAAAGGCTTTCTGAATCCATATGGACCTTTGCGTTGCACCAAACCTAAAAAATGGAATGTCAAAAAATGGAATGGAGGTGTTACTTCTTGTGCCTTGGCTGGTAAGACTAAGGACAACAAGTAAAGGAGAAAGCCTGCATTGGGGATAGGAGGAGCAAGAGAGGGGAAGAATTCCTACAGGAGAGGCAAGAGTTCTGGGAAAGGAAGGAAAGTACCAGAAGAATGGATAGAAGCTGTCAAGTATGAAGGTCTTCAAGGAAGATCGATGCTTTGGAACTGTGGTGTTGGAGGAACATTCTGAGAGTGCCTTGGACTGCAAGGAGATCAAACCAGTCCATCCTCCAGGAAATAAAGCCAGACTGCTCACTTGAGGGAATGATATTAAAGGCAAAACTGAAATACTTTGGCCACACAATGAGAAGACAGGACACCCTGGAGAAGATGCTGATGCTAGGGAGAGTGGAGGGCAAAAGGAAGAGGGGCCGACCAAGGGCAAGGTGGATGGATGATATTCTAGAGGTGATGGACTCGTCCCTGGGGGAGCTGGGGGTGTTGACAACCAACAGAAAGCTCTGGCGCGGGCTGGTCCATGAAGTCATGAAGAGTCGGAAGCGACTGGATGAATAAACAACAACATGAAGGTCTTCTCTTCCTATCTGAAGGCATCTTGTCTTGATGACATCACCATGGCTGAAACACATTTGTTAAAATTCCATCCTGCTTTTCTTTTTCCAGAAGTACATGGTGGCATAACACTACTTTGGTCTTCCAACTTTATTCTCCCAGCAACACTATTGGGTAGGTTGGGCTGAGAATTAAGGCTGGGTCTATACAAGAAGCTACACTGTGGTTGGTTAGTCTGTGGCTCCAAGAATTATACAAAGCTAGACCTGTGGTGGTTTGATGATTTGGTGTGTTGTGCAAACCCAGGCTTTTGGGTTGGTTAACAAAATCATCATTTAGTGAAGCATTTGTTGTTACACAAACACGATTGTTTAGCCCCAAATCTCCCAGCAAAGGTCCTGCTGAAACATGGGTTTAAAGCAGGATCTCTTACCATCCTAGTCTAACGTTTTGAAATGACGTTGTGAATTTGAGAAGGAGCAAAGATGTTTTTTTTAAGTCAAATCACAGAACTCTCCCCTCCTTACACACAGACACACCACACATACACAAAGAAACCAATAAATCTTCTAAAACAATAAAGAGCTTTTTTTCCCAAGCACTTTCCGTAATGTCTGGTAACTCCTTCTTGCTTTTAAATAAATCTCTTCTGGGGCAGTCAAGATTATTTATGACACCTTTCTTTGCCTTCTGCAAAACTGGCAATCATTTAGAAACAATCCATCGAGCTGGGAGCATCACGGTAACATAACTATTCATTTAGTTTGATTTCGATGATTTAAAAATGAGAAAACAGGCAGTTTTTAGCAGCTGAGGTCAACAGAGCTCAGATAGCTCCAATCAAATGTAATCTAACCTTATCCTGTTTGATCATCAGGTGCTTAATCTCCATTTATGTGCTACCAGAAAATTTGAATCCCACTTGTTGTTACCAAAATAACCCAAAGAATCCAACTACGTAGAGGAATGGAGCTCAGTTTGGTCCCTGCTCTCTCTCTGCTTGTGATGCTTAACAATGGTGGAGCTAGAGAATCTTTCATTTGCTCTCCAGTTGATCCAAAGATTGATGGTGCTAAACCAGAACTAATTGATCAGGGACCTCAGAGCTGCATATGAACTGCACAGAGACCTCCAGACATTGTTACAAGATTGTGATTTTTTGTTTTTAATGACGGAGAGAAATTGAATAAATTAGAGATTGGAAAGCAATCATTAGCAGGCATGGATTAAGTCAGAACCGGTGCAAATTCTCTATTTGAGCTGGATTTCTCAATCAATTTTATTTGTTTTTCCAAATTTGTTTATTGAATGGAATTAGTCTGATTTGGAAAGCTATTTCAGTTTTTTGGGGGGAAAAATTCCCCCAAAGCCTCTGAATTATCAGTTTGATTCAGAGGCAGATAATTTGATTCCATGGTTGGATCTATTGACCAATTTGGAGGTTTGATCCAATTGCCTTCAAAGTGAATTTCCAAGCTGAATCTTCTCACAGCCCTAGTAACCAAATGAATGAGATTCAATTTTAATTAAAAATGAAAAGGAGGTGAAATCAGATTTAGCTTTTGTCCTGGTCCATCTTCTTGTAATGCATCCTGCATCCTATGCAAAAGGATCTGTGGCTGTTGGCTAATAAAAAGTTAGGCATTCCAGCTTTATTTTTTGCACACAGGTAAATCTCCGGGGACAAAGACCAGATGAGTTAATGTAGAAGAAACGATTCAGTGAAATTTCCTATGCGCTGAGCAAAATTGGAGCAAAAATTGTAAACCGCCCAGAGTCGCTTGGCGAGACAGGAGGTGAAGAAATGTGATAAATAAATAAATAAAGCTGTTCGTGACTATTGTTAAAAATTGGAGCTGGCAACTTCTTGCCAGCTACAGTGGGCAAGATGATGTCATTTTGTCACCAGAGGCAATGGACTTTGGGACTTGATTTCCCCTGCAAATATCTGAATGTATTAAGCCAATGGGGCTTCATACTCCAGTTTTCTTTAGTTCCTAGGCAAAAATCAGTGGGAAACAATGTCCTAATTTGGGCACTGTTGAGGGTTCTTTGCTTTCCAAGGACTGGACACCCCAAAGTGTAGCAGATCTGTTTTGTTTTGTTTTTAATCTGTTTGGTCTTGTCCGATTCTTGGAGACTGCCTGGACAAGTCCCTGCAGTTTTCTTGGCAAGGTTTTTCAGAAGTGGTTTGCCATTGCCTCCTTCCTAGGGCTGAGAGAAAGTGATTGGCTCCAAGTCCTCCAGCTGGCTTTGTGCCTAAGGTGGGACTAGAACTCCCGGTCTCCCGGTTTCTAGCCCGGTACCTTAACCTCTACACCAAACTGGCTCTCAAGTATACGATTCCTTCCTTCCCTCCTTCCCTCCTTGTAATATTAGTCTAGTGCAAGATTTTGGAAGTGGTTTGCCATTGCCTCCTTCCTAGGGCTGAGAGAAAGTGATTGGCTCCAAGACCTCCAGCTGGCTTCGTGCCTAAGGCAGGACTAGAACTCCCAATCTCCTGGTTTCTAGCCTGATGCCTTAACCACAACACCAAGCTGGCTCTCAGCAGATCTGTACACAATGCTTATTGCAGCACCCACCTTCCCCAACACCACCACCACCTAAGGCTTTGCAAGGTGATGTTGCCATGCAAATATGTCTTTAATACTCAGTCCTTCAATACTTAGTCCAAACCAAAGTTTCCCAGTCTGTCAAGTGGCATACAGCCTTTGCCTTCTCCCAAACATTCTTACACCAGTTGGGATAAGGTGCTGTCTCAGTGTGGCTGCTCCTTTTCTGGTTGCTGCTGAGCTCCCACGAAGCTCCAAGCTCTGCTCTTAACCAGTGTTGCTCCTGAGCACTCCATCTGAGCAACCAAACCAAGCTCCAGGCAGGAATCCCACCAGGATACGCTACTCACCATAGCTTGTGGTCCTGGCAGTTGACTGATAGTCCAATTGCCTGCCTGTAATAGCTGCCAATCTCCAGACGTCGCCTCCACTTCCCTGTCTGCTTGACATTTCCTTATCTCCTTTTCTCCTACACACCTACCCACTCTCTGTCTTAGCATTTGCTTTTGTAAGCTAAGGGCCTGGTTGGGGTGAGGCTACCTCTGGATGTCAGCATGACCTTGAAAATGCCAGGGTGTGGCTCAGTACAGGCAGCTGAAACACCAGCGTGGATGCTTGTGTTTGAATGAATGAATGAATGCATGAGGGAAGTGGGGTGGGAAGTGTTTCTGCCTGGATGCAGCTGCTTTTTTTAAGCACAGACAGCAGTCCCAGCTTCATTCCCTCACAGAAGTCTCTTCCAGTGAGTGGAGGTGCTGGCAGGGACCTCTACAGAGAGATGATGTGGACCAAGACAACTGTTTTGTTTAGCAATAAGGAATCGACTGTTTTACAAAGCTGTTTCAAGGGAGCCTTTTGCTCATGCCTTTGCTGAAATAAAGCACCCCACTGAAGATCTGCCCAGCTCTAATACAGGGTCATAAGGTGAGAGCTTCTGAGGCCACTTCGTTTCATCAACTGTCTCTTTTCGTGACTCGCTAGATCAGGCTCCAAACTCAAGCTCTTAGTCCCAGGCCTCCAAGTTGTAAAACTTTCTAATGAGATGATTGAATACAGTCTATTTGTACTAAACTTGAGGATGGTGGTTTTTCTACCCATTCTTGTGAAGAAATGCAAACATACATGGCTGCCTCAGGCACCATCCACTGTTTTGTCCCATGCATGAAATGATGTGAAGTAGCAGGTGCTTTCTTTAAATATTAATAGGCAGATATTGTTAGAAATTCCTACATATGGGTCTTGTTAACTCAATCCAAGTAGCTGATTTTTTCTCTCTCCTTATTTTTTCCCATTTTTCAAGAGAACCAGATTCTATGGATTTCCTGTTGTGAGGGCTGGCTTTGTTGTGGGTTCAACCAGATTGAAATGTGGGTTAACCAGGAGAATAATTTTTAGATTAGATTCCAGAATTGGAACAGACTTGCCTGATCTTTTATTATGGGTGTTGGAAAATTTGGCCCATGATCTTGATTTGACCTGGAGAAGGCTGATCTCATTTGAAGGGAAGAGAAGACATCTTGCCTTGGTACACTGTGAGACAGAAAGCTATTCTGCTTCATCCTGGGAATGGGGCAACAATTTGCCCCTTGTTTGGCTCTTTACTTACATATTGGATTATTTTCTTCCACTACAACATTGATATACCTTCTTTGCTTTGCTAAAACACTCAGACAAGAAATCTGCATCTGTATGTATCTCATGTTTATTTTCGGAACAATTTTTAACTCTGGAAGTTCCAGGGGACAAGTGGAATAATTTCTCAAGCATGTTATAAACAAGGCCAAATAATTAGGATATTTGAAATCTCAAAAGAAGTTTTGAAGAATACAATTTTTGGATATTTCCTTAGGATTCTTTGGTGATAGATCATGAATATTTCACTCTTTCCTTGAAGCATGAGGTCCATAAATAGGGGATGTTCTTGGAAAGGGATAGTTAGTGCCACAGGTTATCTTGAGAAGATGAAAATTTGCTCTGATGTTGCGATTCCCTTTCTCTAAACTGCCTTGTGGAGCTAAAAGGCAGGAGGATGGATGGATAGATGGATGGATGGATGGGGCAGGAGTTCTTAATGATATTGGAGCTGGTATCTCACTAGCTTCCCAGCTACATTGTAGCATTTTACTGACTTGGGCAGATCTCCAAGCTAAGCCAAGTTAGATATGGTTAGAACTTGGATGGAAAGTGGCTAGGAAAAACCAGAAGAATAGATTAATTTGGGAAGATGAAAAACATCAGAAGAAGGCAAGAACGCACCTTTTCCATATGGTTGCAAAGATGGAGAAGTCCATGAAATAAAAAATTGAGCTTAGTTCAAAGAAAGCTTTACTTTTACCCTATCCTACTGGTTAAGCAGAATGAACACTTTCAATCAGGGAACTTGTGTTTTCCAGATGTTGCTGCATTAAACTTATAGCATACCTCACTGCTGTCCATGCTGTCTAAGGTTGCTGGGAATTGTAGTTTGGCAAATCTGGGAAGTCATTGGTTCCTTACTCCTGCTTTAAAACAACACTCTTGCCAGGGTCAGATATGACCATTGAGTTTGTGTGGGAATATTGTAGATCTAGACTTATCAATGGTGGCATGAAACAGGCTAAGCAGAGTTGCTGATGATAACCTTGAGATATCTATACCTTGGTAGCTTTGCAAGAAAGAAGTCTGTCTCTTAATGGAACACAGCAATCCAGGGTTTCATGGCTGGAAGATCACCATCACGTGCCAAGGTCTCTTGCATTTGAATGCCCGGAGCCTTATCCTCCAAAATGCAATCTCACCACTTAATTATTAACACCCAGACCCTATCCACTAATTTGTCTGCAGGAACCGTAAGAGAACAAGGGTGGCATATTCACACTCCATGCTCCATCCCAAATGCCAGTATTTCAATCCCTGTATTTTTATTTAAGCAAAATGACAATGCGGGGTTGGCAAAGGGGAGAAAATGTGGTTGCGTGCTGGCTGGGTTGGGGCTCGTTAATTTTTAATCAACCTTTATTTGCCACGGCTTCGGAAATGAACTGTTACTAATGGCTAGTCATATGTCAGTCTAATGAATGGGATACAGATTTCCATTAAAATAATGAAATTAGTTTGTTGGGAGATCCGTTACATTGCGGTGGCACAAGGCCTAAGTAATTACAGCACTGACTTTGCTTGCTTGTCTGAACGCTGTTTATTTTTTAAAAGTCTTTAAGGGAAAACGAACCCAGGATAGTTCCCATCATTGGTTTGCTTTCCGATTTTCCCTTTCTCTCCCCTTCCCACCCCCACTTCTTTCTAAAATAGGCTTAGACACACTTGTATTATTTGCAAAAAAGTTAATTATCTTTCTATCTCCTGCAATGAATGCTAGAATATGTAGTATCTATGGTGGTGGGCGGAATGAGACAGTAAGAACTAAGTGACATATGGCTGGTAGTCAACATGGTTTCCCCCCAATACATGCATTTTTGTTTCAATTTTGCCTGTTATTCACACCCCGCACTAGTAATTTCCCTGCCTGTAATACTCCACTTAATTTGTGCATATTGATATGGGCATTTTTCTGTAGTGTGCATCCTTCTGTATGCTTTTATTGACTGAGAAGACACATGGCAAAATTTGGAGAACTACAAACCATTCTTGTTTGGTCATATTAATAATACTTACTAATGACCTGAATCGTAGCAACATGATTCATTTGATTTCTATTATTCCCTCCAAGAGAAGGGTAGAAAGGATATAAAGATTGAATGAATGAATGACTCTGTTTCAGTTCAGAGACTGATTTGAAAGTACAGCTTTAGATGCATTTGCCTTAAATTGTGAGCCAAATGTACCCTTCCAGATATTAAGAGAAATCTGTGCAGGCACAGTTGGAAACTTGAACTCCAGTTTTACTCCTGATGACCCCGTGGATATATCTATATAGTTATTCTGGCAATAATACAGAAAGAGCTTTGCTACTGTTGTGCTTGGAATGTTTTTTAGACTTTGCAGTCTAGCCTACGTCTCTGAAATTTCCTAGTGTTCAAGTACTAACCAGGTCCTAGGTGCTGGATCAATCAACTGTCTTTAAGATAATCTTTAACTTGATGTGTCAATCGTATGAGTTCTGGTTGGCTAACTCAATTCTTAAATGCCCTTAAGGTTTTTTTAAATGTATCCTTTGAAACATTATCCAAACGTTTTACATAAGTGAGTTTTATATATGAATGGAATAGAATAGAGTAGAATAACTTTATTGATTAGTCAAATGACCATATCAGAAAGTCGGGCATCAGCCACTATAAAATATGATACCATAAAACAGCTAAAAACAGTAAAATTAACTAGAATATACCACGGTGAGATAAAGTACGATAAAATACGGTAGGATAAAATAGAGATAAAATTGTAAGATAAAAATGCAGGATGTGATAACACAAGTGATAAAATACAGAAACGATGTGAGTTTAAATGAATTCGTCACCTTTACAGGCCACCCCAATGAGTTCTATAAATTGCGTTCTCAGCTGGACAGCCCTAACTACAAACTTAACAGTTCTATTGACCACGTATGTATTTGTGCCCTGAAGGAAGTAACATAGTCGTTTGTTACAGTCCCAGTATGTGGTTCTGTCAATTAGTGTAGTTTTATATATGAGAAATTGGTTCTAGACAAAGATCCCACTTAATTTTAGTTATTAGTATATGTTCTGTGCCTCCCTAACTGGTGCCATCTACCTGACTTTGGAAGATGTTAAAACGTCCAGTTGTGCCAGATCTGGTTAGTACTTGGATGAGAGATCACCAAGAAATCCCTGGATATAGGACAGATTAGGAAGTTTTTAAAAAATGAGAACAGGGCAATCTCAAAATCTCTCTCTCACTGCCAAAAAAGGTTAAGAAACGTGGCCATGAACCTTCTAGGCCAGTGTTTCTCAACCTTCGCCACTTTAAGATGTCTGGACTTCAACTCCCAGAATTCCCCAGCCATCATGGCAGGCTGGGGAATTCTAGGAGTTGAAGTTCAGACATCTTAAAGTGGCGAAGGTTGAGAAACACTGGCCTAGGATTTGAGTTTCACTTGCAAGTGTGCTTCTCTGACTTCTTACCCCCAATTGTTACTTTTCATGCCCAAACAAACTTTATTTTACACACATCCACTCCAAGCAACTTTGTAAGGGGCATTCTTCCATTTCTCTCTCCTACAGGAGAGAATGCTTCTTCTAAGATGGAACTTCGGATCTGAAGTCTTTAAGGAACACTTCCCCCTCCAGGTCCCCCAAGCACAACATGTTAACGATTTTGTGGGTTAGTCAGTCATGATTGCATCTCTCTCTTTTTTGTTTAATCCCAGGTTTTAGCAAAGAAATGGGGAAATCCAGCAATATTTGGAAACCATCCTGTTTGTTTAATTAGGAAGGGCAGTTGAGCCATGCACTGTGGCAGATGTTGCTCTGTGTAATGTAATAAATAAGTGTATTTATGGGACTTACTAGGCATGCTGAACTTTCCATTTAGCAGATGGCAAAATATTAAAGTGACAGTGGGATAATTTAGTTGACGGAGTCCTATGGACCTTGACTAGGTAGCATGGAAAGATGGATCATACTTGCCTAGAAGGTAGCAGGTGGCTTCTGGTTTTTGTTGGTTGGGCCTTCTTAAATACAGTCTCCTCTGGTTCAAAGAAAGGGCTGAACCTCTTACCATTTGATCCGGTTGCTAATGTCTTCTGAACCCCACAAAGGAAATTCCCAGGAAAACTTTGGTTTGCATTCCTCCTGCTCTGCTCTTTCCTCTGCTTGATCCTTCATCTTGGAAGGTCTGAGTCAGCTCTCTGCATATTCTCAGATCCCACAGACAGTCCGACATCTCCTGGATTGCTGCATTCACATTCATTGTTATTCACATTGAATGTGAACACAAATCCTATTCCCTTGTGTCACCGGTTGGAGGCTGACCAGATTGGGAAACGGTCTCCAGAAGACTAGAATGCTGCAGCAGTGTTTCTCAACCTTGGTAACTTTAAGATGTGTGGACTTCAACTCCCAGAATTCCCTACCCTGCAGTTTTCTTGGCAAGATTTTGGAAGTGGTTTGCCATTGCCTTCTCCTTCCTAGGGACTGGCTTCCACACCTAAGGCAAGACTAGAACTTGTGGTCTCCTGGTTTCTAGTCTGGTGCCTTACCCACTACCCCAAACTGGCTCTTAGGGTTGATTTAGAGTCAGGATGTGAAATTGTTCCTAATGAAATGAAAATCATAACTAGCCATACCTGCCAATTCACGTGAGGTCCAATCAGAAATCAAAAGACCAAAAGCCGAAGGAGAACTTTTGAGACAAGGGAAATGGATGCCCAGCTCAGAAGAGAGCCAAGCTTCCTGAATTGGATGAGTCTGAATGTCAGTGAGATTATAAAGTATGAGGAAAAGTATCAGCCTGATGGATCACAGTGGGGGTTTCTCCTGCCTTCCAAACATCACAGCTGCTGTGCCTACAAATTCAACATCATAAATAAAAGATGGGTTTGCACGTGTGTGTTTTGAAAAAGTAGCCTTTGCTCCTTTTTGGGCACACTTCCTTAGTTATTTACTTTCTGTGATGATGGCCCCACTCCTGTAGCAGGTCCAGCATCTCTTCTCTAATGCTACAGACTCAGACTTGTCTTTCAGTCCTTAGATGCTCTACACACCTCACCTCCTTTTTATGCTTTGGAAGAGAAGCAAGGTCTCCAGAAGAGACCAGGTGGAGACAGGGAGGACAAAAAGGAAGCAGACCAAATGCAGGCTCTGCCCAAAATAAAGAGCTGTCTTGGGGGTAGGATGGTATCTTTTGGGGTTCATGATAGACACTGCCACTGGGGCCACCCAGGCTGAGCCTGAGGAAAGATCAGAACTGGTGTCAGACCACATCAAATATGCATGTGTGTTTTCAACTTCTGCTAGCATTGAAGAAGCAGGGAGCAATACGTAGATTTTCTTTTCTACACAGTCGTTTATTCCCTGCAGGGGTGCTTGCATCTCAGAGTGAGTGTAGACATTGTGGAGTGTGGAGAAGTGAGTGTGGACATTGTTTCAGGCTGCTATTATTCCAGTCCTGAGGGCAGGACAAGAAGCAATGGGTAGAAGCTCATCAGATCCAACCTGGAAACAAGGATTTTTTCTGATGGTGGGAACTATTAAGCAGTGGAACAGCTTACCTCTTGGAGATGTGGGTGCTCCATCGCTGGAGGTCTTCAAGAAAAGATTGGACAACCATTTGTCTGAGGTGGTATGAGGACTTCTGCCTTGGGCAGGGGGTTGGACTAGAAGACCTCCAAGGTCCCTCCCACCCCTATGATTCTATGACTCTGTGATTCATTCCATGCATCTCCAATTCCCCTTATGCACTAAATGGACACTTGGTGGGATGGACTTTTGGTGGGAATGCAGCTAAAGCCCTCCAATGATGAAAAAAATAAGGGAGATTTTAGTCCATTTTAGGGAGTAAGCAGGTTTTCAAGTAAGATGCTATTTGGAGGAACAATGGATAAGGGCAACGACAATAATAGACCGTAAGCACAGAATATTTTGCAGCGGCTGCAAGTTCAAATTTTAGCATGAGCGTGGAAATGTATCTTGCATGATTCTGTGCTAATTTCTCATGCCTTCAAGATTTGACATTGTTTTGGCAAAGAGCTTGATGCAATTATCAGACTCAATTTCAATTGCAAAAAGGGGGAACCAGGAGAAGTGTGTCAGGCTTCAAGTCACAAGTGATGGATGAATTATCCAGGCTATATGGATTAATGATCTTCATCCTTTCCCCATAATAATAGGGATGAGCTCATCTCTTGTGTTCCATTTATTGCTCTGTGGGCTTGCTCTTTTAATTCTCCTGAAATCTGGTTTAACTTGAAAAATGTCTAACTCAATAGATCTGCCTTATATTGAGTCATATTCATTGTCCTTCTGGTGGTTAGCTTCCTCTGCTGAGCTGCCATTTTTCTTTTCAAAGGTGCTCCTAAAGCTTTTCCTCCCATTCTGTCTCTTCTGTTACTCCAGTCTTTTCTGGTGACAAAGGAGATCTAAGAACAAGCCAGTAGATCGGCATGGCAATCTCCTGTCTTGTGGTTGTCCTATCTGGCTCTTGTTGGAATTATCAGGGGTCAACTCAGCATTGTCTCATAAGCATAAGGGGGTCTCTAGCAAACGCATCTCTATTGTGCTTGTGGGATGTCACATGGGTCACCTGATTTCCACTTCCTCCTCCTCCTCGGGCTTGGGGATTAACCGTCTCCATTACCCTTCTGGCAGACCTGCAAGCAGAAAGAGCTGCAGAATGCAGCTCTCCCCTTTCTCACCACCCAGGGATGACTAAATGCTTTCTACTATGAACCTACCTGTATCCAGATCTACTGAATAAAAGTAAGCTATCTCTATTTTTTCTTCATCTAACTACAGTGTGAAGACTGAATTTATTTCTGAACACAATTAAGCTTAATGTACAAGTTCCTTTTTTGGGTTCACGCTTCTACTCTGCAAGATTGCTGTTTGCTGCTTGGAGTTCTTTTATTAACGTTTAAAAACTCCATCAGTTCTGCCACCCTCGGTTGGGATGGAGCATTGGATGATCTTTGACCTGCTCCTCAAACTTTCCCCTCATTTCTGATTCTTCCAATAAAGTATCAAAGGGGGTGGGGTGGGGGGACCAGCAGCTACTAGGAAGAGAAAGAAGGTAGCTCTGTGTGTGTGTGTGTGTATTTTATCCACTCAATCATGTCCAATTCTCAGAGACTGCCTGGACCAGTCTCTGCAGTTTTCTTGGCAAGGTTTATCGGAAGTGGTTTGCCATTGCCTCCTTCCTAGGGCTGAGAGAAAGTGACTGGCCCAAGGTCACTCAGCTGGCTTGGTGTCTAAGGCAGGACTAGAACTCAGGGTCTCCTGGTTTCTAGCCTGATGCCTTAACCATGACACCAAACTGGCCCTCTGTAGATGATGATGTAGATGTAGATGGGTGGGGTCTGTCTTCCTTCCGCTCCCCTCTCTGTCCCTCTGAGGGCTTAACCAAAATGTGGGGTGATAAGCAGATGGAAATTTCATGCATATTTTTGTTCCGTCTGCTTCTTGCAATGAATAAAATTGGACTTTCTACCCTAAGGGACAAGTATTTGTTTCTGAGCTGGCCAATGAATTGAATTCTGAGCTGGCTTAAGAATCTGAATTGAAATGTGGTTTTGTGCCTTTCTGGCTACAAAGCCATGTGGATTTGATGCCCTATGTTGCTCTTTCCTCACCAACTGCTCTCCTATCAAGCTATCTCCTCCTGGATGGCATGTAGGATGGGCAAAAAGTACCTTCAGATAGTTTCCATCTTTTTCTCCTGCATGGATGGACTAGGATGCTGAGGCTTTTGCCACCATCACAGAATCACATTTTTTTGCAGAGGATATGACTCATTGACCAAGGAGTGTTTCAGATGTCCATCTTGCAATGTATTTTCTGCATTATCACCTTGGCCAACCAAAGACACCTGAAAACAGCAAAAACCTTTTTGGGGGTGGAGACATTGCTCCATGCTTCATTCATGGAGGGAAGGAAGCTTCACCAAAATATAGCAGTGTGGGCTGATCCTTTTCACTGGTGGCAGTAAAACAACCGGTTAAAATATCCTCCCAATAGTGAGTTCAGTATGTTTGGTTTCCCCGTATATTACAAAAAAGATGAAAGAAATTACATTAACATTAGATACAATGAGAAAAGAGGGGTGGTTCAAAGGTTTGTCAATCCAGGATTTAAAAAGGCCTTAGCTATTTTCTAATCATAGACTTCTCTCTGCAGGTTGTTGTCTCCTGAGAAATTTACTGTGTCTGAATTGCTGAGGGTCGAACTTTGCATTACATGCATGGCTGTAATTTCATTGCAGCAACTTCTCAGACCCATCTTGAATCCATTAACATGGGGAAATAAAAGTGATCGAGAATTATTTTTTGCAGGGCAGGTTCCTTGGTGTGAATGTGTGTTCTTTTGAGGGATATTAAGGCAGAATTGGTTGATGTCCCCTTGCAGCATCCAAGGATGCCCTTTGAGCACCTTGGTTATGAAAAATACAGCTTCGTTATTATTTTGTGTTCCCTGTAGGAATATTGGGCAGTTTGCATCATAGTGAATTGATATATAATGTCGAGCATTCAGAGCAGTTAAAATGCTATTAAGCGCTCCCTTCCTAGGATCATCAAAGGAGATTATGGGGAATTGGTTTTTGTTGTGTGGGCTGGGATTTTTCTGTCTCTTGTTTTATTTCTGGTTTAGAGCAACAGTCTTGCCAGCCTCCTCCTCCTAGTAGCTGTTGGTGAATGTGGGCTCACCCTAATCCAGCTTGACAAGGATAGCTTGAAACAGCATTGGAGCAGCTCAATCCCATTGATTTCGGTGATCCTCACTCCCTTCAAGGGTGCAATGGTTTGCGGCATTAAGTTGGCAACTGGTTGCTACTTATTTATGAGCTCCCATTAGTGCTGTCACTCAAAGATAGAAGTAGTCCCTGTTCTGCAAAGGGAGGTCTTCTTCTGGGGCTTGGTCTGTTATTGCAAGATGGCAGGAAATACTGAGGATGTTCTTGCTTTGATCTCAACAGCACTCTAACCTCCCTGCCCCCCCCCCCATTTTTTCATCTGAAATCCCAAATCCCTTTATAAAGCCAGGGAAGTTGCAGATCACCGAGAGATGATTGTTAAGAGAAAGAAAAGGTGCTCACCTGCCCAAACAGGGAAATGCATTCCCTTATGTTTGCTCCCCAGGGGAAGGAGTATTTTATTATATTTTATTGAGAGCTACCCAGAGCATTCTTGGCAGGTGGAAGAGTGGAATAGAAATAATAATAATAAGGCTCGAGGGAAGGAAGGTATGAATTTAGGCTCATGCATCATGCTAAGCCATAATTTTTTAATTATGGTTGGTTGAACCAGCTATCTAGGTCTGATTTACACATAGGGTACAGTGATAAAACACTGTTTACAAGTCACAGTGGCTGGCTTCAGATGATGGCTTAGCAGTAAGCCCTTGTCAAGGCAATTTCCCACCTTTGGACCTGTCCAAGGTACTGTTTTTCTTTTCTAACCATTAGTCTGATTAACATACTATCTGTTACAACCACAGGATGCTACATTTTGGTGAAGTCAAATGTCTAATACAATGTATAATAGATACAACTATATTTTGGTTTAACACATCCCTCAAATATTTTGGCCTTGACCTTGCGGAGCTTTACAGATGTCATAAGTCTATGCTCCTGGCCATGTTTTTTTAAAAAAAATATTCATTATGTGACATGGGTTTTCTGCAATTCCTCCAACCTCTGGTAAACCCAGAGGAGGAAGGGAGGAGAAACATTGCCTGAATGTGCTTGAGAAGAAAGCCTTGGCTTCAGTTACAGGGAAGGTGCTGCCTGGTGCAATTTGTCATTTCTTTATAAATCTGGACGCCACGGTCGCAAATGGTCTTCAGTCAAGATTTCCATGCGATGCTAATGAAAGTTGATGATTAGAATTAAATATTTAGACTATCCCAGTGTTCAAATAGCTATTATTCTGGGCCTTCATCTGCTGGTTTGATCTGTCAGCGTTATTAAATGACCCATCTCGGGGAGAAGATTATATAGCTGAGGGGCCTGGAATTCCTAATGTAAGACGTGCGTGTGTGGAAAAAAAATGCTTCATATTGCTAAAAGGCAACTTTTCTTCTGCTTAGTTCCAGACTAGTCAATTCTTTCAGGGTGACCGTAGTTCAGTGGTAGAACACTCAACTTACATAGAAAAATCCTCAGATGAGATCCAAAAGTAAATGTATTTTTGATAGCCTCTCCATCCCCCCTCTATCTCTTTCTTTCCTTCCTTCCTTCCTTCCTTCCTCTCTTCCTCTCTTTCTCTTTCTCTCTCATTGTCTTTCTTTCTCTCTTTCTCTCTCCCTTTTCTTTCTCTCTCCTTCCTTCCTTCCTAGGTTCTTTGAATATCTATAGCTAGATTCCTCCCTCCCTCCATTTTCTTTCTTTCTCTTTCTTTCTTTCTTTCTTTCTTTTTTTCCCCTCCCTCCCTCCCTCCCTCCCTCCTTCCTTCCTTCCTTCCTTCCTTCCTTCCTTCCTTCCTTCCTTCCTTCCTTCCTTTTTAAAAATGCCTTCTTTTCCTCCCCTACCCAGCAGTCTGCAAGGGAAAAGGTAGGTCCCTCTGAATTGATTGTTTACATGAATCTTGTGAAATTAAGTTGAAAGCCAATAGAAATTGGGCCAAAGGCCTGATGTAACCCCAAGGCTCCAGTTTAAAGGAAGATGCATTGTGTGATGGAAAAGCCCCCCCCCCTTTTTTTTTGTCTGAGGTACTGAATATGTACTGCTAGCTGGATAAAGACCATTTTAATATATATAATACATAGCCCCTTTCCTGTGTTCTTGACAGTTCCTGCTATTACTTGGAAAGTTCTCCGCTGCCTCTTCAATCATTCCTCCCTCTCCACATTGGCTCCTTTCACAGCTCTGCAAAATGGTTTGTTGATGTCCTGGTTTAGTGGGGTCACATGTTGGGCCACCTGTCCCCCACAACCACACGTTAGAGAGAGTTAAATCAATCCCACTGCAAGCTTGGCATAATTAGTAGTTAATAGCTAGAGACCAAGCTTCCATGGTGTAAATTGTTTCTATATTGATCTGAGTTTGCATTGTCAGCAGTTTGGAAAGGCTGAACTTTGAAATGCTTAATTCAGCCGGATTCAGGCAATAATTTTGTTTTTATCCTTCCAAACAAAAATGCCCTGGTTTGTTCTATTTTTCTGCAAGTAATAAAATCAAAACTATCTTCACCCTCACCCTCCCAATCTGGACTTAGCCTTTTCTATTGGAGGCATTTGCAAATGTCAGTATGTTCCAAGTTGGGAGAGGGGGGATGTTTTGAATGGAATGCAGTAGAAACCATCTTAGGACAACAACCTCAAGTTCCTGCTGGAGGGAATGTTAACATATCTGTTGTGATCATTTCCAGGGAATGTGATTAAGGACATTCAAGGATTTTGTGTGGGTATTTCACAGACAATTGATCTAATCCATACCTCCTAGAGAAGTGGGCGGATCAGAGCACAATATAAGCCATGTATGGAAATTCTGAAAACATTTTCAGGGAAAATGCACAGATACAGATATATAAGGAGCAAGAAAGGCCATCTCTAGGAAGTTAGGTGTGAATTTAAGTATTTAAAATATTTCTCTTTTTAAAAATGCAGATGAATGTGAAAACAGGGTGAATCAGACTTTAAAATGAGATCACGTGAACCTGACAAGGGCTGGAAGGAACTTAATTTGTGGTTGGGTGAAATGTAATTGCTGTTGGATAGCTGCGGAAAATAAATCGATAAGTTTTTAAAGATTAAAATTCAAATACTACCTCTAACATTGAGTGCCTTCCCTGAAAATCTTGACTGGGGCCTACAGTATACACTACACCATGATTTTTAAAACCATGGATATAGAGAATAAACCACAACTGGCCAAGTTAAAATGTAATTACAGACAGTCCTCTACTTACAAACAGGTTATGTTCCGAGAGACTGTTCATAAGTCCATTTTGTTTGTAAGTCCAACCAAGTATACGTATGTGGTTTGTCATAAACTAACCCTTTCCAGCCTTCTCCCACATTCCAGAGTTGCAGACAGGTTTGTTCATATCGGCGAAAGTTTGTAACTCAAAAGTTCGTAAGTAGAGGACTGTCTGTACAAACAAACCTCCCTGTTGCTTAGCACGCTGTGTGAACCCAGTTGCAACATTGTCTTCTTAGAGATGAAATGGTGGCCCCAATTTTCCCACTGATAAATTTGGTGAGGCTTTTTAGTGGCTATTTGTATATTCTCTTTTAACCTGGCTTTTACGCTACTTACAGTAAGCTGGTGCTTTTTGGTGGTCTCCCAATCAAGACCTTGTTGAATGTTTCCAGGAAAGTTTCTGGGGATCTCCAGAGCTGTAATACAGTTAGAGTGGACATGCAGAACCAATATTTTGAGGAAAAGGGAAAACAGCATGGAATTGGTAGGAGTTCTCCTCCCTCCACCAAAAATAATAATAATAATTCAGTGCTTTGAAATGCATCCTCCAGAAACCAACAAGATTCCTGAAAGGTTTCCTAGGAATAAAAGTGATGAACTTGGAGTCCATATCTGCTCAGGAACAATTTCCACGTACCATTTTACTTACATTTCTGTTCCTTGTTTTTTTCAAAGCGCTGGCTTTGATTTTTAAGTGACCCCGAATGGTCTGGGAGCAGAATATTGCTTCCAATACCTGCGATGGAAATTGAAGGGGATAGATGGCAGCCACTTCAGACTCAATTCTGCCAAACCATCTAATCGGCTAATAATTAACCAATAAATAATTGGTTTATTCTCCATTCCCCCTTGTCATTGACCAGATGTAAGGAGATTGACTCTGTTTAATGCAAGAAACATCGCTCAGAGTTATATTTTATAAATTTCAATTTATGGAAATTATGATGCCAATAATGATGGTTAACACAATATTGCCACACAATATTGCCTGCCCCTAATTACTTCAGTGGACAAGCATTTCCACCCCCCTTCTCTGAGTTCTCATTGGCTAGTAATAAATTTTAACAGTGTTTGACACCTAGGAAAGCAGATCTGCTGTTGTTGTTTATTCGTTTAGTCGCTTCCGACTCTTCGTGACTTCATGGACCAGCCCACGCCAGAGGTTTCTGTCAGTCATCAATACCCCCAGCTCCCCCAGGGACGGGTCCGTCACCTCTAGAATATCATCCATCCACCTTGCCCTTGGTTGGCCCCTCTTCCTTTTGCCTTCCACTCTCCCTAGCATCAGCATCTTCTCCAGGGTGTCCTGTCTTCTCACTATGTGGCCAAAGTATTTCAGTTTTGCCTTGAATATCATTCCCTCAAGTGAGCAGTCTGGCTTTATTTCCTGGAGTATGGACTGGTTTGATCTCCTTGCAGTCCAAGGCACTCTCAGAATTTTCCTCCAACACCACAGTTCAAAAGCATCAATCTTCCTTCGCTCAGCCTTCCTTATGGTCCAGCTCTCGCAGCCATATGTTACTACGGGGAACACCATTGCTTTAACTATGCGGGCCTTTGTTGTCAGTATGATGTCTCTGCTCTTAACTATTTTATCGAGATTTGTCATTGCTCTTCTCCCAAGGATTAAGCGTCTTCTGATTTCCTGACTGCAGTCAGCATCTGCACTAATCTTCGCACCTAGAAATACAAAGTCTTTCACTGCTTCTACATTTTTTCCCTCTATTTGCCAGTTATCAATCAAGCTGGTTGCCATAATCTTGTTTTTTTTGAGGTTTAGCTGCAAGCCAGCTTTTGCACTTTCTTCTTTCACCTACATCATAAGGCTCCTCAGTTCCTCTTCGCTTTCAGCCATCAAAGTGGTATCATCTGCATATCTGAGATTGTTAATGTTTCTTCCAGCGATTTTAACTCCAGCCTTGGATTCCTCAAGCCCAGCTTGTCGCATGATGTGTTCTGCATACAAGTTGAATAGGTAGGGTGAGAGTATACAGCCCTGCCGTACTCCTTTCCCAATCTTAAACCAGTCCGTTGTTCCATGGTCTGTTCTTACTGTTGCTACTTGGTCGTTATACAGATTCTTCAGGAGGCAGACAAGATGACTTGGTATCCCCATACCACTAAGAACTTGCCACAATTTGTTATGGTCCACACAGTCAAAGGCTTTAGAATAGTCAATAAAACAGAAATAGATGTTTTTCTGAAACTCCCTGGCTTTTTCCATGATCCAGCGGATATTGGCAATTTGGTCCCTAGTTCCTCTGCCTTTTCTAAACCCAGCTTGTACATCTGGCAATTCTTGCTCCATGAATTGCTGAAGTCTACCTTGCAGGATCTTGAACATTACCTTACTGGCATGTGAAATGAGTGCCCCTGTTCGATAGTTTGAACATTCTTTAGTGTCTCCCTTTTTTGGTATGGGGATATAAGTTGATTTTTTCCAGTCTGATGGCCATTTTTGTGTTTTCCAAATTTGCTGGCATATAGCATGCATTACCTTGACAGCATCATCTTGCAAGATTTTGAACAGTTCAGCTGGGATGCTGTCGTCTCCTGCTGCCTTGTTATTAGCAATGCTTCTTAAGGCCCATTCAACCTCACTCTTCAGGATGTCTGGCTCTAGCTCACTGACCACACCGTCAAAGCTATCCCCGATATTGTTATCCTTCCTATACAGATCTTCCGTATATTCTTGCCACCTTTTCTTGATCTCTTCTTCTTCTGTTAGGTCCTTGCCATCTTTGTTTTTGATCATACCCATTTTTGCCTGGAATTTACCTCCAGTGTTTCTAATTTTCTGGAAGAGGTCTCTTGTCCTTCCTATTCTATTGTCTTCTTCCACTTCCGCGCATTGCTTGTTTAAAAGTAATTCCTTATCTCTTCTGGCTAACCTCTGGAATTTTGCATTTAATTGGGCATATCTCCCCCTATCACTGTTGCCTTTTGCTTTCCTTCTTTCTTGGGCTACTTCTAGTGCCTCAGCAGACAGCCATTTTGCCTTCTTGGTTTTCTCTTTCTTTGGGATGTATTTTGTTGCCGCCTCCTGAACAATGTTGCAAACTTCTGTCCATAGTTCTTCCGGGACCCTATCTACTAAGTCCAGTCCCTTAAATCTATTAGATCTGCTGTTAACAATGAACAATTTATTTAGCACAAGAAGTATCTATAATGGCTGCAAGCTTTTCAGTGGCCCAACTCCAAGGCTAGGCCTCCTAATTATGGGAAGGAAAGCTTAAATGCTTACATCATAATAAAGTACAAGAGAGTTTTTGTAATGTCCCACAGACTTTTTTTTAGCCAATAGAGAGTGCTTCCATCTCAATAGCAGCCCTTGTGTTTCAGCGATGGATTAAAATCCTGGTTTTAGTGGTCCTCTGTTAATCACACTATGGTTGTTAGAGAAAACACACAAACACACTAAGATTGTTGAAGGGGAAAAAAAACCCCCACAGCTGCCTATCCATTAAGATCTATTCAGTTAAAGTGTTTTTTCCCTTAATAAATAAATACATAAATAATGGAGCTACACATCTGTCTAGTGAAAAGAGGCTCTGCACCAGCTTGTTAATATCCTGGTAAGTTTCTAATATACATGGACTTCCTGTGAGTCAGCAGGAAGACCTTTGAAAGGGTTGTTTTATAGCAAAACCCTTGAAAGCAGCTCCTAGGATTAGGGATATGATGATCAGAACAAACCCAATCTGTTTAATATAAAAACCTCTTTGAGTTGCATTTAACGTTATAACTTCATAGATGTAAGATAGCTATAGATATATAGATATAGATATACATGTAGTCCTTGACTTACATTTATTCGGAAACCATTTGAAGTTATGACGACTCTGGGAAAAGTGGCTTGCAACCGGTCCTTGCAGTTACGATTGTTGCGGCATCCCTGCGGTCACATGATCAAAATTCAGGTGCTTAGCAACTGGTTCACACTTATGACAGTTGCAGAGTTCCAAGGTCACATGATCACCATTTGCAACCTTCCCAGCCAGCTTCTAACAAGCAAAGTCAACGGGGGAAGCCAGATTCACTTAATTACTGCGGTGATTCACTTGACAACCATGGCAAAAAAGGTCAAATCGGGCATGACTCACTTATCAACTGCCTCACTTAGCAAGGGAAGTTCCAGTCCCAACTGTGGTTGTAAGTCGAGGACTATCTGTAGAGATATAGAGAGAGATACAGAGATTGGCTGGTGCTGATGTGTAGTTGGGTGAAAGGAAAAGTCCCTCTACAGCCAAGCCTGACTTCTGGTGAGTATATGGACATATCCACTGAATTTTCTTAGCGAAGTATAAACGTGGCTTGCCACCACCTTCTTATGGGGTGCTTTTTAAATTCCCAGTTTAACTTACAAACTTGGGATTTTCTGATCGTTTCCCATCCATCCTAACCAGGTCCAACGTTGCTTAGTTTTTCAAAATCAGTTATAGTTGGCTAGTGCTGGCCCCTCAGCCCTTCTAGGTAAGCCAGATCAAGGAACAGATCACATGAATTCTAGGAATGCTATTTTATTGTTGTAGGTATATGAACAGAACCTAGAAGACCTGTCCAACACCTTCATTGGACTTTTGAAGGCCAATGAGGCCAATGCCAGGGCTGGGCTGCTCTGAGCCTCTTTGTCCTACTTGCTATTTTTCTAGGGTAAATGCTTCTCTTCTCCCACCTTCTCAAGGCCAGAACTAAATTACTTTACACCCACTGTCCACCTTAGTAAGACAGTTTTTCCAGGAGAGCATATTAAAAACGATTGCTTTCTTTTTTGTGCCTTCGAGTCAGCTTTTGACTCTTGGTGACTGCCTGGACAAGTCCCTGCAATTTTCTTGGCAAGGTTTTTTGGAAGTGGTTTCCCATTGCCTCCTCCTTAGGGCTGAGAGAGTGACTGGCCAAAGGTCACCCAGCTGGCTTCATGCCCAAGGCAGGACTAGAACTCACGTTCTCCCGGTTTCTAACCTGATGCCTTAACCACTACACCCACCTGGCTCTCTTATCCAGACTGGCTCTATTTCTTTTTTATATCCATTAAAACATCTTCATGTATTTTCATTACATCTGTATCTTTATTTTGATCATAGACCAGCATAATAACCCTTTCAGTAACAACAACAACACTCTGTAAGATATAGAAAATACCTAAAAGCGAGCATTACCAACACAATGCTATAATAATAAAACATTAAGATCTTTATATAAGAGTTCTTAATATTAAAACAGGAGTCAACACTGACTCGAAGGCACTTGCGTGCATAGACTGAGAAGCAAACCTATAATAGAATGTATGCATGGATTTTCATTCATATTTCCCCTTAATACTTCCTCTGAGGTATATATACAGATGTAATGGGGAATCCTCAAGATGATTCCTCTATGTGATGTTCCATGATGCTGATAATTCCTTTTTAGTTGTACGTGCCTCCAAGGAAAACAAACTAGGAATGTTTTCCAGTTTAGGTGGGATGTTGATTCATTTGTGGCCTCTGATCACCACAGCTTGAAGATCTTAAGATGCTTAAGATGCATGCCCCAAAATAGGAAGAGGATAAAAATCTTGTACCCCTTCTACTTTAAGAGTTACCAATCAAGGCTGATAAATGGGGAGAGTCAGGCTAACAGTTTATCAGTTGTAAAAAACAAAACAAAGCATAACCTGTGGTGGTTGAGGATGATGGGAAATGTAATTCTAGACACCTAAAGGCTCAAAAAAGGAAGGGCAACTAGAATTTTATTGTCCAATTAGATGGGAAGAATTGGTCTGTTATTTGTTTGTTTGTTTGTTGTAGTTATATCACCATTTTAATCCCTTAGGAGCTTAATCCAGAGTTGATGAATGGTTAGAAGCAAAGAAGGCTCAATAACATTCTGTGCAGTATCAAACGAACTGAGGTAATTGCAGATTAAGTGTGGAGTATTAATACAATGACAGAAAGAATGAAGTGTCTAATTGATTGATCTTTGATGCCTTGCATCCTTTATTAGTCATCTTCATCTGAGAGGGTTGTTTTTTTTAAAGTTTGATCTCTTTGGTAATTATATTATTGGCTAAACTTGGATTAAGTCTGCCTTGAGTTAATTTTGCGGTGTTTTTGCACACACGGGGAGAGTGGTTTAACTTGGTTGCTGAGTTAACCTATTTTCTGAGTTTGCACAATACACAGAGTAACTAAACAAAGACACTCCCCCCCAACACACACACACACACACACACACATGCTGGAGAATGTCCTCTCTCCCCCTCCACTCCTTCAAAGGTCCTTCTGTTGGTAAGAGATGAAGGGACCAGAGAGAAGGTATCCTCTTTCCATGTCCTGCTTTGTTGTGGCATTGTGATTTTTCATGCTTTGCCCTCCTCCCCCCTTCCCCCCCCAAAGCAGACTATGGTCTGATGCTTGACGCCTTCACCCATTAAATAGCACTTAAGAACCTGGAATGGCCACTGCAATCTGTCCTGAGCAGAGAGAAGCTCATTTGGAAGTGAACCGTTTTTTTCCTAATATGCTTTTGAGGTCATCTATTTCTTCCTGAAAACTTGCTGTTCTGACATTCCTTAGAAAACAGTTCACATTCATTTTTCTAAAGGTCCATTTTTTACTTCAGTTTTTAAACTCAGGGAAAAGTGAAGAATCTGGCAGAAAAGGGAGGGAAGGAAGGAAGGAAGGAAGGAATCAATCAATCAATCAATCTATATGTACTCAAAGAACCTTAGAAGGAAGGAAGGAGGGAAGGAATCTAGCTAGATGTATTCAAAGGAAGGAAGGAAGGAAGGAATCAATGTGGGGTGGGGAGAACAGCATTTTTCCTTCTGATAACCACCCCCACCCTGGCCCCATTTCTCTTTCATTGTCCTCCCATTGGAAGCTGCCTGAATTGATCTTGCAGAGGACTTGTGCACCATTCCGAACTTCAGAATGGGGTGGCTCTACCACCTAGCAGTTCGAAAACATGCAAATGTGAGTAGATCAATAGGTACCGCTTTGGCGGGAAGGTAACGGCGTTCCGTGTCGTCATGCTGGCCACATGACCCGGAAGTGTCCTATGGACAATGCCGGCTCCAAGGCTTAGAAACGGAGATGAGCACCGCCCCCTAGAGTCGGACTCGACTGGACTTTACGTCAAGGGAAACCTTTACCTTTACCTTACAAATACTGTAAATAAACAGATTGGGCCAAGAGCCACATTAGGCCACAGAGCTGCCTGTTGCTGGCCCCTGCTCTCGGAGGCCTACATAGTCCCACTCACTGATTCTCATTCTACCAACTGAGTGATTTCTGCAAATAAAACGACCAATCCAGAGGTTCCATTTTATTTGCTAAATTGCCCTCAGAGCTGTGTTAAGAAGCTTGGAATTTGAACGCAAAAGCTCAGCGTGTTAGATGCTGCTGAAAATGCAGGCAAGTTTTAAAAGTATTAGAGACAACTTTAACAAAATCCAGCTCGCTAGAATATTGTCCTTCTAATAGAGGCAGTAAAATGGATATTGGATTTTTGGGGGGGGGGGATAGATTGAGAGGGTTGGACAATCAAAGCATTGAGATGAAAGCTTCCATGTTGTAGGAATTCTGTGTTTAATAAGCCACTTTGGCTCAATTAAGCCAATTAACAATTGCCTGCAGGCCATAGCTGCAAATCCGTGAAGTCGTTTCAGCACAACTTCCTGGGGAAACATCAGCGCCAGGGTTGGACGGGCAGTGCTCTCTCTATATATCTGTGTCTAATTACTGTGACCAATAAATCTTGTTTTTAATGCTTTTAAGAGATAGAGGGCTTGTCATCAAGGGGCCACGGTTGGCCAAGAAGGAAAACACAAGCAGTGTTGAGTTATGAACATACTAAAGGCCTGAACTTTGAACGTTGAATTAAATATTAATTTTGCATTTGAGGTTTACAGATCTGACAGATTTGACTTTACTTCCCATGAAGGATAAACATCTTCATTTTGGAACTCTCTTATTTGATGTGCTGGGTGCGCCTTCTTTTTATTTTTCTCTATGTTTCTCTATGTTTATCTCTGCCTCACTTCCTTCTCTTGCCTATGTCTCTTTGTGATGTTTCTTCCATAGTTGCTTCCTTTGGTCATCATGGACAGATTTAGGCCATCTGAGAAAGGCACATGCAACAAAGCAAAATAATGTGTTCTAGCTCCATCAGTATGTACAAAAGTAAACCATTATAACCTGTGCAAGATATTCTTCCAAATGGCTTTCCTCATGAGCACTTATACACAGATGTAAGGAATTTTAAGTAAGCAATTTAGGTAGAAGATGTAATTTTCCTGAAGTGTGCTAAGGGTATCTTTCATAGCTGGTACATTGAGCAAAATGTGAAAATATGAAGATGTTCTCAGTTTGCTTTGTAACTTTAGTAGCATCCATAAATTCTCAATGAGACTAGAACTGGATTTTCTCTGTCTCTCCTGAGAACAGAAGGAAGGGAGGAAAATGCCCATAATCATCTTGGTATAAACTAGAGCTGAGCCAAAATGTATGAGGTCTGTAAAGGAATCAAATCTCCCACCATCTCCTTTACAGCCTGAGAAACTAGGGAGGGTCCATTCTGAGCCTCTTTCTCCACCCATTGTGCAGCTGAGGGCTATGACCTCTCTTATCTGACCATTCCCTAGGCAGCATCTCTTATTTCTCAAGGTCTTTCTCACATACCATTACAAATGGCTGCTAGGGCCTCTAGTCTGTCCCCATCCATTTGGACTGCACTTGGGCCCCCTTAGACAGGAAGTGCTCTAAAGAGTGTCCCGTTTGAAATCAGACTTTGGCCAATTTTTATGGCTTCCATGGATGTCCGTGTTTTCTCCAGCTTTTACTGTTAGCTTTGTCCAGCATCTTCCATTTGATGGCTCACATCCTGCTTCTCTCAGCTCACTCTAGCTTAGATCTGGCAGCTATTAAGAGCAAGCAAGAATGTAAATCCCACACAAGTGCCCAGGCTAATGAGATCTAAACGTCTGATGGCAACTCCATGCTCATTGCAGGGAGCATCCAAGAAAAAAATGTGTCCTGGGGAGGTTGCATTTAATTCCTCCAACAACTTTTTAAAACTAATCTGAGAGATACCTCTGGAAGGATATTTGTACAGTAAGTATGGAGCTGGATTGGTGGAACGGAAGCTGTTGCTGAAATCTGCAATCCAATCCATGCCTATCAAGGTGATAACAAGGCTGTAAATTTGAAATGGAATGGAAAGGCCTGATACTTGGATCAATGAGCCGCTAATGATGGAATCGAGTAGCCCCTTCTCCATTTGCTCTGTGGTACAATAGGAACGGTCATAGTAATGTATGGGCTCTGTAGTCACAAAGAGGGTAAGATTCTATTTCACCATGCAAGGATGAGTTAAATATTGGGCTTGCCAAAAGGAGAATTGGAGTGAATGAAATATCTCTTTTCCTCTGTATAATACCTGATTCCTCTTCTGGTCCTAAGTACTTTATTTCCCCATGGGCAATTGATCTGCTGAAACCATAGACTGGAGAACTAGCATAAAGGACAATTGAGTATTATTAGAGGCAGTCAATGAAAGTCTAATGAACAGCAACTGTGTTGGTCAACATGGACTAAATTTCTTGAGCAGACTCACCTCCAGGATTAGACAGTGTTCTAAATGGGATATTCCCCAACCTTTCCTGCTCAGGAGAAGCAATATAAACCACAGGAAACATTCCACCAAGAATATATGTCCTTAAATGGGAAAGCTTGATCAAGTAATAGTCCCAGGTTCTGAAACCAATCTTTCAGAATAATTCAATGGCATGACATGCAGGTTAAACCTTTTATTCCCGAAGAACTCTCCACCTACACTCCTTCCTTCTCAAAGGGACAGAATTTAAGTTAACAGGTCCACGTGCGGCTCTTTAGGAGCACCAGAAACGACCACAATCTGTCCATCGCCCAGGATCTGATAGTACATTGTTTTCCGCTGTTATTGTAAATAGACACTTTTCTTTTACTGTGCAACTTGCCTTGTGTACATTTTAAAGGTTAAAAACCCTCCTCAAAGAGAATTTGATTCCTGCTGATTTAATGTAGTAGTATTGTTTGTTGGACTTAATCGCCTGGAGAAAAGGTGGGATTTATGTGGGCTTGATGAAAGGATCTCCCTTCGTTTTATCCTCACAAGAACCACACTATGTGTTAGGTTGGGACAAGCAAGAGAGTGACCCAGTCACCCTCTGGGTTTCCATGGCTGATGTTGGGTCTCCCCAGTGTAATTCCAGCACTGATCTTGCAAGCAGAGAATAGAATCATAGACCTGTAGAGTTGGAAGAGACCACAAGGATCATCTCTTCCCATTCCCTACAGTCTGCAGGAAAACCAATTAATGCATCCCTTGAAACGGCTGTCCAGCCTCTTCTTAAAAGCCTCCAGCGATGGAGAACCCACACCTTTTAGAGGTAAATGCTTCCATTTTTATACAAATCTTTGCAGGAGCTTTTTCCTGATATTTAACCCAAATCTAGGTAATTGCAACTTACACCCATTATTTCTACTCCTAGTTTCTGTGGCCTTGGGCAATAGTTCTTGGCCATAGTCCTATCGTTTCTCTTTATGGACCCGAACATTTTATTTATTTATGTATCAAATTTTTATTACCGCCCATCTCCCCCACTCGTGGGACCCTGTGTGGTTCACAATAAAACAGTTTATCGATATCATTCTGATTTTACTGTATTTTAATCAATCAATATAAATATAAGATATGATGAAATCCAAGTAGCGGCAGATCTAATGCCACCCAAAGGAGACAAGACCAGTTCCGGCAGGACTAGGGAACCAACCAGCCTCAAGAATGGCTCTTCCTCTTCCCCACTCCAAGCCAGGTTACAAAACCAGGTCTTCAACTATTTCCTGAAGTCCAGAAGGCAGGGGGCTAACCTCAGTTCTGGGGGAAGGGTGTTCCAAGGGCGGGAGCTGCTGCAGAGAAGGCCCGCCTCTTGGACCCCACCAGATGGAATTCTCTTGCAGACAGGGTCTGTAGCATGCCCCCTCTGCATGACCAGGTGGGCTGGGTAGATGTAATGGGGACGAGACGGTCCCTTAAGTAACCTGGACCCATGTCATGTAGGGCTTTAACCAACACCTTGAATTGGACCCGGAAGCAAACTGGCACCCAATGCAGTTTGCGGAGCAAGGGAGTAATATGTGCTGATCTTGAAGCACCTCAAATCACCTGCGCTGCTGCATTCTGGGCCAGCTGTAGCTTCTGGATACTCTTCAAGGGTAGCCCCATGTAGAGCGCATTACAGTAGTCTATATGGGAGATGACCAGGGTATGAGTGACCGTTCAAAGGGCCTCTCGCTCCAGGAAGGGGCGTAACTGGCGCACAACACGAAGTTGCACAAAGGCCCTCCTGGCCACGGCTGCCACCTGCTCTTTGAGCAGGAGTGCTGAGTCCAAGAGGATCCCCAAGTTACGCACCGGGTCTGTCTGGGGCAGTGCAACCCCATGCAGAACCAAAGATGGCATGGCTATTATGTCTCCTTTTCTCCAGACTGAACATCTCAAGTTTCTTCAACTTATCATTGTAGGGCGTGTCCTCAGGCCCTTGTATCATCTTCTCTGAACCCTCTCTAATCTGTTAATATCTTTCTGGATAAAAGCATGGTTAGTATTGAATGGGAGACTACCTAGAAATTCACCAGACTAGGAAGTTAAAAAGCATCCTAGAACACAATGACAAATCACTTCCATACTGTTGTATACTTATCTTTGTTTTTTAGGACAAGTGGTGCACCCAGCCATGGTTAGTTAAGGATATATGTGACCCGTGTTCATTCATTCAGTCAAGAATAGTTATGTAAAAGTCATGGGAAAACATGACGTGTGAATCAGGTTGCTCTGACTGAAAACATCTGACTCACTAAGTGTCTTCAGAAATACCACTCTCCCTTCATGAAGATTCTCAAGTCCTCTTGTCCTCTGGGGGAAAAAAAAATGCAGGATTTTTCTGGATGACTTTCATTCCTAAGCTAAAGAAGAAAATGGCTGGCTGAGTAGCTATTATGGATGGGATTCTTTTTTGAGGGTGAATGCTCAGTCTCTTCTGCTAATCACCGATGTCATATGAATTTGCAGCTTTCCACTGGTCTCATGCGGTAATGCGCCTGGGAGATAATTAGTCTTGGAAAAAATAGCTGGGTTCTAAAGACCATTTACTATTTGGAAATATGTGCCAGCAAAGTGATTCTTCTCATGCATTTCAGTATAGCTGACCTGGAAAACAGCTTTACAGTCTGTCCATCGGGGGGTCTCCTACCCATCTCCCCGTGTACACATCAGCTGCAGGGTTTTGTGAAAAGGTGAAAGGTCCCCTGCGCAAGCTCCAAGTCACGTCGGACCCTTTGGGGGGATGCCGCTTTCACTACGTTTTCTTGGCAGACTATAGTGGGGTGGTCTGCCATTGCCTTCCCCGGTCGTCACCTTCCCCAGCAAGCCAGGTGCTCGTTTTACTGACCTTGGAAGGATGGAAGGCTGAGTCGACCTGAGCCGGCTACCCAAGGGAGAATCCAGCTACCGCTGGGATCGAACTCGGGTCGTGGGGAGAGTTTCGGTTGCAATCCTGCCGCCTGTCACTCTGTGCCACGCGAGGCTGTCACAAGGTTTTGTAGCCACGTCCTTTCATTACCGCACTCATAAAGTCTAGTTCTTTGGTGCACCATCAGCTGTCACACTTTAGAACTTGCTTTGTGGACATCTACAGTATGTTCCTGATGTGGGGACCCAGTAAAACTAATCTTAACTCTTACCCACCACTTTCCAAACGGTGGTTTCCCTAACCCTTATCCTAACCCAGTTTTCTGGATGTGCAAAACAAAAAACCCTCACCCAACATGAGCCAACATTGCTGGGTTTGGACCACACACTTGATGAAGATGTGGCTAGTTTGTGGCTCGCTGTGTTGTGTGAATACGGAAACTGTCAGGCCCTTTCTCCATTTGTGGTTGAACTGGGGGCAGTCATGTTAAACCAGGTCTCTTCACAACTTGGCTTCCCTTTGTGAATTATGACTAAGATTCCTGCACCAGGCAAGAGGTTGGACTAGATGACCTCCAAGGTGTCTTCTGACCCTTCCATTCTGTGTGTGTGTGTTTTCCATTCCAGGTTTCCTTTGGAAGTGAATGCAGCTCGTTGAATAAAATGAGGTCCTCCCTAAACTAAGGCTCATCCTATGACTGCATTTGTATTACACACTAAACTAGAATGGGGCTGTTTGATTTTGGCTTAATGTATAGTCCAAACCCAACCACTGTGCTCTGTAAACCCTGATTTATGGCCTAAGTCAACATGTGGATCCAGCATATTAAAAGGGTTCAAGCTGGAATGGGACACTTATTTACAGCTAGAAGCTTTGTTGTTGTTTAATTGGTTGGCCATTGGTTGTGAAGGAGAACAGAACTTGAATATTAGGCTTCTCCATTTTTTAAAATAGGTTCAAATAAAATGTAACCCTTTTAGAGGTTTTACATGCCTATTGGATAAAGATGGGGAAGAACCTGGGTTCAGGTCCACCCTCAGCCATGGAAATTTTCAGGGTGACTTTGGGGCCCTCATTTTCATTCAATCTCAGCTAGTCCTGGGGTTGTTGGTGTGGGGAGATCCCAATGGAAGCTACTATGAGCTTCTGGAAAAATTGTGGGATAAAGATCTAACAGATAAATAACTTACTATTTCACATGTCATTTACACAAAACAAAGCAGCTGGCGGCCCCAGAAGAAGTTTAGAAATAATGGGATGATGGGGTGGAGAGGGAGAGGTTTTGAAATCTAGTTATGGGTAAAGGCAATGGCATAGATTGATATGTGACTTGGATATTGTCTGCTAAGAAAACCTCTTTCCACAAATTACTACATTTCCCCTTCCCTTCCCCATCCATTCACCAACTTCCCTTCCCTTCCCTTCCCTCCCCAAGCTTTGTGTGATTACTAGCCCTTCTTCTCTGTTTTATGCTCACAATGGTGGAGAGCTAGTGACTGGCCCAAGGTCGTCCATGAGCATCCATGGCTTGGGGTGGGGTGGGGCTAGAATAGGTTTGCTCTAATCCCTTCACCACCTATGTTTCCATCAGCCATCAGTGTAGCAAATAAATACTACACAGAAGCCCTGTTCTTACAAAGGGGTTACCCCAATCTTGCAAGGAAGAGCTGCATTGAGGTTCATTCCAAGAACTGTTATTCCAGACACCTCTGCATTAAAAGTAAAATTGGCTCAGAATGAGCAGCTGGTCCTAGATGTAAGTCATTTTTATGTCAAACCCTTGGCAAGTAATTGCTTTAAAAGCCTACTTTATTGCAGGCTCATGGTTTAATCTAGCTGCCGACGTGAGCCACATTGGGAATGGATGCAGGGAGTATCCAACAAGCCTAAACTGGCTTCTCTATGGTTTACATGTATTTAACTTTCTTCCCAAGAACAAATCCTCATTCCAGTTTTCATACTTCAGTCAGCACATGATATTAGAACAATGTCATGTTTCCTGTTCTCCCTCTGCCCAGCCTAAAATTTCCACAGATCATTATTTCATACTGTGGCTTAAATAAGGGGAAATGTATATATACATTTTATACATATATACATACTCACAAGCACACATGATGCATTCGCTAGGATTGTTTAGTACAATGAAAATCAGCCTACCAGATGCTACATTAAAGGGTTTTTTTACTGCGCACATATCTGGAATACAAATGTGGCCCCACTGATGGAAAAACACCTGCCTAAATTGATGTTTGCGGTGTTTCTGCTGCAAAACACTGGCTTTTACGGGAAGATAAATGCATTATAAATCCTGCAGGAAACTCTAGTGGAGGAGGACAAGGGTATAGACAGTGTCAGCTACAGCTTGCTTGTTGTTTATTCGTTTAGTCGCTTTTGACTCTCTGTGACTTCATGGACCAGCCCACGCCAGAGCTTCCTGTCGGTCATCAACACCCCCAGCTCCCCCAGGGACGAGTCCGTCACCTCTAGAATATCATCCATCCACCTTGCCCTTGGTCGGCCCCTCTTCCTTTTGCCCTCCACTCTCCCCAGCATCACCATCTTCTCCAGGGTGTCCTGTCTTCTCATTATGTGGCCAAAGTATTTCAGTTTTGCCTTTAATATCATTCCCTCAAGTGAGCAGTCTGGCTTGATTTCCTGGAGGATGGACTGGTTTGATCTTGCAGTCCAAGGCACTCTCAGAATTTTCCTCCTACACCACAGTTCAAAAGCATCGATCTTCCTTCTCTCAGCCTTCCTTATGGTCCAGCTCTACAACTTGTTATCAGTGCCTAATTACAAGTGGTTGGCTACTGAACATTGGATGGGCTCATATGAAATTACCTTTTTGATTTACTAAACAGCTTTTACTTCCCCATATGCCCAGTTTGCTTTGACTCTTGATTTTTATAAATTGCTTTAACGTTTTAAAGGCTCCCCATCTGCCTAAAAATGCGAAGTCTTTCAAGCGCTCCCCAGAGGAAACAGTAGTTGAAAATCCATAGATTTGTAGAAATTTCACAGCCATCTGCACCGACTGGCCGCTTTGGGATGAGTTGTTTGCCAAAAGTCATCTGAATGGCCAGCAGAGAGGAAATGATGCCAAGTCCCCAAAGCCACACCTGAGTTGTTGCAGAAGAGATTTGTGTGTCCCAGAACCGGACTCTGATCGTTCTCCTCTGTCCGTGGTCCTGAAATTGGATTTAGAACTGGATCAGCCTTTTTCCATCTTGCTATAATTGGTAGTGCAGAGTCCCCCATGAGGGGGAGATGGGCGGTGAATAAACGTATAAATAAATAAAATAAATAAAATAAGTATACTGATATATCAGGACAGAACCACCCACACTTAGGATTGTGGGGTGCACAGAAGAGGTAATGTTTAGATTAAAGTTACGTTTGCAGGGCAATTAATATTTTAGTAATCTGATTTTAGACTTTAAAAAAAAAACCTTTGTGTAGCATCTTTTCATAGTCTCTGTCCACCTTTCCCCTGCCTTTTCCTTTTTAATTTTCATTGTGAACCTTACTCTCAAAGGTTGCATTGTACTGTTAATACTGTTCTATGTTCCATCAATGTATGGTTTCCTTTTGGTAACTAGTTTGACATAATTAAATAAAAAAAGCTAGGGTGATATAGTGATCATGGTGCTGAATAGGCTGAGAATCCATGTTCAAGTGCAACCTTAATTGTGGGGTGACTTGGGCCCAACACCCCTCCCAGGCTTGCAGTTATGGGGATAAGATATCATAAGCACTTGGAGGAATGGTAGGTTGAAAATCTGTTACATACATGTAAATAATCACAATCATAATAGAATTCTAATCTCAGTGTTGCTTCTCTCCTTTCACCTCACTAAATGGCAGCATCTAACTGACCTTTGTTGATCATGATAAGAAAAGCAGGGCTGGGCCTGTATGGGACTTGGATCAGAGATCCCCAGGCAACCCCAGTTTTGTAGGGTAGAGGAATTAACATCTGCAAATCCATATTGTTGCCAAGACAACTACCTGGGTGATCCTAGAAGGTCACCAGAATTTAACTTTACCTTATCCTTATTTTTTTCACGTAGGGTCCTGCTCAGTCTGCAGACCACAACTCCCAGAATCCTCAGTATTGGGCCAGGAAAATGGCTGGGGAATTCTGGGAGATGCGATGAAAGCATCTGGAGGGAGAAAGGCTGAAGTGAACATTCTGAACAGACCACCATTTTGCTCTTTCTTTTTTTAAGAATACAAAATATGCTTTTAATATATGAATACCCTAGAAAAGGGAGGCTTCCCTGTTTCCAAGCAATCTTACACAAAGAACAGAAGCAGCATCCACATTCTTTAAGACCCATACGGTATTTTTCTGTGCAGTCAGCGCAGAAGCCACAAGAATAGCATTTGAAGACTTTTGTACCATCCTCCACACTGCTAGAGAAGTTTAAAAGAAAAAAAGGGGGGCGGTTAATAATGAAAGGTTGTTTATTAAAGGTTATTCCTCACCAGGACCTTTTCTGTCCTTCCTTGTAGCCTTAGCTCATCAGCAATGACCCACAACAACCTTGTCTCCATAGCAGCCACTGCTTTATATGGCCTTGGTAGATGAAATCCTACAGATTTTTTATTTTATTTTTAAAAATCCTTTTTTAAAAAAAAGTCTGGAAACCTGCCAATTTGAGTGGAGGAATGGAGGGGTTAGAGAGAAAGAGGTGCTGTTTTTCACCCTGCTTAATCCTTTTCCCTCCCTCTCATATTGGGACAGAAGAGAGAGCAGAGAAAGGAAGACAAGGGCTTCCACATGGAGTGCCAGAAAAGTCAAGATGGTGACCTTAACTGCGCAGTCAAAATCCTGGCCCTTTTTCAACCTGCATTGTGGATGCAGCACTAGTAAAAATGGATGGGGTTGGATCATGCAGTTGTGGCTGTCATCTTGACTTTTTTGACTCCCTGAGGATACCCATGGAGGAGGAAGTAGGGAACTTTATTTCCATTAACCCCTTGCTGTATGCTTATCTTTGGGTCCAGTCTGTTGTCATTTGGCTGCTGCTGTTAGACTGAGAAGTCTAGATTGCATTTTGATCTTCTGATCTATCTTCTGGTGGTTTTTTGTCCTGCATTTTATGGTTAGAAAAGTGAACAAGTGAAAATAATAATAAAAAAAAGAGGTAGAGAGGTAGAGAGAGAGAAGATGAAGAAGAAGAAGATAGAGAAGATAGAGAAGAAGATGAAAATGAAGAAGATGAAGATGAAGATTCTTCATCATCACCATTTATGGGTTGCTTGACCCATCCAAGGCAAATCTGGCTCTACCTCCCTGCCCCCTATTTATTTAATTAAATAGAACAGGAAAAAGACAGCCAAAAAGCACTCAAAAAGTCATATATGTGAGGGCTTCTCGTGCATGTATACAAGTGCATAAAGTTTTACACTATAGTTTCAATAAAGGCTGAGTGTATTTCATTATAACTGTTCATATTAATCTACATTTGTAAGCAACTTTTCCTAAATAACTAATCATCTTCTGTGACATAATTCCTTTTGGGCACTGGGCTTTTTTTTCCTGGTCTCTGGCCATAAAGTTAAGTCTCTACTTAAGTTCTAGCATCTATTCAACACAAGGTAGGAGAAGCAGAACCTCACCTTTTCCAGAGTGGTGCCCAGTTTTGTCACTTTCACACCCCAGAAAACCATTACAAGCTTTCAGATCAGGCAACTGTATGATCCTGTGCTGTGTATCTGTTAGCATGCTAGCGATTACATTTTCCCTGTTGCAATATCTAGGTAGTCTTCAGGAGCACCCCCGCAAAGGGCAGAGCATGGTAGTCTAGTCGCAATGCAAACAAAGCTTAGGAAAGTCTTGCCAATTCCATCTAACCCTCAAACTTCTTCTTTCTCTTTAGGATTGCTCTTCAGCTATCTGCTTTTGGTCTCCTAAGATGCTCAGTACATTCTCCCCATATGGCTCATAACCAGATATATAATTCTTAAAAGGATTATTTTAAGCAGATAGGATCTTTTTGATTTAAATGGATCGAAGGACAGGGCTATTTCAGTTGCACTGAACTGTATCCAGCTTCCATCTTGGCACTTTACCCACAAAAGACATAATTTTTTTCTAAGGAAGTTGAGTGGTTAATTGCTTTGAAACCTCACCTTGCAGTGGGGTTGAGAGTAAATCTGTTGGATGGGATCCTTAATTATCTTTATTCATAGGTTTCGCCCTTATTAATGGATTTCTCCCAGTCCAGTCTTCCTGAATATCTTTTGACCCTCCGATACAATCAAGCTGGTAATTGTAAGACTGTGCTGAACATCCAGCTTATGTTCTGTTCCAGGTCTCACCTTATGGCTACTGGGCACTATCCTGCAAGGAAGTTTGACATATAGGTAAAGACTGTTGGTGAGTGATCACGGGCCTGTCTGAATGGCAGAAAGTTCTGGTTTAACTCAGTATCTCTGGATAAGCCTGGGAAAGTCTCAAGACTGATATCTCTGAAAGTGACTGTTCAGCAGCGGCTGAGTTCATGCATGATGGGGAAACCATATCTCTCAACCACAGAGAAAGGAGGGAAGCTCGGGGGCATCTGCAAGTCAAGATGGGAAGGGGGACTAAAGTCACACCCTTTCTTGCATGCAGATGATGCATTCAACACACATTAAAAAGGGGTGGGACTTCAGTTGTGTAGTTGCCAGGTTGCCTGCCAGGTTGAATTTTTTTTACTGTTCCCTCCAGGCATCCCTGCAACACTCTAGGTCAGTGTTTCTCAACCTTGGCAACTTTAAGATGGGAGGACTTCAACTCCCAGAATTCCCCAGCCAGCATGCTGGCTGGGGAATTCTGGGAATTGAAGTCCTCCCATCTTAAAGTTGCCAAGGTTGAGAAACACTCTAGGATAAAACAAGGTTTGGTTAATTTGCAGCTGTGTCTTGGGTACCTTACATTACAGTTAATAATTCAGTATGATTCAACTAAGCATAGTTACATAAAGTCTGGGTTAGTGTGTTCTGCAAACACAGCCATGGTTCCACCTTGAAGGAAGCATTTCTTGTATGTCTTCGCACATGCATATGTAACAGAAAGAAGTGTTTGCCATCTTCTCCTTGGGGCCAATTTGCGTACTAAAAATAAGACTGCAACATTTCATCAATTAATCAGCCAGAAAAGCCTTTCAACAGATCTGAAAGGCAATGAGAATCCTCAGGGCAACAGTAAAGGCTTGAGCATTTGATGCCACACACACAGCTGGGTAGAGCCCAGAAGCAGCTGCGGATTTTTAAAAATTAAATCCACCAGGCTTGTTCTCCCAGACTCTCTTGCTTTCTGAAGTGAGTTTCCTTCTTTGCAGCCAGCCATGATAGGCACAACAACAGTGACATTTTAAAGAGTATGCCCATTTCCAGAAAGGCTGGCTGCAAACATTTTTGGAGATGGGGAGTCTGCAGGGTGGAGATGGAAAAAAAAAGTCCAGGTGGCAGCTATAACTACACCATTAAACCTCCACCCCTTTTTCACACAGATAAAAAAGGGACAGAACTTTGATTATTCTGTCATGGCCACCATCTTGACTTTTCTGACACCCCTCCCCCAGCAGATGCATCAGTGTGGAGTGGCCTTAAATGAAAGGCCTTCCCATTCTAGAGAATGCATGTGAGTTATGGTACAGATTTTGGACAAACTTCAGAAAGAGTGACAGAGGAATGGTTTTCTGTCACACACAGGCTGTATTCACCCAACACACCAAGCTAGGGTTTACTTAATCATGATTTGATGGATAATCATGCTTTCCTAGGTTCATGCAATAAATGAAGCCATCTGTGAGGAGTGGATTCCATCGAATCTAATCCACCCATCCCTATCTGACCAAACATTCAGAGTGAAACCATCCCAGCAAATGCCTGTCTAGTCCATCTGATGATCTTTGGTGAAGGACACCCCACCCACACTTAATTGATTGGGTCAATTATATGATTTTGGACACATTATGCGAAGACCCAGCTCTCTGGAAAAGGCTCTAATGCTGGGAAAAGTGGAAGGAAAGAGAAGAAGAGGACAACCAGCAGCAAGGTGGAGGGACTCAGTTACAGCGGTGATGGGTGCACTGTTGGAAGAGCTGAAGGGCCAGGTTAGGGATAGGTTGTCATGGAGAAAATCAATGTGGTCATAAAGTGTCAGCCTTACAAGGTAAACCAGACAGGAAACACAACCAGATGAGCTAATTCTACTTTATTGTAAGCTTACATTAACAGAATCTTGCAAATCTGAAAGTACTTCTCTCCCCTGTCCCCTTTACAGCCCTAAAACTAGGGAGGGTCCCTTCTGAGCCTCTTGCCCCACCCACATTCCTGCTGCAGGCTCAGCTGCCTTTTCTCTGACCATTCCCTTGGCTGCATCTCATTGCCGTGTCTCCCAAGGTCATTCCAGCATACCATTACATCAAGAGTCAACAAAGACTTGATGGCACATAATCAAATCTATTGTCTGATATCTCTCCCCATTCTTTTTCTCTTAAGAATTTTGGAATTAACCATCATTCCTTTAACCTTTAACCATTGTTCTTCCACACCTTAGAATTCCTAATAACCTAATGGTGGTTTTAGAATAGCTTTCTTTATAATGTATTTTTGTTCTCCTTCTCAGGTTACCAATAGACCCTTGTGCATTGATAAAACTCTGCAAAAAAGCAATCTTGACGTGGTATATACCTTAGCATTGTATACAGGGGTTTTATCTATACCTAGTCATCCAGAATTAAAACTCTACACAAAATGCATCTTTCATATCATTGTACATATGCTCCTGATTCTCATTCAATGGCTACCTATAGCTGTCCTCCATGATAGTGCTGAAGATTTTGTAAGGAGGAAAGCTAGGCTGCAGATTTATTAAATAAATGACAAGTTATATAAGAAATATCTTTATGCAGCTGTCTCAGAAATATAAACTATGTTTAATTTGTACACGTATCCACGCACCTCACTAGTACAGGGTTACTCAGCCAGGGTTCTGTGGCACCCTAGGGTCCCCCGAGAGTTTCATGGGAGATCACAATTTATTTTTAAAAAAAATTCAAATTCGGGCAACTTCATGTTAAAGAAGTAAGTTTCATTCTTTATGTTTAGTTTAAGAACACTGTTAGTGCATACAGACAGGCCTACCCATGAAATGAATATATAATAGTTTTGTATCTTCTGGCCTCTGTCTGAGCCTGAATGTGCAGGGGTTTCCTGAGGCCTGGCAAATATTTCAAGGGTTCCTCCAGGGTCAAAGGGTTGAGAAAGGCTGATGTCCTAACAGCCAGGAACCACGCTGAGACAAGGAACAGGTCTCTAGTGTTTTATAACAGAAAATCCTACATAACAGAAAATCCTAACAAACTGAAGAAGCGTGGGAAAAACCCAGACATATAAACCCCAAAGACTAAGGTGGCCCGATCTGTGTCTCTTTGAATGGATACCTAATTCCTCAGTACTATGCACGCGCTTTACAGCCTGGATGGGAGCCCCCTGCTCACCATCCTCACTCATGACATCTGCACTACTATATAATTTTTTGGCATGCAGCTTTCCCAAGTTCTTAGTATTTCTATAATCTTATGTACACTTTCCCCAAATGTATACTATTACGTGCAATACAATAGACAACTCCATGAAAGAGTTCTCGGGAAATATTTTCAGACAGACACTAGTAGATTCTACAAATGGCATGCCTGTTCTTGTGGCAATGGATTCCATTCTGGCAGCTCACACTGAAAAAAGAAAGTATGCCTCAAGGTATCCTGGCTGAGGAGAGATCAAAGTGCTGCTGCCTGTGTCAACTGTGGAATAATTTGGATTTTCAAAACAACAAAAGCTACCATATGGAGGAGGAGGCTGCAATTTTGCCTTAAAGCAAAATTAACTGACCTAAAAATATCCCATACTTTGAAGGTGGCTTGCTGGCCCAGACACGTTAATGGATGCAGAAGAGAGGTGGGATCTCCTTCTTATAGACACCTCTTGGAAATTCTGCAAATGTATCTTCGATTCACAGCAAATTACTAGGTATGGATTTTCACAAAAGATATACGTATACCTGGTCTATTTCTTGCCCATGTTACGGTAAGGTGTTCAGAGAAGCATCTTACTGCTTGTTCAAAGTGCTTTGATGTTGGACAGCTCCAAAATGCCAATTTCTCTCAATCTTTTTTCCAGAAAAAATATCAGTTATTTCCCCTTCATTGCAAGCAAGAGGAAAGACCATTCCAAAGAGATGATTTTCCAATTTGAAAAAAACACTATCCTCCCTCCATGGTCAGATTTGTTTCCAGAAAACAAAATCATCTTTTTCTTTGAAGTTACATGTGTTTGCTGCTGGAAATGAGATGCCGGGCTACCTGAGTCCTAGGTTCTGATGTTGTCCCTGTTATTTCTTTGCATCTAAAAGCCAGATCGCTTGTTACATTCAGTGACATTTGCTTAAGCCAAGAGTGAAGAATGTAAAGTCCTCATGATGTTTCTGGATTTCCATCAACCCCAGCCCATGGGTCCAATAGGCTGTCCTACAATAGGATGTGTCCAGATATAATCAAGTGACATCTGGAGGTCATAACAGGGTCCTAGAAAAGACCAGTTGGACATAAGGAGACAAACTGGACTGCTACTGAGCAACGTACTGCAATTATATGGGGTGCCATGTCTGTGGGCTTTTAAACATAGACATCCATCTGCCCTTAAAGAACTAATTCTACTTTCCTTGTCCTCCAGGAGTGATGCTCTGGGTGAAGTTCCTGATGGCTAAAAAGTGTTTGACAATATTCTGTATGACTGTGAGTGAGATCCAGTCACTACAGTTGGCATTTTTTTTAGCCATTTTATATATCTTTGCCTTCAGGGTAGCTTGTGGTTACACAATGAGAAGATTAGATCTGGCATCTACTTTTAAGGTAGAGAACAATCTTCTGACAGTGATGGGATAGCTGCCTTTCTGCAATAGTTGCGGTGATAACAATCCCATCTATCTAAAGTGGAACTTGCAATTATGTCACTTCCTAAAAGATAACTTCACTAATATCACTATATCTGGTAAGCAAAATGGTTGTTCACCTGTTGTTTCCTAAAGGGCAAAGCATAGATTCCTTTTTCTTATTTGTAGGTAGGCAATCATTTGCCCATTATGAAAGAATACATAGTTGGCCACTTTTTTGCTACGTGTTCTCTTAGATTGAGGTGAAAGCAGAGGAGAATATGTGACTTCTGTTGTTGTTTAGGTTATCCTTCTGAGAAAAAGAAGCTTATTCAACTTGTTTGCCAATTCAGCAGTGAGATGGATGGATGGATGGATGGATGGATGGCAGGCAGCAGGCTGGCAGATTTTGCAGAGTTCTGGTCAAAACCCATTCTTTCTTTGTACTGAAAACCCATTTTCATATAGACACACCATTTGAAACACCGCAGAAGGGAAGGAAAGAGTTGTCTGGCCACTGCCACAGTTCATGATGGAAAAAATGGGGATGAATTTTGCTTAACTGGTCCCTCTAAATTGTTAAATGTAAGAGGTTTCTCCAAGCTTAGTATGTTGTGTGTAGCCTACCAAAGTCATCTATAAATCCAGAGAATCTGATAGCACCTTTTTGGACTAACACATTTTATTCAAAGACATCAGCTTTCATGAGCTTATGTCTTTGGATAAAATTTGCAATTAAAAAAAATGAACCAAATAAAAGATTCTCCCAGACATCTTCTGATTTTTGGATACTATAGACCAGCCTTTCTCTACCTTTTGACCCTAGAGGAACCCTTGAAATATTTTTTTAGGCCTCGGGGAAGGAACCCCTGCACAGTCAGGCTCAAAGATAGGCCAGAAGTTACCAAATTATTATATTCGTTTCATGGGTAGGCCTGTCTAGATGCATTAACAGTTCTTCAGCTAAAAACAAAGAACGAAACATACCTCTTTAATGTGAAGTTGCCCGAATTTGAAATATTTTTTAAAATAAACCATGAACTCCCAGGGAGCCCTTCATGACCTCTCATGGAACCCTAGGCTTCCACTGAACTCTGGTGGAGAAACCCTGCCATAGACTAACATGGGTCTCCTCCCTCTGTGACTACAAAGTTATCTATAGAAGCCTTGAAAAGAAAAAAATGGTTTCCTCTTCTGAAGCAGATAGAAAGGTCTGGTGGAAGGGAGGGTGATGTTCAAGTAAATCAATATCTTCTGCCTTCAGGCATTCGCAAATTCCTAAAGCCTCGGGACTTTAGCTAGACAGAGAACTCTCTTTGCAATTAAGGAAGCAATACTGCTGGGATTTTTTTAAAAATGGTCCTTGTGAGATCAATTATTTGAAAGCTGTGAAGGTTACACTTTCTAGAGCAGTCTTGAATATGACCTTGATCTTCAGGAAAGCAAAAGACATGGTTGATATTGCATTCACGGCTTATCTAGGAAACTGGGAACCAAAGCATGTCTCTCCCCCTCAACTTTAGGCAAAATTTTGCCCTGTAACAGCAGGCCAAGGACTTTGAAGAAGTAGGATAGGAAGAGTATTGATGCTTTTGAACTTTGGTGTTGGAGAAGACTCCTGAGAATACTGTGGACAGCCAAGAAAACAAACCGATGGATCATCAAACAAATCAACCCAGAGTTCTCACTCAAGGCACAGATGATCAGGCTCAAATGATCCTACTTTGGACACATGCTCTCTGGAGAAGGCTCTAATGCTGGGAAAGGTGGAAGGAAAGAAAAGTAGAGGACAACCAGCAGCAAGGTGGAGGGACTCGGTTACAATGGTGATGAGTCCGCCATTGGAAGACCTGAAGGACCAGGTTGGGGACAGATCACCATGGAGAAAAAAATCTCTGTGTGGTTGCTAAGAGTTGACACCAACTTGATGGCACATAATCAATCAACAGCAGGCCTGCTTTGCATCTTCCAACCCCCTCCCTGTGTCTTCCAGATGAATGTGTGAAGGTTTCTCATTGAGGAACATAGGGATAATTGAAAGTGGTCTTTAATCCTGAACAGGAGTAGCTTTTTCATCAGCCAAGGATGCAACAGTTTGCAGTGCAACCCTCTGGAAGGAGGCCCATTTAGCTCCAGGAGTTACACACAGGTAAATCAATAGATTGGAAAGGACAACCTATGGACTCCCTGACTCCCAGCAGAACCACCTCTTATAATTCCTGTTTTTGGCATGCTTGAGAGCATCCCTCTGGGTGCGCATGTGTACGTACATATGCTGTGGGGCAGTTCTCCTTCCCCACCAAATAGAATTCCATTCCATTCTGGTTTTGGAGAGTGATCTTGCTGATGGAGAGACAGAGCCCCAAAGCCCTTTAGATAATTTCTTTCCAACACTGTTGAGTTGGAAAGAATAAAAAATGGAAGGGAAAAAAAGGGGGAAGCAGCACTTACCTGTCTATATCCCCTTTCAGTCTCCCCACTTTTTATTTTTTGCACCTGAGAGCGAGAAGGGATTCTAATCTGACCTTCTGGCTCTGATCATACACCTTGCTTATTTAACTGGGTTATCTGGAATTATCCTTTTCTTTCTGGAGTTCACACAAGGCATGGAATCGTAAAGTGATCAAAGGAGCCAGCTTCACATAATGCCTGAAGCTTTTATATATATACATATATACATATATACATATATATATATATATATAATACAATACCCACATTTAAAGCAGATTGAATTTAAATTTAAGATACTTTCACCAGTTAGGAAGCTCTATCTTGGTTTTGGTTGTTCCCATCTGTGAAATGGGCACAGAATCAGTCTACCTTGGAAAGTTGCTCTGAAAAAAAAAATTAACAAGTGAGCCTTCTCTTACCCATTTTATTAAAAAAAGGAATAAAAACTATTTGTCCTCTCTCCTTTCCCCATTTGTAAAATTCCAGTTTGGAGGTTTAATTTGGGAATGGCAAATTTTATACTCTTGAATCAGTTTGTACTGAAAAACAAAACTGATTGTCTTGGAGCCAGACGCCTCTTAATCGGGTGAAGAGAAGTTGGTCTATGGATGTCTGCATCAGCGGGAGACCTTAATGCCATGCCAATTTAATTTAAATTAAGTTGCTGGAATCAAGAATTGTGATTTTCAGCAAGGCTTTCTCCAGGAAGACTTGACATGGTAGATGCAAGATATTAAAAGATAATTATATCAAACTGGCTTTCTGAACTTAAAAGAGATACTGCAGGTTCATATGCTGAACATGTTAATTTAAAATAAATGGGAAGAAGAAGAAGAAATGTTTCAAGGGGAAGAAAGTGTTATTAGCCTTTTCTGTGTGTGTATTAAGCTTGTGCTGAGAGGTTCATATAACTAGTAGGGGTTTGCAGGTGCCTTTCTAAATTTCTAAATATCAAGAAGAAAAGGTACATGGACAATGAGCTAGTTTTCCCACCACATAACAAAGCAGACACCCCATACAAGCATCCTATGTAATGCACCATAATCTAGGGATGAAACACCAATGTACTCTGATGATGCTCACTAAAAATGATCCTTGGCCATGTTGGGATGTGGATTCGGTACTCATGACTTCTGGGTTCTTATTCCTGGCTAAATGGTTTTGTTTACCAGGAATACCTTGGAAAGTTCTTCCAATGTTGCAAGACCTGGGCTTTAAGGTTTAGCATGTTGCATGAACCTTGCCACCATATCCCCATGTGTCAAAACTCTGCCCTAGAGACACACCCTAGCTTGGGCGATTCCCTCCCGGATCTTGCAGGGTTCAAAAGATGATGGGCATTTTTTGAAAGACTGTGTCTTATGAATATCCAGCAGCAATTCTGCATGCCTAGTAGAAACCCACTCATTTTGTTAAGATTCTTTTTTTTTAATGTGCCCTTTAGCCTCTAACAGAGATGAGAGATGAATGAGAGGCAACTCAATCCAACAGGCACACCATAAAAAGAAATCAAATGCTTAGAATCCATTGAGCAAAGTAGACCAACCACCAGCCAACTTAATAGGTTCCCTTGGAGATGGAGTTGTGCCATTCTTTTGTCTTTCTGCTTTATTTTCCTCTTCTCAAATGTTTTTCCAGATGCCTAAGATGTTTTGCTGCTTGAAACATAGGAGGGCTTTTGGCATCCCACAACCCTCACAGCCTATGGTTAGAAACTGTCTGAATTAGAAAGCAGGGATGGGAGTTTGCTTTGATATAGGCTGCCTGTAGCCAAGCACAAGGAAGTCTCATTACGCCAAGCTACGTGACCCCTTTGCTTCTAAAGCTGAAGTTGAGTGGCTGGGTGGCGATGAAGCCTCATTCAGCAGTTGTAGTAGTAGGAATAAGCTTCTGGGCATGTACAGAAGCCGCCTCTTGTTCGATTGCTGATAGCTTGATAGAGTGGAAAGAATGCACAGACAGAGAAAGCTTAAAGTTTGGAGTATAATTTTTCTAAGAGCCTACTCTCGAGGCCAGGGCTTGCAGTGAAAGGAATGGTGAAGATAAGCCTTATATAACACGGCGATAGAAATGCCAGAATTATTGAAGTTATAGCTAAGAGCCTAGAGCATGCTTTCCTCCATTATGGAGAGAGAGAGAGTCAGGTAAGTACCTGAACTGCTGTACAGGTCAAAGGCAGAAGAAAAAGATTGACTTGAGAGAAGAGGAAAGTGTTGAAAGCCCTGGAAATATCTCTCCACCTCCCAATTAGGAGGAGCATTACATAAAGGCTTGTAAAGTCTTTTAGACAAGGAATGGTGATTGAAGTGGAGAGAGTTGAACTGTCTTTTATCTATTGACCTTGGTGGTCAGTGAAAGTACAGAGAAACTGGGCATGCAAAGTTGAATCCCAACATTTCTAACAGTTGGTGTTATCTAAGGAGGCTTGGAGGCAGGGGTGTTATCCAACTGGTTTATGTGCTCCAGTTGTTAAATTCTTTTGGCTGTTCCTGGGCTTATTCCTGAGGAACATCATGGTGGGTCCTGGCACTGAGCCTGCACACCTCCTTCAAGTAATGCTGTGCTTTCTGAGCTGCTAGTCCATCTTGTGTGTGTGTGTGTGTGTGTATACACATACATACATACACACCCATGTCTATTTCACTGTCTTTCGGCTCTTGGGCAGTCAAGATGAATTATCATCAAAACTAGTTGCTACTTCATTTACTTAGTAATAGCCCTGCTTTAAATAGCATGTAGAACTTTGGGGAGGCTGAGTGACTCATCATGGCCAGGCCAAACCACCTCATAGGCCTGCTAGAATTTGAATTTTCCTCCAGATAGCATCGGAGAAGAGCAGGTGGTCTTGGGAGATGCCAGGCAGATCATGTGGCCTCAACAATCCTGTTCAGCCTTTGCGTCTTCAGGCAGATACTTCCCTCTGTCAAATGTGTTCTTTCCACAGGTGATCTGGGGTTCATGCATCATGCTAAGGCATAAAGAGGATGTTGAGTGAATCTGGCCACTGTGGCTTATGAACCATAATTTATAGCTTAGCGCAAGGGTGGGCAATGAAGCGCCTACGGTCACTGTGACATCCCCAGACGACTCTGTAAAGCTCCAATATTCAATCAGAAAATTGTCATTTCAGCATCCTCTTGTTCAGTTCTATGAGCTTTCTGGCAGGATCCTGAAATTTTAGGTTTTCATTTGTATATACATTCACACACACACAGTCTCTCTCTCTCTCTCACACACACACACACAAACGTCTGTCTGTGTCAGACCTGTCTGTCTGTCTGTCTGTCTGTCTAGCTATCTAGCTATCTGATTATATGAGGAAGCCTGAAAGATTGATAATGCCTGAATCGGTGTGTTCTGGGAACCTTGTCAATTGTATTTGCTCAGTAAACCATGATTAAGTAAGGCATGGTTTAAGCCAGGCAGGAGGGGGTCCCAACATGAGTCAGCTTGAGGACCACACCTAGTTTGAGGCAAAGCTTAAAGGGGACTTTGCATCAATAATGCTTCAACTGAAGTCTTCCACCAAAGAGAAGCTGGCCCCTTACTAGGCAGCATATCGAAAGCCCCGCTCCAAGAGTGGGGGTGGCCATCACACATTTTCAGTGACCTTGGCAGTTTTAAGGAGTGAAAGGGGTGCCAGAAGCATTTACAAGGCTGAAGATGCCCATTTTGCTCCATAACTCCTGCAAAAAAACCAAAAACTCCGAAGAGGGTCAAAGTCAAAGGTAGGAAAAGAAATCCTGGTGGGCTAACTCAGTTTGGGGGTAACCTTTTTTGCCACAGATGATCTCTGATCCCAGATGTTCTTTCTTATACTAGAAACCAAGGGCTTAGTCTACCCATGCTTGAAAGAGGAAGAATTACACTTGCAATGTGCATCCTAGGAACAGTGATAAAGTCAACTATTGCTGTGTCCCTTGCTGAGCCAATTATGACATATTGGGAAGAGGCTAGTAGGCCTACATTGATGCTTATCAGGCTGGCTGTGGCTTCAATGCTTCTGGACACCTGACCAGGTCATTGAGACATCCCCAAGTTGCAGCCTTTAGGGCTATCTTTTATTGATTTATCTCTCCCTCTATGACCAGTGTCCTCCTCGCTTCTGCAGACAGTTGCTCCAAACTTTTACATGGGGTGATTAATTCCTGACACCATTCAGCCTGTAAGAACAAGCCCAGAGGTAAAGCAAATTAGTGGCTCTTTAATGTGTCATAATGGTTGGCATAAAAGATGTCCTCAGATGCTCTTGAGGTCTCTTGTGGAAGCAGCAAGCGACAACGTATTTAGCAAATTAATTAGAAGACCTAAAATATGATATCCAGAGAGGCCTTGCTTGGCTTTTCAAGATTAAAGATTTGTACTGGGGGTGGGGGCTGATGTGAACCCGGCCCACTCCATTCCAACCAGCTACCTTGTTTTAAGCAGAGCAGCTCTGCGAGCATGCAAAGTAGCCCCTTTTCTTGAGCAAAATGCTAGTAAGGGGCCAGCTTCTCTTTGGTGGAAGACTTCAGTTGAAGCATTATTGATGCAAAGTCCCCTTTAAGCTTTGCCCAATTCCAGTCTGCATAGCTGTGGTTCACACAACACCCTTACCTGAACTGACCTCTTTTCTAGGTTGTGCAATACAGTGATTTGTAAACCAACCAAAAGGTTTAGATTCCCTTAGTACATTAAGCCATTAAAAAACCTGTTCCAAGGATACTTATTCCAAGGGTAAGACTAGTCAAGTTGAGTGATTGTGCAAATGATGGTGGTAGGTTTGTCATTGACCTGATTGAGTTGTATACAGCCATCCTTTTTCTTCCCACCACCATCCTGGTTCCACCAAAGATCATTGACAAGTGTGATCAGTGCTGTTGCTGTACTATGTTCCAGCCTGAAATCCACCCAAAAAGGATCAGGATAATCCATGTCCTCCAGCATCTTCTGAAGGTGCAATCTGGCCACCTTCCCAACACTGTTTCCTAAGGAGGGAAGGTTGGAGACTGGATGGAAGTGGTCCAGCAGTGGCTTCTTGAGGAGGTATGACATGGCCTCCTTCAAGGCAGGCTGAGCCAAGCCCTCACTCAAGGACGTCCTCATCGCTGCATGGACCCAGCTCTTGTGCTTTATGAACTCACACATCAACCTCCTTGAGCTGTACAAAGAAAGGGAGACGTAAGGAGGGCCCTGTAAATCAAACCAAACTCTGTGCTCATGTACTGACCCTGGGTATTGACATGTTACTCTGTTTTCACAGATATTGTTTGGGATTGCACAAAAACTTGCTTACTAGCTACATTTACATGTTGTACAAAGATTGGTTAGTTAGCACACTGGGTATCCCAAGCCTGTTTTATTCATATATGGCATGATGAATTGTATGAATCCAGGATCTAAGTTAAACATATTGTGAGAATTCAGTCTTCCTGTGATTTATTGCCCTATGCAACTACCCCCTACTAGCTTGAGGTAGCTGGCACACGCACTGACTGGTTGGCCATATATCTACCACATGCAGGTAACTAAGAGAATTTCACTGAACCCTAATTCATGGTGGTGACTGGGATTATGAGACATTTCCGACATGCAGGTGTTCCCAAATGTAATTTGACCAGAAAGGTACTTCCAAATATGTAGTTCTAACTCTGCAACTTTCCCTTAATGTCTTCCAAAAATAGTTTGGTTATGGAGGTTTGAGCTGAGACCAATGGACCATACCAGAAATCTGCACACAATGTATTTCTCTTAGATCCTTGGATATAGTAGGCATTACATTCCGGAGCCAGCCAAAGGCCAAATTATGGTACCAATTAAGTAATTTGAAACAGATTATAAATACAGAACAGAGGGGTGGATTGGATCCCAAAGCAGCTGAGATCATCTCTGCAGAGTCCTCATATTTTAGACCTACCAATTGTTTTCTCCATGCAGGTCCTTCTTCCATTGTCTTTCTCTGATGAAACAGCTTTGGAGAAATTTGGCATTTTTTACCAGCCTTCCGTGTGCGGTAAGCAAAACCTGATCTGCTAATTGATGGGCTGACGTTATGGTTTTGGCCAATGCTTAAGCTGTAATGGGGACAGTTAACTGAGTACTCCTCCTCCTCTTGCTGGGAAGGAATGGTGGGAAATCATGCATCTGACCAGCCAGTAGCTACCAAGTATCACTTTCTCACAGAGGAAATATAGCATCATTTTTTTTAATTCATTAATTTATGATAAAGAAAAGCATGTGCTTTGACAGTTGCGAGGCCGACACTATAATTTCTCCTTAAAGAGGGTGGCTATCTCAAAGAATAAATAAGACTAAAGGTATTAAAACAGCCTGTGAATCAAAACAGAACAGCACCCTGGCCTTGACTAACATATGCTAATGAGGCCAACACAATGGAGCAAGCATTCGCCCAACTAAACAGGCAGGAGAACCCCCCAATTTAGCCGGGCTAGCTTGCCACATTGGAAGCCTTTGTTGGATCCTTTCCACATCTAAGCCAGGTTGTTATTGGCCTTGGCTTTGCTTGTTACATGTAAATTATACCACTGTGGTTTGTAATCCATGGTTTATGGCACAGGAGGCAACATGTACTATAGCAGGTGTTGCTGAACTACAACTCCCAGCAGACATCACCATTTGTCATGCTTCCTAGGGATGCTTGGAGTGGTAGGTGAGCACCGTCTGCTCTGCTATGTGTTGCCTGTCCATGATTTCTAGTACAGGGCAGGGCCAGACAACTGTGTTTTGGGCCAAGGGTCCCCGTTCTTTTTTAAAAATGGCTTCTTTGCACACCCATTTTGGACCATTCTTTGTGTAAAAACAGCAAACATTGTGTTACTGAAAATGGGTGATTGTGCATGTTTCTCCATGGACTCTTAAAAACCTAGAATTGGAAAGTTCTACTTGGTTTCTCCAATAACCCATCATTAAACAAAGCTTGGTGTTGCACGTATGTGAGCCCAGTCTTGGTGTTTTTCCTCAGAGATGGTGTCCTGGAACATTGACCCTACTGAGTTAGGTTCTTTCTGTTGACGGGCTGCCAAATCTTGTGTGGGTGGCCCCATGTCAGCCCCTCAAGGTAGATCAGACTAGGAAACCAATGTCATATAGGTCAGTACTACTTTTATTGTAAAGCTATAGTAACAGAGTCAGGCAAGTCTGAATGCTCTTCCCCTTCGATCCCTTTATCTTTGTGTGAACTAGGGAGAGGCTTGTCTTAGACGTTTACACACATTACATTCTTGCCCCAGACTCAGATCCCCTTTATCTGACCATTGCCTTAGTAGCAGCTCTTCCTACTGAACCTCAAGGCCATTTCCTCTTCCTTATACAACCCACCTCTCTTGGCATAGTGAGGAGGACCCCAAGGAGGAAGAACAGCTGAGCTGCAAGGAAGCCGAGTCCTGTGACCCCGCACATCCACTTCCAGTAAAACCTGGGCTGTATTACTTTCATACACAGGACCTGAAGACAGGCCCATCTCCACTCCTCACCAACTAGATAATGCCTGCTTGCTCTTTACAATCCCACCTGTTGCAGGAGAACGTATTAGCTTCTCCTTTGTTATTTTAACAGGGTAGTGATTTAATAATTGCAAATCAGAGCATAGGCCTGGCACGGCGGGTGGCAGGAAAATGGATAGCCGTATTTTTTAAAGAAGGAAATTAGGAGTAAATAAAGAGGGCATTAGCATATCTCTTGTAGAAAATGGAGTGCAGTAGTAAAGTTGCCACACTTTTTTTCTTTGCTTGTCATTATTAAGGTAAGCTATGCTTGGGTGGCCACACACAGTGGCACCCCTATGCCTGTCCTTGTGTATAATTTATTTTCATTGGAGCATTAACCTTTGGCATGTAACAGCATCCATCCATTAAATCTCAGGACATCAAGGTGGGAGGGAGGGAAGCAGCACCCACTTGGGGTGTTTTAGTACCACCAAATGAAGCTGGTGTCACTTCACAGCAAAGATCCTTGGGTCACCGTTCTCCTCTCCTAGTGAACCATGGCAGATTGAAGGTTCATATCTGTCAGCCTTGCGAGGTAGTCCAGACAAGAAGCACACCCAGAAGCACTATCTTTATTGCAGGGCTACATTAAGAGAATCTTGCAAGTCTGAAAGTACATCTTCCCACCGCTCGCCTTTACAGTCCAAGAAACTAGGGAGGGTCCCTTCTGAGACATTTGCCACTCCCTCATTCCTTATGTGGGCTCAGCTGACTCTTATCCGACCATTGCCTAGTCTGCAGCCTTTCCTCCTGTCTCCCAGGGTCATTCCCACAGACCATTACATCTTAGTGCTGCCAAGTGTTGGCAGGTAAGATGAGGTCAAGCTGACATTTCTTTACCTAGTTTTACCTTTGGTTCCAACCCTGGGTGACAATTCAACCACTGGGTGGTAAGAAATGGTCATTTCAGTGGAGTACCAGCCTTAATGATAGTAGAAATAGTAGCAGTGACAACTCTAGGCCCTTTCCTCCAAAGTGGTACTATCTGTGAGAGAGAAAGGCACAGTTTTTTTGCCATCCCCTTTGGTGCTTTAAGTTAAAGCTTGGGCTGTTGTGATTTCCTTGCCAACAATACTATTGCTTTGCACCGTGTTCATCTAGTTTGGTGTTTTTCAAACTTGGGGAATTTAAGATGGGTGGACTTCAAGTCCCAGAATTCCCCAGCCAGCATGGAATTCTGGGAGCTGAAGTCCACCCATCTTAAAGTCCCCAGTTTGAAAAACATCGATCTAGTTCTTAAAGCAAAGCAATTACTGCATCATATAAGGAATGAGTTTTTAGCCAGCTTCTTGCAAAGCCTGATGCTGATTAGGGCTGAGAAGGAGTAACTGGCCCAAGGTCACATAGCTCACTTCTATGCCTAAGGCAGGACTAGAAGCTGGGTCTCCCCACTCCTGGTTCAGCCCCTTCCCCTCTACATTTGATTGGCCCTTGGGCTGAGGGGGAGGGACTGGCCCAAAGTCAGCCAATGAGGTTCTGTGGCTGACGGGGGACTAAAACCTGGGTCTCCCCACTCCTGGTTCAGCCCCTTCCCCTCTACATTTGATTGGCCCTTTGGCTGAGGGGGAGGGACTGGCCCAAAGTCAGCCAATGAGGTTCTGTGGCTGACGGGGGACTAAAACCTGGGTCTCCCCACTCCTGGTTCAGCCCCTTCCCCTCTACATTTGATTGGCCCTTGGGCTGAGGGGGAGGGACTGGCCCAAAGTCAGCCAATGAGGTTCTGTGGCTGACGGGGGACTAAAACCTGGGTCTCCCACTCCTGGTCCAGCATCTTCACCCCTACACCACCCTGGCTCTCAGTGGACCCCCACAATCACTTCTCGTGCTTTGAATTAAAATTCCAGCCATTGCAGAATTGGTCGCCTCTTTCTTTTCTTCCGGTCACTGTGGGCGCTTTGCACTAAATTAGAACTCCAGCAAGTATGGCTTCCTTTCCTGTCCCTTCATTTCCAGCATTTCAAATTAAAACTCCTTCATCCATCACAGCTTGAAGTCACAGGATCAGCAGAAACGGAGGGCCAGAAGGGAAAGAAGACAGAAGACCTGTCTCCTGCCCTCTTTACGGGCCTCATGATAACCTTTCAAACAAAACAAAACGTGAGACCACTGCAAAGTTGCTCAATTCTTCCTGTTGTGTATTTTGAAGTGGTGAACCGGCTGGACACTACTTCCTGCCCTAGTGAAAATTAAATGCCCACCTCTTTATTTTGTACCAGTGGTTCAAAGAGCAGAGGAAGCTGCATATCTATGTAGTCCAAATTGTAGCAACAAATATTTCCAATAGTTTCACTGAATGGGAATGTTAAGATTCGGAGGGTACATCTACCTAGTTCAGCTCTCCAGGTTGTGGGAGGGAGGGAGGGAGGGAAGGAAGGAAGGAAGGAAGGAAGGAAGGAAGGAAGGAAGGAAGGAGTCTAGCTATATGTATTCAAGGAAGAGGAAGGAAGGAAGGAAGGAAGGAAGGAAGGAAGGAAGGAAGGAAGGAAGGAAGGAAGGAAGGAAGGAGTCTAGCTATATGTATTCAAGGAAGGAAGGAAGGAAAGCAAGGAAGGAAGGAAGGAAGGAAGGAGTCTAGCTATATGTATTCAAGGAAGGAAGGAAGGAAGGAAAGGAAGGAAGGAAGGAGTCTAGCTATATGTATTCAAGGAAGGAAGGAAGGAAGGAAGGAAGGAAGGAAGGAAGGAAGGAAGGAAGGAAGGAAAGCAAGGAAGGAAGGAAGGAAGGAAGGAAGGAAGGAAGGAAGGAAGGAAGGAAGGAGTCTAGCTATATGTATTCAAGGAAGGAAGGAAGGAAGGAAGGAAGGAAGGAGTCTAGCTATATGTATTGAAGGAAGGAAGGAAGGAAGGAAGGCAAGGAAGGAAGGAAGGAAGGAAGGAGTCTAGCTATATGTATTCAAGGAAGGAAGGAAGGAAGGAAGGAAGGAAGGAAGGAAGGAAGGAAGGAAGGAAGGAAGGAAGGAAGGAAGGAAGGAAGGAGTCTAGCTATATGTATTCAAGGAAGGAAGGAAGGAAGGAAGGAAGGAAGGTAGTCTAGCTATATGTATTCAAGGAAGGAAGGAAGGAAGGAAGGAAGGAAGGAAGGAAGGAAAGCAAGGAAGGAAGGAAGGAAGGAAGGAAGGAGTCTAGCTATATGTATTCAAGGAAGGAAGGAAAGAAGGAAGGAAGGAAGGAAGGAAGGAGTCTAGCTATATGTATTCAAGGAAGGAAGGAAGGAAGGAAGGAAAGCAAGGAAGGAAGGAAGGAAGGAAGGAGTCTAGCTATTGTATTCAAGGAAGGAAGGAAGGAAGGAAGGAAGGAAGGAAGGAAGGAGTCTAGCTATATGTATTCAAGGAAGGAAGGAAGGAAGGAAGGAGTCTAGCTATATGTATTCAAGGAAGGAAGGAAGGAAGGAAGGAAGGAAGGAAGGAAGGAAGGAAGGAAGGAAGGAAGGAAGGAAGGAGTCCAGCTATATGTATTCAAGGAAGGAAGGAAGGAAGGAAGGAAGGAAGGAAGGAAGGAAGGAGTCTAGCTATATTCAAGGAAGGAAGGAAGGAAGGAAGGAAGGAAGGAGGAAGGAAGGAGATAGTTGATGGAGCATAGAATACAGTCCCAGGGAAAGCAAAATCTTTGCAGTGAAGCATTGAACAATTGGACCTCTCAGCTTTGTTAGTAGCCATAACTCACAAAGAAGGAAGAAATCTTCTTATATCTCCATAAATCTCCATAAATCTCCAAGACAGGAATCTTCTCATGAGTCACAGCTTGCATATGGCTGAGATCCTACTTCCAAACAAAGTAAAGGATGAAGCATGGAGAAGGAACTAACAAGAAATAGCCAACTAGAGAACTGTCTAGGAGAACTAGCCAACTAGGGATAAGCCTATTGTAAGGATAATTTTCCTCTTCTCTTCCTTATAAGAAGATCAGCCTTAAAAAAAACAACACCCACCCACTCTTTCAGGAATTCCAAAATATTGTAGCTTGGGCTTCCTCTCTTTGCAGGTACTGGCAAAACTGAGTTCCTCTTCCTAGTTAGTCCTTTCTAGTTAATCTGTGGCTTAGTATAGCATGTTACAAAGTATTTCTGGGCCAGGAGCTTGCAATCCTAAACACATTTTCTGGGAAGAAACTTCCATTAAATCCCTTCAATTTATTTAAGTCTAAAGGTGCACAAGATGGGGCTGCCTAGCAAAAGAAAAAAGGAGAGGAAAAGAAAAGGAAAAAAAAAACCCAGCCTTTTCTTTCAGCAAGCTGCCCTTTATAATTGCAAGCACTTTTAAAATTCTTCTCCACTCACAAAAAAGCTCCTTTGCATTAAGACTCCATCCTGCTTTGTCTCTCCTGCAAGAGGGCAAACAGGGCTGTTGTCTCATAACGAGAGGGCCAAGTTATCTTCCTCTAGAGATAATTACTTGGGAGATAATTAAATCCAAAAAAAAAAAGGCAGTTGAAACATCTGTGACTTATTTCTTGCTGCTGTGTTTCTTCTTGTTGTTCTTTAAATATGTATATTGTAAGTGCCCTTCCCTCTTCCCCATCTTTGAATCATACAATCAATGTAAGAGTGAGACAATTGCCACTCTGTACAGGACTTGGAATTTCCTCTTGTCCGGCAGATCGTCATCTGTGCCATTCAGCGCCTTCTGTTTTCAAGAAGTACTTCGAGCGCTCTTGAAAGAGAAGTTGATTTCTTCTTGTTTTGGGCCAACTTGATTGCACTTCAGATATACAGGATATTCCATCAAGTGAACCAGGCTGCAAATTGTTGCAAGTGAGGAGTTTACAAAACATTGCATCGTGAAAGGATCGGACTCTGGAATGAGGTGTTTTGAGGCTTCCAAAAGCAGAAACGTGGGAGATGTGGAATGTGCCAGATTTTGAAATCACTTTCAGAACACTCAGCATTGTCCCACTGGGGGTTGGTCCATCCTCTGAAGAGGCATTTTGTACAATTTCACATCCCATCCCTGCCTCGTCTTTGCATCGCTTCTAAGATCGTAAACTTCATGCTGTGTGGTGTCTACTGATTATGTTTATAAAACCAGATTTCCACCTCCCTCCCCAGCTGATGAATCAGGTGACATTTCTCTTGCAATAACCGTTACATGCAATCATTGTCATAGGTGATAATCTGAGTTGAACTGGCTTGATTAACAGCTATTGAAATACTTTTTAGAAATCTCAGAATGGCTTCTATAAAACAATAGATATGATGGGCTTCACACTCCAATCAAGATGGTTTCCTGTAGTAAATGTTATAATTGCGGCATCTACATGTTCCAGAACTGTAGAAAAAAAAAGAAAAAAGAGATCTAACTGAAGAAAGTGAAAACCCTGTGAAGCAAAGGGCTCCATTTCCTAAAATAGTTTTAGAAATGTTCCTTACTGCACCAGGAGTTAAAGAAAAGTTAGAGAGGCCTGAAGGAGTGGAATAGAGAGGAATGCTCTTTTCCAGATAATGTGAGAGATGTAAACTCTGAATTAAAATTAGGGAAGAATTTTTGGGGCTGCATTTCCAAGGGACCTTCTCCTTTAGAGGGAATTTACCAGCATGAGTCATACCCTAGTGTATCAGTGAAGATTCTCAGTCACCCGGGTGGAATTGTCTGTAGGTTGAGCCATGGCAACTGGATTTCTTCCTTTTTGGTAGAAATGTTTCACTGCTTGTCCAAGCAGCTTCTTCAGTCTGGGCAAAGGTCGGTGAGGGGACCCCATATATGTCTTCCAGGGTGGCTGCATTGTCCCTGCACCTGAGTGGCTGTCGATTGTGCCACGGAGGTGTGGATTGTCCTTGGGATGTCTTACCCCTAGATCCTTTGTTCATCCCCATGTGGATCGTTAAGAGTGGCCTTCCTGGTGGTCTTGATCTTCCTGGGGACCGATGAAAGAGCAGCATGAAAAATGGGGGACAAGTTGTGTCTGAGGCCTCCGCCTCTATTGATACAGCCACCCTGGAAGACCTATATGGGGTCCCCTCACCAACCTTTGCCCAGACTGAAGAAGCTGCTTGGACAAGCAGCGAAACGTTTCAACCAAAAAGGAAGAAATCCAGTTTCCAGGACTCAACCTACAGACATACCCTAGTGTAGTGTTTCTCAACCCCGGCAACTTTAAGGTTTGTGGATTTCAACTCTCAGAATTCCCCAGCCAGCCTTGCTGGCTGAGGAATTCTGGGAGTTGAAGTCCACACACCTTAAAGTTGCCGAGGTTGAGAAACACTGCCCTAGTGGGTAAAAGTAAGTAAAATATGGCAAATTGTTCCTCTATTTCTACTATTCCTCTCTCTCTGCCCTTTTCTTTCTCTCTTTTTCAGGACTGTCCACAGGGTGTGGTAAAAAAGTCCAGTGTGGCCACAATGGAGCCATCAAAGCTTTGCCTGTTTTTTTGTGCGATGCCTTGTGGCCATCATCTGGATGTTTTTGGCTGTACCTTGTTGGCATTCCTGCTCCTTCCACCATCCTTTCTCTCCACCACCTTCTTTTTTTCTCCAGAGACTATCTTGCCAGTAAGAGAGGTTTTGCTCCCTCACTGTCCGGGAGTCCCCTTCTCACCTCAGCAGACTGTCAGAAAAAAAAGCTTTCTGGCATCCATACTGATCATTTGTGCAAGAAGTTTCAAATTCGGTTGAGAGTTTTAGGTTGACCGTTCTAATCAGGAGGATCGCTCATGTCTAAATTTGCCCCCAGGCTCATTCACACATCATCTGAAAATCTGCAACTGGGGCAGCAGAATCCCAGTTGCTGCTGCTTTTACGCCAGAGAAGATGTAAAGTGATCAGAGCTTGGTGTTAGTGGAGTTCGCCAAGCCACTGAGTTTGGGACAGCTGATGACACATGTTCATTAGAAGGGCTCATTGAGCATTGAATAAAAAGGTAACAATGCAAAATCTGGAACTGATGAACTCCTGGCTGCCTTTTTAGCTCCGTAACTGCAGTGGTGGGGAGGCAGGAGACAAAAAGACAGTGAAAGAATTAAATACTCAATAAGCTATTTTTTCCCCCAGATACACACAGTCGTAAATTTTAAATGGCTTCCTCTTGTTGAAAGCAGCTTTAAAACCCTTCTTAATCCTTCTGCATTGGAAAAGCCTCCCTACTCTTGCAGGCTTTTATTTCTGAATTCCAAATCATCAGAGAAAAATAAAGGTGGTAGTTATTTCCAATGAGGCCTGTCCCCTTGGATGATTTTTAATAGGGTGTCTGACTACGCTAGTCAAATTAATAATCCTTGGACTTTATTGGGTCCAGTTAATGCCCCTTTGACATAAAAAGTCTATTCCATCTGTACAGGAGGCATCAGAGGAGTGCATGACACACTTCAGTCTTGCAAAGGGACATAGGCATAATATTGAAACACAGCAGCCAAGATTTTTAAAAAGATGAGAAAGAAAAGAGAAGCACATTTGCAAATGCTTTGCCTAAGAGAAATATTCCCCAAATACAGTACTGCCACTGCCTTTTTCCAGATTTTCTTTCTTTTTTTTTGACCTCCAAGTCAACCCCTCAGCCCAGAAATTTTTCTTTAGTCTCCTAGCCAAGTTCTAACCAGGACTGCCCTAATTTAGAAATCTGATGATTGCTACTCCATCAGAAAGATTAGCCATGTTTGGAGTCCATCTTTGCTATGGTGAAGATGCTTCTAATGGAACATAGGTGGGGATCTGGCTGAGCACAACCATAAGCCTTTGAGGGTGAAACTGGTTTTTTGGCCATTCATATTCAATGCGATAGGAAAGAAATGGCCTTTTCTGCCTATTTTTTAAATCAAAAATTACCGAAATTCTCACAGGAAGGCGATTCTTGCACCCTGGTTAGTGAAGAGCCAATTACCTTATGCTAAGCCATGGTCTACTGCATGAACTGCTATTGATTTGGTTCTACCCACACGTCACACAAAACCGTAACCCATAATTTCCAAAATAATGATGCCCAAGTCCATACATAATGAAACAAATCAGATTATGGTTGAATATACAGTAATGTGTGCATCTAGCCAGAATATTTGGTTTTGCAGAATCATCTGATCAGTGAACTTGATAAATGGTCTTTGAGATGCTACTTGAATCTGGAACTGAATACCAGCTTTGATGCTCCACGCCTAACTATTGCTTGGTTAGTATTGGGGGAGAACAAAGCCTTGTCTGAATGGATTGCCTTGGAGGAGGGAATTCCCCATTATTCCCCGAATGTCCATGAATCAGAGAGGGCATAACTGTGACAGTTAAAGCCTTGGGGTGATGACTTCATTAGTGTCACTTAATTCCCTTTGTTTGGTAGCCTCACGACACAAATGGGGCAAACATAATGATGTCATTACCCAAAAGGGAACAAGTAATGTCAATTTATGCAAATGCTATCATTTGCATCATTTGTGCTGTGTGCATTTGTGCAAAAGTATGCCGTTGCGCAAATGATGCAAATGATGGCATTTGCATAAATTGACATTACTGGTGCCCATTTGTGTAGTAACATCATCATGTTTGCCCCATTTGTGTAATAACGCAAAAGCGAAGGAAATCGCTGGGGAGTTTGCACATAAAATCCCTTGCACTGAGGTCTAGTAACTTGAGGCTTCACTGTAAGGAGACAATGTACATTTCCCTTCATTTGCCAGGCAGTTCTTGGCAAAAAAACAAACAAACCTGGCCAAGTTTTATCAGTAATCTTCCCATAATTTTTTCACCAGAATCATCCAACTGACTAGCTCATCCAGAAATCATCTCAAACTAGCATTTCTAAGAGGACGTCCTGGGCTCATTTGGCTAACTTAATTAACACAGCATTTATTAGAGGATTTTATTGACTCTTAAGCTTTACCACAACACTTCATCATCACAATTAGCTTACTTTTTTTTTCTTTGCTTACTGTAAGCTGTGGATACACAACATGCTCTAGTCTCATTTTAGCTTAGCACGTTGAGACAAATCTTTCTACCTACTTAGTTTACAGTTCAACCTGTTTCAGGAAATAGTTGCAATTAACTCAATCTCAGCTCAGTTAAACATAGGCAAACAATGTGTGCAAACATAGCCAGTTTGAACAAGAGTAGGCATTATTATGGGTTTGCTTAGAAATCAGGTTAACAAGACTCCTTGGCCCTAATCAAGGTACGAGGTCAGAAGGAAACTTCATAGGTGGTTGGAAATGGACCCTAAACATCACTGAAAAAGTTAGCAAATCACTAGATGCTGAGGATGTCAAGAAGAGACTCTGCTTGAGGAAAAAAGCCACATCAGTTTAGTGACAGTGGAGCAAAAAATTCAGTGCCATTTGTCTTTCAGCAGTGACTTTTTTCAAGAAGTGACAATTGGAGATGTAACATCAAGCTGAAGAGATCCATTCATCAGAGAACAGAGGTATCCACTGAAGAGAGGGACAGTGATTTGGAAGTGGGGTCCAAGTGACTGGTTTGGATCCCTAATACCAGTTTTTGTGGGATCTGAGTCTCTGGGGCATGGGATATTTGATTTTATGAAGATGTGGAGCCATCATACAGTGATATGATGAAGTCAAAGCAGAGTGACATTAATGTTTCTTGGTCTCATTCTAACGTTGGTGTGTGGTTATGGGTGTGCATCCATCCATCCATCCATCCATCCATCCATCCATCCATCCATCCATCCTCTTCAAAACCAGCTAAAAAGAGGTTGTAGGAAAATCCCAATAACTCATGATTTTGGGATTTCACCCTTTCAGCTCCACACTTGGAGGTCAATTACTTTCTGCAAAGAATGTGTAGCTTAGCTCCTCCCAAAGCATGTGTCTTCTCAAAAAGATGGTGAAGTGGGTACATCCTTTAGAATATTGTTATTAATAAGCATTCTTAGGGGGCCATCTTCCCCCTTCCCTTGTGTATCTAATACAAATCTCTCTCTGAAACCTAGCCTTGGCATGGAAGAATGTATAATGGCCCAAGATGTGGTCAAACCAGGTGATGCTGCAACCTTATTGCTTCTAGGATGGTCTATTAGTCTACCCAGAACTTTAGAGTAACAAGTTTTTGCAGCCATAGCCTTTGTATTTTTAGATCAAGGTTAGTGGGAAAGTTATGCCTTTCCACTTCACCATCCAATAATTATTCTTCTGCATTTCAGTTTTCTCTTAGGAGGACCCATAGTGGCCAAATGTTTTAGCTGAAAGGGCGTTGTCCTGTGATAGACCAGTTTTACTTGTCATGTGGCCTTTTGTTGTTGTTTATTCGTTTAGTCGCTTCCGACTCTTCGTGACTTCATGGACCAGCCCACGCCAGAGCTTCCTGTCGGTCGTCAACACCCCCAGCTCCCCCAGGGACGATTCCGTCACCTCCAGAATATCATCCATCCACCTTGCCCTTGGTCGGCCCCTCTTCCTTTTGCCCTCCACTCTCCCCAGCATCAGCATCTTCTCCAGGGTGTCCTGTCTTCTCATTGTGTGGCCAAAGTATTTCAGTTTTGCCTTTAATATCATTCCCTCAAGTGAGCAGTCTGGCTTTATTTCCTGGAGGATGGACTGGTTGGATCTTCTTGCAGTCCAAGGCACTCTCAGAATTTTCCTCCAACACCACAGTTCAAAAGCATCGATCTTCCTTCGCTCAGCCTTCCTTATGGTCCAGCTCTCGCAGCCATATGTTACTACGGGGAGGCTTAGAATAGGTCTGGAAGAGGAATAAGGCATATTAAATACAAAGAAGAGGGTTGGATCTCTTTTCTGTCAAAATCCCTGTCAAAATGGGATCTAGCCATGGCTAGAGAAGGACTGCCACCTGCCCATTTTGATCTAGAATTTCAGTTTCAGCTCGAAGCGTGTTTCAGCTAGATGTACATTTTTAGTGTACATCTGGGTGAAGCTACTTTGAAAAAAATTTTGGAATGTTGTGGGTGTTTGCTTTTATTATAGAAGAACATGTAAGGCATGTTGAATTGAAGGATGGTGAGATTGATTGATTGATTGATTAGATTTACACTCCACCTTTCTACTGTCAAAGCACACAGCAAGGGGAGTTAAATTGAGTGAAATGGGTAAACAAAGAATAGAGGGGAAATGCATGTATGTGAAATTTACCTTTTAAGAAGCATAGGTTGGGGAAACTATAGAGGAAAAGAAGGGTCTGTTGGTGGTTGGCAAGAGAGTTGTATAGGGGGAAAATGCGTATTTATTTACTTTAGTTTAAATGTTTTGTCCACTCTTCATGCAATGCATTTCTTGGTGCAGGAGATGTGTGTGTGTGTGTGTGTGTGTGTGTGAGAGAGAGAATGAATGTAATGTAATGAAACGGAATGCACAAATAGCCTCGATCGGATGGCCATCTACCCTATCCTGCACTCTCAAAGACGAATAAAAAAAGTCTAGCAAATTTGGCTTAGGGTTTATTACTAGGGTTTATTTCCTGAGAAATAGAGGCCAGATAGGTGTTTTCTAAACACCTTCTGCCTGATGAAGGTTAAAGGAAGATCTATCCAGGATAGGACAGGTTTCGGATGTAGCTAAAAAGTCCTTTTGCTGAGGATCACAATAGTTGGGACAGTCTATATAGGATGAAGTTTACAGAATTAGACCCTTTGTCCCACTTTTAGTGACTAAGGGAGGCATGGTGTTCAACTCCCAGAACTCCCCGGCCTTCATGGCCCTGGCTGAGATTTCTGGGAGTTGCCCAGGTTGGGAAACAGTGAATTAGACTGAAGGGGACATGACAGTAACGTGGATGACATTTCCATTGATCTGCACATCTGGATCTTCCCATCAGCAGGATATATCATTCTCTCCTCCTTAGCATTTTGATTGCCTCCTAGAAGGCCATCCAGGGTCCTCCAGCTTCTAGGGTCTAAAATTCCCATAATGCTGGGAACAGAAGTCACACTTGGTGGGCACCAGGTTGTCTGTCCCCAGGCTGAGGACATCATCTTTTCTCCTAACACATATTTTTAAAAAGCCCCTAAGGAACTAGATTCCCTCAGGCAGATTGCAGGGGGGTGGGGAATTACACAGGGAAAAATGTCATTAGTGTATATCACAGAAGTAATATTGAACCTGAGACGACAAGCTACAATAATATGACACATTATTCCCATACTGCCTGAGGTTTATATATGCTACTGTCACTTTTATACGTTCTCCACCACCAGTAATTTTCTCTCAATCTAATTTTTATTTCCCCAAGGGTTTGCCAAGGTTAAAGTGCTAGAAAACCAATGACTGTTCGCTTGCCAAAGGGCGATAAATTAAGTTAACCGTCGTTGGGTGGCTAGCTTCTGACTGGGCAGGGCTATTTATATGTAAATAAGCATAAGGATGCTGATGGGCATATATGTAAATTTTAACAGCCTGTTTCTCCTGCACAAGATGGTTAAAAGTTGGGTATTTAGAACTCGGTTGAGTCTCTGGTTTCCTAAACAAAAACTGGTTCATTCTCCCCACTCCCTCAACATTTAAGATTCTTGGCTACAACCAGACTTTCTTCTTTTTAATATCACTATCGCCAACCTCTGAACCTCATTAGATATTTATTTATTATGACTGTATGAATGTTCACTTTGGAAATGCAATTCAAAGGCAATTTGATCAATCTGGTTCAAATTTCTGAAGTAACGTGTAGAATTGAGTTGGACACCAACCAATTGATTTGGCCCTGATTTGGAGAATCAATGGACTTTTGTTCAAACCTCGTTTTTCTGAATGGATTTGATTTGAAACCCCAAATCAGATTGATTTTGGGCCTCAGGTTGGAAACTGATTGAATTGAAATTTGGATGAGATCTTGAATGCATCATTTCCCCTTAGTACTTTTATTCAGCTGGGATCTTTGAGCTTAAAAGCCATAAAAACAAGCCCAAAGGTCTGTCACCTAAGAAGGGCTCACTCATCATTTTGCACACCCCCTCCTGTATTGAAAGGGTAAGGGATAAGGTTACAGAAATCTCAGCATCTCAATTACTTTCACTTTAGAACCCACTTTAACTTTTGGTTTGTTAGGATGGAGAGTTTTTTGATCTTTTCCTAACTGGTTTTTGTGAACTGGCAAGATGGCTGCTCTCTTCCCAGATAACTAAGAAATGTGCAGATGGTTGCTTACCAACCATTCAGCTATTTCTCTATCAGACATTACATTGTGTCAGTGACTCAGTAGCTGCATTCAGACTACACACCAAGCCTTGTTACCGAACTAACCAATTTTATGGATTTGCACAATTCATTGAACCATAAGCTAACCAAATCACATGCTAAGCCACAAAGCTACCTATTTTAAGGTATTGCTAACCAAGATTAGCCTGTTGCACAAATGTACCTGCTAGGTCTTTATGCAACTTGGTTAAATAAGTTGTGCGAACACATGCGACATAAGACAGTTTCTTATATAATTAAGAATTTTTGGATTAGGAATTTTTTGGAATTTTTGGTTTACAGATACACCATTACAAAAGCACTGTTCCCAACTAATCATATTTCACTGAGTCCCCGGTGTCCCCCAGCCAGCCACATTTCACTACAGCCTTCAAACAAGGTAGAAATGTGATGATCAAGCTGGGCTCAAGATGTCACCCATTCTCGTTCATGGAATCCTATGGAGGACCAGTGGCCAAAAGCTGGGGGCCACATGCAACTTCTTTGTGGAAGACAAAGGCCAAATGTCCAAGGTGCTGTTGTACAATGCTTGGGCTGGAGATTTGTTTATTCTTGGTTGTGGATCAGTTCCCTGACTTTTTTTTAAAGGCAAGTCTGTTTTAGAATTTGAACTACAGTTTTCATTTTATTTCCAGGCTCAGAAAGGTGGCAAATCTGGTTTAGGACAATTCTGGTCAAAAGGGGTTCTGGAAGGCACAAAATAGTGACACAGAAGTGTCACATGGTCCAGAAATCTACCAGTCTGCTATAGCATCCTATTTTCTGTTATTTCTCCCTTCTGTAGAATTGACCGTAATATTTATAAAAAACAACAGAATAATGAAGCTAAGTCTCATTCATATTCCACTGCATTTCTCTCTGTCACATTTGCTTCTTCTGATGTATGCTTAATCACAATTAAGCCATTGGTATAACAATTCAATTTCTACATGAATTTTGCCCCAAGCCTGCATGGCAAAAGATTTTTTCTGCTGATTCACATAGAGCAGTGTGAAGGCTTTTTAATCACAGGCATATTTTTGTAACCCTTATTAGGAAGACAGAAATAAATGATTGTCTCACAATTGCAATTTCTGGTTTGAGCTTTTTTTTCCCCCCCAAGTGAATGCTTGTAGTTGAATGGAACATCTTGGGCAATAGATAAACAATGATTGGAGACATTTTTCCTCCATGGGTTTCCTGTAGGTCTTTCTGAATCCTTGAAGAGAAGGCAATGGGGAAGGAGAAATCTTTTTCCCAAGCTAAGCTGACTGACTTTTAGTAGTTTTCTGCAGTTTTGATAAGACTTATGGGAACCTTCCCCAAAGGGTGAATATAAACAACCATTCTCAAAATGTGAAGTTCACTTATATAGGAAGAATCTCATAGTGCAAGGCACTCAGCTGAGGAATTATCATTCTTTCCTTCATTTCTTTCAAAGAGTAACATGGGGGGTGGCAGACAGGGAAAGGGTTGTGGTAGAAGATACACATTAAAGGAATCTGAGCTGACAATGATCAATTTGGCCTGGGATCTTAGATAACTGGTAGCTAGCTCAATGGAAATGGTCAAGCCAGAGTGCAGCTGCTGTTTGAAAAATAAATTCCCTCCTAGGGAATCCATCAGAAATATGTATTCTGTTTTTATCAAGGTTTAGTGTGGCCATATTTGATATATAGTGCGCAACGGTGGGCACTGCACCTCAAAAAGGATGCTATAGACGTGGAAACGGTGTGGCCAGAAGCTTTGAAAAGATGGTAGCTCTTCTATAGGATGGACTACATTAGGACACTGAGGAGATGCATTTTAGCCTAGAACAAAGATGGTTAAGAGGTGACATGATTGAGGTGGGAGTACTTAAGATGTTGGACTAACGTAGGAAGACCCAGGTTCTCAGTTCCCTGGGTGACTTTGGACTATTCACCATCTCTCACGGCAATGTATCTCACAGGGTTGCTGGTATGGAAAAAAGGTGCAGAAGGAGTGATGTGATGGAGGGAGGGAGGGAGGGAGGGGCAGGAAGGGTAGTTACTTTGGAAAGCTGATGTGGTATAGTAGTTAAAGAATTGGACCAGGAGTGAAGAAACTGAGGTTCAAGTCCACCTTGCCCATGGAAGCTCCCTGTGTAATGTTGGGCCAAGCATTTTTCCTCAGCCCAACCTACCTCACAAGCTTGTTGTGGGTTATAATAAGAGGAGGCAACACCATATACACCACCTGAACAAAGGGTGGGATAGAAATCAAATAAATAAAATCTTGCCCGGTGCAGGGAATATGGAGAAAGGGGTTTCTATTTCTCTCAAATGAGTCAACTTTTGAAACTAAAAGTAGGGAGGTTGAAAACCAGGACAAAGAAGCCACCTTGACTATGGAACTTCCTGTCAATGGATATGGTGATGGCCACCAAGTTAGATTATTTTAAAAGGGAGGGGACAGATGCATGGTCTTAGGGTCGTGCTAAGTACTGGTGTAATGGTGTGCCCATCCCTTTGTTCATGCTTGTAAGCTTCTGGGATATGTTTAGTTGGCTTTGAGATGTTGCAGAACCCTGGACTAGATAGATTCTTGACCCAATCCAACAGATTTCTTCTTCTGTTTTCTTAGGAGTGGACAACTTCCAAACAAAATACCATTTCTGAATTGTTTTTCCTACGTGGTATTGAAATGTCTGGGTTTTTCATGTCAGTAATGCAGACTCCCTGTAATGCTAGCCCTTCATCAAATTCTACTTTGATTAGCAAGGGTCCTTCTTCCCCACAACCATCGGGAGCTTTTAGAGAAAGTGCATTAGGAATGTTCAACTTGGTGTCTTGCCTTAAATGCACATCTCCTGGCGGGATCACAGCTGGCTGGGCAGAGCAGGTGACTTTTCCATTAAAACTCACCTCATAGCAGCCATGCTAATACACAAAACAGCTTGGGAGCATCGATTTCCTGGAATGTTCCTCTTCACTTTATGAAAGAGTGGAGTTTTGACAGGGCAACGATGCACTTCCTTCCTAACAGCCTCCTAATGAAATACAAAGAGTCGTCGTCTCATGCTAAGCCACTGCAAGGGTCCCAAAGCCCTCTCCTCATTGATGCAGATCAACTTTCCTTTGTCTTGAATCCAGGGATGGGGAAGAAATTCACATGGGTTGTGTTTAAAGGCCAACGCATCTGATCCACAGTACAGGATGTGTGGAACTTAAGGCTTATCTTCACTGCTGCTCTTTTCCGGACATTGAGAAGCAATTTGCTATCCCACCCAATGCATGCAGATTTGGATATATTAAGAAAGAGCATGGATCAATATGCTGGCTTAGCAGAAATGGCTCAGAAAACCTCTGTTCAGGAAAAAAAAATCAGATGAGATCTTGTCTGCTTCTAAGCACTTGCTCTCAACTTTTCATACTCTTTGTATTATTTTTAGTTGGGGGGATTATGATGTTACATGCCCCTTTAATCATTCTGTAGATCAGGGTTTCTCAACCAGGGTTCCGTGAGAGGTCACTGGGGGTTCCCTGGGAGATCACAATTTATTTAAAAAATTATTTCAAATCCTGGCAACTTCACATTAGATAGGTAAGTTTCATTCTTTATTTTTTGTTTTAATGCGTATACAGGTCTACCCATGAAACAAATATAATCATTTTGTAACTTCTGGCCTATATTTGAACCTGAATGTCCAAGGGTTCTCCGGGGCCTGAAAAATATTTCAAGGGTTCCTCCAAGGTCAAAAGGTTGAGAAAGGCTGCTGTAGATGTTTTCATAGTTTGTCACACTATGTAAGCCATCAAGAATTGTTAGATCGCAGCAGGTAAACATTTAATAAATGAATAAAGGCTAATTTTGAATTGGTTTCAGAGAAGATTTTGGGATTGAGATCGGCTTGGTTGGTCTAACAAAGGGAAGTGTGATTTTGTTTTTATTTTCTTGACTTCCAGTGGTTTTTGCTGCCTTGGTCTCCTCCTGGATTGTCTGGATTAGGGAATATGAGGTCTGGCTTTACAGTGGATTCATTTCCATCGCTTAAGTAAATTTCAGATGGTGTTGCTTGGAAACAGTTGCTCCTTGAAAAAGATGTTACAATATGCTGTCACTCAGGACTCTGTTCTGCTTCCTGGGCTTTTCAATATCTATGTGAAATTGCTGAAAGAGATCTTTGGAAAATTTGGAGCTGGGTGCCATTGGGAAGTGCTGACACCCACATGTGTTTCTATGTAATTGTAAGAGCTGGATCTTAAACTGATTAAGATTCTGGACACTGTTACATAAATGCAAGTTTCTTTGTTATCAGTTAAGAGACCCAACCCCTTGCAGATCTCAAGAAGGGTCCAACCTAATATGTGTTGAGCTATATTGGTTCTAAATAGGAATTACCTTCGTTGCTGAAATTCTTGTCACCGAATCTTTGTCTTCTCAATAAACCTTGCTAAAGAAGACACTGTGAAAATCATGCTTGGAATCATTAGAACTAGTAAGACTGCATTCTTTATATCAAAGGCCATTTCGAAGAGGACAGACTATTTAGATCAGATTGGGGTTAACTGTAGGGGTGACAATTTATTATGAATTTGTTCTATTGTTTTCTTTGTATTTACCTCTATACTTGTATAGGTTTTATACTTGTGATATGGTCAAAAGACTAAATCAATAAAGATTCTGTTCTGTTCTGTTCTATTCTATTCTATTCTATTCTATTCTATTCTAAATCCACTCAGTTAGATGAAAGAGAATATTCAGAGAAGTTCTCCTTGATGACCTGCCCATATTTACATGTGATTAATACTCTCCCTGGCTTCCACACATCCATTCGATCTCAAGACATCAGGAAGAAACTCATTTTCCAAGAGCATGTTCTTTCATCACTAAAGGGGTATCTTGTTTTTGAGAAACTGTTGGCAAATTTCTTCTTCCTCCAGAGAGATTTTGGAAAAAGCATGCACTTCCTTTCGGAAGACGACTGGAAAACATGTTGGAAGATTGGAAAACCTGTTGAAAACCTGGGCTACTGGCTGCAGCAGTGTATAAATGTAACGAAGCATCTCCTACTGAATTGTTCCTCTTGCCTCTTTGCAAATGGTGTGCCTTATAAATGTTTAGGAGCTTTTCAGGAATCAAAGACAAGGAACGTTGGGTGTGTGTGGAAAGGGCTAGTAACTCATCCCTGAGTGAAAAGATTTAATTAAATTTCCAACAAAATAATTAGCGTGGTTATCTCAAAAGGCTGCTTCCAATCAATGCGGTTCTGAGGCCAAAATGAGAGTTCACACTGTCACTGAAGATCAAAGACTTCAAAGAACGAGGCCGAGAAATGAAACTTCTTTCAACTCTTGGGGGAAGCAGATGGAAGCGCCGGTGACTTTCTGCCTTGGGGTCCCCATCTCCAAATTGATTTGACTCTGAAAAGACCCCGTGGGAGGCTTTAAAATGGTAATTTTACATTCTCATTAATGATACAGCATGGGACCGTACCTCTTTTCTCTAAATTATAATCCATTACGGAAAAGAAGGAAGTGGAAACAAAACTGGGATCTTTGGAGGTTCATTTAAGTGTTGACATCATGTCTTTCTCTCTGCCTGCCTGTCTCTCTTCCTTCTTAGCATTGATTGAAGGAGCAGCTGGGTCAAAGACAAGACTTCTACAGTTTGACCTTTTGGCCAAACCTAGGTGTCATTCCCAGTTTTGCACAAGTGTGGAAGTAGGGCAGGATCTGTTGAGATGAAGAAGGGAAAGAGGGAGAGGAAGAAGAGGAGGATGCTTCTAGTTCACATGGATTCAAGGAAACGGTTAAATGATTTTTAGCTGATGGCAGGTTTTCCTCTGCCATCAGTTAAATTTTCCTCTGCTGAAATGTCTGTCTAAAGGGCAAAATATGAAAAAAACTCAACTTGTACAAATGCCTTTTGAATTATTTTATTTAATTGTTTATTTTAATCTTTAGTTGTACCTAATGTCTGCATGTGAGCTTTCTGCCCCAGGCATGTTGTTTACAATGTTGCTTGTGTGCATGGAACTATATGCACAATGCACTAACTTGGGCTAGAATGGGGTCGTGTCGCTTGTGGTTCAGCCCATTGTGGAAATCCAGCCTTTGGGTTAGCGTGTCCTGTGAAACAGGCCAACACATTAAGCCATAATATACCAGTCGCTTATTGGTCTGGGTGCAACATGAGAGCTGAACATAACTGGACACGGTTTTCTTAACCCAGTTCGGGACTTATTGTGTTGTGTGAACCTGGTGAGGCTGTGCAGGTTTCTGCTTTTGAAAAGTTCACATTCTGTGTGTGAATTGGGAAGGCAGAGCAAAGCCTTAGTCTAGCCACTCCAGTCCAGTCCTTCACTTTTCTCTTGGTTTGATTGCAATTAGCATCCCAAACATGTAGAATGCAATTCTGAAGACCAAATGCAATTGTACAGAATTGGGGGGGGGCACATTTTGGTGCCTTACTGCTTCCTGATCATGTTGGCAGATACCTAAATATGCGCTCCTTTGCATATCTATAAGTTCCGACAGTTGGTGATATGAAATGTCTTTCTGGGCTCTGGTTCAAAATCCTTCCTTGAGCAATCAGTCGAGAGTGCGGACAACTGTGAATTATTTCTCTCCAAGGACAGGGAGAGGGAATGTGAGCCAGAGGGGGGATGTAATGGTTGCCTAATCCCAAATACTCAGTCTCACAAGCCCGGGCTTAAAGATAACTGATTTATTAAAGGAATAGTATGCAAATACAGAGAAAGCTGAGAATGAGCAAAAGCGCACCAAATACAAACTTAAAAGCCTTGCTACCAGCCCAGTCCCGCCCCGAGTGCTCGTTAGCAACCACCCCCTCCCAGGTGCTAGCAACCGTTACATGTGCCTGGGAAAGTAACCTTGAACAGAGTTGCAAACCCAAACATACATTCCTAAGTAGCAAAATAAAGAGTACAGCAATAATGGAAAATACCAGGAAGCCTTCAAGCATGTGATACACGGATCGACGGTTTGACATGTGAAACGTTACGATGTTAACAGAACATCGAAACGGTGAACATGACAGGGGAGCTGGGTTTGCACATAAAAGCTTCCGCTAGACAATTCACTCATTCCTGCATTCATGCAGTGCATGGAATCATTAATTCACCAAATCTCCTTGCTCCCAGAAAATGGACCAAGGTGAGAACTAGCCATGCTTAGTCATTTCCTGGGTTCACACAATTGCTGCAACCAAGACAAGGGTCAGATAAAAGAAATCTGCGTCCAGGCCAGAACTGTAATCTGAGAAAGCCTCTCAGACAAGACCCTCCCTAGTTCTCACGAAGCTAAAGGGAGGAGAGGGGAAGCACATTCAGACTTGCAAGATTCTGTTACTCTAACTTTACAATAAGTAGCAATTGTAACTCTGGTTTCCTGATCTGGTCTACCTTGAAGGACTGACATGTGACTTCCGGGGAAGAAATCGTGAACTGAAGATGATTCTGTGAAAAGCGGAGCCAACAACTGCCGCAGAATGAAGAGCGAGCGAATAGACCAGGTCTTTGATAATTCCTCTCCAGACAAGGGGAGGACCTGAGATTGTCCACAAGTGCTCCAGAAAGTGGGAAATAGTGGTCTCTGGCAGGTTTAGAGTCCTGGGAGATGAGGGAATAGTCATCTTGCTCAAACCCCCATCAGCATCTTTAAAAGGATTCACATACGTCCTTTTATAATCACTTTCACAAATGGCTTGTTAACTGCTTTTCAGCTATTAGGAATCTTTGAATCAACCAGTTTACAGAACCAGGTGCGTTTCCTTCAATCCTTAGTGAAAGAAGTTTTAAATACAAGTTTAAGGACTTAACTTTTTTTTTAATAAAGAGCAAAAGGGAGATTAAAACTTTGATTTTAGAAAGTTACAAATGGACTAAGGGTCCAGATAAATTTGAAATAAGATTTTGGAATTAATTATAAAGAATCCTTCCTGTGGGAAAATGCTTTTGTTTTGAATTCTTTAAAACAAAGTGGCAAGAAAAGACTTTAAAAATTGGACACTAGAGGGAACTAGAAGGAACTAGAGATTACAATTAAAGGAGAACACCCAACCTCGATTTACTAATACAGAATGAAGTAAAATATTTTAACATTGGACATACTGAAGGAACAATGGATCCAGAAGTTAATTCTAAGGGTGTCGGCCTCTATAGATAGACTGTGTTTAAAAGATGTTACGGAAGAGGAACAAGTATTACCTGGCGCGATTGAGACTGAATTGAAAGTGGATTTACAAATGACAGGCTACAAGAATGTCATGGAAGAAAGATGTAACACTGGGCATACAAAAGAAACCGGCTGATGTCTTAATAATTAAAAGGGATATACAAATAACCAAGAAAGAGACCTGGATAATTTTCCTGTACTGGATTTACAAAAGAGGCTTGTTAAAACTCTGAAGCATTTTGTGAGAAGGGACAAAGGAAAAAAGAGAAATCAAGTTCTAGGACATTATTTGAAGGGACTAAAGATCAAGACTGTTAGAAGTAAAAGGAAGGAATATGAGGTGGTTTATTTGATCAAGGTTAAAATAGATATGTTGTTATCTGCGATAACCCTTAATGGACTTTTGCTGACATCAGGACTAAAATGACAAGGTTTTATGGATTTGTTTACAGATAAGAGATGGGATATAGGAAGAAGAGATTATTGGTGGTAAAATTGTTTATATGATGAAGGGGGAAGTCACTTTATATATTTCTTTTTCGTTACTATATTTTTATTTTTTTCTTTTCTATTTTACTTTCCATTTTTTCTCTTTTTCCCATTTCTGCACCTTCTCTTTTTTCTTTTCATTCTTCTTTCCTTTTTTCTTTTAGGTTGCATTAGTTTTCATTGTAGTAAATTGTAATCTTTAATAAAACTACTGTAAAAGAAGGGCTGACATGCAGTGGGGGGCAAATATTCAGACCGTTTCTTTCCAAGAAATCAATGAGAAAACCAAGTTGGGGACCAAGTGAGGGACCCTCAGTCAAAGCAAAAGGGGGGAATGCCTCTCCCTCGGCTGAATGGCAAAGGTTTGAAAAATTAAATTAATTAAAGGAGTTACATGCTTGGTGTCAGCGTAACCCCAGGGAATGGTAAATGGAATAAAAAAAACAAACTCTCCAATCCCAGAATTGTTCCTTTGTTTGCATTTCTTTAATATGCGGAGCCTAGCTATAATGCAGTCACAGTCCCCTTCTTTATTTACTCTTATTTGCAGCAGTAATTGTTTGGAAGTCTCATTAAAAATTGAATCCAAATGGTCTTGAAAATAGGAAGAGCTTAAGTGCTGTGATTTCCATACAGCTATTGTCTCCACTGTAATGCGTGTGTCTTTAATTCGACTTCTTTTGGCACACACTGCAACACTCAGGATGAAATACAAAGAGTGACAGAATCACCATCTGTCATTGTTAATTTGGGGTTTGTTTAAATGGGGCTTGTTGAGAGAGACACACCTAACTGGGTTCACACAGCATGCTGAGCCTTAAACCATGTTTTATAAACCATCGTCCTTTTTTTTTAAAATTGACTTTTATTTAATACAAAAGAACAATCGGAACAGCTGGGTTTGCCCAGCTCACTAAACCCAATCTGAAAGACTTGGTAGTTTAGGATAATGTGTGAATGCAGCCACGGTTTTCACAAGTGCAATGAAGGGGGTTTTGGAACAGCTAGCACAGACTTTTCCCCTCCTAGAATTGCGCTTTCTTTCTGATCGTTGATCCCTGTTCCAGCAAGATGAGCGATGTGCTAAACTTTGGACTATTTTGGAGATGCACTTGCTGCAGAATGTGGGCATCTACAGTATCTTATGGGCAGGTGAGAACTGCTACAACCATAGTTCTCACTTACTGACCACAATTGGGACCAGCCACTCTGTCACTAAGCACCACAGTCACTAAGCAAAAAATCACGTGACTGTGACAGACTTAGGACCTCACTTCTGCTCCCGTCATTAAGCAAATCGGCATGGTCATTGAGACATCAATGCCCCTCCACTTGCAATCTCACCTCTGCGTCCTTCATTAATTCTGCTTGTTGGAAGCCAGCTGTGAAGCTCGCAAAGGGCGAGCACAGGACTGTGGGACATTGCAACAGTTCTAAGTGCTTGCTGGTTGTGAAGTGCCCAAATGGCGATCATGTCACCACGGGATGCTGCTATGGCTGTAAATGCAAGGGCTGGTTGCAACACTGTTTTTTTCAACCGTCGTAACTTTGAACAGTCATTAAATGAGGCAGTCAGTAAGCGAGGACTACCTGTCCACCGGTGGTGGGGGTGCATTATGGGCATGAACAAGGGGATGAAAGTTGCACAGATTTCTATGAGGTATTTTTAATGTAATTTTTTTTAATATAAGAAAGCCAGTTGGTGTAATGGTTAAGGCCCCAGGATGAAACCAGGAGACCCTGAGTTCTAATCCCACCTTAGGCACAAAGCCAGCTGGGTGACCATGGGCCAGTCCCTCTCTCAGCCCTGGGAAGGAGGCAATGGCAAACCACTTCCGAAAATCTTGCCAAGAAAACTGCAGGGACTTGTCCAAGCAGTCACCAGGAGTCAACACCGGTGCACACACACACAGATTTTTTTCTAATATAAGGATTAGGAGCAAAGTACAGAATCCTGGAAACATCAGTAGGAACCTCTAACCTTCATTTACTAGTGACTTCATTAGCGTGGGGTATCTTGGAGCATTTAGGATCTCTTCTCCCTGAGCTTTTTACAGGCTGGACTGAGCAACCATTTATGAACTAAGCTAATGTCTCTCTTATCTCTTCACCGTTTATTCCTCCTAACTTTCCCAGCCTCTCCACCATTTCTCATGGCCCCCAACAGGGTTCTGGATGCAGTTCTAAGTTCTGGTCTTACCCTTTCAAGCTCCTCATGGTTCATCCCCCAGATACATCCAGGACTACCACCTCCAGGTGGAACTGACCCATCTGGTATGCTCATTCCAGATGGGGGGGCTGAAGGTTCCCCACACAGGTGAGCCGGGAAAGGAAGGTAGGGTACCAAAGGCAGTGTTCTTCTGCGGTGTCTTCCAGCTGGTGGAACAGCCTCCCAGCAGACGTTCAAGCAACATTTTGCATGGTGCTCTTCCACCAAGTGCTCAAAAGGTGATTCCGTATGTATTTGTGATTGCAGTTCAACATAGTATTTCACTGCCTTCTTCCTGATGTTGCTGTGTGTTATGGCAACCCACCAGGAATCATTCCTGATTCCAGTGGTAGGGACGCTGAATAAATAAAACGCTAACCTTCGGAACCCCCTGTTTATTTGCAATAACATCACCTGCTGCTTAGTTTTCGCTGGTCTAGAAGTACAGGCTCCTTAATAATTTGGGGTATTTATGAGAGCAGTGTTTGTTTTCCTTAAAAAAAAAAAAAGAGGGGAATGAACAGAAAGCAAAAAGAAAGCTGAGAAGGCTTTGATTTGGGCTTGAAGCACAGGGTAATGGAGTCTGCTTGTCTTCACAAAGGCTCTTTTCTTTGATTCCATCTAGACAGGGGGGTTAAGGGGGGGTCCACATAAGTATTCATTAGTGTAGCTTCCACTCCGCAGCTCTAGCAGAAGCAGGCAGGTGGTTATGGCATCTTCCATTCAAATGCATCCCAACATCATTTTAAAAACAGGGAGAGAGGTGCTGGAAGGCTTCAGGCAAAGAAATGTTCAACAGAATAGCCTCTGGCTACCTCCCTGCTCCTTGGGGACCCCTTCCTTTTAGTTTCCCCCTGCTGCTTTGCAATGTATATAGGTAAGTTCTGAGTGGAGGTGGTTCAATGGGAGAATTTGAGTGAGAGAGAAAGAGGGAAAGAATATCTGCCCTCTGTCCTGTCATCTGCTCCACTAAGGCCCAGTTTGAGGCATTCATGGAGGGCGGGCCCAGTGGGAAGGAGTCGCAAGGGTTCATTCATTCCTACATCTCTCCTGGGTTTTCATAGTCTGTTTTTCAGGATGTGGCTTAATGCATTTTTTGGAGCAAAGAAAGGCAGAACAGAGTGCCCAGACTCATCAGAGCTGGCTTACCACTGGCTCACCAACCTTCACTGTGAGTCCAAAATGAATGGAGTACTGTACTCCTTTCTATATGATTGAGATATGCTGTGTGCATTCCCGGTTATGAGGACTTTAGAGAGCGGAGAAGTATTTTGGGCAACAGTTGTGGCCTTTTGCAGCCTGGTGCCCATCTACAGTCCCTCATGGATGTTGCTTTCTTAGCAGAGAGGCCAAGCTAGGCTCCAGATGGAGGCCTATGCCTTCAAGGTGGAAGAAGAAATGAAGTTTAAGAAGGTTGAGTGGACCCAAAATCATAACAGTCCTCAATCAAATCCCCCAAACTGGTGGGGCAGTTTGTTCACTAAAGTGCTAGATTTCCATGGTCCTGCAAGTTCTTGCTGCCTTCTGAACTGTCAAGGTTAGGCTAAAGAAAGCCATCCCAAATCAAGGTTTGTTTGGATTCTGGCTAAAGCTGGATATAGATGGCCCTTTGAAATTCTTGGCCAACATTGTGGGTTGATAAATTGGGTGAATGATTGCTCTGCATTTCTCCAAGGGAAGAAAAAAATCTCTAAATATTTCTCAAAGCAAGGGTTCCTTCTTAGAAACAACAGATGGATTACTGCTGAAAAAGCCTTCTAGGTCTTCCTGGAAAAGCTACTGAAAAACCTTCTAGGGCTTCATTTGGGATTTTACAGAAGCATAGGAAGCTAGGGGAGATGATGATACAATGAAAGACAGGACATTTACTGCAACTCCTTGGCCACTCCATTAGTATGTAAGAGAGAATTGCAGCAAAATTATCTTTTCTTGTGAATACATTTGTAAAGTGAATTCTCTTTCAACAAGCTGAACAACTTGGGTGAAGGATGCTGCAGAACCTCTCCACCTATTATGGAAAGCTTCAACACTATGGTAACCTGCAAGCCCTTGGCTGCTAGGGCATTCTTACCTTAATTTGTATAACGCTGGTCACTGATTCTGGGATGCAGAGAAAGAGCATTCTCCAAGAGTTAGCCAAATTTTTTCAGTCACCGTGGTAACCTGGTTTTTTCCTCTAGACTTCAGTTTGCATTTGTTCAGAAAGACAGAGTATATGAATATTTCTAACAAGGTCCTAGGGAGATATGCAAATCAATATCTGCCAGGCTGATAACATTGCTATTAATTATCATGCATTGTGAAGGTCTGGGCTGGCTTTGGTGAATGAACAGCAAAAGTATCCTCGCCCTCCTGGGAGGTTGACTCATGTGCTCAGTCTCTTAATAAAATTAACTGGAATTAATTAAGTGGTTCCGCCGTCACTCTTTAAACTGTAATCCCATATCATAAAAGCATCAGATTGAGTCTGGCGCAAGCTTTTCACAGGCGAACCCTAGTTCTGAATTCACATGTAATCTAACTCCCTTCTTAGCTCCTAAAAGGCTGTCCTGTCCCAATCTTGATTAAATCATTATTAATAAATTGTATGCCTACTCTTTGACCCATCAGAGGGTTATAAATCAGGGACGGGGATTTGCATGAAGACATTCATAAATTTTCTCCTTGGCATTACTAATAGGGCTGGTCAAGAGCACTTTCTGGACCTCACGAGAGCCTTTCAAGGGTCGTGTTAAGCATTCTGTAGTTCGTTTGGTTTGACATGGGTTGAGACATGATGTCAGACTTACCAGGTAGACCCAACAGGAAACGCAACCAGATAAGCTAATTCTACTTTATTGTAAGGCTACAATAACAGAATCTTGCAAGTCTGAAAAGTACAAATCTCCCGCAGTCTCCTTTACAGCCTGAGAAACTAGGGAGGGCCCCTCCTGAGCCTCTTTCTCCACCCATTGTGCAGCTGCGGGCTATGCCCCCTCTTATCTGACCATTCCCTAGGCAGCATCTCTTTCCCCCATCTCCCAGTGTCTTTCCCACATATCATTACACATGAAGAGTGGCTTAAAAATAAGGACTTTGTCTAGTGTATTAAATCAGGGTAGGCAGTGTAGAATGCTGTTTTTTGTTAACTTCTTTTAATAACCTAAATCAGAAATGGACACCAATCAGTACAGGATCACATAGGATTTTATTTCATGGAAAGATAAACATGATGGATAGCCGCAGCTTCTCTGGAAGTCCGTTCATCTGCTCAGAAGAAAAGACAAGGTGGGGAAGAGAGTTTGCCTTTCCAAATTGCCACACACACACACACACCCCACAGTGCCTATGAGCACACAAGATCTCAACATTTAAAATGTGCTGCTTGGCTCAGAAGTGTGAGCTGCTACTTGTGTGACCAGCATCAGGCTAGAGGGATGCCCTTCCAGTGTTTTACGGGCTGTTGGGAACGTTTGAAGAGTTTCTAAACTCTAAAAGTTGTCTATCTCTGGAGAAGGTCATGGCCAGCATACTGCATTCGAGTTCATGTCAAAAGTAAAGTACATTACCTCAAAGCCAGTGATGCTATTTCTGTTTTCCTTTCTTCTGGGCTGATATGCAAACTTGTCTTGTGTAAAATGAGAATCCAGCTTTTCATCTGACAAAAAGTGGCATGCAGATAAGTGGGGAAGTGATATTGTTTGCCAATGTCAAATGCTATGAGCGGGCTGTGACTCCCCCCTCCTTCAGTGATCAGAAGCATGGATTTTACTAGCCATGGAAAATGAAACATTGAAAGTAGCTCAGTATCTCTTTATTAAGTTATTGTAGGGCCCAGCTCACTCTAAATGGAAGTTGAAAAAGAATTTTTATTTTACTGTTCATGGAAGCACTCAGCTGTGAATGCTTGGCCTGTCTCAGCTGGTGAGCTATTGATGTTTTGCTGCATTTAATTATGATCAATGAACTCATGCGCAAACAAAGAATCTGAAACATTAAAGCACCAAGGCAATGCATTTGGGGTTGCAGAAGCGAAGGGTGGGCTGAAGAACAGCTTGGTTGTATTTTTATAATACATTTAACCAAATCAAGTAAAGGCGCAGCAGGTGCATTCTCATAAGATGTTAAGCATGGTTAGTGTTGATCCTGGCTAGCTTTTGGAAATCCTTGACCTACTTGGTCAGTCCAACTCTCCTTTTGGAGTGAGGGCTGTGGTCAAGCACAAATCTGAGATAATTAAGCATGGCTGCCATGTGTGGCAGTGTTTCCAGTGTTATGGATTATGGTTCAACCATAATTGATGCCTAAATACCTCAGAGCTTTGGGGAAGTCAGGAAGGAGAAGGAAAATTGTGATGAATCAATCAAGATGTAGAAATGGGATTTGAACTTCTGTCCAATGGAAGGACATTTTTGCATTCAGGGTTGGCCGGGGCCAGGCTTTGTGTTATGTTTTTGGAGAGAAGAAGACTTGGGCAAGATAGCCCCATAGAATCACCTTCCTTGAGTGGATTTCACATAGTCACCATTATTTTCTTGGATTTCACATAGTCACCCTCTGTTCAATTCTCTATCAACCGAATGCTCTCCAAATGTCATCGAATGCAACAACAGTCTGCAGCAGGAATGACCAATGACACCTGAGATAATGTGAATTACAGTTGATCCTACCTGGAGACCACCAAAAAGCTTGAGTTGAAAGTAGGATAAGACATATGACTAATTAATGGAGCTTACTCCTAAGGAACAATGTATATTACAGTTACAGCCTTAATGTATGACAATGAGCCTTCCAGATTATACAATTGTAGAACAGAAGGGTTGGAAGAGATAAAAGGGAACATCAAACTCACATGGATCACATTCCCTAATGCAGGAATCTATGATTACAACATCCCAACAGATGGCCATCCAGCCTCATCCTCCAGCAAAGGAAAGCCCCCGTCTCCTTTCTCCCATGGCTGGTTTTGCCATTAAGACATTTTCTTGGTGTCCATTGCTTCTTGACCTGCTTTCTAGAACAACTTTGATAAATTCTGCCCTGTCTTTTACAGGGCAGCCCTTCAAATACTTTGCGGACACCTCTCATGGCTTCTGCCATTTTCTCTTCTCTGGGCTAAGCATAACCAATGCCTCCCATACATTCTTCATAAATAAGAATTCTTCATAAATTCTTCATAAATCTGTCCTTCAAGGTCCCTTAAGATCTTGGTTGTCTATTTGTCTTCCTAATACACAGGGCTCAGAATTAAATGAAACATTTTAAGTGTTGCTAACACACCCTAGAGAGAAATGATAACTTCTTTCAGTGCAGCATTGCTGCTGGTACCTTGCATTTGAGGGAGATGGGCGGTGATGAAATTTGAAAATAAATATTTTTTTAATTGTTTCCTCCTCTCCTCTCCTGTAGTACAGTAGGTACAGGTAACTACTACACCATGTCCACTGAATTCCATACTGTCAGCCTTGTCCAGGCAAGAAGCACACCCAGGAGTATTAGCTCTAACTTTATTGTGAGGTTACATTAACAGAATCTTGCAAGTCTGAAAGTACATCTCTCCCCCCTCGTCTTTACAGTCCAAGCAACTAGGGAGGGTCCCTTCTGAGATGCTTGCCACACCCCATTCCTGCTGTGGGCTCAGCTGCCTCTTATCTGACCGCTGTTTAGTCTGCGGCTTTTCTTCCTGTCTCCCAAGGTCCTTCCCACAGACCATTACACATACCTCCAAATGTTGCTGTTGGTTCTTGAATCAAACTCACATGGATCACATTCACCTTAAAAAAACATGCTCTCCCATGCAAACACAGAAGCATGTCTTTGGGAACATGTTGAGGAAAATGACACACTATGTATGTATGTATGTATGTATGTATATGTCAGGTTCCACAATCAGACGAACACAGTGCATCTGATTAGGTTCCCCTGCCATAAGTGTTAACACGTGTCAAGACCTGCATGTCAAGCTTGGCTGAGGACTGGATGGGAGGTGGAGAAATACTGAAGAAGCAGTTAGAGATTGTCTTGGTGAACGCAAGAAGCCAAGATCAGGCTGTTTAGAGACATCTGAGGCAGGCAGGAATGGGATGGTTAGAAGGAGGGTGAGAAACAGCGGGGGGGGGGGGGTTGGAGCCACATGGGCAGTGGAATGTTTTAATTAGGTAAAAGAGTGAGAATTTGCATTCGCAGCTTTGCACTAGACCTGTATACTTCTTTCCAATAAAAGAATTTTCTGCATCTTTTTGGAATGCCTGGAAGTTACTGAAATTGGGAGCTGCAGTCTTCACAGCATACTTCAAATTGGATATTCACGGTGGTGCTAAAAAAAGATGGTCCACCAACTTTGCAGAAACAGTATGGTGCTAACGCGTCGCCTCAAAAGGCGAACTGTGCAGAAAGTGAGACGAATACAGAGCACGGCGGTGCTCATTTCTCAGTTGCTTAGGCTCATGCTCAGCAGAACTCAAGTTGACGAAGACCCCCGCATGCAACCCTCTTGGAATGGAAGAGGTCTTCCTCCCTCCTATTTGGAAGGAGGTTAGCTCAGCAGCAGCAGCAGCAGCAGCAGCTAGCTGACCTTGGCTGATCTCAGAAGGCTAAGTAGGGTCTGACCTGGTTGAGATGGGGATGGGACACTGCCTGGAAGTCCTCAGGCAATCGGTTGGACTGGGAAATTGTAAAGCATCCCAGAAGAAGGCAGTGACAAATGACTTTTGTCAAGTTGCCAAGAGAGAGAGAGAGGAAAAAACAGCCCAGCCCACCTCCACAGAGCTGAGCTCCACTTCAAGGAGACTTTACCTTTTATTTGGAGGGATCGAGACGATTATATAGCTGCGTGCCTTCACTCCCCTGCTTTCTGAGACCTGATCTAGGCAGCGTCTTGAGGAATGCCAAAAGGCAGTGACGGATGACGGATGACGGGAACTTCTCCCTCCCCCTGGGGCCTTGCCAATCAACATGACCTTGTAATTCCATCCCAACGTCAATATGCCAGCAAGGAGGGAGACATGACAGATGGAAATCAGCGGCTGTTGATACGGCTCTCTCCCCATCCCAGCCTGATTGTTTGGGGAATTGGGAGACTCGTAAATAAAGGTCAGGGATTAAATTTCTCCGGTTGAGACAAATGAGTTCTTTTAGCAACCTCATGAAGTGGGGAATGGCAAGTGGAGGGTGGAGAAGGACTGGGGTGATGAACTGCCTTAGGGCAGACAAGTCCTTAAAGAGTGGGAGTCTTCAACAGAATTGGGAGAAGTGGCCCAGAATGGTTATTTATCTGTTTGCTACATTTGCATTCCCCCCCACCCCTTATGCTCCCTCCAGGCACTTTACAAAGGGAGATCCCATCCTAAAGGAAAGCATTTGAAAACGAGGCTTAAATCCCTGAAGAAGAGCAGTTAAGTGGGAATAAAAGAGCCCCCCCAAAGCTTGGGCAGTGATTTTGTAAAATTATTTTATCAGTGAGGATAACAAATAAAGAACAGGAGATGTTGGGGTGGGGGGTTAGCAGTTTTTGAAATATCTTTACCTTCCAAAACTGAGAAAATGGAACAATGGGTTTTGGTGTGAGAGCCTCAGTTCTGATATTTATGATCCTCCCCCACAGAGTTTCACCACCTCAGCAGCTTGAAGAAGTATGGACTTGAATTCTGGGAATTCAAGTCCACACCTCTTAAAGTTGCTGGGTTGAGAAACACCACTCTACAACAGTGTTTCTTAAACTTGGTTTCTCTCAGGATCCCTTCCCACTTTTAAAAATTATGATGGACCCCAAGAGAGCTTCTGTTTGTGTGGGTTATATTTATCAATATTTACTGTATTAAAGTTGACGCATTCGTTGCTGCTACAGCTTCTCACAATGGTTTGATGGGATTTTAATATTGAATTATTTTTCAACATAGGCTGGCAAACAATTTTAATTTTGAGGACCCCTCAGAGGGTCTTGGGGGACCCCCAGGGCTCCTAGGACCACACTTTAAGAAACACTGTTCTACAACCTAGAATTTAAGTCTCCGGGAGAATTATTGGCTTGCTTATTGATTGAAAGTGGTGTCTGTTCCCATGTCCAGCTCTGACCCTCTCTTAAGGTGCACCTGATCAGCAACTACAGGTAGTCTTCACTTAAAACCATTCATTTAGTGACAGTTCAGACTTATGACGGTGCTGAAAAAACTGGCTTACCACCAGTCCTTACACTTATGACCATCACAGCATCCCCGCAGTCACATCCTCACGATTTGGGCACTTGGCAACCAATTTGCATTTATGACCGTTGCAGCATCCCGTGGTCACATGATTGCCATTTTCAACCTTCCCAGCCAGCTTCTGGCAAGCAAAATCAATGGGGGATCACGTGATTCACTTAACAACCACATGGTTTGCTTAATGCCTGGGGTGATTCGCTTAACAACTGCCACAAAAGGGTTGTAAAATGGGTCAGATTCATTTAATGACGGCTTCACTTAGCAACTGAAATTCCGGTCCCAGTTGTGATTGTTAACTGAGGACTACCTGTATTCCATTAAGTTCCGAAGAGAGGGATAGAAGAGAATCAAAGCTGTGCTGTTACCCCTGCGATGACCACTTAATGCACTAAGTTTTCTTCCCAACCTTCCTATGCAGATGCATAGAGCTCCTTGATTCTGCTGTGAAATCCTCTTCCTTAAGTGGGGCAACCTGCGTTTTGAGTCAGAGATCCATGACATCTACGAAGGAGAGCAGGAATGGGGATGAGGTGATCACGGATCCAACTACAGTCTCACTTAATGACCAGAATTGGGACTGGAATTTTGGTTGCTAAATGAAGCGGTTGTTGAGTGAATGCGACCCAATTGCATGACCCTTTTGCAGTGGTCATTAAGCGAATCACACGGTTCCCCATTGATTTGGCTTGCCAGAAGCCGGCTGGGAAGGTTAAATATGGTGATCGCATGAGCACGGGACGCTGCAACAGTCATCAGTGTGAACCGGTTGCCAAACGCCCATATCGTGATCATGTGACTGGGGTGTGATCATGTGACTGGGGGGACACTGAAAGGGCCGTAAGTGTGAGGACTGGTCGCAAGTCAGTTTTTCCAGCACAGTTGTAAATCCGAACCATCACTAAATGAATGGTTGTTAAACGAGGACTACTTGTATGGTTGAAATCAATTTGGACTAGAAACAGGGAAATCCACTTGTAGCCATGGACGCTCATTGTGTCAGCCCCACATAGCTTACAGTGGGGAACATTTGGGAGAAGGAGGGTTCATGGAGGCGAGGCAGGATAGACATCTAGCAAATCATTTAGCTCCCCTTTTCAACACCCATCGTTCAGGCATCAAAAGGAATGCAGAACTGAGCTCCAACAGAGCTACGAATCAAACACGTCAAGCAATCAAGCAATTTATTACAGGGGTCATAGAGTGCTTAGAATCAAACACATCTGCAACTAACACCAAGAGGGTTAGCTGCCCCAACTTTCAGACCAGATGACCTCACAAGTTTGTGGGGCAGTGAAACCCAGAGAGGAGAGAGAATTCGACTGGGGGCCTTCTTCAGTTCCAGGCAAGAAATCCGAGCTATAAAGATACCTGGGGTGGGGGGGATCACAAAACGGCCTTGGGTGTTTTTGGAGCCTTTCCTGTCTCCAGTTTACCTCTGTGACAGCAAGACGTTTGTTTTTTCCAGCTTCCAGTTATTTACTTTTTAAAAAGTCCGTTGTCATTTCAAAGACTTCAGCAAGACTTTGGTTCCCTAAGCAATGTTTTTTCCTCCTTTCTGAAGCATCCTTCCCGCTCCCGCTCGATTTTTTCGGGCAGCAGCTGAAATACGGGGGAGCCCAACCCACAGCCTTGACCTTTCAGATCTCTTGACGCGTCAGAATTATGATCTCCTGAAGTGTCCCACTCAAGCGTTTCTAAAGGCAGCTTGCTTTCCTGTGGACTTGATGGCGCCTTCTCCCTGACACCTCCAGGCGATTGACAGTTTTCCCACTGGGCTGCTACTTTCAAAAGGTTGAGGGCCTGCCAGTTTCAGGTTGTCACTCAGCCCCCAAGAACAGCAGGGATTGCATCCAACAAGCAGAAAAACAGATGAACAATTTCATCATTTAATACACTTATTGTGCAATGTAGTTGTAACTGCTGGATGACTGCAAGAGGACCCTTGGAATGATGATTGCTAATCCTCGTTCCCAACTCTGTCCTCTAAAGGAGAGGGAGCTTTCCCTAATCTTTCCTAGCCCATCCCTTTGAAAAAGACGTTTATTTTTTAAAATTTTTATTTATTTATTGGATTTATACAGCTGCCCATTTCACGCTGGTGACTCTGGGCGGCGCGCCCAGTTAAAACGCAAAGCTAAACAATCAACCCAATTAAAACAAAGCCATTAAAATACAGTAAAAACAGTAAAAAAAAACCTATAATTGCAAAAAGACAGGGGAGGGGACATTGTAAACTTACAGGCCATGCAACCATTTAATTGTTGACAGAAAAACGTTTGCTGTTTTTGCAGATTCTGCTGAGGATGCATTACAACTTCTTTCGGATTTTTTGGGAGGGGACAGGTTTTTGGAGATTTCCTTATTACCGCCCCAAAGCTGGAGAGTTTTTCCAGCTGGTCTTGCTTCCTGGTCTGAAAAAAGACAAAAAGATTTCCCTTTGCATCACATGTATTGTCACAAGTGGAATGTTCAGATCCTGAAAAGAAACTCTGGTAATCCTTAACAGGCTTTTGCTGACATCAGGACTGAAATGGTGAGTTTTATGGATTTGTTTATAGATAAGAGATAGGATATGGGAAGAAGAGATCATTAGTTGTATTTTAAGAGAAGTAAAATTGTTTATACTTGTGATGAAGGGGGAAGTCGTTTCTTTATATAAGTCTTTCTTACTCTTCATTCTTATTTTTTCTTATTTTTTCTATTTTTTTCTATTTTTCTTTTCTGCACTTCCTATTTTTTTCTTCTTATTCTTTTCTTTGTTTTAATTTGCATTCGTTTTTATCTTTTTCGTTGCAACTTTTAATAAAATTACTGTTAAGAAAAACAAATCCAGAAAAGAAATATTAAAAAGACCACTCCTGAAATAGCACAATATACAATTTGCTAAAGCCTTGTGTAGGATTGGCCTTTATACCATTCCCATAGCAACCTCAAATCTTGACGGATATTAGTTGCTTCTTTCTTTTTAAAAAAAATAATAACCTTCCCCCCTTCTCTCACAACACTGAGGGCTTTTCCTGAATTTCAAATGATTTTGGAAATAACTTTCCCAGGGCTGGCTCTAAATTAGCCTATATATCATGCTATTGGCAGTTTCTCCCATATTCGTCACCGGATCGATTCAGGCATGGTGAGTTGGAAATGTTTTGTAGCTAATCAGTAAGAACAAGCTTGTGTGGAAAGCATGAAGGATGGAGGGGCAGGTGCAATGGGCCCAAAGAAGTATGTTGTAACAAATAGCTATGTGGGATCACAATTCCCATCACGCCCTGCTGGCAAGATCTTTAGTAGGCAGATGATGAATATGGTGTGCAAGTACCTGGATGGTTGACATCGTCCCCTTTCAGCATTGATGGATGTGGATTACGGTGCCCATCATTCTCAGAAACCAAGCCCAGACATCAAGGAGGAAGCATGGATATCTTTTCAGGAAAAAGGAACTATTCTAAGGAATTTGGATAAGGTTCAATTGTACTAGAATGGTCAAGTCTTTACTAAGAAATTATAACTTAGATAATGAACTAGGGACTAGGGAAAGCTGCCATTCTGAGAATGGAATGTTCTGGAAACGTTGGACTGTCCCAGAAGTAGAAATAGAATGTTCTGGAACTTTCCAGAACATTCCATTTCTCCTCCTGGGACAGTGCAACAGTTTTCTGGAAATTAATTTTCCAGACCAGATGTAGTTTGCTGTCTTCAGGCTATTCTATCATTCTCCACTCAAACTCATACATGGTTCACTGCAATGGTTGTAAGTGTGAGGACTGGTCACAAGTTACTTTCTTCAGTGCCATTGTAACTTCAAATGTAGAATGGTCGTAAGTCAAGGACTACCTGTATATGAGAAGAGCTCTGCTGGATCAGGCTTTAGGCCTAACTAACCCAGCCTTTGATCCCCTACAGTGGCCAGCTGGATGCATTTGGGAAGCTCACAAGCCTTTACCTGGAGGATAAGAGGCACCTCCCACTGCCATTTCTTAATACCTAAATCAAATGAAACAAAAATCTTTTATTACCACTATAGATCAGGAAACTAACAATATCTGAACCAGGCTGCCTAACAAATGGAGATCTAAATTCGTAGTCACAAACAAGCTGATCTTCTATGGATCTGTTCAGTTCCCCCATACTGGCTGCTATACCACTACAGCCAGCAGTGAATCCCACAATTTAACTGCAGAAGGATTTCTTGAATCTTCCTGCATTTGGTTTCAGTAATGGGGTGTGGGATTGCAGCCTGCAGTCCCCCCCAACAAGTGACAGCTTAGGGGAAGGAAGGAGTGGATGGCAATCATCAGAAACGTTAATCCTTTTAACACTTCTCATTCTGTCACAACATCTCAATGAGAGGACACAAAGAGAACACATCCAGATGAGAAAGAAGCCCATTAAAATGTGGAGCAGATGTGCTCAACTTGACAAACAAGCTTGACACCTTTCCAAGATCCAAGAACCTGTCACTCTATCTGTCACAATCCAGAATGAGACATACTTTTGACAGGTCCTTTTGCATCTCTTGAAGGATCCACTTGCTGCATCCCCCACTAAATAACAGTGAACACCTTCGTATTGATCCATGGAAAATGTGCCGTGCACAACCTCTCCATCATTTAGAGTCACAAGAATTCTCATTCCGTTCTTTGGCAGGTCAGTCATGAGGTCTTCTGCTGCCCAAGGTGGAGACCTAAGATGAGGGGTCTGGTATCCCAAACCAGCTAAGTTCTTTTGCAGAAAAGTCTGCAAACACACATCCCTGAATAAATATCAATCAGTTAATAATACAACTGCTTAAAAAGCAAGCCATTTCACTTTTAATTTTTTGAATTAAAATCGAAAATGTGCATGATGCTGGAGCATTTTAACTTACCCATAATTTCTGATATCAACTATTAGATCAAAATGTTCCACTTAGCAGAGAGCTGTCCAGCACTGAGCATAGCAAGGGAGAAGTTGCTTCAGCCATGGCTGGGCTCTAACTGAATGTTTCATCAGCAAGAATTACTGTCCCATCTTTTTCTAGATTATCATTAGAACTTCATTCAGAACTTCATCCTGTTGGGCAAAACAAGAATAGTTGATCTCCTGCTTCTAATGCTGGTCTTAGGGCTTCTTTTGCTTTTCAGCTCTGGAAGAGACAGAGATTCATCTGGGGTGTCGGGGTGGAAGCAGTGCTTTTTCCATTGCTATTACTTCTTTGGAGGAGAAAGTAGATCTCAGAACAGCTTTGTGGTTGACCTGAGTATCAAGGGCTTCTAGTCAACTGGTCATTGACCAGAGCAATAAGTCTAGCTCACAAAGGTTGAAAAAACCTTCAACGAGTTTCAGAAGAGCTTCAAGACTTCCTTTCTCATACTGCTTATCCTCCCCCTATGTCCCCCTTTGTTCATCTCCTAGAATTCCCCAGCCAGCCTGCATGGACTTCAACACCCAGAATTCCCCAGCCATCGCCCCCAATTTTCCATCAGATGGCAGCTACAAGCAAAGCTTTTTCTAAAGTGTTCCTTCCTACCAGGATGAGGCAGGAAGTACCATTTTTTTAAAAAAAAAATACAACTTTTTCCTTATTTTTTTTCCCTTAGTAAGAATGTTTAGGGGATATATAATTAAAAAGTGATATATACAGCATTAGAGGAAGGTGTTCACAGAAACGTCAGATGGTAGGGAAAGTTGGGGATCAAAAAGGGTGCAGGTTTTTTAAATGGATCTTTAAAAGAGCTGGACCAGAATATTGCTCTATTAACAGAGACTCTAAAAAAGGGCATTTGCGTATTCTTGGGTGGGACACACACACACCCATATCACTGTCCCCAGTGACAGGACCAGCCACAGCAGGCGGGTTGGCCATAATCCTACTAAGCCAGAGATGCTCTTAAAAAAATGAGTAAGTCTTTATTCCACAATTCTATTCACTCAGTTATTCACAATTAAAGAGTCCCAGTTTCTCATACAAGAAAGCCTTTTCTCTATCCATTATTTCATGCGGGGGGTGGGGGGAAATGCTAAATGGTGAATTGAAATCCATACTTGGAATAAAAACTTAATGTCAGGGAAGTGATGGGCTCCATGTACAATAAAGAGATGTGATTGCCCTACATTATGAGGGCTCTAAATCTTTACATATTATGCCACCTTTCAAATCACAGATACGAATCCCAAATTATGTAATTCATGTCCACATAAATATTCCGTTTTTCATTTTCAGCTGAAAAACATAGGGATTTGCTTGCTGAGATGTAAAGAAAGGAAAGAAATCTGTCTGTTGCTCTCTTTTTTTGCTTGGAGTTAAAAAGGGGTTTAAAATGCTTGGAGAAGAAAAGGTCTAATTCCATTTCCAAGGTGAAAATGTTGTTGTGACCGTTTCTCCAAAGCAAAAAAACCCCCCCAAACCCTTGGGCTTATCAGTAGGAATGGACCGAACTCGGCTGGCTTAGAATGAAGTTTTGCTTGAGATCTCAACCCAAGAAAACATGAGAAGGACCTGAAGATGCAACGAGAGGAACAAAGCTGTTCCCTTTGAAGAATTTCTGTACAGCTGGTATTTATTCCTTATTTGCTTGAACTTTTTACAATGCCGACTCTGAGTCTCTTAGGAGTTTGCAGGAAAAATACAAACCCAGAGATAAGCCTGAGATATTGAAATAGCTATTAAATATTTTTTAAAAATAAATATTTAAATCCTCAATAATTAAAAGCCTGTTCAGAAAGATGGATTCTGAAGACCTTTTAAGTTGCTGTTGAATCAGGATGATAGGATCTTGGATATGCCACCAAGAATAATACAGCATCATTGCATAGCATAATGTTCTTCAGTAGTAAGGATTTAGCAGCATAAAAGAAATCCACCTGGATTTCTAGATGACCATATTAAAATTCTAGAAACAGAATAGTGGAATTAGAAAAGTTGATTTAGGCCACCGTGTCCAAGCACTTGACTGGTGCAGGGATCCAAATGAAAATATATTAGACAGAAGGCTGTCTAGCCTCCACCTGGACCTGGACATATCCAGGGATGGGACCACCTCTAGATCCTTGTTTTCATGGTTTCCCTACAACTTAAATCCATTATTTTGCTTGGAGAAGAGTTCTTGATCCTTCATCTGTTGGACAACCTTTCTAATATTTGAAGAATGCTATCATACTCCTTCGAATCTTTTCTGCTCAAGGCTTAATATGCCCAGCTCCTTCATACTCTCTTCATTGGCCATAATAGTTTGTAGTTCTCTGATTCTCCCGAATCTTTCTTAAAAGTGTGTTGTCTTGGATTTGAAGTGGTCCTATCTGCCTGATCCCACCAAAACACCGATGGCAGCAATTTTCCTATGGTTTCAAATGAGAAAGCCAACGATCAGCTGAGTTTTCCAACCATCTCTTTCAAAAACAGTAGTTTTCATTTTAGTAACTCTACCAGGGATTATCTGAGTATCCTTGGAGATCAGAAGTTGGGAACTCCGGACCTACAGTATTAGGCCACCTTTGCTGTGTTTTTTTTTTAAATCAGAGAACTAATTGTTGATTATAAGTTGGTGTCTTTTGCACTACTCTGAGATTTAGGAAAGCCTCTATAGTTTTATGGTAGAGATCATGAACTCTGGAGAAGATCCTGCATTCTGTTCTTAGCTTCTCCAGGTGGTAGATTACCATCTCATTACCATACCAGTTGGATTATCATTCAGATTACTATCTGAACCTTGGGACTTTCTTATGAGTAACAAATCAATAAACCAAGGGCTGGCCAGGGGACACATCTGGAATTTTGAGAGCTGTTATGGGTGCTTTCACAAAATGGCTACTATGGAAGGGTCCTAAATAAAATACCTGCTAATCATGAACCTCAAATCTGAGAAATTGTAGGATAATTTCTCCCCTTTTGGAAACACTGATGAAATATTCCCTTTCCCCATTTCAAATAGCTGTGTTATTGCAGTAAATGTATCTGCACAATGTGCTGAAGCTGTGAGGACGAGCATGTTCAGACATAAAAGAAGGAAAGCCAGAAATGAAATGGAAGAAGGGAGAATTCCTAAGAGATCAGCTTTCCTTTGACACACAACCAGGCAGTCTGACTCTCCAGAACCTGGAAGAAGACTTCTGGAAGTCTCCCTTTCCCCCTGAGGCAGAGTGGTAGTGTTGAAGCTCAAAGCCTGATCGTTTAACTAGCAAGCTAATGAACTTCAAAGTCATTGATTGACTTTGCCAGACTCTTTGTGAATACAGACCACATGCTTCCTACAGGCGTGAGGGGCATTGAAATCCATCCTTGGAGAATTGGCTTTTTTTTTTTTCAAGGCCAGTGTAATCTTCCTTGAGGTTCTCCTTGCTGCTTGGAAGCTATGCAAGGTCAGAGCATGGATGACCTTGTGTGCATGGGCGCTCCTGTTCTCCTCCCTCTTCACCTTTAAAGACCAGCCAAGTGCAAAGGGAAGAATCCAGAGACGACTTGTTTATTTTTTTCTCCTTAAAAGGTTACTGAGCATATGATATATGGTTTGTCAAAAATTCTCAGGGTTAGCTGTCATTAACATAGAATCATAGGAATGGAAGGGACCTTGTAGGCCAACCAATTGTTCCTTCTGGTTTAGTGGTGGTTTAGTAGTAGTATGAGAGCCAGTTTGGTGTAGTGGTGAAGGCATAAGGCTAGAAACCGGGCAACTGTGAGTTCTAGTTCCACCTTAGGCACAAAGCCAGCTGGGTGACCTTGGGCCAGTCCCTCTCTCTCAGCCCTAGGAAGGAGACAATGGCAAACCATTTCTGAAAAACCTCCAAGAAAATTGCAGGTTTTGAGATCCAGTGTGGTGCAGAGATCAAGGCATCAGGCTAGAAACAGGGAGACCGTGAGACCAGGTGTGGTCCTTAGCCTATAAATGATTACATACTTCTGCATTAAAGATTAAGCAAGCAGTAGATCAATACTGAGGTGTAGTGGTTAAGGGACCAGGCTAGGAACTGGGAGACATGAGTTCTAGTCCCGCCTTGGGCACAAAGCCCGCTGGGTGACCTTGGGCCAGTCCCTCTCTCTCAGCCCTAGGAAGAAGGCAATGGCAAACCACTTCCGAAAAACCTTGCCAAGAAAACTGCAGGGACTAGTCCAGGCAGTCTCCAAGAATGGGACAAGATTGAATGGATAAAAAAAAGGAAGTAGTAGCATAGGGCTGGGAGCATTTGGATGCCCCACAGAGACTTCTAAAGCACCATCAAGTTGTAATACTAAAAGTGAACAAAGGTAGAAATGATAAAATGGCATGGGACCGGGTTACCTAAGGGACCGCCTCTTCCCCGTTTCATCAGCCCGTCCCACTCGATCGTGCAGAGAGGGCATGCTATGGACCCCGTCAATAAGAGAATTCCATCTGGCAGGGTCCAGGAAGCGGGCCTTCTCTGCAGTAGCTCCCGCCCTCTGGAACATCTTGCCCCCGGAGGTGAGATTAGCCCCATCACTCCTAGCCTTCCAGAGGAAGTTGAAGACCTGGCTCTGCCACCAGACTTGGGGCAGGGAGAAGAATAGTTATACTTGGGGCTGGCTAGTACCTTGAAGTGCCCCTCCTATACAACTGAATGAGACCATAACCATCTGGATTTTATTATATTTGGTAGCTCTGCGGAATTGTTTTATAATGTGTTTTAAATTGAAATTTTATTGTGTATTTATTGTTTTATATTGTAAACCGCCCAGAGTTCCTCCACTCGGAGGAGATGGGCGGTGACAAATTTGTTTGTTGTTTATTCATTTAGTCGCTTCCGACTCTTCGTGACCTCATGGACCAGCCCACGCCAGAGCTTCCTGTCGGTCGTCAACACCCCCAGTTCCCCCAGGGACGAGTCCATCACCTCTAGAATATCATCCGTCCACCTTGCCCTTGGTCGGCCCCTCTTCCTTTTGCCCTCCACTCTCCCTAGCATCAGCATCTTCTCCAGGGTGTCCTGTCTTCTCATTATGTGGCCAAAGTATTTCAGTTTTGCCTTTAATATCATTCCCTCAAGTGAGCAGTCTGGCTTTATTTCCTGGAGGATGGACTGGTTTGATCTTCTTGCAGTCCAAGGCACTCTCAGAATTTTCCTCCAACACCACAGTTCAAAAGCATCTATCTTCCTTCTCTCAGCCTTCCTTATGGTCCAGCTCTCGCAGCCATATGTTACTACGGGGAACACCATTGCTTTAACTATGCGGACCTTTGTTGTCAGTGTGATGTCTCTGACAAATTTGACAAACAAACAAATAAATAAAATGCTTGGTTGTAGAACGATTGATCCCAACAGTTGGCTGAACCTGGCTGACCTTCTTTGGGTTCAGAATCTAAACAGGATCAGATCTAATTAGCCCTCGGATAGGAATCCACTAGGAAATCATCTTACCTTTAATGTTAATGAAACATAAACCTTAATGAAATCCAACTACAGCTCACCTCTTGAATTTCTGAAGGACAGCCCCCAGCATCTTTCTTAAAAGCAATTTCAGCTGTTTATTTCTCTGTCTGGATACATTTGTACCCACATATCAACCCTGTATGGTTAATCCTGCTTTTCCTTTCCATTATTTGGCATTGTTTGCAGAGCCACTGAAGCAGTAAGCAAGCCTTTGAGGATAGTACAAGTGGCCAAGGGGATCACCAATTGCACCCCTTGGGTCTGGCTTCATTGCAAAGTTTCTTGGGGAAAGTGCAGACCAGAAGGCCACAGGCCTACAAAAGCAATATGTTGGAAATGGAAGGTAGGGCAGGGTGAGGAGAGATATTCAATTGGAGCTAATAAAAAAATGAAAAGGCAATTGTTGTCCCTGGGGGGACTTAGCTATGATATTGCATCCCCCTCCCCAGTTCTTTATGACAGCAAAAGCTATTTTCGTTTATTTTAAACAAGTTCATTTTCTTCTGCTTTTTCAATTTCCCTTTCGTTGGTGGCGGCAAGGAAGGTCTGTTTATTCTCTGCCTAGAAAGGCAGATTTGCCTGTTAAAAAAAGGTAAAAGTTGAGCGAATGGGAACTATTATCCAGTCCCTCCGAATACATTCAGATTTAAGGAATCTTGCCCTTAGGGGATTCTTTTAAAATGAGATGCCTTCTTCATCCAAAGCTCAGCTTGTATTAGCTAAGAATAATCTCAAATTTTCTACACACACACACCCCCCGCCATCCACATAACCCACTTTTATTCCCAAGCTGATCAGAAAATTCTGGAGGCAAGGGACCTTTTGCTGTCTTGAGTATTTTCAAAATTTATTCCTACCAAGTCCTCAACCCCTCTCTTTGTGAGAGATAATGGAGTTCTTCAGAAGCTTAATATAAGCAGTAGGCAACTAGTCGCATCTAAATTTTCCTTTTCAAGTGTAATGTGGGAATGACCTCGGGAGATGGGGGAAAGAGACACTGCCTACAGAACAATCAGATAAGAGAGGGCCTAGCCCACAGCTGGATAGTGGGAAGAGCAAGAGGCCCAGAAGGGACCCTCTCTAGTTTCTCAGGCTGTAAAGGAGATGGCAGGAGATTTGTACTTTCAGACTTGCAAGATTCTGTTTATGTAGCATTACAATAAAGTAGAATTAGCTCATCTGGTCGTGTTTCCTGTCTGGTTTACCTGGGAGGGCTGACAGACCCAGAACTTATCACCTCTGCTAGATCTTGTGGATTTGCATGCTGAACTAGATGTCAGGAGGGAACCTGTCTAAGGAACATCTTTCCCTGATGGATCCCTGTCTCCTCAGAATGCCTTCCCCAACCTACCAATGCTTTCTTGGAAAGTCTTCCACTAATTTATGTTTGATTTTCATTTGAATTTCTACCCCCTTCCATTTTATTAGAAACAGTCGTGTGGGCTAGCACCTGATCTTCTTGTTCTGTCCTTTAAGGTTCCCAAAATACATCAGATCTTTACTATGTCATCACATCGTCAGGCTATGATCTAATCATCCTATTTCCCTATCTTCTGTTCTTTATAGCTTCATCTAGACCAGCATTTCTCAACCTTGGCAACTTGAAAAAGTGTGGACTTCAACTCCCAGAAGGCTGGCTGGGGAATTCTGGGAATTGAAGTCCACACATCTTCAAGCTGCCAAGGTTGAGAAACACTGGTCTAGATACACATGACAAAATAACAGTGATTTGCAAAGATGGGCAAGGGTGCGTCAAAACGGCAGAGAGAGAGAGGCACCATTTGGTGTCCAACATGTTGAAAGCCACATAAGAAATCCTTGCAACAGGGAGGAGGGGGGTGGGAAGGAAGGGGTAGAGCACTCAAAATCGCTATGCACCAGCAAGCTCATTATCGGCTTTGGCCAATTAAGGAGAAAGAAACTGACACATTTCTTTCCTTCTGGGCAAAGGTTTTGCATGAGAAACCTTGGAGACAATAATTTGTTGGATGGGGGTGCTGAAGGGCAGTCACACATGAGTGAAAGAGACAGAAAAAAACAAAGGCGTAAGAACAGAGTCTGTCCATCAAACCCAACAAGCAGGCCTCCGGTAAATCAGATCCTCATTATGGTTTCTTGGGTCCATAATTTGTTAGAGCAGGATCCAGATGCTTCAGAAGGCTGCCCTCCACTTAGAACATTTCTGGAGTTGTTCTTTTTCTCAACTCTTTCCCCCCCTCAAAAAAGGCCGTTTAATGGATTTTTCCCTAAATGTTCCTTCCCTCTTTTTTCCCACTGTCATCTTCCAGTCCTGATCAGTTGAGATGAAGAGGGCATGAAAGATGGAAAGTGGAGATCCAATTTGGAATATCGGACAGGATGCAAAATAGAGAGCAAGCTGCTGTAAAGTATTAACTAAATCCCAAATTTCTTAGAGGAAAGAAAATCCAGGCTATTTTCACTGCTCATTGTGGGCGCCACCTATTTCCCCTGGCAGTTGAGCCCCATTCTTGGAAATCAAAACAATGTTAGAGGCTGCCCCCTGCCCACTTTCCATGTAATTCTAATTAATTAACTAATGTAGCAATTTATAACCCCCACTTGGTCATCGAGGCAACTCTGGGCAACACAGATATATTATAAACATTAGAATGAGGCAAGAGGAAGCAAGCAATTATAACACCAATATTAAAGTACCATATTGGGGAAGGAAAGGGCCATAAATACCAAGAGAATAATGTCCCCAAATCAGTGTGGATCCTAAATCACCCAGCCCCAGGAGTTTCTGAAGAAGTCATGTTTTAAGGCTTTCCTAAATGACAGCGGGGTTGGGGCTGGGTGAACCTGGGCAGGACGGGGGCGGGGATGCTATTTGAAAAGGCAGAGCCAACACAAAAGAGGCGTATCTCTGAGATCTCACAAGTTGGGACTTGGAGCTAGCAAGCCTTACTCAATCTAATGGAATGGACAGACGTACGTGGAGAAGCTGCAGATACGAAGGGGTTTATAGGTGACAACTCAGCCAGATTGCACCCAGAAGCTAATGGGTAGCTAGTGTCAAATCTCTTAAAATTGGATTGGTAAGGAACATGGTAGAGGGACGCGGTGGCGCTGCGGGTTAAACCGCTGAGCTGCCGATCGGAAGGTCGGCGGTTCGAAACCGCGCGGCGGGGTGAGCTCCCGTTGCTAGTCCCAGCTCCTGCCAACCTAGCAGTTCGAAAACATGCAAATGTGAGTAGATCAATAGGTACCGCTTCGGCGGGAAGGTAACGGCGTTCCGAGTCGTCATGCTGGCCACATGACCCGGAAGTGTCTATGACAACGCCGGCTCCAAGGCTTAGAAACGGAGATGAGCACCGCCCCCTAGAGTCGGACACGACTGGACTTTACGTCAAGGGAAACCTTTACCTTTACCTTAAGGAACATGGTAAGCACCAAAACAAGCTTAGATCCATAGCTTAGGGGCGCTATGGTACCAGTCCCTTGAGGTATCAAAAAATTGTACTGGCACTACAAGTGCTGAACATGTTTAGAAGCCAGGTAATGCTACCTGTTGGGAAAGATGAAGCTGAACGGTGCATCTTAGAAGAGGTGATGATGTCAGATGTACTTCAAATGTCGGTTGATCTTCCTGGTTTCTTACTGACAATATTTTCATTTATTTATTTTTTGTATAGAACGATATTATTTTTCAGAGTATAATTAAGATACAAAAAATATAGAATAGATAGAAAGCAGGACTAAAGACAAAAGGAAAAAACTATAAAAGTGTTAATAGAAAGAAAACAGAAACGGAAAGTGACTTCTGACTTTCTCCAATACAGAAATAGATAAATTTACAGATCTCATCTCTTACCATTAATTAACCTATCATAACATTATTTCTCTTAAAGCAAACCACTTAATCACTAAAACCCAAAATCAAAACATCATTTTTTTCTTTTACAAGCAAGTAATCCAAAAGTGCTTGCCAAGTAGACATAAATCCAGAAACAGAGTGTTCTCTTATTAAAATTGTTAATTTAGCCATTTGAGCCAAACCCATTAATTTAACAATCCAATCTTCAACTGTAGGTATTTGTGGATCTTTCCATCATTGTGCATATAAAAAGTCTTTGAGGTGTAATCATGTATAACAGCAAAACTCCATGTTGTTTCTCTCTAACTCCTTTTCCATCAATCCCAGAAGAAACAGTTCTGGGGTTTTTTGGTTTGTTTTTTTTGGTTTGGTATATTTACTCCAAGAATTTTTGAATAGTAATACATATTTGGTCCCAGAACTTTTTAGCCTTCTCACAAGTCCTTACGGACAATATTTTCAGAAGATGCTTCTAAATGATCCTCCCTCCCTCTCTCCATCTAAAAAAAAAATACCCCAAACAAAATTGGGACTAGAACAAGGCACTGGGACATAGGCCTCACTGGAACCTTTGAAGCTTAGAAGCAGATTCAAAGAATTGTGTCCTAAACTCAGGATGATTTTATACAGGATGATTTTGTTATAAGTTCAGTTCTGGCAATCTGCCAGTTTGCTAGGCTCATCAGAGCAGCTGTTGTCACAAGCCAGGGGGTTTTCAAAAGCATTTTGTGATAGGGCACATGGATATCTGGCATTCAGTGCAATAGACTTAAATATCTCTTGGGTACAACCTACATCCTTGAGGATGCCTGGAACCATATTTGGACTCCAGCCTGGGAATACAAAAGCTACATCTCTGAAGCCAACACAATGTGAATTCTTATCTCATTATGCACAAAAGTCTGTTATTTTTCTAGTTCCAGAAAGAATTCGTTGCCTAGAAACTATCAGTCATGTTTTTCCAACTATATCTTGTATCATGGCCAGCTCTGTGTGTGTGTATGTGTGTGTGTGTTGCTGGCATATACATTTAATCCAAATTATTTTTGCCTAGCACGGCTTTCCTCAAGCTAAGCTGCTTTCCAGATGTGAAGACCTCCATTTCCAGTCTTCTCAGCAATGGGCGTGCTGGCTGGGGAATTCTGGGAATTGAAGTCCAAACATCTGGAGGTTACTCCAGTTGAAGAAGGCTGACCTAGCATTTGCTTAGCTTAGAGACCATGTTCAGAGCTAGATCTCACATGGCAGACTTAGGGCCACTTTCTCTTCAAAGTGATTGAGGAGAGAAATCTCTGACTTCTGATTTTGTCACACATAAACTAAAGTTAGATTATAGTGTTGAGCTTTTCCTGGGTGTGCCCTCAACCACTGTCAGCCTTCCCAGGTAGACCAGACAGGAAACACGACCACATGAGCTCATTCTACTTTATTGTAAGGCTACATTAACACAGAAGAAATGGAGGAGTCTTCATAATTAATAGCGAAGAAAAATAGATACTTTTGAATTCTGGTGTTGGAGGAAAATTCTGAGAGTGCCTTGGACTGCAAGGAGATCAAACCAGTCCATCCTCCAGGAAATAAAGCCAGACTGCTCACTGAGGGAATGATATTAAAGGCAAAACTGAAATACTTTGGCCACACAATGAGAAGACAGGACACCCTGGAGAAGATGCTGATGCTGGGGAGAGTGGAGGGCAAAAGGAAGAGGGGCCGACCAAGGGCAAGGTGGATGGATGATATTCTAGAGGTGACGGACTCATCCCTGGGGGAGCTGAGGGTGTTGACGACCGACAGGAAGCTCTGGCGTGGGCTGGTCCATGAAGTCACGAAGAGTCGGAAGCGACTGAACAAATAAACAACAAAAACATTAACAGAACCTTGCAAGTCTGAAAGGACAACTCTCCTGCCATCTCCTTTACAACCCAATAACTTAGGGAGGGTCCCTCCTAAGCCTCTTTCTCTGCCCATTGTGCAGCTGTGGGCTAAGCCCTCTCTTATCTGACCATTCCCTAGGCAGTACCTCTTTGCCCAGTCTCCCAAGGTCTCCCACATACAATTACAGCTTCTATGTTAAACCAGGGGGTAGACAACCCAATGTCCTCCAAATGTTTTGAAGTATAACTTCAAAACAGTACTTTTTCATTTCAGTAACTGGGACCTGAAAAGCGAAACCATCTGCAAGACAACAGATTACCTATCTCTGTTATAAGCAGTGCCCCACGCAATAATTTACTCTTTACTGTATACTGATATCTATAGATTTACTCCCTATTCCAGATCTCCCAACCTGGATACCTGCAAGATGTGTGGATTTCAGTTCCCAGAATTCCCCAGCCAGCATGGCTATCACAAAGAATTCTGGAAGCCCACATAAGTGGGGGTCATCCAGATTGGGGGAAAATGCCATTTTCTTTGTTCATTTGCATTTTTTCCAATGCTCAACAAGATCCTTTAACCAAAGGTGAAGTAGTACTTGAGGATTGCATCAACTGCCATTGATTGTTGTCCTTTAGTTCATTCCTATCTGCCCCTTGGTGACATGCAAAAACCTTGTGTGATTAATGGACAAGTATTTCTTTAAATTGTTTAGGAACTGGGCTGAGTCTGAGATAAATAAAAAATCTGTTTGCATCATGGTGACTGGATGATGGATGATTGCCAGGCATAAGCCACAGCCCTGTTTGTAGCCATGACGTGGTGCATAAGGATGTCTAAGATAAGTGTGTTCAAGCTCACCAGAGTCAGTTGCTTCTAATTGCACAGATTAGATATCCTGCGAGTAGCTTTGCCATTACAAAAGCTGAACACCTCTGCCCCATCTGTAAAAACAATCCATAAGAGAAACTCCTCTATAGGTCTGAATGGAAGATGGAGAATTTGAAAGTTACAGATCCAACCCAGCTGGAATCTGGAGAGAAGTTAAAGGCTGGAGAAGGTTGAACTGGGCAATGCATATGGCCAGAAATCACACGTTTTTCCCATCTGAGGCCCACATTCCAAATAGTCTAGGATGAGGCCAGGACAAAAATGAAGTTTGGTTAAGTGTAGCTATTATTATGCCTCTCCACTTCTGTGTTTAATTACTTCTCCTTTCTGGTACATTAAAAATATACAATTTGGTAAATATTGAAGTTTTCTGGAGACCACCCCCAAGGCTTTCAAGGAAAAAAAAGTTGTGAACATTGGGCATAGGGGGTAATTAACCATTTCAGGAGGAGGAATTCTGTTAGCTATGGAAAAGAATATCAAGTGATAACCCAGCAAATGGCAGTCTGCATCAGAGATTTCCAAACATTTGACCAAAGTCTGTTGGACTTGGAAAATAGGGCCAAATGAACTCGGGCGAGGCCATTCTTAACTTCTGGTTTCAGTTATTAAAAGGAGCATCCCACTGCAATGAAAGAGTGGCACCTCTCTTGGGCAGTGTCAAATTCATCACAAGAAGCTTGTACCTCTGGTGCATAATGGAAACAACGAATGAGGGCAATCAGCCCTTAAGCTCAGTATATAAGGTAGGGAAGGGCATTAAAACTGGAGTCAATTGCTCCATTTCACTTGCAACAGCTCAGACCAGTGTTTCTCGACCTTGACAACTTTAAGATGCATGCACTTCAACTCCCAGTATTCCCTAGTTAGCATGCTGGCTAGGGAATTCTGGGAGTTGAAGTCCACGCATCTTCAAGTTGCCAAAGTTGAGAAACACTGGCTCATAGGCTGGAGGTCTTTGTTGTCTCCACAGCATTGCCTCACACAGGGCAGCAACTAGGGGTGGGGGGGCAACCGGGGCATGTGCCCTGGGCATCGCACTGTTGGGGAGCCAAAATGAGTGTTGGGGGGGGCACCAAAATGGGCGTGGAATCCACGTTTGCCCCGTGTGACAAAGACCCTAGTTGCGGCCCTGGCCTCACATCTCAAACTTGTTCTGATCATCAGGGGAACATTATGATCTGCCTTGATGCAGCACTTCACCTTGTGAAGGCGAGTCACTCCACATCCACATTTCTAACCAAAGCAGCACAGGGAAGTAGACCCCATCTCAGTCAATTGCTTGGATTTAACAGGAGAGCTTCTCAGCGTGTGCAGAAGTTCATGTGATCCATGAGGTCAAAGTGGCCTACTGATTTGAGGTTTAGGGGTGACGCTCTGCTAAAATGAAGCACCCCTTCCATCCTGCACAGTCTTTCCATCTGAACGTAGAGATTCAAAAGACCATTATGTAAATGACCAGCTGCAAGCTTTTCCATTATCAGTGAAGAGACCCACCTCCCTGGCTGGTAGGAAGGCTGTTAGAAGAAAATCAGAAACTCTACCTTAATGTACTTTGGGATAGATTGGTTTTAAATGGGAGGTTGTTCCAATGATGAAATCCCTTTAACACTATTGCTTTCAACTCAATAAATCTTGCTAAAGAAAACTGAGAATCGTGCTCGGACAAGAATTACTTTGGGTTTCAGACAGCTACCAAACAGGCTGAAAGTGAAAATGGAGAGCCGTTGATATTTCACAATTTTCCAAACTTTTTTTTTCGTCTGCCTTGGGGACAAACTTCCCCAAAACGTCCTCATTGGAACATTAAGCAGAAACAGAACCAGGAAGAACAGTCTCTGTGCACAGATGACAGAGCCTTGGTTCATGCATCTGCTAATGTGTTGTTTGCCTAATCATGGGTAGTTGAATAAGCTAGAGTGGGCTGAATTTACACAACATGATAAACCATAAACAATCATTTGTGGGCTTTAGTGCCTGGGTTTACATGGCACACTCAGCCCAAACCAATCAGATGATGCTTTAACAAGAAATGGATAGACCATGTAGGAAGAATAGGAATTCTAACTCAAAATTTCATATAGCATCAAGAGAAGCATTTTAAGAGAATTGCATGCCCAGAGTTAAGGCCGCTTCATAGGTCCCAACGCTTTTATCATAAGGCAAACTCTTATGTATTCTTTAAAAAATTAACTTATTATATAATTACTTGTAATTGCTAGTTTTCAGCTGGCCTTTAATATTTTTTTAAAGAAACACCCAATTAAAATTCAGTAAATAATAGTTAGTTAACTACATATTGCTTGGAATCTGTAATTAAGTATTTTTATTACTCTCTGTAATGTGAATAGTTTTCAAAGACTGGATCAAAGATGCATCTAGACTAAGCTATGCCATCATCCAGAATAGGAACAAGGGTGTCAAAGGATTACACGTGCATCATGATGACGTCAAGCAAAGGTGACGTACCTGCTTGCATCAGGTGTCACGATACCCTTATATAAGTGCATCATTTGTCTGATGGCATCATGACACCTAGGTAGTCATTGTGATTGAAAAAAATACCTATACTTGGGTTTCAGGAAACCCATTAGTTATAGTCTACTATTTATTTGTTTATCAAACTTTATCACCGCCCAGAGTCCCTCCTTGGGGGGGAGACAGGCAGTGATAAAGTTTGATAAATAAATAAATAGTAGATGTAATAACAGTATAAGGAACGTGGTGGCGCTGCAGGTTAAACCGCTGAGCTGCTGAGCTTGCCGATCGGAAGGTCGGCGGTTCAAATCCGCATGACGGGGTGAGCTCCCGTGGCTAGTCCCAGCTCCTGCCAACCTAGCAGTTCGAAAACATGCAAATGTGAGTAGATTAATAGGTACCGCTTCGGCGGGCAGGTAACAGCGTTCCGTGTAGTCATGCCGGCCACATGACCACGGAAGTGTCTACGGACAAATGCCGGCTCTTCGGCTTTGAAACAGAGATGAGCACCACCCCCTAGAGTCGGACACGACTGGACAATGTCAAGGGAAACCTTTACCTTTACCTTAATAACAGCATACCTACTAAAACCTATACCTACAAAGATCCAAATCATGCAAGCTATGGCATTCCCTGTGACACTCTATGAAAGTGAAAGTTGGACTTTAAAGAAGCAGGTGAGGAAGCGTATGACACCTTTGAACTTTGCTATTGGAGAAGACTCCTGAGTACACTGGGGACAACCAAGAAAACAAACCAGTCAATCATCAAACAAATCAACTCAGTGTTTTCACTTAATCCCTGCAGTTTTCTTGGTAAGATTTCAGAAGTGGTTTGCCATTGCCTGCTTCTTAAGGCTGAGTGACAGTGACTGGCCCAAGGTCACCCAGCCAGGCCGGCAACTAGGGTCTGTGTCACCTGGGGCAAACATGGATTCCACGCCCATTTTGGCACACACACCCCCAGTGCTCATTTTGGCATCCCCCCAGCACGGCGCCCATTGCATATGCCCTGCTTGCCCCCCCCCCCAGTTGCAGCCCTGCACCCAGCTTACTTCATGCCTAAGACAGGACTAGAACTCACAATCTCCCGGTTTCTAGCCTGTTGCTTTAACCATGACACCAAACTGGCTCTCATGCCCTTGCATGTTTCAGCGAAAATGGAAGATCAGCAGGTGTGAAATTTATTTCCCATGCTGGACTCACTGAATAGGTTTAACAACCATCCCTGGTTTGTTTTCTGTTGCCAACAGATGTTTGTATACATTTCAGCTCATTCTTCACAATATACTTGCAGCTGTACGGAAGTTCATATGGCCCTGGGAAATGTTGCTTGCAACGCAACTTTCTTTGGAAATGCTTAAGTTTATTTTGACACGGTATTTCCGCTACTATTTTTTTCTGTCCCTGCTTTAATTCATCTTGGCTATTGTCTCCATGCCTTGGGTCACATTGGAGTCTACGGTAATATCCCAATTAAAGCTCAAAGGCATGAGAAGAATTCCTCATTTACAAGAGCTGTCTCAGCCTACACAGACTGGAAAGCAAAGGATGTCCAACCTGAGCACTGTCAAGGTTGAATGCATCACTGGCTGCTTTACTGGGTTTGTTCTATAGCTAAGCCAACTTCAGGATCTCAGATGGAAACTAAAATACCCTAAACAATGAAAAATCGAAGGATGCCTTGGTACAACAAAGCAACAACTGGTCACGTTTTAGAAGCTAAAATCTAACTGGTTCAATAAACTAGTAAAAAAAAAATTGTAACCAGCTAAGATACCAACTAAAGACAACAATCAACATAACACACATAACTCAATTTGAAATGATTCAGCTCTACTGTTGTTATTTATTCATCCAGTCGCTTCCGACTCTTTGTGACCTCATGGACCAGCCCACGCCAGAGCTTCCTCTCAATCGTCAACACCCCCAGCTCCCCCAGGGACGAGTCCGTCACCTCTAGAATATCATCCATCCATCTTGCCCTTGGTCAGCCCCTCTTCCTTTTGCCCTCCACTCTCCCTAGCATCAGCATCTTCTCCAGGGTGTCCTGTCTTCTCATGATGTGGCCAAAGTATTTCAGTTTTGCCTTGAATATCATTCCCTCCAGTGAGCAGTCTGGCTTTATTTCCTGGAGGATGGACTGGTTTGATCTCCTTGCAGTCCAAGGCACTCTCAGAATGTTCCTCCAACACCACAGTTCAAAAGCATCGATCTTCCTTCGCTCGGCCTTCCTTATGGCCAGCTCTACTAGCTTCCACAAAATAAATTTGTCAGGATGTTCCTTCCAGTCCCTTCCCAAATACATTAACCAATTGTAATCTTAATAGACATAGGGAAATATATTGAATACCTTCTATGGGCTGGATAAATTAATTTAACTTGGCCCCACACACTTTTGATTCCTGTTTGAGGAGTTGATTGCATGTAAAAAAAGTCTGTCTGCATCTGAGGGGTATCCTGTTCCAGACAACTTTTTAAAGTCCTCTCTTGATGTGGGACAGATGAAGTGGAACAAAACTATAAATGTTCTCCTAGATCTTTCACTGCTGTAAGGCAGCCATCCTTCAAAGTGAACAATGACCCTCCTTGGGACATGTAGGGAGAATTTTTCAGCAAACTGGAATAGCAACATGTAGGTAGGAGCAATCAAGCCATGACCTTTGAGAGAAGAAAAGGAATCTGACATGAAGACCTCTGTTTCCATGTCCCATGCAGATATTGTTTGGTAGTGTTCATATAAATGTCTCACCAGCTGAGGTAATGATGCAGTGATTGGAATCACAGAGCAAATTAAGCATAGCTAGGCTTGAGGGAGGAGAGGGGCTTATTGCGTTGTCCAATCTCTGGTTGGTTGGTTGGTTGGTTGGTTGGTTGATTTATTGTTCTATGTTGTGTGCAAACCAATGAAAGGAGTTTGGTATCTGCTGCTTATGAAGAAGCCCGCTGGTTCCAGGGAAGTTTCAGCTTTGGCACTGCAATGAATGGCCTGTAGGTTGAGTCTTGGCAACTGGATTTCTTTCTTTTTGGTAGAAATGTTTCACTGCTTGTCAAAGCAGCTTCTTCAGTCTGGGCAAAGTTTGGTGAGGGGACCCCATATATGTCTTCCAGGGTGGCTGCATTGTCCCTGCACCTGAATGGCTTGTTAATTGTGCCACAGAGGTGTGGATTGTCCTTGGGATGACTTACTTGGTTTCAACCAAAAAGAAAGAAATCCAGTTGCCAAGACTCAACCTACAGACAATTCCACCTGGATGACTGAGAATCTTCATCGACATACTGCATTGAATGGCATTCCCCTGAAGGACAGGATGCCACAAACGGGGAGTTCTTTGGGGTTCATAGTTCCTGCTAGATCATCAGGTGGAGGCCATGGACAGGATAGCCTTGGTTCAACTTCAGTTGGTGTATCAACTGCAAACCTTCCTGGATCTGGGGCTTTAGCAATGGCAACTCATGCCCTTATCCCCTCAAGGTTGGACTACCACAATGCACTATACACAGGCCAACCCTTGAAGATGACTTGGAAGCTTCAGCTGATGGAAAAGCAGTTACCTGCATGTTAGCAGGTGTGAGCCACTACAGAACAGTGACACCAAGGTTGTGGGAGGTGCACTGGTACAATTCAAAGTGCAGGTTACATAAGTCTCAGATCCTTGTCACCTGCAGGATCACTTTCCCAGGTAGGATCACCTGCCCAATACATATGGGCTGCAGACCACGAATTCCTCTCCGTGATGTTAAGGCAGTGAAAGATCTTCTGTTATATCCCCCTTGCTCTAGAATAGCTTGTCTTCTGAGATTAGGAAGGCCACAGAGACGATATTCTTCCTTTGGGAGAAATTTTTAGAGCAGGGAGTGTCACCTGGTCAGAAGTGGCCAGGGTTGGTTAAATAGAGCCCGGTGAAGGTTTTGAGATTTTTTTTTAGGTTTTATAGATGCAATCCACCTAAAGTCAATATAAATAGGTGGCATACAAATGATGTCAATCAATCAATCAATCAATCAGCACAGACGGTTGAGTGTAAAAGCCTTCAAACGATGGGGGGAGATAGGGGTCTGAGACAATAAAAGTGCATTAAAGGGGTTTTTTAATCTACTGGACTGAGGAAAGTTGAGTGTTTTAAATAAGGAGATAGCCGGGAAAAATCCAGGCTGGGTCTATAGGAATCCATGAAAGTGAAGGGAGGTCACATGTGTAATGACATCATAATACAAATACATGATGGTGTCGTCGTGTGTGATGTCATCCTGGGTACTGTCAGGCACCTATGCCAGGGTCTGCCCGTTATTGTTTGGGGCGCCTGCCAAAGAAGGGGCCTTTCTCTTTCTTTAGCCATCTTTTTAGAACATCTTACTGCGGCTGCTTTATATAATCAGCCCCGTTAGCTATAAATTATATCAACTGCAGCTTGTCTTCAGTGTGTTCATTGCCTGATCGAATCCAGGAACCTGTCGCGTTAATTCTGGCACTACATCGGTTTGGCCAAAATTGTCATATATATTTAAGACCAGGATATTTGACGGATAGCATTCAGCCATGTAAAGCTGCCTACACATTGAGAGCTTAACTGCATTTTTGATCAATTGTATCTTACTGCCATTAATCTTCACGGAACCAACCCAAAGAAAGTCATATAATTGGTTTTTGGGGGAGGGGGGATATATTACTATGCCAAGCTACAGTCAAAGGTTTCTTGGTATAATAAAAAGTCTTCAAACCGAAGCTCATAGGTGGGGTTATGGATGAAGGGTGTTTAATTCTGTTTATTTGTATTATGGTGAATTCTTGAGGAAGCAGGATTCCTTCAAGTGAATGGCTTCACCCGCCATTCACGAATGAAAACAGTAAGGGACAGGCAATGGAGAAGTGATGGGATGGCAGGCTCCATGCTGGAGTACTGCTATGTTCTTCCAAGAGAATAAAGCTCCAGGGAGGAAGTCAGCCTTCTGAACTATGCAGTGATTCTAGTCTCAGCATCCAACATTGCTCCCAGGGAGATGTCCATATTGTTGAATTGCTGCTTTTGGCACTCAGTTGGTTCTTGGCCTTTGAAAAGTTGTTTTGCCTGTCATTCGCCTTCTCTGGCTACCTTCTCCAGAGGTGGGCATTGGGTGACCCTATAGCCCAAGGACTCCCAATATTATGCAGCCTATGATTTCAAAACTGAGAGCTTCTGAGAACCATCACATAGATGTCGCAGTTGGCAACATGGTGCTTTGGCCACCATGGCATGAGTGCCTCTCTCCAGATGGGACAAGCAACATCAAATTATTATTTTTTTTATGTCCAAGCTTTCACAAGACTGCCAATGATTTGGCTTTCCCAGCCAAATCCTTGAGAAATTGTGGTTGAGAGTACCAACATCTTGTGCAATATTCTTAGCCTAACACAGTTTGGATGAAACATAAGCAAATTGGGCCTTCAGTCTTAGAGCTGCTCAGAGATGTGATTGCTTGGCAAATCGTAAATCAAGTTGTGTCTTCAGTTGTAGAGGGTCAAGCCATCGTCATGTGTTGATTGGAGCTGGCAATGCACAAGCTGCCCAGGTTTTTGGGGTAAGACAGAGAGCCAGCATGGGGTAACAGATTAGCAATAGGGAGCTTCTGATTCAAGTCCTCCCTCATTGGGTGATTTAAGGCCACTTGCTCACTTTCAGCCTAACTTACTTCACAGGGTAGTTGCTGTAAGGAAGATGTGAGGAAGGAGTGAGATACAAATCTCTATAAATACAGATATGAATAGGCAAGAAGGTTAATTATTGTGGAAAGCTGGTGTGATATACAGGTAGTCCTCGCTAAATGACCATTTGTTTAGCAATGGTTCAGACTTACAACAGTGCTGGAAAACGCAGCTTACAACTGGTCCTCACACCTACAACCATTGCAGCATCCCCGCAGACATGCAATCACCATTTTTTACCTTCCCAGCCAGCTTTTGGCAATCAAAATCAATGGGGAACCACATGATTCGCTTAATGACAACTGGTTTGCTTAACGACCTCTGCAAAAATGGTCATAAAATTGGTTCAAATTCACTTAATGACCGTATCATTTAGCAATCGAAATTCTGGTCCCAATTGTGGTCATTAAGCGAGGACTACCTGTAACGTGGAAGATGCTGAACTAGGAATGGGAAGACCCTGGTCCATCCACCCTCAGCCACGGACGCTCGCTGGCAGAGTTTGGGCCAGCCTCTCTCTGCCCAACTATCTCGTAGGGTTGTTGTGGGAAAAGATAGAAGGAAGGACTGTATGTGCTCCCAGATGAAAAGTAGAATACAACTCTAACAAATAAGACAGCAGCGAACGCCAAGTCCAGTCCAAGGGCCAGGAATTCAACCCACAGTTAATGTCCAAAGCATTGCAATAAGCCCTGTTAGATATCTAAATCAGAACAGAGTTTTAGTAATATGGATTGAATTTACTGCAGTGAATAATTTCTTTCAATTTATATTGTGTTGACCATGGTCTTTGTTGCTCAATTTTTGTTTAAGTTTAATAGCGATTTTTAGTCTCTTAACATGACATATATAATTTATCTAAATATTCAGAACTACTTACTAATATTTTAGGGAGCTGTAACTTCCATGGCGTTCTTAAATTCCTAGCTAACTTATCTCTATTACAGTCTTTTACTCTTTTTTTTAATGTTTCATCTTATATTTGTTTAGGCACTTTTCTTTACTTGTTGGGTATTTTAAGGGTATGACCCAGAAAGTCACAATGGCAGCCTCAACAGTGTGATCACAGCTCCACCCATCCTTTATGTGTGTCGATTTATTTATTTTTATTTAGTTATTCAATTTCTATAGCCACCCATCTCAGCAAGTGACTCTGAGCAGCTTACAACAATAAAAACTATAAAACAATTAAAACAACTTCAATTAAAACAATTATCTCTGTTGTAAACCACCCAGAGTCCCCCCTTTGGGGGGAGATGGGCGATGGCTAAATTTAATAAATAAAATAAAATACAAAATAAATATACATGGCCACCAAGTAAGCAATGCATGGATGTTAATATAACCAAGAAATGGGACCATTCACACGCTCAGGGTCCCAGACCCAGGCACATAACCAGGTCTTCAAGGCCTTACGAAAGGCCAACAGGGTTGGGGACATCCTAATCACTGTTATGGCCGCATCTTGACATTTTTGACCACACCCTGCAGACCCCCTTAACTGGCTATCTGTTTCTAGCAAACATGGTCAGTGTGTTCTCCAGGAGTTGGAAAAATAGAATTGTCATATGTCACAGGTTGCCAACGTATGCTATAGATACTGTGGGACAACAGTTCCCATCATTCATCAGCATTGGTCATGTCTATTGCTGGTGGGAGCTGGAGTTAGAATCTGGATGGCTACATATTGCCCATTGTAATTCCAGAATATTTATTACCTCTTGACTCATACAGGCCTATCCTTGCCAGACTGGATTCCACACAGAGGAAGGAGAAGAATTTTGCTAGACAACTTACCCTGAATTTCCAGAAAGATATTCTGCATAACCAGGATTTAGTTAACTTATATGCAGTGGAGCACATTTGTCTCACTGAGTTCCAGACTTCCTTTCTCTTCTTTGCAGTGTTTTATGAAAAACTTATAAAATGCAAGCTTCCTTTTGGATTTCAAAGAATAGAAATAAATGATTACGACAGCAAAGTCATTGTTCACTCCACTCTTAGCATTTGTTCCAAGAATCCTGCCTTGTAAACAGCAGCTTGACAGGATGGCAAAGGATACCTCCCCCCCCCAATGGAAAAATTAATGCCTCTCAAACTCCTTCAGACAGACTCAGAGAATGCAATCAATTCTAAAATCAATGTAAGCCACAAAACACAGGTGGATAACTTTAAGGTTCCACTGATCTTGTGCTATCAGACAGATTTACCTTGTTGATCTTCATTGGAATCAGGGCACCCTCAAGATTCTGATCTTTACTCTTAAGATATATGAGCTTCTGACCATGTGCAAATTATTGGCTACCATATTTAAATAAAATTGAAGAAGACTCCTCCGATGAGGAAGATAGGTCATCTCAACCAATCTTATGCATCAGATGAGCCCTTCCTAATCTAACATTTGGGGTGAAATCAGTCTCCACCAGTCAAGGACCTCTAACCAGTGTCTAGGCTAACTAGCTCATGTGAGTGGTGAGTCACTGGCTTGCCCCAAATAGGTTGTTTACAAGTGAGGGTGTTTTAGGAATAAAAATCTACTCAGCAGTGACTCAAGCAGCCAGGCCCAGCTTGATGATCACCAGCAGATTAAGGGTAGGGGAGCTGAAGCTGCACCAGATCATATCCAAAGACTCCTATTTCTCTGGGATTCCATTTCTGGAATGACAGCATCAGCATTTTAGGGATTTTGAAGACAAACTTAGAAATTTAACTTATGTTAGGGTTACTATCTGGAGGCTGTGAAAATCCAGAAGACTATTAAAAAGCATCAAAGACTTGGATGTTCTGTAACTCTCTGCTGCCCATTTAATTACCATATTGGTTATGTAGTCTATGCATGATAGTTTGAAACCTTGCATTCATATTTTTTAATGAATAATACTGCAGCCCCTTCTGAATCCCCTGAGAGAAGGATAAATCTGATTTTTAAGTGAAGGTTCTGGATATAATAACCAGGCTGAAAAATGTCCTGTGATTTGTCAGTTGACCTTAAAGCAGCCTGGTCACCATGTTCTCCACTAGAGCAAAGTGCCCGCTGGCTATATTTTGTGCTTTTAAGTACTCCGTATGTAAATCCCAGCATTTGACATTCTCCAAATTAAGGGAGTTAATGAGTATGTCAGGAGAATCACCGGTAAGAAAGTATTGCACTGTTTGGATTTGGGGGGAACCCAGGTTGGCAGAAGCTGTTTGGGATAATGCCTGGTCATGGGGCTGATGCCAATGATGCAACAATGCAAGTGGATGACAACATGGGTCACCTTGAGGGAGCAGCAATCCAAAACTCTCAAGTCACAGGAATGGAGTTGGTCTGCTCATGTTTCTAATAAGGCATGATGGAGCAGAACTAGTATTATCTGGACTGCCAGCTTGATTTGTTAAATTAGACCATGGCTAGCTGAACCCTGCAAGGAAGCTACAGTTTGCCACATCCAGATGCTTTGCATCCCTTCAGTGGCTTCCAGCACTTTTGATGGAAGGGGCAGAGAAGGCTACCTGAACATTGCAAATTGAAGTAGCATGGTAGCTTGGCTTTGTTCTTTAGAATTAGCTTCAAAGGGATGTTTGCTCAAAGCTTTCTTGGAGACGAGCATCCCATTCAAAGCTTTGCATGACACTAATGGTAGCAAGCACCTGAGTTTATTTGCAGCCAGATCTGCAATGAATCAAAGTGCCTGGGAGAAGAGAGAGTAAGAAAGATGACTTTAATAGAGGTAGGCCAAATCTGTTATCAAAGCAATGAGAGAAATGTATCTGAAGCCCAAAACAAGCAAAAAGTATGCATAAGGATACTCAGACACTTCCCTAATCCACATGAGTATAAAAAGGGAAGGAGGCACAGTACAACCAGACTTGTAAGATTCTGTGATTATAGCCAGTCTCCATAAAAGTAGTCTTAGCCTTCCTATGATGTTGATTCTTGGTCTGGTCTACCTGGTGGGGCTGACAGATGTGCTAGTACATACTCCCAGGCAGAGGCTTGAAGTCAGCCAGAAGAGGACAAGAAGAAACTTACCTTAACACCTGTGGATCTCTCAACCATTTTCTTCCACCTCAGACTGAGAATAGGCAGTCTGGTGCCTTCCAGATGTTTTGGACATCCTTCAGAATCCTTGACGAATGGCTGATTTGGCCGGAGCTCTTGTGAGCTAGTCTAAAACATCTGGAGATCAGGTTGTCTGCTTGATTTAGAGCATCCTTTCACAATCTGGACTGCGAACCAACTAATGATCCCCTGAATCTGTCTGTTTTCTTAGCCCTGTGTCTGCCACATTTCCCAATCCTTTGTCATCTTTCTCTGCTTTGGAATTCCTCCTCCTCCTCCTCCTCCTCCTCCTCCTCCTCCTCCTCTTCTCTCCCATCCTCAACCTTCTCTGCTGCCTGAAAAATGTCCTGCTCATCCCAACACCTCTTGCTTTCATCCTTAACCAACCTACTTGTCCTTAATTCTAAATGGGTAGGGAACTGAACTGTATCTTACATCCTCTTTCAAACTCATTATCATGAATTAGGCTAGGATGATAGTTCCTTTCATGCCAAGGAGAGTGGCATTCATTCTGGTGTCCCCCTGCCCCTTTTACTATGTGTCTTCAATGTGATGGAAAAGAAGCTGATTCCCCAATGATTTTGAGAGGAGAAGGGGGCTCTTGTGTTTATTTTAGGTATGAGTTCTCCAAGCTTGTTTCTGGATGTTGAATGTGTCACTGGGAGAGTGGACCCTTTTCCCCACTACTTGGCTTGCAAGTGTCAAAAAACCTGTCCCGGCATAGGGTTTTTTTGCTAACACTTTGCTAACAGCAGTTTTCTCCCTGTTGCTCTACTGATCTGCACTCTGAATTAGCTCTCACTACCTTTTGTTAGCTCCTCAGTACTTTCCAATCATCGCTGGATGTTAATAACCTGAACAGGGCAGAATGTGTACCCTGTTCATCTGATAATTTAACTTACAGTGATATTTGCATCACTTATGAGCATTCATCCTTGGGAGAAGAGCAATGACAAATCTCGATAAAATAGTTAAGAGCAGAGACATCACACTGACAACAAAGGCCCGCATAGTTAAAGCAATGGTGTTCCCCGTAGTAAATATGGCTGCGAGAGCTGGACCATAAGGAAGGCTGAGAGAAGGAAGATCGATGCTTTTGAACTGTGGTGTTGGAGGAAAATTCTGAGAGTGCCTTGGACTGCAAGAAGATCAAACCAGTCCATCCTCCAGGAAATAAAGCCAGACTGCTCACTTGAGGGAATGATATTAAAGGCAAAACTGAAATACTTTGGCCACATCATGAGAAGACAGGACACCCTGGAGAAGATGCTGATGCTAGGGAGAGTGGAGGGCAAAAGGAAGAGGGGCCGACCAAGGGCAAGGTGGATGGATGATATTCTAGAGGTGATGGACTCAACCTTGGGGGAGCTGGGGGTGTTGACGACCGACAGGAAGCTCTGGTGTGGGCTGGTCCATGAGGTCACGAAGAGTCAGAAGCGACTAAACAAATAAACAACAAAAATGAGCATTCATAGCAGTCCGTTAATCATAGCAGGACACTTTCCTTGGACCATGACTTGAAAGAACTCTAGGTCCTCATCTGTGTAGGAACTGAGGACCTGTTTCCATCTGACGGGCCTTATAAGAACATCCTTCACTGAGATTGATGCCACCATCCTTAGTTCAATGCAGCCGCCCAGACTCCCTCTTTTGGGGAGATGTGTGGTAACAAATTTTTAATAAAGAAAGAAAGAAAGAAAGAAAGAAAGAAAGAAAGAAAGAAAGAAAGAAAGGCCACATCCACCCAGGACTTCAGCAACAAGCAAGTGAAACAGAGAAGCTTCTATGTTAAGCAAGGTTTTGTGGAAAACACCGTTAAGAGATTTGTCCAGCGAATTCTCACTAGATATAGCAAATCCCAGCCAGCTGCATTTTGGAAGCCCTCTTCGCTTTTCTTCACTGTCCTCCCGAACAGTAATTTTTATGCTTATTTCGTAAAACAAGATTAAGGTTGTAACCGGTGTGGACAGTGTGGGGGGGAAACTAATACTATCTTTGGCCTTGGGGGGTTGAAAAATAACCCCCTGCATGCCTATGGAACTGGAAAGTCAGCTGGGAACAGAACAGATGCTGTCACTGGAACAGTTCCACTGTCTATTCATTCCTCTTCCTTGTTTTCCTGGACAAGTAACAACGAATGGTTTCCCTGAAGAATAAATTAGCAATTCATCCAGGTTCAGATGAAATGACGTACCAGACCATGGATAAGGAAAGCTAGTGTACAAAATGCAACGGTTACACACTGTCATGAAGCACTCTTCCTGAACCACAATCTAAACTATGTTCTGTATACAGACCAACTGGTAAGCCAGATCACGACATGGCTTAGTGTGTCTTTGAGAACATACCACTGACACTCTTGGAGATCTCCATTCCAGGAGCTCTCCTAGTTCAGGCTGAGCCAGCCTTAGCTCCTCCTGTTCCTTGGCCTTTGAAACTATTTCAAAATAAGTGCGGCTGAATTCTTCTGTGAATACTAACACGGTTTTGATCCACAGATGTTCGATCCAACCTATGCCTTGTGATTAATTAGGAAGGAAGATATTTATGGAGAAAGGCATAAAGCATGCTGTTCTTGAATAGTCCACCATGGTTGAAATTTCACACCCAGTAAATCACTAATGAAAATGTCATTCCCCTGCTGAGTTTACCTGAGCCTCTATTAATCTTGCCGTTTCCATTAGAAACGGAATTACTGTCAGATTTACAACAAAAGAAAAAGCTGCGTGTATGTGTACTTAAATAATTATACTGTAAGGCAAAGAAACTTTTCACAGCCTTCAGATTGGCAAAACATGTGCACCCCTGTTGTGGGATTTTGGGAAGGAACAGCAGACCCTGAGCACAGCTAGGTTTTTGAGAAGGGAGAACAAGCATTTTGGGAGGTGGCCCCAGATATATGAGCTATCCAGGATGAAGTGGTGGAGTTGGTTCATGGAGCAGAAGACTTTCAAATGGCTGATGGTGGTAGATCTGGTGGGTGACTATTGTAGGTAGACTGCTACTGGCTTATATGCTTGATACATCCTCTCACTCCAAACTTACCATGGTATCTCCACACTCTCAGGAACAAACACAATGTATGCTCAACAAGAGGCATGCAGCATCTCAGATACATACAGTATGTGAGTCCTTATTTCAACCATATATGTGAGTTCCATGATCCAGAATATGTTTTCTTCTCAGGAGAAAACATATTCTGGATCATGGTTGAAATAAGAACCTAGGGAGAGGTATGGTAGGAACTTCAACTGGTCAACTGATCAGTTGAACTGGTCAACTGATCAGCCCTTGCTGAAACAACATCTTTATTGGCAATGCTCCTCTATTAACTTGGGCATCTCTCTTTGACCTACAGGAGCTAGCCTGAGTGTTATAGCTTTTGATTTAGCTACATGAATGGTAAAAACAAGGCAAGAGGGTGGACAATGTTGAGACTTTTTTGTGTGCCTAGCTGTATTTTCCGATGCTATCATCTGAGGGGTTAAGGGAAGAATGCAACAATAGGTGTAGAAATGTGGTTTGAAATTAAGGGTTGTTAGCAACACAAAAATGGAACAGCTTGTTTTCTGTTTGTACTGACATGGGTCACTTCCTTCAAATGCCAATCGTCTTGTTTTCAGTTCTCACCAAATGTCCCTGAATCAGGTTGGCTAACCCGTTGATGGTGTTGCTATGGAAGCAATTATAGGAAGATAGATTATAGTGTTTAGAAGCATAATAAATTTCCTTTACCTGATTTATAGGCTGCATCCTTCTTTTTTTCTCTCCCCCCTCTCCTTTTTTCCCCATTGTACAATTTATAATGTTGCCATCTAGCTACCTCAAGCATAAAGAATAACAGAAAAACAAGATTTCCCCAGACTCAGTGGTTTCCCTGCCCCACCCCCACAAAGTGTCAAAAATTGTCAGGCCTAGCCCAAGAACTATGAAGAGTCAGTCCATTCAAACTCCAGTTCTTTATTTGCCCACACCATATAGACAGAATCTTGCCGGACTCAGGCTACTCTACCTATCCTAAGGGGAAATAACCTGGGAGACTCTAGGGTGGGGCTATCCTGAACCTCTTTGTTTTCCCACCAATGCCTCCTGGTCTGTGCCTCCACTTATCTCCTCCACCTCCTTGGAATGTGCTCCCTCCTTCCTGAGAACCAGCGGCACTGCCGAAATCCACCCAAAAATACATTCCCACCTTCTCCAGGTAGCCATTGTGGTACTGAATTAGTGACTCTTTGGAAGCAAAGCCCCAGGCCAGGGGGAGGTCAGAGCTTAAAAGGAATTGCACGACATCCTCAGTATTATCTAATTAACTACAGGTTTGAGCATCTTTTTAAGACTTTTGAGATGCAAACGAAAGCCTTTGCTCTATGCAACCAAAATGTTCTATTCTGGAGCCTCCTTTTTTCATACCACTCTTCTGTTTTGCCCTCTTTGAAGTCTATGCTGTTTTGATTTGGCAAATCTTGGATTTGGGAATCCAGAAGCCATCGTTGTCTGTAATGGTAGGTGGGAAAAACCTTGGGAGACAGGGTGAGGAGACACTGCCAAGGGAATGGTCAGATAAGAGAGGGCTGACATCTGGATAGTGGGCGGGGCAAGAGGCTCAGAAGGGACCATCCCTAGTTTCTCGGGCTGTAAATATGATGTGGGGCGGGGGGAGAGATTTGTACTTTCAGATTTGCAAGATTCTGTCAATGTAGTTTAACAATAAAGTAGAATTAGCTTATCTGGTTGTGTTTCCTGCCTGGTCTGTGTTCTAAGGCTGACATTGTCTCCTCCATCTCTTTCCTCTCTGGTTTCTGTGTTTCCAACCTACTCATTCATAGGGACATGCAATGCTTTGGATTCAAAGGCACAGAGGTGCTTTGCAGTGCACAGACCATCAGTGTGGTCCCTCTCTGCACCTCCTTGAATAAAATGCCTCTTTTCTGGGATCACTGGGAAGGCATCTGTGAGGGCATCAGAGAAAGCATTACAGAGGGCATCTGTGTGGCCCCAGGAAAAGATTCAGCTGCTTTAATGAGTTGCAGACAGGGACCATGTGAATGCCCCCATGTGCTCCAAGGTACCTTTGTGCCTTGAAATCCAGTGTGCTGTATAGTCTTATTTAACAATTAAAATTCACTGTTTATTGTACAGGCAGTCCTCACTTAACAACCATTTGTTTAGTGATGGTTTGGACTTACGACAGTGCTGAAAAAACCAACTTATGACCAGTCCTCACACTTATGACCATTGCAGCATCCCATGGTCATGTGATCACCATTTTTTTACCTTCCTGGCTGGCTTGCTGGCCATGGGGCTGGCCAGCTTGCTGGCCATGTTGGCTGGGGAATTCTGGGAGTTGATGTCCACCCATCTTAAAGTTGCCAAGGTGGAGAAACACTGTTCTAGAGAATACTTTGTTTACATCTCTGGACTTTGCTCTTCTGCCATACATGAGCCCTCTCCTACGATTTTTTTTTCTTCCCAGTACTTTTAATGTTAGTAGATCAATTTCTATCTATCAGATGTGGGTGTTCACCTTTGTATCCATGCAATGTCTCTCCTTGTACTCAAATGTTCACCTGTGGTGGTTTTGTATTCCTGACCTTTCCTTCAGGTCTGAATCCCCCCTCCTTTTCTTTTGTTACGTTTCTCAGACATGATGCTCTAAAAGAACTTTACATTACCCTCAAAGGCACAAACTTGATGGGAATGTTAAGAATTGCCTGCTAGATCAAACCCAGCCCCTTCGACTCCCCAATTCTCCGCAGACTACAAAAAAGAGTGTTCGGATACAACGGATATAGAAAGGACTAAAACAGCACTAGCTCTCTCTGTTAAATATGCTCCAACATCTGCTACTCAACAGAAAATTGCTTCCTATTGAAATCTTGACCTTGAGAGATGGAGAGAAGAGATGCTGCCTAGGGAATGGTCAGATAAGAGACGGCTTAGCCCACAGCTGTATAATGGGTGGGACAAGAGGCTCAGAAGGGACCCTCCCTAGTTTCTCAGGCTGTAAAGGGGACGGTGGGAGATTTGTACTTTCAGACTTGCAAGGTTCCGTCAATGTAGCCTTACAATAAAATAGAATTAGCTCATCTGGTCATGTTTCCTGTCTGGTCCACTTGGGAAGAATTGTACATTTTCCTCTTGCTTGCTTGCTGTTTCTTAAATACACTCTCAGCTTATAGTGCAAGTCACATCCCTGATTCTGCCACCAATTTTAAGATGAGATTGGAGAAAGCCGGTTCCTATAAGCAGTGTCTCAAGTTAAACTAAAGAAAGTATTCAGTCCTCAAGCTAATACCTTGCAGATAGACAATGCAAGATGCTCAACCAGACTGAAATAAAAGGAGAGGTATTGTTTTAATTGAAATGGAAATTTTATCTCCATCATAAGGAGTAAAAAGAATGATATAAATGGACAATCAACGTGGAGAAGGAGAGGAATAACCTTGTTCTGGTCAAACTGGTTTAGCTAATCCTACTAAAGGCAATCCAGAATAATATATACTTCTGGTTATTTAGGGGAAAAAAGTGCTCTCAGCATTTTTATTTTGCTTCTTGAAGCCTGGATGTTTTTAACAAGAAGGGGGCTAATATATGTATGTATATATGTATATGTAAGATTTGGGATTTGTGTGTGAGTTTTTAATATTGCTCAATTCCAGTTTTCATCTAAAGGGCAGAGCAATCCTAATGTTTGGGTAGAGGGTTCTGATTTCCAAACATTTCATTATGGGCAGAAGTTGGAAGAGCAACTGAGTGTTTACTGCCATTCCCACTTTTGGTTTCTGATTTATGCATTATATTGATTTTTTACAATCATGCAATAAATGGGATAAATTCAGGGCTGCTTTAAAGCTGATTTAAATTTACTTGGCGTTTGAGGTACTCTAGATCTTGAGCCCAGGAAGGTGTTTCTAATCAGCTAGTAGACTTACTGATTTGGTCTACCTACCATGCTAAGCTGTCATAGGATTGGTGTGTTCCCCTGTGCTAACTCTGGCTTGTAAATTAAGGTTGATTCAAATCTGGACAACTGTGGCTCAACCAGTTTAAGTAAACCATAGCTTAGCATGATAGATGATCCTAGGCATGCAGCAAATGCCACCATTTTATGTCCTTGAATCCCAACATCAGATGCAAAAAAATAAGCCATAACATTGGTGTGATGTCACCATTTTCACCCCTTGTACCACCACCATCCACATGCTCATCAGGATTGTGATGGGCTTATCTGGTTTCAGGTTCTTCTAACCCACACAGACAGCAACCTCCACTTCCTATCTGGGTTCATACAGTATGTGAGAACTGGGTCAACAAGAGATCATTGCTGGGTTGAAATGACATGGTTGCTCAGGCTAGTGAACCGTATTATAATTTCACATGATAACCTGGTTCCACAGCAAACTGATAGAATGGGTGCTTCTTACAACATGCTAAGCCAAAATTAGGTAAAGGTAAAGGTTTCCCTTGACATTAAGTCCAGCCATGTCCAACTCTAGGGAGCGGTGCTCATCTCCATTTCAAAGCTGAAGAGTTTGTCTGTAGACACTTCCGTGGTCACGTGGCTGGCATGACTACATGGAACGCCATTACCTGCCCGCCGAAGCGGTACCTATTAATCTACTCACATTCGCATGTTTTCGAACTGCTAGGTTGGCAGGAGCTGGGACTAGCAACGGGAGCTCACCCCATCACGCGGATTCGAACCACTGACCTTCTGATCAGCAAGCTCAGCAACTCAGCAGTTTAACCCACAAATTACCCAACTGTATTTTTAACCTAGTCTGGCATGATGTTCAGATCACCTTCTGAAGAAAGCAGAGGCCATAAACTTTTTAAAAGGCAAAACAGAAGTTTGTGAAATCTGATTTGCATAACTTGCTTTCAAGGGTCAGTGTGTTTGGTTTGTTTTCATAGAAAAGAAAAATTCAGGTAATGGGTGGTGTGTTTTTCTAAATGAGCAACACTGCAACAAAAGCTGGTAATCTCACCCAGGGTATGAATTTCATTTTAAAAGATTAGGAGTGCGCTCTGTCCTTGATTTCTGGTCATTCTTAGAAGAAGTGATGAAGGCTTATGAAGTCTTCAGTTCTGGCATACATACATGCCACTGCCCTCTGCTGATAATAAAGACACCTACAGTTAATGTATCAAAAGTGGGTGTGCATACACCCACACTTAGGTGTGCACATGTTTCCGTCACTTAGACATCACTTGACATTATGAAATAAACCTGTAAGTGGGGTACCATTCCCTTGGTTACCTTGAAATACACAGAGGACTCACAAGTAACTTTCTCATGCAGTTGGCAGAGACTCTGCTTCTACCCAGGCTTGTCGAAGACATGAAGGCCACAAGAATGGATGGAAGTGAAACCGCTTTGTCTGAGCCTTATGTGTGAGCCCATCACGGTAGACCAGATGAGGAAACCAAATCATGTAGGTGAGTATTACTTCGAATGTCAAGTTATAGTAACAGAATCTTGCAAGTCTGAATATGCCTGCCTTCTCTATTCCTTTATCATCATGAGTAGACCCCTTGGGAGGGTCATGTCTGAGATGCTTTCTCAAATTACATTCCTGCCCTGGACTCAGTCTTCTTTTATCTGACCACTGTCTTGGTAGCAGCAATTCCTTCTTCCTTCCTCAAAACCATTCCCTCTTCCCTCGCCATCAGTGTTTCTTAAACTTTTTTCTTTCAGGACCTCTTCCCACTTTTAAAAATTATGGAGGACCCCCAAAGAGCATTTGTTTTATGGGTTATATTTACGGATATTTATCATATTAAAAATTAAAATTGACACATTCGTTGCACTACCACTTCTCCCAGTTGTTTGATGGGATTTTAATATTGTATTATTTTTAAACATAGGCTGGCAAATAATTTTGATTTTGCAGGCCCCCGAACAGGTCTTCAGGGACCCCCAGGGGTCCTAGGACCACACTTTAAGAAACGTAGCTCTACATCATGATAGAAATTGATGTTGCAGCTTCATCTGGAATCCCACACAGATCCCAACAAGGAGGTTTCAGTGTTGGGAAATGTAGAATTATGCTCCAGATCAATAATGGACACGACCAAGGAGACACGATGCTTTTCCTATCAAGAAAGGCTGCAAGTGAATGAGCTTTTGGAGTTTAAAAAAAAAAGGCAGGCAAAAGGGAAGGCTAAGCTTTAGAATGTTAAAGATTCTGAACAGTGGACAGGAAAATAGAATTTGGGCATCTCTGGGTGAAGTTTCTGAATTGGAGACAGCTTCTCCAGATCTCGGGTTAGTTTGCTTAACTATGTTTATTTTATTTTATTTTATTATTTTATTATTTTTCTAGGGCTTATACGCCACTCTAATCCTTGAAAACAAAGTGGCTTACAAAATCCCTCTCTGTTAAGAGGATTAAAAGCAATGCATCCAAAGAATTTTTAAAAAACCCCTCCCCAGAACAAACAGATGATAATAAATGTTGTGCCAAAGGAGCAGTTAAACATCAAATGTACACCATAGTACTTCCACATGCAAGGTCCATGGGAATAGCCAAGCACATGTTCTAATTGTGTACATATGTCTAGGCCGTCTGATTTGCCAACGGGAGCTTTCCGAAGTCTGAGAAATGGTTGCAGAGTGCAAAGTGAGACAGGGACAGATCAGCCACCGAGGTTTCACATTTATGGTACAGAAAATACAGCAGGGGAGATCCGGATTCAAGAGTGTATGCTCAGCCATGGCAATTCAACTCTTGCAGGTGATGATGATAAAATGAAGGCCGGCTTCTAGTCCTCAAGAAATAAGTCCAAGCCTAGCAAAACGGTTGTTTTTAAAGAACCAAATGCATGATCAGTAGGCTAGAGTGGCAATCTCACTTTGGCAAAAGTTGCTTTTTTGAACATAGCAGCTGAATAGAGGCAAGGGGTGGAGTAGGGCAGCCTCTATTCATGGGTCTCAAAGTGGGGGGAACTGATTGAAACTTCAGTGCAGCAAAGTGCCCCTTTAAACTCTGCACAGCTCTAATACATGAGGATGGTTAGAGGACTTGCTGAATATTTCCTGCTAAATATTTGTATTGTGCGTGTTTATTTAAAAAAATAGACTGGAACCTACTTACATAAGAATAGAGAGTGTAGTGTTTCCTGTCTTAAACATTGGACTTGATGAAAAAAGGGTTTTTTTCCTTTCTTGTGCCAGAATGGATATAATGATCATGTAATTCACAAAATATATGAGCCATTAAAATCCCATGACATCTCTTCTCTGTGCTAAAGACTGTAAGCGGATTAATGGGCCCAATAAATCTATTCCCATAAGGAAGACTGTAACAACAACACACACACACATGTGCATACAAACTGGGAGGAAATATAGCCCACCTGGTAGGTTTACAGCCTTCCAGAACCCAGGAATCATTTTAAAGAGCTGCTGATAAAAGCATCAGCCACTCCATTTGAGCAGGCATCCTCCACAGCACCATTTCAGTAGGAAAATCGCGGGATCAGGAAGATCCTCCTCTGTAGCTTAGATGGAGCTCTTTCTTCCCAGCGTTAAAAGCTGCTTGTGCGCATCCAGAACTGGATTGAAATTTCTTGCTCAAATGAACCACCAGCCAACATTTTAAAACTCCGAGTAAATGATAGGGATGGGGATGTGTGTGTGTGGAATTCATTCCACTCATATCTTGACTAAAGTTCGCCCCAATTGCACTACTAAAATCTACCCTTTCCCCCTCTTTGCAATACAAGTCAAAACTCAGAAAAGTGTGCCCAGATACAGAATGTCTCACAATATGTTGGAGAACTGTATGAATGTTTGTGCTGATTTTCTTTTTATGCCATTTTGGAAAAGGGGGGTGTCTTTGAGTCAGTGTTGACTCCTGGCAACTGCCTGGACCAGTCTCTGCAGTTTTCTTGGCAAGATTTTCAGAAGTGGTTTGCCATTGCCTGCTTCCTAGGGCTGAGAGACAGTGACTGGCCCAAGGTCACCCAGCTGGCTTTGTGCCCAAGGCAGGACTAGAACTCATGGCCTCCTGGTTTCCAGCCTGGTGCTTTAACCACTATACCAAACTGGCTGTTTTACACCACAGTCCAGAGTAAAAACAGAACAGAACTACGCTTAGAATGAGAAAATGTGAATGGACACATTTCTGTATACTCTACAAACAACAAAACCATATAATATTACATACAGAGAAAGTCAATCCGCTCAAGTTTTAAACATACCATTAAATCCTGACTACACAGTACAATATTGATTAACCTTTATATTGCATTGGTAGAGAACCGGTTCATAAACAGAAAGTGAGCACATCATTGATCCAAGATTGGATTTTTTTAAAGATTTTTTTATTTTTTAGGGTTTTTTTCTCTTTTTCCTCCCACCCCCACCTTTTTTTAAAATATTAATGCTATTTAAAAAATAAAAAGGGGAGAGAACATGTTCCATTTTAAATCTATAAAATGGACATTGTTTGGCAATGATTGAAAAAGAAGCTTAATGTGATGCACATGCCCAGCCATGGTGGTTTATTCAGAAATCATGGCTTAGTGTGACAGGTGATACCAAACTAAATACATTGATTGTAGAACATCCATGTTCAGAGAGTGGAATATAAAAACTTGCACTATGCCAAAATATTCATCTAAAAGGCATCATAAGTTTGAGAGAGGTATGTCCATCCAGCAACCCATCCATGTTTCTGGGGGGACAAAATCTTCAGTGGGAAAGATGGTTTAGTCTGTGAAGGAATGCAGAGCTGACTTTGGGGATAGGGAAGGAATGAGTGAGCAGCTCAGGGGAAGAAAAGAGGAAAATGTGAGAAAGAAACTCAAAATAACCCCACCTTGGTTTTATTTAGTATACGATGGGACAGGAAAAACGTGGATGGGCTTTCAAGATTCTATTTTTCTGCCTTTCTACAAGAGAAAGCATTGCTACATCCCTGCTATGCTTCTTTCTTCATATGACCCACCATGAAGGCCTGACCAGTACCACGATGCTGAATAGTTCCCTGAGGCTTTTTTGGGGTGGGAGAGGAAGAAGGCCACCCGTGTTTGCCAGTGGGAATCATGAGTTCAGGGCCAGGGCCTGCAAGACTGCCTCCTCATATAACATCTGTTCCACCAAGCCAGGAAGGTTAGATTGCTGTCATAGCCTTTCAGTTGTCAGAATGGATTCCTTTATTACTGTTAACGTTTCCCTGGTTCCATAGGGATAGTTCTAGCTGTTATCTTTTAACTGACTGCATGATTTTAATCCCACTTATATATATCAGGGACTTGTATGCCTCTTAGAATCAGAAAATTATTGAGGATTAAAGGTGATGATAGATTAGAGATAGAGATAGAGATAGAGATAATAGTAACTGAGAGCCAGTTTGGTCTACTGGTTAAGGCACCAGGCTAGAAACCAGGAGACTGAGAGTTCTAGTCCCGCCTTAGGCATGAAAGCCGGCTGGGTGACCTTGGGCCAGTCCCTCTCTCTCATCCCAAGAGCCAATCAGGCATGGTATGAGAGTTCTAGTCCCGCCTTAGGCATGAAAGCCAGCTGGGTGACCTTGGGCCAGTCCCTCTCTCTCATCCCAAGAGCCAATCAGGCATGGTATGAGAGTTCTAGTCCCGCCTTAGGCATGAAAGCCAGCTGGGTGACCTTGGGCCGGTCCCTCTCTCTCAGCCCAAGAGCCAATCAGGCGTGGTAGGAGAGTTCTAGTCCCGCCTTAGGCATGAAAGCCAGCTGGGTGACCTTGGGCCAGTCCCTCTCTCTCATCCCAAGAGCCAATCAGGCATGGTATGAGAGTTCTAGTCCCGCCTTAGGCATGAAAGCCAGCTTGGTGACCTTGGGCCGGTCCCTCTCTCTCAGCCCAAGAGCCAATCAGGTGTGGTATGAGAGTTCTAGTCCTGCCTTAGGCATGAAAGCTGGCTGGGTGACCTTGGGCCAGTCCATCCCTGTCAGCCCTAGGAAGGAGTTAATGGCAAACCACTTCTGAAATCCTGCCAAGAAAACTGCAGGGACTAGTCCAGGCAGTCACTGAGGATTGGACACAACTGAATGGCAAAAAAAATAAATAAATAATAGTAACTAGCTCCATGCCAATCTGCAAATATTTAAAACATCAGGTGATCCTGCAAGAAGAAATGGTAAAACAGTGAGGGGAGAAACTAGCGTTTGGATGGCTCTGGGATCATGTTTATTGCAGATTTGAAGATCTGCAAGAGTGTAAGTTATCTGACTCAGAAAAATAGTATGCCTGTTTTAAAGGTGAAGGTAAAGGTTTCCCTTGACATTAAGTCCAGTCATGTCCAACTCTAGGGGGCAGTGCTTATCTCCATTTCAAAGCCGAAGATTTGTCCGTAGACACTTCCATGGTCATGTGGCCAGCATGACTAAATGGACGCTGTTACCTGCCCGCCGAAGCGGTACCTATTAATCTACTCACATTTGCATGTTTTTGAACTGCTAGGTTGGCAGTTTTCCTTATGTATTATTTGTTGATTAGAAGTGTTTTACTTATGTATTATTTGTTGATTAGAAGTGTTTTATCCTGAATTTTAGTTGGAAAGATTCCTGCTGCGGCTTCCTGGTCAATCAAAAGAAAGAGTCCCCCACCTTCAGGTTCTCCATCTGAAAAGGGATGTCAGAAAAGGAAAAAAATGAGGAGGAAAAAGGAAAATATTCAGGTACCAACATTTTATGCTATAAGGCTCTTTAATTCTTCCTTTGTCACAGCCATGGTGGAAGCAGACAAAGTTTTTTCAGATGGGGAAGCACGAGCAGCCAAAGAGGCTGCAGATTGATGGATAAAAATGCTGGGCAATTTTGAAATGCTGCTGGGGAGAAAAAAAACCATGCACCCTTGAACCAATATGGGGACAGGTGTTTTTAAAAAAATTCTGCCTTGAAATGGTTATTTATACACTCTATATACACTGTTGAGGGTTGATATGGCTGTCAGTTATTGATCATCCAGAAGGAAATTCTGGTCATTATTGACCTAACGTAGATGATGGTTTTATAGATCCCCTCTGCTACCGTATGTTCATATTTGCCAGTCTATCTCTTTCTTATATGGCTTCTATTACATTATTATAATTTCCCTCCCTCTCTTTCTCCGACGAGGCTCACTTCTCTTTAAGACACTATCATTAATGCGCTGTTCTAATTTCCATTCAGGCAACGTTGCTAAATGCTGTCCTCTCTTGTAACGTTGAAGCATCCCTGCTGACTGATACATTTCAGGGCTCCGTTCTAGCACTTTTATTATGTGTTCAGTCAATAAGGCGGGCCAAGCAACCCCTTCCTCTTTTCAAACGAGAGCTACTGTTTTTTGAGGAAAAGAGAGAAGGCGGCAGATACTTAATGGAGATCAAACACTGCTGTTCCATTCTACTGCAAGCCTTACCGCAAGGGTTCAGGACCCTGGTCAGCTCCCTTTGCAGCTGATGGATAGCCGGGCTGGGCCGACGGCGCTTTCAAGCCAGTTGCAAGGAAATTCAGCGGCGCCCGCGTTGCAAAACTCGGAATACCGCTACAGATATTCAGGCCTCACTTCATTCCAGTCCCCATACTGGATTGGCTCAGAAAATGCAGAAGCATTAGTTATGATGAACTCTGGGAGAGACTGGTTTGATTAGAATTGTATGTATAACTGCTGAGAAGTAGATTGGAAGCCACTTCTTTATATATATACATGGAGAGAGGGAGGGAGGGAGAGAGGGAGGGAGAAAGTACACAAACAGCGATCACGTGACTGCAGGGTGCTGCAATGGTCCTAAAGGTGAGGCTTGGTTGCAAAGCTATTTCTTTTTCCACTGTCATAACTTTGCCCACTAAACCGGCGGTCGGTAAGTGAAGACTACCTGCATGTGAAAACCTGTGCAGTTGTGAGGCTCTGGGTGGTGTACAACAAAGCAAGCAAATAAAATAATAAAATGAAACAGAATGAGCAAAGGCAATGGCAACATAAAAGTGCCAACACAAAGATGGAACATCCAATCCATCTCAATTAGGGCCAAGTGCATGTGGAACAAGGATGTTCTCATTGCCTTGTGGAACGCAAGAAGGTAGGGTGATATATGTATCTTTGGGGAAAGCATGTTCCAAAGCATGAGTGGCACTTTTGGCAGGGCCTGTCATCTTGCCCTGGTCCAATAGATAGTTTCTGAAGGGTTTGCTAAAGGGAACTACAGTAGGTGCCGAGAACTTTCCCCAGAGTCATGGTGGCCACTGTAGCTCAGATGGAATCCTTCCAAAATTCTATGTTTGTTGCAGTACATCCAGTCCAGAAGAACTCATTGCAGACTCATGCAACGTGAGCACCTTCCAAATATAGGGACCTTAACTTCCAGATTCTTAAACCAGCTTGGTCATTGCTGAACTGAACATTCTAGAACTTGAGAAACATCAATTGAGCTGGACCTCAAGGGGAGATGGGGTGTCTTAATGGCTTGCTGAGCAGGGCTGGTAGTCAGCTTGGGAATATTTCACAGCCTGGAAGATATATCCAGATGCATTTTCAATAGCCACTATGAGGCATTTGCACAGAGAATTGATGGTTTTAATTCTGCCAATTTCTGACATCTATCAGGAGTTACGTCTTAAGAAGTTCTATTTTCTGACCTTGGGGGGTGGTTGAATTCCTAGGTTTCAGTCTCATCTTGGGGAAACGAACATCTATCTATCTATCTATCTATCTATCTATCTATCTATCTATCTATCTGTCTGATTTTTCAATTTTTTCCTACCTTGGCAGATTGCAAAAACGAAGTGTGTTTGCACAAGGTAGCATTGATGTTCATTTAAAAAAATAATGTAGTTAAAGCAAATGCAACATTAATTGAATGCAAGCCACCACCACTACCCAAAACATGCAAGTCCCAAACTGAATTTTCTCAATCAAAAAATCTTGACCAGAGATGAACAGAAAAGTGTTTTTCCCCTTCGGTGTACCTTACTTCATTTAGATAAACAATGGCAATTAAGTAGTACCAAAAAAAAGCCCCAGTCCTTTTTCTCCTAATTAAGGTGATTAATCAGCTAATTAAGGAACAGCTTAAAGGGCTAATTCATTAAAAAAAATTACCTTGGCAGCATAAACTGTTTTCACAGATTCCAACTGCCCAAATTTCTATTGATTACATATGTGGTTTAAGAATAAAGAATGATGACCCACCTGTGTGAAGACAAATAGAAGTCTAGAATACAACCAAGCAGCAAAGCAAAATTCTAACACAACAGATTTCCTCCTTGAGGCCAAAGCTGGTGAGATTTCAGGCACACAGGACTAACCTCATAGCTGAATGAGAAAAACTACAAGGGTTTGCAGCAGAAGAGTTTTGAGAACTGAACTGAGCTTGTAGTCCTTCCCCATAAACACTTATATTAGTATCTACCCCTGTATTAGCTGATGGGATGGGTGAATGCAGAGAATGTATTTTGTTGTTTGAAGATGGAGCTTCACATGGATCTGGATGACCTAGTCCAGGCTGGAAACTAAGCAGGTTTGGGTCTCATTAGTTCTTGGATGGGAGACTCTTCCCTCAACTTTATATAGAGAGGATTCATGAAAAAGTGAGGATTGGTACAGGGAATGCTGGAGTTTATGGCCTGGAAGGAAGAGGATGAGAGCCAAAACCTGCTTAGCTTCCTAGCCTGGACTAGGTCATCGAGATCCATGTGAAGCTCCTTCTTCAAACAACTAAATACATTCTCTGCATCCAACCTTCCCATCAGCTAATATAGGAGCAGATAAGTTGGAGACTACCCATGGCTCCAAGGATTGTACCACCATCCACTCATTGGATGAAAGTGATAGGGCCATTTTAAAGGCTTTTTTTTTTAAAAAAAGAGTGGGGATTAAGCTGGTTTGTGTTTGTAGTTTTCAAGGTTTGGTGTGCCATGGTCATTTTGATTTCCACTAGGAGACAATGGAGAAATCATACCATTTTCAGCTCTTTGCTGCCAAATTTTGGTAGTACAATCCTTGAAGCCATGGGTAGTCCGCAATGTATCTACTCCTGTATTAGCTGATGGGATGGGTGAATGCAGAGAATGTGTTTTGTTGTTTGAAGAAGGAGCTTCAGATGGATCTGGATGACCTAGTCCAGGCTGGAAGCTAAGCAGGTTTGGGTCTCATTAGTTCTTGGCTGGGAGACTTTGACATAATTCCAGAAGACAATAGTGAATAATTTAGTACTGTTGCCAAGAAAACTACATAGGTATGTTTATGAATACACCAGCCATTGAGCTCAAGCCAAAGAAAGATTTACATCCTTTACCAAAACCTGAGGCCCAAGCCTCTTCCTTTCCAATTAACAATGATGGTTTATTAGGTTAAATAACCAAATAAAAAAATTATCATTGTTAGATAAGGTGAGGCTAGAATGGACTTGCTCTAAAGCTTTCTCACAAACAACAACAAAAATTGGGAAATAGGGTCGCCTCCTGTTTCCTGAGATGTGGTGCACAACCTGAGGGCCAAAGAAGAACTTCCTAAAACCATCAGTGCATCCCCTCGGAGCCTCTTCAACAGCTATTTTCAGAGCAAAATTGTAAAATCCATGGGGAGCAACCCCATTTGACTGCATTAAATGAAGTTCAGTGAAATGAGATGAAATCAATGTAAAGTTTTGCCTTGCGTCCCTCACCTCCTAGACTTTCATAGTGTGGCCCCAGCATGTGTTACAGCCAAGTGTCAACCTTGGTCCATAAAATATTATGCTCTACTAATTTAGAAGATGTCTGGACAAAGTTTATGCAATGTTCTTCAGCAGATCAGAGCAAGGCCTAGCATCTGTGTTTGCACACCTGGCAAAGTTTGTTCTATGCTAAATTTAGTTAATTCATTCTTTTAAGGGAATGGATGTTCCATAAGCCTAACCTTTTTCAGCAGCTTATGATTCAACCTACTGTGTGAATCCAAATATGCTTTAACTTGATAAATACAGCCAAACACTTAGTGTGAATGCCATATGTCTTTAATCCAGAAAGCTAAGGGTAGTTTATTATAAGGAGTCTGTATAAAGAGTTTGGTCAAGGAACCTAGATGCAATAATAGGAGAAACATCCATGACACAGAAGGGGAGAGACTAAGAGAGTGATACCCTACTGAGATTTGTAAATAAGCAACATAACCTTACTCTGGAAGAATAAAGGAAGCCAATGAGCTAAGGCAGGGTTCCTCAACCTTGGCAACTCTGAAGTCCACACAGCTTTGCTGGCTGGGGAATTCTGGGAGTTGATGTTTGCACAACTTAGAGTTGCCAAGGTTGAGGAACCCTGAGCTAAGGGATATGGAGGAAAAATGGGATTATATTCACTGCATGCCAAGCAAGATAAATCAAATGATCAACGTGTTCAAGACAGAAGCAAGTGGAGCGAGATGAGAAACAGCCCAACAATATTGCAGGAATCAATAAGAGATAAAACGAAAATTCAGACCCAGGTTTTTTGAGGTTCACTAAGTAGGAAAGCATGGATCTGGGCAATTATTGCCAAGTGGAAGATGACAAGACTCAACCAAGGAATTAATACAATCCAAACATGAGAGCTATGAATCAAAAGCAACACCCAAGTGAGTTGCTTGAGGATAGGCTAGAGAAACAACTTCATTAAACTCATGAAAAAAGGAGAGTGGGAATAAACTGGGCCACAATTCCATAGAGCTTTCTGCATCACAGTGAGAATTTCTTCTTGGTTCTGATGGAGATGTGCTTAGAATCTGAAATAGCTGACTCTCTCTAGTCATGCAAAATCTCTGTGATTTCTAAGGGAGTGTGTGGTACAGTAGTTAGACCCTGAGATGGAGGTCCACATTCAAGTCCCACTCAGTCAGAGAGTTTATTGATCACACTGGATGAGTCTCTCTCTCTCTCTTTTTTCCCCAACCTAACACACAGATCTGTTGCTGTGAAGTAAAATGAGGGGAGATCCTCACGAAAGCCACCTTGAGCACTCAGAAAAAAGGCAGAATCTGCATCCGAGAACTAAAAGTATAAATACATTTAGGTTATGAAAATAGATTTAAAACAAGTCGACACCCCTCTAGCATTGACAGTGTGGCAGTAGACTGAGGAAGAATAAAGAATGAAAGAGGTGTTTAGTTGTTCAAAAAGTAAATCCAGGCACAGTGCCCTGTGGAAAAATATTGATAAATAGACAGTAGACAGGATGGTGGAAGGAAGCAAGGAAGCAAGGAAGGAAGGAAGCAAGGAAGGAAGGAAGGGTCTTTCTGTCTTCCCATTAAGTGGAAATATAGGCAAGTTGAGAAGTTCTTATCAACAACAAATCAAGTGAAATGTTCATGCACTGCACCAGCCAAATTGAATAGAGTAAGTTATAACTGCCCACAGTTGGAACCTAGTTTGCAGTTTGCAATTTGACCAATATATCTCTGCAACATTTTCAAAATTCCAAGTGCAGATGAAAATGAAACTGGCAGATTTGTCTGCCCCTATAGGAATACAATTATCTTGCAGATTGTATCCTAAGGGATCTTGGCTTTTTGAAGAAAAAAATCAAAAGGAATGTTTTTTTAGGTAAAAATGCAAATCTTGTAGGAAAAAATGCATTCATAAATAATTTGTTCTCCATCCTTCAGTAGGCCCAGCGGTGCAACTGGGCCTCATCAAATGCCAAAAAGCAGATCCTGTAGAGTAATATCTCCATTCTAAATCAGCATCTCTCCATCTAGGAATCTTCCATTTGTGGATTTCAAATCCCAGAATTCCCCAGCCAGTATGGCCCCTGCACTGATAATGTTGGGAGTTCAAGTTCAGCCATCTAGAAGTTTTCAAGGTTAGGAAACACTATTCTAAATGTTTTCCAAACTTATCTTTCTTGCCGGCTCCAGATTTTGAAAGCCACTTGGCCACGATTCCTACCTGTAATGTGGGAATGACCTTGGGAGACAGGGGGAAGAGCCACAGCCAGGGGAATGGTCAGATAAGAGAGGGCATAGCCCACAGCTGCATAACGGGTGGAGAAAGAGGCTCAGAAGGGATCATCCCTAGTTTCTCAGGCTGTAAAGTGGGGGAATTGTGCTTTCAGACTTGCAAGAGTCTGTTAATGTAACCTTACAATAAATTAGAAGAAGTTCATCTGGGTCTGCTGCTTGTCTGGACGACCTCATAAGGCTGACACTACCACCACTGCTCTTCCTCCTCCTCTTCCTCATCCCTAACAACACTATCCCCTCCTTCTTGCAATGAACAAACAGGGCAGGAAATTGTTCTCAGCACTGTGTTGATCAAAGCAAGGAATGATTGACAAAACTAGTTGGAATGGTGATAAGGAGCAACAGATCTAGGGATCAGTTGACAGCAGATCTCCAACTAGGAATTAAACTGTTAGCAGGTCCCCAGAATTGCCATCCCTTGGGGTCAGTCCAGCCAGATAACAACTACGAGGACATTCAATACTCTCTCCTGGCAATGGGGAACTTTTTGATGGACTTTTCCTTTGTCTGGGAAGACAGGAAGGGAAGTTGTGGTGGGTGGGGAAGGAAGCTGACTCACAGTTTTATACTCAGCTCTATCCACGCTTTCCTCATTCTTAACAATCTGGCAGTTCCACAGCAGGGCTGGTGGGTGGTTGAGAGGACTGAGGGAACACCCAAATAATGGTAATGAAAAATAAAACCCAGACAATATTCCAGAGCACGGCAGCTGTGAAGGAGGAGAGCAATAAGCAAGATGAGAGAAGATGAACGAGGAGGCAACGTTTGCTTATTGATGCCAGTTGGCCGTCTCATGTAAACCCTGAAGAATTGTTGGGCAGTCTTGGGCAGCTGTACAGTTTCCTCTTGGAGGGGAGGGCTCAAAAGACAAAGGGGGAAAAAAAAGACAAAAATGGGTGGTCTGTTTCGGTAGGTCTTGAAACTGGGTCTGACCTGAAAGTGGAACATGTCTGCTCTTGTGAGACAATTCTTAAGATGTTTATTTCTCTCCCCTCCCCACCCTCCATCCCCATTTGAAAATGATCACTGTACAGAATGTTCCCAAACCTATTCTACCCTCTTTGGAGACGGGGTGCTAGACAGTCACATTTTTCCCCCAAAACCGGCCCTAATGTTAGGCAAAGTGAAGAACTGCTTCACGTGGCAGACACTGGAGTGATGCTGGTCACTTCTTAGCACTTCCCCGGAAGGTGGTAGATGAAGCTCTACTGACAACAATATTGTATACAAGTAGTCCTTGCTTAACAACCACAATTGGGACCAGAATTTTGGTTGTTAAGCGAAGCAGCTATTAAGTGAATGGACCTGATTTTATTACCTTTTTTGTGCTGGTCATTAAGCGAATCACCATGGGCATTAAGTGAACCACATGGTCGTTAAGCAAATCACGCAGTATCCCATTAATTTTGCTTGCCAGAAGCCACCGAGAAGGTCGAAAATGGCAATCACGTGACCATGGGATGAAGCAATGGTCATAAATGCAAACTAGCTGCCAAACACCCAAATCGTGATCATGTGACTGTGGGGATGCTGCGACATCATAAGTGTGAGGATTGGCCACAAGTCATTTTTTCCAGCACCGTTGTAAGTACGAACTGTCACTAAATATATGGTTGTTAAGCGAGGACTACCTGTACTGAAAAAATAGCCAAGCACCTGTCTTCTTTGTGTTGAAAAGGTTGGGAAATGATATCTTAGACAGATCTTGATTTTATTGCAGAATAGCTTAAGACCTATCTCATTCTGGATGATGCAATGAGATGGTTAGGATGCTAGAATCAAAGGAGGAAGGAAAGAGTGTGCTGCTTTCACACTTCCTTCAGAAATGTGGCACAGTGGTCCCTCCCTTGAAAGCCTCTTTCCATAAATTGAGGGGAGAATTTGGAGGAAACACTTGCATCCAGGTCTGTCCTGGGATGGGGAATCAGAGACACTACTCACTGATATTTCCCTTATTTTTTCCAAGTCCCTGCCCAGAAGTCTTTAGTGGGATAAATACTGGCTTAACATGCAGTGTTGGTGTTGTGTTGCGTTGTTGTTTTAGCAAACTGCATGCCATGCATTTTTTCATGAAATGATGACATCCATTCTGGCTAAACAAAGCCTCCTTGAGCATGGAAGAACTCTGTGTTTCTACCTACCTCCCATCCTCTCCATCATAAGGGTCATCCCATGAGCTTCTTAGTTTTATTTCTCTACAGTTGGCAGGTAAAAGGTTTGTGAAATTTTGGATTAGCTTGAAATATGTCAGTAGTGGCACTGGTGAGCTATATGGGGCAATGGAGATAAGCCAGATGATGTAACCATGCATTCAAGTTAACCGTAACAGATGATATGATATGACCCCTGGTTATGGTCAAATTGAAAATTTAAAGAAAGGAAGAGTTGGTTGAGGAATGTAAGGTATACCCTCCTTTCCTTCCTTGCAAACATGACATCGAGTTTACTTACTTACTTACTTACTTACTTACTTACTAGATTTCTAGGCCAAGTGACTCCATCATGATTCTGGGCCATGTACAACATAAAACAATGACATGCAACCCCCACCCCCAGAAGAGATGTCCAGAAAAAGCAACAGGATGATTAAACCAATCATCTCACAAATGGTCCACCCCCACCTAGACCAAGACTTGGTAGAAGAGCCAGGTTTTAAGGGCTCCCTTAACTAGTGTCAGGGTGGGGGCCAAATGGATCTATTTTTTGTTGAGTAGGCTCTCTTGAGTCTACTCAAGAAAAGGTAGGCTTTGTACTACTTTTAGATATCAGTACATACCAAATACCAATACTATACTAATACTTATCTTAGTAATGTGGAAAGCCAACCCAATATTGTGTAGGACATCTGCTCTGAGGGGGAATCGAGTAAATCTGGTGAATATTCCATCACTGTCTAAAATCAAGGCCAGGAGTGTTGCTTTGCACCACTTTCTGAAGATGGCCTGAAGATGAATGAACGTTCCAGGCACCTTTGGGAAGCAGAAAGTGCTAACTGTTATTAAGAGAAATCAGACCTGACAAGAAGAACGGCTCACACAAAATTTCTTTGAAAGCTGGCAAAGCAGCAATTGTCAACACATAATACGGCAAACAATGCCACTACATTGAATGTCCATTGTCTGGTGGTAGAGTTCTATTAAAGTTGCTTTTTCTCCCTCGCCTTTGTCTATGCTGCCACTGCTTCTTTTGAGCAAACACTTTACTCTAACCTGTCCATTCAGTTCTTGCTCTCCCTTTTTCCTCTTCTCGAACAGCGTCATAATAAGGCCGTGCAACTTTTAATTGAGCTGGGAGTCGAATGTGTTTACCGGATCATTGTAATGGACTGTGGGAATGACCTTGGGAGACAGGAGGAAGAGAGACAGACTGGACAATTGGCAATGTAAAAGATATCTCAGTCCACAGGAGAAGCGGTGTGGGAAGCACTTCAGAAGGGACCCTCCCTAGTTTTCTGGAGAGTAAAGGGAGAGGAGGGGAGAAATAATTTCAGTCTTGCAAGACTCTGTTAATGTAAGCTTATAATAAAGACAGAGCTAGTGTTCACTGTTGTGCTTCTTGTTTGGACTACCTCGAAGGGCTAACATCACTCTTACAAGGCTGAAAGTCTTTCTCCCCTCCTCTCCTTTTACTCTCTGGAAAACTAGGGAGGGTCCCTTCAATACAATTCTTTTCTGGGAAAGCTCACATTTTCCATGCAGTAAATGCACTTTATTATTTTTCTACCTTCCGGCACTAAGCTTTGGTGAAGAAAACAAATTCTGGGACGGAAGCAAGGACCTAGATAGTCCTGACTTCGAAATCAAACCTTCTTCCTAGGATTAGAAAGCTGTGCTGATGGTGTAATCTGCTAGAGGCTATATATAGTCTATTGGAATAAGTGAAGGGCCTAGCTGGTACATCCAGGAATATCTGTCAGATCTAACTAAATACATTGGCCCAGTGTTGAAGGAGAGCTTGTTCAGAATCTATGGAGGCAATAGGTTTCTTTGACTAACAGAAGTTTTACAAAGTCATTGCAAGTTTTCAAGATTCCAAGCATATTTTGGGCATGTCCACCCTGAAGCCAATTCAGTGGCCTGCTAGAACCACTGAAATGCAGCAGAGCTTATAACACAGCTGAGAAGCTGGCACAGGAAAAGAAAATTATCTTAGATAGCTTCAGTGAGCATGCCAGAGAAATGCAGGTTATTGATCTTAAACATTCAGCCCTCCCAAGCATAAAGAATCACACGCTTAGACAGATTAGATTAAAATAAGTAAAAGAATTCTTACTGACTTTATTGTTGCTTCTGTAACATCCATCTTGGTGGAAAAGATGAAGTTCCTTTGTTCTTCTGTTCTTTCTAAATACTTAGTCTGCCTTAAACTCTCAGCCCTCCAGCTGCCAAGAGCTGCGTGGAAGAAAGGGGCAGAATTCTTCATCAAGGCCCAAGCACATGGCCCTGATGAATGGAGAGCAGAGCAGCATCCTTGCTTCTCCCTGGGTGGAAGAAGAAGGAAGAGAGAAAGAGGAAGTGGGAGTGGCAACAAACAGCTTCCTCAGAGTTGCATTGCGGGACAACTCAATTTACATGCTAATTCACATGCTAATGAGGCATGCTGGATTTGCCAGGACTTCCAACACACCCCAAGTCTTTGTCCTGCTCCAGATGGTTCTAAAGATGTGGAGATCCTGAGTAGGATCCTTCCACTGGAGTTACCAGTGGTCATATTCTGGGTCCTCCTTTCAGATGCTGAACTCTTTTTGGTGCTTGAACCTCCTTTTAGTTCATGACAGCCAATCTGTTATTGGATTCTTTAATTCAAGGTATAGTGAGTTATTGGTACTTGGCACTTGTCAAGTCTCTAGCCATGACTCTGAGCCAAGAAAACTAAATTCTCAGTCTTTTATTTGCCAAATTTACTGAAGGGGGGAGGGAGTTAGGTTGCAGAAATCTTGGCAAGATGATACATCTACATTGGCACCTCATTTATCTCTATGTTACTTGGGGCAAGGATTCCTTGATCTTCTTGCTAACTGCTTGCTGATTCTGCAGGGAGGTGACTATTCATTTTTCCTGATAAAGAAGAAATGTGCAGACCTTTTGAACCTGCAGTCATTTTCAAACAGCCAGCTTATTTTCCAGCCTGTGAGAAGTCCACTGCCCTCGGATGTCAACAGGATCCACCCACGTCCATGATAGCACATCTATAAACACATCACACTTGAATTATACATTTTGGGGTCATCGACTGTTTTTCTCTGTTGGTAATTTCAACTAGCTAGCTTTCATCAACATTTTCCTACAGGGAAAGTACGAAATGGACTTTAACAGGGTTTGGTTTGCCAGGAAAAAAAAAACTCATTTGAATACTGTGTTGTTCTGATACCCATATGTGGAAATGCTGCTCAAACCAGTTGGCCATTTAAAAAGAAAAGTAATAGTTTCATCCAATTTAATTTTCAGGTATGTTCCCAAAACGCACAGGCATTCTAATGGAAAATAGCATAATTAAAGTGAGTTGAAATATAAATGAGAAGATTGTGCATTGTGCTATGACTGGAATATCATCTTGCCACAGAATGGCATATTACACGAAACAGATTATTAATTCATGGTTTTGTCCTCTGGAATACCAAAAAGAAGACAGTTTTGTATTTCCCATGCATAATTATCTGCTAAGCAAGAGTAGCCTAACAGTAGCAAACTCTTCACTCTAGAGCAGTTTCCCAACCTTAGCAACTTTAAGGTACGTGGACTTCAACTCCCAGAATTCCCCAGACAGCATGTTGTTTCCTTTAACCTCAAGCTGACAGAAAAACTATTATGCCATTGGGAAAGGAGGAACTTTCTCAAGCCAAGCCCACTGCTTTTTCAACTTTGTGGAAAGGAAGATGGAGAATGTAGAGGCCCTACGGCCCCCAAGGGGGAGTGGAATAAAATTTAAAGCTTGAATTGGATCCATAGGAGACAAACGCAGGAAGCCTGATAGATGGGTTTGAACCTCTGAAGGTGTGTGAGATTTCTTCACTGTTGGTTAGAGTCAATTACTTAAATTGGTCACTAAGTCTGTGCACAATTAAAACAAAATCTTTAGCCAAGTTGTATGATTCTTTGGGGAGGCTGCAGCACCCAATGAGCCAGAGAAAAATACTAATGGGGGGGGAGATATCTCTTAAGGAGTCCTTACACTCTTCCAGGGGTCTCAGATTTTCCAGACCAGAAGTGGTTTTTGGCCAGATTTCTCACTCAGAAGATGCTGTGAAGTCCTCATTGTTTCATGCTGCAGGAACCGGTGGTTGCATTCCTAAAACATGATTTACCTGGACAAATTACAGTGAGTATACTGTAATGAGGCTACTGATAGCACTTGGGCTGCTATAGATAGTTAAGTTTTGCTCTGATTGATGATTTCGATACCTGTGTTATTGTATTGTTTCAAGCCTTTCAGGATGAGAGCGGTCTATAAAGAAAGAGGACAGAGTGAAATACCTAGGAGCTTCATTTATATCAAATAGTAAGCTTCGTTAATGTTAACCCTGTTTAGGTATTTATGACTTAACGTACTGTGCAAAAGTAGAGGATACTGTAAGTGTAGCTCAGGACTGGTGGGTTGCGTTTTTGCACAAGTTTTTTTAGTTGCAGAGATTTTATTACTGCCTAGGTAACATCATCAATACAGAAAATGTAGGAAAATGGGATTCATTGGTTGCCGAGAGTTAGATAGTTAGTTAGTTAGTTCTCTCTCTCTCTCTCTGTCTCTCATATATATAAGTTGAAGTCTTTGGTTATACCTTTTGATAGGTCTATAGCTCAGATTTACATTTATATGCCTGCTATGCAAACTCAGGCCATTTTAGTTACAGAAAAGGTTTCATAGACTGTACACATCCAGAAACTTAGATATTTCAATAATCAGATTAAGCATGTCCTTACTCATGACAAAGCATGTGTGAACTCAGCCAATATTTCTTTAGGAACACAGACAGCTTCTCAGCCAGGAAGCCCATAGAAGACTACACCAGCCTTCGCAAGGCCTTTGCATCCTGCTGAGACAACAGGTCTCCAGCCTGCCTCTTCCACAGCGCTCTGTCCAGATGCTGGAAAAGTTGCCCAAGATGACTCTGCGGTATCAAAAAGTGCCTTTGCTTTGGTCAGCCTCTCTTGTGATCATCAAACTAGAGAAAGACAGAAGCTGTCCCACGGGCCATTTACTTCCACCAACTTTTAGATGCAGGAAATACATCGCTTGGAGCATCTCTAGCAGACTTGAAAACCTTGAGGGAGAGAAACCAGTCTCAGAAAGAATGGATTCCCTTGTTCAGCACTGTTTTGATCATCCAATTCAACCCTGTTCTGCTATAGCTTAAGCTCATTAAATCTAGTTTATTACATCTCTGGGCAGTAGACAGGAAGTCTTTGTCCCCTTGTATGTCATTTCATGTTGACAATAAGGAAAATATTCTTGCACATTCCCCTCCAGTCATTAGAATTTGCATTGCTATTTAGGGGACTAGAATTCCCAACTATATTTACCAGAATCTTGTATATGCTTGGTATCATCTGCCTCCAAACATCCTTTCGTGCAAGCCCCATTCCCTTTTCCAAGGTACATACAGAATGTGCACAGGTGTTCCATACCATCTGTTCAAAATCTTATAATTAACTTCTTTGAAAGATGCAGTTAAAGAAATTATCGCCATTGTCTTGAGCATCTCAGCCCCTTTCCTTGTAATCTTGCATATGAACAGAACATCTACCCAGGCCATCTGCAGGCGGAGGGGGTCAAAGAACATAAGTTTCAGGACTCTAAGTAAAAAGAATACAAAACCTGTAACAAAGTGGAAAATTAGATACAGATGATAAACTTCTGTAAGAGGAAGAGAAACAAGGGATCTAAGGTGTTATAAAGGCTTCTGTACTCCAGTGCAGTGTTACTTAACCTTGGCAACTTTAAGAGGTGTGGACTTCAACTCCCAGAATTCCCCAGCCAGCCATCCTGGGTTGGGTTGGGTTGGGTTGGGGTTCCTCTTTCCCATGTCCCTGCTGTCTTCTGGGCTTGACTCTTCTTCTCCACACACCCACCCACATGCTTGTTTTCAGTTCCCTTTTGATAAAACTCTCCAAATTAAGGAGAGGCTGGGGCTGTTTTAACCCTCCTTCCCGAAAACTCTGGATCCCAGGAATTAAAATTGCCTGCTCAGTCCAGTTCCCTCTTCGGCATGCTGCAAGGTAGTCCAGACAAAAGCACAGGCAGGAGGACTACCTCTGTGTTTATTGTAAGGTTATATTAATAGAACCTTGCAGGACCAAAAGTATTTCTCCCCTCCTTTCCTTTGACTCTCCAGAAAACTTCTGAAATGTTTCCTAGGCCATCCCCACTTCTGTGGGCTGAGACATCTGTGGCTCTCCCTCCTGTCTCCCAAGGTCATTCCCATATACCATTGCAGGCACCCAACCCTCAATGACTCTGGGCAGCCCACAACAATCCAACAAAGAATTTACAATAAAATCAGTAAAACATGAAAGATAAATATTCAGCAAGCATGATGAAGTGATGGGTCTCCCTCTCCCTTGCAGAAGGCCTTATGGTCCTAACGTGAACCCAGAGAATTATATGGAAAAAGGGAGGAGGAGAGGAAGGGAGGGAGGAGAGGAGAGGAAAGGAAAGGAAAGGAAAAGAAAAAAGAAAGGAAGAGGAAAAGGAGGAAATAGTTGAGAAAGGAGGAAAAAATCAGCGAAGTGGTTTTCTTAAGAAAGAAGAGAATACATTCTGAGAAATTTCAGCTCTAATGCAAGCCTTGCATTCCTCCACAGGACTTCCTCCAGTAACATCTTTGGTTCTCCTGTTGTCCTTCAAAGCTCCAGGAGATTGTGCATTTAGCTCATCTTGCACAGTAAATCAGTAGCCTCAAAAATAAATAAAGAGCCAGTTTGGTCTAGTGGTTAAGGTGCTGGGCTAGAAACCAGGAGACTGTGAGTTCTAGTCCCACCTTAGGCATGAAAGCCAGCTGGATGACCTTGGGCCAGTCCCTCTCTCTCAGCCCAACTCACCTCACAGGGTTGTTGTTGGGGGGAAAACAGGAGAAGGAAGGAGTATTAGGTCTGTTCTGTGCCTTGAGTTATTTATAAAAATAATAAAGGCAGGAAAAAATAAATAAAAATAAATTTAAACAATGCTACGGATGCCCTTCTCCTGGCTAACCAGTTTTATCTCTCACAAGTTCTCAATGTGCAATGTCAAAAAAATCATATTAAAAAGTACTGCAAGTCCTGGAAGAAGAAAGGACCAGCCAGATGACTCATCCCATTTCCTCGTTCCCTGGCAAAAACAGAATGTGCTGAGGCAACTCATTCTGTCAAGCTTTGAAATGTTTCAAGCGCATTACTTGTGGCTTGGAGAGCAGGTAAGGGACCATAATTAGAGATGTCCCCCTGTGTCATTATGTCCAGAAAAGATCCATGAGTCTTTGGATTGCAGCAGACTAAAGAAAGGGGTGTGTAGGGGTATCTGAAATAAGGAACATTACAGCCCCAATTGGCAACTTGAATTCAAACAAATTGGGGATGGCTTGAAAATCTGCATGTTCATTTGTTTTTTAATGGTGGCTTCAACTTTGCATTTGGCTCATCTTGCACAGTAAATCAGTAGCCTCAAAAATAAATTACAGATGAGAGTTTGGAGGAAATTTCTCACAGGCTTGCCAGCTAAAAACTAGACTATTAATCTTCCCAAAGAAGAGAATATTATTAAGTTTAACTTTTGAGTAATCCAGATACTAAGGATGCTATAGTTTTATCCTGCATTGAAGAGGTCGGATTAAATCAGTGTTTTTCAGACTTGGCAACTTTAAGATGTGTGGACTTCAACTCCCAGAGTTCCCCAGCCAGCATGACCTTTTTCATAATGATTCTATGCATTCTCCAGCTCTGAGACTTAGTTTTCTCTTAATTGCTAATCCATATCTTTGTTCAGTTTGCAGCTGTGGGCACACGTTTGTGTGTGAGAGAGGGAAAGAAAGGCCTTACATATTGAGTGATCTTCTGCTCACTAGTAAGCAGTAAAAAACAAAACCCAGCACTGCAAAAGCTAACACATCAGAAATATGGCCAAGATAGGACAACAGCTCCCTCCTTCTAGGCCATCCAAACAAGCCAAAGACTCACAGATTTTTAGTAGAGGTTCATGACATCAATAGTCATTTCCCCATTGGCCATGCAGACAGTAGTAGGCATGGCTTGGCCACTGTCAGCCTATCAGTAACGGGGTATGTCCTCAGCCACCATTGTTGTGTAATTGAGAAGCTTCATTTCTCAGCCATTCTTTCTCTCCAACTCTATTTCTCGAAGGAAGAAGTAGGAAACTGGATTTTGATTGACTGGGTTTAGGTGTTCCCACAACACAGTCAACTACTGGGTGAAATCAGTTTAATCTCTGTGCAAGGTTGGATCTCTTTTGGAAAACTGGGACATAGTTAATGCAATGGTTGACCAATGTTGTGTTCCACAACCCATGAAACCCCTCAATGAGCCACTGAAGCATGTTGTGGCTTTTAGGTTTCCAAGATGTAATTGGGGAGATCTCTCTTGTGGTTCATTAGACATTGCTTTGGCCTTAGATATGATAGGGCAGAATTTTGTAAGACCAACAATTCCTGGCAATAGAAATCCTAAACACTTAATACTCCTAAAATTTGCTTTAAAAAAAAATAGTGGCAAGCTACTTTCCTTCTGTAGCCACACCCTGTATAATTACATTTTGCTCAATTGTGTCATCCCAAATAAGGAGGAGAACACAAAAAAAATTCCAGTTAGTCTAGAAACCACATTTTCCTTCCTGAAAGTTTTGATCTTTAGTTCCTGATCTCAAGAGATAGGTTATGATTTGATTTCTCCATACTGAAAAGAACATACCCCTGAAGACACTCTTTTACGTTAATTCTTCTATTCCAAAAATCCCTAGACAGCCAAAAATTAACCTTTATTTAAAGGTTCTTCTTTAAACCTTTAGGTCAAAGCCAGCCTAATCTAAACAGGCTCCATTTTAGCTAGATCCATTTTTTCTGACCTTGATTCCCAACTTTTGTAAAGATTATGCTCCCTATTTGCAGAGGCAACAGCTTGTCCTTTCTTTTATTTAGTTATTTAACTTAGCCACCAAGTTTGGATGAATGGATTTCAAATCCTAGGTGGGGAAATTGGGGTGGAAGAGGCAAAAATCCCATGTTTTAATTGGAAAAATATCTTTCAGGGCATTAAATTGGTTGAGAACCGTCTACTGCAGGTAGAATTTTAAAAAGAGATGACGTCTTTCTCTATTTGAATATTAGAGGGGATGATGTCAAAGAACAGTCCTCTACTTTTCTTACAAGGAAATATTCTTCACCATCTTGCTATCCTGAAGCAGATATTGCTGTAAGAATAAAAACAAGAAAAGGGGGGGGGGGGTTAATATTGCAGCCATCCTTTCTATAATGAAAAAATATAGTCACCGTAGGGGCATAAGGACCATATTCTTCACCATCTTCATTACTGTAGCAGAAAAGGACTCAATGGCAACCATTTATGTCATTGTCCTTTTCTGCCAGCTCAAGGACTGGTCTGTTCACAGACTGGGACAGATTGAAGACATGGTTTGGAAGACATCAGCCACTTGCAAATTCCTTAGCTGTTTATGAAAAGAGCAGTCAGCTCCTTAGTTCACAGCAAAGTCATTATCAAGAAACTGAAAAGGGTTCCACCCTAACAAACTGCTTCACTTGGGCTCTAAAGTGGAAGTAACCCATGGCAGACAGTTCAGTAATATTATCCCTAAACTTTCCAATAAATCTGGGGAACTTCACTTTCAACTGAGTCAGCTACCAAGGGCCAGGACAGATGGACAGCAGCTGAGCCCAACCATCTGGAGCAGCCCTCAGGGATGAGTTCCTTGATGCCTAAATCGTTTTAGCATGACTTGTGGTGATAGAACTACATCTCACATTGCATGCCCTAGGTTAGAATATCAGGCTGGGACTCAGGAGATGTGGGTTTATCCCTACTCAGTCCCCAGTTGTCAGATTCTTGGACACTTGAAGTAAACAGAAAGTAAATTCTTTTCCCTGACATGAATCACACAGAGTCTTCTTTAGCAAGATGTATGAAGTGCAAGAAGAGAGCCCGTTTGGTGTAGTGGTTAAGGCATCAGGCTAGAAACCAGGAAGCTGTGAGTTCTAGTCTTGCCTTAGGAATGAAGCCAGCTGTGACCTTGGGCACGTCACTTTCTCTCAGCCCTAGGAAGGAGGCAATGGCAAACCTGTAAAGGAGATGGGGGGAGAATTGTACTTTCATACTTGCAAGATTGATGTCAGCCTCACAGGGTAAACCAGATAGGAATCACAACCAGATGAGCTAATTCTACTTTAGTGTAAAGCTACATTGACAGAATCTTGCAAGTCTGAAAGCACAATTCTGCCCCCCATCTCCTTTACAGCCCAAGAAACTAGGGAGGGTCCCTTCTGAGCCTCTAGCCCTACCCACTATCCAGCTGTGGACTATGCTGTCTCTTATCTGATTGTTCCCTAGGCAGCATCTCTTTGCCCAGTCTCCCAAGGTCTTTCTCACATACCATTACACATACAGAGTTGTTGAGGATAGAAGAAGCTTGTAGGCCACCTCAAACTCCTAAAGTAAAGACAAGATATAAATGAAATAAACAAATGAAATATGCCCAAGGCCAAATTCTGATTAATTCCCCACCTGGCACTCTTGTTTTGAAACAAATACCTGCCCTTTGCCCTTTGGCTTTGGCAGTAGCTTGACTTGGATTCAAAACCGCATGAAATGTCTCCAGATATCTTCTTCTGCAGTGTGTTCACCTCTTCCCTATTCAAATAGTTTGTGCTTCTTTACACACACTAAAATATGGGTGCCTTTTTGCTCCAAAAATACTTATGGTGGAGAAGTTCCAAGATGCACCAGTCTCCCTTAAGGGCCCTTAGCTATAGACTTGAAAATAATTCACACTTGGTTATCTCCTCCTCAGAGGTCACCTAGGATCTTAAATCGTATGTGTGTCTTAGATTTACGTGAAGTAATTTGAAAACCCAAGAATGGAAAGTAAGAGAGAAGCTTGAGGGGTATTTTGTTATTGATTTTTATTTTTAAAAAAACACTGATAAAGTATTAGCTTTTAAACTTCTAATCCTCTGTTCCTTGACTCTTAGAATCAAGGTGGAAAATCCTTTGATAACAGGAGCTTCTGTTTACGTGCCTATCAGCTGCCTTGAAACTTGTTACAGGTGCATGAAAGAAGAAAGGAAGCCCCTATTTCAATGTTTCTCAACCTTGGCAACTTTAAAATGTGTGGACTTCAACTCCCAGAATTCCCCATCTTAAAATTGCCAAGGTGGAGAAACATTGCTCTATTTTTATATTAGTCACTGTGGATGAATCCTCATCATTCATATGATGTTCAAGGAATTGGCAGTTAATCATTTCTATACAGGGAATCTCAAAGGGTGTGTTCAACTCATCAGACCATACTTTTTGGATATGGTAGACCTGAGTGATTCTGGTTCAAATCCTCTACTCCAGCACCTTATTTCCTGCATGGCCTGTGTCCTGTTTCTACTGCCAGTTGGTAACTCTGGGTTGATATCGCGCTGAAACCTATACTTCCCCCAAGTTTTCTTCCTCCGCAAAAGGGTCTTCTGACTTCCTACCTCTTTTAGGAGGAACTTTAGAATGCCAGCATGGTATTGTTTCAAGCTGATCTTAATGCTCCAAGGTGGCTTAGCTGACTGGCAGCATTCCTCTTGTACCTCCCTCTGTCTCTCCAGTTTTCTGTTGTCTCCCTGGCTGCCCACACTTTTTGTTTTGAAGCAACCACGTTGGAGGCATCTCCTCCCAAGATACCAAATGGAAGCCAGGAAGAATGCAGGCTACTGAAGGGAGGCTTACAGAATGAAAGACAAGGTTCCACACAAGCACTTTGGGTCCTCTTCGAACCAGGATAAGTATTAGAACTCTGCTCCTGAACGTTTTGCTGAAATGTTATCCTTTGGAGAGAAAGGAACCTGCATTGTTTTGTTTTGACCTTCAGTGGATCAAAATAATGTAGGAGGAACTTTCCAGCATGACTCTAATCCTGCATTCTTTGCAGAGTCATCCTCTAGGTAGCAGCACCAACCCACATGAGCAATCGGTCAGCTGACTTCCCACAAAGGCCAACCCTCATCCACCTGTCTATATAAAGCTCAACTGTCCAAGTTTAATCCTTAGTCCGAACAGCCTGACTAGAGATGGTCTAGGTCCCTTCATACTTGCTGGCTGTTCTACAGCCTAGTTCTTACCTGGTCCATATTGGCTCGAAACACCAGAAACATTGAGGAGCATCTTAGAATTTGACCCCAATTATTTGGGAGCAAAAAGCTATTTCTGGAATACTTAGGGTCACTGCCAGCATCTCTGAGGATCCAGTTTTCCAGAGGTAGATCTTTGCTAAAGCCTGATGCTTTCCACCATCACTAGCCTAGTTGAGGTCTCTCTCTTGATCCCTTGAAAGTGAGATCTCTCACTAGGGAATGATGTTTCCTGTTTCCACAATCACTATTCAGATGTTAATGGGAAGACTTTAGAAGGACATGAACCCAACATCACTTCTTCCTCATACTTTTCACAAGTAGTGTCAGGAAGTAGTATATACAATGATCATGGGAAGTAGCTGATAACTTCATCCTTCATACATTTTCTAGTTCTCTTTTAAAATTATTCGAGTTATTGGCCACCTCTCCAACTTCCATTGACAGGACTCCCATATTTCATTAGGACATGATTTGTATAATATTAATTTACTGAATGAACCATAATTGGTTGGGTTGACCCTACACACTTAGTCACAGAGTCTGGTTTTCAAACTACAGTGGTTGGGTTGACAGCACATCAAATCATCAACTATGGTTTACAACTATAATGGCTAGATTTGCATAGTAAGTCAAACCACAAACAAGTAAATCTCAGTCTGGCTTATCAGGATGTGTGAATCAAGCTATTGTTTTGTTATTAACTTCAAAGTGTGAATAAATGCTTGACCTGATCTTCTACTGGGTTTCTTCATTTGAGGACTCTATATTTTAGCATTCTCTCAAAAAGAGAACATTTGCCAATCACCTTTTCCTATGCCATACAAATTTGTGTGCACAGCTGCCTTGGTCCTGCTTACCCATCTTTTTCTTGTCTTCTGAATAAAGCAGTAGTCCCAAAACATTGTACCTTCTCTCCTAGAGGAATTCTTCAAAACTCTTGATGATTTCTGTGGCTCTTTTTTAGAGGTGTGGAGAATGCAAGCAGACTGCAGCATTTCCATCATCTGTTCCAGCCATATCCACTGAACTTGTTAGTCTGGCATTTGCCTGGAATTATTAACATCTGGTTCTAATTTGGATCACTCTCCGTGTTGGGATTTTCCAGCCCTTGTTAGCAAAAGCACTGCCATAAGGCTGTTCCAAGTTCTCTTTGGCTTCACTAGATAGTTTAAGTGCTATAACTCCAGAAGGGCCATTTTCTCCAAGGAGACCACAGCAGATTTGATGAATAGGGAAGTAGAAATTAGAAACATCATCCTGGGTTACCACTAACCATTTGGACACACACGTGACTTTTTCTGAACAAGTTCAAAAGCAAGGAGATGGGTTATTAACCTTGCAGGGTGATTCAGACAAGAAGCACATCCAGGAGTACTAGCTCTGTCTTTATTGAAGGGTGACATTCACCAAATCTTGAAAGTCTGAAAGTACAGACTCGCTTTTACAATACAGTCCAAGAAACTAGGGAGGGTCCCTTCTGAGATGCTTTCTCCACCCCTCCTCCTTTGGATTCAAATTTCGTTTATCAGTCTGTTGTCTAGGCTGTGTCTGTTCCTCCTGTCTCCCAAGGTCATTCCCATGTACCATTACATGGGTTGTCCATTTGGTGGAGAAAAGAAGGACAGTTCTTACAATTCTCAGCCATTTTGCTCAAAGAGAGGATCATATTTCTTCTTGTCAGAATCTAAACTTCAGTATTTTCAACCCAACGCATTTCATGTCACTTCATTTCAGTGACAGGGTCAAAATAAAATAATTTCATGCATGATGAAGAATTCACATTGCTTTATTCTGCTCCATGAGAAATGATTGTGAAGACATTTTTAAAAAGAGGTGGGTACAGCCTCCCCTACCTTCAGTTAGATTTTTTTCCCTAAAAATTATCTGATGGCAAAAGCCAGATGTGAAAATACCATAAGCAAAACATGATAGTGTTTTTTTTTGTCTTACAAATATGAGACAGAATATAAAATAAGTGTTTCATGAATATAAAATAGCTTTCTGAAATTGCCCAGTACAATGTACCATACCATCCAAATTGTCATCTCCTACTAGCTCAGTTCTTACATTCTGCTAAGCCATAATGTATTTTAACCATATATTGCTGTATAAGCTACGGCAGCTTCATTCATACATAATGCAGTGTCATAGACCATTGTTTGCAAATGACAACAGCTAAATTCACCCAACACACTTTCTGGATTTGTGTGACATGATTACTCCTGCTTAACGTAACCACAGATTAGTTCATTAAGTCTATTTGTTTTGTTACATGATGCACTGAAACACAACCCATAGGTCTTGGTTTGCACAACATGCTAAGCTACAGTAGAGTTGGATAGTTTGTTGGGCCACAGTCATTAAGCCATAACCAAACACCATGGCATAGTATAGTATATAAGTGGAAAGAACTGTGATTTATTCATCAAACCACAATTAGCAAAACCGTGATTAGGAAGTATTTGTGAACCCAATTACTCGTTCAGGCAAACCTTCCAGATCAATTCTCCTGATTCCTGTCTTCCTTCCCCCTCTTCCCTGTCCCATCTTGTAAAGGTGAACATTTCATTCCTTTGGCAAGGAGCTACTGAGTGAAACCTTCTGTTTTGATGGATGGGACTAGGATGATCTTGTGGATGGAGCAACACAGAAAACTAATCCTTACAAAATTGTCCCCTTGTATCTGGTCCTTCAGGAGCTGCTTCTAAGAGACTTGTCACACGAGTAGAAAGTGATTGATTATTTGTTCACTGGTGCTGTCTTACACAGAGAGGAACTTCAGTGGAGATCATTTTCTGGTCAATCCAATACAAGCATCCAGGAATTCAATTTTTCAAAATCCATGGAGGAGATGAAGTCTCGACCAGATGGGAAAGACACAGAGATCCAATAAGAAAGTTGAACTGTGGGTCACAACTTAGTCATTGATGGGTCTGGTACACAGCATTATAACCTAATTAAATTTCATCTGCTGTCATTCATTGCTGTATATGTTAGGAAAGAAATACATAAAAAGTGGGCTGCATGGACATATCTGGATTTTTGCAAACCTGTTGCGAGCATTCCCATCAAATGGCTCTCATGAGGGGCTCATTTGTTTGCAAAATGGCTGCCATGGGTATAGTAAATCTTGCCTTGTGAATAAAAAAACTCATCTCCAACTCAAGCTCGATTGCTGGTGACTTCATAAACACATCTGTGTAGGGTTCTTGGTATCAATACAGAAGTGGTACCATTGTCTTCTTCCAGTATATACTTATATTTTTCTTTTCAGTCTAGCCTGCAGCCTAGGATTCCCTGGAGGTGTGAGAGTTAATTCTGACAGAGTTGGTGAAAAACAATGTGACACCACACCTGGCCATTACAGAAACAAAGGACAGATGGATTCAAACCAACCCTCTCAAAAGAGGGGGCCAATAGTCCATTACCTAGGACAGGAAATAAAATCCAAGAGAATTTGAAGATTATTTTTGTGCAAAGGATTTGTTCTTCAAGCACAGACAGGAATTGCTTCAGTTTGGTTACAGCTTCCTACTTTCTTCAATAAATTTATCTGGCATTCCTAGATTTTTTTGTGAACTGGCCTAAGGAGGTCATCCTTGCATGGGAGGTGAAGCCTGACAGGAGGCCTTTCATCCAAGTACTACCAGCTCTGATCCTGCTTGGCTTCCCAGCCCAGACATGGCCAGATGTTGCCATCTGCTGAGACGCATGGGTAGAATCCATCATGGAACAGCCATATTCTAGAAGGCAACCTATTGTCAGTCCTTCAAGGTAGACCAGACTAGAAACCAAAGTTATGAATGCTAATACTACTTTTATTATGAGGTTACAGTAACAGACACTTGCAAGTCTGAATGTGCTCCCCCCACCTTCTCCCTTCATCTATGTGAGAACTAGGGAGGGTCCTGTCTGAGACGCTTTCTCAAATTACTTTTCTGTCCCGGACTCAGATTTCTTTTATCTGATCATTGTCTTGGACATGGCTCTTCCTCCTGTTCCTCAAGGTTATTCCTTCTGCCCATTACACCTATTATGATTGTTCCCTGCTAGTCCTTCTAGGATGCTCCCTATCACCTCAACTGGTCTTTCTCTTCTATTTTATAAATTTATATCCCACTTTTCCTCCAGGACCTCACGGTGGTATATATAATCATCTCTCTTCCATTTTTCCCCCTTACCACAACTATCCAGTGAGGTAACCCACTGCAGAAATAGAAGTTGTGCACAGCATGCTGGCCCAGTTCGGATAAAGACCTACCAGCTGCTTTCACACAATCTTACTCTGCTTGCAAAGGATCAATCTTGAATAGGTTTGCTGTGAAGGATCATGTTTTTCAGCCCTGCCTTTCTCCTAGAGAAAAGCAGCATTGGCACCCACTTAGCAACCATGTGCAGGAGCAACTGGGGGGGGGGGGGGTTCAAAAGCAGAATCCTCCTCCAGAGTAAAACATTACTCAAGAATCAGGGTTCCCCTTGAGACCAGGACTTTCAAGAACAGTGTGAGCTTTGGGTGAGACCTCAGGTGCTAAAAACCTCCACCTCAGATCTGCAAGTTGCTGGAAGATGTCTCCAACTCTGCCCAGGGGGAAAAAGTTCTTCCATTTATCAGATCCCCTGTAGTGTCTACATTGTGATTGATTGTGGAGAGGCTGGGAAAGTAATGGGAGAAGGTTACAACCAACCAACAGCTAGGACGGAGTTTGTTAATAGCTTGTCTCACAAAGAGCAGCTCCAAAATGTTCAGGAAGAGATTCAAATGTTCTCAAAAGGAACTCTGCCTTCATGCTCTCATGATAAAAGAGGACCACAGGTTCTTAACTTAAGCTTCCAAGATTCTGTACTTTATTCCTAATAACCCTTGCATTAAAACATCTGGTAGAAGTCTCTGTTGTTCTTGCTTCCTTGATCATGCCCTGCTTTGGGGGGAGGGCGGGCTGGACCTACCCCATACTCTCTAGATTGCATCATGCCCACCTGCCCTGAAAGCTTTGTCTACTTCTGCAGTAGACTCAGACATCTTAGGAGAAAGACTATCTCTTCTGTTTGTAGACAAGATGGACTCTGAAGACCAGTAAACAACTTATGTTGTCCATCTAATGCGGGATGGTATCATCTAAGTAGCGTGCAAGTTCACAGGTTGAGATCATCCAAGAAACCCTTTAACTGGGTACCTGAGAACAAACCTGGTCCTTTCAGCACCCACTGCTGGCCTTCTACTGCTGATCTATTATGGTGCTAGGTAGCCATCTGAGCTGAAGCCAGACTTCTGTTCTCTCTGCCCTTGCCATGGCCCTTTCTGGTGGAAGAAGCTATCTTTGCCAGTTCATTGACAGCTGGTGCCCCCAGGAGGACTTTATTGCTAGGCAATCTATAAACGTTATACATATGGTGGGCAGCTTTTGGCCAAAAAGTTGATTTTTGCCATTAGCCATTTAGTAGTTTTTGTCATTGCCAGATCCCTGGGCTCTTCTACACACTTGAGATAGAGCTGGTGTCTTTCTGCCTGGAAAAAGATATGTGGGTGTTCCATCAATGAATGGCATTGCTTGCCATTCATCCCACCAACCCGTGGGCATGTTAATTGGGATGGGGAATCTGTGCAATCAATGCCAATTAATTCCCCATTAACAGAGCCACTCAATTAGCAGAGTGCCTGCATGCAGATGATGTCAGTGGATTTTTGGCATAGCTTCCCTCACTTTGGCAATGCTGGCTTGAAGGGGAGAGGGGCTGTTTGGGGAATGTTTTTCAACCCTAAATTCACTTGAAAGAAATTTTTGCTTAATGTACACTCCGGAGCCATCTCTCCAGAAAATGGGATGAGTTGCTCAGGATTTTATTTTATTTTTTTCATGGTCTCCATATTGCTCAGTACCTAAAAGCACCCCACAAAATTTTTTGAAGAGCGTTATTTTTAAAAAAACCATGCAGGTCTATATTTATATATTTTTAAAAAGCTACTCTCCTTTTAAATAACACCATACTGTACTGAAATCTCCCTTAGAATTTCTCAAGTTTTCTTCCTCTTGGGAAAGGGGCTTCTGGTTGTCTACCTTATTCTCAGAGCACTTGAAAATTTCTTTTGAATTTCTCTTGGTAATCTTTTTGAGCTTATTTTCTTTGTGGCGGTAACCAGGAGAAGGCTGTTGCTAGTGCAGCTGTATTCTTTAAGCATTTTTCTATCAAGCCCTCCAGGCTGTTCACATTTCCCTCCCATAGCAGGAGTCCCCTCCTGAGATCTTCCTTTAGGATTTAATGAATGTGTGAGCAGCCAGATGGAAAAGCTGATTCCTGAACTAATAAAGATCTAGAAGAATGTTAAGGGAACAACTACCTCCAAGCATGTCCATTATTAGTGAAAAGACCCATCTTAGTTAGAAAGCAAATCAGAGTCTCCATTCTAATGTGCTTTGGGGTATATTGGTTCTCATAGAAAAGACTATCTTTAGCTCAGGGCTGGACTGTGGAGCCCTTGGTGCTCTCTGAGCTTGGCGGCAGACATTTCACTGCCTGACGAGATAACATCTTGGACCATAAGGAAGGCTGAGTGCCGAAGAATTGATGCTTTCAAACTGTGGTGCTGGAGAAGACTCTTGAGAGTCCCTTGGACTGCAAGGAGGTCAAATCAGGCAATCCTAAAGGAAAACAACCCTGACCGTTCGTTGGAAGGACAGATCCTGAAGATGAAGCTCAAATACTTTGGCCACCTAACGCAAAGAGAGGACTCACTGGAAAAGACCCTGATGCTGGGAAAGACTGAAGGCAACAGGAGAAGGGGACGGCAAAGGAGGAGATGGTTAGACAGCATCAACGATGCAATGAACATGAATCTGAGTAAACTGTGGGAGACAGTGGAGGACAGGAAGGCCTGGCGTGCTATGGTCCATGAAGGGTCGGACATGACTTAACGACTGAACAACAAGATAACATTATCAGTGTGAGGGAGAGTGGGGTTGGCTCCCTGTTGATATACAGTGGCTTGCCCTGCCAGTGTTGGTGGGAGTGTGGTTTTCTCCTTGGTAGTTCCTTGATTGGGGTATTGTTTTTGCTTGATTGTTTGTCTGGTGTTAATCCCTGCTTATCTGGGTGTTGGCTGCTGGAAAGGATGTGTTCTGGTCCTTTTTGTTTCCTTCACAGCTTTTTTTTATTGTTTCTTTGTCTCTTGACAAACAATTCATTTGAGAAAGTTTAAAGTTGACTCTAGAAAGCTGAGTGCAAATACAGGTAGTCCTCGCTTAGCGACCACTCATGCAGCGACTGTTCAAAGTTACAACAGTGCTGAACGAGGAGACTTACAACCAGTTCTCGAGGTTGCGGCCATCACAGCATCCCACATGGTCGTGATTCAGGCACTTGGCAACCGGCGCGCAGGTACGACATTCACAGCATCCCACAGTCACAATATCGCCATTTATGATCTTCACTGTTGACTTCTGACAAGCAAAGTCAATGGGGAAGCCGGCAGGAAGTCGCAAATCATGGTCACGTGATGTCACGCTTAACAACCACATGTGGTTTGTTTAACAACTGCAACTGGAACTGCCATTGGAAGTTGGCACAGCCATGTGATTTTTCACTTTATGACCACATCGCTTAGCAACAGAGTTCCCAGTCCCAGTTACAGTAATTAGCTGAGAACTACCTGTATTCTAAATCTGATCCAATCACAAAATCATGAAAATAGCAACAAATTCACCAATCTTCATTAAAAGCCACCAAGGAAATGGTCTTTATTTTTTTAAGGACATTTAAATTCTGTAATTGAACCGTGCAATGAGTCCTGATTTCTTGACAAGTCAGTGAATGTACATGTGCTGGAATGAAATGTGTTTTAACAGGCAGGGCAAGAAGTAAACATATTTCAGGTTCAGAAATCCCATTTGAAAGACTTTTGGCAGGCAAAGAAGGTACAAAAATAAAACAGGAATCTATCTAGCAAGCTTTTCAAACGTGCTGGGAGGCCAAGCAGGGCTTTAAAAACAGCTTGTCAAAAGCAGGCTGGCAGAAAGAGGCTAAAGATGGGAAATACTCCCTTTAGAACCACAGATTGGTGCAACCAATTCTGAGGGGCCCAATGAAGATGACTTCAAGGTAGTAGGGTGTGTGTGTGTGGGTGTGTTTTAATTAGATACCAGGAAGTAATGGCCACACCCAGAGTTGGGAAGCCCAGGTTCTAGTCCCAAGGGACTAGAAGGTGCTGGACCAGGAACAGGAAGACCCAGGTTCTAGTCCTCCTTCAGCCACAGAACCTCATTGGCTGAATTGGGCCAGTCCCTCCTACCCTTTCAACCCAAGAGCCAATCAGGGGTAGTGGCGAAGGTGCTGGACCAAGAGCAGGAGACCCAGATTCTAGCCCCCCTTCAGCCACAACAGCTCCCTCGGGGACTTTGGACCAGTCCATCCTCCCATTCAGCTGCAGAGCCAGTGTTGTGTAGTGGTCAAGGTGCTAGACTAGGAGTGAGTAGACCCATCCTCTGGTCCCTCCCCTCCCTCAGCCACAGAAGGTGCCTGGGGGGACCTTGGACCAGTCCTTCCCTTTCAGCCCAAGAGGCAGGGTGGGGTACCAGTGAAGGTGCTGGACCAGGAGCAGGAGACCCAGGTTCTAGTCCCCCCTCAGCCACAGAAGCTCCCGGGTTGGCTCTGGGCCAGTTCTTCTTGTTTGTTTGCTAACTTGAGATTTTGTAGTAATTCTTTGCCTGTAGAGGGCATTCTTTCAATATGCCACTCAGAAGTCAAGGAAGGAAGGAAGGAATTAGCTACATGTATTCAAAAAAGGAAGGAAGGAAGGAAGGAAGGAAGGAAGGAAGGAAGGAAGGAAGGAAGGAAGGAAGGAAGGAAGGAATCTAGCTATATGTGTCATGAATGATGGCGAGCAGGGGGCTCCCATCCAGGCTGTAAAGCGCATGCGTAGTACTGAGGAATTAGGTAGCCATTCAAAGAGACACAGATCGGGCCCGCCTTAGCCTTTGGGGTTTATCTGTCTGGGTTTTTCCCACGCTTCTTCAGTTCGTTAGGATTTTCCTGTTATGTAGCAGCAATAAAACACTAGAGACCTATTCTTGTCTCAGCGTGGTTCCTGGCTGTTAGGACAATATGCATTCAAAGAAGGAAGGAAGGAAGGAAGGAAGGAAGGAAGGAAGGAAGGAAGGAAGGAAGGAAGGAAGGAAGGAAGGAAGGAAGGAAGGAAGGAAGGAAGGAAGGAAGGAAGGAAGGAAGGAAGGAAGGAAGGAAGGAAGGAAGGAAGGAAGGAAGGAAGGAAGATTCAAGGAAGGAAGGAATAAATATGAGTTTTTTTCATTGAGGATGGGTGGACAAGTCTCTTTGGGCTTTCTCTGTGCCTCCTATCTTTATCCTGTGTCAAGCAAAGTATTCAACACTTGTCTTGCATGTCAGGCTGCCAAGATAAGCTGGCAAGACTGATCCCTAGAGAAATATATCCCTTGACAGCATTTCCCTCATTATCTCACCATAGTAAAACTCTTACACCAGCACCTTCTTTGCAATAAATGACAAGCTGAAGCATTCAGCTACATACACACACACAAACACACACACGCGCGGACTAAGATAGTCCTAGCTAGAGGTTTCAAGAGTTATGCCCGGCATGGCCAGAATGGATAAACAATCGGGCTGGTGTCCATTTTGCTTCATTTCTGTTCTCATAAAGAACTTAACAAAGCCTACGCCCTCCTGCACAAACTGGGTGAAAATTATGGGGGGGGGGTAAGTTTTTTTTAATTGAATGTGTGGGAGCAGCTGGTATTCAGGGCTAGGAAGCAAGTCAGACCAGAAGGATAAATATGGAGACAAGACCAACAAGATAAGAGAAGAGAGAAGGCCAGAACTGAAGGGGAAATTGGGAGGGAGGAACCAGGAATCATGAGAGAATGGTGAATCAGGACAGAGGAGCAACTTGGAAACCAGATTCAACAGCAAGGTAGGATGGCTCCTGAGAGGTGAGACAAACTGGAGGAGAACCCAAAGGCAGAATCAAGATGCTAACCATGTGTAGCGGTCTGTGGGAATAACCTCGATAGACACGGGGAAGAGATGCAGCTTAGACAACTGTCATGCCAAAGATATCTCAACCCACAGAAGGAAAGGGGGAACGGGAAGCATCTCAGAAGGGACCCTCCCTGGTTTTCTGGAGAGTAAAACTAAAAGAGGGGAGAGGGGCTTTCAGACTTACAAGATTCTGCTACTGGAGTGTTACAATAAAGGTGGGGTTGGTACTCGTGGTCTGTGCTTCTTGTCTGGACGACCTCAAAGGACTAACACCAAGAAGGCAAGGATGTATCAGGAATGGAGGAGAAACTTGGAACAGATTGGAGAACAGCACTGGATTCAAGGCCGAAGAATGACCAAGAATATACGAAGAGTTTGGGAGAACCTTAACCAGACTTCACACAGCTCACTAAGCCATAATGTGGTTGGCTGGTTTGGGTCTGGCATATTGTGAACATAGCCATTGTGGTTAGTACACCAAGGTTTATAGCTTAGTGCAGTGTTTCTCAACCTTGGCCACTTTAAGATGGGTGGACTTCAACTCCCCAGCATGGCTGGCTGGGGAATTCTGGGAGTTGAAGTTCACCCATCTTAAAGTGGCCAAGGTTGAGAAACACTGGCTTAGTGTTTTGCATGGACCACTCAGACAGGCTTCCATACACTGTGGTTGAACAACCGTTGGGTAGTGTGAAGTGTGACCCCAGGCTCTGTTTGCTGAGTGAAGAACAAGAAGGAGCTGTTCCACAGAAGAGCTTCTCCTCACGAACATGGCTGCACAGAGTCAATCAAAGGCACGCTTCGAGAGAGCATCTGGCTGGATGCTGCGATGGACAGAACGGTCATTGCTGATGACAACATCCATAGATGGAGAAAGCAGGGCAGAACCTCATGGGATCTACTCTCAAATCAAGATGCCAGTTAACCTGCAAGGGAGCGATGAACTTACAAAAATGAGCTCTTTTTAATGCCAGTCACTACCTCACCGACAAATCAAGGAGTTCTGCTGAGCCTCTGGGAAACGAGCTCAGAAGAAGCTCTCCTGCTGCAGTCTCCTTTTCAATCTTCTCCCCTGAGCTATATTTAGGCCTGTCATCATTTGGAAAATCAGTCTATTTTGGGCTCTTGTCACTTTCGTGCATTCATATCCATTCCATCGCTTTACTGCATTAAGCTGCGATTAATGCAGTAGAAAGAAGAGCGCATGGATGCCCACGTTGAAGCACTTGTTTATTTACTTACTTCTTTACTTACAGGTGGTCCTCGCTTAATGACCACCACTGGGATCAGAATTTTGGTTGCTAAGCGAAGCAGTCATTAAGCAAATCTGACCTGATTTTACGGCCTTTTTTTGTGGCAGCTGTTAAGAGAATCACTGTGGGCATTTAAGTGAAGCACATGGTTGTTAAGTGAATCACATGGTTCCCCACTGATTTTGCTTGCCAGAAGCTGGCCAGGAAGGTCAAAAATGGCAATCGCGTGACCACAGGATGCTGCAATGCTCATAAATGCAAACCAGTTGCCAAGCACCCAAACTGTGACTGCGGGGATGCTGCAACAGTCATAGGTGTGAGGACCTGTCGTAAGTCAGCTTTTTTCAGCACTGTCGTAAGTCTGAACCGTCACTAAACAAATGGTTGTTAAGCAAGGATTACCTGTATTGTATTTGTATGCCACTCGTTCAGGAAGGCTCTGAGGGGCTAACAATCCAACATATCATTTTTTAAACATCCATCAAATAAAAATAAACCCACCCATGAAGAATAATAATACAAAAAATCCCAGCTGCAATGTAAAGAAGAAAGGAAAAACATACAGTCAAATGTCCATTGATGAATCCCAACATTCAAAGCATGACTTCTGCCTGGGCCAGGTTTTAACTGTTCTGCCGAAACCCAGAAGAACAGTAGACCAGATCTCTGTAGGGGGGAAATCCCAAAGCATAGGGCAGTGATTGAAAATACCCATTTCCTAGGTCCCACCAGAGGGCATTCTTGAATAGGCGGCATCTGGAGAGAGTTGAGCCTGATCAGTTTGATTGGATGGACAACTGAATATAGGAAGAAGTGATCCTGCAGCTAAGCCAGGGCCAGGGCCAGGTAGGGCTTTAAAGATGACTGCCAACAGCTTGCATTACACTCAGAAGCCAACTGGCAACCAATGCAGCCTCTGAATATAACAGGAAACACCCATCACCCCCTGGACCCCTGCATTTTGTGCTAGCTGTATCTTCTGGATGTTTTTCAAGGGCAGCCCCATGTACAGTGACTTACAGTAATCCAAAGTGGAGGTACAGTAACTAGGACATGAGTGCCTGTGAGAAGGGCTTCCTGATCTAGGAATGGCCACGATTTTTTAATTATTATTATTTATTTATTTATTTTCTGTCCTGCCTTTATTATTTTTATAAATAACTCAAGGCGGCGAGCATACCTCATACTCCTTCCTCCTCCTCTTTTCCCCACAACAGCAACCCTGTGAGGTGGGTTGGGCTGAGAGAGAGGGACTGGCCCAGGGTAACCCAGCCTGCTTTCATGCCTAAGGCGGGACTAGAACTCTTATACCACGCCTGATTGGCTCTTGGGCTGAGAGAGAGGGACTGGCCCAGGGTGACCCAGCCTGCTTTCATGCCTAAGGCGGGACTAGAACTCTTATACCACGCCTGATTGGCTCTTGGGCTGAGAGAGAGGGACTGGCTCAGGGTGACCCAGCCTGCTTTCATGCCTCAGGCGGGACTAGAACTCACCGTCTCCCGGTTTCTACCCCGGTGCCTCCATCACTAGACCAAACTGGCCCTCCTGGTCATTGCACCACCTGCTCCTAAAGGAGGAGCTGTGAGTTTAAATGTATTAAACACCTTTTCTCTTGAAATATGCATTTGTAAAGGATAAGTTCTCTCTAGAGATACATTCCTAAATGTATCCTCTCTTACAACGCAGGCTGGGCTCATATATTGTGCTAAGCCCTCGTTTTCTTAAGCATCATTTAGCGCATCCTCCCTTAGCCTAGACGCTCTCCCGATGTGTGGATTTTAATTCCCAGAGTTCCCCAGTTGACAAGGCCATTGCTAAGAATTCTGGGAGTTGAAATCTGTACATCTGGAGGGTGCCGAGTTTGAAGAAGTTTGATCTATTGAATAAACCATGTTTAGCTGGATTCACACAATACATGAAACTATCCATTATTGCTTATAGATAAAACCAACCACATTATGGCTAATGTGTTGTGTGAATTCAGGCCTCAGTGTTTTTCAAACTACTGTGTTCATTTCCATGGCCAAGAACCCCAAAATTCATTCCCCTGGTTTGGAAAGTACAGATATAAGACAGGAAACTGATCTATTTGTCTTGATCCTCAAGGTCAAGGCAATTATATGCAGGGAGACCGTGCAAAATGAAATGGTGACCATTCCATTGCAGGGCATTCTGAAAAGTTGAATACTTAATGCAGACTCTTCAATGGAAGTGGATGTCAAGGTTGCCATTAGGGATCTTATGATTAGCCACAACAATTTCAAGCCAGGAGTCTCATCTTGCTTGGAATAGGCTTATGATATAGGCTATTAAAGGCATGGTTCATTTCCTCGTGAAAGCATTACTGTAATCCATGGCTGACTCGCTTTCCTTTCTCTGTCTCTTATCCAGGCCATACTGTTAAGCCACCCAAATTATCCTCCCCTCGTTTAAGCAGGACTATAATGAGGATATATTCTCTTCTCATCATGTCTTTGGAAACTGAACACCTTGGCTGGCTGGTCCCAGATACACATTTTCAGAAGCATCATCCAGCACTGGATGTTTTTCCTTCCCTGTGGCCAATCTCAATACAGGTAGTCCTCGACTTATGACTGTTTGTTTAACGATGGTCCAAAGTTACAACGGCCTCAGAATGAGTGTTTTATGGCCTATAAGCACATCCAAGTGCCGCAAAATGTCACCCCCCCCCCCCCCCCAGCCACATGATTGCATTTCAGGCACTTGGCAACCGGCTCACATTTATGACCGGCTGCAGTGTCCCGTGGTCGTATCATCACATTTTGCGATGTTTTTTGCCATTTTCTAGCAAAAAACGCCCACTGGGGAAGCTGGATTCACTTAATGACCACTGTAAAAATGGTCATAAAATCGGCTCCGGTCACGTGGTGATGTGACTTATGACCGCAACGACTTACAATGGAAATTCCAATCCCAGTTGTGGTCATAAGTCGAGGACTACCTGTATGTCCTTGGCCATTCACAGCTAAAAGGCAGGAAGGTTTTGCATTTCATTCTGCACTGAATCTCGTGTCCCATTCTGGGTGATCTCTTTCACGGAACACCGAAACAAACCAAAACAGATTCAGAAAATGGGGCTACTGAAAAACTAGAAACTAAGTCCTACAAGGAGGAGTCTGGCAACTGGGCAGGCTCAGCTTCAAGAAAAGATGACTCAGAGGGATGTGATCATATTCTTCAAATACCTGACTGGGTCTTGCATAGAAGAAGAGCAAAACTGGGGCGCCATCATGTCAAAGGGCAGGAGATGGCATAGTGGTCCCTGGTCCCAGGAAAGCAGGTTTGGGTTGAATGTTAGGAAAAGCTTCCTAAATACAAGACCTATTCAACAGCCAAACCAATGTTCTAGGAAAGTAATGGGTTGCCTTTCAGTGGAGGTCTTCAAGCAGAAGTTGGATAGACATTTGTTAGGGATGCTTGTCATGGATTCCTGCCGCCCTTGCTTGCCAGGGAGTTGGATCTGGTGGCTTAAATAGAGTGTGCAACTACTGTTGGCTTGAGGGCCATGCTTGACTTTACGTGGCATACCCCGAGCTGCGCTCCAAAGTAGGTGTAGAAAGACAACCTTGATGGACAGATGCAAGCTCCGTTGCCAGGGTGACAAAGAATAAAACCTATTTTAAGTCCACGACGGACAGACAATATTCAGAAGCGTCTCAGACAGACACCTCCCTAATTCACTGAACTGTAAGTAGAAGGAAAGGTACAAAATAATCTGACTGATTTGAGATTGCCAGTCTCAAAAGATGGGGTTTTAGCCTTCCTGTGGAGTTGATTTCTTGGAGCTGACAGTAGGTAGGGCTGGGGACCCATTTCAGGAGAGGTTTCAGGGTGCGATGGACATTTGAAGCCTCTGCTAGGATTTAGGCACTCATTTTTCCCTTAGCACCACCCAAACCCAAGAAATGTTGGAAGAGGGAGGAGGAAGAGGAGGAGGAGGAGGGAGGGGGAGGAGGAAGAGGAGGAGGGAGGAGGGAGGAGGGAGGAGGGAGGAGGGAGGAGGAAGAGGAGGAGGAGGGAGGAGGGAGGAGGGAGGAAGAGGGAGGAGAAGGAGGACTTTTTTTGTGTCTCTTACTCCTAGGAGTTGTGGGGGACACAAAAGGGATGCTGGAGGTAGGAGGGTACCCTGCCCCCACCCATCTGGGGAAAGTAACATCTGGATCCGCATCCAGGCTTGACGGTTTGGTGAAACTAACCATGGCGGTTTCTAAACCAGAAATTATGATCCAGGGCGATGTGTGGACCTAGCTAGTAAGTTTGCAAATTTGTTGGCAACTCTTGGAAGTGGCTTGCTTCAGTGGCTTCAATTTAGTTCTAGAATAAGCCTGGCCCAGGTCTAAACCGGAAATGATTATACATTTGGATTACTAATGGAGGAAAAAGCCAAAGGGACGTGATTTCTATCCTGGAGCCTATACAGGCTTTAAAAGAAAGCCTTCTCCTCTTCTGGTTCTTTTTTTAGTATGCAGCCTCAGCACCAGCTGAGAAAAATGTCATGTTTGGGATAACAATTTTTCAAACAAATTTAACGCACTAATTTTCTGGGAACGAAGATCAAGTTGCTTTCCATTCAGGCTGTACCTAGAGGGTAACGTATTCAAGTTAAGCTTTGCGAAACGGAAAAGGACAGAATGTCAATTTGTGTTCTAACAGCATGTCATATCTGGGAATCAAATAAGCAATTACAGGAGGCTAAATTGAATTTATTTCAGTACCAAAGTTGTAGCCCACTTGGGTTTCCCCCCCCCCCCCGTTTTACTTGATTGAGATAAAATACCCCTTCATCCACACAATAAACGTGCACCCAACTGTCATAATTCCTTGGTTAACAGAAACAGAAAACATTTGAAAATGATATAAACTGCACAGGCAATATAAGCTTCTCTTAAAGTGTTTGCCAGAAGAAAATGATCGACTCCTCTATATACCAAGTGTGTTATATTGGGATGGATTTTTTTTTAAGAGTCCGAAAATGCACACACATGGAAGCAAAAATGGCCCAGGTGAATGGAATTTGAGATTTGCTCATTTCCAGCTTTGAGGAAGAAGAGAAAAAGAGGCAGAACCCAGGGTTGTCGGAGTGGATTTTGGAGAGGGAAAAATAGAAATGGAAAAAAAAAACATTTGGAGGACAGGAGGCAGAAGAAGTATGTCAGTTTTCGGAAGATGGTGGCTGCTGAGTCAGATGCATTTCCTGGCAGTGATGGACAGATCTGAAAACTTTTTTTTCTGGTCAAATTAAGTGGTCCTAATGCATCAAAACAGCCAAGAAAATAGATCGATGGATCATCGAACAAATCAACCCAGAGTTCACACTCAAGGCACAAATGACCAGGCTCAAAATATCCTACTTCACATTATGCGAAGACCCACTTTTAAGAATTCCAGCAATTAAACCATTTCCCATTTAGAATAAGATTAGAGGTTCTGATTTTCTGACTGCCTTGTTCTGATTTTCTTTCTAACAGCCTTCCTAGGATCCAAAAGGGAGATACAGGGAGTCTTCGTTTAGTGACCACAATTGGGACCAGCAACTCAGTTGTTCAGTGAAGTGGTCACTAAGTGAAACCATGGTGCTGCTTACAATCTGACTTCAACTTTCCTTTGCTTTACAGACCTGCAAAGGTCTTAAATGCAAGGATGGGTCATAAAGTGACATTTTCATCACCGTTGTAACTGGAAATGGTCACTAAATGAGGCAGTCACTAAACAAGGACTGCCTGTACATCTTTTCATTGATAATAGAAAAGTTTGCAGCTGGCTGTTTATATAACAGTCTCTAGAGCAGTGTTTCTCAACCTTGGCAACTTTAAGTTATGTGGACTTCAACTCCCAGAATTCCCTAGCCAGCAAGGGGAATTCTGGGAGTTGAAGTCCACATATCTTAAAGTTGCCAAGGTTGAGAAACACTGCTCTAGAATCTTGATTCAGTCTGGGAAGCGACCATTACAACAGCATTTATTGTCTTTGAAGTTTTAAGAATGAGATATAGTATAGTAACCAAATACCTGTTTTGTAGGAAATCCCAGGTCGAAATAGGTCTGGGAAAGATTCTGTCTAAAAACTTGGAGGAGCATGTATTGATGGGACTAGTGTTCCCCATATTGAAACAGACATCCTGGGAGATAATGGATCCATAGCTGGAGCTGATAAAACGCCATTTCTTTGTCTGGCTCCTGCAAGTATAAAATCAAAATATTTTTTCCCATTCTTCAACCAGTTCTGTGCTCCCATCCTTGGAAAATGTTTATAGCAAATTTAAAATGTATTGTGAAAAGGGAGCAAACTCTGGAAGGAAACAGGAAGGAGGGGCCGGGGAGAATATTTGGGGTGAGGGGAATAAACAAACATGGCCTGGAGTGATTGCTCTGCTTTCATAAAACAATTCCATTTCCTCAATCCCTGACACTAAACCTCACAGTATAAAACAAACTGTTTGAAGAAAGCCATGGATGTTACAAATCACTCCACCTGAAAGCAAACAAGCTGTTTACTGAACATCATAATGCTTCCCTTTAAAGGCAAACAAAAATTTGCTTAAAACACACACACACACACACAGGTGACATTCACACAATAAATATCAGACATTTCTGTGCCCACTAATCTAAAGGTCTCTTCCTTGCCTTCCTTTCTCCTTCCATTTCTCCCTCTCAGTCTTTCATCTGTTCATGAAAACGCACAGAGACATATCTCTTGCTTGCTCACATTCAAGGGCACAAATCTCATCTCCTTTCACACTCATTTTCTCTCCCCCTGCTTCCCAGCTGGATGCAAGGGATGGGCAGTCCACTCTTAGAAGTAATCCCAACAGATCCCCTGCAAATGCTTCTGAAATCAAGCCAAGAATTGTACAGGTAGTCCTTGCCTAACCACCACAATTAGGACCTGAATTTCCATTGCTAAGCAAAACGGTCATTAAGTGAATCCAACCCAATTTTATGACCTTTTTTGTGGTGGTCGTTAAGTGAATCACCACAGCCATTAAGTCTCTGAGTGAGATGGGTTAGGGTTATGGTTATGGTTATATAGGGTTATGTAATATCCAGGAGGGAGGGGGGATTATAAGATTGTAATTATCTGTTGAAGAGAAGGTCAGAAGTCATTATAGTTCATAACTTTAGTTTCTTTTTTCCTCTTCTTGCACCTTTCTTTCTTTCTTCCTTTTTCAGATTTGTCTTTTGCATTTTGTAAAATTCTCAATAAATATAATAGTAAAAAAAAGATCAACAGGCAAGAAAGAATTGACAGCACACACCCCGGTTCTACAAACCAGATTTAGCAGTGCCTGGGTGACTTTGGCTTGCCTTGAAGCTAAGCAGGGACAGGCATGGCTAGGGCTTGGATGGGAGACCGCCACAATATTGGAAAGCTGGAGATGAGACTGATAAATTGAAAAGAATATGCTGGGAGAAGGAAGCAGCAGTAACCCAGATCTGTGCTGTTGAGAGGTGTTTGTGTGAAGTCACAAGGTGTCAGGTTTGGTTGAAGGGTATCCTTACAGCCTTGAGTCGATTTTGATTAGGCAACCATATGAATTGAATAAATTATTATTTTATCACATTAGCAGACACATCTTCCTCTCTGTTCCTGTTTGGGTAGGCAGAGAAGTTTTCATCATGAGGCCAAGAATAGCAGGTTTCCCTTTTCTCTGCTTCTTACTGCACCCACACATTACACCAAGTCCTTGTTTAATCTTAGCTTTTTAAATAAATCCAAACTGACCAGCTTTGGGTAATACCAGTTCTCCCTAAACTCTGGTTTATAATCCACAATGGCTAGCAGAACCAAAGAAGCCTCTTCTGGTTTGGACCTGGTGCAGACCTACCATGATGGGGGGAAATACATGTTTTTATCAGAGGGGAGTTTTCAGAGACTATCGGGGGGGCAATGCTTTTTATTTTCACCCCCAAAAGGTAAGTGTGACATTTCAGTTGTGCAAGAGAGAGAATGTTACTCATTTACTTCAATTTGCACATTTGGAGCAAGGGATCCAACAGTCATAAATGGGTAGAAGTAGACTTTGTCTCTTACAGGTAGTCCTCGCTTAACAACAATTGGGACCAGAATTTTGGTTGCTAAGTGAAGCAGTCATTAAGCAAATCTGACCCGATTTTACAACCTTTTTTGTGGCAGTCATTAAGCGAATACAGGGTTCCCCATTGATTTTGCTTGCCAGAAGCCAGCCAGGAAGGTTGAAAATGGTGATCACGTGACCATGGGGACACTGCGACGGTCATAAATGCAAACTGGTTGCCAAGCACCCAGATTGTGATCACATGACTGCAGGGATGCTGCAACAGTTGTAAGTGCAAGGACTGGTTGTAAGTTGTTTTTTTCAGCACTGTTGTTAAGTCCGAACCATCACTAAACGAATGGTTAAGCGAAGACTGCCTGTACAGTCCTACTCACCTGAGGACTGCCTGAATAAGTTCTCATTTCTCTTTTGTTTTTAACGCTCTTTCTTTCTTCTTTGCAGGCCTCCCCTTCTCCACGCATGCCCCCCCCCCCCCGCCAGAGCTCACAAAGCCCCACTTATTTTTGTAAATTCTCTCCCTACATTCAAGGGAGTTTTCCGTCTTGATTTTCTTCTCTCAACCAAACACGCGATCTTCCTTTTCTGGTAACTGCAGTGTTTTCATAACCGCCCCCTTCTCACACAGAACACGTTGTTACCTTCATTTGCGGCTGATTTCAGACTAGGAAACGGTTGTTCCTGGCTGGGCAGAAGGCAGTAACAAGCCCGATCCTGCTGCTTCTAGGTCTGAGCGGGGGTGGGTGGGCAGGATAACAAATTTGTCCGGATTTAAACACTTGCCCATTGTGGATATTCCTTTTAAAAACTACGCTTTTCTGTGGCTGGCTATTTCTTTCCTCCGTCACTACCAATGCCATGGTGTGCTTAAGGATGGCTTATTCAATAAATCACCGTAGGCTGGATCTTGCTGCGCCCAAACCAAACCAACCACAGCCTGGCTTGTTATGATGTATAAATCTAGGCTGTTCCTCTTGATATCCACTTCGAAAGCAATGAAAGGCAGTGGCCCTTAGGACAAAGGTGGTACGTTACAGTTGTACCTTGTGTCAATGTCAATTGCCGTATGCCCTGGATTCATCAGAGTCTCAACTGATCTCTTGGGAGGAGCTTAAGCTCCGATTATGAAAGATAGATAGATGAAAGATAGGTAGATATGGATATAGAGAAATAGAAGTAGAACTCTGTATTCACTTAGATCAGTGTTTTTCAACCTTGGCAACTTTAAGATGGGGGGACTTCAACTCCCAGAATTCCCCAGCCAGCACGCTGGCTGGGGAATTCTGGGAGTTGAAGTCCCCCCATCTTAAAGTTGCCAAGGTTGAGAAAGCCTGCCCGAGACATCTTCCTGAGCTTTTAAAAATGGTTAAAAACGCCCTGCCCACTTCTAGGCACTTCCCCACCGGCAGTTGGCACTGCTGGACCAGCGGCGAGGGCCACTTATCTCCGCAGCTGGCCTCCCACCCGCGCGGAGGAGCCCAGGCTAAGCCAGGCGAGGCGGCTGGAAAGCCGGGGGCGGCCGGGCCGGTCCTGTCCGCGTTGACCCGGCCGCGCCGTGGCCCGGGGCGCCCCCGGAGCGCCTGGAAGGGTCCCCCGCAAGCCGCCGCCGCCGCCACGCGGGTGGGGTAAAGGCAGCGGCCCCGTCGTGTGTGAACACGCACTCCCACCCGCGTCAGAAGACACACCCCCTTCCCCAGCCCGGCGGCCAGCCAGGCTCCGGGAGCGGCGGCGGAGGCTGCTCGCTCCGCGCTCCGCTCCGGCTCCTCCTCCTCTCGGCGCGCCAGCCGAGCCCTCTCCGCCCCTCCGCGGCTGGAGCCTGGCGGGCGAGGAGGGGGCTGCCCGGCGCCGGGCCTGCGCTCGCCGCCTCTCTTCTCCGCCTCCTGCTGACGTCTCGCCCGCCGCCTGCAAAACTCCGGGCGGCGGCGGCCAGCAAGCCCCGGCGAAGGAGGGCGACGCGAGAGGCGCACGGTTCCCGCGATGGTGGCGGCGGCGGCCGCGCCGTGCGCCCGCCGGCTGGCTCGGCGCTCGCACTCGGCGCTGCTGCTGGCGCTCACCGTCCTGCTGGTGCAGACGCTGCTGGTCTGGAATTTCAGCAGCCTCGACGCGGCCGACGAGCAGCAGCAGCAGCAGCGGCGGCGGCCGGAGCAGCAGCAGCCGCCGCCGCCGCGGAGAGGCGCCCTCGCCGGCGGCAGCAGGAGCGGCCACAGCAGCAGCAGCAGCCGGCGGCGGGAGAAGCGCGACCTGGAGAGCCGCGACGGCCCCCGCTCGCCGCAGCCCCGCCGAGCAGCCGGCGGCGCGTTCCGCGGCAAGGCGCTGGTGAGTCGCGGCTGCCCCGCGGAGAGGGCGGGCGGGCCACGCGGGGAGGAGGTCGGGGGCCCGCGGGGAGGTCGGCCGGCGGGTCTTCTCGTGCGGCGGGCGGGCGGGGGGTCCCGGACCGGGACGGGGACGCCGCACACTCGGTACCCTCGCCAGTCCCGGGAAGGCGCGGCTTCTGCTGCTGTTGCCGCTGCCCGGCGCAACCTTGCAGGGAGCGGGCTTCTCTCTCGGCTCCCGGCGCCCCCCCCCCCTCATCTGGCAGGGTGGCAGGGGTTGGGGGGCTCCGGCTTGCCGGCCCGGGCCCTCGGCCCCCGGCTTCCCCTTGGGCGCGCCGCGGTCCCCTCCCGGGGCAAGGCGGGTGGCTCGGCCGCTTGGATAGAGGATCCCCCCGCGCGGAGACTTTCAAAAGCTCCCCGGAGCGCGAGCCGGAGATTGCTCAGAGATGCTGAGCTTGTAGAAATGCACTTATTTTTTTTCGGGGGAGGGGGTGCCTGCCTGCCTGCCTGCCGAGGCGTCCTTAAAACGTGAACAGATGAACCTAGCAGCGGGAGGAGAGGCGACAGATTTGCCCTGTTGTAAGGTCTCTGGAGCCGGATGGAATCTTACTAAGAGGAGGAAAGACGTGGAACTGTCTCCCTTCTTTCACTTTCTCCCGTTTCCTCTCAACTGGGCAAGGCACTTTTCACATGGGGCTGTGGTCCCCCAACACATTTCCCCCTGGTTTATTCGGATAAGCCAGTGTTCGTTGGTGTGGTACCCAAAAAACGAGCTAGGCTAGGTTCACACAACACCTTGGAGTTGACTAGCTTGTTGTGGAGCAAGTTGGTGTGGCTTGAATCGTCTCTCCTTAGCTCAAAGGCTGCTTGCTCCCTGCGCCTTGCATTCCCCACCACCCCAGAGAGACGCGGCTGCCTCAGTGAGTCGGGGACTTCGGTGGCACATCACTGACCACATCACTGACCGGCAGGCATGCTCCTTTTTCTAGATTGCATCCGTAGCACTGAAACTTTAGCAAAGGTGTATTATTTTTCCTGGAATAGATCCTGGCTTAAATCTTGAGGCAAACTAGAGGAGTTGCCCGGGGGCTGCCTGCCAGACAAAAGGGAGCATTGAGACTTGGGCTTGATGTTGGTTTACGTCTAGTCTTGGCTTAATGTGCAGGAATGTGGGCGTCAGATATAGAGTGTTCATGACCCTTGCAGATCATTTTCCTTTCAGAGGAATTGATGTCTAAGGATCCTCTTAAAATGGCACTGGATTGTCTGCCTCGGAAGCAGGGGTGGGGAGGTTTGGCGGGGAGGGGGTCTGAACCCCGAATTCCTGCACCAGACCCTAGTCTGAGTGAGGTCATCCCATCGGAACTGCACCCTGTCTAGTTTCTTCATCCTTTGGTGAAGGCCTTTGGCTGTTGGGCACCTAAAAGAGAAAGTGTCTCAGGTTAAGCTGTGGATTGCCTTGTCCAGGCGGTTCAGCCAGTGGCTGGGTGCAGAAGTTGGCAGTGGACTTTCTTGCTCCGGGTTGCTGAATGAAGCCAGTGCTACGAACATTTGTCTTGATGGCAGTGCCCTCAGCAGCCTGTTGGAATTGGGTTTTTTTTTTTAGATTTTTTTATCCCACCTTTCTTATTTCTTATTTTTATAAATAACTCAAGGCAGCGAACATACCATTTCTAATATTCCTTCCTCCTCCTATTTTCTCCACAACAACAACCCTGTGAGGTGGGTTGGGCTGAGAGAGAGGGGCTGGCCCAAGGTCACCCAGCCGGCTTTCATGCCCAAGGCGGGACTAGAACTCTCATACCATGCCTGATTGGCTCTTGGGCTGAGAGAGAGGGACTGGCCCAAGGGCACCCAGCTGGCTTTCATGCCCAAGGCGGGACTAGAACTCACAGCCTCCTGGTTTCTAGCCTGGTGCCTTAATAGTACTATATACATCAGGATTTCTCAACCTTAGCACCTTTAAGCTTGCTGGCTAATTCTGGGAGTTGAAGTCCACACATCTTCAAGTTGCTAAGCTTGAGAAGCCCTGGTACATAGTATATAGTAGATACTACATAGAGTATAGTACTATGATTTTGACATGGTGTTGCTTTAGAAAAGACCCTGACAGCTTCCTCGCCCCCCACCCCCCCAAATCAGTTCTCAGGATCCCATCTGCCTTGCTATCATTATCTTTCCTTTAAAAATAAATAAAGATAACAAGCACTTAATCCTTCCCAGTTCATTTCTATTTTCTGTGACCGAGGAAAGTCTGTTTTAAGTTTTCAGATATAGTGTATAATGGCTGAAAGCTTGGGATGCATCGTCAGGAAAACATTTCCAGTATGTCTGAAAGCAGGGAGTTAAAGATGCCCTAAACAAGACCATAACTGTGATAAATAACAGATGCCCATTTTTACATTGGTACCACGATTTGATCTCATTCTAATATGCAAATAGTTCCGGGAATAATAGCTTTACTCTGTTCTCTAAATGAGAGCTATAGAGCCCCAAACTTGTCTGGAACATTTTTTTTAACTTTCTGTGGTCAGGTAAAAAAAAATGGTCAGAAATGTTTAACCACCCTGTCCTGAATCAGCGTCTGTTACCCTAACTGTTCTTAGCGGCTTTCTTATTTTGGAAGCTTGTCTGCAGCTGAGAGTGCTGAGTAATCTTGCAAGGCAGCTTCTGATCTCTGAAAAGGGAATGGAGCTACCTGTTCTCCACAGCTGGGTTTCCTGGCAGGGGTGGAAATGTTGGTATTGATTATGGTTTCTCACCAGTATTTGTTAGGCCAGCTGAAAGGGCACAAGGAAGACGCTGCAAAGTTGGTGGCAAGCATCAAGTGGCTTCACAAAGGTTTTTCTCTTAGAAGAATTTGGGGGAAACGAGCAGCTGAATGTGACTGCCTTTGGCGTTCTCTTGGGCGATTGCTGAAATGGCGTTCATGTGGGTTGGGGATTATGGGAGCTGCAGTTGGAGTGGCAGATAGAGCAGTGGGAGTTGAAGTCCGCACGTTTTAAAGTTGCCAAGGTTGAGAAATACAGAGATAGAGGAAGGCTGTAAAGAAGCTAAAGGAAGTAATTATTCCCCTTGACTCTGCTTTGATCAGATCTCACCTTGAGGACTGGGGCAGTTTTGGGCAGCAAACTTTAGTTGGGGCCGATTCAGAAAAGGCCAATGGGAATGATCAGGAGATTAGGGGGAAAAAGTTCTGTAAAGAGAGAGGAGTTGGGGATGCTTTAAGAGAAGGCAGCTGCAGAGGGATGGGAGAGCATTCACCAAATATTTGAAAGAACGTCAGGAGGAGATTGAGAAGGTCATGGCGTGCAGCGGGCAGAATAATGAGGGTGATGCAGAAGAAAGCAGATTCCAGCTGGACATTAAGGGGGAAAAGCTGCCTTAATGGCAACAGCTGTTCAAGAATGGTGCCCCTGACCCAAGAGCTGGGGGGGGTTCCCTTCAAGTGGAGGCTAAATGGCCATCTCTGGGAGATGCTTTAATTTGGATTCCAGCACTGAGCAGGGGGTTGGACTTGATGACCTCAAGGGTCCCCTCCAAGTCTGTTGCTAGACCACAGGCCAGCCATTTCTTGGTTTTCTTAAAGGAGACCTTTGTCTTCCACAAACCCATTGTCTTGTCAGTCTCTGACCTACCCCACTGATCCTGCCCTTTGTTGGTTGAATTACTGACCGATTTGTTCCCTTGCCTTTTATTCAGAAGCCCAAGGCAACATGCACAGCGCTTCCTCCTACTTTTTTCCCCACCACAACAACCCTGCAAGGTAGTTTGGGCTGAAAGGGAGGGACTGGCCCGAAGTCTCCCCTCTTCCCAGGGAGCTTCTGGGGCTGAGAGGGGTCTAGAACCTAGGTCTCCCCATTCCTGGTCCAGCCCCTTCCCCACGGCACCTGATTGGCTCTTGGGCTGAGGGGGGGGGCTGGCCCAAAGTCAGCCAATGAGCTTCTGGGGCTGAGCAGCGGACTAGAACCCAGGTCTCCCCAGTGCCAGTCCAAGACTGTAACCGTCATGCCACGCTGGCTCAGTCTGGGATGAGAACAGATTCAATTTCATGCTAGCGTCTTTGTTCTCTGAGTTGACATGAGTCATCTGGGGCTGTCCTGCCTCTGTGATACGGCCCTTGCTCTTTGTGCTAGAAATGCTTGGCGGCCACACACAACTTTCAGAGCCCCGGGGAAATTGAGGGGGGTGGGGGAGAGAGAGAGCTGCGCTCCGCAACGCTGCTTTTCTTCCCTACAGCAGTGTTCCTCAACCTTGGCAGCTTGAAGATGTGTGGACTTCAACTCCCAGAATTCCCCAGCCAGCATGGCTGGCTGGGGAATTCTGGGAGTTGAAGTCCACACATCTTCAAGCTGCCAGGGTTGAGGAATGCTGCCCTAGAGGCCTCTTAGTCAATTGCTCCCATCGGAAACGCTCTTCCCTAGAGCACTGTTGTGGGGAGCCTAGTTAAGAAGCGATGACGGAAGGAACTGCTTTATAATAGGGCCCACTATTATTAGAAGCCCTCCTTGGAGACTTCATTATTTTGGGATGCATTTGTTGCGGAGACATCCCGATTTTCCCAGAAGTCAGTTACAATTTTTGCCCGGTTGTGTATTTGCATAAAGGCTTTTCGTGTGAGCTGGGGGGGTTGGCCTTGACTGCAGAACAGAAGGCAACAGCTGGGGTGGGGGGGCGTTGTGTTTAGGTCTTCACTCAGCTGGATTTGGTAGGGAAGCAGCTTTTGATGCGGGTGAGACTGCATGTTGCATCCTGGCCAAATCTTCCCCTTGAAACCTTGGGATCAAATTATTCCGGGCTTTCTTAGTTAGGACTTGGCCTCTCTGCCTCAAGGAAGTCAAAGCAGCCTCCCAGGTTCTTGTTCTTATCTCTTTGTAGTTTCTTCCCAACAGCCCTGTAGAGTAGGCTGGGTTGAGAGAGGCTGAGCAGCCCAAGATCGCCCATTGAGGTTTGAATCTATACAGAGTTTGGGGCTGAGCCTCCTTGCTTCTCTTCCGTTCTTACCCGGGGAGGTAACCTGCGGGCCCTCCAGATATTGGTGAACAACATCCCTAGGGAGTGGGCCAGCAGTGAGCAATGCTGGGAGTTGGAATTTAGCAATAACCCAAGCACAGTTGGTTCTTACCTTTGCACTGCGCCAGTGCAGGCAGTTCTGTAGAACTTTTAAACAAAGGGAGGCAGGAGGCCGCGTTGTAATAGATGTGGTGAATAAGCCACAGTATTTATTTATTTATTTTCTGCCCCGCCTTTGGGTTGTGCTTTGAGGCATGTTGTTTTATGTGGCTGAAAGATCGGATAACGTTAGAAAACAAAGCAATGGTTGCAACTTGAGGGTCGTGAGTTAAGATTTGGATGGCAGGCCTACTTAGGGTATGATAAAGTGAAGATAAATAGGGAGTTTAAACATCGTTGGATTAGAAAGACTTTGTTAAGGATTTGGGATAAATATAAATCTAGATAGGTACCTTATCTACCCATGTGGCTTTCTCCTCAGGAGGCATTTATAAGACAAGAGAGTGCGGGAGGAGTTACGTGCGCCTAGCACAGCACACGTCACACCTATGCTCCGCGAGCTGCATTGGTGGCCAGTTTGCTTCTGGGTGTAATTCAAGGTGCTGGTTTTGACCTTGAAAGCCCTACATGGCATGGGTCCAGGTTATCTGAGGGGCTGTCTCTTCCCGGTTACATCTACCCATCCAGCAGAAGAGGTATGCTGGGGGTTCCATCTGCTAAGGAGCTCCATGTGGTGGGACCCAGGAGACATGCCTTTTCTGCTGTAGCCCCCACTCTCTGGAACATCCTTCCCCCTTAGGTGGGGGTCACCCCATCTCTGCTAGCCTTCCGGAAAGCCTTGAAAATGCAGTTCTTCCATCAATCCTGGGGTTGATCCATCAACCGTCATCAACCCTGGGGTTGATCCATCAACCATCATCAACCCTGGGGTTGATCCATCAACCATCATCAACCCGGGGTTGATCCATCAACCACAGCTAGCCTGCAGAGTAGTTGTATGAGGCTAAATGATGGGTGTCCTCCCACTATCTTGGGTTTTTTTTAATGTTTTTATTCCTTTTTGGTTTTAGTTTTGTCGTGATTTATGTCTGATGTTTTTCATGTTGGGATATGGTTTTCACTGCTGTTCTGCTTGTAAGCTGTCCAGAGTCACTTTTTGTGAGATGGGCAGCTATGTAAATCTGTTAAATAAATGTACCATGAGTGTACTCAGGAATGGTTGCCCTGGGGGGGTAACATCTACAAGTCAAGAGTGGCCAAGAGTGCCAGAGGTGTTGATGACATCAGTGCAAGACCTGATGTCCATAGAATACAGTCACTTCTGAACTTGCCTGATCATTCTGTTAACAGCCTGCACATTTTTGTGCTCAATTTTAGAATTATGTGGTCAGCGCCTTCTGCATGGTGGCACCATGTATAAAGTGGCTTTATGAAAGCTCCAGGCGTGAAGCATCCATGGTGCTCCAGATGTTGTTAAGCTCCCCTCAGACCCATCATCACATCCAGGAGATACCTGATGGGCCTTGTAACCCAGTGATGATGGGAGGGCTGCCTGTTTCCCATCCCTGGCTCTAATTTCAGTGTATCTTCTGGACATGTGGAAGATCTCCACCAAAAGGAGCCATGTTTTCAGTCTTCCACAGTTGCATGCTACTGCATACAGGTAGTCCTCACTTAACAACCGCAATTGGAACCAGAATTTCAGTTGCTAAGCGAAGCGATCATTAAGTGAATCTGACCCAATTCCATGACCTTTTTGTGGTGGTTGTTAAGTGAATCACCATGGTGTTAAGCAAACCACATGGTCATTAAGCAAGTCACACAGTCCCCCATTGATTTTGCTTGCCAGAAGCCGTCCGGGAAGGTCAAAAGTGGCGATCACGTGACCACAGGACGCCACAACGGTCATAAATGTGAATCGGTTGCCAAGCTCCCAAATTCTGATCACACGACCACGGGAATGCTGCGACAGTCATAAGTGTGAGGACCCATCACAAGTCAGTTTTTTCAGCACCGTTGTAAGTCTGAACCATCACTAAACAAATGATGGTTAAGCAAGGACTACCTGTAGAAATTTGTCACCTTGAAGGGAGGAAATTGCCGCATTATGAGCTAACTGCATCTAACAGCGCAATCTTGTTTGAAAAGCAGACCCCAGTTTTGTGATTCACAGAAGTTAGGGAAATTCATTTTCCCTTCCTGAAAATGTCAGAAGCCTTATGAGTATTTTGTTTATGGGCTGCTTTATTCTTATTTTCCCATCCCCTAGAAGTTGTGCTCTGGAAGTTCTGATTTGCTATGGTTTACCTCTGTGGATTGCAGTCTGCATCTAATCCAGTCTTTCATTCCTACAACCAGGAATTTTGGAAGCGCACAAACAGGAGCTTAATAAAATCCTCCGATTTCTGCAGCTGGCATACTGTTAGTGGAAATTGAGTATCTCCGTGAATTTGTCTGATTCTCTTACAACCCCCCTGCAGCTTGCTGGCCACCATGCTTCCGGTGGCAGACCCAGGCTTGGAGACAAAGTGGAGTGTTTGGGGAAACCTAAATCATTGTGTGTTTGTGAATTCCTCGGAGGAATCTGAGTAAACAAGATTCTTTGTCCCATCCTAATGGGAAAATGTTTGGAAGACAGTCCCTCCATTGCTATGAAACAATCGGGTCAGACTTGTCACATTTTCCTTCCTTTTTTTTTAATTAAAAAAAGCCCCCAAATTTAATTAACTGCACATTTGTTCATCGAGATCCTGCAAGGAAGCCTCTCGCAAAGGGAGTGGGAATCTGCGTAAATGTCATTTCTGTTGGGGGGGGGGCAGCTGGGAGAAAGTCTGGTAGATTACGCCAGCTTTTACTTTTCGTCTTCAAAAGGCTTCATCCTCTGCCATTAAATTTCCCAGGGCCCCTGTAATCATAGTATTTTTACAAATGAAATAAATTCCATGATTGCTGGAGATGGAGGACAGGCAGAATAATGCGATGTTGGAGGGGGAAAGTGTGGTTACGGTTACCTTGATAAGATGTAAGGCGAGCTGCCAAGCTAACTGGAAGGGAGGGGGACTCAGTTTTAATAGAGGTGGGTGCAGTGGTTATATTATATTATATGCTTTGTCTTTTGCTGGTGTGTTCTAATTTCTTGCGGTCGAGGTCCCTGCGAATCCAAGATGCCTTGCGTCTTTCCCCCGCTCTTCAAATGAATCCTGCTAATATTACACAGTCAGTTGCATTGCCTTCAGACAAACACACCCAAATATCACCTGTTGAAATGGCAGGAATCTTCCAGGGCAGGTGGACAACCTGGTGCCTTCCAGCAGTTTTGGACCACCACCACCCCCAAGGTTGTTGCAAAGGGGTCATTGCTTCTGCCATCTGCCTTCTCCTGCAGCAAGCTACGACTAGTGGGAAAATGACTTGCTTATTTTTTTTTTTAATCAAGATGTGAATTGTTGGAAGACAGGGAAGTTTCCAAGGGTATAATAATAAAATATATTCATGCCTTAGGCATGAAAGCCGGCTGGGTGACCTTGGGCCAGTCCCTCTCTCTCAGCCCAACCCACCTCGCAGGGCTGTTGTGGGGAAAATAGGAGGAGGAAGGAGTATTAGGTATGTTCGCCGCCTTGAGGTATTTATAAAAATAATAAAGGAGTGATAGAAAATAAACATATGGAGAGGTAGAGTGAATGGTGTTGGGGCAACAAGATTTGGCTTTTTTTCTTTTTTCTTTCCTGCCTTTAGTTTTTATTATTATTATTAATTAATTTAGTGTTTACTCCTTTCCTGTGGCTTGCCTAATATGTCTTATTCCAAAAGGGAATAGTATACGGGTGGTCCTCGCTTAACAACCACAAGTGGGACCAGAATTTCAGTTGCTCAGCGATGCAGTTGTTAAGCGAACCCGGACCCAATTTTACAACCATTTTTGCGGTGGTCATTAAGTGAATCATGGGTCGTTAAGCAAATCCAATTTCCCCAATGGGCATTTTTTTACTGGAAGACAGCAAGAAGGTTGCAAAGGACGATCGCATGACCGCGGGATGCCGCAACCAGTTGTAAATGTGAGCTGGTTGCCAAGTGCCCGAAATGCAGTCATGTGACCACGGGGGGGTGCAACGTTTTGCGACACTCAGAAGTGCTTTACAGGCCATAAAGCACCTATTCTGAAGCCATCTTCAGACTGTCGTTAAATGGATGGTCATAAGTTGAGGACTACCTGTAGGTCAATGGAATCCCATGTGGTTGTCTTTATTTCATTTATTTATTTTGACTCCCTTATGTTCTCCAGAGATCCCTTGTATACGTTTCCCAGCTGGGCATTTTTATTCAAGAGGGAGAAAACATCTGCCCTACAATTAGGAAATGATGAGCATAGCTTTGGTGGATGCCTGAATTGTGTTTATTTGTTAACTGTCACAGTAGCTACTGCCATGAGCAGTCTCTTGCCTGTTTGGTCTCCCCTCCTTCAGAAAGTCAACCCTTCAACTTTCCTGTTTATAGGCAGGAAAAAATAAATCTCTGCAAAAGTGAGGCTTACTTTGAGTTCAGCAATGCAGAGGGGGCAGATCTGTGGATAGAGGCCACTTGCAAGGCTGCTAATAAAAAAAATAAACTCTGGGCCCAAGATGTGGTTGAGCTGTTGCTTTCAGCTAGTTTGGCCCATGGCCAGCATTTCTGGAGTTCTCTAGCCCTGAATTACTGAATGATACAGGTAGTCCTCACTTAACAACCATTAGTTTAGTGATGGTTTGGACCTACAGTGGTGCTGAAAAAACTGACTTATGACCGGAATTCATACTTACAACCATCGCAGCATCACCGCAGTCATGTGATCACAATCTGGGCACTTGTCAACTGCTTCACATTTATGACCATCGCAGCATCCTGTGGTCACGTGATCGCTATTTTCGACTTTTCTGGCCGGCTTCTGGCAAGCAAAACCAATGGGGAACTGCGTGATTCGCTTAATGACCAAGTGGTTTGCTTAATGCCCGCAATGTTTCGCTTAACAACCACCGCAAAAAGGTCGTAAAATCAAGTGGGATTCATTTAATGACTGCTTTGCTTAGCAACCAAAATTCCAGTCCCAATTGTGGTTGTTAAGCGAGGACTGTCTGCATATTGCTGCTATTATTGTTTTAATATTCATAATCTGCCTTTCTGCAGAGCTCCATTGGTGTGGTTTCTATCTGGCACTGCTAACATCTGGTTTTGAGAAAAAGGAAGCTGTCTGATAGGATTCAGATACTCTTGATGTTATTGTGGTGCTATGTGAACCTCTGGCTAAATCAGAGCATTAGTGGCTACAAAAGTGAACATCTCCATTCTGTCTCTCTCCCCTCCTTCCTTCCTTCCTTCCTTCCTTCCTTCCTTCCTTCCTTCCTTCCTTCCTTCCTTCCTTCCTTCCTTCCTTTCACACCAGCTGAGGATTCAGGCTTTCAAAGCATAATTACTGTTGCTGTAATAACATCCAACAAGTAATGAATGTTTTTCGGTTCATTCTTATTTTGTAGCGGGCACACAATTTCCTTCTCGGATCAGTGCAGACATTGTTAGGCATTGTGTTTTGCATGGGGCCAATAACAGCTTGGAGGTAATAACTGTTGGTATTAATTGGTAATATTCTTTCTCTGTAATCCTGACTTTGGAAATGTTGCCATCTAAATCATGGTGTTAAAGCGGGTGCCGGAAACCAATATGGGGAGAATTTTGGCCTGTTTCCAACGTCCAGGTGCGAATGCCAGGAAAAATTTAAGTAAAGCAGCATTGAACATGCACAGGGAGGGGCTCTGAACAATTATTAGGAGACAGTTCATGTGGGGAAGAAGATGCAGTAAGTACTGGGCATGTTCATGTTCCGAGGAGGTGGAAAGCTAATTGGTCATTGGTGAAAATTAGCAGGAAAAGAAACACAGCAGCGGCTACAATGTTGAACAAGGCATCTCTGCCACACTTTTTTTTTAATGGTACAGGCAGTCCTCGCTTAACAACCACTTGTTTAGTGATGGTTCGGACTTATGACAGTGCTGAAAAACTGGCTTACAACCAGTGCTCGCACTTAGGATGCTTGCTGTGTCCCTGCAGTCAACTTGGCAACTGGTTCACATTAATGGCCATCGCAGCGTCACGTGATCACCATTTTCAACCTTCCTGGCCAGCTTCTGGCAAGCAAAATCAGTGGGGAACCACATGATTCACTTAACGACCATATGGTTCGCTTAATGCATGTGATGATTCACTTAACGGCTCTCTCAAGAAAGGTCATAAAATCAAGCTGGATTTGCTTAATGACCACTTTGCTTAGCAACCAACATTCTGGTCCCAATTGCGGTTGTTAAGCCAGGACTACCTGTAGTTTCTACCTGTTTCTTTGCAGTTGGAAATTCTGGGCGCTTAAAAGATTTTGCTCCATGTCCCTCTCCATCTGGGGCTAAAGTGAAACCCTGACTTCAACAAGGCTCAGAAGTCACCTTTAGATCTGATGGCCGGTTGGTTCCATATTCAGTGTCAATGAATATGGCTTCCACGTGTGTTCACAGCTTCCTGTGATGCATCTCTTCATGCTTGCATTGGCTGGGTTCACAGAACGCGCTCATCCAAACCAGTGAAAAATCTAGTGGCTGCATTCACACAACATGCTCGATGGGTTTAGTTGTAGCCACATTTGGGGGGTTGGCGTGACTTAGAATGTAGCGTGAACCCAGCCTGCTTGGTTATTTAATGGCTGAAGGCCAACTCCCAACACGGTTCATTGATAACCACAAGTGTGTTGTGTGAATGCAATCATTGACTGCAAACTATTTGGGAAATTGTTAAGTATAGTGGAGACTAAAGCAATTGGGGTTTCTTAACGGTAAGGAGAGGCACGGTAAAAGTTCCATAGAAAACCGTGTGTGTTACGGAAATTATGGACAGTTTTTCTCCATCTTTGGCAGTGTGTAACGTGGGAACGAGGGCACTGAGAGGGCTTCTGTTCACAAGGCAATGTGAAATTCACTGCCACTTGATGCAGTGAGGGCCATCTAGACTGCTTTAAAGGGGGAGCAAACACATTCCTGGAAAATCAAGCTATGAATGGCTATTAAACTTGATGGCCTCCAGGATGGCAGGAATCTATATCAGTTGAAGAAAAGAAGCTGATTGTCCTTCAGTTTAGGCTGGTGAGTTTCCTGAATGGTGGCTTGATCCAGGACTCTTAAATGTACTGAATGAACACCCATTTCAGTTATGCTTCCGGTTGGGGCAAAATACAGAAATTGCTTTGGTTGTGTTGCCTCTAACACAGTGTTTCTCAATCTCAGCAAATGCGAGATGGGTGGACTTCAACTCCCAGAATTTGCTGGCTGGGGAATTCTGGGAGTTGAAGTCCACCCATCTTGCAATTGCTGAGGTTGAGAAACACTGCTCTAACAACTGCTCCCAACCAAGAAGGCAAGAATCTCAAAGGATCTCACTAGCCAGATTCATTGCAAGGAAAAAGAGATTGGATTACAGAATTGAGAACTACAGACCTCATTTATTAAATTGGGGGCCTCCTCAATGCCTTTGATCCTCTTTCTAACTGTCCCTTGACTCCAGGGGAGTTTCCTACCTGATTAGGAGCTGCAGAAGGATTGCCCATCTGTTCACGTTCTGCAAAGTTTTGGCATTCCCAGGATCAGAGAACTCCATCACAGAGTGTCATGCTAGGTGACCTATGCCAGAAAGCAGAGGCATTGGGAGCAGCCAGCTTCAGCTGTTTGTATTTGCTAAGATGTGTGTCCAGTTGCAGGCTACATTAACTCTGGGGCCACCAGTTGCCCATCCTGAAGACCCCGGTCATAATTCTTCAATGCTGCCAATGGATTTCACTCCTTCTGTGAAAGAGAGGAACATGTTCCTTGCAGCGGGGAACGGCGGATCCTGAATTGAATTGTTTGAACTTCTAAGCTGGATAGCCATTCTTGGTTTCAGGAGAGAAGACTTAGCAGAGAAGATTTCTAATGCACCCTCTTATTATTAGCCTTGATTAAGAGAATCTGCTGAAGTTTCAATCACTGAAACGTTCAGCTGGCCTCCGAGTATTTTACGTGGGCGGAGTGATGATAGGTTCGCATGTGAAATTATAAGGAGAAATTCAATAAAAAGACTTGGCCAAGAATGAACAGGCTGCACTTAAGGCACAATAATGCCACAGTCACATTACCGCTATATCTATAGCCTATTATGTCCATGTAATATTCTGCTGAATGGGATGTTTGTTCTTAAAGAAAGTCGCTGATAAGGAAGGGGAGGGTTGACATTGCAGAGTCAATTTAATTTAAAGCTAAGCTTGCATTTTAGGATTATAAATAATCATTTAAGTGTCAACTTGCATCATTTCCTTTCTCATAAATGGTGACTTGTTTTAGCTTAGCCTCCCCTCCCCCTTCTAAATAAAGGCTAAGCACTGACCTCTGATTTAACTTCAAGTCGAATCTCTTGGGTGGGTTGGGTTGTGTGACATGGTCTATCCCAATTGGAGAAGCCATTGTCTTCTAGATGTGGTTGAACCTCAGTTCCCAGCATCCATCTCCACTGGTTCTGGTAGCTTCAGAGCTTCTGGAAGTAGTAGCTCAGCATCATCAAGAGCTCTTTGGCTTCTTTATCTGCCAAATCTAACTTAAGATATGGAGCCATCCCTTACCCAACTCTGAATGGTTTGAAGTTCTGTGGCCTTTTCAAATAGATGTTGTCTTAAAAGTACAACATCTGTTTGAAAAGGCCACAGAATTATATAAAAAAGAGGGGAAAAAACCAAATGGATATTGTCTTGGAAGTTGGCTACCTTCTTGGGTTAGAAGGGACCCAATGTAGGGGCATCTTTTCATCTCTCCCCAAAATTCCAGAGATGCTGCTTGGATAGGAAGGCTTTGAAATGGGGATGACCGAGGGAGATAATAGCAGTCTTCAGATATCTGAAGGGTTGTCACACAGAAGAGGAGGTGGACTTATTTCAGAACCAGTGGGTTAAAAATACAAGGAAGTAGATTCAGGGTAGACAATAAGAGGAGCTTCCTGACTATAAGCCAGTGTTTTTCAACCTTGGCAACTTTAAGACGTGTGGACTTAAAGCTGGCTGGGGAATTCTGGGAGCTGAAGTCCATACGTCTTAAAGTTGCCAAGGTTGAGAAACACTGGTATAAGCTGTCAACCAGTGGAACAGGCTGCCACATGAAGTGGCAAACTCTTTGCTGGGGTGGTCTTCAAATGGAGGTTGGATTGTCATTGTCCGAGATGCTCTTTGGATTCTGAATGAAGCCGAAGGGTTGGACCAGAAAGCATCTAAAGTCTCTTCCAACTCTTTGAGTCTGTGATTCTGTGGACCAAGGTCACTAATGGCAGATGTTGCTAATGCTGTCGAATTTGCATCTGTTCCCCTCCATTTATTGGGCTGTGGCGACCTTTCATCACGTCTTCAGGTCATTGAGTGGCCTGCTGGATGGCTTCGTGGGCTGAAGGATTTCCTTGGTTCCCACTGTTCTATCCGGGCCTGTCGACCATCTTGTGTTTTGTTTCTACGGGCTGCCTCCTGATAGCAGTTGGCTTTAAGAAAAAAGAAAAATCCTCGCAATGTTCTTGTGTAAATGAAGTAAACAGAGCTGTTGGCGTGGACACCACGAGAATAATAATACCTTGCAGTGTTTCAATTTGCTCACATCTTGGCGTGTTGCCTTGCAGGAGTTTAGCAGCGTGGCAGCATAAAATGGAAGCATTTTCTGTATCACGGTGACACCAGAATACCTTCTGGCCCCTGCTAGTAGGACAGATATCCAAGCAGGCTCTTTTTTTTAAAATGCAGTCACATATTTGGATTAAAAACATAATGGCTTTAATGATCACAGCTGCCAGCTGGGTGTCTTAAGCTGCTCTGATATAGAGATGAGATCCCTTCCTTCTATCGGCTGAAAGTACTTAGATGCCAGGCAGTTGCCTTTTCTTGTTGTTGCTGATGAGTGTAAGCTGGGATTTTTTGGCGCACGCCTGATGTGATCCTGCCTGAGCAGCTCTCTCTTGTGACATTTCCATACGTGTAATTTCAAAATACCTACCTCTCTTCAATCCAAGGAAGAGTTTTATGCTGAGGATGAAATGAGCAGGAAGGCTTTTCAGGGCTTAAGTACAGGGCCGCAACCGGGGGACGCTAAAATGAGCGCTGGGGGGGTGCCAAAATGGGTGCAGAATCCATGTTTGCCCCGGGTGACACAGACCCTAGTTGCGGGCCTGCTCAAGTATGCTTTTGCAGTAACAGCTTAACCAGGGTTGAGCAACTTGCAGCTGTCAGACTACACGGGCCTAAATTTTGTTTGCTGCTTGTCTTAATTTCAACAGTGTGTAACTGATTCATAGTTCTATCAAAAGTGGTTGGACCCTAAATGTGACTGGGTGCTTCTCAAGAGGGAAGCAGAAAAGGGCTTGCGTGGAGAGAGGATGTACAGGTAGTCCTCACTTAACGGCCGCAATTGGGACCGGAATTTTGGTTGCTAAGTGAAGCAGTCATTGGGCAAATCCAGCCCAATTTTATGACCTTTTTTGTGACAGTCATTAAGCAAATCACTGTGGGCGTTAAGTGAACCACATGGTTGTTAAGCGAATCATGCAGTTCCATATTGATTTTGCTTGCCAGAAGCTGGCTGGGAAGGTCGAAATTGGTGATCATGTGACCACAGGAGCCTGTAACGGTCATAAATGTGAACCAGTTGCCAAGTACCCAAATCGTGATTGTGCGACCACGGGGATGCTGTGTCATTCATAAGTGTGAGGACCGGTCGTAAGTCGGTTTTTTCAGCACCTTTGGAAGTCCAAACCATCACTAAATGAATGGTGGTTAAGCAAGGACTACCTGTAGTCATTCCATCCACTTTGCCTCTGTTGGATTTGGCCCACTCACTGTCCATTAGATTATTAACGTTGTGTCAAACAATAAATGAGGTGCTTTGCAAAACAATTGAATTATCCCTCCAATCCCACAGTGTAAAGCTTCAAGGCAGTCATATCTCTCAAAGACTTGGTGCCCTTCCTTTTTCCCCCCTTTTTATTGTGGAGTTATAAATCTTGATTCATTGTATTATTTCAGTATAGTGATGTTTATTTAATATAATTAAAGACTATTGACATTCTATTTAGATAGCGTAGAGTATTGAAAATGGAGAGGAAAAAATACTGTACCAATATCTGCTGCCATTTAGGATGTCCCTGCTATGAGCATAAAATGATTTAGCTTTTTCATCCAAAGTTGAGTGTGATACTGAAAAAAGAACCACGGCAACGCGCATCAAAGTATTTGTTGTATGATAAAGGTTTCAATCTTAAACTAATTACTTAATATTAAAGCCTCCGTTGTATTGTTATTTGGTTTGTATGTGTGTGTCCTGTTAATGAAAGGGGGAAAATGGATTAACAGAGCACGTTTAGCAAGAATTAAAATACCAAACAGTACAAAGAAAGAAAAAGGAAAATAAAAAAGAGTTATTAGGTTTCTGACTTCCCCCTTTTTATACATCTGCTAATTTGCAATATTTGTAGGCATTTAGTTCCCCTTAAAAGCCAGACTGTGATTATATTTGCCATGCTGCATGATGTGTTGTATATATTGGAATTATTGTTGCTTAAACTTCTATTGTGTATATATACTGTTAGTTTTGCCATTGCTGTGTATTCTCCAAGCTTAAGCTCCCAATCAAATATTGTCGCAGTTGTGTCTTTCCTCCCGTGCTGAGCGACATTTATTCTCACTGCCGTAAACACATATCTTAGCATTTCAGACATGTACAACGACAAGAGAGATCCACCAGGATTGTTGCTGAAGTGATGGCTCATCTTGAGCTCCCAAAATAAATCTAAATAATTATACAAAAATATTACTATAGCTGTCCTTAACTTGGTCCTGGAGCAGAGTCTGGTTTTGTGTGTGAAGCACAGTTAGAGAAGTTTCCGAAAACACAGCTTTGTGGGACAACCAGCAGGGGCTAGAAGGCCCTTATATTTTGGGAAACCATGAGCATAACCATCACACACAAGTCACACTCAAGCTGCAGCCTTAAACATTTCCTGAATGGAAAGCTCTTTCTAGCCTGCAATTCTTTGAGTGAAGCTAAGGTGAAGATGCTCCTGCCTGTCCACCCTCCCTTTGGTGCATCCTAGTTCTTTGTCAGTTTCACACCTCCAGTCTTGTCAGTTTCAGAATACCTTGTCAGTTTCTCCAGGCTGATTTAAAGACTCTCAACTCTGTTTTTCTTGCTTCTATAAGCAGGAGTTTTCCCCTACCAGTAGGTCTGGAGTGAAACTTATAACACCACAATTTTGAAACATGCTGTTTTCAGCAGTGCAAGGAAGTTACAGTAGTCCCAAAGATCAGCCATAACAGTTAAGGGAAAGACATGGGGTGGGGTGGGCGGATAGGACCAGGAGAAGAGGTTGAAACACACATGTTGTGCCCTTGGAACTCAGAGAGTTGGTTTGACATGAACTAGCTTGGTTGGAAGTGAATTGGGTTTTGCTCCAGGGGTCTATAACAGCCAGAGATTTCTATGAAAATTACCTAGATGCCATTGAGTCAAGTTCAACTTCCAATGGCTGTAGGAACAAATCCTTGCCCCCCCCCCCCAGCCTGTTTACAATAATCTGTAATTCATCCAAAGATATTCCAATAATCTTTGGTCCAGTCCTTCTCCATTGTCTTCCCCTTGGCACCCTAACTCATTTCCAATAATAACTTATAGTTCATACAAGGAGCTTCCAAGAATCTTTGATCTGGTCCATCTACCTTCTCCATTGTCTTCTCCTTCTACTTCCCATAATCTTGCTAAGCAGAATTGCATGTTTTCTCCTAATCCCTCACCCACTCACATCCAATGCCCAAAGAGGACGACCTCATATAGGCAGCAATGGTTTTTGAGCACCTATTTGGGCATTTGTTGAAATGCTTTGATTTGATTTGACTATGAACACACCATTGTTTATCAAGATGAGGAGAGACCTTCATCTCTGGTAGGATTGGAGGACCCGTGGCCTTCCTGAAGTTGTTTTCTCACTAGTTGGGAATTGTATTTAGTACTGACAGAGGGCTGTGGGTTCCCCATGCTTGACTTAATGTCATACATGAGATAGGGCATAGATCTTCCTGAGAAACTCCGACAAGTACAAGAGAGGGTGTTCTGCTTTGTAACCCAGTTGGTTGCATTTCTTCAGATGAGGAATCAGAAGGTCAAACAACCCAATATTAGTTAGTATGAGCAATATCCTACGTGGCTGGGTGTGACTTCATCTTGCTTCTCCCTCACTTCCCCATTTCTTTGCAGTTTCTGGTGCAATCTGTCACTTTCTGGTGTAAGGAACCGGAAAGTTTTTTTTTTCATATCCATCTTCTGTTACCACTGTTGGAGATTCCGTGGCTGGTAAACGAAAAGGGAAGGATCTTCTTCATCTAAAAGAAGAACACTTAAAAAAACACCCTCTTACTTAGGCAGTTGCCAAAAATAGCCATGAAGGATTGAGCCCATAGGAGTCAGTGTGATATCTGAGTAGACATGGCCAGGGATGTGGATGTTGGGCAGAAATAATACATCTTATACTAGAAGGCTGACAAAAAGCTTTTTGGGGTATGCATTTACTGAAATACTATCTTTTATGGCGGGTACAATTTTAGTTCTCAATGCGGAGCATTTGTGTACTTTTTAAAACCAGGGTGCATATTTTTGTATATACTTTCCCCTAATGCACTGACACGTTTATGCATTTTTAACATTCTGTTACAGACTTCCTGAAGTGTAGATTAGGATCCAGTGGCTTATTGGTTTTGAAGTACTAGTCATGGTATATTCTAAAAAACCCACCTTTGCCAGGGTTCAAATCTAGGAAATTGGCCATGAAGCTCATGCACTCTTAGTAGTTTATAAGGTTATGGTGAAGAGGAGAAGAGGGGAGAGTCTGTGTATGTTGTTTTAAGGCCCCTGGAGAAAGGGATGCTTGACGCTTGCCACATGGTATAAAAAGATGATAATAAGTGTAAAGAAATACACATTTCTTGAATGAATGAATGAATGAAGTGACAGGGTAGACACTGGTGCTCATTTTTATTCCAGCCTCAGAATATCTAACTTTGCAAGTTCATCTGCAGTCATAGAATCCTAGAATTGAAAGAGACCACTGATGTCGTCTGGTCCAACAGCAGCTCAATGAAGAAATCCAAATTAAAGCAGCCAATTCTCCAACCTTTGCTACTTGTGTAATGGATTCCATTGTCTAGCTGCTCTTATTGTTAAGAAAGTTTTCTAACCTTTGACCAGAATCGGTTTTTGAGTAACTAAAAACCATTATTCCCCATCCTGCCTTCTAAAAGATTTTGGCTGCCTTCTGCTGATATCTTTTCAGATACATGAATGGTGCTATCATAATCCCCCTGTAATCTATCTTCTCAGGTTAAACATTCCTAGTTCTTTCAGGTTCTCCAATTCATAAGTTTCCAGTCCTTGATCAACCTCATTGCTCTTCTTGTTATCTGTCCCTGATTGTCTGTATCCTTAAATGTAGTCCCTGGGAGAGAGACAGTATTTGTGGTGGACTCTGGCCATCATTGAATAAAGCGGAATCTGCTAGCCAAGTGGTTGTCAAGAGACAAGGGTGTCATCTCATTTGTATACCTACATGCCAAGAACTTGGAGCAATCCCTCACCAGTGGACTAGCTCCATCTGCCTTTGAAGCTTTATTACAAACTTCCATAATCGCTTCCTCAGTTCCGATAACTAGCTAGAGATATATAATGTTTGATCTATTTCCAGAGCAAACTGAATTGAGAAGCAAAAGGAGGAAAACATTAGCACTTGATAGCCTCGCCCCTAAATTATTGTAACCCATTAGTGATATATTTCTTGTGTGTGTGCGCACACCTTCAAGTCAGTTTTTGACTCCTGGTGACTTTCTGGAGAAGTCCCTGTAGTTTTCTTGGCAGGATTTTGGAAGTGGTTTGCCATTGCCTGCTTCCTAGGGCTGAGAGAGAGTGACTGGCCCAAGGTCACCCAGCTGGATTTGTGCCTAAGGCAGTACTGGAACTCACAGTTTCCTGGTTTCTAGCCTGGTATCTTGATCTCTGCACCGAAATGGTGCTCAATAATAATAAATCCCTGCAATTTTCTTGGCAAGGTTTTTCAGAAGTGATTTGCCATTGCCACTTTCCTAGGGCTGAGAGAGAAGGACTGGCCCACGGTCACCCAGCTGGCTTCATGCCAAAGGCAGGACTTGAACTTATGGTCTCCCAGCTTCTAGCCTGGTGCCTTAACCACAACACCACACTGGCTCTTCAAAATGTATCTCTTAGGGGTGTTTTTCCCTTTGGCAGCATTCATAGCTCCTTCTGAGAAGCCACTCCCTTAGAAAAGTAACCAGTGCGGTCTACTTCCTCGCAGTATTTCCAGGGGTCCCACGTATTGGAGGCATCTGGATTGTTTCTTCCTAGTCGGATTTCCCTGTTGGTGTCACATCTACAACATCTGGCGTGGCAGCTTTGTAATACTCACGACACCATTTAAACTGACATCTTTTCCCAATCTCATCAGGAGCAACTTTAGGCTGGCCTACAACGATCTGGAAGGAGAAACATACATTGCTTTCTTCTCTAAGTCGTTTTCCCCCAGCCCAATTTGCCTTCCTATTTATGCCTGATTGACAGCCGGTTGGTTGGTTTGTAATCCACCCGAGCCCTGGAGCTTTCTAGATAGATGATCAAGTTGCAGAACAAATCCCTGATCTGTATGAAGTTACGATTCCCCTTTTCTCCAACAGCTCAGGGTTTTCCTCTTTGTCCACTTCACACCCTTGCACAGTAGGCTAGACCAGCCTTTCTCCACCTTTTGACCCTGGAGGAACCCTTGAAATATTTTCCAGGCCTCGGGGAAGGAACCCCTGCCCATTCAGGCTCAAAGCTATGCCAGAAGTTCCAAAATTATTATATTCGTTTCATGGGTAGGCCTGTAAAGATGCACGAACAGTGTTCTTAAACTGGCAATAAAGAATGAAACTTACCTATTTCAAGTGAAGTGGCCCAAATTTGAAATAATTTTTTAAATAAATTGTGATCTCCCCGGGAACCCCTCGTGACCTCTCGCAGTACCCTGGTTGAGAAATATCCGGACTGAGGTCCTCCAGTGAACTTAATGGAGGTGCAAAATCTTCTATAACCCCTGGATTTTGTAGTTCTGTTCCTGATACTTAGTTTTAATTCCTTGATGATGATTAAATTGTTCTCCTGCCTCGGGGAAAGTGGTTTACGCTGAAGTTTTAAATGGGGGATTTGCTTAATTTTAATTGCTTAAAACAGGCCTGTATAATGACACGGCTTTACGCGAAACATAAAGAAAATGGACTTGCCTGTTGCTCACAGCACATAATGATGGGCAACTTACAAAGGAATTAAGTGGCGGGTAACGGTTGAGTGTGGAGGAGTGTGAAAAGGTACAAGGTAATAGTAGAAAGATGGTGTCACGCAGGAGGACCTCTTCTTTATGTACCTTTTCACACACACACTGAATTTATTTCTAATAACTCCATCGCCCTTCCACACCGGGTGCATCAAATGAGCTTTCCGTAGCTTTCGGTGCCAACCCCGGCTCCAGTTCTGGTGTTGGATTTCAGCATTTTCCACCCCTTTTCCATGAAATATTAAGGCAAGGTAGTTCGTTTCCAACAGATCAAATCTGGCATGCATCAGACAGCTAGGACAAAGGGGTCTGTATCAGAGAGAGGATTAATTTTTAAGCTAAAAGCTTCTAGAAGGGAAAGAGGTGTGAGAGGTGGAAGGCCCCCAGCCAGCCTGCATTTCATACCTCTTCTTTTTCCTCCTCCGCATCAGAATTTTTTCTCCCTGAACTTCATCCTCTCAGGAAGATGAAATAATTAAAGCTGAGCTGAACGTGCAGTCTTTCAAAGTTTTCTTCCCTTTGAAAAAGCTTTGCATTCCCCCCCCCCCCTTGAGAACTCCTTGGGAATTGCTGTTAGGGGTAAAATAGTGGTGAAGGTTAGGGACTTGGAGGCAGGAGACCCAAGTTCGGGGGCGGACAGGGGACTAGAGACCGCGAGTTCTAATCCTCCATCATCCAGCTGGGTGACTTTGGGCCAGTCCTTCTCCCTCAACCCAACCCACCTCGCAGGGTTGTTGTTGTGGGGAAAATGGGCGGGAGCAATCCAGGCACAACCTTGAGTTGTCTGAGATAAAGGCCAGGTCTAGACTAATCGTAAAGAATCTTGAGCAAGTTGCAGCCTGAGCTCATTTGACTCCGAACAGCCAAAAGGGACAAGCTTGTGTTAGATTCACGTAACTGATTGAAGTACAATTCCTTATTATACAATAAGATCCTCCGTCAGATTTTGCCCGGTGCATTTAATGACTCTTTTCCCTTGGTGTTCCTCCTTCATTAATGAACAGTCATTAAATGGAATTTTTACTGTGTGATTTGCCTCTCATTTATTAGTGGCATTTTGCTCATGTCAATGAAAAGGGTTGCTAGTTTTTGCTGTCTGAACCAGCTCGGCTTACAAACATGTGAAAATGTCCTTCTATCAGACCCGTTGTTGGTCAGTGTTCGCTTAACCACGATTGATTGAATGAATCCCAGCTGGTCAGGTTTATAAAGTGGCTAGGGCTAAACCAAACCACCATACTTACAGCTTCTCAATCGAGTTCCTGAGCTTCAAGACCAAGACAAACCATGGTTTGTACTAGCCATTGCTCAGAACCCAACTGTTTGAATTTCCAAAATAAGCAAGTTGCCGTTTAGAGTTCTATTCCTAAGGAACAGGGTTAAGAGGGGAGGATTTTTGGAAAGTTACTTTTGAAAAAGACATTATTTATAGGCACCTGAGCATGCTTCATATACAGCAGAGCCTTTTTTTTCCTGCTGACACAGTTAAACGCCTTTCTAAACTGTATTGTTTTTATGGAGTTCAACACATTGCTGTGCTAAAGATGTTCACGTGGAGGGTAATTAGCATTGAATTTTGCAGTGTGATGGATTGTGCTGAGGCTTAATTGCGGTTTGCAGGTGCAGCCAGCTGCCGGCATACCTTATGCACAGTTGTGGTTTCCTTTCTTCTTTGAGAATGCTACAAGCAACGGAGTTGCTTTTCTTTTTTAAGCCCAAGCCCAAGTAAAAAAATACTGTCTTGAGACAAGATTGACTCAAAGGCACCCCCCCCTGCAAAAAAGAAAAATGTTCATGGGGCAATTTATTTCATGGGGTGATTTATTTAGGCGTGCACTCTTAAAAGCAAGGTTGACTTGCTGTTTTAGCACTTGTGAATGATATTTCTCCGTTCTTCTTTGCAAGCAAGGCCCAGCTCAAAATATTATGCTGGGTGTCCACCTCTACTTGTGAGATGCTGTTTAGACCGCAAAGGCAGAAAGCATCTTGGTTCACCCATGACACTCTTCTTTTATAGTCATGTTCTGCTGTATAAGCCCCAGTTGGCTGAGTTCACCAACATTTGGAGCCAACCCTGAGTGCAATATGTTGTTTGAATTGCTTTTTATTATTTCCTGGTGTTTTTTTACAACTGGCTGTTAGCCACCTAGATCACCCATGATGAGTGGGCAGCCACTGAGACTGAATGAATCAACCAACGAACCATGTTTTAAAATCCACAGCAGTTGAGTTTATACTATATGCCAAGCCAAAACCAAATGGGTTATATTTTGGCTGAACATGAGGTGCAGATACAGCTATTCCTCCCTTTTTAGAACTTAATTTAGTCATAGTCCTATATTTAAACAACTCAGTAGTTTGCTATCCATTTATGACATCTCAGAAGAAGTGGCTTGGGGCACTCAGCTCTTCCATTACTTAATGGTAGGTCTGGCCTTGTTCTAATCATAATGTAACAAGCAATCCACAGCTTTAATATTTCTGTGCTTTGACACACATACACATTATATCAGGGTGGGCAGCTTTCTTGGGATCAGAGGACCATCACTTGGTTCTTCAAGCAGCTGGAGGGCAAAATATGCCACAGGAAGCAGCAAGGATGTTTTTTCCTCCCTTAAAAGCCTTCCAATTCCAGATGACCTAAAATCATACGGCAAAGTGGCTAACTTTTTCAGTGTGGTTTTGAGTTCTGGTGATTGAGGGAAGAAATAGGACTGGTTTGCTTCCTCCTTCCATTTCTGCCCTTACTTTTGGAGAAACCAAATTGCTGATAAAGGTTGGCAAAGTGATCTTGGAGTGCTGGGAAGTGTCTTACCATTGGTGGTTCACGAACGGCCCACTCCTTTCAATTATGTTTATTGGGTGCCTAGTTAATTGGAAGCTGAATCATCACTTTGAGGGAGGAATTTTCTGCTTAATGTTGGATCCGTGTCATCTCTTCTGGATGTCCATCTAACCTCTTGCTGATGTCTCCAGTGCAGGAGAATGTGACAGCCACTGTTGCACCTGCTTTATGGATTTTAAGCTTTTCTTAATGTTCAGCTGAAACCTTTTTGACAATTTAGTTCCAGCCTTTCCCTTTGGAATAAGAGAGGAGCTGTCTGGATTGTTTCTCACCTATTATCCTTTGATCTTCTCTTCCTGAACACTCCACATCAAGATGCAGTCAAATAATCAGCAGCTTTGTGGTTTTTTCCCCCCAGTAACACAAGTCTGGACAGAAAAATTCTCCTTTTTCCACCCTGGTTCTCGTTCACCTTGATCAAAAGGCGTTTGCTGTTCCCATTTCACTCAAGAAGAAAATAATTTGGATGAAATTCCCAAGGGTAACATGTGGTGTTTTTGCACTTATTTAATGCAAGATGAAGCCCTCGCTCCCCCCCACACCCCCGGGCTTCCCACGCTTCTGTTAATCCCAAATAGATTAATTCTTTTCATGGGGCTTTTTCAGTGGGCATGTTTGGTTAGCCAGGATGGTGTCCAAGTAATGAGAAAATATTTAGGGGGAAATGACCATGCTAACAAATTGACACCCCCTCCAATGATCAAATAAGCTGAATGCCAACATCCCCCCTCCCCAAATCAAAAGTCAGGTTCCTTGAGAATAAAGTAGAAAAACCAAAGCTTCTTTTGCAGAGGGGGAACATTCCTAAGAATCTGCAAAGCTGCCTTCAGTGCAGCATAAATCCTACTTTAATGTTTATTATTTATTCTAAACACAAGAGACTTCTGCATGGCATGCTGGAGGCTATTCATCACCGTGCAGGTGAGACATGAGCAAATCAATGCCCAACATTAAGAGGTGGGGGTACCAGGCCACCCACCATTCCCCTAAATCAGTGCTTCTCAAACTTGGCAACTTCAACCCCCAGAATCCCCCAGCCAGCATGGGGAAATTTGGGAGCTGGCTGGGGGATTCTGGGATTTGAAGTCCACCCGTCTTCAAGTTGCCTACTTTGGGAAACACTGCCCTAAATGAAGCTCTGCCCAATTAATTTAAATTAAAAGTTATTTGAAAAAGTTGAGTACTCCCAAGATACCCAGGTTTCACAAGGTTTCAGCAGTTTTGTGTGAAATCTTGGGGTGAGATTGCCAAAGTCTCAACAGAGTTCAGATGATAGTCTTGAGGGCATCCTCGGGCCACTGTGTAAAACTGAGATTTATGCATTATCTTTGCATGACATGTCACTTTCAGGCATTAATTATTACTTACTTTCTAGAAGGACCTTTCCTTCAACCTGGTGCCTTCCAAATATATTCTTCTACAACTCCCATCACCCCCAGGCAACTTAGCTTGTCCTTTATTAACTCCCAAGACTGCCAGATTAAGAGACCCGATCCAAAATTTCCAGGATACTCCTACAACAACTCTACTTCATTTTCCAAACAATCTGCTCATTAGGAGATTAATTAATTAATATTGACCACTTTTACCTTCTTCAGCTTCCACTTCTGATGTTGGATGATCTCCATGGTTGTCCTTCTGTCTGTCTTACCACAAGATGTGGTGTTGGCTACCAGCGTGGCTGGCTTCAAAAAAAGGTTGAGCCAATCCATGGAAGTCATGGGGGACTTGAGCCTTGAGGGCAGTGGGACTTCCTCTGAAGGCCATCTGCTGGAAAACTAGTGGGCTTCCTTGTGCAGTTGATTGGCCACTGTGAAAATAGACTGCTGTACTAGGTGGGCCAAGAGTCCAATCTCGCAGGCCATGACTTACATTCTTAAGATACAGCAGATCAGCAAGACATCCCAAATTTCAAAGCTGAGCAAAAACCTGGGGTATTTTTTTTATTGTGTGGTTTCAGCACTTCGATTATCTTTCCTAGTCTACTCAGGATTCTTTCTTTCTTTTTTTCCTCCACACTGCAGTTGCTTTAAATTGTTTTGGAAAATGCTGCTCCTCTGATTGCCTTAAAGAAAATAGTTTTGGGGTTTTTTTTGTTTTTTGTTTAGTTTCCGGGGCACCTGCCTTCCTGACAGCATGGCATTAACTCTACAACTTGCTGTCCATGGATGCACAATTCTGGCATCCCATCAAACCAGCTGGTGGAGGCTTTTCCATGGTTTGATCCAAAGTTGACCCATCTTGATTTAAGCTAAGCTGTGATACGAAGGAAGCGAACAAAACTGTTATTTTCATTTAGCTATGCTCTGGTCTTGCTTACATCTTTAAGGTGTCCACCTTGCGGAGATGAGAACTTAAGAAATGGGTTAGAGACAGCAAGCGTTCAGTTGCCTATCCAGACTGAAGGTGAAGCTTTCCGAGCTGACTGGTTTGGCCATCGTCCACTGCTAAGTCAGAGGTGGCCCCACCGGTAACTTTCCAGATATTGCTGACTATTCCTTACCTTTAGCCATGATGGCTGAGGCGGTTGCAAGTTGTATCTCAGTCCCATCCTGTGGTCACCATCCAGATTTATCATCCTGATCACCCCTTGTCATCCCTACTAGGTAGACCAGACCAGGAAATTAACTCCACAGGAAAGCTAAAACTACTTTTATTGAGACTGGCTATAATAACAGAAGCTTGCAACTCTGATTTTGCTGACATCCTCTTCCTTTTTATACTCCAGTGAATCAGAGACGTGTCTGTCTGAACCTCTTCCAAATATTATCTATCTCTTGTGGACTTAACTTATGTTTCAGCCCTGGACGCTTTGGGAACAGAGCTTGCATATCCCCATCAAGGTCATCTTCCTTGCACCAGTTACATGAATGGATGCAGCACTGAGCCTTTTGTCCGACCCAAGTTAATAACACTAAAGGACTGGGAATGGGGAGGGAAGAGGAAAACGCCGTAAAAGGAAAAGCGTTCTGATTCAGTGTTCATCACCCCATTTGGGTATATGATTATGTGCTCACTGCTTAAAGATAATGCATTTCTGGAAACCTTGGAGGCATGGGGGAAATGAAATTGGGATTTCTTTCCCCAGTTTAACATGTATATTGAGTGGAATAGTAAAAAGTTGCCATACTACTTTTCCAAATCAAGCTGCCTTACCATGTGTGCCTTGTGGAAAGATTGCCATATCCCAAGTTAATTAGTGGCAATGAGGGCTGATGCAGATGGCAGCCTGGGGGTCTTTGCCTTAGTGAACTAAGCAAATGTTAACGATTTCAGGTAAAACTGGGGGATTTAGAGGTTTGGAACCAGATGGCAGGGACTTATCTGCCTCTGGCCTGGATTGTAAAAGATTAAATTGCAGGCTTGGCTTTATGTGCCTGTGGAAGCAGATTGCTGAATAAACGACGTGGCTTTCTAAAAGATCTTATAATGCTTAGGGACAACCAACTCAAGAAGAAGGGAGAGGATTTAATTCAAGCTCAGGGGAAGGATGCAGGAATTGTCTTTTTTCAACCAGAAAGGCAGAACTTGGAGCCAAGGGTCACGCTGGTTGGGCCGCCGCATCAAAAAGTGGGCGGGGCTAGGAGAAAGAAGTGGGCGGGGCCAGGACAAAACCTATGTTTGATTTAATGCACGTTTGATTCATTATACATGATCCTGATTTTTGCAGTTGCGCTGGACATTCCCTTGCGTTTAACAATCTTCTCCTTTGGCCTTATTAATTGCACCTGGTGTTGGAGGACACAACAGGTGCCCCTCAAAAGGCTTGGGGGGACCATATATAGCAGTGTACTGGCACCTTGGTGTTCCCCCGTATGCCTCATTTAACTGCTTGGTCTCCTTTCTTGGAGAAGGGAATGTTCTGGTAGCCAGTTCCTTTGGCCATCTTGAAGCTCCCCAGTTCCACTTAAGGGGAGAACCAGTGCTAAAAGGGGGCAAGCCAGTTTGGGTAGGGAGTCTTGACTTTGGGGAAGGCCCATCTTTAATTTTTGGCTCCTTCTCCCCCCTCCCAACCTGAGGACAGGCCTTTATTGTTGCATATTTCTCTACCGCCTCCCATGGCAACCCAGAGGATGCTTCCAAAAAGACCATGAAACTAAGAAGTAGCAAACTCAAGGTATCAGCAAACCATATTCCAGGCTCCAGCTATTAGAAGGGCTGGAATGGCATGTTAAAAATAAAGCAAAACAGGTAGTGTTCACAGGGAGAGTGTTTTACAAATATATCTTCAGCCAGCCCAGCCTGAGATACAGTATTTTGGTGAAGACCAAGATGGGGGCTGTGCCTTCAAGCAAAACCAGCTGGATTTCTAGATAAATCATGCTTCATTGTGGATGTTGGACTACAGGTAGTCCTCATTTAGTGACCATAGTTGGGACTGACAACTTGGCCGTTAAGCGAAGCAGTCGCCAAGTGATACCATGACTGCTTACAATTTGACTTCAGCTTTCCTTTGCTTTACAGACCTGCAAAGGTTGTAAATGCGAGGAACAGTCATAAAGCTACTTTTTCATCACCGTCGTAACTGTGAATGGCTGCTAAACAAGGCAGTTGCTCAACAAGGCAGTTGCTCAGCGAGGACTAGTGTACAGTGTATGATTGGAAGGGAACACTATAGGTGAAGGGGCTAGATAATCCTCAGCTGTGAAGCTGAAAAGTTTCCACCTCCCCAGAAATTTCCATGGGAGGTAACTGGTGCTTGATCTTCTGCCCTCTCCCGATGCAAAATAACTTTCTGAGAATGAAAAAAAAATGGCAAAACGTCACGAACGGAGAGCAGATCGATGAGTCAGTGCCAGCTTGTCTGGGAAAGGGGCCGTTCGCTCTTAAGTTTCACATGCTGGGAAAAAGAGACTCACAGAGCTGTTTGAATGAACGGATTCATCAGCGAGATTGCGTTTCCAAGGTTCTGTATTCTGGTGAAGTTCCATGTGAATCTTGCTTCCCCCTGCTGTAGGGGTTTTACCCCCAGTCTGCAAGCCACCCAACTTTACAGAGGAAGTTTGTCTGGCTTAAGTGCTGTGTTCCAGTGGTGGCTTAAGTGTTCCCGGAGGACTTTGAATGAGCGGAGCTGACTTTTGTCTTAAGTACTGTTTCCTTGACAAGCCCTCTGTTGTTACATGAAAATTTCTGAATGGCAGATGAAAGAGGACAGGATTGGGGCGTGTGTGTCTGTGTATTCTTTTAAAGAAGCACACAAAAGAAGCAGCTTTTTTTTGAGGTAAGAAGATTCTGCCGAGCCTAAACGGTGCTCTGCTTTATCTTGAATTAGTACCTTGACTCTTCAACCAGCTTAGAAGAAGATAGAGTTTCAAAGGCTGTTCCATGTCAGGAAGAATATCCGGCAGCTTGATAGGCACAAAGATAACTTGCAAAGAAGGACTAAAATATATCTTTCTGACAGGTGGATGGGGATTTTTAGAAGCTTTTGAGCACATGGAGGTAGTTTGTCCTTATGCCCCCCTCCCCCCACGCACATCCACGCTTACTCTTGTGTCAATTCACAGTTTTAAATTGTCAAAGAACTTGGTGATTTTTACATTCACGTTGAGTCTGAAAGGGTTTTACTGAGATCAGCAGTTCTCAAAGCGTGGTCTGGGGAGCCCTATATGAATACATATAGCTAGATTCCTTCCCTCTAAGATTCTTTTAATACATATAGCTTCCTTCCTTCCTTCCTTCCTTCCTTCCTTCCTTCCTTCCTTCCTTCCTTCCTTCCAAGGTTCTTTGAGTACATATAGATTCCTCCCTCCCTCCCGTCCTTCCAAAATTCTTGGAATACATATAGCTAGATTCCTTCCTTCTTTCCTTCCTTCCTCCCTTCCTTCCTTCCTGGTTCTTTGAAACACATAGCTAGATTCCTTCCTTCCTTCCCCTCTTTGTTCTTTCAAAAACCAGACGCCCTCTCTCCCCCAGGACTATCAACGCTTACAAGCCTTGGAGGCTGCATAAACCCATGGAAGAAAGGCTGTTTCATTGTGTCGGCAGTCTCGTTAATATTCCAGCCGCACAAGCTCGCTTTGGGGAAGGCGAAGAAAAGGGGAAATGTTCATAATGTGCCCTGAATGAGCTTGCCTGCCAACCATTGTCGGAGGACGAAAGGCGGCCAAGGCCGGTCCTCATGAATTACGGCCCCAAGCACCGAACACGGCACTCGATCGGGGTCAGGAGGCAGCCTTACCCGCCATCAATCACAGCCTCGGCACAAGAGAGGACCTGCTGAGGCAGGGTGGACTTCCCAGGGAAAGTGCCGGTGGGGGAGACCAGGATTAAAAGGCGCCTGTCAATTGCATTGGCAACAGAGTCTGTCAATTGCATTGGCAACGGAGCTGCAAGGAGGAGGGGCCAGCTGTCAGGAGACAGAAGCTGCCCTTGCGGAAAGCCCCAAGTCTGGCTCAAACCAAGGGCCCCTTGAGTCCAGCTTTCTACATACACACACACACAAACACGCATGGCCAACCCTGGGCATTTGGAGATCTCAGAGGCTTGGACAGGAGGCTGACTGCCTGGCCGTTGCTTCCCAGTTCCCTGGAATTCTGGGGTGAAAAACAGCCGGTGAGATTAGAAATCCCTGGTGGGCTGATCTCCGTGAGTTTTGAGAGCTTTAAAACCACCTGAATAACAATAGTGTCTAAATCATTCGTGCTGGGCGGCAGTCTGTGCATCCAGCAAGCTTGCAAGCATGGGCAAGGAGAGATTCTCTTCCACTTTGACGTCCATCCCCATAGCTACTCTTTAAAGAATGCTGCTTGTGATTCGAGGGCGGAGTGGATTGTAGGAAAATTGGCCTGCTGCTTATATATCATCGTTGTCTTTGTTCTTTGAGCCCAGCCGCCCTTCCATAGGCGAAGCGCTGGCATCCTGCCCTTCTTTAAGCCTTCCTTCCTTGCTTTTTGCTCAGAGCTGTCTTTCAAAAGCCACCTCTTTGGTCAACCCTCTGGCTCAGCCTGCTAGTCCTCATGCAACTTCTCAGCAACAAAGCCAATGTCTTTTCTCAATTGTGCAGCCAAATGAGCCATCCCATGTGGGTTGTGGATGTTGATCCCTATCTTCCCACGATTATCCTGCATTCTTCTGCAATCTAAATTGGGAGCATCATGGAATTGTAGAGTTGAAAGGGGCCACGAAGTCTATCCAGTCCAGTGTTTTTCAAACTCGGCAACTTAAAATGTGTGGACTTCAACTCCCAGAATTCCCCAGCCAGCCTTGCTACCTCCATCCTTTGATGAGGCAGCAATCAATCAGGGCTGTTAAGAGGGAAGATGATTCCCCTTGGCTATCATTGGATGGTTTAAGAATGGCAACCGTGGCAAGTTTAAGATGTGTGGACTTCAATTCCCATGCTGGCTGGGGAATTCTGGGAGTTGAAGTCCACACATCTTAAACTTGCCAAGTTTGAAAAATGCTGATCTAGACCGACCCTCTGCGATGTGCAAGAAAACCAATTAAACCATCAGTGAGAAGTGGCCGTCCAGATTTTTAAAGCCTCCAGATTTGGAGAACCTACAACTTCCATAGTTCCAGCGGATTTCTCTACCAGTGTCCTGCTTTGTCCAATCAGATCAGAAGTAGCAGTGAAACTCCCTTTTCCTAACTGGACAGGAGGCTCTTCAGAATTTGAAGTAAATAACTTAGGAAGGAGACACCGGCTCCATTCATCTCTGGATTAAGTATTGAGGAATACGGTGCTGACTGGACCACACCAGCCCTGAATGTGCAACACAACCCCATGAAAATTCAGTTGGCCTTTGGAGCTAAGGAAACGTTTAAAAACTAGATGGCATTTCTTAGGATTTGCTTTGTTGTTTTTCCACGGCTATCGAGCTTGCTTGAAAGGTGTAAGAAGAGTTGAATGAAGTGGTTCAAAGTATAAGCCTTCTTATAAGTTTGCATTGGCCATGATAAACTGGTCTAGAATGCGGCCTCGCAAGCAGTTATGGGTGCCCCAAAATTGGCACATGTGACACCACTGCTGCGCGAGCTGCATTGGGTACTGGTTTGCTTCTGGGTCCAATTCAAGGTGTTGGTTATCACCTTTAAAGCCCTACATGGCATGGGGCCAGGCTACCTGAGGGACCGCCTCACCCCCCTAACATCGACCTGTCCCACCCAGTCATGCAGAGAGGGCATGCTACGAACCCCGCCGGTAAAGGAATTCCACCTGGCGGGGTCCAGGAGGCAGGCCTTCTCTGCAGTGGCTCCCGCCCTCTGGAATATTCTGCCCCTGGAGCTGAGACAGGTCCATTCACTCTTGGACTTCCGGAAGAACCTAAAAACCTGGTTCTGCCGCCTCGCTTGGGGCGGGAGGGCCACCAGTTCATCTTGGGGGTGGCTATTATAGATCTCTCCCCAACTAACAAGATCTGCGCTGCTGGATTTTATATTTTATAATTATTTTATTTTCATAGAGTTATTTATATTGTAATTTATGTGTTTTAATTCTGACTGTAAACCACCCAGAGTCCCTTTTTTGGGAGAGATGGGTGGTGATAGAAATTTGAAATATAAATAAATATAAATAAATAACACTTCCTTGCAAAATTTCTAATGTGCAGGACAACTTTTCTTGGTGTTTCTCAACCTTGGCAGCTTGAAGATGTGTGGACTTCAACTCCCAGAATTCTGGGAGTTGAAGTCCACACATCTTCAAGCTGCCAAGGTTGAGAAACACCGGTCTGTTGCATTCCAGATGGGTTGGAAATACAGTTCTCAGAATGTCCATGCTGGCTGGGAATTCTCAGATAAATGAGCTAACCCACTGACCTCATCCAAGGATGTTTCCCATAAGCTTCATCCCCAGCTGAAGCTTTGTAAGTGAGTGGCTCTCATTGTATTTCAAGTTCACACACATGAAACATGTTCACATGGTTGTTTGTTTTCGTAGGCAGCTAGAGCAACAGTTTTGAGTATGTTGAGTCTGGACCTGTTGTGGCTGTAGAGGTCATCTCCATGCATTCTATGGTTAGTTTTGGTGGACCCATTTGGAAGCATGTTGTGGTGCCAGTTGAAATATCTACCCTACTGTATTCCAAGCTCGTAGAGGAAAAATAATGGTGGAGATACAACCTGCAGAAATTAGCCCTAATCCTCTGCCTTTATAGTTTATTTCTGGCCAGCTCCATTGGCTGGGTTCACACATTCTGTTAAGTCATACTGTGGTTGGTGGATTTACTTTTGATACTCCATTTGCGGGCTTAATCCCACTATTGTGGCTGGTCAGCCATGCTTATGGCTTAGTAAATTGTGTGAATCCAACCAGCTGTGGCTTTGCCAACAAATTGAGGTTAAAAATCTCACAACTTCGTGCGATGTCTGAATCCAATGGTTGGATTCCCCCAGGTTCTTGACATGCTCTATCAAAACAAATCAACTAGGCAGTGTCTTCATGCTCTTTCCTGGTTCACACATCATGTTTAGACACTAGATGGGATCCCACAACACTTTGAACTACAAACTATCCAACCTCATTTTAGCCTAGTTTAGCAAATGTCTATCAAAATCTAGCCAGGTCTGCACTAAGCCATTGTGTAGCCCTTTTTTTGGAGGGGGGGTAGTGTATAGCATAAATTCAGCCATTATGGGTTAACATGTCATACAAATACAGCTAACTGTGGGTAATTCAATAAACTCTGGTTAAGAAACCCTATCTTCTTGTGTGAATCCCAACCCTTCTGTCTCCATTGTCCCACCCACCCATCCAGTGTTAGTGGCATAGATGCATTTAAAGGCACCCAAGCTGATGTGAGTCATTTATGTGTTAACCATCTTGGAAGTATGCGTTTATCATCCTTTTCTAAACATGCGACACAGGCTTTGCCCTCAAGAGATAGAGTTTAAAAACCAATATAAACATAGCTGTCATCTGCCTGATTCCATTAGTCTGCATCATGCTCAGCGCATATTCATGGCCTTTGAAGGTGACGGCAGGGGAGCTGCAAAAGGAAGTATTCATTATTCCACAGTTACAGTTGGATGTCTGTGAATTTCCCTGATAAAACTGAGCTACGGTCAGTCTGCCTTAGTTGTGGTTTGAGCTTAACTACGAAAGCAGGGTTTCCCAACCTGGGCAAATTGCAAGTGGGTGAACTTCAACTCCCAGAATTCTCCTTTCAGCATAGTCCTTGTGGAGAATTCTGGAAGCTGAAGTCTACAAATCTGGAGGGTGTTTAGGTTGGGAATGTTCTACTGTGAAGAGCAGCTGAGATGCAACACTTTAAACACACTTCTGCCTTCTAATCTTCCATAGGGGTATGAAGTTGACTGGACTTACTGACTGGTTTACATCATGCTGGGCTGGGCTTTATGATGGTTTATTGAAACAACCAGTGTTAACTTACTGAAAAATTCAAAACTGGTTGGATCCGTACCATACAGTAAGCCATACTTAGGCGATGCTAGACTTGGTTGCTGATTTAACCCATTCTGGGTTTGCATAAGACACTGATCCCAAGCTAACCAAAACTATTGGGTACACCCAGCACGGTAGGCCATGAACAAGCAAATCAAGATAACAACTATTGAGAATGCAGCCGCTCGCTCGCTACCTAACTCTTTTAAGTGTGTTATACAAGCACAACCTATGGTTTGCAAATCATGGAACTGATTATGATTATGGAACACACAAAACCAGAATTAAACAGTTTGAGCCATTTTCTCTGCCATCTATCTTATTCTACCATTATCTAAGTGGTGAGCTAAAAGCATGTTGGCCTTTCCTGGTACAAGCTTCCCCATGTTGATTTGGCCAGCTAATTTGTTTTTTTTTCCTCCTGAGTCAGCATCTCGCTCGAGGCATTAGAGTACACGTTGATTTTCAGGTGGAGAAGAATCCAAGTCTGTCTCTTGGAGACCACAGAGGAAAAGTTTACTGAGGCTGGCTGCTGCTTTAATAGATACCTTTCATAAGAAGTTCAAAACTTGAACTGTCAAGTTTCAAAAAGCTCTGCCTGGCTGTGGCTAGAACTGTAGTTCATTGAAAATCTCCAAGGCCAAATCTGGGGTTTCTTTCCTGCTCCAACAAGGAATGGATTGTGCAGGATGGAGCCATCAACCTCACCCTCAAAGAGCAACTCAGATTCACCCAGAAAATCACTCCAGACTGCTTCACATTTCCTCCCAAGCAAATGCTTCATGTTCTGTGCCCGTTGGCTTTCAAAGAAGCAAGTTATCCTAGGTTCTTAATAGGTACCATAGCACAAAAAAAGCTATCTAGGTAGTCCTCGCTTAATGACCACAATTGGGATTAGATGCAGTCGTTTAGCAAATCCGACCTGATTTTACAACCTTTTTTGCGACATGTGATTCCCCATTGATTTTGCTTACCAGAAGAAAAAATGGCAATTGTGTGACCGCGGGGACGCTGTGATGGTCATAAATACGACGACAGGTTGTAAGTCAGTTTTTTCAGCGTTGTTGTAACTCTGGATGGTTGCTAAACCTTGTAACTCTGTTGGTCCAGTCTTGTAAATCAGCCCAAAATTATTTGCTGGAGTTTAGCAGTGGAGAGCTGGACAGCTGTTGGTCCAGAGAATTGAGAAACTGCTTAATCCTTCCACTGACTTGCCTGCCTTTTTTTACGCCCATGTGAGTGTGTCAGCACAGGCTTGATTTGAATGCATCCATATTCACTGTTGTCTTTCTCCTCCTCTCCCACTGCTAAAATCGTAAGAAAAATGAAATGTCGGGAATAATTGCCAGGGAGTGAGTTTGCATTATAGTGCATGCATTTCCCTGTAAGCTGGCTTCTGATTGGAAATACTCTTTTGATCAGTGACTCTCCTACATTTTTACATTGGCTCAGCTTAGAAGGTACCTGTGGAGGGTATGGGGAATGGCCTTGAAGGATAGGAGGAAGGGCCACTACCAAGGCAACAGGCAGATAAGGGGGTCTTGAGCCCAGGCAAAGGAAATAACTTGAGAAAACATCTCAGACAAGACCCCAGTTCACACAGAGTAATGGAAGGGGACGTACTTTCAGAGTTGCAGGATTGACATCAACCCAGCAAGGTAGACCAGACTAAGAAGCCAATGCCAAATAGGTTAGGACTTATTTAATTGTAACAGCTAGCAATGTTCCTCAAACTTGGCAACGTTAAGACATGTGGACTTCAACTCCCAGAATTCTGGGAGTTGAAGTCCACATGTCTTAAAGTTGCCAAGTTTGAGAAACACTGAGCTGGAGTAACAGAATTGGTCAAGCCATTCCCTGTGTCCTCTGTGTCACCTGATCCCTTTTGCTGGACCTTCCAAGAAAGCGCACCTTCTTCATGAATTTCCCTGTAGCAAACTGAGCTTCAGTCCTTTCCTCATTTCTCATTACCGTTTTCCCGACTTACGAAAGAGCTTGCTTAAAATAGTAAGAGAGCGAGAACCATTTTGCCTGGCTCAAGAAAAGAGAAGTGCAAGAAATGAAACTGAAGCAAAAGCATACCAGGGAGGGGAGGGGAAGAACTCTGCATTTTTCCCCCCACACTGCAAAAAACAGCCATTTCAACCCCCAGTGTCAAGATAGAGGGATTTATTCCAGATGGACACAAATATTTTGCTTTCTGGTTTACTGTGCGTTGGTATCTCACTGCAGCAAAGTTTGACCCACTTGGTTGAGTTTTCGTATACTAATCACAAAACTGGCTCAGAGCACATGATGGTAGCTACCCACCACAACTTTTGCAAACGACAAAATCAGAAAAAAAATTTTCTAAGTTCCCCTATTCTTCCCCTTAAACCCATTTCAAATAAAATGTGCCCACTGGTACACAATACTAATTGGGGTTTGTGGATGTTGGAAGGGAACAGGCATAGAAGTTTATATTTATGTTATGTTGTGTTGTGTTGTGTTGTGTTATGTTATGTTATATATTCTAATTGGAAATAAATTCCCTGGAGTTTAAAGGGCTTCTTGTCGAGTAAAGATACTGAAGAATCCGTGATAGGAATCAGACTGAGACTGGAAGACATTTCACATTTTGAATTCCTGGCTAGGCTTCCTCATCAAGCTAAGCCACGTTTGCGCAGTGTGCCAGAACTGGCTGAGCTCACAGTAGCAGGGTAAGCCATGGACTGTAATTTACAAGCCACAATCACTGGGATCATGCACTGCGTTGAGCCAGAGCTGAACAAACTACTTGGTTTAGTTGTTGGGCTCAAATGCACAGTGCCAGTGGTCCAAGAAGCAAGGATGCTGTCTGTAGACCCCAGGAGAGGCCATCTCCTGTAGGGTCTTCAGAGGAGAAGGGGGGGCAGCCAAGGATGTTGCAGGGATGGAGAGATGCAGAAGAACGACGAACATTGTTAGCTGTACTGTCGGCCCTTCAGAGTAGTCCAGACGAGAAACCAAAAGCATGGGTCCTAACACTATCTTCTATCCTAACACTATCCTAACGCTGTTATTCTCACAGTCCTCTGTAGCCCCTACCGGCACCTTTATTGTAAGGTTATAGTAACAGAACCTTGTAAGTCTGGAAGGATTTCTTCCTCCCTTTCCTTTCCTTTTGGGAAAACTAGGGAGCGATGATGTCATGAGTACTGATGGCGAGCAGGAGGGGGCCCCTATCCAGGGGGGAAAACGCATGCGTAGTACTGAGGAATTAAGCAGCCATTCAAAGAGACACAGATCAGACCCGCCTTGACTTTGGGGTTTATTTGTCTGGGTTCTTCCCACGCTTCTTCAGTTTGTTAGGATTGATGTCCTAACAGCCAGGAACCACGCCGAGACAAGGAATAGGTCTCTAGTGTTTTATTACTGCTACATACACAGAAAATCCTAACAAACTGAAGAAGCGTGGGAAAAACCCAGACAGATAAACCCCAAAAGTTAAGGCGGGTCTGATCTGTGTCTCTCTGAATGGCTGCTTAACTCCTCAGTACTACGCATGCGTTTCCCCCCCTGGATAGGGGCCCCCTCCTGCTCACCACCAGTGCTCATGATAGATGGTTTATTTATTTATTTATATTTCACATTTCGTCACCGCGCATCCTACTAAGAGCAACTCTGGGTGGTTCCTTCCGAGATGCTCCCCACACCCCCGTTTCTTCTGTGGGCTGAGAGAGATTTTCTCTGACCATTGTCCTGGTGTAATGGTGTGTGGGAATGACCTTGGGAGACGAGGGGAAGAGGTGCTGCCTAGGGAATGGTCAGATAAGCAAGGGCATAGCCTGCAGCTGCATAACGGGCAGAGAAAGAAACTCAGAAGGGACCCTCCCTATTTTACCAGGCTGTAAAAGAGACGGCAGGAGATTTACACTTTCAGACTTGCAAGATTCTGTTAAGGTAGCCTTACAATAAAATAGAATTAGCTCATCTGGTCATGTTTCCTTCTGGTCTACCTGGGAAGGCTGATACCTGGCCGTGGCTCTTCCTTCTGTCTCCGAAGGTTATTCTCACAGGCCACGCTCACCCCTGCTGGCACCTCCAAATTATAAAATGAATAAATTTCATGTATTCTCAGAATCAGGGAGAGGACAGAAGCTCCTTTCATGGGCAGGGTGGAATGGAGAGTTCTGAGAAATTAAGCCGGATTTGGCTATAATTTTTCTATAAGAAGCACAATGGGTTTTTTCCCTGGCTTAGGTGCGTGGGTGAATAAGCAGCAAAGCCATTAAGACCAGTTTTAAGTCGCGCATCCTCTGAGCCCATTCACCGGACGCATCCCTAAGCATTGGTCCCATCATCACAACTGCGCCATTTAGGAACAGGAGGGTGGTACTGGCGAGTTTGAGAGAATCCCAAGGTTTGAGGAAGTACAACTTAGCAAAAAAAAAAAAAACAGTCTTGCAAGGTAGGCGGATCTTCCAAACTGCGAACCGGTGCTGACCAACAAGGGTTTTGTTTGGACACACGTTTTGAATAAACCTCCCAGTGACATTGGGAGTTTCCGTCGAGGCAGGAAATCTTTCATCTCCCCCTTGATGAGGATTTTCTGTAGCATGAGTAACAGTTTCATTGGCCAAGGAGGAACAGTTTGATTGGACTGCCTATTTTAATATTTATTCTAGCCCAGCGTCATTGAGAGTCTGCTGGCGTACAAGTTTAATACATTATTATTGTTATTAATCCTTCTACCTGCATGGGTTTCCCACCCACCCTATCTTCCTCCTAAAGTTGTGCTGTTTCTTCTTTTTTTCCCCTTTTTTTTAATGTAGGTTGAAAAACCCATTTAAAACATTGAGAGAATATGTCATGCTAATGGGCTTAAAAATAATTCTCCCCTGAGGCAGGATTGGGCAGCATTGATTAAAATGCCTCGCGTTTGCTTGCAAGAGAGATATTTTATATTCTTGAGGAGTTCAGCAGGAAGAAAAGCTGAATTGACACATCTATAAACAAGTTATTACTTTACTGGCAGGATAATTAGCTAAGAAAGGCTAAGCGCTTTCAGATAGCTTGCTGCCGGAATTCAGAGTTTTTGAAAGAGATTTTGCATATGAGAACTTCCTGGTTGGTGAGTTTTATTTTAACGAAGAGTAAAGCCGCTGGTTAAAAAAAAAAAAAAGGCTTTTAATTTCAGTGCAGTGCCAGCCAATGCCTATAAGCAGCACCTTTGATTCCTTCAAGATCCTTAACCCTTCTTATTGCTAAGAGTCCTTCAGTGTTGAAAAGATGCATCCTTTTGCCACAATTGCTGTTACAAACAATTTAGGAATGAGTTGCATACTGTTATGGATTGTGTCTGGACAATTACAATGAAATACGGTCACCGTTTATTCGAACTGTTGTGTGCAGCTTTACATACATGTATGAGAAGCCCTTTGTACAGTTAATCCTTGCTTAATGACCACAGCTGAGACAGGAATTTCAGTTGCTAAGAGAAATGGTCATTAAGCAAATCTGACCTGATTTTACGACCATTTTTGCAGCGGTCATTAAGCAAATCACTGCTGTCATTAAGCGAATCACGCAGTTCCCCATCGATTTCACTTGCCAGAAGCCAGCCAGGAAGGTCGAAAGGCAAGCACATGACCACAGGTTGCTGTGATGGTCATAAGTGCGAACCAGTTGCCAAGTGCCCAAATCATGATCACAAGGATGCTTTAACAGTCATAAGTGTGAGCACCGGTTGTAAGTCATTTTTTTCAGCACCATCATAAGTCTGAACTGTCACTAAACGAATGGTCATTAAGTGAGGACTACCTGTAATGGGTTGTGAGAATGACCTTGGGAGACAGGAGGAAGAGCTGCAGCCTAGACAATGGTCTGATAAGAGAAGACTGAGTCCAAAGCAGGAATGGGGATGGAGAAAGCGTCTTGGAAGGGACCTTCCCAAGTTTTCTGGAGAGTAAAGGCCAGGGAGGGGCGAAATCCTTTCAGACTTGCAAGATTTGGTTACTGTAACTTACAATAAAGGTAGTGTTGGTACTTGTCATTTTGGTTTCCTGTCTGGAGTACCTTGTTCTTATTTTGCCCCCCCCCCCATCTTTCTCTACTGCTTTCTCTTTCTGCTTTTATCATTTTTTCTTTGTTTTGTTTTAATTAAAATACAGACCAAAAAATGGCCAAGATGTTGTTTTCCAGCTGCTAAAATGCTGTTAGATTTCAGGCAGTTGTGCAGCACCAGCCTGGGCCCACAAACATTGCCAAACTTGGCATTTCATCTCCTTTGACTCGCCTACCCCAGGAAGACACTCAACAGTTCTCAATTCTGCTGGGGTGCCAAATTGCATCACCTTCTCTGCGGGTTTGTTCGCGTGGTACGGAGGCTGGGTTGAAAAAGAAAAGGGGGAAAAAAGCAAGCCACAGCCAAGCCTGGTGTGTGAACTAGGCCTGTCCAAAGCTGTTTGGTCCCATCTCAAGGCACATCAGCCCTCTGGGACAGACCAGGTCAGGAAAGACAATTGGAACTCTACTCTATTGTAATAGGGTATGACAACAGAAACGTCAAAGCCTGCCCGAGCTTTCCTCTGCCCACTCTTTCACCAAGCAGATTCAAGACAGGGTGATTTTGAGTTTCTTTCTCATGCTCTTTATTTTCCCTAAACCATTCCTGCGGACCTGCGTCCCGGTCATCTCTGCATTCCTCCACCTCAATATGAACCACTGCAGGGATCCAGCAATAAACTCAGAGAATCAGACATCCCACCTTGATGTCTTGAACCAAAATACAAAAGCGGCCAGTTTGATTCAACCAGCCACTTCAGACTGGCAGGAAAAAGTCCTCTGCGTGTGCACAGAAGTACCCAAATCAAAGTGGGGCAGCACCACGGATTGATCCAGAGGAGGAGAAGGGTCTTCTCCTGGTTTGCTGCTTTGCTTCAAAGCAGCTTTTTCCCTGCAGCCCTTCCTCCTTCAGAGCACCACCCAGCCCAAATAATTTTCAGCGTTGAAACGTTTATCCTGATTTCACAACCTAGGAGAGCCTGGCTGGGAGCTGCGTTTGGGTGCAGGCGAGACTGAAGCCAGAGCAGGATCCAGCGGTGAAGGAGGGGAGGGGGGAAGGTGGAAAGATAAAAATAAAACAGGACTTCTGCCATATCTCCTGGGGAATTAAAACAAAGGGCTGTCCTGTGAGTTGCTGTTGTCTGTACAGGGAAATAAAAAGCGGTGCTTGCAGGAAGGCAGCAAAAAGAGGAAATCCTTCTTTCCCTACAATGACTTCTGTTTGCTTTCTTAGGCTCACTGCTTTCTTGAATAACCCACCATACTGCGTTGACACAACACGCTAAGCCCAAATCAAACAATCCGCATCCTGGCTTAGCGCAGGAATGATGTGAACCCTGTTCTAGGTGGTTTCATCCTGTTTGGACTCCAGAATGTCTTGGATTTCCTTCCATTTATAGTATAGTTGCCTTTTTAACGTGGAAGAGCCCAAGGGAGGTATTTCACAGAGACATTGACGTCCTTGAATGCCCTGTTGGAGACCTCAGGAATACCTTTTCTGCTTACGGTCACACTGAAATAGATAATTCCATCCTTGCTGATTGCCTGGGATGTATCTCCCAACCAATCAGAGGTGCCAGGTGGAGATCCTGGGAATTGTAGTCTCAACTCTTCTGGAGAGCAGCAAGTTGGGGAAGGCCAATCAGGAACCAAGTCCTTTGGAAAGAGAAGGAATGTGCTGGATTTCAACTCCGGAAAGCAAAGACAAGATAGTTAGTTAATAATGTAAACTCCTAGTGACGGTGCTGCCTGTAAGCACTTAGGAAACACGTCCGGTTTTGTGTGACAGGCGAGTTCAGATTGCTCGGAGAACCAGCCAGGGTAAATGCCATCGACGTCAACATCTGGTGCAGTGTTTCCTTAACACGATCTCTGCGGTCCCATCACAGATGTTGATGGATTGGAGTAATCTCTGTCGCGTTACTGTGGAAGGTTTGAAAAAGATGGGCCAGGTGGCCATGTTTGCTTAATCTGGAGATAAATGTGATACAGAGTTTGCATACGTAGAAAAAAACAGAATGGTAGGGAATTTGAAACATCTGGCTGGGCCTCCTGGGAGGGACGGTAGTCCAGCCTTAAGAGCCCATCTAAGTATGGCTGAGTTGCAAAGCCTTATCTACCAGCAAAAGAGACTATCTGTAGCTCAGGGTTGAACTGTGGAGTCCAACGTGCTTTTGAAAGCTACAGCATGGACATAACTGTACCCTTTCTACTAAGGGCTTTTTGTGCCTAAGGCAGGACTAGAACTCTCAGTCTCCCAGTTCCTAGCCTGGCACCTTTAGCCATTACACCAGACTGGCCTATGTTTTCCTTAATGTAATGGCCTCCAAACATGTTTAGCCTTAGCTCTTAGAATCACTCAGTCTCACCAGTCTACCTGGGGCTCGTAGTTGAAGTCCAGCCCATTTGGCGGATCATGCATTTAGGAAAGCTGTCTTAAAAGCATGTGGGTTGAAGCCTCCAGGGGCATATGAGTTTTAGCAACCAGCTCCTTTGTAGCTCTTCATATTTAGATTTTTTTTTCTAAATCAAAACTCCTATGGACTTTAGCATTCATTAGCTTCCTTCCTTCCTTCCTTCCTTCCTTCCTCCCTCTCTCCCTCTTCCTTCCTTCCTTCCTTCCTTCCTCCCTCTCTCCCTCTTCCTTCCTTCCTTCCTTCCTTCCTTCCTCCCTCTCTCCCTCTTCCTTCCTTCCTTCCTTCCTTCCTTCCTTCCTTCCTCCCTCTCTCCCTCTTCCTTCCTTCCTTCCTCCCTCTCTCCCTCTTCCTTCCTTCCTTCCTTCCTTCCTTCCTTCCTCCCTCTCTCCCTCTTCCTTCCTTCCTTCCTTCCTTCCTTCCTCCCTCTCTCCCTCTTCCTTCCTTCCTTCCTTCCTCCCTCTCTCCCTCTTCCTTCCTTCCTTCCTTCCTTCCTTCCTCCCTCTCTCCCTCTTCCTTCCTTCCTTCCTTCCTTCCTTCCTCCTCTCTCCCTCTTCCTTCCTTCCTTCCTTCCTTCCTTCCTTCCTCCCTCTCTCCCTCTTCCTTCCTTCCTTCCTTCCTCCCTCTCTCCCTCTTCCTTCCTTCCTTCCTTCCTTCCTTCCTTCCTTCCTTCCTTCCTTCTTCTCCCTCCCTCCTTGCTTTCTTTCTTTCCTTTCTTTCTCCCTCCCTCCCTCCCTCCTTCTTTCTTTCTTTCTTTCTTTCTTTCTTTCTTTCTTTCTTTCTCTTTTCTTTCTCCTTCCTTCCTTCCTTCCTTTCCCCTCCCTCCCTCTTTCTTTCTTTCTTTCTTTCTTTCTTTCTTTCTTTCTTCCTTTCTCTTTTCTTTCTCCTTCCTTCCTTCCTTCCTTCCTTCCTTCCCTCCTTCCTTCCCTCCTTCACTCTTCCTTTCTCTTTCTCTCTCTCTCTTTGCTCTTTCCTTCCTTCCTTCCTTCCTTCCTTCCTTCCTTCCTTCCTCCCTCTCTCCCTCTTCCTTCCTTCCTTCCTTCCTTCCTCCCTCTCTCCCTCTTCCTTCCTTCCTTCCTTCCTTCCTTCCTTCCTCTCTCCCTCTTCCTTCCTTCCTTCCTTCTTCTCCCTCCCTCTTGCTTTCTTTCTTTCTTTCCTTTCTTTCTCCCTCCCTCCCTCCCTCCCTCCTTCTTTCTTTCTTTCTTTCTCTTTTCTTTCTCCTTCCTTCCTTCCTTCCTTTCCCCTCCCTCCCTCCCTCTTTCTTTCTTTCTTTCTTTCTTCCTTTCTCTTTTCTTTCTCCTTCCTTCCTTCCTTCCTTCCTTCCTTCCTTCCTTCCTTCCTTCCCTCCTTCACTCTTCCTTTCTCTTTCTCTCTTTGCTCTTTCCTTCCTTCCTTCCTTCCTTCCTCCCTCTCTCTCCCTCTTCCTTCCTTCCTTCCTTCCTTCCTTCCTCCCTCTCTCCCTCTTCCTTCCTTCCTTCCTTCCTTCCTTCCTCCCTCTCTCCCTCTTACTTCCTTCCTTCCTTCCTTCCTTCCTTCCTCCCTCTCTCCCTCTTCCTTCCTTCCTTCCTTCCTCCCTCTCTCCCTCTTCCTTCCTTCCTTCCTTCCTTCCTTCCTTCCTTCCTTCCTTCCTTCCTTCCTTCCTTCTTCTCCCTCCCTCTTGCTTTCTTTCTTTCCTTTCTTTCTCCCTCCCTCCCTCCCTCCCTCCCTCCTTCTTTCTTTCTTTCTTTCTTTCTTTCTTTCTCTTTTCTTTCTCCTTCCTTCCTTCCTTCCTTTCCCCTCCCTCCCTCCCTCTTTCTTTCTTTCTTTCTTTCTTTCTTTCTTTCTTTCTTTCTTTCTTCCTTTCTCTTTTCTTTCTCCTTCCTTCCTTCCTTCCTTCCTTCCTTCCTTCCCTCCTTCACTCTTCCTTTCTCTTTCTCTCTCTCTCTTTGCTCTTTCCTTCCTTCCTTCCTTCCTTCCTTCCTTCCTTCCTTCCTTCCTTCCTTCCTCCCTCTCTCCCTCTTCCTTCCTTCCTTCCTTCCTTCCTCCCTCTCTCCCTCTTCCTTCCTTCCTTCCTTCCTTCCTTCCTTCCTTCCTTCCTTCCTCCCTCTCTCCCTCTTCCTTCCTTCCTTCCTTCTTCTCCCTCCCTCTTGCTTTCTTTCTTTCTTTCCTTTCTTTCTCCCTCCCTCCCTCCCTCCCTCCTTCTTTCTTTCTTTCTTTCTCTTTTCTTTCTCCTTCCTTCCTTCCTTCCTTTCCCCTCCCTCCCTCCCTCTTTCTTTCTTTCTTTCTTTCTTCCTTTCTCTTTTCTTTCTCCTTCCTTCCTTCCTTCCTTCCTTCCTTCCTTCCTTCCTTCCTTCCCTCCTTCACTCTTCCTTTCTCTTTCTCTCTTTGCTCTTTCCTTCCTTCCTTCCTTCCTTCCTTCCTTCCTTCCTTCCTTCCTTCCTTCCTTCCTTCCTTCCTTCCTTCCTTCTTCTCTCTCTCCCTCCCTCTTGCTTTCTTGCTTTCCAGTCTCCTGATCACTGCCCAAGGTGAATAATTTACATTGGCTGAACAATGAAACATTTGTCTTTTTTAAAGATATGATTGTTATTTGAGATCTAGATTGCTAATTCAGTGTTTTTCAGATACTGAGATGGGCTGATAGGATTGTTACAGGTTTCTAAGGAGGTTTCCTCTGTCTGTGTGTTGAAGAATGTAAAGAGGGTCTTCATAGGCCAAATGGTACAGTAACCAAATTTCAAAGGTTTAAAGAGAATATTTTTCACGTCTGATGTTGAAATTAGTGCAATCTCTTTATTAGGCTAGGTCAGGTTTACAACACATTCATGCAACTGTTTGCTTTTCCAAGAACTTTTGGTCAGACTAGATAAGTAAAAATAAAATTTTAAAAGTGCAGGAAAAATACAGCTCAGGGGAACAGATTGCTGGATTTTTTACCATCTTGCCTGATGAAAAGTACTCGAAAGCTTGAACATTTATACATTGTTTTGTTAACCTGATTAAGAGGCTGTGTTAAGACCATTTCAGATTTTTCTGATTGCTTTTTTTATTTTAAAAAAACTCAGCAAATCTTGGGACTGATTTGGATTTGCAAAATAGGGTCAGAACAAATTTGATGGCTGGGGAAACGAGAACCAATATGAAATCCAACTATCTGGATTTGGTCAAATAGATCTCCTGCCCTTTTCATCCTTGCTAGTTCTCATTCAGTTTGAAGAAAGAGAATTGGCTTTAGATATTTCTTGGAAAGGAAAAGAGAATGTTGAGCATGATGTTTTGGAGTTTACTTTGTGACAAGGAGGCCAAGGGAGGTTGTGTGAATGTCCTGCATTTCATGGTACAGTCCTCTGCCCAGTTAAATCCCAAGAGAAAGCTTCGTGTGAAAACTTCACTTTGGGATTTGCAGCTGGGGAAGGGCAAGCAACCAGGAAAGCTTCAGAGCAATGAAAAGATGTGGGGCAAGGAAAAAAACCCAGCAATGGCCTAGTCTATGCCTCTTCCAGCAGCAAAGTGAGCTGAAATCACGACCGAGAGGAATCTGAAAGAAATTCTCAAGCTGCCCGAGAATAAAGCAGAAAAACGGAAACCCATTTGGTAGGGGAGGAAAGCCATCGAGCCACTACAAAGCAGATTTTAGTACAGCCTTTGCTTTCAGCAGCTGGACTTCGTTAACTCATGGCCGGCTTCTGCATTTCGATTTCCTGATGCCAAATGATTGCCTTTTGGAAATTGTGGGTTGCAATCAATGTAGAGGAGAGGAATTTTAAAACCTCAAAGGCCCTCACCTCCAAGCCTTGATGCCAATTCCTGAAAGGCCCCCGTTGTGTCGGTCAAGCCTTTGTCCTTCCCCTCCAATCGTGTTGAAAAATACACTGTATTCCAGAACCTCCTTTTTTTTCCTTCCTGCTTTCATTTCAGCCTTTCTACTCCTGGCAGGAATAAAACCTCCTTTTATTTCCAAGCCACACTGAACAGTATCCCAAGCCACAGAGACGGTGCTGAATCCATGCCCTGGTTTACTGACCCCCGGCAGACCTGAGAGCCCAGGAGCCTAACAAAAGACCAAGCTTTCAGCCCAGAAGCATTTAGCACATTAAGTCAGGAAGTTGCATGGCGCTGGCTGGCAAGGCCACATTTTGTGAGTGTTTCTCCACCACACAACGACAGGAGGGCGTCCAAGGAAGTAGGAAAAAGCTATTCTGGGTGTTTGTGGGAGGCTTTTGGAGGGAGGGGGGGAGAGAGAGAGACCTGATTTGCTTTTTTAGAAGTGGTAGAATTATATTCTTGCTCTGTCTTTGTCAATGTGGCAAACAGGAGGCTTTAATGTGCGGTTGGAGCTGCGATGGGCATGCCGGCGATTTTAAATAGAGCAGGTTTTGTATGTAAGGGGCCAACACTCTTGCCAACCCTAACCCTTTCATTGCTGGGAAGGGCTTTGGAGGTGGCGGAGAAGAAGAGGAGGAGGAAGAGAGATCTTTTGGGGTGTGTAGGGAGACATCTTCAGCATGAATTTGTTTCCCCTTATTTATTTATTATTTTGATTTGGTCGCCCGTCTCAAAAACATGACTCTGAGCGGCTGAGCGCAGTTAAAACACCACCAAAGAACAAAGGGCAATCTTAAAACATAGGAAAAGCATGTCAAACCTTATAAAAAAGTAAATAACAAAATCCAGCATCGGGGTCTAAAAAGTCATCTACCCTCAACCCAGCCACTGGATAGGCTCTTCTACACAATCAGCCCGGTGGCACCTTAGACAACTTATTTAATTCTTTTTCTTCCTGGTGGGAGAAAACGGAGGGTGGAAACAGAATTAAATCACCCTTCCTTAGGAGACTGGGGAAGATGTGGAGAGCTATGCTAGCAACGTATCCATGGGACAGTCCTTCCCACTGCCCTGCCCCAGAGCTGCTTACAGAATAAATATGTCTTTATGGACTTTAACAAAAAAGTAAAGACTCTCCAAGAGAAAGGACAATGGAGAGAAAGGGAGGGAGGGGATGAATTCAGACACTGGGTCTTTATGCTTCTAGGGTAGCCAGCTGTGATGGTTGGTGTGTTGGCACCGGTGGGCAGCTGGTAACCACTAGGTTCTGGGATTCAAAGACGGATGGACCCCTTGAAGCCAGCTGGCTGCTGATAGCACCTTCCCACATCTTCTGGTCGATACCAAGGTTCAAAAGTTTGGGTTCTCTTGCCATTTCTTATGCTCAGAGTATGGGAAGTGTAAGTAGCACATGATCTGGAGATGGTTTGGTGGGACTTCTTATCAGGGACTTGGTCACACTTCAGAGAGTTGACCGAGAGTTGACTGTTTGCCAAAAGTATCCTAAGCATGTCATCTTTAGCATGTCATTGCTGATCTCTCCTCTGCAGGTGTTGGACTAGGAAGTATGTGTCATTCTCTTTATCTTAAGTGTTACAAGTTGTAATACAAATAGGAGGCTGAAAAGTGAAAGCGATTATACAGTAATAAGATACAATCTGAAGCTTTCCAAGTAACTCTTTCTAAGCATGAGTATGGAGGAATTTCTCTCATACGTGTAAAGGGAGAAAAAGTGAACCCCAATGCTACATCTCCTCCCTATTTTCCCTTTGGTGACACCACAGATGGTCCTTTCTGTGGGAAGATAGGCCCCATTATGAATGATCGTTCAAGTAATCCCAACTTCCTGGTGCTGCTTGGAGTAAAAGTAAAGATTTCCTTGAGTAAGCATGACTCCTGTTGACATCAACACATTTAAGTAGTGTTCATGACAGTAGCAGAGAAGTGGGTGCACAGTGACTTCTCCCTGGAATGTTTTAGTCCCTATCTAGCCTCCAGACCTGGCATTTCTTCATGGTCTCCCATCTAGGTCCTAACCCAGCCCAACCTTGTTTCGTTTGAAGGGGAGAATCCACCAAATTCATCTAGGTGCTTCCCCCTAACTTCTTAGGGTGGCAAGCTGGCTTTCAATACTAAGGGTCCAAGGCAAGTGTTGGGAAGCTTTGTGGTGGAGTGGCCTAAATATAGTTACTACTAGAACTGATCCTGATCAATGCAACCTCCAAATAATTTGGACACAGTGGAGTTTTGGCCCCTAAATGAAGATACGAAGGGGGTTGTTAGGAAATTTGCTGTGGTCACACTGGGTATTAGGAATCGTTCAATTTTGCAAGTGCTCTTTTCATCAGCTTGCGAAGCTTCTGCAGGGAACATAGGAGCAGATTGTACAAATCATTTTCTTGGCTCCAAGTTCAGCCTCAAATTAAGAGCGAATAGTTCCTGACAAGTTTATCTTACTAATGTAGCGGTGATACCTGGTCTAGCAAACGATTTAATTATTTCTCCTCTAGCAGGGCAAGTTTGCTGCCAGAAGCCATGCACAATTTTCAATGGCAGCTCTTTTCAATGGCCTTTCAAGATCTCAACACAGAATTAAAATAAATGCACTTTTTTTTCAAATCCCAGCTCAGGCATAAAAGAAGTGAAACAATGATCCAGGCTGTACAAGGCAGCTTCTTATAGATACATACTGGTAGTCCTCACTTAGCAACCATTTGTTTAGTGATGGTTTGGACTTACAATGGTGCTGAAAAACAACTTGCGACTGCTTCTCACACTTACAACCGTCGCAGCATCCCCATCATCACGTGATCACGATTTGGGCGTTGGCAGCCGGTTCACATTTATGACAGTTGCAGCACCCTGTGGTCACATGATTGCCATTTCCAACCTTCCCGGCCAGCTTCTGGCAAGCAAAATCAGGGGGAACCATGTGATTTGCTTAACAACCATGTGGTTCGCTTAACACCTGCAGTGATTCGCTTAAACTGGGGAAAGCATGCCATTTTTAGAGGGACAGGTACTGACATTTTGCAAATGACGATGAATGCAGGACTCAGAGTGGTCAGTGGAGCCAGGAGAAGTGGGTGGGGCCAGAGCAAAAAATGGCCAAGCTAGGTTGAACAAACTTGCTTTGAATTCAAATGGAAAGTTTTCTTTTGCTCCCATTAAATTAGGATGCTGTATGGCCAAGAGGTTGGACTCTGGGAACGCCCTCCATAGTTTGGCTGAATTTGGGGGTGACTGCTGAGATGGAATTAGGGATCACAAGATCATTAGGGTGCAGACCCAGGCAACCCATCATTGGCTGTGTCCTGTAGCTTTTGCTCTAAATGCACTTCAGATAAAAGACAGCAGATGCTTTTGACATTGATGACCTTTTCATTGATTGAACAACATTCAGTCAATTCAATTCATTGAATGGCATTGATTGATTGACTGACATTGATTGATTGACATTGATTGATGAAAAGACATTGATGCTTCCGACATTGATAAAATCAGAGTTGGAAGTACAGTTGAGTCCAACTTTGCTTCTTCTCGAAGTCACTAATCCAAACTAACCCATCCCTTCTCAAGCCCTTGTTTGAACCTGTCTCAAGAAAGGAAAGGATGGACTCCCCTATCAAAGTGCTTTTCCTGTAGGAAGTGTCAAGCTGAATCTGCCTCCCGTTATTCCATGTCTTGTGTTCTTGAATAATTGAGATAATTTTTCAACTTTCGGTGTGCCGCTCTTTCAGGAATTTAGAAAGCTGTCCAACTCCCCAATCAGTGTTGTCCTCCATCCCGGTTTCTCTGAATCTTTCTTAAAATGTAACACCCAGAATTGGACCAAATACTCAAGGTGGGACCTGACATGGGCAGTATACAATGGACCAATTGCTACCCAAGATTTGGAAGCGATCCTTCCCTTCCCCCAGCTCAAAACTGCATTTTTCTTTTTAGCAGTCCTGCCACACTGTTGACTCATATTCAGCCTGCTGTCATCTACAATTTCAAGACTGTTGGAATTCTTAATTTTAATTAAAATTCAAAGTGGGGAATAGATTCCTCATTGAAGAGGTATGCAGGAGAGAGGGCGGGGTGAGGACTGTAGCTGTTGTGCTGGTGGTAGTTTGAGAGCAGGCATGCAATTGCCGAAACAGTTGGGATTATTTAATAATCTTCCACTTGGGGAGCCAAATACATTGGCAGATAAGAATTGTACCGTATCCCAAGGATTATACGGTACTATAATAGGCAAATGCAGGAGCATTGCTGACCTGGAGTTTCAACTAAGTCCCGGATTACAGAACGTGGAACAAGTGTCATGGTATTTGTAATTGTCAAGAGAAATTGTTTCTAGTATATAAAAACATGCCTCATTATTAGTTTGGAAAATGTACATATGCCCACTCTGTTACTGATGGTAAAAGTCCCTGTGTCAAATCTTTCCAGATTTTGTTTTCTGAATCATTTGGTTTTGCTTCTAAGGATCCGTGGATTGCTAAGAGTTACATCCATGTTTGGAGGATAATATTCAATGTTCTGTTTACCAATTTTAAAAAACCAGCACATCTTGAAAGATGCTTTCATGCCTACATTTGCTTTCCTTTTTCAACCTGTACATTTCCTTGATGCCTATTTTTGAAATGCTCATTTCCCGCAGTGTAAGCTCTTTTTCGAAAATGTAACTGCCACTGTCTGTACACAACTTTCAGGAGTGTACCTTTACCGACTCTTTTTGGCAGTGTTTGGGTATAGGAAAGACCGATACTAGTGGCTGCTGATTAGTGCCATTATGAACCCCAGGGGAAGCAGAATGCCCCAATTCACTTCCTGCAGAATGGGCAATGGAAATCTTTTTCAGTGCTTGCTACTTTTAAGGAGAAACTTATTTCTTAAGAATCTTCCGGTGTTGTGTTTTGTTCTGCGTTAGGAGTCAGACTGGGTTCAGGAATCCTCTGACTTGGCCTGGCAGAGAAAACTGTCCCTTTTTCACAAATTGTTTTGAAACAATTATTCCCCCTCTGTTAACTGCCAGTTTGAATGATTGCAGTGCATTACATGTGGGGTGGGCTTTGAAAATGGCCTGAAAGTTTCAATTAATTGAAAAGCGAGTCACTGGATTGTGAACTGGGAATGGCTGAGATGAAGTACGTTTGTTTCACAACCAAATCAACAGTGCTAGTTTTTATCTATAATGCAGGAATTGCGCAGCCGTGGGTCCAATCAGAGGTGGTAGGAGGAAGGGGTGTTGCAGTTTTTTAAAAGCCTAATTTGGCTTGCACAGTCAGAGTGGGAACACTATCAAATCCCATTCAGTTGGGGCAGTTATGGTACTGCAGAGTTTGAGGTCTCCTGGTTACTAAGTTGTATATTCATTTCTTGCCCATCCCTAACCCCAGTTGAATGGTGTAAAGATTGCCTATTCTAAAACACCATCAGACTCATGAGCAGGATCACAAAGATATCTGATTTATTAAAGAATAGTATGCAGGATCACAAAGAAAGCTGAGAATGGAAAAAGCGCGCCAAATACAAACTAAAAACCCTCGGTGCAAATGAGATCCCTCCCCCCGTAGAATCTTCCCAAGCTCACAATCCCAGGTGCTCCTAACGGTGTCTGACGGTCTGCGGGAAAAGTCCTTGAACAGAGCACATAACCCAGACACATTCCATTGAAATGAACACAGATACAGAGCTTGGCACAAGGTCTCCCAGCAGCTCCCTCCCAAACAGAAACGCGCATCAGCACCATGGCATGTGAAACATTACGATGTACAGTGCACATTGAAACAGTGAACATGACAAATGGTTGGTTTGATTCACAAGGGCCACACAAATTCATTTAGCATGTCATGGGGTCTTGCAAAATTTAAAAAGAAAAAAAATCTCTGCTAAGAGGCCTAATGTCATGTCCCCCGTTGCAATGCATACATGCATCACAACAGGGAACATGCCTTTCCGGAGAAGGGAAGGAAAGAGGAAGGAATTAGTGATAATCCTTTAAGCACTAAAAGACAAATACCAATAAAGGACAAAGGAGCCATACCTTTGCCCTGACCCGAGAAGCCATCATCCTATCTCCCTGACATCTCTGCATTACCCCGGGGGACACACCTGCGCCGGACACAGGAAGAGGACAGAGGTAATCAGCACTAATCCCCCTGATCGCCCATTGAGACTCCGGAATCGCACCCTGATCGCCCATCAAGACTCCGGATCAGGACTTTGGGACAATGGGGGGTGGAGAAGGACCAGGTCCGCACCGCGGGTATTTACCAGCTACCTCGCACGCCATGTGCTCATTCCCATCTTTTTCTGTGTATGCATTCTATTCCTAGTAAACCAGAAATCCTTAGCCCTGACTAAGTGAGTCTGTGTCTCTTTGGGAATAAGGCAACCATCACACCTAAACTCTCTACTCAAATTGATCTAGGAATATCCCAAAAGCTTCACTTGAGGTCCTCCTTTAGATCCTCCATCCGATAGAGGTGGCTATCATATGAAAGAAAGGGCCATCTTGGTAGGAACATCTCAGCCACAGACCGTGTTTCCCAAAGAGCCTCGCCTGGTTCTTACACTTATCGGGGGTATGGATTCCCAGTAAACTCTTCTATTTTCTCAGGAACTGTACAAGACGTTTTGCTTGACCTTTTGTCACTGCTTTATCCCTGTGATTTTTCAGTCTATTTGTTGCCATTCATGCTGTAGCTCTTGATTTTTATTTTATCCAGATGGCTAATTCTAATGTTGGTTTTATATTGTTTCTCCTTGTTCAGTTTCATGCACTGATTTTATATATAGGCTGGAGAACAGCTGGCTGAACACTCTTCATTGACTGTAGAGATGCCTAAATAACTGACAGTTCAGTCTCGGTTTACCAGTCAGCCTTTTGAAACTAATCAGCTTTTTCTGTTCTTTTTACAGGATCAGCCTCTGAACCCTTACAAAGGCTTTGAAGCTCAGGTGAGTGTTTGATTTTCATATCATGAAAAAAGAAAAAATGTTGTTCAAACGGCAGGCTGTTTCACCAAAAGGTGAAACCTTTTGCGTTCCCAAAGCCTTTTGTCTTTGTCAAAACTGAAGATCCCGTCTCCACTGTGGATGGAAAGCAGCCTATTTCTATTCTGCTGCTTCTCCTCTCCTTGGCAGGTAGTGCATCGGAAAGACCATGCTTGTCTGCCTTTCGCAGGCTTTCTCTGAAAACCTGTTTAGTTTTTTAAGAGCGTGGGGTATTGTGACGGATGCTGACAGGATTGCAATGTTGGTGAAAGTTTGAAAAGTCACCAAGACCTGGCTTTAATCTGTATCTCCATGACATTCGTTTTCCTTCCCGTTGTTATGGTCCCAAGGTGCTACAAAGGTAATCATTTTCACTAGCATCCCTGATATCAAAGAAAGTAAATTTTTCCAGCAGTTAGATTTCTCAAAATATTGCTTATTCTTCAACTTTAGCTGGGCTGATTAATCATAAAGCGCTCCTTTGTCTATCTAACTCACAGGATTTGTTAGTTTGGGCCAAAACCTGGCTCCTAATTTCTCCATAAGTAATCTTCCTTTACAAAAGAGGTACAGGTAGTCCTTGCTTAATGACCACAATTGGACCTGGAATTTCAGTTGCTAAGCAAAGTGGTCATTAAGTGAATCCAACCCAATTTTATGACCTTTTTGCCGTGGTTGTTAAGCGAGTCATGCAGTTCCCCATTGATTTTGCTTGCCAGAAGCTGGCCAAGAAGATCGAAAATGGCGATCATGCGACCACAGGACGCTGTGATGGTCATAAATGCAAACTGGTTGCCGAGTGCCCAAATTGTGATCATGTGACCGCAAGGATGTAGCAGCGGTCATAAGCGTGAGGACCGGTCCTAAGTCGTTTTTTTCCAGCACTGTCGTAAGTCTGAACCATCACTAAACGAATGGTTGTTAAGTGAGGACTACCTGTATCTGCTTTTCTACTTTATTCTGTTTAGAATATCTCCAAGTTACGCTTTTGATCTTTCGGTGTTACAAATCTCCATCACCTTGAAGCCTCCATGATGACCCTAAGAATATCCCACGGGAGAAATCTCTCCTGATGCCTTTCCTTTGGATGGAATAGAATGGGTTTCAGTGGAGGCATGGGAAGCTGCAGAGCTAGGAAGTTTATTTTTACAGCAGAAGACGTGTGTGCATTCATACACACAAACACACACACACACAGAGGGTAAAGAATGTGACATTCTTCAGCTTTCTCTGTTATGCATCTCGCCACCTTTGTGCAATTGCTTTGTTGCCCACGCATCTGGGCCTGAAAAAAATTCTACGAGGGAAGGTTACAGCTTCTCTTGAGATTTAATTAAGGTGTGGGAGAGCTCTGCAGATTGCTGGGGGAAAAAAATGATAATTCCACATCGAAACGTGTGACGCTTAGACTTGTTTCTCCCTGTGCCTTAGAAGTAGAGAATTGCAAGAATTTCACACCTAACCCCTGAACGTTGCACCAGATGTTTCTTTCCAGGGTAGGTTTTAAAATTCAGAAGCAATTTCCTGGCCATCACAGTGAAATAGAATGGTCTGTCTCTTTCTTTCTTTCTTTATTTCCTATCCCACCTTTATTATTTTTATAAATAACTTGAGGTGGCAAACATACCTAATACTCCTTCCTCCTCCTCTTTTCTATTTCCTACTTTAAAAAACAACGTGGAAGTGCTTAGCAGTCGTGGAAATTAATGGGTTCCTTCACAATTGTGGTCTTTGCATTTTGGAAGCAGACCGCTTGCTTCGTGAAGTGTCTCTTGTTCATATGGTTATGTGATCACCAATGATGGCTGCTAGCTGGGATCGTGGATGGAAACTAAGGGCTTCTGTTCCCCATCAGAAGTATCCAGGTAGAAGATGTGTGTGTAAAACCAACGACAGTCCAACATTTAAAAGACCCAAACTGTCAAGCCTGCAGTTTTCCAGTTATCCATCAAGGGTGTATAAAAATCACCTCTCTCTCCCACTAATCTGTCCCCTTTGATCCAGAAGGTGTCCACCCCGTACATAAAACATTTGGAGGACTCCGGCAGCCCCTTCTCAGATGAACAAATGTTATTAAAAGGCATCAGCGTTCTCTTGAAAGCTAAAATGCCACCTGGTTTTTCGTTAGCATAGACCAGTGTTTCTCAACCTTAGCAACTTTAAGATGTCTGGACTTCAACTCCCAGAATTCTCCAGCCAACATGGCTGGCTGGGGAATTCTGGGAGTTGAAGTCCACCCAATTTCAAGTTGTCAGGATTGAGAAACACCGCTATAGACTAACATGGCTTTCCTATACTTCCTTGTTAAGCGCATTCCTCATAAAGTCCATCAGCCATTAAATTCATTCACACTTTGGGGAGGAGATCTGTATTTTCCACATGCCAAATAAGTAGCTCGCAAACTCCCTGATTCCTAATGAAGACAAGAGTTAGGTTCTGATGAGAGTGAGTGGTGAGGCTGAAAGGGGATGCCCTCATTTAGCTGTTTGGTTTCAAGGGGAGGGGGTCGCAATACAGCAGGGAACCAGAAATGGCATTTTCTATACCCATTTTTATAGCTTGCAGCTTGGAGGCTAAATCCAAGCAACCTTGGCACCGAGGTAGGACGTATGTCCCTTTTTATAGACCTCCTTTCCCTTTTTTTGTGGTTGGGCTGAAGTCGATTCACACCCGTTTGAGCAAATGCAACAGGACCGTCAAATTCAGTGGCAAAAAAACTAAGAATTCACTGCTAAAAGCTCAATACGTAGAACAAAGCATGCAGGTGTCCTTAATAATCAACAACTTTCGGGAAGCTGAGTCATGAAGAACTATTAAAATGGTTCATTGAAAGGTAATTCACGACAGCAAGGTTGCAAGGCGGAATTATTCCAAGAATGAGGGAGTTCTCGTGATGCTGGAAGCCAGGTTTTTCCAAGGATGTTGGCCTCCGATGAACAAGCCAATGCATTGCTGCAGATTTCTCAATTTTCTCCATTGGTTCTGCCACCACCTAAATCCTGTGGAATTCTTTAGCTTCTTCCATTGAAATTAGTCAGAAAATTGTTGTGACAAGAAAACCCCATGTCTTCCAACTCCAGCTTGCTGGAATGAAGTAATGTTGAGGGTTCCTGGTTTCAGCATCACGATACATCCCCAAAGGAGCATCTGCAGTTTGTTTGGTTTTTTCCCATGAATTCAGCTTGACTGTGGAAAGTTGGAGGTCTGGAGTTGCCATCCAGGAAAGTTAGATAGATGCCTGGGTAGAAATGGAAACTAAGGCAGTGCCAAAATCTTGCACTGTAGTTGCATAGAAGTCTTCATCCCCTGTTTTTATTTCTAATGCTCTGGGCATTTGGAGATTTCTTTCTAATTTTCTTTACTGGTATTTCTGAGTTTATTCTACTGCTGGGAGCAATGATTGGTTGGCTACTGCTGATTCTGGTACTTTCCATTCCTGATTGGAGCACTTTCATATCAGAAAAAGGGAGGAGTTCCCTCTTGACATCTTCCCTTGGGACTACCTGGAAGTGTGGAAGTCACAACGGTTGAAGCTGGAGGGAAGACCTTTGACATATCCTGCACTCAGCATTCCTCTGCAGACACATTGTACTCTGAAACTACACTGCTCCAACCTACAGGTAGTTCTCATTTAACAGCCATTCGTTTAATGATGTTTAGAACTTACGAAAGTGCTGAAAAAACCTACTTACGACTGTCTAAGCGTCCCCGTGGTCCCATGATCACGATTTGGGCACTTGGCAACTGGTTCGCATTTATGACCTTTGCAGCGTCCTGTGTTCATGTGATTGCCATTTTTGTCAATGAATCTGCAAAAATACAGTTAGCCAGTATTAGAGGTTATCTTTTTCGGAAGGGGAAATGGAGGAACAGAGAGCTAGGTTGTTCTTCCAGCAGCTCATTGATTTGTATGCTGGATACTAAGACTTTTGTTGACAACTGTTTTCTAACTTCTTAAAAATGTCCTTTCCTTGCTAATAATAATAATAATAACAACAACAACAACTATTAATGAATGGAAATGCTGTAAGGCATTAGAAGAAGGATGTAAATACTTAGGATTAATGGAAGCTTCTGACTCCACATGAGCAAGTTGGAAAGCATATTTGATATCATATAAGATGAATCTGAAAAATTTTGAAAACCAAATTAAATGCAGGGAACATAATTAAAGCCATAAATACTTGGGCTGTTCCAATTATTCAATATACTGCAGGTATAATTGATCGGACACAAGCTGAATTAGACATTTCCTGATTGGAAAACAAGAAAATTAATGACTATGAATCATGTTTTCTTCCCGAGAAGCAATGGTGGCTGGGTCTATTTTGCCAGAAGTAAAGGTGGAAGGGGATTACTCTAAGTAAAGCGAACAGTAGAAGAAGGGAAACGCAACTTGGGTTATTACGTCAGGCACAGCAAGGAATCACTACGGGTGGGTGTTTGTGAAGAAAAACAACTGAAGATTACAAAATCAAAAGAACAATTGCAAAAAGGAAGCAACTGAAAGTCAAATTAATGCCTGCAGATCTAACACTCTTCCTGGCCTATATATGCACAATACTGAAGGAAAATCAGATCAAAATTTGACCTGGCAATGACTGTAAATCAGAATTCTTGAAAAGGAGAGTGAAGGAACAATCATGTCAGTGTAAGAACAGAGTACGCAAACTAACACCATCAAAGCCAAAATTGAAGATGTTTCAAATAATAGCAGATGGCGATTATGTAAGATCAAAGGTGAAACCGTAGACCAGCTCATTAGTGGCTGTAGCAAAGTAGCCCAAAACATGTATAAGTAGCACCATGATAGACTTGCAAAAATCAGGCACTGGGATTTGTGTGAAAAGTTTGGGTTTGCTGTTAACAAAAACTACGGGGACCACACATCCAAAACAGCCTTAGGAAATGAGGAGGACAGACACCTGAAACACAACACACCAGACATTACTATTACTCAAAAGAAAAAGGTGTGGTTCTTAGACGTCACAGTGCCAGGAGAGAGCCAACTTGACCGAAAACAAATGGAAAAGGGAACAAAATACCAGGATTTACACATTAAAGTTGAAAGACTTCGGAAGAAAAAGCTAAATATAATACCAATAATAATTGGAACTCTTGGTGCCATACCAAAGAGATTCACCCAATATTTGAAAGTTTTAAATTTACTGGACTTGACACTACTGCTTCCTACGTCTTACAACTGTACTTCCATGATTCCTAAGTGGTTGGTTGAAACCAAATCATTGGCAAATATCCAGTCTAAAAGCTGTGATGGATGAGATGGTGATGATTCTCTTATACCTTCTTCTTTCTTGGGACTGTGTCATCTTTTCTGTAAGTCCCCCCTTAACTCACACCATTATCTCATTCCTTCCCTATCCCCCAAGTCACATTCTTTAACACTCAATTACTTTACTGCCTCCCTGGCTGCTCCCTCTTCCGAATCTGGGGGGGAAAAAACCAGAAGGAGTTTCCATGCGAAGCCTTCCCTTGGGGTTTCTGGGACATGCAGGAAGCTCTGGAGACTGCAGTTTGAAGGAGAGATGGATGGACACTTCCTTGCAGCCTTCCTCCATGTAGCCTCTTAAGACTGGAACCCCACACCCAGTTTGAACATTTCTCTGAAACATCTTCTCCTTTGAAAATAAAATTCAAGCACTGTTGCTCTTCCTTTCAACCAAAATTATAGAGGGGGAAAAAATCAGGAGGACATGTTGGCATGATTAAGGCTACAGAGGGAATTCTTTCTTTCCTTTCCATGCTGGACATGTAGTGCCCTGTACCTTTTCCATCCATTCATCTAGTCCAGCCTTTCTCAACTTTTTGACTCTGGAGGAACCTTTGAAATATTTTCCACGCCTCGGGGAACCCCTGCACATTCAGGCTCAAAGATAGGCCAGAAGTTACAAAATTATTATATTGGTTTCATGGGTAGGCCTGTCTATATGCACTAACGGTGTTCTTAAACTGAAAATAAAGAATGAAACTTACCTCTTGAATGTGAAGTTGCCCGAATTTGAAATAATTTTTAAAATAAATCGTGATCTCCCAGGGAACCCCTCGTGACCCCTCACGGAACCCGTGGGTGCCACGGAACCCCTGTTGAGAAACCCTGATTGAGTCTTTTGCCTGGATCACAATTCCTTATTGCGAAGTATGCCCAGATAAGTGCATAAATCCAACCCTTCAACAGGGTATCTTCCTCAATGTTCAGAATTCTGTAGTGTTTGAAAACATTTTTTTTTTTAAATAAAGCTTACATCCTAGATCCCAGCAATAAATGGCAAGTGATCAGTTAAATTTGATCAGGAAGTTCCAGATGAGCTTCACATCACAGCCCCCTTTCGAAGCTGCATTTTGTGACTGTTGAAAACCCAGAAAGGTGTGATTTGACAGCTGGAGGGAATGAAAGTTGTCACTTTTTTCTTATTATTTTTGGCATCAAAGACAAGACCAGAATAGAGTTTGTTTTTCCCTTTTCTGAATTCATTTATCCCAATCAAAGGGAGCATTCTTCACAGTTTGACCTTTGAAAATTGTCAGAATGAGATTAAAGCTCCGAATGTTATCCTCTCTTGACTTGCAAGTCAGAAGGCTGTTGAAATCCAGACTTGGGCAGCGACCTTGGGGGAGTCAGGAGAGCTACTCCCGGCCAAGATGGGTGACTCAGAATTGGCCTCTCGGTGCCAAAGTAGAGAGTCTCTATGCGAACAACCCAGCTTGAGCTCTTCCAGACTGCAAAAGATGCCAGAAACATCTGCATTTCCTTTTTGCCCATTCTCTTTTCAGCTGGATCAACAAGAATTGCGTTTGAAACATCTTCAAAAGAGGAAAGAGATTTGGTGGCATTTTCCTGGATGGAGAATGAGATGCTTGGGCTTGTTTTGTGATGAAGAGGGCAAGGTGTGTGTGTGTGTGTGTGTGAGTGAATACCCTGTCTTTCATTCTGCAGTCCTCTTTAAAGCAGCTGGCATCATTCTTGGCTTCTTGTTCAATCCCAAGAAAATTCCATAATTCTCCCCTGGGGGTGGTTCCAGTTTGGAAAGTGTGGACAGCCAAGGAGGCTTTGGAGAGAGAGAAACAGACCCCTGCCAGCAACATTCACATCCTCTGCCACCACCAACCATAAAATGCCAGCTGAAAAATGCGAGCAGAAGACATCCCAAGCCCTCTGAGCATAAAGTTGAAAGAGCAGAGGCCCGCTTCCCTGGGGAACAAAACTTCTAAGAAATCTTAAGGGGAATTGCTGCCCAAAGTTAGAGTTTCACAGTACAACGTGTCTGCAGAGGAATGTTGGGTGTGGGAGCTGACGATGTTCTTCACTCCATTTACAGCTTCCCTGATTTCCCACACTTCCATGAAATCCCAAGGGAATTTGCCAAGGGGAACTTTTCCCCAGAAAAGTTGTCACCTTTAAAGCCCTCCATGGCTTGGGACTGGATCACCTGAGGAACATCCTCCCTCCTGAGATTGGGATGGCCCCAACCCTTTTGGCTTTTCAGAAGGCCTTGAAGACCTGGTTATGTGCCCAGGCCTGGGGCCCCATGTGTGTTAAGGGCCCTGTTTCCTGGTTATATTGACATCTATGGTTATAATTTTTCTCGGCTGCTATACATATTTATTTTTGTATTGTGTTTGTACTTGTTTTTCATTGATTTTATGACTGTTCACCACCCAGAGTCATTTGTTTGAGGTGGGCAGCCATAGAAATCGAATAAATAAATGCCCATATTCTCAGTACCAGCCTTCCCATTATACAAAGCCAGCCAGATGTTCCCTGGGTGTTTGCATGAATTTAGGGCTTTGGAAATAAATTCCAGTGGCCGTTCTCTGAATTTGGGGGTGGGGGGAGTAGGAGGGGAGACAGCAAAGGGAATAAGAATCAAGTCTTTATTTCTACCCAAATGCAATTAATTCTGTAGACCTTAGAGAGGAGAAAGCCTATATCCGGGGAAGCAATCTATAGACTATGATGGTGTTTTTTTTAAGCTTTTCACATTTATTTCTTTCATGTTGCACAATTATTTATTCATCTTAAGTACCAGCAGCAGCCCTGAGTTTTCAAGGATGAGTCAGGCTGTAAATCTAATAGTCAGTTTTACAAATCAGTGTGTGCTCAAGTAGATACTCCAAGCGATGCTAAAAATAACAGAGAAGTGGGGGGGGGGTATGTCCAGTGTCGTCTTAGAAAAGCAAACTATTTGCTCATTTGGCTCTTGTGATACTAGCAATAGCTGCTTTAAATTTAGACACCACCTCTGGGAAAGCAATGTTCAGTCTGAGTGTATTTTTTTTTAATGTAAGAATTTTATTAAGTTTCAAGCAAAGATAAAAGCTACAGAAAAACAAAAAATTAGAAAGAAAAGAGAAACTGAAGTGTGGAAACACAAGAAGAAAATTATTTTTGAAATTACAAAAAGAGGTGGCTTCCGACTTTTAACAGCAAGCATATACAACAATTTTCCATAATCAGTCCCTTACTCTATATTAAACCAAAATCACATTATTTCTATAAATCATTCCACTGGCACATTATAAAGATCACTAAATACATTTTCTCCCTCCCCTTATATATATATCTATACTGCCTAATCAACTCCCCCCACAAAGATAATTTATTTAATTATTTCCTTCCTGCTACTGTTCTATACATTCCTGTCTACTATAATAAAGATCAAACTAAAAAACATACAAATTGTCTACCATTATACTTGATAATACAACAGTTTTAATAATCTTAATCATATTAAACCCAAAACCAGACATTTATTATTTTTTTATTATACCTTAATAAAAGTGTGTTATCTGCTTTGCTCATAATTTAAGTATTGTTTGAGTGTGTTATCTGCTTTGCTCATAATCTGTTGAAAGCCGTTGTAGGTTTACTGGAAAACAGGTTTCAAAAGACGTCCCATGATGGGTTCCTTTTACAGGGGGTGAGTATAAAAGTATAGATATGGAGGACCAACTCACTATATGGCTGGTGTGAGAGCCTAGCCTATCTTTTTTTAAATGTATTTATCAGATTTAAAATGGTAAAAACCCTCCTGACCACTCCAGCTCACCTTTCAACAGGTGGAGATTTTTTCAGGAAAGGGCCCACCGTTATTATTTTCTAAGAATATCTAGGAAGCTCATGAATTGTCAGCCCTTTGAGGTAGGCCAGGTCAGGAAAGGAACACCACGAGAAACACTAGAACTCTATTGATATAAGCCATAATAACAGACTCTTCAAAGCCTGACAGAGTTTCTCTTTCCCTTCCTCACATAGCAAAGAGTCAAGAAAGAGCCATCTTGAGTTTCTTTCTCACATGTTCTTATATTTCTGGGCTAAGCTCACGTTTTGTTAATGGTTGCTGCATATTGTCTTCAAGACCATCTCTGCACTCCTCTACATAAATGACCAAGGGCATTCTTGGGGATAAAACTGATGCCCAAGGCTGGCCCTTGGATTTGCTATCAGCCAGCTTCCCATGGAATTTTATTTGAAATTGAAAGATGACTTTAAAAAAATCCTGTGGGAGAAGGAACTTGACAAATGCTGACGAAGTCGTCTGCTGGCCCCCTGGTGTCCACGGACACAGCTTGCCTGTCCCAGAAACTCAACAAAGCAATGTATCTGCCCTTTGCCACTCCAGTTTCCCCTTGACTGCTGGTGTTCCCCCACATGTTGCAGCTGTTGGTATCTTCCATACAAGTAGTATGTAGTATAGAAGATACCAGTGGCTGTAATGCCTGAAGGAACAATGATTTGTGGAGCCCTTGGTGCTCCCTGAGCTTGGTGGCTGGCTTGCAGACGTTTCAATACCTGACTAGGTAACCTCATCAGTGCTGGTGAGTGTGGGGTTGGCTCCCTGTTTATATACAGTAGTTTGCCCTGCCAGTGTTGGTGGGGGTGGGGTTTATTAACTTGGTAGTTCCTTGATTAATCAAGGAGCTACCAAGGAAAAAACCACACCCACCCCCAACACTGGCAGGGCAAGCTACTAAACAGGGAGCCAACCCCACCCTCCCTCGCACTGATGATGTTCCCTAGTTGGGTAACGAAATGTCTGCAAGCCAGCCACCAAGCTCAGGGAGCACCAAGGGCTCCACAGTTCAGCCCTGAGCTTATCTATATTCTCTTCTATTGGACCAATGATTTATTCGAGCTAACCTGATTTGGGCAATGATTTATTCCACCTAACCTGATCCAAAGGAAAAGAAACAAGAAACCAATTACCGTTTCCTTTTATTGGATTCACATCGGGAACAATCACATTCTACCCACTAAAAGCGCAAGATTCAAATGCCACTGCAATGCTCCATCTTAGCAAAAGCTCCATGCGGCTGTAAGCCAGGGAATGCCTTTCGGTCTGCCAATACGCCTCCAAGCAGCGCTGTTGTGACTCCTGATATTGTCCCTGCAAATGCAATGGACGGTGCGTGCCTGTGCGCTCACGCCGGCACACAGATACAGACATGCATGCTGTCGGCTGTGGTCTTATCTTTGGAAAGTACGTGCCAGCAGATATTCTAAAGGTCAGGCCCAGATCCATGGAGAAGCTTCCCTGAAATTCTAACTAGCTGGACTTTCTAGCAGGGGTTGCTGTGAAATCCAGATTTACAGGATCGCTTTGTGCTGGGAAGACTCCTAAAATTGTCACAGGGTGGGCTCAGAGGCCAATGAAGCGTGGCAGGGAGATAAGAAAGGCTCTGTGGGGTCAGATGGAAAAGATTCATGAGTTGTAGCAACGAGTGGCTCAAGCAACATCCCTTTCAGAGCAGGGAGAGGATAAGTCTCAATTATTTTTTTAACATGCCCAAATTTCTCGCTTCCGTATTCATTAGTAACCCAGAGGACGATGCAGCCAAAATCACGGACAAGCCCAGCTAAAAACCTTGCCACCAAAAACTGTGTGTTTTGTTGCCAACTGTTGGGGGCATCATCTTGAGACACTGCAGGTTGTGAGTCGTCTACCCCTACTTTGGTCTAGTTATTTGAAATTCTTCTGATGGTTCTAGATAGTAGTTTTACTTTGCTTTTCTCCTTTTAAATTTTGCTGGTCATCGACCAAATAAATACAATTTGATTTGATCGTAGTACCTCGGCCAACCTTGAAAAAGCTGGGCAGGGTCAGACCTGGTTAGTTAAAAGAACATCCCATAAGAAGGCTGTGGCAAACTTCTTCCATACTATTGCCAAGAAAACAGTACAGGTAGTCCTCACTTAACAATCATTTGTTTAGTGACAGTTCGGACTTACAGCGTTGTTGAAAAAAACGACTTACAACCAGTTCTCACACTTATGACTGTCGCAGCTTCCCCGTGGTCACATGATCATGATTTGGGCGCTTGGCAACTGGTTTGCATTTATGACCATCGTAGCATCCCGTGGTCATGTGATGGCCATTTTCGACCTTCCTGGCTGGCTTCTGGGCAAGCAAAATCAATGGGGAAGTGCATGATTCACTTAACAACCACATGGTTCACTTAACACAGTGGTGATTCGCTTAATGACTGCTGCAAAAAAAGTAAAATCAGATCGGATTTGCTTAATGATCACTTTGCTTAGCAACCAAAATTCTGGCCCCAATTGTGGTCGTTAAGTAAGGACTACCTGTATGGTTGCACTGTGGAGTCACAAGCAGTTCAGCATTTTCCTTCAATAATGGCCAGCAGTAAAATATGCAAACTAAACTAAACATTCATGCATTACTTCTGGAAATGTAATGTCAAAAATAGAGCAAGACGGGTGCAAAAAAAGGACCAAGGATTTGAATGACCTTCTTCTCTCCCCCCCTCCCCCCCTCCCCCCACACCTTTGTGTATGTGTGTCCTATTTCTGAATCAGAAAAAGCCTCTTTAAGCACATTTGGGTAGACCCCAAAGTATTTGTTTCGTGCACACTTTTGTTTGTTTGTTTGTTTGCAGTTTAATCAGCACGATCCAGCTGCCCGTGTGTAGTGGGGGGAAAAAAACGGAGCTTGCTTTTTAATTATCCTTGCTTTGCTTGAGTTAGGAATTCCCAGTTGGGCTGTTTGCAAAAAGATGCCAAAAACTGGCATTGTTCTTTAATTAGCTGCTGTAATTGTTTCAGTCTAATCTCCATGATTAGCAGCAGCCTTAAATATAGTCCCAAGAAGAAAATGGCCCCCTTTGCACCGCCCTCGTAAAGACATGATTCCTCCCTCCTGGCGAGGGGCATCGTATACAATCAATTAGATGCCAGCCAGTTTGGATTGGGGGGGAGGAATGAGAAAGGACCCCCACCATACAGGGCAGATGACTTCCCAAATGGACCCGCCTGTAGATGGGACTGGAACAGCAAAATCTCGGCAGTAATTCCATTTTTTTCCAAAACGATGACAAATGGTAGCAAACTGTTGAGGCAGAATGGGGGATAATCTGAAAGAGAGCATTGGGGTGCAGGTGTTGGGTCCAAACATCACAAACGTTGATGGATCACCTTTTGGAATTAGAAAGGTCACTTTATCATAACTGAAGTCATTAGCACCCACCATGCCAAACGTGTGCCACTGCGAAGTCTTCACCATCACCAAGGGAGGAGAAAACGTCTGAGCCTTCATTTAAAGTGACAACTTCTGGTTGGCTTGTCTGTTTGGTTGATGTTCTGTGAGGAGTGCCTAAAATAAGTCAGAAGGTGAAAACTCTGCTTTCAGTTGATTCTGATGTGGGCTTTCTTTGACTTGGGTTGGAAGTCATTTTAAAAATTGTGAAAGTCTTCTTAAAAAATAAACAGGACGAGGAGTCGGGTGGACCGCAACAGAGGTGTCACCCTTTGCCTACCCTGGTACTCAAGGGCCACTTTGGTCATTTGCATCTGTCTTTTTGGCTGGGCTACATGAGGCCACGTTTGGGTTTCTGCCCCGGAGAAGCTCCGTGGAAAGGAGTAATCTAGGACTGTTCTAAGGGGGGAACCTCAGGAGAAGTTCCTTGTCTCAGCTTCAGAAACTTTCTGCTAGAGCAGTGTTTCTCAGTCGTGGCCATTTTAAGATGTGTGACCTTCAACTTTTTTTTTCAACTCCCAGAATTCCCTAGCCAGCATGTAGCTGGGGAATTATGGGAGTTGGAAAAAAAAACGTTGAAGGCCACACATCTTAAAATGGCCACAATTGAGAAACACCGTCCTAGAGGTTCAGCGTCTTTGCAGGGATTATAACCGCTCTGTCTGCCTGTGGGTTTTCCATTTTAAAGGACGAGCCGGTGGGCAGAGAGAGAAATTTCACATCTCAAAGGTTCAGGGAACCCAATCCCGTTGTGTCTCTTGCGCTGGCTGCAGAGGAACTTGAGAAGTTATATTTCCCTTCCCCAGTCGATGATTGCAGTGGAGCCGTTTATTGTTCCAAAATTGTCCCACTACCTTTCAGCATAAAAGTGGCTTGCAAAGATCTGGAGTACGGTTAATGCAGGCTGAATGGAATAATGCCGGGAGAGGTGGAAGGAAAGAGAAGAGGGGTTACCAGATGGACTCAGCTATAGTGGCAATGGATGCATCATTGGGAGACTTGAAAGAAGAGGTTAGGGATAGATTGTCATGGAAAAGATCTGTCAATCTGGTCGCTAGGCATCGAAAAGGACTCGATGGCACATCAATCACCAGTCAACTAACAGGGTTCTCCCCCTACACTGGGATTTCTCAACCTTGGCAACTTGAAGATGTGTGGGCTTCAACTCCCAGAATTCCCCAGCCAGTACAATTAACTGGACTGAACTCTAATCTCACCCACTCCAGTTTAAAATATATCACGTTGACTTTTCTCCTAGCCTTGTCTACTTAACATGGACCACTCCATAGTGGGGAGGGGGGGTGTCGCTGTTTCTTGCCCAGAAGAGATTTGCGCAGTCCTGCCCAAACAACCCCCTTTTGCAAAAACTCCCAAATGGATTCTGGTATTCAGCATTCTCTCCTGTGCAGCAAAGGAGCTTCAGCCTCCCGGGTGTTGAATGGTTTGTCAAAGAAAATCATTTGTCTGTCGTTTTCACCAAAGGCCGTTTGAGATAACTTCTTCAGCATGGGGAAGGTTTCTCCAAAAAGAGAGAGAGAAAAAAAGCAAGCGTTTCCCTTTTTTTTTATTTTTCAACAATGCTGGGTTTGTGCATCAAAGGTTGGCAGTTAGCTCATTTTTGAGGGAGTTTCAAAGCCAGGAGGGGGGAGAAGAGAAGTAACAACATCCTGTTGATCACAAAGCTGCGCTGTGTCTTCCTCCAAGGGAAACCACATGCATGGGGCTGAAAGCCGCACTGTAATATTTCACAAATCCGTTTTTTGTCCACATTGTGTTCTGGACTGGCAGCTATTGCAGCCCTTTTGCGAGGGTCTATTGAGCGATGGAATCTTACACACAAGTCACATTGCCTTGCAGTTGTGAAACACGAGCTTCTTTGACCTGGTCAGTAAATGTTGCATTGGCCTAAATTTCAGGGGCACAAAACATTTCTTCTTAAGGAGTGCACAGGCCACCTCTCGTTAAGGTGACCCACCTGCTTTTGGACTGGACCTCTTCAGCTGAAATAGCATAAATGAAGCAGCAATGATAATCAGCTAGCACCCAGAAGATAGACGTGTCCATTACTGGGCAGAAGACTGACTGTAAGCCACTCTTATGTCTATTACTAGGCAGAAGAGGCTAGTTGTAATGTCCACTGCTAGGCAGAAGAGACTAGCCGTAAGAGAGTCAACCACTCGCGCTTTCTCTTCTCCTGAATTAACCAGTCCGTTTTAAATTCTGGGTACAGCCAGCTGTGGACCAATATGGCTACTCTTTTGGACCTACTAAAAGATTATGTATTATGTCTGTGCAATTCAAAGGAGAGAATTCTAGTACTCTTGGATGACCTACATAATGGAAATGTGAACCCCTTGACTTCACGTGTCAATATTTTTACAGTAGAGCCAGCCCATTCATTGCATCAATTGTCTTCCAGAATTTGCAGCTCGTTTTTTTAAAAACTCCATTGGCTGCAATGGAACCTTCTTAATTTTTCTTTAAACTTTCTGTGGGGATTCATTTAGGCCCCACCCTGTTTTTTGATCTGGTTATAGCTGAACATGTCTTTCCTCTAACAGGTGTTAGCAGCCATGAGATTGGGGTGTGTGTGTTTGTGTGTGTTTCAATGTTTGTTCCGCTTGTATGAGTGTTCCGTTATTTACTTATTATTGCCAACTACTTCTAAAATGTCCTGCATCCCAATAAAATCCAGGTCAGCCAGAGGAAAAAAATCCAAGTTATAAATGGTGTGTTATAAAACCATGGTTTTAAAAATGCCTTACAAAGAAATCTGGAAGGCATGAAAGGAGCAGGCAGTATCTAAGCAGATCAGTCAAAATACCCTTGCAAATAAATGAATAAAATGGCTTTCCCTGGGCATCCAAATGCTCCTAACGGTGGCAACAGTCAAAATTAGTTGAAGATGGGCTCTAAAATTGCAGGGCCAGCACAAGGACCCTCCTCTCCTTTGTAGACCCCCGATAGGTAGGTATGGTGGCACAAACAGCACTCTGTGCCCTGAAATGTTGGCTGTTTCCTTTTCATTTGGGAAAAAAAAAACAATGGGATCATCTTTATTTTCAAGAGCATCCTAGGGACCCTAACAGCATTTGTTAAAAAAGAAGTGGGAGATTGCTGCAGGCTTGTATTTAGGTAGCAAGTGTGCCCATCTGCCTGGAAAAAAAAAGATGATTTATTGATTACGTGCCATCAAGACAGTGTGAACTCTTAGCAACCACAGAGATCTATTTTCTATAGGACACTCTGTCCCCAGCCTGGTTTCTCAGAATTTGGCAGCCATGAAGCCAGTGAAAAGGAGTTAATGGATTTAACTTGCATCCTCCAAATGTTCGGGCCATGAAATGTGCTGTCAGACCATTCTTCCTGCGTTGGTTGGAGCCAAGTGTCCTGTGCTTCAACCCTACTAAATATCACACCTTGATGCCATGCAATCTTAGTCACAATGGGAGTCTTTCATTCTGTAACTGTTACTCTGGTTCTTTGTTTCCTGGGCAGGGAAGAATTTTCTCACTTAAACACGACATGCTACTTGGTTGCAGCCTGAAGCCAAAGCATCACTCAATCAGTGGTCACCTCTCCAGTGCGAGCTGCATTTGGAAGGTGAAACTCGGTCATTAACTTCAAGGTTAGGGTGGTTTCTGGATGGTTTTATATTACCCTAGGGCAGTGTTTCTCAACCTTGGCAACCTTAAGACGTGTGGACTTCAACTCCCAGAATTCCCCAGCCAGCCAGGAGTTGAAGTCCACACGTCTTAAAGTTGCCAAGGTTGAGAAACACTGCCCTAGGTCGTTTATTTACCTAGCTAGTGGTCTTTCTGGCAGGGGGCCTTTTGTGGTGGTTTGCTGTAAAAACAGAAAATCAGAGTTATTAGGATTAACATTTAAATCATGAACCATTAAAACCCTTTTTTAAATAGTCAAACTCTGGTCAATTCCCTCAATTCAAAAGGGAAGACATTCCAGAAGACCCCGGACAGATAAAAAGTAAGATGATCCCCAGTGTCAAAGTAGGCAAAGTTCCTTAGGTGATCATGGAGTTAGAAAGGGCTTTGGAGGTCCACCTCCATGCTCAGGGGTGGATGTCCAGCCTCTGATTGAGCACATGCACTGAAAGGGAACTTACAACTTTCTCCCATAATTGGTGCCATCATCAAACTGCTCTTACCCATAAGTCATTTTTCTTAACATTCAGATGGAATCTGATTTCCTGAACCTTAAAACTGTTATTCCATGACCTGCAGTTGGGGATGATAGAAAACTGCTCTCAGCCTTCTCTGTGTGAAGCCCTTCCACATGATACTAGTTCTGTTGTATTCTTCTCAGCCTTCTCTGCTCAAGGCTCAATGAACCTCATTCTCTCAATTCCTCCCCAAAGACTCTAATTTCCAGTTCCCTGATCATCCTTGTTGCTCTTCTCCACATCCGTTCCAGTTGCTCCAACTCTTTCTTAAAACGGGATGCCTAGAACCAACATACTTGAGACTGGATCAGACCAATGCACATTGCAGTAGCACTGTGATTGGGAAGCTAGACCTCTGTTCATGCAGCCTAAAATACATTGGCTCCTGCTGCTGAGTCACATTCAATTACCGTGTCTGAGATCCTTATCCAATGTACGATGGCAAAGACAGGTATCCCCCACTTGGTTCGGTGCAGAAACAATATGTTGGTATTTTCAATTGTATCGTCTTCTTGAGGCCTTCTAGAGACTAGCTTGGCTGCTAAATTCTATTTTAATTAAAGTTTCGGGAGCAGATGCAAAACCACCTCCATGCAAAGCATATTTAATAATGAAGGCTGGAGGCTAGCTGCATGTGGACCCTTTTTAAGGTCATTTTCTGTCAAGAAGGGGTGCAGGCAACCTGTCAGCCAAAGCTGATGAAAGATGCTGCTGGGTCAGACCTGGAAACAGAATGAGAGCTGGATCCAAAAGCACACCCATACTGTGGTCTGCTTCTGAGAGAGTGTAACCCCACTTTTCTCTCTCCTTGGGGGAGAAAAATTGCTCAGGGTTCTACCAGCAGTGCCAAACAGTGGGTTTGCACCATGTGATGTGATTTGTTTGATGGAGTACACCTTATTCTGTCAGGCAGGAAGTTGTGTTTTGTGGTTGCATTTGACGGAAGATAACATGGGGCCTTTTGCAATGTGTTTGGAAACTGCAATTTGGGTTTGGGGTCTAATGGTTGTGATTCCAGTAATTACTCTATCACATCAGAGGTAATCATGGACAGCAGGGTTGAGTAGGGAATCAGAAGTCACACTATGGAGCCAGAAATCTAGAACAGGAGTAGAACCAGAATCCTGACCTGAGTAAACAAGGACATAAGAAGATATCGGAGCTCCAGAAGGTTTTGCTGTTCAAGCCAGACTCAACTGGAACAAGAAGTAATTTATATTGCTTCCTGTCCAGGAGGATCCACTGGCCAGCCCAAGCACATGACGGTACTTCAATGGTGCTTGAGGTAGCTATCCTCAAATCCAGTAGTGTTTGTAATTAACCACATATATTTTTAAAAAATAGACTCCCTCTGTGTTATGGGCAGGCAACCCAGCTCTGAGGGGTATTTGGATTAACACTGTCACAATCCCTTATTATTGGGCATGTCCGTCGGGACTGATGCAAATGAAAGCTTGAAACAGTTGGAGAGTGCAGGTCGCCTGCTGTTATTCAGTCTCAACATTTTCACAGTAAACCAGAGTTTCTTTTCTTGTAACTTATTGAATGAGCTGCAGTTAACTGGGTTTAGGCACCCCACGAAGCCACAAAGCGGTTGAATTCACACCCCATCCAAGGCCATAACATGTTTGGACTGTTTGCTTTAGGCTTAGGATGTTGTGTGAATGCAGACTTTGTATTCGGTCCCTTGGAAAATTAAGGCTTGGGTGGGTTTAGGGACTATCACCTGTCTCTGTAATGCCTGGAGGTTCATCTGATTGAAAGGTGCAGTATGTATCTTTTTTTTTTTTTTTTTAAACCACTTGAATGCTTTAAATTAAGAGTCTTAGTCTTATTTGTTTCAGAAACAGGAGCCCTTTGCCAATCTTTCTGAATTTTGGCCTGTCAGATACTTTAAAAGACTGGCTGGATGCCTAAAAAAATCCATGTCTCTTGGAAGGCTACAGATGACAAAGGATTGATGGCGCTGCCTTTGAGAGCAGTGAAAAAAGAATGGGGAACTTGGAAATAAATGGTTTGATTCTAAATCATTTATTAAAATGAATGAAAAATAAATGAGAAAAATAAACAAATGAACAGAGAAGAACCAATAGTGGAAATTGATGGAGTAGCTTTGTGTGTGTGTGTGTGCGTGCGTGCGTGCAGCACAATCATAGGAAATGGGCTATAGAGTAGGTTATATCGTGAGAATGTAGCAGAGCATAGAAGCTTCATCCATCCATGTGTGTTATCCCTATTTTGATAACAAGGACTGTGATTTAAGAAGTCCAGCTGAACGTGTTAGGTAATTAATTTGGATTTGGTGACATCTACATGAAGGTGAATAGGGACCAGGGTAAACACAGAAGAAGTAGAATTCATCTCAGAGAGACAGGATTTATTTGCATCTCCAAACTTCATGAACATCTTTTGGGCTCTTGAATTGTATGTCTGGAGCAGTGTTTCTCAAAACTTGGCAGGTTTCAGATGGGTGGACTCCAACTCTCAGAATTCCCCAGCCCACCAGGCTGGGAATTCTGGGAGTTGGAGTCCACCCTTCTGAAACCTGCCAAGGTTGAGAAACATTGGTCTGGAGTAAGGCCCTTAAATTTGCTGTAGAATAAGTTCTTTGACATCAGGGTAAATGGAATGGCAGTTCCATCATGCTCAGAAGTAAAAGTTGGAGAGTATCAAAAAGATCGCTTTCATTTTCCTTACCAGAACAGCAGAATAATTTGGTATAACCTCTGGTCCAGAGAAAACTTTTACTGTGTTTCTGCAGGGCAAGTATTGTGTAACTTTTTGTAAGATAGTTGGCTGCAGCCAAGATCTGAATGAAATCACACTCCACCCTGCCTGATTGTGGGACAATTTCCCAGTGTTTCCATTTTGACTCTGTTTCTCTTGGTCCTCCCCACCATTTTGCTGTTAGAAGAAGCAATCAAAATGGAATGAAAAGAAACAAAATCAGCAAAGCCAGTCAATCTGAAGACCAGATTTGGGGGGGGGGGGTAAGAAAAAAAGTAGGAATTGAGGGGAATTTCAGAAACCACCTAAAACATGGCTATCCTGGGAGGATGTTAGGTGTCTCCAGGACCATCTTCAATAGCACCGTCACCCAAAAAGGCCTGGTTCGTGGTATCTCTTCTCCAGAACAGAGAGTGGGCCTTTGAAACCAAGTTTGGATAAGTTTGCTAGTGGGTTTGTTGATTTATTTCATGTTGTAGTTTATTTACCATGTCAGTCAAGTTGGTCTGTAGGTGGTATAGATCTTAATGAATTTTTTTTCCCTGCCTTTGAGACAGTGTTGAGTCTGGTGATTGCTGGGAGCATTCCCTGTAGTTTTCTTAGCAAACTTTTTAGAAGAATTTGCCATTGCCACCTTCTTCCTAGGGTTGAGAGAGAAGGACTGGGCCAAACTCACCCAGTTGGTTTTTGTGCCTGTGGCAGGGCTAGAATTCAGGTTTATTTGCTCCTAGTCCAACACCTTAACCTCTAGACCAAACTGGCCCTGAGTAGTAGTAGTAGTAGTAGTAATAATAATAATAATTCCCTCTAGTTTTCTTTGTAACATTTTTGGAAGTGGTGTGCCCTTGCCACCTTCTTCCCAGGGCTGAGAGAGAGGGGGACTGGCCCAAGGTCACCCAGCTGGCTTCATGCCTAAGGCAGGACTAGAAAATAATACAATATAATAGAGTGTACAGTATGAATACAATAGATGTACTGTACATTATACAGTATACAATATTGTATTATATTGTATACAGTATAATACAGTAAAACTAATACAGTATTGGCACCAATAGCTCCCTAGTCCGTTTCCAGAAGCCATCCAAAGAACTTTTACCAACTTCCAGAAGGCCGTGAGCACAAGGGCCATTCTTGCCTCTGGAGGCATTTTGCTTCGTAAGAGGGGAGTCCCTTCCATTAATGTCCTGTTCATGAAGACAGTGTCTCTCTATGAGATAACCTGGTATTGAGCCAGGAGTTGGAAATATGAAACCCCGATTGATTATGTGCCATCAAGAAGTTAGAGACTCTTAGCAACTACGTAGATCCAACTACTTTTGTTTTTCAAAATGGTAGAATCTCAGGGAGGTTGCACAAAATGTCAAAATCTCGTGAGATTTTGAATGATTTGGGAAGGGCTGAGCTGGATCAGAAAATCTCGACCATGCCTTGATGGCATGTATATCAGTCAAAAAATACTACGCGATGAGGTTCAACTAAGAAAGGTTGACCAAATGAAGATTTAAAATGATGGGCAAAAAGCCTGTTAGTGCAGGATTGGTGTTGTAAAGCCTGACGACTATCATGCAGAAAATTGTCTCTCCAACCATCTGCACCAGTGTTTCTCAACCTCAGCTACTTTAAGATGTGTGGACCAACTCCCAGAATTCCCCAGCCAGCCATGCTGGCTGGGGAATTCTTGGAGTTGAAGTCCACACATCTTAAAGTAGCTGAGGTTGAGAAACACTGATCTTCATTCTCCCTTGTTGCCTACCCTTCACTTCCTCCCCAAGGAAAGACATCCAGGAGGGGAATTCTGTGATGGACCTTTTTCAGGATGGGAAATGGGATTGGTCAACCAAGGGTGCTCCAGAGCAGTGGGAAAACATAGCATTGAAAGCAGCAGCATCAGAAGCTGCATAGCCCATATCACCTGCAATAATAAAGCTTTAAAAGGCCACCAAAAGGAATTCAAAAGAACTTCCCAAACTCCCCAGAGAATCAGGTAGAAAAACTAAGGGAGGAAAAGGTCAGTAGATTTTGGTGCACCATTAGTGACCATCTTTAATGTTGGCTGGATTGGAACTATCTCTAGCCTGCAGATGCTGAGTTCCTTTAAAAGCAGTTCTATCTATCGTTTCTCCTACCTAACTAAAAGTAAGGTTGTGACAATAGAATTCAGTCCATTAATATATGTTAATTTAGCCTGGTTTTACTGTCCTGGTGGGTCCTATATTTTGTCTGTCTTTGTCATGAAAAAGGACAGCTCTTTCACAGAGCAGGAAATCCTAGTATAATTGGTCCCAGTTCGATATCTTGAGGAGGAAAATTGAGGCTATGTTACCCACGCATTTCTCCTGAAGTTCCCCGGTTTTTTTTCAAGTCCATAATTCTTCTCTCAAAGGCAGAAGTGATGGAGCAGAAAATGTCCAAATAGAAGCTTTTGACATTAAAACATTGAATGATTTGATTACTTCATACATAGCAGTAATCATCAGTAGTCTATAATTACCCAGTATAATTATTAAAAACAGGCTGTGGGCAATTGATTACTGTCCTGTTTAGCTTAGTGTGAAATTTGCATCTTGGGAATATCAAATCCAATTACCAGAGGGTCAAGACAAGGAGTGGTGTAGCTCAGTGGAAGAACATCTGCTTTGCTCATAGAAGGCTGTTGACTCAATTCCTCCCTGCTTGGAGCAGAAGCTGGAAACACCGGAGGATTATTAGTAGTGGTCCCCCTTCATGCTAAGCTGTAGATGGGTTCACACAGCCTGTTAAAACCTGGAGAATGGTTGCTATTGAATCTGCTTTAGCTCCTGGACAGTGATTGCTAGTCAAAAGTAGGTGAGTTGGGGTTCTCTTTAAGACAGATGACTTCTCTGAAACTGCTTGCATCAACATTGGGATGCCAAGATGGCATTTTGTATGGGGATATTTTCCTTTTTGGGCTACAGATACTTTTGGGTTTGGAGGCAATAAGCCTATCAGTTTGGGAAACCAAGAGAGCCCATTTGGTGTAGAGGTTAAGGCACCAGACTAGAAACCGGGAGACTGTGAGTTCTAGTCCCACTTTGGGCACGCAGCCAGCTGGGTGACCTTGGGCCAGTCTCTCTCTCTCAGCCCTAGGAAGGAGGCAATGGCAAACCACCTCCGAAATCTTGCACTAGACGAATGTTACTAGGCTCAGAGGAAGAAAGGAAAAGGAAAAGAAAAAGGAAGGAATGTATTCAAAGAACCAGGGAGGGAAGTAGGGAGGAAACTAGCTACATGTATTCAAAGAACAAGGAAGGAAGGAAGGAAGGAAGGAAGGAAGGAAGGAAGGAAGGAAGGAAGTACTTGAGAGCCAGTTTGGTGTAGAGGTTAAGGCGCCAGATTAGAAATTGGGACCAATCAAAGCAAATATTTGTAGCTCAGGGTTGAACTGTGGAGTCCTGGGTGCTCTCTGAGCCTTGTTGTTTTCTTGCAGACGTTTCATTGCCAGACTAGGCAACATCTTCAGTGCTGCCTAGTCTGGCAATGAAACGTCTGCAAGAAAACAACATGGCTCAGAGAGCACCGAGGACTCCATAGAAATTGGGAGACTGTGAGTTCTAGTCCCACTTTGGGCACACAGCCAGCCAGGACTTGGGGCCAGCCTCTCTCTCTCAGCCCTAGGAAGAAGGCAGTGAGAAACCACTTCTGAACATGATATAAGTGGCCTCTTAATATTCTCTACATTATTTTGTGGTTTGGCCGAGGCACTCATAACATGGCTTCCATGAAACCATTCACAGAGCCTTCCAAGCCTATTTATTACCTGTTGCCCATTAAAACAAGCAATTGCTTAGAGTCCCAATCTGGGTCTAAACACGGGATGGTTCTTAACATCATTTCTATCAAGAAGCTGCCTCCCCAAAAGGCCAAGGGATGACGCTTTATTTTTATGTTTTACAAGAGGGGATTTAGCCTTCTCCTTGTGGTAGCTTTGCCCCCCTCACCACCCCTGATATGCGTGCAGTCATGCACATGCCCTCTGACTCAGGCATGTTCCTACAGCCACATTTGATTCCAACCTGAGCAACATAGTAAATGGATGCTAATATGGAATCATAAAGGTCATCCTTTTGAGACTTGCTGACAATAATAAGTAAGGCAGATTCCTTTTTTTTTTAATAACTATGAGTCACCTACAGCTTGCTTTCCATGAGAGATGGGGCTTTATTGCAGAGATTACTGTACATGACATTGCAGTGCGGTAACGGCTGGGGGGTTCTGGCTTTTTTGTTTCCCTTGTGGCAGAATTGTTCCTCCTCTCCCCCATATTATACACCTCTCCCCCCACCACAGCTGCTCGGCGCACATTGCTAAACATTGATAGTAGATACCATTAACTAACCTGCTTTGGAGTGACCCAAACATTGCCTTCATTTTGGACTGCATGGGGACACACAGTGCACAAATTGGTTTGGTTGGTTTCCAGTGCATGGGAACATAAGGCATTAGTTCCTGTTCTGGAAGCTTTGCCACCTGGAACAGGAACAAACAGATCGGGGTGTTCTGGAATTTAACTGGAAAGTCCCAGAACGCTGAGTTTGGTGCAACCCTAAAAGTAACCACCTTTTTCAAGGGGAAAGAAAATTTCTGAGACACTATATGGCAGATTTCAGCACATTTTTCCAAATGGCTGAAAGGCTGCTCCGAACCAAACCAGGATAAACATCTCCCCATTTACCCCCCATTTCCTGCAGCCCAACTGGCCCAGATTCTCTTTCCCTCTCTGTATACAGGACACAAATAGGCTGCGTTGATGTTGCAAGGTTTGGAAGACAGTAAAACAGAACGCATGCATCTTGCCAAGCTTCAGTTTAATAAATTTGCAAGCCGGCATCTCCAATCAGAATGCTCATTCTGCAGCAAATTTAGCTTTCACATTAAGCTCTCCTTGAGGCCTGTCACACACTTATTTTTAGCCCAGCTGCTTCTAAAACTAGAGCCAACATGGCACGTACTGGGAAGCATCTTAATGAAAAGAGACACGGGGGGCAGAGAGAAGATACCAGTATAAATAATGTTATAAGAGAGGTAATTTTGGCAATCCAACACAGGAAGAACCCTGATCTCAGTTAAGATAAAAGATAAATTGTGGCCTGACAGGTGTGCTGGGAAGAGGAGAGAGCGGTACAAAAAGACTACAGGCATAGTCATAGAGTTAAAGAAAAATTGGGTATTTGGAGAAGGCATCTGAAAGCAGCTTATGGATGTTTAATAGGGCCTGCACTAAACTTCCCTCTCTCCCCTGTCTTGAAAAAATGTGGTTTAAAAGGAAGGGCATGGGGGTGGGGCTATTTATTTATTTATTTATTTATTTATATTTCAAAGTTAGTCACCGCCCATCTCACTCAAAGAGCAGCTCGGGGTGGCTTACAATAAAACAAGAATAAAGACTAGTTAAAATAAAATAAAACAATATTCTTGAATAAATAATATATTCCAAGGTATAGATGGTAAAAAAAAAAGGTTCTTGATCTATGGGAGCATCTTCAGGGTGCTAACCACCCCCAGGGTTGGTTACCCCTCCTTATGCCCCATGCGAGATGGCAGAGCCAGGTCTTCATCCCTTTTTGGAAGGCTGAGAGAGTGGGGGCCCGCCTCGCCTCTGGGGGAAAAGTGTTCCTTAGGGTGGGGACAACAGCAGGATCATCAGGAATAGGCGGTGTTTCTATGAAAATGGTTTTCAGAAGGGGTCACCAACCTTTCTCGTTTGGTGACTGTCCATAGGGTTAGCGCCAACATCTGGCATGATCCAGACAGGGGCCGCTGTCTTCTGGAAGTCCCCCCAGAGCTGATCCTGGAGGTTGGCATCTTTATTGTTTATATACTTTTCAATCCTAGAGGAGCTGGGGACACTGGTGTCTTCTGTTCATCTCTCCATTGATCTGCTCATTTACAGGACGGTTCTACAAAAACTGAATAGGACTAAATTTGGCATGTGGGCAGAAACCAGCAAAAGAACAATGGTGTTCAAAAAGAGCCAGATCCAGCCAGGGCCTATAGAGTTTTTAAAAAATGCACCCGACTCCACTGTATTTTCAGGAAGAAAATAAATACTTCAGTCCACGTGTTAGGTTATTATCAACCCCCCCAAAAATCTAAGGGTGCCGGAATGCATAGAGTCACACTAACTGAAACATTTTGGATGGCAAAGTTGGAAAAAGTTTAGAGGCTGAACTTTGGAGAGGTAAAAATGGAAGATAAGATTTATTAGGAGGCACTAACAAACTGAACTAATTTAAAACTTGGAATGAAATGTACCGAATGGAGTTCAATCGATCCATGTTGAATTAGATATAACGAACTGACTGGATTTAATGAACTAGATTTACTGAATGTATTGGAATTCACATTGGTTGTACAGCAGGATGTTGAAACATGTTGGGAAGTCTTATAGAAGCTATTAGCAAACTGAATTAAAATTGAACTTGGAATGAAATTAATTAAAGGAAGCTATATGGATTTGTATTGAAACTGAGTTAATGAACAGATCGGGCAATAAACAAGCTACAGCAAGTTTATTAGAATGAGGATAGTGAAAGTACAATTAATCTGCAACCCTATAACTTGTTTCTTTAGAGTAAACTAACCTCCACTGAATTCCATGGGGCTTTCTTTTGGATAGATGGGTATAGCCTTTTAAATATATTTATTAAAACTAAAGAAACAGATTGACTAGATATGGACTGGACATGGATGTGGATCCATTAATTTGGGCTCAGCAATTTGGCACTTGGAAGTTCTAAGCCTGTGGTGTTATAGTCCCAGATGACATCCACAGAACCCTAAAATTAAGTATGGGGTGTTGTTTTTTTTAATCAATGGCCAACATCTTGTGATTTGGGGCAAGATTTTAGCCATTTTGAAAATGCCTATATTTATTAGCACTTTTACAATTGTGGGTGATTGTATGATGGTACATAGGGTCGGAAAATATAACAAGTTCTGCATTGATTGCTATTACCTATCTTGTGAATATTGAGGGAAATAATCAAGGTGATGGATTGATGGGCATGAAAAAGATAATGTTAAAAATGAGATTTTGTAAAGGATTGCAAACTACAGGAAGCAGGGGGAGGAGAATGAAAACGCTGTAACTGTTAGAAAGAAATGCTTTGGAGAAATCTTGGACCCTTTGAAAGCAAAAATAGTGAAATAATGGTTGGTAGAAAGGGTTAAGAAAATAGAGAAGGGATGAGAAAGAAGAAAATGCAAAGACATTTCCAAGAAAGAGATCAGAAAATAGGCAACAAAAATTGAGAATCTAATCTCACAAGTTGCCAAGTCAATAAACAGATACAGATGCATCATTGAATTTCCTGAATCCATTTAAAAGGAGAGCTCCTTTTCCTCCCCAAATTAGTAAGATGCTTTTTAATGAAATTTGAAAAACAACACAAATCTTTGCAGATTGTGATGGTGAAACTACAGTCGCAAACAGAGCAATTAAGGCGTTGCATTTGAAATAAAGAGGAATTCCAGAAAGTCTAGGGAGGATTATAATTCATTGATTACATGTTTTCAAGCAGGTTAATTTTTAGCATTTAATTTTTATTTCCCCCTTGAAAACAAGGCAAGGTGGGAGGAACCGAGGCACCATATTTGGTGCTTTCCAATTGCCGATGAATACTCAGAACATATGACACCCTTAATTTAAAAAAAGGTGGTTTAAGAAGCAAATAAGAGAAGCAGTTGCAGAAAGATGCTTCATAGATCTATTACTGAATTAGTTCAGTTTATTCTTACCTTCGAAAGATTCTGTTACTGAATTTACACCTGGAGAACTTATAAAAGAGGGTGCAGGTATGTTGAACATTATGTGAATAACTGCCAAATTTGAATATGCATCAGCCACTCTTACTGAAATATTGAAAGGTTTTGCTTCTAGTTTCACTTAATGGAATTTTATTCTTACATTTAAACCGTAGGTTTGGTTAAGCTATAGTTGAAGTCAACTTGTTTCAGGAACTTTGGTTTGCTAAATAGGAGGAAATGGCATATTTCTCCAGTTCTCCAGTACTCTAAAATATGGATGGCCTACGTGCCAGATATGTTGCAGATGCTGGGAAAGCCTTTAGCCCAGGAGAGGTCAAAAAAGTCACACACCAAGCATTTCTATAAAAATAATTTATTTACAGAAAACAAAAACAAAAGCAAAACATTTAAAGGACCTAGCTCCCTTTTTGGAGCAAGCCTTGCTGAGCTACATTTCCAGCAGAGAGAAAAAAGAAGAAGTGAAGAACAAGTCCGGGCAGGATTCCTCCCCCCAGGCTATTTTGCATGAAGCACGTGAGAGGAGACAATCAAATGCAACCCCTTCACCTGGCCAAATGATTAGGTATAAAAGTAGCTTAATCTGTTAGTAGGGAAACCTCAACACTCCCCTTTTTACACTACAGATTAAGATGCAAACCAATCTTCTCTGACTATATGTCTTTCCATTCACATTACCATTATCTCCCCTTTGGTTTAACAGAAAGTTACCATTTTTCTTCCTGTGTTTTTCCAAACCTAGGTTGTTATAATTCCAAGGCTTTTTAATGTGAAATGGCTTTTCATGCAGGCTTCAAAATCAAGCCTTTGTTTTTCTGTTGATGTGAATAGCAGCAAATCATCAACATAAATGCACAGATACATACAGCCTTGTTTGTCCTTCTTCATATATACACAGGGATCTGCTTTTCCTTTTTCAAAACCAAAATTCTGCAGTTTTTCATCTTACTTTTTGGTTCCAGGATCTAGCAGCTTGTTTTAACCCATAGATTGACTTCTGCAGTTCACAGACTAGATTCTCCTTTTTCATAGCCAGGGGGTTGCTGCATGTATAATCTGTGGTCTAAATCACCATAGAGAAATGCAGTTTGAATGTCATAGTGGTTAACTGACATTCCCTTGAGTGCAGCAACTTTTAACAGTAATCTAATTGATTCACCTTTAGTAACTGGTGCAAAAGTCTTGTCAAAGTCTAAACCTTTCCTTTGAGTGAACCCTTTTGCAACCAACCTTGCTTTATATTTTTGGATTTTGCCATCAGCATCCCTTTTCAGTTTGAAAACCCACCTACAACCCAGACAGCGTTCATTGGGAGGTAGATTTACCAGTTTCCATGTTTTATTTTCTTTCAAGGATGCTAATTCCTGTTGCATGGCAGAATGCCAATTTTGTGCAATCTCAGGTGGTAAAGCATTCACTTGTTCTAAAGACTCAGGTTCTGTGAATATGTGAAAAGCCTTTACTGTTTCAGCCTGAAAACGTGATGGAGGAACGCCTTTATTACTCCTCTGAGATCTGCGAGGTAATACAGGGCTTAAATTTTGACTCCTATCACTTTCCTGAGAAGCATCTATCTCATCAGACAGATCTTCAATTTGCTTTTCTGGTTTAATGTCCTCATCAGGCAAAAGATCACCATCAGCAAGTCCTTGCTGTTCTCTTGTGGTGGTCAGTTCAACTGGAGAGCTAGAATTTAATCTCCCCCAGTTTTGTTCAGCAAAAGAAGCGCTTTTGCTAATTATTAATTTCTCTCCCATTATGAACCTGTAGCTCCTCTGGCTTTGTTCATAGCCAACAAAGATGGCTTTCTTTGTTGTGGGGCCTCCTTTCCTTCTCTGCTGTTTTGGAATGTGAACCCATGCAGTGCTACCAAACACTCTAAGATGGCTTACCTTTGGTTTCACACCATAAAACAAATGGAATGGAGTGTCCTGAATCATAGAGTTATACAACCTGTTCTGAACATAACAAGCAGTCGATAAAGCTTCTCCCCAGAACTTAAAACATAATCGTGAATCTTTTAACATGCATTCCATCGCATTTTGCAAGGTTCTGCCCTTTCTTTCAGCAACACCATTTTGCTGAGGGGTGTACGGGTTAGAAAGAATTTGTTCTATCCCTTTTTCCACTAGGAACCTTCTGAATTTGTGAGAAAGGTATTCTCCTCCTCTATCACATTGGAGTGCAGATACAGGCCTAGGGAATTTTCCATTTGCCCATGTCACAAAACTTTTAAATTTCTCAAATGCCTCATCTTTGTGTTTTAAGATGTAGATAAATGTGTATCTTGAGAAATCATCAATGATGGTCATTGCATACCTTGCTTGTCCAAGACTTGGAGCAAAAGGACCAATAATGTCAGAGTGTACAATTTCCAAAGGTCTAGTTGTAACTCTGTCACTGTGCTTACTCACAGGAGCTTTTAGTGTTTTGCATTCTTTGCAAACTACACAATCTAAGTATTTATCACAGGGTTTTATCTTTAGGTCAGCACACAGCTGTGGCATTTGTGCTATATACTTGTAATTAGCATGACCAAGTCTCCTGTGCATCAGGTGTACACATTGGTCATGATATGGTGTGTTGCCAACTGCAGCCTTGCAGCTTGGCTTCCTTGCATTTTGCACAATGTACAAGGAGTCTTTTAACATACCAGTAGCACACAATTTCCCATTTTTACGTATCTCACAACCATTTTTCTTAAATGTTATGATATACCCTGTTGCAGCCAATTGTGCCACAGATAAAAGGTTTGATTGTAAATTTGGCACATACAACACACCTTTTACAGTTTCTCCTAAGCAGGATAAATACAAGTCACCTTGTCCCATAATTTTGGTGACAGACCCATCAGCCAAAGATACACTTTGTCTTTCAGTTTTAGACAGTGACACAAAAGAGCTTTTACAATTACATAAATGACAACTGGCCCCAGAATCTAACACCCATACATCAGAATTACCCTTCTCAGCAACCTGTGCAATTTGGGTTGTCTGAAGAGCCTTCTTCTGTGTTGCCCTTGTGTTCTTCTTCTCTGTCTTTCTACTCTTGGGTCTCATGGCACAGTCTCTTTGCAAATGTCCAGCTGAACCACAAGTGAAGCATCGCTGGCTTGCTAGCGCTGTGGCCTCAGGTTCCTTTCCCTTCTTTTCCCTCATTTTCTGGTCTTGCAGCTTTCCAGAAGAGATGGGGGGGGATCTTTCCTCTCTCTTTTCCCATTCAGCGAGTAAGCGCTGTGTAACATACGATGGGGTGAGGTCTGCTTCAGGCATAGCCTCCAGGGTACAAATCAGCGTGTCCCATGTTGCATTTAGTGAGGACAGGAGAATATAGGATTTTGTGAGAGGTGTAAATTCCATTCCTCTCTCCTGCAACTCAACAAACAGCTGCTGAATATAATGCAGGTGCTCAGGAAGGCTTTCTCCTTCTGCAAGATAGGCTCTGTACAGCTTTTTCGTCAGAGTAACTTTACTCCCTGCTGTTGCCTTTACATATAAGTCTCTCAAAGCGTCCCAAAGTTGCTTTGCAGACTGCATGCCTCGCACATGGACTAGCTGATTGTCCTCAACTCCCAAGATAATGGTGGCTCTAGCCCGCTCATCCTGTCTCAGCCATTCAGCACTGGGATTTTGGGGGTTTTGCTCACCAATTGGCAGCCAAAGATCCTCTCTGCGAAGATACATTTCCATCTTCAGGGCCCAATTCAAATAGTTGGTCTCTGATAGGCGCTCCAGAGGCATCGCTGAGGGCTGGGAGGTAGCCATGGCTTCTTCCTTCTTTTGCAAGTCACCTCAGCTAGCTTCTAAGTCCTGCAGACCGGCAGTTGCTGGAAAATCTCCAGGTGGCTCCAAAGAAAATCTTCACAGGTCTTTGCTACCTGCCTTTAAATTGTGCACGAGGTGTGGAGCTGACCTCTCTTTTCTCTCTGGGTTTTATTGCGTTGTTTACTGGGCACATAACCTGTTGCAGATGCTGGGAAAGCCTTTAGCCCAGGAGAGGTCAAAAAAGTCACACACCAAGCATTTCTATAAAAATAATTTATTTACAGAAAACAAAAACAAAAGCAAAACATTTAAAGGACCTAGCTCCCTTTTTGGAGCAAGCCTTGCTGAGCTACATTTCCAGCAGAGAGAAAAAAGAAGAAGTGAAGAACAAGTCCGGGCAGGATTCCTCCCCCCAGGCTATTTTGCATGAAGCACGTGAGAGGAGACAATCAAATGCAACCCCTTCACCTGGCCAAATGATTAGGTATAAAAGTAGCTTAATCTGTTAGTAGGGAAACCTCAACAAGATACCCCCCTAGCCACAATTTTAATGCTCCAGATCAGGTATGTGCAAAACCCACCATTCTAGGAATGGATTGTTCCATAGATTCAGATGACAAGAAGCACCTGCTCACAAACAAGAAAGCTAGGTTCTCATGGAATCTTATGAACAAGATTTATTGAAGAAAAGGGGTTAAGTTACAGAATCTTAGAACCTGGATGTGTGTCCTTCAGCACCACATTTATCAGTTAGGTCATTAGAGTGGGACCAAACTAATGACAACAGGTAGAACAACCAGCCTCAGAACTGACGATGATATTGAAGTGGTGGATAGCTTCTGCCTTTTAGGAACAACCATCAGGAGTTAAGGAACAGACGGACAAGAAATACACCACAGATTAGCACTTGGTAGAGCAGCCATGAAGGCCTTGGAAAATTCAGACCCCATGTCTATACCTTCAGGGTTCAGAGTCATTCAGTATTCCCTATGACATTGTATGGAGGCAAAAGCTGGACTTTGAAGAAGCAGGATAGCAAGAGTATTGGCACCTTTGAACTTTGGTGTTGGAGAAGAATACCGTGGACAGCCAAGAAAACAAACCAGTACTGTAGATCATTGAACAAATCAACCCAGAGTTCTCACTTGAGGCACAAATGACCAGGCTCGAATTATCCAACTTCAGACACACTATGCAAAGACCCTGCTCTCTGGAGAAGGCGCTAATGCTGGGAAAGGTGGAAGGAAAGAGAAGAAGAGGACAACCAGCAGCAAGGTGAATGGACTCAGTTACAGTGGGGATGAGTGCGCCATTAGAAGACCTGAAAGATCAGTTTAGGGACAGATCGTCATGGAGAAAATCTATCTATGTGGTCACTAGGAGTCAACAATGGCTTGATGGCACATAATCGGTCCTCAATCAGTAGAGTGGGGATTCTTTGATCCCCCTGCTAACTGTCTTTTGAAGCAAAAGGGATGAATATGCAGATATTCTGGCCCTGTAATATTTTGCAAAATCGCATCCTCTTTGAGAAGTCCATTATATCAGGAATATTTCCTTTCTCATCCATAGTATATTAATCCAGCCATTCCATTCCTGTCCAGTGGAGCAGGGGCTGGGGCAGGGGGCGGGGAGAGTTAATCTTCCAAACCAGAAGTAGTTCATGAAAAACTATTTTAAGATGGGAAATAAAACAAGAGCATGTTAGGCAAATGAGAATTAATACTTGAAATACAAAGTTCTGGAATGGCAAGCTAAGGTTCTTCACTTGGTTCCTTACAAAAGCCCTGTGCTATCTGGCAAGGGAGTGTGAGTAAATGGAGCATAGGGTTCACACAGATCACATCAAAGTTTCAATCCCAGGGGTAAGGCTGAGTGAGAACCTTATCTGAAGTCCTGAAGACCTTCTACCTATCATTGTTGGCAGGACTGAATGGATAGATCAGTGGATCTGATTGAAGTGAGCTAATTGGATTGGTCATCAGTTTTGGTATAAGGGAATGTATTGTCAGGCCCAGCCCAAGAACTTCAGAGAATCAGTTCAGCCAAACTTCAGTTCTTTATTTGCTCACACCGTATGGACAGAATCTTGCCAGACTAAAGCTACCCTACCTAACCTAAGGGAAAATAGCCTGGGAAGGCTGTAGGGTGGGGCTATTCTGAACCGCTTAGTTTTCCCACATTCCAATCCTGGGCTGTGTCTCCTTGTATCTTGCCCTCCTCCATGGAATGTGTTCCGTCCTCCTTGAGAACCAGCAGCATTACTGAAATCCACCACATGTATGCCTCAAATGTTAGTTGTCTGTCTAATATTTTCAGTAAGACCTAATGGCAAGAAACTAGAATGCTGCTGGTGCTGAGTTTAGGATTCGTCCTCCTGGCAAAGCATGTTCTCTGTCCCTGACCTATGGTCCTTCCCTTCTGTTGTGGTGCCAGAAGTCATATTTGCATGCCTTACCTAGATAGCCCTTCACTGATGACTAATCATCTAAAATGTTGGCTGGGAGTTAAAAGAGCTTTGGTTAACCATCTTGCTCTGTAGAGTTCTGTTCACCATATATGTGGTCAAGACAGAGATCTGATCTTCAGATGGAGGATTTTGTGACCCACTGGGTTTCATAACATTGAGAGTTCAATCAGCCTTTGCACGTTAGGTCAAGCATGCTGCTTCTCAACGTAGAAGGAAAGATCAAAATTCAAATTCTTTTGAAGTTCCACAATGAGTGTCTCAGGCTTTTGAATTTTCAGATAATTATGAAAATGCCATTGACTCTCTCTCTAAAATAATAATAATAATAAAGAGCTAAATGAGGTGAAGCATATGGAAAAAGCAAATTTCATAAGCATCTGTTTTTTCTCCCATCTGCTCTCCTTGGCTTTGCTCCTGTCCTCATCTGCCAAAATGGTGAGCTTTTCCAAAGAGGTTCATGATGATCAGAGTTCGGCTGGCCACGGTTGAACTGAAGAAAGTGAGCCTCCGCCTTTCTCTGGTGCAGAACAGCTTCTTGTGGATTTGGAAACTATTAGCTCCAACAATCAAGGGTTTGCTGAAATCAGTTCTGTTTTGCTTATCTCAAAATCTGTTGCAAATAAACATTTTAACGTATCAGGCCCTGCCTTTCTAGAAATTCAAGTCATTTGTCCTGTTATACAGAGAGAAAGAAGAAAATGGAAAAGTAAAGACAAAAACTAGTGAAGTCAAAGAAAAAAAAACTGAAAACAATTATGCACCTTTCTCCCCTTGCTAGCAGGAATGATTAAACTAACCACAAATTCCTTTCTGTGGTTTGCTAAATGTTACATGCAAACTGGGAATTGTGGCTTGATTCCCTCCTAGCCTGCCATAGCTAAAGAATGAACCATACTTTGCAACCTGGCTTATGCGCAAACCATTCAGAAGCATCGCTTTAATGCAGCAATTAGAAAAGACTTTCTGCTTCGGTTCAGCTGATCTAAATTGCCTTGAAATCAAATCTCCCAAGTGAATATTTGCACAGCCTTAAAAACTGAGTTGCAAAGGTTAATTTCACCTTGGCTTTCTTTGAGGGGTTTGCAAGCCATGGTAGACCAGCTTTTAGCTTCAGCCAACCGTGTCTGAAGCTGAAGACCTTGTAGCAAAGGAAGGGAACACAAAGTAGGGAGAGAAGCATGTAATCAGAATTTTAAGAAGAGAATCTTCTGGAGAAATCTAGTACAGGTAGTCCTTGCTTAATGACCACAATTGGGATCAGAATTTTGGTTGCTAAGCAAAGTGGTCATTAAGTGAATCTGATCTGATTTTATGACCTTTTTGCAGTGGTTGTTAAGTGAATCACCACAGGTGTTAAGTGAACCACGTAGTTGTTAAGTGAATCATGCAGTTCCCCATTGATTTTGCTTGCCAGAAGCTGGCTGGGAAGGTAAAAAATGGTGACTATGGGATGCTGTGACAGTCATAAATGAGAACTGGTTGCCAAACCCCCAAATCATGATCATGTGAGTGGAGGGACACTGCAATGGCTGTAAGTGTGAGGACCAGTCGTAAGTTGTTTTTTTTCCAGCACTGTTGTAAGTCCAAACCATCACTAAATGAATGGTTGTTAAGCAAGGACTACCTGTAAAAGCAGTGGCTTATATAAGCAACTCATTGTAGACTGAGTGTATAAATGGTTCATATTTATGAACCCTTGGGGACTTGCTTCTCAAGAATTGTTATGCTTGGCTTTTAAAACCTGTTGCAGACTTTCCATTATTTTGCTCATATATACATAGCAGAAGTACAGATTCTTTGATTAACCAACAAGCCTGCATGTAGAAGAGGAGGATGTATGATTCAAGTGACTCAAGGCAAGGGAGGGGAAGAGGAAGACCAAGGATTGGCTGCAGGTTTGGGCTTAGCTAGCAAATATGGAACTCAGATTGTGTTCATTCCTGGTTATGGACATTGGTGGGCGTTAGTGTTTGCATGTTCACTCGCTTTCAAAGAACTAAATCAGACTCGCACTGTTTATTTTAAATTATTTTAAACTCTCTGATTCTCCTGTTTTGCACCTTGAAAGATGACTTGGGCACTAACTGGTCAATGAGTCAATGGCCGCAACCCAGTGAAACAGCAGAGTGTTGCGAAATGTCAACAAATCCATCTCCAAATTCTCTCTCTCATGAGACTTGGCTGTTGCCACCCTAAACGTCAGCTGATTTGGGATTCTCATCTTAGAAGCATATGGGCCTTTTAATGCTTGTAGATGCTGGATTGCAAACTCTTCCTCTCTAAAGCACAAGCCATGTTATTGATAGGCAATAAACTTCTGGATTTATTTTGATCACATCTCTACCTCGGTTTCCTTTGAAGCAAGTTTGAGGCTGTTGTACATACAGTAGGGATATGTTTTTGGTGGAGGATTGTCCTTCAAGATGGTCTTTCAAGATCAATGTGAGTGATGGAGACCTATCACAGGTCAGCTAGTAATCTTGGCTAAACGTAAGGAATGGAACCTCAATCCTGAAGGCCTTGGAACACACCTGACCACCAGTCCACCCTGACTTAAGGTGGCTTTGTCTCCTACAAATGTCAGAAGAAACTGACTCACACAAAGCAAACAGCTACTTTGGAGGAACAATGCTAGTTTGCAGTGGGTTTGGATTTTATAAAAGTCCACCTTGTCTCCCATTTTTGGTTGTTCTTTCTGTTTTGTTTTGGTTTTTTAGGGTGGTTTTTTTAAAACAGAGTGGTTCTAGTTAGTCCAGTGAACTGTATCAGCAGCATCTGCTTTTGAAGTCACCGTCGTAGTTTAGGGAAAGCAAACGATAGCAGGGTGATAAGCAGATGCTGCACAGAAGAACTGTAGCTAAAAGGGGAATTAATGCAGGTTTTAAACAAGCTTTAGTTCTATAGAATGTTCTCATTCTGCTTTCTCCATGGTCTGGGAGATAAGCCAATTGGGAAGTAATGTAGCGTAGCTGTGGCAAGCAGTGAGGCTCAGACATGGGGATCGCCAGATTATAGATCACATGTAGATCCCAGCGTCTTCTAATTCTAATTCTCCTTCTCCTTTTGCGTTCCTTAGGCATCCTCTTCTCCATTTCTGAACTTAGAATTTCAAAGGACAGTTTTCAGAGGTTGAACAAGAAGCCAAACGGATGTATATAAACTTTCCCTAGTCTTAGCATCCCGGCTAAGGTCCATCTCCCTAAAAGGATTCCAATAAGCCTATGTTGGAAGGCTCTGCAAATATTTGATTTAGAGGTTTGATTCAGGGATGGTTTAACTGAATCTGCATTGGCTTCAGGTATCCCATGGTGTCAGATGCCTCTGAATTGAAAGATGGTAGTCCGCTCAGCAACTCAATGTTTTCCTAATCTCTTCAGTGCATTGAATCAATGCGGAATATGACCATGCAGACTGGATCCGCAGACTTTCCATTTATCAAAGCACAAATGCAAATTACTTCGATTTGACTTTTCTGTTTGGATAACTGAGTGGAATCAGATCAGAGCTGATGCACACACCCTTGCTATGTTGGGTTCATAGCTCTGCTGAGCAAAATTATGATTTACATGCCGGAATGCCCTAGACTCATGTCAGATATCTCTAGGCAGACCTTGAATTGAGCTGCTGCCAGTGAATATTTGCATTATATTGAGAGAGAGAGAGAGACCTTGAGCCCGATAACATGTATCTCTGTGTATGTTGTCCTAGAACTAGTTGATTCCAGCATGCCTCTGTAGAACAGCTGAGCAATTTCCTCAGCCATGGAGAAGTTCTCCTTTCTTATATCATTTGGTCCAAATATTCAGCCATGCATTTGATCTGGGTTAATGCCTGTAACTGTGGAGAACCACGACGTGAGTAGAGAGCTGACCTATCCCAATCACCATGAGATAAATCAGTTGCCCCCATTGATGGAAATTGGCAAAGGATAAAGGTGTGAGATAATGGGGATACAATTGCAACATTTGTCACACAAATAGTCCAAAGTTCAATATCAGCAGGGCACATTCGGTAAGCTTTGAAGAGTGTGTGTGTGTTGAATCACGTTTTGTTGTCATGCTGGGAATGACTCAGAGCTACCATAAGCAAGAATCTGCAAGTAGGACTGGACATATGAGATGCTTTTTGTGAACTCTTTTGTGAATTGTCCTACGTCCTGAGGCATATCACATATCACATCTTTACTTTTATTGTATTTACTGCATTTATAACTGTTTTGGTTTTTAATTCTTTTTTATTGTAAACCACCCAGAGTCCCTCCTTGGGAAGGAGATGGGTGGTGATAAAATTTGATGGATGGATGGATGGATGGATGGATGGATGGATGGATGGATGGATGGATGGATGGATGGATGGATAGATAGATAGATAGATAGATAGATAGATAGATAGATAGATAGATAGATAGATAGATAGATAGATAAAAATCCTACCTAGTTCAATTAACCAGGCTTGGCTAAGGAGTCCAGCAAAGCATCTTGCAAAACTAAATTTGAGGGAAAAGTAATAAAACATCATTAACACATCAAAAGCAAGAATGCTGAAAAGTTCAAAGTCATGTTGTGACCCAGAGAGTCAAAGAAGGCAATAAGACCTCAGCACCCAAGCAGCTACTTTGGTCCCTGTTGAGTAAATGTCTTGTTCAACAAGTGAAAAATCTACAGTTTGTGAGCCAGAAAAATGTCCTTGGGGTGACTAGACATATCTATGGGTACAGCCTTATGTCATCTCCTTGCCAAAGAAGCTTGGCATTAGTCATTGGCTAGTTTGCCTTGGGTGACTAGAAATTCTGTGCAAGCGAGTAAGTGGTTTGCTGCAAATTTCTCTATTCTTCCTTGCCCAGCCTGCTTGTTTTTTCTTCAAATTGCAAAGGAAGAAATGTCCTTTCTTCACCATCCTAGAAGGACATTTCTTTGGTCTCCTTTCCTCTTGTTTTTTTGGTAACCATAATGTGCCCAAGTCTGCCTAAGCCTGCAGCCTGATTCCTCTTGGTCATATCTTCCCTCCTTCAATATTTATAATTAGAGAAAGGCCAGGATTTAGGGATAGAGACCTTCCTCTGGGTTTGGAAGGCCCTTCCTGCCTCTCAAAGGGCATCTTTCCCCAATTTGGTTGCCTTCCAAAAGTTTGGAGTTCAGGTGCCTGAATTCCTCAGCCAGCATGGCCATTGCTAACAGTGGTGGGAATTGAAGACCATGCATCTGGAAGTCTAAGGGTGGAAGCTGGTGAGGTGAGAGCCCTTGATTCTCAGGCCAAAGGAAGACATTTAAATACAATTTTCTAACCATGACTGGTACAAAGCCTTAATAAGCTGGTGTCCAGGTTGAAGAAAGCTGCCGTAGATTTTCTACTAGGTTTTGTAGATGAGGCTGAACTTCATTATTCATCTGATCTGGTAGGAAAAAGATCGATGGGTCAGTGGTAGAGGATCCACTTTACATGCAAAAGATTCCAAGTGCAATTCTCCAGGTAAGGGTTGGAAACACCTCCTGTGCAGCTGGAAATAAACTGTTGTAGCAACATGTAATAATCTTTCTTTTCCCTCCCATTTTTGTAGGATGGCTACTTTTCCCACCGGCCAAAGGAGAAGACGCGGACAGATAGCAACAATGAGAACTCTGTCCCCAAGGACTTTGAAAATATCGACAACAGCAATTTTGCTCCCCGGACACAGAAGCAGAAGCACCATCCAGAACTGGTGAAAAAGCCCGTCAGCGCACAGAAGGAGCGCTTACGGAGAAAACTAGAACAGGAGGAGAAAGCTAAGGAGAACACCCTCCTTGGGAAGAACCCCAACGAACGGCTGCCATTGGACAATTCTGCCCCCAAGCCCAGCAACAATGGCAACCATCTGAAAGACATCCAGAAGTCCCCCCGACAGCCTCCTACGAAACGGGGTGGGAACAGCTCTCCTGAGCTCGGATACGATCAGCTGCCCAAATGTGACATCTCGGGCAAAGAGGCCCTCTCGGCCTTATCCAGGGCCAAGTCAAAGCAGTGTCGGCACAACATTGCCGAGACCTACTGTCAGCACAAGCAAGGGAAGCTGATGCCCGAGCAGGTGACTCGTTTCTGCCCGCTGGAAGGTAAGCTGGAGGAGAAAAGGAGAGGGGTCTCCAACATGTCTATTCCTCCTTTATCTTGGGTTTGTCGCTTGAACAAAGGCAACCGCAGACATGGATGCAGACAGGATTTGCTACAACCTGGCATGGCAGTGCTTGCTGGAGGAGGAAGAGGGGTGCAGGTCAAGTCAACAGACAGACATGGCCCTAGCACTAGAGGTGAGGCAGGATTTTGCCCCATTGGTCCCAATCTTGCCCCGTTGCAGCCACAGCCCATGATTTACCCCATTCCGGAGACTCAGCCGTCCCATCAGCAAGGGCATCATCGCCCCTGTGTCAAAAGGGAATGGAGAAGCTGCAAGATGAAGGTGCTTTGGGAGGGACAACCTATATAGGAATAGACTGGGGTACTCAAGTCACCCAACTCCTGCCATCAGAGATGATCAGTGCCTGCTTTTGCTCATGTAGAGGCTGGAGGCTTCCAGCATAAACAGCTCTGCTCAAAAGCAGTCAGAAATTAGAAGAATTCGGTTCTGCTTTGGCTTTGAATTTTAAGTGCTGGTAAAGAACTTTGGGAGAGCCAGTTTGGTGTCATGGTTAAGGGATCAGGCTAGAGACCGGGAGTTCTAGTCCTACCTTAGTCAGGAAGCCAGCTGGGTGACTTGGGCCAGTCCCTCTCTCTGAATATAGATTAGGCTACTATCACAATGAAGAAAGTGAGTTTAGTGTCTTGGTTAAGGCATCAGGCTAGAAACCAGGAGACCAGGAGTTCTAGTCCTGCCTTAGGCACAAAGCCAGCTGGGGGACCTTGGGCTAGTCCCTCTCTCTCAGCCCTGGGAAGAAGAAGGTAAGGGCCAACCACTTCCAAAAATGTTGCCAAGAAAACTGCAGGGACTTGTCCAGGCAGTCACCCAGAATCAAGACTGACTTGAAGGCACCAAAAAACAAAAAGAACTAGGGGAAGTTTGAACTCTGGATTGAACAGGGACTAAAACTGTCCCACTGTGACAGCCTCTGCTAACATTGACCTTGGACTGTCAACTAGAGCAAAGCTAGGCCAGAATCTGTCTTCCCCTTTGCCAAAGGTTTCCTGCAAAAATAAAGTTAAATCTCACCCAACGTTCACTCACCCAGAATTTCTCATCATTTACAAATGGGAGAAGAAGGAAGCACCCAAAGTCTGGTGCCTTCATCTTTTCATCGTTGAGTTCTGCCTTGCTCACGGTAACTGCTGCTTCCCTTTCCTTTGGCATATTTAAATGGCTGGGGCAATTTCCATTTAGTCCTGTCTCTAGGGATAATGGATAGTACAGCGAAACCAACTGGGGTGTAATATTTAGTATTTATTCCTGCTCTCATGCTGGTAGCAAATTAGTTTGCCAGACTTCATCATATGTCCTCAGCAGGCACATATGTAATTAAGAGCAATGTGAGTTGGGTTCACAGTAGCACAGAGCTTTTCCAGCTGTAAAAAGTCCATATGGCCCTTTGGGAATGCAGACCAGAGCAATGTAATTATGCTCAGGCTAAATACGTGTAGGGATTTTTTTTTTTTAAGTGATTTTCTAATCTGGAGCAGAGTTAACCCTTCTTCTACTGGCATTTGGTGTTGGATGCAGTTTTTGTTCCTGCATGTGTGTTATCATGCTGGTGAAAAAAATCACCCTGCTGACATTTCATAATTATTTGGGGGGGGGACATTCATTCATTCATTCATTCATTCATTCATTCATTGAACAGATTTATAAGGCCGCCCAACTCTCACACAGTGACTCTGGGCGGCTTACAGAAATTTAAAATATACAGGGAGGAGGATTTTGAATTTCAGAGAGGTTCAGTTGGCTGTGAAAGTTGCTCTTAGCCCTGGTAGAGGGGGAGGGCATGGTTGAAAATTACCCTGCCAATTCTTTTCCCATACGTCTTTTGTTGAAGCTTAAAGATACAATCAGAATGATTTGCAAAGCCAATTCGCAAAACTCATTGCTAAAATTGTGGCGACCTGCTTCAAACCAAGAGAGGGAATTTGGTGTCTTCTAGGTGTCTGAGACTTCAGCTTTTATTGTGGTCAAGCACCGTGCCCAATGGCCTGTAATTGTAGGAGTTGTAGACCCAAAAGGTCTGAAGGACCCTGAATTGTCTACCTTTACATAATGGGCTGTGAGAATGACCTTGGGAGATAGGAGGAAGAGCCACAGCCTACACAATGGTTAGATAAGAGATATCTTAGCCCACAAACGGAATGAGGGTGGAGAAAGCATCTCAGAAGGGACCCTCCTTAGTTCTCTGGAACGTAAGGGCAGGGGAGGAGAGAAGTACTTTCAGACTTGCAGGATTCTGTTGCTGTAACCTTACAATAAAGGTAGTGATAGTACTCATAGGTTTGGTTTCCTCTCTGGACAGCCTCAGAGGGCTGACACTTTATATAAGCCAGATGGTTACACAGCCTTAAAAGCAGCCATTGGTCCTGATGGATCAAGAGGCCTTGTAAATCAGCGTGAGAACTTCCTTGAAATGCTTCCTTAAAAGGATTGCCATCTGGTTAAAGAAATCCCAAGAAATTTCTGTGTGAGCGTGTTAATGAAATTGGAATACATTTGCATACGAATATCAGCAGCTTTGACAGAGGTGAGAAGGAGGTGAGAAAACCATATTGTTTTTCAGGCACTGCCTGCCTTATGGCGTAGCAAGATCTAACATCGTTATATACGGGTTAGAGCAGGCCTCCTTCAATGAGATGTTCTCCCCATATGTCAGGACTACAGTCCTGAGAATTTCCAAGCCTGAAAGGCCAGTGAAATCCCATGATTCTGAAGCATTGTGGGAAATTCATATGGCAGCTAAATCCTCCGATCATGGCTTGAAGCCTCATTATTATTGGCGGGTAAGTCCACCAAGACTAATCCTGGTTGACAGAGTAGGGCCAGAGAGATCTAGGTAGGCCTGCAGTTCCTCACACGGGGTGGAAAATATTCCTTCCAGAAGCAGATTCAAAGAGGAAAGCTTTATTTGAAGTTCCAAGACTTTCTTCTAGCTGCCTGTCCATTAGTCCCAAAAGACAGTCCCTGGTTTCAATTGTACCTTAGCCTTTAAAATCTTCTGAATTAATATATGTATTTGTATCCATTTTTTTTCCGGCTTTTTTAGACGTCCAGCAAAGATGATGCAATGTCCCTTCAAGTTGTTCCCATTTCCAGCAAAGATTTGAAATACTTTTATACATTCTAGACAATTTCTCTGGTGACAAATACCAACGATACATCATTTTATTAGAAATTCTCTTTAAGGCTAGAACATAATATAAATTTCAGTCCTTTCAACCACATATTTTCCCATTGGTCCATTTGTATATTATAGCCAAAATTTTTAGCCCGTTTTATCATACATGCTTTCGCTTGCTCTTCCTCTGTCTTGTATTTCAGGAGAAGTGTATACATTCTAGCAATAACGTGCTCATCATTACTACATAATTCTATTTCAGACTCAGCCCTTTGTTCAGGACCATGAAATCTTTTATTGACTGTAAACCTGTCTAATAATTATAATTATTTTTAATTATTTTCTTAATTATAATTATAATATATAACTGTATTAGTTATATATTATAATTAAGAAAACCGTTGACATGTATATCCTTCTGTTGTCAAATCTTCTCTTGATTTCATTTTACAATCCCCTTGAAAGAATTCTAGTATATCGTGATAAGTTAACCTAATGTTTACTTACCATTTCTCACCTATAACATGCTTCTTGCGCTGAAAGCCACAAAAGTGTCTTCGGGCAGAACCTAAATTTATATTTATTCCTAAAGATGGCTTGCCTAACATAATGATTTTTGAAATCTACATTAACCTTAGCTTTGTCATACCATAGATATCCATGCCACCCAAATCTCAAATCATATCCTTCTAACTTCAGTAGCCTTCTATTTCTTAACAGCACCTGCTCTTTCATCCAAACATCCAACAGGCAGCGAACTATAACTTCGAATCTGGTAGACCCAATCCTCCTCTTTCCTTTGCATCTTGTAGTACCTTATATTTAACTTGTGGTTTTTTCCCTTGCTGTACAAATTTAGATACATCCTTCTGCCGTTGTTTAAATGGTACATCAGTTGTCAAAAAGGTATTGTCTGAAACAAAAATAACATTCTAGGTAAAGCATTCATCTTAATCACAGAGATTCTACCCAACAGTGACAATTGTAGTTCGTCCCATCTTAACATACCGTTTTTAAACTTCATTCCATGTCTTAACTGTTATTTTGAAATAACATACAATTCATATTTGTCCTAGTTCTACCCAAGTATTTTACCTTCTTCTCAATCTTAAGCCTATTTTATTCATGAATTCTGTCTGATCTTGTATCTTCATGTTTTTTGTTAACATCTTTGTCTTCTGTTTATTAATCTTGAAACCTGCTAAGGCCCCAAATTCTTTTAATTTACTCGTTAAAAATTCAATTCCCTTTAAGGGGTCAGCCAAAATCCAAACCAAGTCATCTGCAAAGGCCCTTAACTTATATGGCTTTTTTCATCTTTACACCCACGCTCCTCTCATCTTGTCTTATATCTCAATTCAAAATTTCAAGAACTAAAATAAACAAAAGAGGAGAGAGAGGGCAATCTTGTCTTGTTCCTCTTTGTATCTCACATGGTTTAGTTAAATCTCCATTAACGATTATTCATGCTGTCTGTGAAGTGTAAATCGATTTCACCCGTTTTGTAAAATTCTCTCCAAAATTTGTATCTTCCAAAATTTTCCATACATGTTGGGTCTACAGCTATTAGAATTCCCAGCCTGGCCAGAAATTATGGACGTTCTGGACCTCAAAACCACCAGAAAGACACAGGTTGGAGAATACGATGTGGCTTGTACAAAACAGGTTGGGGTCTCCATGCCTCTGCTTCTCCACCTGACCTCTAGAATTTGACTCAGAGGTGTGAGGAGCAACCATTGCTTAGTGGTAGAGCTCTGACTAGGAATGAAGAAGATCCTGAGTTCAGCCCCAGCATCTTCAGACTAGAAAGATCGAGTAGGAGAGGATAATAAGGAACTCCCTCTGCCCCCATCTGCAGCTTTGCCTGCTGCTTAGCCAGAGTTTAAAGTTTATCTCTGGTTTAAAGGGACAAGTAATGGCTTCACATTAAGTAGCTTCTTGTGTTGCTTTAGGGAAAAACATCTCTCTCCAAATTTTCAGGAAGGAGGGCAGCTTGGTGGGGGCTAGGGCAGATCCTTTGATTGCGACCACTACCCCAGCAACAGGCCATCATTATTCAGCCAGACAAGACTAATTTCTTCTTATCCCTTTTCTAGCTGTTAGAACTACAACGCTGTGTTCAGTGCTAGAAAAATCGGTGTATTTCCATCCCGCTCTTAGGCTCGGCATGGAATATTGTTGTCTTCCCAAGGCTTGTCCTCAACCCAGTCTCTTGTTATTCTCTTGGTTCTCTTCCCTGTGCTATTTATGAACATGGACAAAGGCAATGGGTCAATTTACTGGTGTGCCTTTTGTAGTCAAAGTTTTTGACTCAAAGAATTTTATACAATGCAGAAATAAATGCAATTCCTTGGAGTTCTCATTTGTGAGAAGTAAACTGGGGTGTGTGTGTGGTGTAAACAATTGGGTGTAGTTTAATTCCACCATAATCTGCTGGAAATGCTGTCAAAATATCCCAACGTTTAGCAAATGATGCTTCGCCCTTTGGTCTTTCTACCTGAATGGGTTGTCGTTTGGCTAACAGATAGAAAAAGTAAAACAGGCCAGCTCACTCCCAAAAGTTGGGTGTACTTTAGCACCTATATTAAATTGGCCCAATTAATCGTCTGCTCACCTAGCAGTTCGAAAACATGCAAATGTGAGTAGATCAATAGGTACCGCTTCGGCGGGAAGGTAACGGCGTTCCGAGTCGTCATGCCGACCACATGACCCGGAAGTGTCTATGACAACGCCGGCTCCAAGGCTTAGAAACGGAGATGAGCACCGCCCCCTAGAGTCGGACTCGACTGGACTTTACGTCAAGGGAAACCTTTACCTTTACCTTGCACATTAAAAAGTCAGCCGAGAGACATCTAAGTCGTTCTCTCACCCGTCAAATATTTTTGCCATCATAAACCTTGAGCCTGGGGGCGGGAAACAAAGTGCAAATCGAACGAGGCAGAAAAGTGTCCTTTAAAAAAAAAAATCATGTGTTATTGTAACTTGGGACACATACTCACACCCTGTGAGTAATCTTCTAAAGCTTGCCAAAGGAACCAGCGTTAATTGCTTATGCTTGAATGTATTTGCTGTTGGAAATGTCACAGTGTAAATTATATTTCATTTCTCCTCCTGACAGGTAATATAGCAAAAGTAAATTGATACTATTTCCACTCTCCCCACCCCACCCCCTGTTCTGACGTTAAATGTATTCCTACCCTGAGGAGTTAGGGAGGGCTTCTTGCCTGGGTTTATTATATTTTTGGGATTTCCATTTCAAAATCTAATCAACATTCAAAGAGCTAATGCACTGTTAAGAACAAAACAAAGAGAAGACCTTAACTGTAATTGGCACAGACCATCCCAGCAGGATGGTGCAGCTAAATAGAATTTATTTGCAAGGAAGAAGAGAAAAGACCAACTATCACTTCTAAGAAATGGAAGCTGAGTTCTCGTTGATGGAGTATGTTCTGGGGGAGATGCAAGTGACCTAAACAAATATGGAAGGACTGAGATTTTCAATTAAGCTGACATATTTAAAATAAGGCAGCTGTTTCTTAGTTGGGTGGTGCTTAGTAGATTTGGGTCAGCGGGGTGGAGGTGTAATTGCTATCACCTTCCAGTAGAAGAGAAGATCTGGAGCTCAGGGTTGAACTCTGGAGTCCTTGGTGCTTTCTGAGCTTGGTGGTTGGCTTGCAGGTGTTTCATGACCCAACTAGGTAACATCAGTGCTGATGATGATCAGTAAGCACTGATGATGTTACTGATGATGATGAGTAGGTAACATCAGATAATGCTATCACCTTTCATGAATATTTTAGAAGAAACAGAAGTCCAAGAAATACAAGGGCAGCATCACAGCTCTGGTTGTGCTACCTGATGCTCAGAAAGGTGTCCCCATGCCACCATCACCCCACATCTGTCGTCTCTCCACTGCTTGTATTGGAGTAATTTTCTGCCAGTGGACCCCAATGTTGGTTTGCATTTTATTTTTTATGGTTTATTTCGGGGGTATTGTGCTCTTTTGAAACCTGGAGTCCCATGCTCCCAAACTCTTTAAGTGGACATTTTTAATGGGGTGAAAAGTGGAGATCAACGGCATCCATGGTGGGGTGGGGGAGAGAATCAAGAAGTTGGCTAGTACTGCAGTTGTGGACACTGTCTTGACTTTTCTAACACACACACCCAAGGACACCCCTGGCAAAGATTATTCAATACTTCATTGCCTTGGGGAGATAACCATGCTCCTCCTCCTCCTCCTCCTCCTCCTCCTCCTCCTCTTCTTCTTCTTCTTCTTCTTCTTCTTCTTCTTCTTCTTCTTCTTCTTCTTCCTCCTCCTCCTCCTCCTCCTCCTCCTCCTCCTCCTCCTCTTCCCCCAGACTGTTCACATTTTTTCCCACAGTGAGGTCCCTGGCATGCAATGCTATAACCAAAGGTGTCCCTTGATCCAGGAAAACTTATCTACTCCTCATTTAATCTATAGCAAGGAAGGTGACATAAGGTCCTATGGATATTTCGGACTAGAGCCCTCAAAATTCCTCACCATTAGTCACTGCTGGGCTAAGGTATGTTGGAGCAGGGAATTCCGAACATCTGGAGGTGTCCAGTTGCCTCTTTCCCTGAGTTGACATTACCAACTTCAGAGGAGGATCTGAGACTTTATTGTGGAAGCTGTCCATGATTTTGAATCCAGTAAAGAGTAAAGGAAAGTTATATTTCTTCTGGCATTTGGATCCCATTGAGTGAAGTCCCCTTTTGGTTGCACAGCAATCATGCTTGGTCCCCATTTTATAGATTCAAGGTGCAAAGTTTATTTCGGTCAAAGATCAGTAGAGAACAAAACAATTAACAAACTGTTTAAAAGTGAAAGAGGAAAGCCAGCTATAAAACACAAGTTAAAAGAATAGTACAGAATATTATCATCACTATGATGACCAGTGTAAACTGTGTGTCTAAAACTAAGAAACAGAATGTTATTTATCTAAAACTAAGACACAGAGCTAAAATTCTAAGACAGAGGTAGGTTAAAATCAAATCTATCTATCTGGCTTTATTCAGTGTTGTTCAAAGGTTAGCCACAATTATACCATTTTGAGGGATGGGGATTAGTCAGCTTGGATCGTACCATTTTGTATTTTATATATTGGGTATGATTTTTAATGTGATGGGGCAGTTGGGGGGGGGGGTTAGCTGTATGGTGCCCAGAGTCACACTGTTTGAGTTGGGCGGCCCCATAAATCCCAAAAACCAATCAATCAATTGATCGATCGATCTTTGCTTGTTACTGAATTGCTCCATGGATTCCACAGTGGGCCATCATCAAGGGACAAGATTCAAGGAGAAACTCTGGATGAAGGCTAAAAGAGCTTGCATACAGAAGGTCCAACGTTTAGACCCAGATCTCTCGGCAAAGCCTCTTAGCTGAATCAGAGGAGTAAATGCAGAGAGAGGCTGATGTAGAGCTACTCAGAAACAAACCAGCTTTCTCTTTTACCATCCTTCCTTTTGATGAAAGACTTTCTCGCAAAGGAAAAGAGAGTTGAGGTGAAATTCTAATGGGTAGAACATGGCTTCTTGCACTCGTATGATGGCTGAACCTCCTGCCTTTCATTGGACAAGTTTTTCCCTGGTTGTGTTTCTTCCATTTCTGTGAAATCCTACAGGAGAGGCATCAGGATGGAATATCTCCCATCTTTTTAATGGGGAAGTGGAGGCAGCCAGGGGGATATCCGCCTGATAGAATGGGTAACACCCCCTTCAGTAGCTTCCTCTACCACCTTCCACAACAGAATAAACTCCAAAACAAAGAGTAACTTGAGAAATAGGTTGGAAAACAAAAGCTTCTTTCATGGGCGAAAGTCTTTGAAAAACTCCAAAGCAGAGCCTACTAATTTGAACATGGCTGATGAGCCAGCAGACAGCTCACCTAAAGAGAGCAAGCTGGCTTGAACCTGAAGGGGTCCTTCGTCGTATGTCCAGTTCCTCCCCCCAATTTCTCACTGTTACTGTACACACCTTTCCCCAGAAAGAGCCACATCACTTGTCCTAACAGCCAGGAACCACGCTGAGACAAGGAATAGGTCTCTAGTGCTTTATTACTGCTACATTAGACAGAAACTCCTAACAAGCTGAAGAAGCGTGGGAAGAACCCAGACAGATAAACCCCAAAGTCAAGGCGGGTCTGATCTGTGTCTCTCTGAATGGCTGCTTAACTCCTCAGTACTACGCATGCGTTTTCCCCCCTGGATAGAGGCCCCCTCCTGCTCACCATCAGTACTCATGACATCACTCATTCTAATAGTGCTTTCGATCCTAATTGTTACCATCTCCACATAGGCCTGAAAAACACTCTCTTAGAGCCTAGAAAAGCTGCAGCCAGATGGTACTGGTAATAGTTAACTAGATGGACCGATAATCTACAGAGAGTCCTCACTTAACGGCCACAATTGGGACCGGAATTTTGATTGCTAAGCGAAGCAGTCATTAAGCGAATCTGACCTGATTTTATGACCTTTGTTGTGGTCGTTAAGCGAATCGCCACGGTCATTTAGCAAACTACGTGGTCGTTAAGCAAATCACATAATTCCCCATTGATTTTGCTTGCCAGAAGCTGGCTGGGAAGGTTGCAAACAGCGATCACGTGACCGCAGGACGCTGCAACAGTCGTAAATGCGAACCAGTTTCCAAGCACCCAAATCATGTTCACGTGACCATGGGGGCGCTGTGGCGGTCATAAGTGCGCGGACCAGTCATAAGTCGGTTTTTTCCAGCCCCATTGTAAGTCCAAACCATCACTAAGCAAATGGGGGTTAAGGGAGAACTACCTGTAACTGACATACAATACTCTCGATTTTCAAGGGCTGTGTTTACACCATTCCCTGTAAGCCACCCTAGATATTGTTCCATTAGCATTTCAAAGCCTTAAAGGAACTTTCCCTAAGATAGGGACCTTCCAGATATGTGGACTTCATCTTCCAAAACCTTTAACAAAACCCCTGCAGGCTGGGGTTTCTGAGAACTGAAGTCCACCCATCTGAAGGGCATCAGGTTAGGGAAAGGTAAAATGAAGAAAAAACCTTATTATTGATTGTCTGGGCTATTACTGCTCTTGAAATAGAGCCAGAACAAGAGACGGAATCAATATTGATTATTCTCAGACTCTTAAGTTGTAGCATTTGCCTTAATAAATCCTTTTTCTATTGTCTACCATGGTTGGTTACACTACATCAATACTGTTGCTTTCTCTGTTAATTTATTTTAGTCTGGGTGCTTTATAGGCTATGATTAGCACCTTGTGGTTACTCTCGCTTTGAAGGATAAGGACCCAAAATAGATTAGAGGAGATCAAAAGAACCAGTAGGAAATGGAGTTGAGGTGGGCTACCTAGCCTTCCACTCTGACGTTGTCACACGTTCCTCTTTTTCCGTGGAAGGAACAAGGCCTGATTGTGGTGCTGGAGAAAGATCAGCCCATCAAACTGGGACTCTTTGACCCAGATGGTAGCTCACTGGTAGAGCTACCAGCTTTCTGTGTAAAAAGTTCTCGTTATCGTTCTTTTGCCTCTTCAGATGGTCGTGTCCTATGGGAAGGATCTCTGCTCCAGAAAATAGAGGGAAAATTGTGGAGAATTGCTGTTCCTCAGAGTAGGAATATTGGGGTGCGGTAGATGGGTGGTCTTGATGGTCTATTCAGCAACACCAGACTTAGCCCAACGGGCCAGGAATGAATCTCAAGTTCCCCAGTGCCCCTTTCTGTGGTTCCCAGAGGTCAGTTGGTTTGTCCCTCTAAATTTCAGTGGCACTATTGCAAGGAAATTAGTTTGCTCTTGTTTTTAAGTGCAAAATGCAATAAAATTGGTTTGCCATCCTTAGAATAACTGAACATACTTTAAGTATTCCACAATGCTCTCTTACCTCACAACAAAAATTGTAAATCTCATTGTGGGTCTTCCTCAGATTGAAATCTGATTACTCTTCAGCTTAGTGGGACACAGTCCAGAGTAGACTTTTAAAAGGCTATAAAAGTAGTCTTATAAGTGACAGTGGACAATCTTGCCATTGTTTTTTTCAGGTTTAGCCTCTGATGCAGTTCCCAACCTGCCTCAGACTGTGATTGTTGTTGTTGGTTTGTTTCTTTTAGTACCACATTTGTTGTATCCCTTTGACATCACTTGGTGCTACTTTTAAACCATTACAGTAGCCCTTGCTTAATGACCACAATTGGGACTGTAATTTCAGTTGCTAAGCAAAGTGGTCATTAAGCGAATCCAACCTGATTTTACAACCTTTTTTGTGGCAGTCGTTAAGTGAATCACTGCAGGCATTAAGCAGACCACATGGTCGTTAAGCAAATCATGTGGTTCCCCATTGGTTTTGCTTGCCAGAAGCCAGCCAGGAAAGTTGAAAAAATGCATCCTGACCACATTGATTATACTGAACTACCTGTAATTAACTGCTAAGTGGTAGAGACAGGAATCCTTTAATGGGGAATTCGTTCTCATTCTGCATTAAGGAACATACTGCACTTCTGAATGGTTTTGGTTTGTGCGTAAGAGCCAATGGGGAGAACCACACCAGGCTTGTGTGGACCAACAAAGCACAGAAATAATTGTGATTTTTTTTCTCTTTTGTCTCTGAGGAATGATAGCATTTTCCTAATTAGAAATGTCAAAACACAAGTTTGCAATAAGATTATTGGTCTGGCAAAACAGTTATCGTAGTCAATGAGATGCAGCATCTTTGTTTCTGGCTGGTACCAATCTCCTGGTTATTAGGCATTGATTTGTAAAACATGAAAATGATTCCTGTAATTGTGAATAACTATAGAATTTCAAATGGAGAACACTGCAGTTACAATTAAGAGAAAGGGCAAAAATTGCAAAGTTGCTGCAGTTTGAGGTTGATGACATACACGGTGTGGCTTGTGTTCATCCAGATGTGGTTGGACAACATTTCTGTAATTAACACACAGGACTGGTGTTTGGGTCAAACGGTATATTTGTTCATTGTAAGAGGATCCTACAGGTCGGGGCAACACAAATGCGGGTTAGCCATCCTCCTGCTTGCCATGTTCATTGATATGGTTCTCTTCTTTTTTCTTGCAAAAATTGGCACAGTTTGAAGGCAGGAGCTGGCCTATTTGGAGCCTTGAAAAGTTGCAGTAGGTGCCTTCACAAAACAGTTACTGCTGGAGATTGCCTAGTAACAAAACACCAAAGGAGGTAAATTGGGGAGGGGGAGAGCCATGGGGGAAAGCACCCATATTCCAAGGGCAAACTGCATGATGCATTATGGAACTTTTTAATTTTCACTAGGGGGGGCGGGATGGTTCACAAGACACTATTGAATTAAAACATAGAAGCACCACTTGATCTCTGGCTGAAGAGACCACATTTTGGCTTTGAATGGCACGCCATGGGCTCATCACCAGAAAGTAGTGAAAAGTGCCAAGGGAAAACAAGCATTTATTTCCCTGACAGATAAATGGAATTAAAATGAAATGTAGGGAATCTGATTATCCTCCAGGCACTTCGATAATAGTTTTCTCCTTTGGCTACATTAAAACGGAGCACTTGGAAACATCTGGAGGTCTCCAAGGGCCCCAACCAAGATCGGAATTCAAGCATCTTGGAATGCAAGCGTTGCCATTGATTTTGCAGCTGTGATGAGGTGTGTGTGCCTGACGCAAGAGAAAGCTTGAATTCTGTTAGGGAGTGGAAAAATAATTAGCCTCATAAGTGGAGTGGGGAGAGGAAGAATACATAATGAATGCATCCAGTAGTAAATTGCAAAAAGCATTCTTTCCAAATCCAGCAAAAGAAAAGTATTGGTTTGTTTGAAAAGATTCTGCCCGAAAGATTGACAGCTATGATTGAATGTGAGTGGGTGGGTGGATCAATGGCAGACTGGTTTCTCAGTAATTCTTTGTTGCTGCACCGTACCGTTGAAATCAATTATGCTAATCGCAGGAATAAGTGTCATTAAAAATCACAACAACAACAACCACCGCCCGTCCCCAAAATGAAAAGGTTTTAAAAAAACAGCCCTGATCCACAGTTTTGTTTGATGAAACTCTAATGATTTGTGATGTTTCTCTCTGCGTTTTTAATTTCACTTATGGGCACAATCAAAATAAGTGGTTTGCGGAGCTGCAGAGGAATGGCATTCTCCTCTGTCCACCGACCCAATTTGTTTACGATAACTCATGTGTGGGGTGTAGCCGTGCAGCTTGCAAAGAAAGCAGAAATCGACTCCAGAATAGTTATAAAGGCCGGCTCAGCTCCGTGGTGAATAAGAGACCGGTACGAAGACCGGGGAATGGCAGACTTGACTTGGGGAGCCATGTCTGTGGGGTCAGCATTTGCTGCTTGCACATCGTATGAAAATGCAATTTTCCCAAATTCAGCATGCTTAAAGGGGAGGAAAAGAAAGAACAAAGGCACAGCACAAGTCATTGGGATGATGCTATCCATTCAATCATGTCTGATTCTTGGCGATTCTATGGACCAGCTCTCTCCATTTTCCGATCTCGTACGGCTTCTTTCAGTTGTTTTATGCTCTGGCTGGTGTTGGCTTTGATGGTGTCTAGCCACCTTGTTTTTTGCCAGCCTCGTTTCCTTTTACCACTGACCATTCTGAGCATAACTACCTTTTCCAGCAGGTTTGATTGCACGACATGGCCAAAATAAGTAAGGTGAAATTTTGTGATTTTCCCCACCAGTGTTATGTCTGGTTTTTATACTCCCCAATACTAGCTTGTTTGTCACCTTGGCTGACCAAGGAATGCTCAGGAGCCTTCCCTACCACCACCGCTCGAAAGAGTCAATTTTCCTCCTGTCTAGTTTTTTCATGGTCCAACTTTCACAACCATAGGTAGCTATGGGAAACACGATAGTGCATTTACTTGCCAGACTGATGTCCTGTACTCGATTCATGCTCATCATTGCTGATGAGGTAAGAAGGTTGAAGTAGGATGCAAACTATCCCCATAGAGTCTTACCCTTCTTGAGTAATGTGGAACCTAGACAATCATAATGAACTCCTTGTTCTGCAGATTCTCTCTCCAACTCCTGAAGGAGGCACAGGGGATGAGCTCTCATGCTCATCCCTATACCCTTCACTCTGTTTTAACTGTATGGCTCATTAGGAGGCTCAGAGCATCGTCACTGTCCTTTCGGTATGGGAGATCTCAAGGGCATTCAGTAGGCTGGCTCGGTTGGACATGGATGAAAAAGAATGGACTTGAAATATTCATTTCAGAAGGTGAGAGAACCTTGGAGACTTTCTCGTGGATGCTGTGTGGTGTTCTGGCAGTTAATTACTTGCTTGCAAGACAGTTGCATGTGAATGCCCTGCCAATTATCAAATGGTCCTTTAGCACTCTGAGGATCACGCAGAAGAACAGAAACCTCTTGCATCAGGGAAGAAAACTTTCAAGAAATTGCAGTGCAGAGTTTGGCACAGGCTTAATCATGGCACATCTGTAGAGATGCAGGCTGGGGCAAGTTCTTCTATGACATTTTAGCTGCCTTCCCAGGCTTCTACTTATTAATAAATTAAGCCCTATTAAAAGCTATTGTCTCCCTGCTGATTTTGACCAACATTGTTTAATTGTATTGTTAGCTCTCCATCCTCTGACCAGTTTGGAAAGAAAAATACAGATGTCACATCAATGGCCCTTGTTCCATTAAAGCACACTGATTTATTTCAGTCAATTGCATCAAGCTTAAATTGACCCAACAAGCATATTGAGGAGATCTGCCCCTGCCCCTTGCTTGCAAATGCATTTTGTCTTGTGCAAGTGGAACCCATGCCAATAATGTCAGTTGCTATCTGAAATCTTGTGATGTTGGTGGGGAAAAGGCAGAACTGATCTGGGCATTGATGAGGATCAGGAAGGCAAAAAGTTGAAGTTTTGAGTAGGGCATTGGTGAGAAGTCATCACTGGTAGTGGATGTCAACTAATTGCAGCACGTTGATACAGTAGAATATTTTAAAGCCAATTCAATCTCCTCCCACTATTGAGGTCCTTTTCCTGGTTTGTCTCAGTGACAATTCAGTCATTTTCTGTAGCTGTCCCTGTTCTTTGTTTGAGGTTCTCTGCTGAATTAAGAGGCTTTATATCTTAAATTATCTTTTTTGGGGTGGACTTTTTAAAGTGTTGGACAGTTCAGTTGAGTTCATCTTCATGATTTGAGCTGGATGGTAAGAGCTGATCATTTTGCCATAGACTGCCAAGACATTTTGGTAATCAGCAGACTGTCAAGTCATCTTCTAGTTGATCTCAACCCCTGGGGACTACATAGACACATCACAGCAGTGATTTGCTATTACCAACTTACAGATTGTTCAGTTTCACAGCCCAGCCTACAGCTCTGTGGACTGTTAGTGGCTTCCCATCCAATTCCAACCAGATCTGATGTTGCTTAGCTTTTAAAGATCAGCCAAGGTCAGCTAGGTGCTAGCTTGAACCCTTAACAAATAAATGTTCAAATAAACCCATAAAGAAAAATTCATTCCTCCAGAGTCTTCTACCAGTTATGTCTAGGATCTGCCTCCTCTTCTAAATTCCAGTGCTACTGGCCATTTCTCCTTGTTGGTTGATGTGAGAGAAGAATTTCTAGAAGAATTGTGTGACCATTTCACAATTAAATGTGGGTTTCATTGGGAGGTGAGGTTGAGATAGGCTTCCACCCCAAACTAATGTTTAATTCTACAGCTGTTCCCCAACACAAACCCTTAATAGGCCTTTGTAGAGTTTATGTGTCCATCCTTTGTGGAAGGAAGGATTTCCCAGACTAATCTGAAAATTCACTGCACTGGAAAAATAGTAGCTTCGAAAAGAAGCCGTTAAAGAATGCCAAACATTTCAGCCATATAATGCTGATATTGCTAGCAGACATAAGAAAGTGTCCTTTCTCTTTCCTTGGTCCAGTGTTCTTAAAAAGCTTTTATTTTGATCATCAAATCTATTGGTGAGATGTTACACCCAGAAAAAGCCTCACTGTGTATAATGTAGTATGCTTGTGTGTTTTTACACACTAATTAGCATATAGAGCATTGCCGCAAAAGTCCTTTGTGCTGCTGCATTTCAGAATCAGTCTTTCTCAAATGTGTTGATTTTCTGCTCATGTGGTGTTTTCGAAGATGAAATATATCTGCTGGGGTTGAAACTCTCAAGCTCGGCAACGATGTTGACGGAGCATGAAGGTTGCTATGTCGGATACACAAATCTGTATCTCGTAGACTGTGATTCTCCTTTCTCCTCTCGTATGAGTTCTTCAGAGTTATTTCATAGGGCAGAATAATACAAAGCTATTTTTTTTCCTTCTATTTTAATTTGAAAATATTATATTCTGTCATTTTCCTAGTGTTTCCCTTGGAACAGGTTGCTAAGGATCTCAAATTAATATTGGAACTGTAAACAGAGATGGATATATTGTACTTTCTTTTGAAAAAATGAGTCATTAGCAAAACAAGAATTGCCCAATAATCCCTGTGCTTTCTGTTGTGTCCACAGCTACTTGAATGACTTCCCATCCTTTTGCAAGAGTCTGCTTGTAATAAAAAACAGGACTTTCATTTGTCCATGGAAAGCACATTTCTAAAACTTGGTTGGTAGCCAAAATGTTGGAGTTTGTTTGGTTTGAGGATCATGTTTAAAAATCTAAGGTTAACCAAGACAATACAAGATAGAAATGTGTGTGGTTGAAAATAGATCACCTCTCTACATGGCTTCTGTGTCAGAAGAACACAAAATGGCGATTATTTTGCCCATCACCTCAAACCACAGGTCCCCTGGCATTGATAGCAGAACATGTTATACAAGAGGAAGAGAAAAAAAAATAGCCTTAAATTTTATTCTCTCTATACAGGTAAAACTCTAGGGAGTTCTATATAAAAGCAGTCAGGAAAAAAATTGTAAGCCAACAGAATAATTTATGAGAGAAGTGGCAATTTCTTTGATTTTGTTACTCCTATTTTTAACTTCTTCCCACCATGAGCACAGTTTATTGGCTCCTGAGTCAACATTCAGCATAAAGCTTTACATCCTGATACGTTAGGGGGTGGGTAAAAAATACTGTAGATTTGAAACTATGAGGAGATCTCTGGTTTATTTGCAGGAGATCAGCAAAGAATTGCTTAATAGTAGGAACAAAATAAGCCATTCAGTTATGTCATTATATTGTTGAATATTTTTTAAGAAAAAGAGCATTGGGATAACCAGGAATATTAATTTTTATGGAAGGACTGAAATTTCTATCCATTATAGAGCTTAATCAATATTCATTGATCGATGCATTTCTTTCAGAAGTTAGAATGTTCATGAACATTCTGTGGCATTTCCATTACACATCCTCCCCGCCCCATCATATGTCATTGCTGAACTCCAATGATTACTTGAAGGAAAGGAATTTTCCATGTGTAATCTTAAATTATAAAGTTATAGATCCATAAATTATATTTTACATAAGGCTGAGGGCAGTGCTTAAAAAAAATAACTCCACAATATCAACAGGACTAAATTGCAAGGACATATATTAGGTTGTAGACATTAATATAAAATACAGTATATTATAATTTCTCTTTTGAGAAACCTAGCATTTGGAAAAAGCTCTGTCTCCTCCCTATCAGAACTATCCTTTGCCTCTACAGTGTTTCACAGAACTTTGCTTTTCTGTGTTCATTCTGTTCCATTCCTTCTCTTCCGTGACATTTAGATTTTTAAGCACCCAAGGTCAACAAACCATGGGTGTTGCCTGTGCAGATGAATCCCACACAGGCTCTCTAAATTTTTTTTTTAAGAAGGTCAACCTAACTTGATCTTCTCCACTCTGATGTCCTACAGTTACCTTTCCGAATTCTCAGTCAGCATGGCCGTTGGGAGTTGAGACCCCATATATCTGGAAGGAAGTGAGATTGGGGTTGGCTTCCCTAGCATCTTCCATCAATTCCCAGCTCACATTCTTAGCCATGCTAGTTGAAAAATCTGGGAATTGCGGTCCTCAAAAGTTCTGGAAGGGCTTTAGGTTGACCTAACTTCTTCTACCGATGGCCATGAAATGTAACCTGAGCTCCTCCCTAAAGCACTCCTGAGTGTCCTGATGATGTTTTCTTTCCAAACAGGAAAAGCCAATAACAATCTCCAGTGGGACGAGGACTCCATAGAATATATGCCAGCTGACCCAGTCAGGATTGCTTTTGTCCTGGTTGTCCATGGCAGAGCTTCTCGACAGCTGATGCGCATGTTTAAGGCTATATACCATCAGGATCATTTTTATTACATCCATGTTGACAAGGTAATAAATATATCATCAGTTCTAGAGTCCCCATCTCATGATCTGCTTGTCTTGTGCTCCGTCTGTTTTGCAGTCTTAGATATATATATATCATAGCTGCATCACCATATTTCTTGGGTGAGTGTGTGTGTGTGTGTGTGTTCATTCTATACATTGCATGCTCGTCAGTGTCTGGTGTTCCTCTCTGATTCCTTCCTCTTCTTTTTTCTGTATGTTGGTGTTGTTTCCATTTATAGCCATCATACATTGTGTTCTGAAAATGGATATGCAGCTACAAACTTAGTTATGAATGTTGTATAACTCTACCTTTTGTTGAGCAAGACGGAAGAGCTATGCCTACCAGGAATTGTGGGAGTTGTACTCTCAGCACACCCATGGGGGCACCAGGTTGGGGGTGGGAACTGTTTTAGAGTGAGTTGACTATCCATGGAACTGCACCCAAGGGCAGCAGTTGCAGGCATCAATCCCAGCCACATTGACTTATCAAATTATCAAAGTAAGTCCCTTTAATTCAACCAGATTTACTCCAGTCCTTGCTTGCTTTGGAATAGTTCCTGTTGAATGGGCCATCTGGAAATAGGTCTTCAAGATATCTCTTGTACACATTTTCTGGGGACACAGAGGATTAAGCTCTAATTCTCTTCCATGAATCAGCCTTCCCATTCTGGCTGTCTTGCTGTCCCATCTCAAGTTCAGAAAGCTGTGGACCACCGTCGTCTGGAAACAGCCCCTTATGGCTATATGGACATAGATGTCACTGCCTGTCACTGAACATTTTCCACCTTTTCTCTGCCCCATTAAGCGCTCTGATTATTTACATCGGCAAGTGCTCCAATTTGCAAGCCAGTATCCAAATGTGAGGGTCACCTCTTGGCGCATGGCAACCATCTGGGGAGGAGCTAGTCTTCTGTCCACCTACCTGCAGAGCATGCAAGACCTCTTGGAGATGAAGGACTGGCAGTGGGACTTCTTCATTAACCTCAGTGCTGCGGACTACCCTATCAGGTACAGGACCAATGATCTGCTAAGCAAATGCAAAGGATAACGGGCAGGGAAGGGGGCACTGGATCCATCATCAAGCTCAGTGGTCTAACAGGGAGCAGCTAGATCCTTTGGGGAACATCAAAAATAAACAGATCAGCAGTCTGGTGGAACACCAAGAGGTTCCAGGTTCAGTCTCTGGCATCTCTTGCTAAAAGGGTTGAGCTTCTAATCATAAGGAAGAAGCCTGCCTAAAAATTGAGAGGACATCACTGCCAATAAGAGTAAGCAGAATGGGGCCAGGCAATATTTTTCAGCTTGTGTCCTGCACTTATTGTTTCTACTGTGTTCATAAGGAACATGGACAGTGCATTTGTAAGAACATTGAGGTGGATGGGGCCAAGATCTTTAGACCCTTCTTTCACTGGAGAGAAGGTCTGGCCTGACTTTGCTGCTAGAAGTCAATTAAGGCCTGGCTTTTCTGGAGTACCTTGGAAAGAGAGCCAGTTTGGTCTAGTGGTTGAGGCAATAGGCTAGAAACCAGGAGACTGAGAGTTCTAGTCCCACCTTGGGCATGAAAGCTGGCTGGGTGACCTTGGGCCAGTCCCTCCCTCTCAGCCCAAGAGCCAATCAGGCGTGGTATGAGAGTTCTAGTCCCGCCTGAGGCATGAAAGCCAGCTGGGTGACCTTGGGCCAGTCTCTCTCTCTCAGCCCAAGAGCCAATCAGGCATGGTATGAGAGTTCTAGTCCAGCCTTAGGCGTGAAAGCCGGCTGGGTGACCTTGGGCCAGTCCCTCCCTCTCAGCCCAAGAGCCAATCAGGCGTGGTATGAGAGTTCTAGTTCCGCCTGAGGCATGAAAGCCAGCTGGGTGACCTTGGGCCAGTCCCTCCCTCTCAGCCCAACTCACCTCACAGGGTTGTTGTTGTGGGCAAAATAGGAGGAGGAGGGAGCATTAGGTATGTTTGCCGCCTTGAGTTACTTATAAAAATAATAAAGGCAGGATATTAAATAAATAAATAAACAGGTGAACATTGCATGGTCTGGGCAGAAGTAGCATCAGTTGATGGTGAATTATTGAATGATACAATGTATGAGGAGTTATCGTTTCATCATTGGCTGAGAATGTGAATTTAAATGCAATTTAACCTAATTACTTGAATGAAGAACGTAGGCCACTCAGGATTGTTTTCAATTAGAATGGCATAGATGCTTTAGTCAATAATTACATTAAAAATTAGGGAGGCTCTCAGGTTTATGGAATGTACGAGGTATCTTCAACTTGGCAAGGACGTAAGTCACCAATTTTGCTTCTTAAATTTTGTGGTGGGGTGGGCCAGCTCTGGAGTTGCATGCCCTCAGGTCGTCCCCACCACTTGGGCTAGGTGAACAGATCATCCAATCTGACAGCGCATAGAGAACACTGTTTAACAATCAGAGTATATTAACTATCAGAGACATAAAGCAGTTCATAAACCACTGAGGGACTGTTCAGGAAGCCCTTTAATTTCCTCCATTTGGGCTTAGTAGAATCTGATTGCCAGCCAGCTGATGGTATATCTTTAAGGAAAGGTCATACCCCCTAATAAGCAAGTCATGGGTGCTGCTTAGGACCATCACAAGATGCATCTACGTATTAGTTGTGCTCCAGAGTACAGCTTGTTTTCTGTTTGGCACAGTAAATCTGCTGGCAAGGAAAACCGTTCCTGTTGTTTGTTCTAGATGAGTTTACAGAGCGCCAACGGTGTCCTTAAGGTCTGGGTCAGAGGGGTTACTTTCTTCCTCTCTGTTCCTCCTTGCCCTCACAACAGGGAGGAGGGGAGAAGAGAAGAACAGGGAAAGGTGTTGAGCCTGATGGCTCCAAGCAGCACTTTTTTTAAGTAGGAAAAAGGGGATATCCACAAGTCAGTGGGATACCACCTGGAGGAAGTCTCTGGCTGAACCAGCATCTCCACCTGAAGAGGATACAGGCAGCCTTGGAAAGATGCTTCCCATTAGGACGTGGGGCAGTTCTCTGACTTCCATAATAGGCAATCTCCAGTCCTTTGGATATTGCTGAATTGCAACTCCACATACCTGTAGAAAGCATGGCTAATGGGGAGGACTGCTGGGAAATACAATTCAAGAATATCTGGAGGTCCACTGGTTCAAGATCTGAGGGTCATCACTCACCAATAGCCCTTCTAACCTTCAGTGGACCCAGACACATACCTTCCCTGTCATCCCTATATTGAGAAAGTCTTCTTCTTGAACCCCCAAGGAGAGCTGCTGTACTTCATGCAGGAAGTCTATGTCTGAATTATACCCACCTCTAAATGCAATCATCTTGAGTTCAACTGAGGATGTTGACTGTTGCAATTCAGCCACACTGGTATGTTAGGGACTACATGGTGAGGGATTCACAAACTTTTGGTATAAATTGGGCAACATTTGGATGGCCAGATGGGTTTCATTCAAGAGTTTGGGAGTGGCAAGAGCTCCAGTGCATGGGGCAATGACACAAAGGGTGCAATGCTAGGGGAAATCCATGGCTGGGATCAAGATGTTTCTCCAAAGGTTTTGAGGGAGTTTGGGGCACTGGCTTGAGTTACGTTGTAGCTATCACATGTTCATCAGCCTCAAAAAGTTGGAGCAGTCGCGTGCCACTGACTTGCTCCAGTGGAAATCGGGGGGCATTCCAGGAGTTGCAAAAACTGGAATTTAAAGTGCCACAAGCCACCCTGGAGTTTCAGGATGCCCAACTGTTGATACTCCCAGCAACGGTTCCCTAGCAGCCGCTCTGGTCTCCTAGCAACATGTTTGCTGAGACATACAGACTCTTATCCTGGATCGTCTATGGTTCTGTCATTAGTGATTGAATGGATTGCGCAGATGACTCGGCTGATGCCATCAATATTGATGTTCAGCCATTTTTATCTTTTTAATTCTAAATAATTGTATCTCTTTGGTGTACAGGAAAAGACAAGGAAAACAAAAGGCAAGAAAAACAAAGCAATCAAACCCAAAATAGGGGGAAAACAAGAAGTATAATAAAGCCTATTTGTTTATTTATTTCATTTATTTGCCACAAAAAAACATACGGCTTGTGGCAATTTATCTTCATTAAAAGCCCATTGAAAACAGCACACCATTAAAACCAGCATCATCCAAAAGCATGAATCTGGGTTCTTCTGTAGGACCCTTGGAAGTAAGTTGGGTTGGCCCTATCAGCTTTGGTTTAGCAAGAAGTGTTAAACCAAAGCTGATAGGGCCAACCCAACTTTGAGCCACTTCTACTTCCAAGGGTCCTACAGAAGAACCCAGTTTCAGGAGCTTTCTGCAAAGATGCCAGAATTGGCACCAACTTAACTTGTGATGGGAGATTATTCTACTAGATGGGAGACATCCCAGAAAAACACTGCCCTCAGTTTTCTTGTATACAGCTCAATTTGTAAACATGGCATTAAATCTTGATCATATGGAATAAAATTGGTCAGTCTTTCCATTCCAGTCGATGCCCAGAGAGTGACACACAGTGTCCCCATCTCCCCAGAAGGCAAGATACTAAATTTGGGGCAGGGGGCAGAGAATAAGCTGTCTTTCCTCCATTTCCTGGTTCTCATCCCCTAGGGTGTACCATCTGGGCAACTGTCTTACTTGGCCAAGTAGAAGAATCCTTGGGAATCTGAACAGATTTATATTTAGGTCCAAACCAAAATTCACGTCCTCCTCCAGTTGGAGAGCCCATTGGAAGACCAGTAAAGGGGGAACAATTTATCTTTTGGGGAGGAGGTGCAGCACTCTTCCATATTCCCTGTGACTGAAGACTTCCATTTTGGCTTTGTGAAGGAATCCTGCAATCTTAATATCAATCCCTGTACCATTATTGGAAAAGTAAAATGGCCGTCAAAGAGGAGATACAGGAAGAAAAGGAAATGTTGGTCTCCCATCCAGCAGCATCTGCCAGGAGGGAGGGTTATCCAAAAAGTCAAGATGGCAGTTGTGCCAGCACAGTTGAAACTCTTTCCCTTTGGATGCATATCTACATTGCCTGCATATATGAAGGGGCAGAGCTTTGTTCATTCTGCCATGACCTCCATCTTGACTTTTTGGGGGCCCCCTCCAGGATGCTGCTGCTTCCCTCAGTAATATCCCTACTCCAAAGATCAGTGGCAAAAACTGTTTTGTCTCTTCTTTCACAACGAACCCCTCCCCCAAATCCAAATGTTCTCAAAATATTCTTAGACCCACGTTTTGCGATGGCACCGAATCCTCATGCTGATGTTAAGAACGAGAAATTAAGTTCAGTGATAGCTCCTCATCTCTTGAAACTACCATGGAGAGATTGCCCAACCACTCCGTTTTGGTTGATCAGTGGAAAGTGACAGGTGCAGCTATAATTTACAGCAAAGGACTGCCATTTCTTGCAAAACATTTTTTTAAAATGAGGAGAGGTAGAAGACAGGCATTATTTTACAAAATGCTCTGAGATAAGTGGGCAGTCTGGGGGGAAAAAGTGATGTCAGCCTAACCTGTTGCAGATAAGAAGATGGAGCGGAGATAGTAGGGAATGGATCAAGTTGATCAGAGTTGCATATCCCAGACGTCGTCGTCTCCTATCAGTGGCAAACTGCATTATTTTCTCAATTAGAAAGCAAGAATACAATTGCTATAGAAAGGAGAGATGATAATGATGATAATTTTATTTATTTATTTGTGTCAGAAGAATCACAATTAAAATAAGGCATACTGTAAACATAGAATTTAAAATATAAAAGTTAAAATATATAAAAGTTAAACAGATTTTGCCCAGAAACTGGCAACATTAATTGTGTTCTGTTGTGCTGTCATGAGGTCCTCAAATGTGCATTGATCAGGGCACAAAGGACAAGTGTACATATGTATTGTTGTCTGCATGTCTCCACAGTCACAAAGGGCAGAGGCCACTGGATAGCCCCATTTGTTCAGAGTATCTCTGGATCTTGTTATGCCCATGTGCAGTCTGTTCAACAATTTCCATACTTCCCAACTTTCACCAGACCCAGGCTGGGCATGGGTCAGCTCCTCTGCTGGTCCCATCCAGTGTTGGTTCTTTGTAGCTTTCCATAGGTCCACTCTACTTTTAAATTCATCAAAATCTTCCATTGACCTAAGGAGACTTTTCCTGGATTTTAATCTCTGAGGATCTGGTTGTAGGCCATACAGAGGGTGTTGAATCCTTGAAGAACGTGCTGTTAACACATTCGGGTGTCCCCTGGGCCACAGCTTATAGCTGGCCAATCCTTTCATTCCAGAAGCATCCGAAATGTAGTGAGGTGCTTAATCTCACCTCTGTGTGACATGATGGTGATGATGATGGTGGTGGTGATTAAACTTGTATGCTGCCTGACTTTCAATGACTCTGAGCAGAGATGAAGCCAGCTTTCATGACTCAAGCAAGGGAAGCCATCAAAACCATCAGCTTTTGATGATTTAACACCTGCTAAGGGACAATTGATGATTGTTCTTGATCTGTGCCTCCAGATGTTATGGTGGGCATTTTTGGTTAGTAGACCTTCATTGTTGGACAGAGTATTTGTTTTATAAATCCCCCATCTCTTATGGGGAGCATATATTAATATATTGGTGATGATATATCGGTAGAAGCAACATGATTCTCATGGGAGGAGAGCCATGGTAATCCACAGTAGGCCAGAATCAGAAAGAATCCAGTTGCATCTTTTCAGATTAACACATTTTATTATAAGGCATGAGCTTTTGTGAGCTCCATCTCACCTCATCAGATGCATGGAACACCTTAAAAGGTGCTCTTTGACTCTTTCTGACATCTCCTCAGAAATCTCCACTAGATTTCTTGTTTCATCCAATGTCTATTAAAATATCTTTTTAATTAAAAATAAAGCAGGAAGCTGACATGCTATGAAATCAGTGCTCCAGCATTTTCTTTCCAAGAATGCTCTAGGTCCCAAATCCATTCCTGAAGCTCTCTAACGGGGAAAAAATTGATGGTAGAGAGCGCCACCATTCCAGGGAACTTTGTTTGGAAGTCTGCCCATTTCTCCAAGTAAAGACAAAGAAAAGCTGGGGTGGTAGGAATCATCTTGTGGGTGGAGACAAGGTGGTAAACACATTTATCTACTGGCTTTTTAATAGAAGAGGGTTTCAAGACTGGCTGTGTACAGCACAGTAACCATGTTGTGATTGGGCCATCCTCTCCACACCAATTGTTTTGGTGGCACCTTCATTGTCCACATTCCAAATGTATCTTCCAGTCCCCAAATGCTGGCTGCTGTTGGTGTACACAGTCTCATTCGTTTAATCTCACACAATTCTGTGAAAGAAGGTTGTCCGACAAACGGGGGGCATATTGAGCTGAAGCAAATCACAGAATTGTAGAGTTGGAGGGGCCCACAAGGTTCCTGCTGGAGTGGGGTCTACTCACAAATGTCCTTCTTTGTATCAGGAAATGCTGTGGTGTCTATTGTCCACACCCAAATCTTCATAGTATCTCAGCAAGTCTTACTGTGGAAACATGCATTTGTTGATATAACAGATAGCATTGGCCAAAGAAATGCCGGTTGGTTGCTGTTAAAACTCAGATAAGTTTTGTATAAGCACTGGAACCTCCGCTGTTTTTCCAAAATACACGCCATATGTTTTTCTTCCTGTCATGACAAGCCACATCACCATCCCAGCCGTGCCCTCCTAACATTTATTTTTTTCCCCTTTTTGCCTCCTGTAGTAGTGTGGTAAGTTTTGCAATCAGCTTTCGGAGTCTTGAGGAGATCTACATCACCCCATTCAGAAGCCACAGCGATTGTACGTGTTGTGACATATTTTTTGCCCTGTGAATCTCTGCTTCTCGCCTATTGTTCCCCCCAGAATGACATGGACCAGGAGCTGAGCTCAAATTGAACGAAAATTTATCTTTATATCTGGAGAGCATCAGGGGAAAGCAACTCTAAAGCAGCTAAGCAAACAAGAATGGCTTCCTGATTTTTTAAGTATTATTATTAGGAATATTATGATTATAAAAGGGGATGTGTGGGTGCACAAAGGTCAAGACATTTCAGGGTTGTAAGTGGAATGAGATTCTGCTTTCTAAACCAACACTTAAAAGAAATTCCCATTTTGGCTAAAACCAATTTTTCTAATTAGGGGAAGAAATCTTCAAAATAGGATTTGCATTCTGCTGTGTAGCGTATTGTGCATCCTTTTAAAAAAAGAAAAGTGTCTGATTATCAAGCATCGCTAGCAGCTTTTTGGCTCCCGTCCAGACTGAAGATAGTTTTAATCACATTTTGTTCCCTCTGCTTTCCTAGAAACCTCTCAGCTCCGCTGTGGATTTTACGCTTGGAATTTCTCTTGTTTTAGTTCTTTCCACGTTGTTTGATGTCATTCTCAAATGTTTCCATTTTTTTAGCCACTTCCATTGGCTCAATCTGAGAAATGAAAAGTTTAGAAAAATACAGCCCAGATTTCATCTGATTTGTTCCTCCGGGATGTCTTGTTTAGCAAGCTTTTGGTAGGAACATGCAAACTTCTCAAAGGGGTTCAGAATTTAGGAATGGCTTAACGTCTCTTTCCCACTTATTTTCTGCATTCTGCTCTGCTGATGAAGTCCAGAATTCTTGGATTCATTTCACAGAATAGGGTGTCTAAATATGACTATAATAAAAGACTGACTGACTATAGTAGGTCAGATTCATTCTGGAGAAAGGGAGTGCATCATTGGGTTTCATTTCCTTCCATTGATAGATGAAAGGGGCTTTGAAGACCATCTAACCCATCCTTCTGCACAGGGTAGGAAATGGAGGAACAGTGGGTGGGGCTGATCAGAAATTAGTGGGAATATCCCATTTTCCACTGTTGTGTTTTGTTTCCTTGTGATACCTCTTTCTCTCCCAACCTTTGTGCAGCTGGGAAGGAACAGATCCTTGTTACCAGAGGTCTGAATTTTAATGACTCAAAAGGTCTGTTTTAGTTTCCATCTTATAACACGCGGGTTGTAAGTTGTAAAGAATCAGAGTCTAAGGATCAAAACCCCAGGCATACCAACAAAGAAACAGGGATCCTTTGCATCAAGTTTGGGCGTGGTGCCAGTTTTGGTTGTTCCTGTTTTTGGGTTGTTCTTTGTTTTATTTTTCTTTATTAATTTATTGGTACGTTGTTCTTTTTTATATTGTGATTGTGAGCCAGCCAGGGTTCTGATTTTGAGACGGGCGGGGGCCGTACAAGAATTTTGAATGAATGAATGAATGAATGAAAATAAATAAATGGGGTTGCACAAGACCAACAAATAAAGGACTGGTAAATAGATATTGTTCTGGGAACCTGGAACTGAAGACTTCTAGGCTTGAGTTCTCAGAGCCCTGCCCTTTATATGGGGGCCCTTTAAAATATCCTGCTGATGAGTGGGATCTTACCAATAGGCTTTACTCAAGGTGAGATCTGCTCCATCCCTTTTTAAATGGACACTTCCAAGCTGGTGACCACTGAGCCTTCCCCCTCCAGCGCCAGGCCATCTTGAGAGTGTGCTCGGCGTCCTTGAAATCAAAGGAAGGACTTTTCACATTCGGAAGAAGAGTAGGATTCTTCTGGCTGATTTACCAGGAATGTTTTGCTTCTTAGAGAGCATCAAATCATCCTATGGAAAGGAACCAAGAGGACCCACTGGTAATATCAGTAACAGCTGGGAGATTTGCCTAGTCATTGTGTTTTTGAATTGGGTCATTGAAAGAGAGGAGTAGAGAAACCATCCCAAAGAAACAAGATGCATCCATCCATCTACAGTATCTATCTGCAGTATCTATCTATTTTTCTGTCTGATTTTTCCCCTCTTGTAAACTTGTTAAATATTGCATGGATTCTCCCAGCAAACTAAAGCAGAAAACAATCAAGATCAGCCCTGAAAAAAAGAGTCTCTTAGCATGCCAATGTTTGCCTTGAAATGCACCGTAGGATGTCGAGCATCGAGACCTTTTCATGTGGAAAGATTGCTAAGTAAATTCCCTAAACGTCTCTTCGCCCTCCGTGAGACGATGAGCCAGCCAAGCGGGAAACACGAACATTGCCAGGGCTTGATAATGGAAAGGGCTTTGCAAGCGGGTGTGTACAGGCCTCTGTGTGTGTGTGTGTGTATTGAAGATGCCAAATTGACATGCAAATGCTGACCTCTGGGGACTCTTAAAGTCACAATGCTGCACATCCAAAAAAGGGGCTCGGCTGCGGCATTCAAGCTGCTTGGGTTGATTGATGGACAGATGAGCCAACTGGTCTGGACTTAGCCAATGGTTAACTTGTTTGTTATTCAGCCAGGCAATAATGGACTCTTACTTTGGGGAGTTTGTAAATGCAAGCTACTTAGCAGACTCTGGTTTTGATGGAGTTCCAGAATTGGTTTATGTGTTTTGTTCTTGGGTTTTTCGGGGGGAGGACGTTTGACTGCCTGCATACCTTCAAGCCTGGCTTCTTTTGTTCTTGGCCAGCATTTCTCAGCCTTGGCAACTTTAAGAGGCGTGGACTTCAACTCCCAGAATTCCCCAGCCAGCCTGGGGATTTCTGGGAGTTGAAGTCCACGCCTCTTAAAGTTGCCAAGGCTGAGAAATGCTGTTCTAGACACTGCTGATTTAAAAGGGAAGGGAGCCGTAGCTTTGAAAAAGAGGACCCCGACCCATGATGGAGTTCCCTACTTAATTCCATGCAGCAGCCCCCTCCCAGCCACAGGTGTCCAGCACAAGCCACAGAGATGTCAGGTGAGCCCCAGCGTCATCAGACAGAGGGTACAAATTGTCTAATATGCAAAAGATGCCATTTGCAAAACTGGTGTCATTTGCATGATGCTGTCCTGACACCCTTGCTCCCCCCACACAGTTGTCCCCATGCCTGCATCCGTGGAAATCCAGGGCACCAACGTGGCCTACTGTGACTCATGACAAGGGAAGCATGAACCCTACGTTAGGCCTAGCACCGTTTTCAAAGCAAATAATGGGGAAGTGACAGTCTCCCCCACAGCCTGGGAAAATACCCCCAATTTCAGCCTCTGTCGTATAGGCAGCCTTCTTCTTCCCATTTTGTCCCAGTTGTTAATTCTCTTCCCTGACTCCAAAGCAAATACTAAATGCACTTTCTGGCCGCCAAAAATTGTCTGTCCCTGATTGACCGGGTTGCCTGACTTTTGCTTAGAGCTGGTGATCCTTCGTGCATCACTGCAGACCAGCTCATCTCCATCCTTTTAACTCCAGGCTGAGCTTGCATACAAGGGAGATTGTCCTAACAGCCAGGAAACACGCTGAGACAAGGAACAGGTCTCTAATGTTTATTGCTAGTACTTAACAGGAATCCTAACAAACTGAAGAAGCGTGGGAAAACCCAGACATATAACCCCCAAGGGTTAAGGCGGTCCCGATCTGTGTCTCTTGGAATGGCTGACCAATTCCTCAGTGCTACGCATGCGCTTGACAGCCTGGAGGGGAGCCCCCTGCTGGCCATCCTTACTCATGACAGAGATCTGCAAGAAAATATTTTAGCCTACCCCTATTTGCTAGCGAAGTGCTTCTGTTCAGAGTTCCACTCTCCCATCCCCACGAGGATATTGTAAGCATCCTTCCTCAACCTCATACTCTACCAAGAGTTTTGGATTCCAGCTCCCTTCAGCCCTACCCCGCTTGAGCAGCAACCATGGATAATGGGAGTTGTGATTAAAAATAACTGGTTTGCTATAATTTGATTCCAACTGTTATACAGGTAGTCTTCGCTTAACAACCATTCATTTAGCGATGGTTCAGAGTTATGACAGTGCTAAAAATGACTTGCGACCAGTCCTCACACTTATGACTGTTGCAGCATCCCGCAGTCACATGATCACCATTTTTCACCTTCCCAGCTGGCTTCTGGCAAGCAAAATCAGTGGGGAACCACGTGATTCACTTAATAGCCATACAATTCGCTTAACAACCAGAGCAAAAATGGTCATAAGATCGGGTTGGATTCGCCTAATGACCACATCACTTAGCAACCAAAATTCCAGTCCCAATTGTTGTTAAGTGAGGACTAACTTTATTTATTTATTTATTCATTCATTCATTCATTTTTCAGATTTCTATCACCGCCCATCTCTCCCAAAAAGGGGACTCTGGGTGGTTTACAATCAAATCACAATTAAAACATATAAATTACAATATAAATAGATCTATAAAAATAAAATAGATATAAAATATAAAATCCAAGCAGCACAGATCTTGTTTGTTGGGGAGAGATCTATGATAGCCACCCCCAAGATGAACTGGTGGCCCTCCCACCCCAAGCGAGGTGGCAGAACCAGGTTTTTAGGTTCTTCCGGAAGTCCGGGAGCGAATGGGCCTGTCTCACCTCCGGGGGCAGAATATTCCAGAGGGCAGGTGCCACTGCAGAGAAGGCCCACCTCCTGCACCCCACCAGGTGGAATTCCTTTACCGGCGGGGTTCGTAGCATGTCCTCTCTGCATGACCAGGTGGGGCGGGTCGATGTTAGGGGGATGAGGCGGTCCCTCAGGTAACCCGGTCCCACGCCATGTAGGGCTTTAAAGGTGATAACCAACACCTTGAATTGGACCCGGAAGCAAACTGGTACCCAATGCAGCTTGCGCAGCAGTGGTGTCATGTGCCGATCTTGGAGCACCAATAACTGCTTGCGAGGCCGCATTCTGGACCAGTTAAAGCTTCCGGATACTCTTCAAGGGTAGCCCCATGTAGAGCACATTGCAATAGTCTATGTGGGAGGTGATCAGGGCATGAGTGACTGTTCGGAGGGCGTCTCAATCCAGGAAAGGGTGTAACTGGCGCACAACACGAAGTTGCACAAAGACCCTTCTGGCCATGACTGCCGCCTGCTCTTCAAGCAGGAGTCATGAGTCCAGGAGGACCCCCAAGTTACGCACTGGGTCTGAATGGGGTAGTGCAACCCCATCCAGAACCAAAGATGATAACTTCCCGGACACAGAGGAGCCATCAACCCACAGCCACTCCGTCTTACTAGGGTTCAGTTGAAGCCTGTTGTTCCCCCTCCAGACCCCCACAGCCCCCAGGGACTCAGAGAGGGCAGCTACCACAGCCAGGATGGAGATGTATAGCTGAGTATCATCGGCATACTGATGATACCTCACCCTGTGGTGACAGATGATCTCACCCAGCGGTTTCATGTAGATGTTGAATAAGAGAGGAGAGAACCGAACCCTGCGGCACCCCACAGTGGAGGGGTCAAGGCACAGATCTCTCCTATCACCACCGACTGGGACCGGTGCTGGAGGAAGGAGGTGAGCCAGCATAAGACTACATCACCCACCCCCAACTCCCTGAGCCGACCCAAAAGGATACCATGGTCGACGGTATCGAAAGCTGCTGAGAGGTCAAGAAGAGCCAGGATGGATGCACTCCCTCCATCCCGCTCCCGCCAGAGATCATCCATAAGTGCAACCAATGCAGTCTCCGTCCCATATCCTGGACTGAAAGGGGTCCAGATAATCCGTTTCCTCCAGAATCCTCTGGAGCTGCAATGCAACCACTTTCTCAACCACCTTTCCCAAAAAGGGAAGGTGGGAGACAGGGTGAAAATTGCCCAGTATAGTAGGGTCCAGGGATGGCTTCTTGAGGAGGGGGTGTACCAGCACATCCTTGAAGGCAACCGGAAACTCCCCCTCCCTCAAGGATGTATTAACCATCGCCTGGACCCAACCACAAGTCACCTCCCGGGCTGATTTTACCAGCCAGGAGGGGCAAGGGTATTTGACCACTGAATGAGCTTAGACTTCAGTGGTCTTGCAGGGAGGGGGGAATTTAGAATTTTTTAAAAAGTAACTTAGATCTAGAAGGAATTTTTAAAAAGCAGGTTACTTTTCCACCCAAAATGTTCTGTTATCTCCTTCTTGGCAACTAATCCCTCTGCACATATACAGTATATATGAGTTCACTTTTAGCAGGAAGGATATTATTCCTTTCCGTTGTTGTTTTCTCTTTACAGTGTTGATGAAGACAGGAAGAATGCAAAGTTGATTTTAAATTCTAAGAAGGTAGCACAAACAGTGGGTGGAAGCGAGACGAGAGGGGGAGAGAGGGGGAGGCTTCTGACATCTTAAAGGGTAACAGATTTATTGTGGCATAAAGTTTCATGGATGTGACAGTAAATCGGCTACTCGTAATGGGCTGCAAGAATTTCCTTTGTGTGTGGAGTTTAAAGCATTCTTAAGTCGGCTTTTTCCTCCCCCAATTGTGTCTTCCAAGTGCTCTGAAGAGACATGATAAGTTTCACACATAGGTTTCTTTCACACTCAATATGTGTTTCGCACTTGTGTCTCAGCTTTGCAAAAGGCAACAGGTTGATCAGACGGAGGCCATTTCATTTCTGAAATGATAAAGCACTCCCACTGTATTTCAGATACAAAATTAATGTTGATATTAAAGTGAAACACTAGAAAGGTGAAATGTAAATCTGTTTAACTAAATCCTGAATGAGTTTCCCCAATTCATTCGTGGGGATCTGTCACTGACATAAAGATTCCCGGTCAAGGGGGAAGATGTGATTTTTAAGATCTGATTGAATATTAAAACCAACATGGTTTTAGTATTTCCATGGAAGTATGAGGATCCCCTAGGGCAATCTTTATTTGAAGCTGGTGATTAGGCAAATGGATGTATGTGATCCCAAACTATCATTTCTTCTGTCAGTATTACTGATGATTAGGGCTAATGTTCGTCTTTTTTCATATTCTTTCCCCAAATGTTTCACAGGACAAATGACCAGCTTGTCGCATTCCTGTCAAGATACCGCAACATGAACTTCTTGAAGTCACATGGAAGAGACAACGCAAGGTAACGGCGCCTCTCTTCCATATCTTGATGAGATAATGAAAAAAATGTGTTGTTATTTGGGGGTGTTCTGGGAACTGCAAAAAAGAAGCTGGGTTGGATTAACCAATCCCATAAGAAGGAAATGGAAAATGTTTTTATTTGGGATATGACCCATTTGATCATTGGTCCTCAAACTCTATAACTGACCAAATAAATACAAGGGGAAGGTGTACATATCACAATTGCAGATGACGTTCAGCCTGAGAAGCTAACCCTGTTTGTGACCACAGCGATGTAGATGAATTAAATCTGCTTATTAATTTAGCGATAAGGAGCACTGATGAGGCCACTCTTCTGCAGAATAATTGTTTGTGGCTTTAATAGATGGTCTCCCTCCAGAATACATAAACTGTTAATTACATCTCAGGACGTTGCTGGGATAGATGAATGTCCTTACTTTCCATAGCAATTTATGTATTTTTCAGAACCACTTCTCTTTATTTATTTGTTTATTCCATTTCTATAGCCACCCATCTCAGAGTTTAAAGAAAAGACTCTGCAAGTGACTCTTTTCTTTAAACGTTTTATAAAAAGGGGTTTTCGTGTTTGGTTTTTTTAAGATTCGTTGCAAGCACAGCAGAAACAGCACACTTAAAACAAAAAAGGGCCCACCAGCAGTTGTGAAACTCCAGAAATGCACCCCATTTTACAAATCAGGAGGCACATTCTGCTATTTTGGAAAGGGAAATGGCTAAATGAAAGACTAATATGCCTTGGTATAAAAAAACCAACCAACCAACCATCTTCTTTGGCCAAAACTTTAAGTCTGCTCCACTTGGAAAATGAATACGTCCATGTAAGCAGAAATTATTTCCATCTTCTGGTTGTTGAATATACAACCCAGTAGGAGAAATGACAGCTTCTAACAGACCCAAATGTATTGTGGCAACTCATAGAGTCAAAGAGTCAGAAGGGACTTTGAAGGTCATCAGCCTAATCTCTAGTTTGGGTGGGCAATTTTTATCAGCATCATTCTTTGTTCTTGCCCAGTAGGGCAGGTAAACTCCTATCCCCCCCCCCCCCCCCCCCGTGGCCAAACCTTACAAGAGTTTGTGGGTTCTCATGATTTTTTCCATGAGGGGGGTTGGGTTGTTGTTGTTTTTTAAGTCAACCTCTCCCACCCACTGTATCATCTGGCTTTTTAGCAGATCTGAAACAGGACATCTCAGAAGAGGCTTCTGGGTGACAAATACTTTATGGAGACTGAAAAACACAGCATTGCTTCTGACTGCCAGAAAGGGTCATGCTGTGAAACAGCCTCCATCACCATCAGTGGGGTTAATTGCATTTTTTAAAGCCAGATTCAATATTCTCCCATCTGAACTACTCCAAGGCAGGTACAACAAAGTCCCCATAGCTGAGCAAATCTGCCCATGAGGCGAAGAGGAAGCAGAAAGCATTTTACATGTACTGCTACACTATAAATTTTATAGGGATATCAGGTCAATTTACATTTTGCCCCTAATAGAAAAACTCCCTGGGTATCCAGATAATTTTTACGTGAACTATCTACTTCAGGATTTAAAACCTTACATTACGTGTGCAGTTGCCAAATTCTGTGTTGCTGCAATGAAAATAAGACAAATCCAGACAAAGAAATAACTCCCTATTTTAAAACGTACTTTTAAATTTGAAATATTTTAATTGATAAATTGTCAGGGGATATATATTTTTACTTCTATTTTATAATTTCTTACTGTATAATTTCTAATGTTTTAGGCTCACCCCATAAGGTAACAAAGGCATCAATACAGTAATGGCAGAGTGAATGCTGTAGTTTATTACTGTATTTCTTGATTGTACTTTGTTTTTTCTTTTAAATTTTGCTGGTCATTGACCGAAACTAACAAAATACTAAAAAAAAAAAAAAATACCATCAGTGGGGAGATGACCCAACTGATATAGTTTGCAAACCCTGAAGAGAAGTGTATGCTCGGAGCCCCAGATCAGGCACAGATTTCGTAACAGCTTCAGAAAGCATTGATGCTTATAGTTTTTATGTTACTTCCCTTCCATGGGTGACCAGAGGGGCAAGTGACATCACAAGCATCATGGCACCATCATGGCTTCTATTGGACCCCTCTGCTCCACATCTTCCATAATTTTCCTTCTCTCCATCTTCCCTGTGATGATTGAAAAGTCAAAACTATTTTCAGCTCAGATGAGGGCAGAGGTTCATTCCCACAGCTTGGACTCAGCTTCTGTGTTCCTTCAAAGTTAGACCCAAAGCTGGACTCTCTACTTGGACACAAAAATACGTCCCTGTATGAAATGTTCGTACTACGTAAAAAAAAAAAGGTTCTTATTATATGCCCTTTTAACTCTGCTTTTCTGTGCTCCTTGTATCCAAGGAGATGTCTGCAGAGTGCTCAGTACAATTAGGATGTTAACATGAAAATTCAGACATTTCCATTTATGTTGCGAATATTTTGAACTGATTGTTGTACAGAATGGGCTTCTGTAAAAACTGGGGCTGTACAAAGCTTTGCAGGGGAGCCCCACTTGTTATCAAGCACCCCTTGGAAGCTGCCTCATGAAAAAACAGAACACCCTCCCCACTTCTGCAACATGGGTCAGATGAGGGGAGCCAAGAACTGAAGTACCACATTTGGGCAATGCAGCCTCCCACAGAAAATGTAGTTCCACTTTGCCAAGTCGCATGGAGAGTGTGCAGATGTCACCCTGGGTGACTGTGAAATCGTTCGTGTCAAAATTCCCAGCAAGTTCATTTAACCCCACTCCCTTCTAGCACTGAAGATGTTACCTAGCTGGGTAACGAAATGTCTGCAGGAAAATCACCAAGCTCAGAGAACACCAAGCACTCCATATGTAGGAATATAGAAATCTCCCTTATCCCGTATCAGTCTCCTGATTTATCTGAAGTTAATGAAAATGGAACTCACCATAAGTGACATTTGTAGCATGCACGCTTCAGTAACGATTTGGGAGCTGTGCTATGGCCATTTCCCTGTGGGTCCACCCTGACTGGCATTCCCTCTTCCCAGTTTCAACCAGGAGGTTATCCCAACCTTACGTGGAAAGACTGAGGACCAAACCCGCCCTCTTCAGCATGGAAAACAGATGCTGGGCTCGAGTTCCGGTAGTTAATCATCCTGCTAGCCTGAATTGGCCTAGCCACTAAATGCTTGTGTATTACTGTAACAATGAATTACTCACTCAGTGCCCAGTACTACTGCATATTTACCTAAAGCACAGTTTATTATCCCTGTAGCCAAGTACTTTAGCCTTTTGGTGCTACAAGCATTCATGTTCTCTGCAGGGTTTGGTGGCGTTACATGAAGTTGACATCCCTGCCTCCCCCACCCTCTCTCTTATTGGGAATTTCACCCTGCTGCTCATGTCAGTTAACTGAGTACAGTGGTTCCTTGAAATGCATTTAGCTGCAGACATCCGTGCTTATTTCATTTGGGAAGCAGAATGTGACAATTGCAGGAGTGGTGTAGCCCTTGAAATATTAGCACGTTTTAGGGAAAAAGGAGGTGAAGATGAAGACGAATGCAAGGGCCTTTAGAAACGTACCTACTTTACAGAGAGTGTTCCATTACTCTGTGTTCCCTGATATAAAAGCAGCTGGTTTGCTGTACTAAAACAATAACGCCTTTATTGCTTGTGCTTTGCACCATGCCTTCCTTGGCTCTTCTGAATTCTGCTCCATTTAATGAACGCATTTCTGAAGTTGCTGCTAGAAGGAGAAATGGGTCTGCTGAGAAAATGGAGTAAGAAGGATTGGCTGTCCTGTTGGAAAATAAATTAAGTTTGGATTGTTTAAAATCTAAATTTTCCTTCCTGGAACGCTGGGCAAGATCCTTCGCTAAGAACAGAAGCTCATTTCTGGATCTGTCACATCAGCCGTTCTCGACTTGGGTGTCCTCCAGCTGTTTGGAGAATTCTGGAAGCTGAAGTCCCTACATCTGGAGGGCACTCAGATTGGGGAAGATTCACGTAGGTGCCGTTTGAGCAAACATCCTCCAACTTTGAGGTGTATTAGAATTTACTAATCATTTGACTCCTTAGAATGAATTCAGTGTTAGGATCGCAACGTTCTCTCTTCTGCACCAGGGTAATATTAAGTCCCACTGCTTTATTCCACTGTAGCTTCTACCTTAGACCACATCCTTGAATATCTAATTATGACCTGTTTCGGCTAGAGTTGTCTGCCCACTGCAGTTGGCAGCATATTGGTCATGAAAACCAGCATGCCTACTTCTGCTGTTGATAAAAACACTCTTAGATCTGCCCTTTGGGATGAATTGCATTCTCTGCAACCTGGTTCAAATACTGTGCTAAACCATGGTGCATTAAATAAGCCTTCACTGGCTGAGCTAACACAACAACATGCTAAACCACAATTCAAACTTTATAAACCATAGTATGTGTAAACTATAAAGTCATAGTATGGTTTAATGAGATGTAAGGACCCAACCTGGTTAGCTGGTTTGAACCCCCTGCAACTGGCAAGGGAGATGCTCCCATTCTTGGTAGAAGAAACTCTGAAATTCAGATTGCCATTTGCCAGTAATATCCCTACTGGAGTTATGCAGCTCCAGATTTGGCATCCATTTAGGATAAAACAACTTTAGAAGTTCAAGGCCCTGATTTTGACCGAACTCAGAAGTTATAAATATTCTGAATAAACGCATGACACGTCAGTTGTGAAATGGAGTGTGCAACACTCTGAACCTATTTTAAAATTAATTGCTCTGTGAAAAGAAGGGCTGCTGTGTTTACATCTGGAAAATTACAGATGAATCTCTGCTGGAAACGTGTTGGTAGGTGGAAAGTTAAAGCTAAATAAGAGATCTCCTCAAACTGTTCCGGAATTTCATTTATTTATTTTCATAGCCAACATGGTTCTTTGGAGGCTGTATGGAAAGAGGACTGACTGCCTCGCTAAAGAAGTGACTACTGTTTTTTCAAGAAGCCCATCATCCCCATCCTGAAACAGATGTTTCCATTAATTCATGCTAGGCTGGCAGGAGGAAACTGGGTCTGGAAGTCCAACCTTTTGGAAGGGAACCAGATTCTAGAAGGGTTAAACAGTCCATTTTGTAGCATCGGCACAAAACATACGTCAGCAGGAACAGTGACAACCCATTTGTTTAGAAAAGGCTCCCAACAAATCTGTTTGTTGTTAAGGAGAATGAAGCAAGGCATATGAGTCTGTCTTTCGGCCTTTGCAATGTCACTTAGACGTCATTGCAACAAATCATATTGATTAATGTCAGAAGATGAATATTTAATAGCTGGTGGTCAGAGTTGAAACAGTAATTTCTTTGTCCTGTTCCTTTTGCTGGAAGGACTTAGCAGAGATCAAATTTCAGCTTCTCCTTCTCCTCCTGGATTTTTTTTTTAATTCTTTTTCAGATTTTTTCAAATTGTAATCAGCAGTTACTAGTTTTGTAAGTGATTTTTATTCACCTTGATTGGAAACCAAGCAAACCCTCTGAGATGGCTCTACTTTCTTGTAACTGTCTAAAGTGGGCATGAAAATATAGAACCCTTCCCTTCACATCAGTGGGCAGTTTCTCTAAATCATCTGAGCCCCCAATATCATCATGTATTTTTAAAACACTTCTTAACCTAAAACTTAAGTTTTTAACTTAGATTTTTTAAAAACACTTTAAGAATGAGAACATTAGGTGAATCTATGGACCTATAATGCATTCAAAGTAAAGTACACCCACATTGGTTACCTTTCTTCCTCTCCTCCCACCCCCCAAAATAAAAATCAATGATATAAATCTCCATGGCCATAAATATTTGATTCTGCATAGAATTGACTCAATATTGTTCTTGGAGATCCTAGAACCTCTGCATTAAAATTGCAAAGCTTTTCCATTATCCTTTGTAATTGAATGTGAAATTAGAATCTTGTTGATGGATGTTTTAAAAACAAATAACTCTTTTTTTTAACTCACTTTTGTCTCCTCAATATCCTTAATGTGCCAACAGGTTTTGAGTGTCTAGATTGGGTTGGGTTTAATTAGATCCATGACGTGGTTCTGTTTCTTACTTGCCTTCCTTGGTTTTAAAAGGAAGTCTGTTTAAAAATCAGGCTGTTAATTGTCCGGACGGCAAAATTTCAGACGTTTGTTCTTCTCTCCCTCTCTTTCATAGCCCAGCCATTCTTTCTCTCATGTTCTTCTTTTTTGTTTCTGGTAAACCATTTTTCCTATGTTGTGCCTATTTTTTTGCCACTGGAAACATGTCATAAAATGTATTGACAGTGCAGGTTGGAAGACTTTCCGTTCGTTTTTTTAATTTCTTTTAATTTATTTTTTTAAACAATTTACGTGGCCGCCCATCTCACAGAAGTGACTCGGGGCAGTGCGCAAGCATTAAAAAAACACGATTCAACAGCAGCCATTAACATCTGAGGTCACAAGCAAAACCCAACATTAGCCAGCACAAAATTAATTCACCATAAATCTCCAGTGGGCCCATAATTCTCTAGACAAGAGCAATATTCTACTGCTCAGGGACTGGTACTATTTGGGGATAAGAAATATTTTTAAAATAAAGAAATGGGAAGGGGTACCATCTTGTTCTTCAGGGAAGCAAAATGTCCTTGGTTGACCCTGGCGTGATGACTTTCTCCCTATTTATCTTGTTTAACAAGTTTCCTTTCCTTCTCTTCCTTTCCTGGTAAGATACACCCCCAAAGGCACTTCCTAACCATTCCTTTTTTCTTCATTGTCCAGGTTTATTAGGAAACAAGGCCTCGACAGGCTGTTTCTGGAATGTGATACGCACATGTGGCGACTTGGGGACCGGAAAATTCCAGAAGGAATCACTGTAGATGGTGGCTCAGACTGGTTTCTGCTGAACAGGAAGTTTGTGGAATACATCACGTTTTCAACTGATGACCTGGTGACCAAGATGAAAAGGTTCTATTCCTTTACTCTCCTTCCTGCTGAGGTGAGTAAACTTACAGCCTTCTCCACAAGAATACCATCAAATAGCCAAACAAGATTCCATATCCTACAGCACATTTCCCAAGTGTCCAACACCATGGCTTATTCTTCTTTGAAGCTGTCCAATCTTAAAGTTTTGTTGGCATCTTAATGTATTAAAAATACTTTGACCTACTCCTCTGCTCTAAAATACTGAAATGGTACTAAAACAAGAACCAACTGATAACCACATTCTTCTTTGCTGTTTTGGCTTCTCAGCAGTAGAAAAATGGCAATATTTTGGCAAAGTCAAGGAAGTCCTTGATAACATTCCATCTCTGGGGTTTCTGTGAGCTTACCTAACCCAGAGGTCAGACCTTGTGAATTCCTGGTTTTGTGAGCTCCACAATCCTTGTTTGGTCACGTTGCATCCTGTAGTGACCGTACAATCTTCCCTTGGAGTGACCAGGATAATTCCTCATCCTGGGCATTGAATGTTTAAGAGCAGAACACAAGAGTTAGGAAATTATGTATTTCTCTCTCCCCACTTACGGAGAACATATTCTGTTTGAAAATGTTGTCTCTCCAAACAATTGTCCGGTCTGTGGTTGAAGATTATAATCGTTCTTATTGTTATGAACAATTCTAACTCTGCACGTGTGGTGTGGAAGTGGGAGCTCCCCAGCCGCTGCTGAACTAGAACAGCTGTCATCCCCATCCAGCTTGGCAAAGGATATTGGAATTTGCAGTTGAGCAACATCTGGAAAGCCACAGGACCTGCACCCTGATAGTGCAAATTAGCACACGTAAATGTTTTGACGAGCCATTCACCCTTTTGTCTTTGGAAATTGGATGCTGATGGTGATCCTCCTCCTCCTCCTCCTCTTCTTCTGCTTCTTCTTCTTCTTCTCCCCTCCTCCTCCTCCTCCTCCTCCTCCTCTTCTTCTGCTTCTTCTTCTTCTTCTCCCCTCCTCCTCCTCCTCCTCCTCAATGTATAAATGCCACTGTAGCCTACGGGGCCACACCAATGCCTGGGATTTCTAAACACTGAAATCTAATTTAAAAAAGGAAAAGAAAAAACCCAGCTTCCCTTCCAGATCAGAGTTCCTGTCTGCCTTCAAACAGCAAATAATGGCGTAAGCGTTGTGGAAATAATTGCAGGAGACGGCTTGCCCTTGGGAGGGGGCGGGGGGTGAGTGGCATAATTCAGCATGAGATCATTATAACCATATTAGAGCTTCCAAGGAAAACAACGATGGTGCTGGTCGAGGTTTTGGTTTTGTTTTGTTTTGGAGTTTGGGGTGTTTTTATTGGGGGTTTGTTTTTTTATAATATTTCTTGAAAATTATTTTGTTAGTGGACTGGTACGGCCTGCAGCACGGCTTTGGGAGATTTATCAGCAGAAACAAACCTTGGCTGTAGCTGAGCGGAGAGAAAGGGGCAAACCATTCAAAGCTGGAATAAAATGCGCATCCTCTGTTTCCTGTTCCTATTTAGTATTAATATCACAGAGCATTTTTCAAAATGCAGAGCTGAGAACTGCCGTAGATCTCCTGAGCCAGCATGGAATTGTTTTTATTTAGTATATTGGTTCAACACTTTTGTTCAATACCCTTTTTTTTTAAAAAAAAAAGAAATTTTATTATATTTTCAGAATAAAGATAAATATGAAAAGATTGAAAGAAAACTAAAAAATGAGAGAAGCTAAAAAGGGCAGAAACCAATAGAAAAAGATACAAAAAGAATGACTTCCAACTCTTGCCTGCAAAGATATACATGGGAAATAATCTTACTCCAATTGTTACTATAATAAACTATAATAAACCATTTCAACTTAATAATCAAAATTCAAAACTATAACTTCATCTTTTTTTCAACGGCAGACAAAAAAAACCCAAAGCAATTCTCTACCAGAATTATATCACACATATCTATAGTCGGTTTCACCTTCTCTGCCAAATCTATTAAATTTATTTTATTGTTCCCCTAATACTACCTTCCACCACTGTACATAAATATCTTACTCTTAATATATAAAAAAATACAAATCAAACTGTTATTTCAAACTAAATGTTCAAGAAACCTACAGTTTTGTTCAATACTGTTGTTTTAACATTTTAGTCTCTAGTTTTCCCCCAAGGGGGGGAAAAATCCAAAAGAATCAGTTCTTTTTCAAATGCACTGTATCGATAAAAGCCTTAAACTGGGAGTCCTCAAACTTTTAAGTCAGGGACCCCCAGGCAGGGGCCAGGGGGCACTAAGACCTTGGAGAGGGGTCAGATGTTTTTAAGACCCAATCAAGTTTGTAAAACTCACCCTAGGCTTTGCAGTTCACTTTCCCTGCACCACCAGTTGCAGGATTACAACATTTGGGACCTCCTGGGACACAGAGATTAAAATGTAAGGGTTAAAAGTAAGAGGGATACTTATTTCTTGCCCACCCCAATCCCTAATGAAATTGGTAGTTTATTCATCCAACAACTAAGTGATTTTACCGGCCACAGAAGATCAAAACATACTAAGGGTTAGAGAAAGAGAGAGGGAGCGAAAACATGGCTGGCTGGGGAATTCTGGGAGTTGAAGTCCACACATCTTGAAAGTTCGCAAGGTTGGGAAACACTGCTCTAGAGACTTGTCAGCGAGATATCCGTGTATCTCCACCACTCTCTGAAGATGGTAAAAGGTGAGACTGTAACTAAGGGATAGCATAGGAATGGATGCCCAAGATATCCACATAGGTCTGAAAGTCTGTGAAGAGCTGGTATCAACAATACTTAGATAGACCGTTGAGTAATTTCATTGACATACTCAACTGTATCAATGGCAACCGGATTTTTAGCATTCCTTCATTCTGTCAAGATGTACAGAACAATACTCAATTTCCCAATTTTCCTCCTCAAATCAGCCATGGGAGTAAGTTAGGAGTAAGTTAGAAAGAGAGAAGTAAGCAACCAGTGTAAAGTCACCCAGTAAAGTTTCGTCAGAATTTGAACTGATGACATAAGAACATGTGATAATACGCTGTAATTATTATTTATGGATACTAGAACAGACCTATTGCCCATCCACTGTTTTCTACTTTGAGAAGTAGGGATTCTGCAGAGCTTCCTAGAAGTTTCTAAAATCTTTGTTGAGGTCCTGGAGATGCTTGGGACTAGAGCTCACTGTATTAATTATATGTATTTATTTAATATAGTTTCCTTTAGCAAATGTAGGCACCTCAAAGTAGACCATACTTTCCATCCAAGCTACGGAACCCAGTCTAAGGCTAACACTGAGGCTGATGTAGTAGACTCAGCCATTCAGGCCAACAGGTTCTGTTTGTTCCTATCTCAAGAAACCTTGATTTTCCACGCCAGCTCACTCTATCAAAACTCTTGATTTTTTTTCCCCACAGTCTTTCTTCCACACCGTCTTGGAAAACAGTCCTCATTGTGACTCCATGGTGGACAATAACCTGCGTATCACAAACTGGAACCGAAAGCTGGGGTGCAAATGTCAGTACAAGAATATTGTGGATTGGTGTGGTTGTTCTCCCAATGACTTCAAGCCATCTGATTTTCACCGGTTCCAGGTGAGTTGTAGCCTGAATGGGTCCAGCTTCATAGACTTGCAAGACCAGTTCCTTTGGTTTAGGTTTAGGTTTAGGTTTAGGTTTAGGTTTAGGTTTAGGTTTAGGTTTAGATTTAGATTTAGATTTAGATTTAGATTTAGATTTAGATTTAGATTTAGATTTAGATTTAGATTTAGATATATTGGAGGAGGTTTTCAACAAAATAAAAAACAGTACAAAATTTAAGTTGAAAGTAAGAAGAATAAAGAAAAGTAGTAAGTCAGTGAAAAAGAAATAAAAAGAGAGAAGTGGAAAAAAAGAAGAGAAGAGAAAAGGTTGCAAAGAAGTGGCTCCTGATCTTCTTAACAGCAGTTATAAACACGTTTATATTTTACCCTCTCTCTCTAAGATTACATCATAATTTCCTTCTTCCCATAATTACCCTTTCTAATCATCAAATCCAAAAATCACAAGTTCATTTTTTCCTTTTTTTCAGAAAAGGTCCACAAGGATTTTCCAGTCACTAATAAATGTAGTCCTTGATCTTTCTCTAAGCAAACAAATTAATTTTGCCATCTCCGCTAGTTCCATTGTATTTACCAACCATTCCTCCATTGTGGGCATTTCAAAGGCTTTCCATTAAGTTCAAGGCCAGATCTTGAAAGAAAGTTGCTATGAATTGAGCTCAACAGATCTAGTAAAGGATTCGTAGGAATATTCCATTTTTCTCCCAGAATGCATCAGTCTGGCAGTTCTGGGGACAATAGGCCATTGTCCTGAAGTGATTCTTTTGGAACAAGGGAAGTGATTTACCAGGTTTCATTTGGGGTCTGGTCCTGAAAACAATGAGTTGAATAACCTGTTTTCTGTGTTCAAACAATACATTAAGAACATAAGTAATGCCCTGCTGGATCAGACATTGGGCCCATCTAGTCCAGCAGTCTGTTTTCACAGTGGCCCACCAACTTCACAAGGAAGCCCACTCCCAGCAGATGGCCTTCAGAGGCAGTCCCACCGTCCTCAAGGCTAAGTGCTGTTGATCCCCATGACTTTCATGAATTGGTCCAACCCTTTTTTGAAGACAGCCAAGTCAGTAGCCAGCCAAGTTAGAAGCCAGCATCACACCTCAGAGTAGCAAATTCCAAATTGATAAAATAATTTGGCTGGGTTTAGACAAGATGCTAAACTGCAAAGCCCCCTCCCACCCAAGATGAACATTAATCAAGCTAGCAAGTTGTACAAATGCAGCCACTCAAATTTTCACTGATCTGCCAAACACGTTGTGTGAACACAGCCAAAAAAGGTTCCATCAGGTCCTTGCCTGCCCAAATGAATTTTTCAAGGCCGTGAAAAGGTTTCTTCAATGTCTTTCTGTTTCTGGTAGTTTCATGGTCATATTTCAACCGTATTGTATGATAGACTGAGTCAGGGAGACCAAAATTCAAGTCCACCCTCAGCTGTAGAAACTCACAGACTAGCTTAGGGCATTGCAATCACTCTTGCTTACCCCAAACACCCTCACAGGGTTATTATGTTGGAAGGACCTTATATACATTACCATGAGTTCTCAAGAGAGAAAACAACAAATATAAATAACTAAAACTTATCTTATTTGTTGAAGGACAGTCTAACAATCCTTAAAACTAAAATATAGGAGAAAGTTGTTGTTGTTTATTCGTTTAGTAGCTTCTGACTCTTCGTGACTTCATGGACCAGCCCATGCCAGAGCTTCCTGTCAGTCGTCAACACCCCCAGTTCCCCCAGGGACGGGTCCATCACTTCTAGAATATCAATAGGAGAAAGACATTCTGGAATTAAAATAATATAATGCAAATCAATTTTCAAACAGTCCAGAAAACAGTATCTGATTAAACTACAGTCGTTTTTTCAAGATCTACTTGAAATCCAGTGTGGGGGAGGGTCAATAAACTTCTTTGGGAAGAGAGGAAACTTTCCATATAAGAGCCCATCACTGAAGCATTTTCAGAGCTTCCTTGATGTGCTAGCATGGAGGAAACTGCTCAGGACTAAGCAACTTGATGTCCTCCAGGTGTTTGGGATTTTAATCCCCAACAGCCCTCAGCAAGCATGGCCAACAGTAAAGGATTTCTTTTCTGAAAGTAAAGCCTTGTATTCAAGAACTCAGGTCTAATTTTTCCTTCTGAAACTTGTCCTTCGCCACAGCAAACAGCAAGACCAACCTTCTTTGCACGCAAGTTTGAGGCGGTTGTGAACCAGGAAGTCATTGCTCAGTTGGATTATTACCTCTATGGTAACTATCCATCTGGTACCCCGGGCCTTCGATCATACTGGGAGAATGTGTACGATGAACCAGACGGGATCCACAGCATTAGTGATGTGGCACTAACCCTCTACCACTCATTTTCCCGTTTGGGCTTGAAGAGAGCAGAAACGTCCTTCCATACGGACAGTGACAACAGTTGCCGGTAAGATCAAACGGATCTTCCTTTTCACCATGCAGTTCCAAACCACCACACCAACTAAGGGTTGTTCTCTGTGTGCCTCTGTTTAGACCAGGGTTTCTCAACCAGGGTTCTATGGAACCCTAGGGTTCCACGAGAGGTCACCAGGGGTTCCCTGGGAGATCATGATTTATTTAAAAAGTTATTTGAAATTCAAGCAACTTCACATTAAAGAGGTAAGTTTGATTCTTCATTTTTAGTTGAAGAATATCATTAATGCATATATACAGGCCTACCCATGAAACAAATATAATAATTTTGTAACTTCTGGCCTACCTTTGAGCCTGAATGTGCAGAGGTTCCCCCAGGCCTGAAAAATATTTCAAGGATTCCTCCAGGGCCAAAAGGTTGAGAAAGGCTGGTTTAGACAGTGTTGAGAAGGTGTGATCTCTAGATGTTGCTGAACTACAATTGCTAGCATCCTTCCCACAGGTGTTGCCCATCAGTGCCATCACAAGCATGGCCCCCTCTAAAACTCTTGAAAGCCAGGTTGCTGCATCCTAGGAGGGATGCTCTAGAAGATGGTCCAAGGTGCTGGGGACAGAATTTGAGCTGCCTTCTTTATTTTCTTCTCACAACATTTTATGTCAGTGTAGTGTTTTTTGTTTATTTGGTTTTTTGTTGTTGTTTGTTTGTTTTACATCACCTTCTCCATCCATTGAAGTCTGGGGCCCAATCAGCAGGAGCATGTGAGATACCAATTTCCATAATAACTTCCTGGGAGTATTTTTGTTGTTGTTGTTGTTGTTAGAACTGTGTAGAAAAAGTCACCTGGAGTGTGTGTGTGTTTTTGCCTCCCAAGTCTCAGGCAGTTAGATGAAAGAGCATGGCCTTGGAGATTTCTTTCAAAAGGAGAAGAGAAATTTGCTGAAATTTAATGATAGACTGTGATGTTCTTGGCCTTGTTTGCTCCCAAGATGTCCAGTCTTTCACTGTGCCTTCATCTCTCTAGCAAGCTGCTGTATCCCCTGCTTCTCTGTGCTTTCATTAAACCCAGAGAAAGTCAGCCCACAAACAAAATTCTCAAGCATCCTGCAAGTAAGAAAGAAAAGACAGCACAGAGGAAGAACACTTGGGAACTGCAAAACTGATTTCAACCCAGGGTTGATCGCAATGGGTCCGTTTTCTCGCTTTGCGCTCTACATGGGGCTGCCCTTGAAGAGCATTCGGAAGCTTCAACTGGTGCAGAATGCAGCTGCACGGATAGTAAATAGTGTTGGCTCCTCGGCACATGTAACATCACTGCTACGTGAGCTGCATTGGTTGCCAGTGTGCTTCCGGGTGCAATTCAAGGTGCTGGTTGTCACCTTTAAAGCCCTTCATGGCTTGGGCCGGGTTACCTAAGGGACCGCCTTCTCCCAGTTGTTTCTGCCTGTCCAATTCGATCTAGTAGGTTGGGTATGCTGCAGGTCCCGTCAGCCAGGGAGTGTCGGCTGGCGGGAGCTAGAAGGCATGCCTTCTCCTCCGTAGCTCCTGCCCTCTGGAACATCCTCCCTCCAGAAATTAGGATGTCCCCAACCCTGTTGGCCTTTCGTAAGGCCGTAAAGACCTGGCTTTGTGCCTGGACCTGGGGCCTCGAGCATGTGGATGGTCCCATCTCTTGGCTGTATTAATATCTATGCATTGCTCACTTGGCAGCCATATATATTTATTTTGTATTTATTTTATATTTTAACTGTTTTAATTATAATTGTTTTAATTGTTTTATGGTTGTATTGTTGTATTGTTGTAAGCCGCCCAGAGTCACTTGTTGAGATGGGCGGCTATAGAAATCAATCAATCAAATAAATAAATAAATATCGGTCCAGTTTTCAGGAAGTGAGCCACCCCTTCCTGCAGGCATTCAGGACAGAGCACACTCTAAACCAGGGTTTCTCAACCAGGGTCCCGTGGCACCCTCAGGTTCCGTGAGGGGTCACTGGGGGTTCCCGGGGAGATCACGATTTATTTAAAAAAATATTTCAAATTCGGGCAACTTCACAAGAAAGAGGCAAGTTTCATTCTTTATTTCCAGTTTAAGAACACTGTTCGTGCACATCTACAGGCCTACCCATGAAACAAATAGAATAATTTTGTAACTTCTGGCCTCTATTTGAGCCTGAATGGGCAGGGGTTCCTTCCCCGAGGCCCGAAAAATATTTCAAGGGTTCCTCCAGGGTCAAAAAAGGTTGAGAAAGGCTCGTCTTTTTTTTTTTCTTTTTTTTTGCAGCATGCATCATTGCTTCCCCCTTAACCTGCAGCAATTGGCTTGGGAGCATGACTTCGCATATTTCAAAGCTTTTCGCTTATCTCCTTTGATAATACTTGTTCCTTGCCCCCTCTCACTCTATCCGTTTACACGTCTCTTGTCAATTGGACACCTTGCACGTTATTTTCCTAGGAAGAAGGGGAACAGCGCTGCAAAAATCAGCAGACTGGGCAGTCTGCGCCCTGCCTCATTCCTTAGGTCTGGGGCCCAGGGGAGGAGGGAGATGCTGAAAGCCCTACAGTTGAATGTTGCATTTCGGAGTCAGTGTTCTCTGCCTCCTACAAGTAGGAGTGACTTCAGGTCAGCCTACGAGGCTGACAAAGGACTGCAGTTAGAGAGGACTAGCTTGCGATCAAAAGGCCGAGGCGCCTCCTGCAGGTTGTTCTTGCCTGCACTTGAGGGCTGCTTTCCCAATTTGTGAGATGTTGATTTGGTCGGTGCAAAGGTTCGTTTTTATTTGTTTGTTTGTTGGTTGGTTTGTTTTTTATTTATCTGATTTGTCACTGCCCATCTCCTCCCGTCGGGGGATGCTGGGCGGTTTACAACAATCGATTAAAAACAATAACCATAAAACACACAGAATAAAATACAGTAATAAATAATATCAATAAAGGTAAACATAAAGAATCCAGGTGGTGAAGAATCTAAAAGAGTCCAAGTGTGGGAGGAGTGGTCTTTAGCAGCCATCCCCATGTAGATCTATTCCCCTCTCCACCCCAAGCGAGGCGGCAGAACCAGGTCTTCAGACTCCGCCGAAAGGCCAGGAGCGATGGGGCCAATCTCACCTCCGGGGGCAGCATGTTCCACAGGGCAGGCGCCACTGTGGAGAAGACCTGCTTCCTGGACCCTGCCAGATGAAATTCTCTTACAGACGGGGTCCGCAGCATGCCCTCTCTGCACGATCGGGTGGGACGGGTTGATGTAATGGGGGAGAGGCGGTCCCTCAGGTAACCTGGCCCCATGCCAGGTTTGATACCAAGATGCTGTTCAAAGGTGACGGGAACAAATCCTCCACATGATATTGAACTGGATGCTGAAGAATTAATGGGTCCTGCACAAATGTATCCTTTGTCCAAATCCCACTGATAGAATTCCACATCCCATTGATGGAATTTCCTTCCCAGAGAGGCTCAACTGGCACCCACATTAGCATCATTTCAATGCCAGGGGAAGATCTATTTTCCCAGGCTTTTAAACTGGTTTTTAATGGTACAGGTAGTCCTCCCTTAACCACCACAATAGGGATTGGAAAATTGGTTGTTAAGCGCTGCAGGCGTTAAGTGAGTCACCACGTGACCAGACCTGATTTTACGACCATTTTTATGGTGGTCATTAAGCAAATCATGGGTTGTTAAGCCAATCACTGCGGTCATTAAACAGATCCAGCTTCCCCATGGACATGTTTTGCCAAAAACTGGCCAAAAAAGTCATAAACCACAATCACCTGACCACAGGACACTGCAACTGCTTGTAAATTGCCAAGTACTCAAATTGCAATCACATGACCACAGGTGATGCGATGGTTTGCCACGGCCATAAGTGCGAGTACAGGGTCTGAAAGCACATTTTCCGACACTGTCGTAACTTCAGACCATCGTTAAATGAATGGTCATTAAGCGAGGACTACCTGTATGTTAATTCATATGGTTTTGTTTTTGAGTGCCCACCTTGCAACTGCCTAGTTTGTATAGTGTTTTTATTTTGCCTTTTGTTTGATTTTACCGTAGCTTTTATTCCATTTTTTTAGTGTAATTTATTGTCAACCATCTAGAGAGCTTCAGCCATCGAACAGTTTTAAAATTTTAATAAAATCAGATTGTCAATTTGAATGAAATTTGGGGTCACTGTCATCCCTAATATTTCTTGCTTTTTGTGACCATAAAAATTCCTTCTGCAGCTGGTCCACCATTTCCCAATTATTGTTTTAATTAACATTATTCTTTCTTCTCCAATCCTTTGTTTTTTCCAGCTACTACCCAATGGGCCATCCAGTTTCTGTCCACCTCTATTTTCTCGCAGATCATTTCCAGGGCTTCCTCATCAGGCACCACACTACCAATTTGGCCGCCAGTAAGCTGGAGACGTTAGAAACATGGGTTATGCCTAAGAAGGTGTTCAAGATTGCAAGCCCCCCGAGTGATTTTGGAAGGCTTCAGTTCTTGGAGGTACGCATTGCTCATCTGCATTCTTGGAAGTGAAATTAGTTCACTTGAATCCCTATAAGCACCTAGTTAGGGGGCATGGCCTAGTTTTGAAATGGATGGTTGGGTTCTTCCACTTCTTATAACAAAATGGGTTACTCGTTGTTGGTTACTGAATTAGCCCATTTTTCTGAAGGCATACTAGCCATTGAAACCTTAACTAACCAACTGACTGGTTCGCACAACAAGCTACGGTTAGCATGCTATTTGAACATGTTTCCAAGTCTTTATCCTGCCTGGTTCAGCAGCTCATTGCCTAAACAAAGCCAGATGTCTTCGTTCCTCGCTTGTTGAGATGGCTCGGAGGCCAAGGAAGAGACAAGATGGCTTTCATTTAACTTGCAGAGTTCCAAGAATCTCTCGCACTAAACCGAATCAGGAAAACAGGGAGGGGGTGAAAAGGTTGGTTCCTGGCCTTGTTAGCAGTTGCAATTCATCACAGAGAAGAAAATTAACTAAGCAGCAGGCAATTAGTGTTCCCTGTGTGAACGGAACCATCCCTGTTTATGATGAACAATACAAACTAGTAGTCAAAACATCATTTGTCTTGGCCAAATGGTGTGCCAGTCTAGGAGGGGGCCAAAGAGAGGGGCTTTTCAAGCTGCAAAAACTGAATCAGGAGCCAAAGGACCTGGTGATGGGACTGAGGAGAAGAGAGGACCAGACTTCTCAGTGAGGAAAAATATATTAGGCTGAATATCTTGGAAGATATTTATGAAAATTTGTTTCCGTGTCTTGACAAGATTTCCTGAAGCTCCTCCATTAATAAGAGAGCAAATACAGACAACCTGAACCAGCTTTCTCCAATTAAACACCCTCCAGATAAACTGAGGAGTTACAGCTCCCAGAATTCCCCTCCCAGCATGGCAGCTATTCGTTATGGCTACAGCCCAACCACATCTGCAGCACCAGGTTGAGGAAAGCTGGTCTGAACAGTGGCTTTCTGGCCAAGGTTCTCCTCTCAAAGAAAGCGAGGACTTGTGTAGTTAAATGAAGTTGAGAGCCGGTGGTGTGTATTTCCATAAGTGATGTGCTCCTGGAAAGCAGCCATCCCAATATTTCTTGTACCTTAACTGGAGAGATTAATAGCTTGTAGAAGAGGAACAAGCCCCATAACAATTAGAGGTATTGATCTCAACCCAAACCAAAAGCCAAGAGATGTCTAGGACACATCCACTTACAAAGTAAAGAAATTTCTCAGTTGCGTAGTTGTAACATGTGTGACATGCAGAACTTCAGCAGAAACATTATTGAAGCCAGTGTTGTATAGTGGTGAAGGTGTTAGCCTAGCAGGGAGGGACCCAGGGTCTAGCCCACCTTTAGCAGGGAGGGACCCAGGGTCTAGCCCACCTTCAGCCACAGATGTTCCATGGGCCAGTCCTTCTCTCTCAGCCCAAAAGCCAGTGTGGTGAAGGGGATGGACAAAGAGCAGGAAGATCCTCAAGTTCTAGTACCTCCTCAGCTACAGAGGCTCCCTGGGGGACTTTGGGCCCCTGCCTCTCTCTCATCCCAAGGACCAGTATGGTGGACTGCTGAAGGTGCTGGATTAGGAATGTGGAGATCCAGGTTCTAGTACCTCCTCAGGTACAGAAGTTCCCTGGGTGACCTTGGGCCAGTCACACTCTCTCTCAGCCCAAACTACCTCACAGGTTTGTCATTGTGGGGAAAAATAGGAGGAGGGAGCAGGTGATCACTCTGTTGAAGTTCTGGAGGAAAGGTGGGATATAAATCTAATAAAAACGGAAGTGAGGTTCTAAGCCGGTTTGTGACACCCCAACTGAAAGCAATGCCACTCGCTTTTTTCAGGATCCAATCTGACTGTGTACCTCTGTTATTACTGGGCTTGGTCGAATGGAGATCCAAATGTGGAGTTAAACATACTGTATACTTCCAGAAGTCCACCTGAAACCCTGCTTTGCATTCCTATTGATTCTAAACAGGGAAACTCACACACTACTCCCCACCAGCAAGTAGTTATGTGTATGAGAGAGAGATTCTATATCCCTGTTGAGTTTTGCAGGGTTGTGATGGACAAAATCCTTCCTTCCTTCCTTCCTTTTTAAAGCTAGACAGTTTGGTGACCACAAACCCCACTGGGCAGAGCAGTGATGATGGCACCTAAAATAGAATTCTTGATGGTGTGTACATTTGTGTTTATATATATATATATGTGCTTTGCAGAACAGCTTCATTCCTTGTACTCCAAATCCCAGTTTTCCAGTTACTTGTAATTTATTGAAAGGTCACATGTGTTCCTTATGTGTTCCTCAGGCTATTCTATCTCATCTTGTTCCTTCATTTATCCACTTTTTTTTTAAATGTATATTGCTAATCATAGTCTATGCCAAAATACACATTTCAAAGTATATGGGGTTTTTTTTCCTCAAAAATAACAGTTGCTAAGTTTAGCCATTTTGATGCTTTTTTGGAACTGCATTGGAAAGAGCAGTCCATCAGTCCTTTAAACTATTGTCTCCAGATGAGGAGAGGATGTCTGGATTGGGTGAAATCATGTTGGCTGTTTCAAAAGTCCAGTTCCTTGAGCATTCTTAGATTCACATCTTATGTGTTAAGAAGTTCACTCTTTCTTTCCACCTGGGGCAAAGAACATAGAAGGCCCTACTAGATCCAACCAAGGACTCGCCTGGACCCTCTGGATCACTCACCAGCACACAGAAAACTCATAAGATGGATCTGTAGCTGAAAGCTTCCACTTTTATTCCCAACAGCTGGTATTTAAGAGTTCATTTAGGACATCATAGACAGCCATTAAGACTAAGAGCCACTGATAGCCTGACCCACCATGACTTTTAGTCCCTTTTAATCGTCTTCTTGCAGTCAAGCTCAGGTCTTGATGAATTCCTGCCTACACCGCTGCTGTTTTCTTGGCAATAGTATGGAAATAGTTAGCCATTGCCTTCTTCCAAGCTACGTTTTCAACTTCTCAGTGTAGGCTACAGCCCTTGGGTGTCTCCCATCCAAGTACTAACCAGTCCTGTCTCTGCTTAGCTTTTCTGAGATCAGCCAAGGTCAGGCAGCTGCCGCCTGCAGTTGAGATAGATCCTTCTAAACCATGTATTTAATGCTAAAACATAATAATGATACTAGAGAACCACTGTAATAGAATCAGAGCATTCTTTTTGTAGTTCTAAATCATCATCATGTCCAAAGCATAAATTGTGTCCCAGAATGGCCAGCTAGGGGAACTTCCCAAGTATGAACAGGTACTTAAAATATGTTGCCTGTGGATTAAGAGGTAGAAAATAGTCTCAAGATTAGTAGCCACTGAGTTCCTGATCCTCTGAATAGGTCCCATCCCTTTTTTTAAACCCTCTAAATTGGTAGTCATCTCTCCTTGGCGATGATGGCCGATGTCATGAAATGCACTGAGGTTTTGAGGTCGGCGAGGTAGAGCGGACACCACAGTTCTTCTAACCTGTCATTCTTTGAACGTCTGTTGAACGGCAATTTACGTTGGCCGTGCAGATGGGGAAGTGGCGAACTTGTAGCTCAGCGACGTCTGAAGGCTTCCCACCAACCGTTTCTGCCCTGCTTGCAGGTGGCACTTTCCCTCTTCTCCAACAGCTGGTTGCATTTTGGCCCCCTCCCTCCTTGAAATAAGAGAATGGGAGTTTATGAAAGGGAAAGGGAAAAAAACCTCCCAAAGATTATAGGGACCATCGTCTTCCAAAATGTTCAGTATAAAATTGGCGTTCATAACCAGAAATAACTCACTGCAATTAGAAAGCAGTGGGTAGGAGAAAGTTTTCCCACTCTAGAAAGAAGCAATCTTTTGCTTTCAAGCCACCACTGAGTGAAGTTTCAGGATTATGGGGCACAGATGGGCTGGTGGATTTGAGAATATATATCCCTGGGTTTGGAGAATCTTGAAGTTTTGGCTTTAATCAGATATTCATCATTCTCTGCTTACAAGAGCTGAAAATCTTTTCCTACAGTTGACCCCCTTAAATTCATATTAGGATAATCTAGCACAGTGTTTCTCAACCTTAGCAAGACTTGTGGACTTCAACTCCCAGAATTCCCCAGCCAGTGGCTGGGGAAGTCTGGGAGTTGAAGTCCACACGTCTTAAAGTTGCTGATCTAGGATTCAGGGTATCCACAGCATCTAGGATCTAATCCTAGGATCTAGGGTTAACACTGATTAGGATTCAGGGATAGCCACAGGAATTGGATCAAAGCTAATCAAATTATCCATTCAGTCATATCCGACCTTTGGCTATTCCATAAGCTAGCTCTCTCCATGATTTCTGATCTTATCCACAGGAACGATCCAGAAAGTCAAGGCGGTGTCCATAACATACAATGGCATGTTTTAAAGGGTGGGACTTTAATTATGTGGTCCTGACTGCCACCTTGACTTTTTTGACCCCACCCCCACCCCATCCAGACCCTCCGAAAGGATTTCTATTCTGCATTATTTCTGGATTGCAAGTTAATCTCATTTCACGACCCCCTCCTTAAAAAGGTGCCCTGTTCACAACCCTTCTGCCTAATTAATGTTTGCTAGCTGAAACATGAACGTGTTCAAGTCTCTGTTTCATTAGCAGAAGCATCCGTTGATGCTAATTAATTAAAATGGCATTGTTGGGGTGTCTGTCAGCATGGAAATTATTCCTGTATTGCAATTGAGAGAATACAAGCATTAGAATGGTCAAAAAGCTGATCTTTTAAGAACTCAAGGAACAGCGGCCGGAATTATTAATGAAACATTTCACATATCTTGAGATCCTCTGCGTCAGTTCTTGCATTAGTAAATTTGTCCTTTCCCTCTGGAACTGTTTTTTAAAGGATTGGTATTGTGTATTGAAGCCATTAAAAAAATGTTTGGCTTCTTCCTGGAATAACTGCAAAAGGCCAGAAGAAACAGAATTATTAATCTTGAGTTGGTATTACAAATATCGATATTTAAATATCACTAGCTTTTGTATTCAGGAGGGGTGAAGTCATCTGATACATGTTGATTAAATCAGATCAATAGTTAGCCCTAGTCAACTTTTAATGAATTTGGGTAGAATTTGCTACTTTTTATATAGTTTGTCACCTACTTATCATAAATAAACCATTTATTTACTTGTTATTTAAACCACTACTGTGTCGTGATGAAGATGCTGGACTAGGAATGGGGAGACCCTGGTTCTGTTTCTCCCTCAGCTATGGACTCTACTTGGGGGGACTTTAGGCCACCCCCTCTCTCTCAACCCAGCCTACTTCCCAGGGCTGTTGTGGTAGGGAAAAGAGGACATTCTAAAGAGGATTTCTAATTTACCAATAACAGGGATAATTGGTCTCCACAGCGAACATTTGGTGCGTGGTAAGTCTCTTTTGTGGCCATTTTGTGTGAGTGTCCATGACATCATCACCACCACCACCACCCATCGTCATTGTAGCAGTATTTTCGAATCAACCCAATTACCACATTAAGAGTTTCGAAACAAAACTGGAAAAAAGGAAAGGCGAGAACCTATTTTTACAATTCTGGAGGCATCAATAAGTGCTGAAAGTTTCTGATAGGGCATGTGAGATCTACAGCCTAAACAATGGAGGTAAAATCATGGATTTCCTGTGACTTAGGAGTTATTTCTGACAGCACCATCTCCTCTTCTTTTTCCCTTCCTTCTTTTAGGTTGGAACAGACTGGGATGCTAAAGAGAGGATATTCCGGAATTTTGGAGGCCTTATTGCCCCGGCGGACGAGCCTGTGGGGATGCAGAAGTGGGCAAAGGGTCCCAATGTCACCGTGACAGTCATCTGGATAGACCCCGTCAACATCATTGCCGCCACCTACGATATCCTTATCGAATCCAGCGCCGAGTTCACGCATTACAAGCCGCCTCTGAATTTACCCCTCCGGCCAGGAGTTTGGACGGTTAAAATCCTGCATCGTTGGGTCCCTGTGGCTGAAACCAAATTCCTGGTCTCCCCTCTGACGTTTTTGAACAAGCAAGCCATCAGACAAGGTAAGCCTTTTTTTTTTTCAAAATTAGGAAGTTTGAAGCAAAACCAGAATATTCAGGCCACTGCTAATATTCAGCCTTTGTCTCAACTGAAAAAGCAGCTCTTCCCCAGTTCTTTTCCACTGATATCAGGACTCGGAGAATAATCACAATGGGGAAGCAAAGCTTTATTAATTGGGGGGCAGTGTTGAGAGAGATGAGGAAAGCCACCACAGTTGCCTAAGTACAAAACATTGTGGGTACTTTTAGTTCACAATGGCACAAAGGAGCCAAATTATCACTTCCTTTGCTTGCAGAATTGTGGGCAAGGATATTTCACCCAGCTTGTCTTCGGTTTGCCCCTCTCCAACACTGAATGTAGAAACAGCTCTTTAAAGACAACTGCCCTACCATTTCAGCTTTCTCTTGTTCACTTACTGGGCACACCACCACTGAGATAACTTTGGCCCGAGTTAATTGCTAAGCCTGCCAATCAGGGTTTACAAAAGCACACTGGCTGGATGCCCACATTGCTCTTAACTAAACCCAAACCAACCACATGATAGCTGAGCGGGGTGGATAAAACCAGCCACTGAACGGTTTTTGAGCTGGCTGGCTGACAGTTCGGGCTGTTGTTCAAGATTAGAGCAGATGGATGGTCCTTAAGTTCAGTCTGAGGCATCTCCAGTTTGAGAAAAAGAGAAGGATCAGGTACAAAGGAGAAAAACAACTTCTATCTTGAGACGCTGGAGGACAGCTGCTGGGCAGAGCAGACATAAGTGACTCATCATTTCTCTATCCTTGCTGGCAGCTATTCCCAGACCAGTATTTCCCAACCTTGGCCACTTTAAGATGGGTGGACTTCAACTCCCAGAATTCCCCAGCCAGCAGAGCTTCCCCAGAGCTGGCTGGAGAACTCTGGGAGTTGAAGTCCGCCCAACTTAAAGTGGCCAAGGTTGTGAAACACTGCCCTAGATAATATGGAGCTTTCTAGGTATCCTGGACTTCAGCTCCCATAATGCCCCACTTTTGCTGGAGCACCAAATTCATGGAAATCTCAACATAATTATAGGAGAAGGGCTGTGTATGGTAAGCGATGTGTAGCCCAGAAGGAGACCTTAGCACCTTTTCAGATACTAGCAGATATTATTAAAAGGCATCAGCTTTTATGAACTGCAGCGGATATCATGAAATGCGTGTCATGGCTTAGACTGATGAAGGATATAAATTGGGATGAGGAGGAGGGAAGAGGGAGGGGGAGATAGGCTGGTCGTGCAGAGGAAGGTTCCATGTTAACCCCCCCCCCTCCCCAGTGGGTTTTTCCCACATTGCAATTGTTACCTGTCATCTGTCTCGCATAAAACCTGCATCTGCACAACCACAACTTGGTCATCGCTTGGAGCATAGAATATGCTGCCCCGGAAACAGCCTTGAAAATTAAACATTGGCTCCATTTCTCACCAACAATGCCACGTTGTCATTAGTCAGATTTGGAATGAGCCCGATCCAGCATTTAAAGGGAACTTCCAAATAGATTGGCCTAAGAAGACCGAAGAGCTTTGAAAATGAGCATACCCAGTATATTCACCCGAAAGGAAGTTTTTTTTTCTTTTTTTAATAAGAATTTTACTGGGTTTAAAGCAAAGATAAAAACTACAAAAAGAAAACCAAACCAAACCAAAAAGAGTGAAAAATGCAAGAACTGTAAAACTTGTGTTTCTTGTTTGTTTTTTTTCTCCTTCATTTAATCTTTAAATTCCTTAACGACAGGATCATTTTAGGTTGGCTGAGAATATAGTAACCCAAATGTACTCCTTTTTTTTTAAACCGCTCTTCCAGCTGTGTCTGCAGGGTGTGATCAGAAGGTCAAGGTGGCAGCCATGATGGTGTGGTTGAAGCTCTGCCCATTTTTGATGTGTGTCACACATCTTGACTCTTGACCACACCCTGCAGACACCCTTGTGATTCCCCTTGGCAGGATCCTCCTTGGAATTAATGCAGTGAACTTCGTTTCTCAGAAAAGCTCAGCGGACAGAAATTATTTGCCTCCATTTCTGCAGCCCAGCATGTGGCTCGGAACATTCATTCAAGCATGGATACAAGTCACATACCAAAGTTAAAATTTACAGGAAATTGCACGCAAGAACAAGTGCACTTCTTTTGTCAAACAGCAGCACACTGGTGAGGATTACCCTCAGGCCAGGCATGGCAGAATTTGACAAATTATACACCAGAAGCAGTCATTAGCAGTGGGGGAGGGAACCCCCACCACATCTTTAATATATGATGGCCTTGAAATAATTGGGGTGTCCTGTGTTTAAAACTCTAATTGAGCTTTAGTTAGATGGCTCAACAGAAAGAACACACCGGCTGGAGAAGACGAGACTTATTGGTGACTGGAAACCCTTTATGGATTTTTTGTGTAAAAAAGGGAAAAAATAAATGTATGATTTATGGTTTTGATGATTCGATAGGACAGATTATAGAAAGAAGAGAGTCACAATGTAACTTTAGATTAGTGTTTCTCAACCTTGGCCACTTGAAGATGGGTGGACTTCAACTCCCAGAATTGAAAAAATGTCAGCCTTCCTGAAAATTGAAGCTTGTTCTTAGAGCAAGCTCCAGAGGGTCAAGGCAACGTGGCATGAATTGTAGACAAAATGATGATGTAATTCCTGGCCTGCAACCCACCCTGGACGACAGCCTGGTTTTCAAAGTAGAGGAGGGACCTTCTTTGAATAAGCACATGTTCTCCTAGAGATGGGCTGTATGTCTTGAATCACAGCTTCTCTCAGCTTCAGCCCAGTTTTGCAAGAGCTGAACCAAAGAATTAAGCTGAGAGAAATGCAGACACCATCCCTGTTTTCGCTAACTCCTGGTAGAAATCTTGGCCTGGAAATTCCTACACCTCTAGGCTAGGATGGTGAGTTTGAAGCCACCACAGGCCCCCCGGTGATGTTTTTGATACTGGCAGGAATGAAATTGTGGTGCTTCCACAACTTGACACTGCTTCTCCGTCATGGCACATTGTTTTTATATATGAAAACAGCAGCGAGGTTATTGTACGCAGAAAGAGGGAAAGCTTTGGCAATACTTAACAACCAGGAATGGTTGGTGAAGATGACAGAACTCGCTGAGATGGCCAAGCTGGCTTGTTTGATTAGAGAAAAGACAATATCTGTGTTTATTGGTGACTGGAAACCCCTTATGGACTTTTTGTGTAAAAAAGGGGAAAAATGAATGTATGATTTATGTTTTTGATGATTTGATAGGATCGATTATGGAAAGAAGAGAGTCACGATGTAACTTTAGAGCAGTGTTTCTCAACCTTAGCCACTTGAAGATGGGTGGACTTCAACTCCCAGAATTCCCCAGCCAGCAAAGCATAGCTGGCTGAGGAATTCTGGGAGTTGAAGTCCATCCATCTTCAAGTGGCCAAGGTTGAGAAACACTAGGTTAAAGAGAAGAACCTTATGGGTTTCCTTTCATCAGGGGTAAGCAATCTGGCACCAGGATTATTATTTCTTATTAAAATAATAAATGAGAGGCCAGCGAAGAGGTATGCCCAAAAGGTGAAAATGGGGCTGCCCAAGTCAGACTCATGATCAAGGAATGGTAGGAAGGAGTACCTACAGTCTGTAAATTGCCCTTCCATGGCTTATAATATTGTATGTGTCGATGTACTTCTTGCATATGAGTTCATATTTGTTCTCCCTTGATCCTATTTCCTCCTGTTTTACTGTAGACCCTTTGTAAGTACCCCAATGATATCAACGGAATGGATCAAGAACGAGTAGCTTAATCCAGAAACCAGGCTGTGAAGCCTGTTGTAGGAACCTGGGAAGAGATAAAAATCAACACAATGTAGATCAACTCAATAGCATTGTTATTCAATTCTGGAGATTTTTTTTAACAAAAATAGTTCTCTCTTGCCTTTAGAAGATGCCTCGAAGCTGCATGGTGGACCTCCGAAGAACGCCTACATGGAGCAGAGCTTCCAAGGGCTGAACCCAGTGCTTAACCTCCCAATCAGCACCGGGCAAGTGGAGCAGGTGAAGAAGAATGCCGCATTGACAGGCACCAAGCTGGAGAGCTGGGTAGACAGTTTGGTGGGAAGCGTGTGGTCGGCAGTCGATGTCTGTAGTATAGGCCCATCCTCCTGTCCAGTCATGCAGACCTGCAGCCAAACATCTTGGAGTTCTCTCAGTCCTGACCCAAAGTCCGAGTTGGGCCCCGTGAAACCAGATGGACGTTTGAGGTAGCACCTGGTACACCTTTCACTGGCTTTAAAAGGGAACCTGAGCTTTCTGCTCTCGCGATATTTTTTGACAAGGTTGGCACAGCTAGCAAGTGAGTTGCGGGGGGTCTTTAAGAAAGCCTACAAATCGATGTTCAAGAAGGGGCTGAAAATCCCAGCCTCTTTCACTGAACAGTTTTCCCTTTTCAAGGGTTTGGATGTTGGGAACAGACAGGAAAGGAGGAAACCAATTGTATGAAACATCTGAAGTTTCTAAATGGGGGCAGCATATTTTCAACTCTTGGCTAATTTATTTCTCACTCTTACACACCAAATATGTTATATCCCGGCTGTTCTTTTTTCACAGTTTCCTGAAAGTCCTAGCAAAGCAGCTCAGGCACAAATGCTAAACTTGCCCTTTTTTTCCAGTTGTCCTCATTTTTCCAAACATCCCCTTTGACATCTCACAAAAGCATTGATATTGTCACTCCACCTAGCCAAGCCTTCAAGGTTATAATACTGAATCAACAGATGGTATAATATGGAGTATTAATTTAACTCTCTCATGCAAATAAAGATTCCATGTTTGATCTTCCAGATGAGCTAACAATGGCGCAAGACTTCTCTCTAGACTACCATTCAAAATGGCTGCTTTCCCAAACAGGCATAGCTAGGGAGTCAGCTCAAAGGAGAAAGTCATGTAAAAATCCCTACACTGAATCTTCCACATCCCCAGATCAGACTGGAAAATAGTTTGCCAGAAATCCAGAGAAATTCCTTCTAAAGCATGTCAATAATGCAACACTAGACTGTTACTACCTAAATCTCACTATTGCCTCCTTTTTTTGGTGGGGTGGTGGCTCAGAAAGTAACAATTATCCCCCTGGTTCTGATGGCTATTAGCGATGGGTGATGCTCAAGAGCCTTGTTCAGACAAGATCCTTGACCAGGTCAGATCAAGTGACTCAGTTCATAACATGCTAAGCTTGTTAGTTTTTAGCTTGGCTAATTTGTTTCTGGCTGGGATGTGGTGGGCCCCCAACCTGTTTGGTTAGCGGGTGGTTCCATCTTTTGCGAACAGCTGGAAATGGGTTATTTCAACAGCCAGATTAATTGTGTTGGATGAACACAGCCAAACTGAAACTAGATGGGATGGCACCAGCCAGCTCAAGCTGTTTCTTATTTCTGCAATGCACAGCCAGCAGGAAGAATATGTCACATGCTCAGTAGAGTGGCAGGTTGGAAAGAAATCTTCCTTTGACACCCCCCCCCCAAATGTTTGATTTTGAGCTCTTGTTCAGTGCCCCATAAAGGGAGGAGAAAGTGCATTTTAAAACGTTCCGTCAGGGGAAGTGATAGCAGGAAAAAAAATTAGCTATCTGCTGCTCTACCACAGCATTCCATTTCTGGAAAAAGGTGGAAAAGGCTGGCTTTGTTTTCAAGAAGACTTCTCCTAGACAAGACCAAGAAGCATCCACATTAAATCCAGTTTTGTGTTGATTCTTTAACTTTTTGCAGGCTCCAAGTCCTGTTTTAGGTTTGGGAGCTTAGTCTGAGAGTGCATAAAGCAAAATTCTATTCATGATTAAATGACATTGTCCTCGCTGATTTCTAGTTAATTACTTTGGTCCAGGTTGCACCCAGACAACAGAGAGACAGATGTTGCTGTGCACAGACTCACACTTTCATTTGGGTCTTCAGTTCACACCCACTGGATTCTGATGATGGTCCAGCTCTGGGATAAAGTCTGTTATTTTAACAAAAGCTGGTTTTCTCCTTTTTTGCCCCTTCCCTCAATTTTGGACCCAGCTCATATTTAAAGACCATGAAAAGAGCAGAAGGTCTGCGAAGATAACCAAGGGACAAGGGGGGCGGGGTGGGGGGAATCTGGCTTCCCTTAAAATGAGCACTGCGATGTCAAACCCGAAATCCAGATGGCTTGCTTGTGAATTTCCCACCGTCCTCTTTGGTTTAAAGCTACTCCAGTTTGCTTTGGACTTTTGAAATTGCAGTGTCAGCTCTGCTGTCGTAAAGGCGGAGCATTAAATATTTAGCTGGCACAAAAGAAAGGCTGCCTTGGAGAAGATGATGTTAGGTATTTATTTGTGTTTTAGTCAATGACTAATTGTAGGGTGCTGCTTGCGCAGCTTGGAGATGATCTTATCTTGCTAACTAAAGCTGCCTTTATTGAGGAAAGGCCTTTAAAACAAAAGAAAATGGTCTCGTTTTCCTTCCTTTCCTTTCCGCTTCCTCGATTTTGGCTTTTGTTAAGTCTTCTGCCCCCGATACTTACAATAGTAACTAAAGCTGAGGCTGCCAAATGTAGGAACTGCATCATCTCCAGTCTGTACAGTCAGAAATGTTAGGACGTCTGTTCCAGCCTCCAGGAGAGTCCCAAGATCAGGGAATATTTTACTCAAGGTTGAAGTTGCTCAAAGTGAGAAGAAAACTCTTCCATCAGAAACCATCCAACCAAATGTATCCACTGCTGGGCTTCATAAGGGTATCTCCATTCAGCCATCCGCATCTGTTACAAGACAACACATGTCCTAGAAGACATCTCCCATAAGTCTTCCATAGATAGCGTTTCTCTGCCCCAGATGGAGAAACATCTAGATTTCTGCTGAAGATCAGATGATGGCAGTAGATGACCTTTATTCTGGCCCAGTAGGCCCAGCATTCTCATTCTAAAGGACAAATAAGTTTCATCCCAACATTCCATTATGCTGTTTGTGTTTTATATGCACATTTTGGTCTATTGCAAGGAATGTTTGTTGAAGGAAGCAAAACATGGTTCGGTATAAAAGCAAGCTTTTGACCGCTTTGTGATACAGAAATGGACAGTTGGGTATGTCAGGACAGTAGGTTGAATGCAGCGAGAATGGGATATTTAAGACGGGTGTGTGGTAAAACAAGAATGACCGGGTGGTGAATGAATGTAAATTGAATATAAGTGAATGAGTGACCAATGTGATCAGCTTTGGTCATCTAGAGAGAATGAATAACTACTGAGTTGCTAGAACAAATACATAAGGAAGACTGGATGGATCAAGAAGACAGGGAAGACTGCAAAAGTCACAGTTGGATGGAGCAGTTGAGATCCTGTAAAAAAAGAGGCATGAGAAGGTTAAAGAACAAAAAGCAATATATGAAGCAGTGTATGGATGTAATAGACGCAAGGGTGATTTTCAAAGGTAGAAGGTATGAGGTATACTGGATGGTGTTGGTATAAACTACTTTTAGTGATTTGAGTGCTGATGAAGGCAAGCATCACTTCCTTGCTGTCCCTCCATCACCACGTGGGGCTGGGATATCATAATTAAGTCAAGGTCCTTGAGTTGGAAAGAGACTGTAGGACTCATCTGGTCTTAGTCCAGACTTCCACAATCTTGGATGTCGTCCAGATGGATGGATTTCCATTCCCAGGGCAACGCCGGCTGGCTGAAGAATTCTGAGAGTTGAAGTCCACCTCTCTGGAGGGCACAGAGGTTGGGGGAGGCTATTGTAACTGTTTTCAGCAGAATGATCTGCTTCAGATGGCAGCGAAGAAGAGGTTCACTGCATGTCACCACCACCTAGAATTTGCTGCCTACACAAGGTTCCTCATGAGATTATGAGCCAGAAAGTTTGCGTGGATCTTACATTCCTTTCCAGATCTGAAATCTAAGAAATTCTATTGTACAATATGGGTCTACTCTACTCCAGTCAGTGCCTTCCAGATATGCCTTCCCAGCCAGGCTGGGGTCACAGACCTACACATCCAGAGGACACACCAAGTGGTCAAGACTGAGCATGTCTTACCCATGCTTTTAAAAGAGGGATCTGGCCCCAGACAGAGTTGGCCTGTAGTTCCCATGAGCTCCAGCATAGCCAGTAACCAGGGATGGTGGGAGTGGTCATCTATCCACACCTAATGGCCCCAAGTTTGTCCCCACTGGCTTTTAGGAAGCCTGCTTACCCATCTTCCAGGCTCTTGGAATTGATTGTGCAAACAAGGTAAAACTAGATGGTTTGTGAAGGCCCTGTCAAGCAGCCAGAGTCTCACTGGCAGGTGCTAGTTGTCCCTTAAGGCCGCCTTGGTCAAACATGAGCTTTACCCATCTAAACATGAGTCAGAAACTCTTCTGTTCTCACTTCCTGCCATTCCCTGCCTAAAAGGGAGCCAGTGGCTTGAGATTTAGCCAAGTGGAATATATCAGACGATAGCAGGATACACTGAAGTAGGAAAGAATTTTGTCGTCCTTTGCTCTTCCTGGATTCGGAAGCATTTTTATTTTGCAAAATTCAGCCATTGGAAGCAATTGGGAGGCCAAAGTTCTTGACCAAAGTAGGTGCTGTAACTGGGTTTGGGTACTAATTTCCATTATGGTCCTGCAAGGCATCCTGGCAATTTCCCATGCCGACAAACTCCCGTTTCAGTCTGTCCTGTCTGTTTTTACTGCTTCTGCCTTTGTTTTCTTCTTTTGCTCACGGGTGCTACCAAAGGTACTACCTCACTGATAATTAAAGATTATGTTCATTTGAGGAACAGAAAACCGGAAAGGTGGGGGGGAATCTCTTTTGAGTTGAATGTACAATCTATGCAAATCCTCTCTCTATCTCTCTCTCTCTCTCCCCCTCTCCCTCTCCCTCTCTCTTTTTCTCTATTTTGGTAATAAATAAATAGAAGACGGAGAAAGAAAAACTTTGGAGTATTAGATTTGTAAACCTTGCCAAATAAACAGCAAGTTACTGTACAGGCGTCTCTGATAGCAGAGCTCTTTCATATCCGGCGCAGTTCGTTGTGCTGCATTTGTATATTATAAATGGCTTGTTCTTTGATTCCGTTTGTGATTAAGGAAAAAAATATGTATCTTCTTTGATGGATTTAAAAAAAAAATTAGAGATCCTGTCACTTGTAAAGACTAGCACCTTCAATTTTGCTGGGAATATGCTGGATGAGAAAATCACGTGCTCCATTGATCCGTAAGCTGCCATTAAGAACAGCGGAAGAATATCGGCTTTTTCAAAAGTTTGAGACTTACGCTGTTGGTTGAAAGATTTCCCTATGGGTAAATCATCTTATCTGGACTATTTCCAACTCAGTGTTCATGCCATGGCATCCAATGAGTTGCTCCTTTTAAAGAAGCCTTAAGGTCCTTCATCGTTGTTTTTTTTAAATGTGGCCTTAAAAAACAACAACCGTGTTTGGAAGTTTTAGCTGTTGTATGTTCTTTCTCTCTGGACAATTGTCAATGTATTAAAAAAAAAAACACTTTCAAATTGCTGTGGCCTTTTTTTTCCCTTCTGTTCCTGCATAATTACTGTGTCCAACACTTCACATAATATTAAGATTATTAGTTTGCTTTAAAAAAATTCTGCAAGAGCTGGGGAGCATGCATGGTGTTCTTTCTTTCTTTGGCAAAAGGAACTTTGAAGATTTGGGCAAGTGAGTTCCTATTTATCACTGTGTCAGCAGTTAGACTACTATCATAAAATTAGGACTCTTTTTGCATTTCAAAAGAAAGAAAAGTACAGAGGAGAGTTGGGCAATGTGGCTTTCCTGGTATTCTTGGACAATTTTCAGCATCTCTTGAGCCTAACCATATGATCTGCTGACCCCATTCAACCTGCAAAATATAACTCTGATCTGGACACTCAGGACATTTTGATTTATATAGGCTGATCTTTATTTCTAGATTGGCAAACTTAAAAAACACACACACACACATAAGTTGCTCTCCCAGAGGCTTCCACTGAGGGGGCAAAAAAGTCAAGATGGCAGCTGCAGTCCCATTTTGATGTGGCTGTGGTCCTATGAGCCTTTCTTGACCCTCACCCTCCCATGGAGACCCCATGCTACCCACTGCTGTTTGAGGCACATTTCTACTTTTTAAGAAAATAGATAATGTGATTTATTGATAGGGTTACACCCCATTATATGTGTAAAACTGCCCAGTGAATATTTGTAAGCTATTAAGTATTCCTTGATAGAAATGTCAAGACATATTATTAAAAGAGTATAATACTTTGATAATTGAGGGGAGGAATTGCTCAGGTTTTAGAGTATTGTAATATATACACCCAAAATACTTTTCAAGTCTGTTCATTTTTATTCTTTTTGTTCAGGAAAATCAAGATAGGGTGTTTGTTCCCTCCCCTCATTCATTTTATGAATAAAACCTGAGGGTGAAGCAGAGTGATTGGGTCACCATTATCCAACACATTTCCCAGCTAAGTGGGGACCTGTTTTAAATGTTCTTCCCCTCTCCAATGCTCTTAACTGCTAACAACACCATTTGCATGTATTAGTGCACTCATCTTTCTGTAATTCATTTAGCTGATACCTTATGTGCTTTACTAAAAAGACTCCAGGGACTGGGTTGTGGGGTGGGGGGGGAAGGGTAGAGAGAATTATCTGACAAAGCAAACATTTGCAGAAAGATCTTAAAATATTGCATCTTGCCCAAAATAATAGCATCGCACAACAAATTGTGCTTTCCAAATGCAGTCGTCTGTAATAAGGTTACCAAACCCATCCGTCAATGCACTATTTATTTACAATTTGCTGATGCAGCACAGTAACCATCACTGCATGTCTACAGTTGCACTATATAATGTCCTAAAACAAAGGGTCAGGGCAAGATTTCTCTGTACATCTCTGGCTTGTTTGTTTTACTGCTGTTAGAGGCTGTTGGCTTTCTATCGATTTAAGGAGGTAGCAATAAAAGAGGTTGGTTTCCACCACCACCACCACCCAAAAATCCATCTGCTGGATGTCAAAAGGAGGAAAACCAGGAGTGAATCTTTATACCAAAAAGTTCATAGAAGAAGGAATCTTCACAGAATGTTGTTCGTCCATTCCAACCTCCAAGATCTCCAGCAGCCAGATGTGTAGACTAGCTGTGACAAGTCACGTTCCCCCGGGTGCACCACGAGGAGGCTAGTCTACATTGCACCGAGTTGGGTTGAGAGAGGGGGACTGGCCCAAGGTCACCCAGCCAGCTTTCATGCCTACAGTGGGACTAGAACTCTCAGACTCCTGGGTTCTAGCTCAGCACCTTAACCACTGGACCAAACTGGTTCTGAGTCTAGTGGTTAAGGTTCTGGGCTAGAAACCAGGAGGCTGTGAGTTCTAGTCCCTCCTTAGGCATGAAAGCCGGCTGGGTGACCTTGGGCCAGTCCCCGTCTCTCAGCCCAACTCAGTGCAATGTAGACTAGCCTCCTGATGGTGCACCCTGGACAATGTGACTTGTCATGGCTAAATAGTCTACACATCTGGCTGCTGGACCTCACAAGGATTTCCCAGCAAGAAAAAGCAGCATGAACACCCAACTGGTATGCCATACGATTTAAAAAAAAAAACTTCCAAGAGCTTTGGAAACAGAGCTGGAAGCCCACATGTACCTTCCCTGATAGAAGGTAAGACTCCCCAATGGGTACAATTTGGAATTCTTTGAAAATAGAGATCCTGGGAGCTACTTGCAGGAAGTAATTATTGCTTAGTTTTTTCCTGACCAAAGTTTATTGTTGCTTGGAGATGTATGGGATGGGTGCCTGCTAACGTGCATCATGATCCATACGTACATAATGCCAATTCCAGCCCAAAAAACTGAAACCCAGCGGGCTTTGTTGCCTCCTCTGATGTGGACCAGAAATTATTAAAAATCATTATTGGGGGCAGGCAGTAATTCTCTAGCTTTCTTGGGGAATCAAGAACGCTGGGAAAGGAGGAAGGAACAAGAAAAAGCAGCAAAGGGGATGGGCTCAGCTACAGCAGTGATGGGTGCACCTTTGGAAGATCTGAAGGACCAGGTTGGGGACAGGCCATCCATTTATTATGGTCCACATAATAAATTAGCCATATGTAATAACTTATCCATATTCATGGAAGATTCATGGGTCCCTAATGCTGGGTTGACACACTGTGGAAAGCTGTGGGTTCTTTAAAGCTTCTTTAAAAAACAAAGTTTTAGGTTTAGGATAATGGAGAACCAGGACAGAATTTCTTACCTGTTGCATCCTGAATTGTAGATCCTACATTAAGCAGAGGATGGACTAGATGATCTCCAGGAGTTCCTCCCAACTCTCAAGACAATTTTGAGCTCTTTTTCTCCAGTATGAACCCCTGACTCTCCACCTCTATCTTCTATCCTCTATCCTTCCTGTATCCTTCACCCTTGCCTTCATTCATGCTAGCCTTGCCAGTTATCCTTCACTCTTATCATGTGACCTAAACTTAGATAAATGCAGCTGCTTCCAATTTTAGCAGGCAATCCCTAAGAACCACTGATATAGAACTTATCCACCGTGGCTTGAACTAATCCGTTCTTAAAACTGCCTGAGCTAGTGGTCCTCGCCAAGGAATGCTGTAAATTAATTAGGCTTCACATGAAGAAACACTTCCTTTATCCAAACTTGTTCACAGGGATTATCAGATTGTTAAGAGCTTTAGCAGTTTAGCAGTAGGCAGGAAGCTGGAATAGAGTTCAGGACACACCATGATTAAAAAAAAAAAAAAAAGGATTGCACCAATGATCTCCCAGACTGGAGGTCTTCTGCATGACAGAAGCCTGAACCCCAGCATGGAGCCACCAACAGAGCAGAGACCAGAAATCTGGTAGCCCCTTCTCCAACTAACAAATGTTATTATAAAGCATGGGTTTTTGTGAGCTGCAGCACATTTCATCAGATGCAGGGGGGGGGGGGCTCCACTGATGTAGTTTAAAGTGATGGTCAGTGGAGCCACCCCCAAGCATCTGATGAAGTAAGCTGCCACTCATGAAAATGTGTTGTTCAGAAAAGGTGGCACCAGACCTGCCTGTTTTTTTGCCACCATACATAGCTGTCCTCCTACAGTGTCACCCACAAAGCATAGGGGAAGCTTGGACATCAATCTTGGACATCAGCTGGAGATGCTAAGACCTTTTGCTTCCAAAGACATCTGCCCAGGGGGAATTTTGCTTTGCCCTAGAGCTGGGCAAAAGTAGCCTTTGGAAATTCTCCACCAAATTTGCAAGCCAAGAAATTTTATGGATTTCTTCAGGGGAAGGAGACCTTCCCCAACCTTTCTCAAAGGTAGGATTCCTTTTCAGGGGTGCTGTGAGTTAGAAAAACAAACAGACCTGGGCTGGAAGGAGCTGCCCCAAGCTGTCTTCCCTTAGGACTGAACTAGCCAAGGAAGCCATAATACAGCAGAGAATGTTGGGCTGTGAAAGATGGGATCCTCACACCCACTTTTTAGCCACCTTGTGCCTGAGTATGTACAGTCATGTGAAAAAGAAAATACACCTGCTTTGAGTTCTATGGTTTTACGTATCAGGACATAACAAAAATCATCTGGTCCTTAGCAGGTCTGAAAATTAGGTAAATACAACCTCAGATGAACAGCAGCACATGACATAATACACCATGTCATTATTCATTTTACAAAAATAAAGCCAAAATGACTTTATAAAATAAAGCCTGTGGTCATGTGATCATAATTTGGGCACTTGGCAACCAGCTTGCATTGATGACTGGTTGCAGCAACTTGCAGTCACGTGATTGCGATTTGCAACCTTCCCAGCCAGCTTCCACAAACCAAATCAATAGGGAACTATTGATCTGCTTAAGGGCCACAGCGATTCACTTACTGGCCACAGTAAAAATGGTCGTAAAATCGGGTCCAGTCAGGTGCCTCGCTTAACGACTGCATCACTTAGCGACTGAAATTCCAGTCCCAATTGCAGTCATTAAGCAAGGACTATCTGTATTTTCATCTGATCCAGCAAGCAAAGTGTGAGTCATGGTCATTAAGATAAGCTTCACATGTGCTGGGGGTCATAGTGATGAGAAACCGGACTGGCTGAGGGCTACCATATCTGTCCTGCAGTGATCTGGACTACCACTAATGGCAGTAAAATGTTAGATTTTATTTTTTTTAATGGCTTTACTGCCATCTAGGGGTTTTCTTGTTCAGGCTCAAGTTATCATACAGTATTTTGGACGCATTATGGAAAGACTCACCTCCTTTGAGAAGTCCATAAAGCTAGAAAAAGTGGAAGGAAAGAGACGAAGAAGACAACCAGCAGTAAGGAGGGATGGATTCAATTACAACAGCCATGGGCGCTCTGTTGGAAGCACTGAAGGACCAGGTTAGGGATAGCTCACCCGGAGAAGGTCTATCTATGTGGTTGCTAAGGGCTGACACTGATTTGATGGCAATCAGTCAATCAATCAATCTCAGAGGTTGTCTACATGTTTGCAACCCAGATCTAGTAAGCCCATGATAATATTCACCCAGGAAGTGGAAGTGTTCTGGCATGATTTGGCCAATGGGAAATAATCAAAATCTCATTCTTGAGTTTAACCATTTCTGCACCAACATCTGGTGCAATGTGTCTGTGTGTGTGTATGCATGCTTGTTTGCTCATTTGGGTTTTTAAGAATTATCAAGAAATCCTGAATGTGCCACACATGTGTTTTAAGAGAAAAAGAAAGAAACTTCATGAGTTGTTGCCTAGCTTCATTCATGAAATCTGGTTCATTGATGTTTCTTGCTTAACCACACCTGGAACAAATATTAAACACAACCATTTTCACTTGGGATAGAATGTCTTTTGAGATGGGTAGAAGCGTGCCACTTGTTCCATTGTTGTAATAGGCAATAAAAATAGGTATTTTCAGTGCTTAAATACACTTCAAACCAGCTGTTTCCAATGCCGTTGGAGCCAAGGAAGCATTCATGGGGAGAACCGAGGGGGAAAAAAGAGAAAGTTTGCAACGAAGCAGATGACATTAACACAAATGTCTGGAACGCTTACTGCAGTGGTAATTATATAGCCCTTGGAAATTTGCAGGATGATGCTTGCTTGATTTAGCGATGGCTGGAAGGTGCTCATAAATGTAAATTATTAGGGGCCATCTATCACAGCTAATGAAAACAGTGCATAGGGAGTGTTTCATCCATCACAGGCCCAGAGATAAAACCAGTATCTGAATGCTGATAGCCGCGAAATAAGGGTGCAGTCTGATGCCACCTGAGATGCTTCCTTTTTTCATATGGATATAATTTTATTGAAAAATTTAAACACAAGAATAAGACTACTATGAACTATAATAGAGCAAAAAAGGGAAGGGAAGGGAAGGGAAGGGAAAGGAAAGGAAAGGAAAGGAAAGGAAAGGAAAGGAAAGGAAAGGAAAGGAAAGGAAAGGAAAGGAAAGGAAAGGAAAGGAAAAACTAAAAGGGAAGAAAGGAAAAGAGTAGCAGAAAAATAGAAAAGAAAGAAAAAAGATTCAGGTAGTCCTCACTTAACAACCATTCGTTTAGTGATGGTTCAGACTTACAACAGTGCTGGAAAACCTGTATTCACACTTACGACCATTGCAATGTCCCCATAGTCATGTTATCATGATTTGGGCAGTTGGCAACCAGTTTGGATTTATGACCGTCACAGCGTCCTGCGGTCACATGGTTGCCATTTTCGACCTTCATGGCCAGCTTCTGGCAAGCAAAATCAATGGGAAATCACATGGTTCACTTAACACCCGCAGTGATTTACTTAACTGCCATCTCAAACAAGGTCATAAAATCAAGCCAGATTCATTTAATGACCACTTTGCTTAGCAACCAAAATTCCAGTCCCAGTTATGGACATTAAGCAAAGAGTGGCTTCCGATCTTTATAGCAGTTATGAGTACAGTTAAAAACTATATAATTGTATAAACTGATCTCTCTCTCTCTAAAGTTACACCGTGACTCTCTTCTTTCAATAATCTATCCTATCTAATCATCCAAACCATAAATCACATGTTCATTTTTTTCTTTTTTTCACAAAAAATCCATCAGGGGTTTCTAGTCACCAATAAATGTAGACCATGTCTTTCCTCTAATCAAAGAAGCCAGTTTGGCCATTTCAGCAAGTTCTGTCATCTTCACCAACCATTCTTCTATCGTAGATATTGCCAAAGCTTTCCCTCTTCGTGCGTACAATAATCTTGCTGCAGTGATCATATATGAAAACAGTGCTCCGTGACTTTTTTCCAATTGCTTATCCACCAGTCCCAAGAGGAAAAATTCTGGTCTCAGCTGAAGGTTTTTTGCACATCCACAAGCATGATAAAAGGACCCTTCTGGTTGTTCACACTTCCAACATAAATTGAAGTACCTTTATACACTCTAGATTATTTTTCTGGTGTCATATACCAATGATCCATCATTCTCTTTAAGGTGCTACCTGAGATACTTCCGGAGGCCATTTTTCCATTTTTCTGCCTTCAAAGTTGGAGACAGGACTCCATGCTCGGAGGGGGAGAATCCAACTTTAAATCTTCTTTCAGTCTCCCCACAAGCCTGCCAGGCTCACATTTTCCAAAGTCTAGAAATTCCAGCTTTGGAAAACTGAAAAAGGGGGTGGAATCCAGATAAGATGAAAAGCATGGAGGATATGAAGACCCCCTGAGCTTTGGAGCCTCGAAGCCAAGGGGCAATTGAAACATTCATTCCAACCGAAGTGATTTCATTCTAAGTCTTGCTGCTTCTTAAACGCTAATAAATTAATTGCCCTGACACTAGAACTGTATCTTGGTTGCATTTGTTGCAAACAAACAAACCAAAAAGCAACAGTCTTGAACATGGCTGTTATAGTCATTTTATTAATTTGACTTAGAGGCTGCCTGTCATGTTCACTGATTCAATGTAGTGTATACATCGTAACGTTTCCCATGCCATGGGGCTGACGCGCGTTTCTGTTTGGGAGGGAGCTGCTGTGAAACCTTGTGCCAAGCTCTGTATGTGAAATCAGGACAATGGAATGTGTTTGGGTTATGTTCTCTGTTCAAGGCCTTTTCCCACAGACCATCAGAAACTGTTAGGAGCACCTGGGATTGTGAACTTGAGAAGGTTCTATGGGAGGGGGGATTTCATTTGCACCAAGGGTTTTTAGTTTGAATTTGGCGCGCTTTCATCATTCTCAGCTTTCTCTGTGATCCTGCATACTATTCTTTAATAAATCAGATATTTTTGAATTCCTGCTCATGATTCTGATTGTGTTTTAGAACAGGCAACCGTTACATAAAGCTGAGAATCCCAAAGTTGTACCGTTAGCTCCTACCAAGATCAGTCTCTTGTGAGGGAAAATAGTTAATGATGGCTGAGTCAAAATCCATGACCAGGGGACTCGAGGAGACAGCAAGCTTGATGCCCAAGTTGACTGTCAAGAGCGGAGAACTGGATCTCACCACAGAACCTTCAGAATCCCAAGACCTCTCAAGGGAGGAATCAAGTTCCAATTCTGATGCAAAGGAATCTGACAATGGGAAAGAGCCAAAGCAACCGGCACCCAGCGAATTGCTCGCAGAGTTGATCACCTTGGATGAAGTGGGGGAACCCCAACCAGGGACGTCGGAGATGTCCTGGAAGTATCAGTTCCTGCTAACCCCAGACAAAGAATCTACTGCAGTGTCAACTGAGAGGAACCCAGGCACGCAAAGGAGAGGGGACTCTCAAACCCCTGAGAGACTAAGAGTGATGGAACCCAAAATAGAATCAATGGAGTACATGTTGAGAAACCTGTCTTTGTCACTGGAGGGGCAGGGGAGGCACGGAGGAGATCCCAGCTTCCCGCAACCATCCCCCATCCTCCCATCCAGACCACCGGCGGAGCAGGGCCGGAGACGGCTCTGCGATGAATCTCCACCCCGCAGAGCCCGGCCATCAGTATCCCCACCCCGAAAAGGGAAAGCTACTGTAACCTGGGGCCCAACCACTCAAGTGACTGCTGGTTCCACTCCAACCAGAGGCGGAGTGAGAGACTTTTCTGTCAAGTTTGATGGGGATCCAACAAAGTTATCTTTCTTTTTATCTAATGCTAAAAGTTATATGAGGCAGTTTGGGGCATGCTCCCCTTCCAAAGAGGCTAAAATAACTGCCATTGCCACCAAACTGAAGGGTCGAGCGGCTGACTGGTATGTTCAATTAAGTGATGCTGAATCCGAAGAAAACTGTCATTTGGGTTGGGAAAATTTTTTTTCTCAAAACAAGCTCATTTCATTCCATGTGCATCCATCCCGTCAGCCCCACAATTGGCGCACCTATTTCTCCACCACATCTACCGCCTCCATGGTAGCCCCTCCTGTTTGATCTCTGATTGCGGCACACAATTTACTTCCCAATTTTGGAAATCATTTCTAAAATTGATTGGCACCAAACAAGCACTATCTACATCATCCCATCCTCAGACTGACAGTTCTACTGAGATTTTAAACTCCACTCTTGAACAGTTTCTAAGAGCGTACATTAACTACCATCAGGACGATTGGGTGGACTTATTACCTTTCGCTGAAGTGGCTTACAACAATGCTGTGCATCAAAGTACCGGACAAACCCCTTTTCGCATGGTTTCTGGTCACAACTTTGTTCCCATCCCTGAACTGCCACAGCCCCCTTCCCAAACATGTTCTGTGTCTGACTGGGCTGTTAAACTGTCTGATTCCTGTCCAGTAATTCAACAGGCTTTAGCTGGCACCCAGGCTGCTTACAAATCTCAAGCTGATAAGCATCGCTCTTTACAGTATGACTTCAAAGTTGGGGATCAGGTGTATTTATCTACTAAATTTATCAAATCACCGCAACCCTCTAAAAAACTTGCTCCCAAATTCATTGGTCCTTTCCCTATTGTTGGTCTTGTCAATCCAGTTACTGTTAAATTGGAACTGCCTCACAATTTGAAACGCTTGCACCCTGTTTTAGAATAGGCAACCATTACACTGCCTGACTCCTCAGTGGCTCTTCTGTAAAAAAAAATTTTAATTATAAAAGCTTAGGAAATCTCTAGTCACTGATTAATAATCTCCTTGCTCATTAGCTATCACTACTGAAAATGCATTCAGAATTCTCCATACCTTTTCAGAACACAGCATCTGCCTGGAGCTCATGACAGCAGCCTCATCTTTTCCTGGTTGCAAAGGGCAGCCGCACAATCCATTTAAAGATGCAGCTGCTTTAAATGGTTTGCAAACAGGGGCTGCATTTGCATGTCCCCTAACTCAAGCACCTTTTCCGAATCATTGCCAAAGTGATGCACATCCCTTTTGATTTATCGTAATAAAAGCACTCTTGAGCAGGTACAGACAACATGCTTCCTTCAAGTGAAATACAGATGCTTAGCAATTGGGGAGCAGAGATCCAAGAACCTTTCAGAAGTGGCTTTTGAACCCACCCACAGTTCAGTCTATAAATGTTAATTCTCATACAGTCAGTGAAAAACAGCATGATTCTAAAACTGACCACTGCAAAAACAAGGAACGGATGGAAACAGACTATTCAAGGCCAGATAGCCACATAGGTCAGGAATAAGGCAGGTGCAAAAGGGGCTGAACATGTATTATTTTTGACTCATCCCTGAAATGCAGCAGTGAACTGGCTTCCTCAATTTCTCAATAAAGATTACTTGTCAGAGTTCTTGGATTTATGGGAGCTGGCTGACGGTTGGGTGAAATCTGACACAGTAGCATCTATATCTTACTCCATATTTCCCAACCATTTGCTCCTGTTGGGGAACATCAGCTAATGTTTTGAGATTCTTAACTGTACTGTTAACCAGGTTAACTTCACTGTTAACCAAGTTCTGGAGCCATTAAGGAACACCTTTGGGGTGCCGCTGTTCCAAAAGAACAGAGGAGCTCAGAAACGTGACCAGGGTTCCCGCTTGGAAGAAAACCCTTTTGGAAGCCATTCTCTCCTGTGTCTTCCTTTGGGGTTTAAGGGAACCAGGAGAAGGAAGGAAGGCAGGCTGCAGACTTCAGGCAAGAGAATCGGACAATGGTAGAATGAACATTTGCACATCAAATGACCACTTCATCCCTAAACAAATGCAATTGTTAAGGCTGTGCAATCATCCAGGTGTGATAAGGAAATGGGGCTTTGTTGCACATGGGAATGTTCACACATCCCCTGTTGGCAGCTTTTTAAGGAAGATGCATCTTTTTCCAAGATCAGTGTCCTCCATAGATACAGCACAAGCTTGGGAAAAAGAAACATTTGACCTAAGGAGAGACAGATAGGGGCCAAATGCATGCCCCTGAGTGCCAGAAATCCCCTTTGAATCTGGATCGCCACACAGCCTCAACAAGCACATGGTTATATAAGACCCATGCTCCACCCTGAGGGATTTCACCCAAAGGTATATAACCCGACCAAGATCCAATTTCCAACTGTGATTTGAAGGGTGAGGGTGATTCTACGTGAACCTGTAGTCTGAGTCATGAGATCAATCTGGTTCACTTGGACTGAAGAATGTCCCTCCATGTGCAAAAGTCCATCAAGCTGATTGATCCAAGGGGCCTGGCTTGATGGAATTATCTTCATACTGAAAATTCGAATCAAAGCATCACACAGCGCTGCCTGAGTTCACTTCTCCTTTGAAAGAAATTGAAGAAAGAAGTCCCTTTCATCAAACTGAATGAGAAAACAAGAGAAAGAAGGGCAGGAGAATTTTTCTGGTCATCACAAATTCAGATTACTACAGAATGAACCACTTAATGCCATTAAAATTCAAGCCATTAAAATTCATATCTGACATTACAAAACCGCACCAGTAAAATTAAAGAATGAGAGCAGCTGTTTGTTGATCTGCGTTGTTCCAATTATGGCAGAAACAAATCCTGTTATGAGAACTGGTATCTAAAAACATCTTTTGGCCTTCATTTCAGTATTGCTATATCTCAGCCGTCTCTGATATTCTGTCTGGAGTATGCCAAGAACATTGGGAGTGTCTTTTATGCAAAATAATTTCCAGACAGTTATCTGAAGATAATCCTGGTTTCTTTGACCTTTCACTTGGGCTGGACATCATAGACTATCCTTTTAATGGTTGGTTGAAGCCCAGAAACTTCAGAGCTCAGAGGCTGAGATGAAACTGAAATACAGGAAAGATTTAATCTTGTTTTAATTGTATTAAGCCCTCCAGGGAAGATTCTGATTTAAACGTATACCTTTTCTATTTATAGGATGAAATTAATGAAAAAGAAAAATGGGAGGAAATGGGAATTTTGACACAAAGACGCTGATGAAGGAACTCGGCATGGACTTGTCAGCACTGCCAGTACAAAACAAACCATCTTAAATGAATTCCTTCAAAAAGGGCCACAGATGATCTCAGAAATGTATTCTGAAGTTAAGTACAGCTCTCAGAGAAAAGTTAGAATATAGCCAAGTCATAAATAAGTAAAAATAACTGAATTATTCAACTATGAATGCACATTACTAACATGTTTTCCTAAAAGGTGACTCTCCATTTTGCATCATCATCATCATCATCATTTCCTCAGGCTTCTCTGCCAACTGTTGGTCTTTTCTTGGCATTTGCTTAGAGATTAAAAAGAAGTGTTTATAATTCTTTGGTGGTGGTGTTTTTTTATAGCACCAGACTGAGAACAGGAATACCGAAGAATAGGATGGCGAGAACCAGAAGGGACAGGTTTAAGGAGATGAAGCAACATAACACTTTCTGTCCAGAAATGGACTGAAAAGCAATCAACAGAAGAAAGAGCCCCTAATGAGGTCAGAAAGTAGCAGACTGAACTGGAACCCTAATTTCAGGGTTCAGTTCAGTAGCAGACTGAACTGAACTGAAATGAAATGGCATAAAAGTACATTCACTAGCTGAATCAAAATAAGGGCCCTCATTAAGAACAGTAAGGCCAAAGTGACTGATCATCTGAACTAGGCAAATCCTGGGAAAATTAAGTGGAGGATCTGTATAGGATCTAACGTGATTGATGGGATCCTATACAGGATCTAACATGATTGATGGGAGCTTCGAGTTTGTGGATCAGAAGACAACAGAGCATTGAACTCAAGGTCTATGGCGCATTGAAATCACCCATTACAGTTGAATGGACCCCAGAAATCTGGGATTCCTACTCAACTATATATTGTTCTACAGTATTTCCAGCTCTTCTTGTCACATTTTTAGGGTCAAAGGGACATTAACCAGCAAAAGGCCACCCCACCTAAAGAATATAAGAGTTAGCCTTGCAGGAGCCAAGGCCCCTTAATTTAGCATCTTGCTTCCTGCAGCAGCCAACTAGATGATCTTGGGGTGCTCATCAGCTGAAGGTATAGACATACCCATTTCTCCCTCTTACTTCCCTGAAACTGATGTTGGAAGCCACATGGTCCCAACCCAGAGGGAACACTGAGTCTCAGACTAATAGCCTTGGATAGATGTGCTCTCCAAGAACATATCCAATGCCCTTTTAAAGCCCTCCAGGTTAGTGGCCATCAGCATGCTTTGTGCTAATAAATTCCATAGGTTAATTATCATCAACAATTAAGCCCGCCATCATTGCTAATAGGTCACAACGAGAGAGCCACTTAAGAGCAGCTGAAGGGCAGTAGAAATTAGCAAAGCCATCCCATTTCTTCTGCCTCGTCCTTTTATAGGTGCAGAGTATCCATGAAGATGGAACGTTCTGGAACACCAAACCACAGAAGGGACTACTGTATATCAAATCCATCTTTCAGACCCTCCTCCCTTGGCCTTTGAAATCCATACGGTGCCATTCCATACAAGACATTTCAGGAGAGAAAGCTCGAGATCTGTAAAAACCAAAGAGTTTGGGAGAAAGAAAATTGGGTCAACGGTTGCCAGTCTGATTTAGCTTTCTATTTTTATGAGAAATAACTGCTGGAGTGCCCTTAAAGGAGAACCTCTTTGCATTCTAACTTTATAGCTGAAGATTAGGAAGAACAGAATTTGCCAGTCTGCACCATCCCTCCGAAGATTTATATTTTGAGTGATTTCAGCACACCAAATTAATTTTTTATAGGTGTTTGTGAATGGACTTAAAATTCCCATTTCTTGATTCCCTCCCCCCTCCCCCCTCCCACCCTTTTTTTTCCCAGGGTTTTCTTTATGTATGAGTGCTTATTAACCACAAACTGCATGTGTATCTATTCATACCAAATTTTAGATAATGAAGCAATTAAAAATACACAGCTTGAAGATCCTTATCTCGTTCCTTCCTGTGGCCCATTTCTACTTCATTATTCATGAAGGGATGTGTTTAATTCAGAGTTAGTAATTGCAGATATATCTAGTACAAATTGTGTCTTATATTCTTTGCCTGCTTCAATTTATTTTAGCAAATAGATCTATAGGGGAATGCAAAGAGGAAGAGAGAGAGAGAGAAAGAGGACAGGGGGGAAAAATTAGACATTGGCACAGACAAACAAATCCTAATGCATTCCTGGAGCACAAAAGAGAAATCTCTCTTCACCAGGCTAAAATGAATGAAATGAAGCCGCACAACTAAAACGTTGCCCTTACGATAGTATCGGATGGTAGAATTTAGCAGTTTACGCCTTCAATATGATTAGGAAACTTTTTGATTAATCCTCCAACTTTTTCTCTTCCCCAGTTAAATAAAAAAGGGAACTATGATCCTGAGTCTCTGAACATCCATTTAATAGTGCAAAAATAGGACCAGTGGGGATAAATCTACCTTGGATTTAAATCAGAGCAGATTTGGGAGGTCTACCAAAATAAATTCTGCTACAGCAAACAGCAGTATTGGACAGGGACTGATGGTGTCTATCTTCAATCAGAAATGGTTTGGGAGACAAGATTATTATACTGCATGCAGAGAAATGGAAAGACTCTGAAATACCCACAACAGAGGAATGGCTGGTGAAGATGAGAGAATTAGCAGAGATGGCAAAATTGACTTGTCTGATTAGAGAAAGGGCGATAGCTACATTTATTAGTGACTGGAAACCCCTCATAGACTTTTTGCTGAAAAAAGAAAAAAAAATTGAACTTGTGATTTATGGGTTTGATGATTAGAAGGGATACACTATGGAAAGAAGGAATCTTAGACAGAGAGGGTAAAATATAAATGTATTTGCAACTGCTGTTAAGAAGATCAGAAGCTGCTTCTTTATAACATTTTTATTTCCTTCGTTGCTTTTTCACTTACTACTTTATTTTCTTCTTTCAAAATTTGTATTGTTCTTATTCTTTTAAAATTTCTTTAATAAAAATTAAGGAAGGAAGGAAGGGGAAGGGGGGAGGGAGGAAGGGAGGGAGGGAGGAGAGAGAGAGAAATCGTTTGGGAGAGAGGTGTTTGAAAATCAAAGTCTCTTTCTAAAAGTTCCCCTGGAAACAGTAGCTGTTGTGTTAAAAAAAAAAAAAAAGAGCTTTCGTTATTAGTCAGCCCCAGGCTATTTGTATTGCCCTTGAGTGCTGTTCATAAAGAAGCTAAGCTATAAATACATAAATCTCCTTGTTTGAATTTGCAGTTTCCATTTCCGGAAAGTCTTATTTTGTCCCAGTGCAGCCTCTTTCTGCATTGTTCACTTTTTTCACACTGGACTCATTGATCAAACTTCCATCCCAGTGGCATATATACGGCAGGAATTATAATCATCTCAATTATTAAATACCTTGTCATTTGTTCTGACAATGGATTATAAAAGAATAACAGGCTGTATAAAAATTAAACATGAGCTATAAAAATTAGATACGGAAATCCATTCTGGCAGAAAACGGAATTTCCTGGAGAATCCAGATGACAATTTTATTACTCTCATCATTAACCACGATGGCAGGGGATTATGAGACCTACAGTCTGCCACATCTGGAAAATGGTATGTGTATCTTCTTCACGTTGGTCTGTGTGTGTGTGTTAATTGTGTACCATGGGAATCACCAGTAGTTGGTTGGCATGCTCCAAAGTTGAGGAAGGAGATTGCTTTCTTCAGGAGTATCCCTGGGACATGATCAAAAAGTCAAGATGGGGGGCTGTGATGGTGCAATTAAACCTCCGCCCATTTTTTATGTGTGTCGTGCATATGATGTGCTTAAAAAAACCAGCCATCTTGACCTTTTTGACCACACCCAGCAGACCCCCCTGCTGGTTATGAACCCCAAACGATGTTCTTTTGATAGCAATTCTGCATGAACTTCATGAGCTTTAAAAGGGGGAAAAAAAACAGAAAATCAGCAGAAAAATAAAACACAGCTCTTTTTTAAATAGAAGGAGGGATTGTTTCCCACCCCCTAAACATGGAGAGACCATGGAAGAGGAAGGAGAAATCTGCAAGGGAAAAGAAGGGAAGGGAAGGGAAGAGAAGGGAAGTTGGTGAAGGGAAGGGAAGTTGGTAAATGGAGAAGAAGGAAGGGAAGAGAAGTTGGTGAAGGGAAGGGAAGGGTAGGGAAGGGAAGGGAAGGGAAGGGAGGGAAGGAAGGGAAGGGAAGTTGGTAAATGGAGAAGAAGGAAGGGAAGGGAAGTTGGTGAAGGGAAGGGAAGGGTAGGGAAGGGAAGGGAAGGGAAGGGAGGGAAGGAAGGGAAGGGAAGTTGGTAAATGGAGAAGAAGGAAGGGAAGGGAAGTTGGTGAAGGGAAGGGATACCTGAGGACAGTGCAGACAAGGCAAAGATTTAGAATAAAGACAAGTCTATTAATTCTATCAGAAGCTTTTGTCTGCAATAACAATAGGAATCGAAAAGCCTTATGAGTTTTGTTTTCACTCCTGTCTTAATATTGCGCTGAAAATTGCTCTGATGTTGCAGGGTAAGGGGATTGTCTTCATCAAGTAAAGCGGCAGCTCGCCTTTGTTGAACCGCTGTTGCGATCAATAGCAAATCCGGCAAACAAGAGGCATTCGAGTTTTAATCAGTGTTGAACAAGACAGGGTTACAATATCCTTTTCAAGCAAACATGATAGTAAGTCTTCAAAAGAGAAACTGAGCTTGCTGCAAAATGAAGAGAGAATGGAGCATATCATACAGCGAATGTGCAGCTTTTTGCCAGGTGTGGCAGCTGTGATATACCAATGAAGAAACTATGAAAAGTAGGTGGCATATTTATTTCTCACCCAACCTCAACCTTAAAGGAATTTTAGTGTTATTCATGTGGGGTGGGGGTGTCATTTATCATTTTAGTGGGCTGTGATGAGGCAGACTTGGCTTAATGTTATCCAAGCACCCAACCAAAGTTGGGAGATCATCTAGATTAGTGGTGTTCAGTGCAGGCAAGACCTCTCACCAATGGGCACTTCTGGATTTTTGGTGGGTGCCACAAATATGAAGAAGTTAATGGGCATTAACAGTTAATAAAAAGTAACACTTTAGATATGTGGGTGGGAAATTCATTGCAAATGTAAACATCTTAATTCACTGGGCACTGAACTAACAGATGGTTGAAGACTGGAGGAACTTGGCTCAGGTAGCAGAGAATGAAACTGCAGGAAATGGTTGTCCTGGCTTCCCTTTTCTTAAAATATTGGATTTACTCTAAAAAGGTAGATAATGCTTCTGGGTGAAGATGCTGCATTGACAAATTAACAGGGCTTCTTTTCTAAAAATAAGTATTCAGACTGGCAAAGGGTAGATCTCCGTAATCTGTTATTTGCTTCTATACATTCACATGTTCATTTGGGGCAGCCAAGGGCTGTGTGATTTCGTTTAATTATATGTATTTCATCAGTTGCTTTCCATGCAACCCATCCCACAAATTGCCCACTAAATGAAAGAGGCCATCTCCTCGAAATTAATTTAATTTGAGGATGGCGCATGTATGCATGGATTACGTTTCATCACCCAGAGACTAATTCGGAGCACTTGGGGACGTGAGAAATAAGTCTTCCCAGTTCAAAGCACAGATTCAGTTAAGCAATAAAATTAAAAATTGGAGATTGGCTGATGTGTGCAACTGTGAATTCATCTTCTCTAATGCCAGAATGCTCCCTTTGGCAGAGCATTAGAGCCAGATTTATTGCGCACCAGGTACCGCTAAAAATATTGAAGTGGTCAGACAATGGTGCATTAGAGGCTTGTAAAATAAAAATTAAAGGAGGAGGGGGACAAGAATGGGGTAAAATAACAGGTTTATCGACTTTGCTTCTGAACCTCTGTGAGCCAAGGCAGAGATCCAAATTCCTAGAAAAGGGATTGTTCCCCAAAACATTTTGCTGTGAGGACAGAGTAATGAATATCTCCACCCTTCCCAATTTGCAAGATCTAGATGCTCAGTTTTCCACCAGGCTGCACACCAACTCTGTAAATATGCCAAACCTCCAAAAATTGTGACTGAAGAGTCATTGTGAGTGGAGTAGAACCCAAAAGTATAAAGCACATCATTGGACAGTAATTGTACCCACTATAGATTGAAATGCAGTGAAACGTTTTTCTTCTGGCCCCACCTTCCCTTTTGGGGAGAGTGGCTTACAGCCCCCCACTTAAAGCCCTGAGCTTCAGAAAAGTTGCACACCCCATTTTTATGCTCAGCTAAGCATGGCAACTTGTACAAGTTGTACCACTCTGTACTGGGTGCTTCATATTGATCTAGCATTTCCATTCCCTCTGTTTCCCCTCCATGTACATTTCTTAGTCAGGAATTACTACTTCTGCAAAATCTGCTTATATCAACATCGCCTAGGTGCATTTCACACACATATTTTGTATGCCTGTGTTGGAAGTAATTCAGCCTTTCAGACCCTAGACTGCCTCCCAAGGTGACCTACTCTGCTTCTCTCATTCATTGTAGTAAACAAAGTAAATTAGATTCAGTGACATTCTGCTAATTGAGTTGTCCTCTTCCCTGCCCCCTACCATTCTACTTGATTGGGCTGAGTCTTTAATTACCAGCTAATCTTGTCAATGTTGCAGCTGATGGGCAGAGGGCAGATTTCGGTATTCTAACCACAGTAAACTAGAAAGAGATGTGTTGCTGGATGCCAGCACCCTCACTGCCTACAATTGAGGAAATGGGTTAAAGATGGTCATCAACTTGGAATTAGGAAAATGGTAGACTGTTCATTTTGGTAAAGAAAGCTGAGTGACGTTGGAAGAAGGCCAGTCAAGCTTAAGGATCTTATGGGGAATTAGCAGAGGAAAGGACAAGATGTTGTTTCCTTATCATCACACTCTCTGGAGCCAATCTCAAATACTCAACAGATACCACAGTTTGCCCTGTGCTAGTGAGGCCACACCATAGGGTCTTTAAAGCTGGATCACCACGAGCAGGTATAGGACCATGGGACCATGGTGTAGACAGCAGGTTCTCCAGAGAACAGAGGACCTGCTTTGAAGCCTACAGAATGAAGCATTTACCAAACTGGCAGACAAGAATGTGGTGGGACTTCACTACAGTTCAACCCCTCCCCTCTCGACCACCTGGCTCATGGGACTCCATGGGCATTGTGGAAAATTATGGTAGCTGGACATAGCTATTGACCAGACTGTCAGGCTCAGCCCAAGAATGAGGAAGAATCAGTCCATCCAAACTTCAGTTCTTTATTTGCTCACACCATATAGAGATTCTTGCCAGACTAATTCTACTCTATTCCAACCTAAACTGGGAGGCTCTAGGGCAAGGCGACCCTGAACCTCTTAGTCTTCCCATGTTCCATCCCTGGAGTGTGTTTCCTCTTATCTTGCCCTCCTCCTTGGAATGCACTCCCTCCTTCCTGAGAACCAGCTCTGTTACTGAAGTCCACATCACCTCCCCCTTCAGAGACCCATTCCATAACACTAAAAAACAGACACTGCATAGACCTAAGCTACTTTTATTAGAACAGCTTCAATAACAGAACCTTGCAAGTCTGAATGTGCTTCCCTTCCTCCCTCTTTTATGTGAATTGCGGGGAGGGTGGCTGAGTCATTTTCGCAAACCACTTTCTTGGTCTGGGCTCAAGCCTCATTTCTGTGATTGTTGCCTTGGAACATTCCTCTGTCCTTCAAGGCCATCCTCTATACTTACCACAGCCATTAAAAGCAGCCGCAGTGATAGAAGGGTTAATGTGTTGGACTAATTCAGATTCAGCTTCCCCCTCAGTATGGTTTTACTGGATAACTTTGAACCAGGGGGTGGTGTGTTCACACAGTATGCTTCACCAAGTTATTTAGTTGATGTTCAGCTGTGATATGGAACCAGGAGTCCAAAACTGACTCAAAGGCACTCACATACACACACAAGAGTTAAACTACAACTCCCATTGGCTACACTTTCTGGGGAGGGAGGGATTTGTAATCCAACACATATGGAAGAAGCAGAGATTAGAAAAGGCTGCTTGGTGTGGTGCTAATTAAAAAAACACAAAAAACTAAGAAAAATGTCTCTCTTCCAAAGCAGTTGTCGTTTAAAGTCATCTGATTTTGCTTAACTCTTCCTCCTGAATTTAATTATTTGTTGTTACATAAAACCTTCCTGTTGGATTATAGTTGGTAAGAAACCAGGACTAATGTTGATGAAAAGTATGCTGAGGAGGAGGAGGAGGAGGAGGAGTAGAAGGAAGAAGAGGAGAAGGAAGAAGAAAAAAAAGAAAGAAGAGAAGAAGAAAGAAAAAAAGAAGAAAGAAGAGAAGAAGTAAGTAGAAAAGGGAAGAGCAGCAGCAGCAGCAGCTCTCTCAGCCCAACTTACCTCACAGGGTGGCTGTTGTGGGGAAAATAGGTGGACAAAGGAGTATGAGGTATGTTTGCCGCCTTGAGTTATTTATAAAAATAGTAAAGGCGGGATAAAAAAAAAATTAAAAAACCAATGCAGGCTTTTTGCACTAATAAAAAAGCTAAAACCTCACAAGGTTATTGAAAATTGGGTCTTCATTAGAAGGACTCAAAGCTAGCAAATGGCAGAAGAGGTACTTTAAAGCAAAGCCAGAATTTTGATTAAAATGGCACTAAATCAAGCTCTCTCTTTATAGCTTCCTGGGAAATAAATGGGCACTTCATTTCTCACGTCTCTGCCGAGAGGTATGTCACCCAGATTAAGACCTACCTTATTGCATGGTGGAAATTATCCATGATCAAAAAGAATTTCCTGGGTCCTTGATAAAATAACAAGTCTGTTTCAAGACTATTAGTTCAATTAACCTTGACTTGGTATGCTATACAAATAGTTTTTTTTAACACATTGTATCTGCCCCCATTAGGAACAAAATATTGTAGCTGCAGGAGATTGAATTAGCCTTCTCCACCAGTTGGGTGGACGTCTAATTCCCAGAATTCCCCAAGCAGCATGGCCATGGCTAAGGACTTGGACACAAAAGCCATCCATCTGAATGGGCCCCAAACTAGGGAAGGCTGTGCCAGATGCACATCTGTAGAAAAATCCCTTCCCACGCAGTCTTAAAAATGAATGGTCTAAGGTCTAAGGTCTAAGGTCCTAAACCAAGAAGTCCATCAGGGCTAGTGGTGGAGAACCTGTTGGCCTCAGAGAGACGGGTTCTAGTTCCTCTACAACCATGGAAGAGCCCTGGGGGATTTGGGCCAGTCTCTCCCGCACACTGCAAGGACCAGTGTTGGCTCTTGCAGTGGACTGGGAGTTGGAAGACCTGGGTTCTAGTGCCCCTCAACCATGGATGCTGTCTGGGAGACTTTGGGTCAGTCCCTCTCAACCCAACTTTTCAAGGTTGTTATTGTAGGGAAAAAGGAGTCCTATGTGCATTGCTTTCAACTCCTGAATGAAAGGCAGGATATAAACATAAGGGGTAACTTTTGTTTTTGTTCCATCTTCCTTAGCATGGAATCAATTCCTCTGTTCTCCCTGCAGCTCACAAACTGGTTTTAGGCTATTCCACGATCTTTAATAGAATGCAGTCAACATGGACTATGAAACCTGTAGGGCAGTATTTCTCAACCGTGGCAACTTTAAGATGTGTGGATTTCAACTCCCAGAATTCCCCAGCCAGCATGGCTGGCTGGGGAATTCTGGGAGTTGAAGTCCACACATCTTAAAGTTGCTAAGACCGATCAACACTGCTGTAGGGATGCTGCCATGTTTTTAAAGCAGAAGCAAAGGGTTTCTGTCCTCTCCTGTCCCAGAGAATACAGCTGGTTCGCCACCTTTGTGGAACATCGTTGGATTTACCAGCAAGTTTTCCATCTGTTCCCACAAAAAAACAGACCATGTTGAGGTTTGCATTGAACTTTCATGCAATACACAAAGTATTCCAAGTAAAGTACATACAGTTAGTAGGTCTTGTTTTTCCCAACATCTCAACAGAATGTCACCTGAATTTGTGGATCATACGCTTTTGATCTAGCTTATTCTTCCTGGCTTATTTGCCCCAAATTAGAAATTGGACCTTCCAAATAGAACAGGACTACAGTCCCCATCACTTCCTCATGTAGCCATGCTGGTTGAGGTTCTGGGGGTTTGGCTCAACTATAGGTCAGCTACAGGATAAAGATTCCCCATTATTGGAAGACAGAGTGACAAACAGCATTAAAACAGATGAGCAATATAACGTCCAAAGCAATTATTCTCCATTTCTGATGTACAGAATTTAATGTGCCATTATTTTGATTGATTGTATATCATTAAGTCTGTGTCTACGCTTAGCAACCGTCTGGGTAGGCTTTCCTCAGGAAGATCTGTCCCCATCCTGGTCCTGCAGGTCTTCCAAAGATCCCTCCACCTTTTCTGCTGGTCCTCCTCTTCTTCTCTTTCCTTCCACCTTTCCCAGCATCAGAGCCTTTTCCAGAAAGCTGGGTCTTTGCATGTGCCTGAAGTAAGATGAACCTGGTCATTTGTGCCTCAAGTGAGAACTCTGGGTGGGTTGGTTTGATGATCTATTTGTTTGTTTTCTTGGCTACTGATGGTCTTCTCAGGAGTCTTCTCCAACACCTAAGTTCAAAAGCACCAATACCATGTGCCATTGTTAGTACAGGGGAAAGTGCAAACTTACCCACTCAGAATAAAGAAATCTTCCAGATAGGTTGGGAGTGCAAATCCCAGAATTTCTAATCAGCATGGAATTCAGATGGCTGGGTAATCTGAGAACTACTGTCCCTATCCATCTGGAGAACACCTGGGGAAGGTGGAGACAAGAGGTCCTGGAAGCTTGGAGGAACTCTGGAAATTGCACAATCAAAACCGCATTGACTCATTTTGCAGTGTTCAACCTCACAAAAGCCAAAACCACTAAACTCTGACCCTTTTGTTGAGTTTTGGGGTTAGACACACTACCAGATCTGGGAAAGTAGTGAAAAAGTTTCTGCAGATCAAGGATACCATTTCTGCATCACTTGGAGCTGTTCTAAAACCAACAGCGCCCTCTGCTGAGATGGGAAATGTTCTCACTTGCACCCTTCAGAAGTTTTCTTCTCGGTAAACGTAGATGCTGGGGGGGGGGGGGAAATTCTTCCATTTTGAGGTTGAGAATCCACCTCTCAAAGATTCTGGGGGTTGAAGTTTGCATGTCTGGTTAAGGAAGGAAATCTAATCCCACCTGCCAAACAGCACCATGTTTGATCTTTGACCAATGCTGGTGTTTTTTTAGTTGACCTTTAACATTCATGGGTTTTTAACGTAATTTCAAGTATGCTTCACCTCCAAGATTTCCTTCAATAAAGTGAGTCCTGCAACTTGAGCTACAGTGTAGTAAAGAAGGGTGTGGACATTGATGAATGATGCCTGGGATGTGGGAGGCCAGTTCTCAGGGCAAGATTCAACTCAAATTATATGGGAAGCGAGGATATTTAGTGCATGTAGAAACTTTGCTGTGGCACAGAGCAAATCGCTCTCACTTTTATTACAAATACAAGCAAATGTTACGGAAAAGTCAGTCCATCCAAGGACACTCCATATACTGTTAAAACATGTAAATGAACTTAGAAATAAATCCCCCCTCACAAGTTTCAGAGTTTAACATGAAAAAACTACCAAGATAATAGAAAATGAAGAAATACAATCAATTATCTCCCATGGGGCTCAACTGGGGAAAAATATTGCTATAACCACTAAGCAGAAAACATGTAAACCAGAAAAATGTGCATGCACAAGAAATTTTTGCTTTAGGGCAGGGTTTCTCAACTCTAGGGTTCCACAAGAGGTCACTAGGGATTCCCTGGGAGATCACGATTTATTTAAAAAAATATTTCTAATTCTGGCAACTTCATCTTAAAGAGGTAAGTTTCATTCTTCATTTTTAGTTGAAGAACACGGTTAATGCATCTATACAGGCCTAGACGTGAAATGAATGTAGTAATTCTGTAACTTCTGGCCTAACTTTGAGCCTGAATGTGCAGGGGTTCCCCCGGGCCTGAAAAGTATTTCAAGGGTTCCCCCAGGGTCAAGGGTTGAGAAAGGCTGCTTTAGGGCCAGACCACTATGCAAAGTAAGGAGAGGGGCAGCAGGTTTTGAATTCAGAGTTACAATTGCTCTTCCGTAAACACCACGGCTAAGACCAATACCAGCAGTTGCCCAAAGCAGATAAACACCAAGGCGCAGACTTACTTTGGCACTTCATATGGGGCTTGATTGCCATATGGTAGAAACCACAGTTACTTTAGGTAGGTTAAGAGGAAAATATTCCAGGCACTGGCTGAATACTAACCAATAAGGATTCACTTCAAGACACTGGCTGCAAAGAGTCCTTTTGAGCAATTTATTAATTTGCCTGCTTTTTACAAGTTTAGAAAAAGAAACCCAGGATTTTCCCTCCTGTGTGCTTTCGCCTCGCTTCCTCGTGATCCATGATGCCAGCTGAGGTGGTCAGCACAATGTACCTATTAAAAGAGGAAGGGAACGCTGGTGAAAAACAAGGCCTGGGGTTTATTCCTGGTCACCAAGTCATGAATCTAGCTTGCAAGAGCTGACCCCTGGAAGAATAATGCACTGCAACAGGGCTGTGTACCTCCCCTGGCCCCAATTTTGCAGCCCCCCTCAAAGCACCCCCAGTTGGCAATTCGACGGCAAAACCCTTGCATTTGGCAATTGAATTCTCCAATTTTGAGGGTGGGGGAGAGCCAAAGCAGGTGCATAAAGCTTCTGATAAGCTTTAAGGTGTCTACGTTGCACATTAAAACACCCCTAATATATGTTCAATTTTGCCCCCCCGGTAACTCCAATCACCAGACACACATATTTATAAAAATAATAAAGGCAGGATAGAGAAGGAAGGAAGGAAGGAAGGAAGGAAGGAAGGAAGGAAGGAAGGAAGGAAGGAAGGAAGGAAGGAAGGAAGGAAGGAAGGAAGGAAGGAAGGAAGGAAGGAAGGAAGGAAGGAAGGAAGGAAGGAAGGAAGGAAGGAAGGAAGGAAGGAAGGAAGGAAGGAAGGAAGGAAGGAAGGAAGGAAGGAAGGAAGGAAGGAAGGAAGGAAGGAAAAATTAGTAAATGAGAGCCACCCCCCTAAGCCAAAGAACGCTGCTAATTGCAGCACTACAACCCAAAGTGAACACAGGCTTAAATTCGTGGAACCCACGTCTTGCACAAATATCAGAGTAAAACAACAGAAAAGCCGCTGCCCCGCCTGTTCTGCCAATGGTACCAGAGTGGCAGAGTTGAACAGTCACCCGTAACAGGGCTCAGCTCAAGTCTAAAATGGAGGCTTCCAGCGTAAGACTTGTTAACAGCACAGACTCAGCATCGTTTTAAGAAGCCAGCGTGCCATTTTTGCTCTCCGTGAAGTTCTAACAAGAAGCAGGGAGCAAAGGTGGGCCTCGAAGCAGCCGATCACCCTCCCGCCTTTCGGCAACATCGTCCTTCTCAGCTCACGCTTACCCGAACTGACGCGAGGGCAGCAGGTTGTTCTGCCACTTTTCCAAGTCTTTCAGCTGAACATCGAATCTGGGACTGATCACACCGCACTGCCAGACAGAGCGCAGGAGGCCGGGAAGAAAGCAAGAAAGAACGCTGATGCTGGTTCACACATGGTGGCTTACGCAGCTGCTGCACGGCCCTGTTCTACGGCTACGTGCGAATCCCAAAGTCTTCCCTCCTTTGCCCCTACCCAGAGACCTTCAGAAGGAGCTGCCCAATGGCAACGCAACAGAAAATGCGACGGAAAAGGAATATCACTGAACACAGGCCTGAAAAGTAATTGTATTAAATTTTCTTTTAGATATAAATGTAAATTTTTATCTAAAGGGAGGCGAGGGGTCAATGTTTTTTTAATATTGTGGATTTTAATTTTGTGAGCTGCCTGGAGTCACTGTGAGTGAGTTGGGCGGCCATATAAATTTATTAAATAGATAAATAAATAAAGGAAACCGAATTTAAGTTTTGGCCTAAAGGCGGCAGCACAAGTGGTCAATGGCGCTGGTTACTTGGCACATGTAACGCCACTACTCAGTGAGCTGCAAGGGTTGCCACTCTGCTTCTGGGTGCAGTTCAAGGTGCTGGCTGTATGCAGTTATTTGCTGTGGTGGCCAAGAAAGCTATGGAGAGATCCAAACTCAAAATCAGAAATCAAGTCCTGACTAACGAGAGAGACTAAGCAGCACAAGCAGGCTATCTCCTGGAGTTTTCTAAAAAAAAAAAAAAAACCTTCAACGGGGGTTTCCTAAAAAGTTCGGATAGACATTTGTCTGGAATGATCTGAGGATTCCTGCACTGGCCAAAGGGAGGACTAGGAGACCTCCAAGGTCCCTTCCAACTCTATGCTTCCATCACTCTCGCCTGGCAGCTACAGAAAATGAACTAAGCTTCCCAGACACTGCTCAGCCATAACCCCGACACGGATTCACAACAGAGTTCTGCACAGCTGCTGCATAGTGATGTATGACATGAAATTATACAGCAGCACGGCTCTGTCCTTAAGAGACCGAATTTAAAGCAGAATGCACGCTACAACAGGCCCCATTCTTAACTATGGGTCATCCGTAAACCGGGCATTCCTAGCCCAGGGACTACCTTGTAAACCCAACTCTTTGGCACCAAGAACCACCTGTGAAGCAGGAATTCCATTTTTGCCTCCGGCTTTAGCACACAACTGCGCTTTTGGCCTCACAAATTCGCAAGCTAGCCAGCCTGCAATCTGAGTGGAAGGAGCCATCCGGCATACAGAAGAGGACGGCCGTGAATTTCGAAGCTGCTGCAGGAGTGTGTTTTTCTGCCAGGAGAATCATACGGTAGCATTTACTGGCACTGGAGCTGCGTATCAGAGGGAAGAGGGAAGGACCGCATTCACTCTGGGCAACGCTTCCCAATGCCAGCCTTGCAAAGTAGGAAGGCATCGCTTAGCAGTGTCCACTGACCAATGCTGCCCTTCCTCTGGCTCCAGATGTGGGAGAAAGGGCGGTTCAGCATTGCGCAGGGATGTGCTGCAACCCTGGAGAGTCACTCAGGCAGAAAAAGCTAATGGGTCTCCAGGCTCCTGCGCCCACCAATGGAAAAGGCTGTGGGCTAAGTCAGCTTGCTTGGTCCTGGCTGCCAAAAAGCCCCCTTTCCCACGTAAGCAAGACAGCTCTCCATTTCTGGCTTGCACAACCAAAAGCTGAAGATTTCCAATTGAAATACAGAATCAACCAGAGGAAAATCAAGTCTTTGATCACTGAATATCATGATTTTCATGGAATTCTTCCTCTAGCAGGCCATTTAAAAAAAAATGGGAGGGGAAAGGATAAAAGACAAGAAAAACAGTGCTGGTTCCATCTCAAGCCAGAAAGAACAGTTACGACGGATTCAATGGTTTCATTATTTCGTGATTTTCAGCTTGCTAAAAAAAAAAAAAAGGTCTTTTGCTTATTGCAGTATAGCCTACTGTTACCGCCTATTATTTGGGTTACTCCAGTAAGAAATAATTCAGAACCTTGGGACAAATTAACAGAATGTAAATCTGTCAAGTTGCTTTTTGCTTTATTTCTAAAAAAATGAGTAGAATTGACGTAAGTAACCAATGTTGAATCTGACAAGGCTACAAAGTACCAGCTATTCCAGGAAAAGAGCATGTCTGATTGAAGAAGAAATAGAAGAAAAGAAGAATCAAACACTATTTGATTCAACCATCCTGAAAATGATTCTGACAAAAATGGGCTGCCTAGATGTCTTCGTTATGAGAACCTCAATTTTAAAAAAAGGGGTCTGGCTTCCAGCAAGATATAAAAAGAGAGACTTTTAAGAATTCATGCTTGTTCATGCCTGGAGGAAGGAAGAATGCCTATATAGATTAAATAGATTTATCGTTCTAATAATTCAGCACAGAACTCAAATTTATCACTGGAGCTGTTCCATTTGACCTTTATAGGAAACCAGAAAAAGTAATCACTCTCTTGTATCTGACTCAGAAATGCAGAATTCACAGATGAAGTTGTGAAAGACTGCTTCCTAACAGACCTAGCCATTTCCCATAAACATGTCGCCCAGATTTTTCTAGACAGGCAATTACCCAATAAAGAAACATTTTAATCCCACAGAAGTCCAGTAATCCAGAATCCTGAAATTAAGTGCCAAGAATCAGGGATGAAATTAAGAAGAGCCACACACTTCAATTCACTGTCAAAAAAAAAAAAAAAAAAAAATCCAGTTGAGTGCAAAAGTGTCAGATCATACAAGTGCAATATAGGACTGCAGGAATGGATTTCTTGCAGGACAAGCGTTTTGTGGGGAAGCAGCAGCTTCCCCAAGGTTTCATGGTGATCAAGAAGGAAGACGAGCATTTGGTGCGAAGGGGCAGACAGCCCCTTAAATGGCACTCAAAGGCCCTTCCTCAGCTTTGGTGCTGTTACAGATCTCCAAGTCTGGTTCATAGCATCAGATGCTCTGCTGATGTTCCTTAAACTTCCAGAATGGAGATGATTTAAGAAGCCATCAGGAAATCTGATGAAATGGCTGTTAAGAGATGGCTGGAAGTCCTCTGTGTTTGCTTTCTGGTGTGGCCTGTTAAAATAGGTATTGCTACAGGAGCATAGATTCCAATTACATGGACCACAGCAGCAGGCTGGTGACACAGCTGCTTATTATATTGTCTCCATCCTGGAAGTTCAAGGAACATCAGTGGAGCATGTGATGCTGTGAATCGGACTTGGGAGATCCGTCCTTGTGTTTTGCTAATGGCAAGAAGCCGTACAATTTTACATGGCTAATTTTATGAATTCGCTATTACGTAGTGCACCCTCTTCTCCTTGCTTATCAGTCTTCCCAATGTGTCTTGTCTTCTGGAGTGCAACCTGAAGATGGGATGGACCCACTATTCTTTTAGGCGAAAGAACACGGACAAAACGCTTCCAATAAAACGGACACATTATAGAAATCCTTACAAAAATCTGCTTTACTGTGGGAATTTTCCTCCAAGTGAGATACTGAAATATGTGCAAAAATACAACTTCCAAGGATTAATTTGAACCCAGCAGTTTAAACAGAAACCATTTCCTACCTTGTTGAGCCTGCCTGTGAGATTAACAACAATTTTCCCAGCTCTGTGGTCATCAATGATCTCAAATTCACCTATGTAACCTGTGAATTAAAGAACACTATCCGTTACTTTCTATGCCTTAATCCACCAAACTGAGAACCAAAACATTAGGCACTATTTGGGGTGAGAGAAATCCAACCATTTATTATTTCAGGGTACTATTCCTTACGTTGCTGAGATCCAAGAACCACTTTGGAATAATGGCCAATACTGGATTGGGTCAGGAAGCCCACGGTTCAAATCCCTGCTCATAAAACCTGATATAAGGTCACTGGAAATCTATGGACTACATTCAGGTTCCACCATAAACCAGGAATCCTGGCTGCATAAATCACAATGCAAGCAGATACTATTCATTCCTACTTCTATCTTCCTTCCCTGCAAGCAGTTCAACAAAATGGGAAGAGAGAACTTCAAGTTACATCAAAAGGAGGAATGACTAAAAAACTGCTGTCAAGCAAACCAGGTTTATAATTCAGGATTTGCCACCTGCTTAAGAACACTGGCTTCTTCAGGCAGACTCAGTATAACCTTGGGTTTCTATACTACATGATGCTCCATCTTCCAAGTTTCTATCAGTCTTCCCAACCCAAAGTTTCATGATTTTGGACAACTTCTTATAGCCCCAGCCAGCTTAGAAGGCTGCATATTTTCCAGAATGTTACATATAAGCTTTGTACGTACTGGTACTTACCATGCTTCATCATCACAGTTAAGAACCGGACAATTACTTTGGAGCACGGCCTGATGAGAACTTGACGCTTTCCACGCTTCTCTGCATTGTTGATGCTTTTAAGAGCATCTGCCAGAACATTCATGCGCACCATGATGCCTGCGTAAATAACACAAATCTTTGAGTGAGAGCTTCTCGTGAGCCTGGAATTCCAAGTGATGGCTTAACACAGCGTTTCTTAAAGCATGGTCCAAGGACCCGGAGGGTCCTCCGAGACCCACTCAGGGCTCCACAAAATCAAAATCATTTGCCAGCCTATGCTGAAAAATAATACAGTATTAAAATCTCACTAAACAATCGCGAGAAGCAGTAGCAGCAGCAAATGCATCAATTTTAATTTTTAATATGATAAATATCAATACAACCCATATAAACAAAAGCTCTTTTGGGGTCCTCCATAATTTTTAAAAGTGAGAAGGGGCCCTGAGAGAAAAAGAGTCTTAGAAACACTGGTTGCTTGGGTATGTTTAGTGCAATACAAAACACTGCAAGATTGTTCAAAATTCCACTTTCTGAGCATAAAGAACTGTGGACCTAGATATGACAAGTGATACAATGAATTACACACATTATCTGGGTAACCACCAAAACCCCAAAGAAATAAGAAGTCAAATGTTGCAGACAACAAACCAGTGAATTCAGCAGAGACATTAAAAGCAATTTCATTCTTAATGGTGTTGAATGAGAGTAATAAGAGGTTGGCCTGTTCTAGCTACAACTTTCTATACTAAGCCCCAACTATCTTACAAAACAAACTAGCTTTGCTCCAAACTCAGAATTACGTTTATTACATACCTATACTGCTTAGAGATTAAGCATGAAAGGACACTGAACTCCTAAAAACAGTATTTGAAATAATTATTTACTAATTCAAGTTCAGTTCTGTCAGAGCAAGCGACCAAAGCATGTTACAGATACATCAAGCCAAATCATAAGACTTCAAAGAAGCAGTTGCTTTTTCATTTGAGGCTCAATTCTTTCTAAAATTAATTCTGTCTACAATTTCTCATGTTTAGCATCCAAAATTAAGGTACTGACTTTATATTAAACTAATCCAGCCCAGGTTAAAGACAAAGTTCCACAGACTTTAATGAAACACAATTTGCTTCAATTATTTTCTCCAATTAAAAGTTTGGCTGGCTCGTACCCAGAATTACTAAACAGATACTGTACTGAACTAAAAAGATAGACTGCTATTAAAAATACTAAAAAAAAGAAATGCTGCATTAGAAAGCTTGAAAGCCGTTGCTGAAACATAACCCAAAGTGCTAATACCTATTTTCAAAAGTTCCAGCAATCCAGGATGATAAAATATAGATTTAGCTCACCCTCATGAGCTAGTCAACAAATATTATTTAATCCACTTGTTATTTCAGCAATAGTAAATTTGAATACAAAAAAGCTTCCGTGTCTCGACTTCACAAGCTATTCTGTGTTCTTATGCACATGCCCTTTTAGTACAAGTCAAAGAGAACTTCTCAAACACAAACCAAGATTACTTATGACAGAGCTGTGGAACTAATTTTTTTTTTTTTTTGCAGACATCAGAAACTCGCTGTGAACTCTATGAATTAATTGGCATCAAAGTACAGGGACTAAACTGGTAACATCTTCCTGAAGTACATCATTAACTACTGAATTTAAAAAGGACCCACATCTTCTCTTTAGCCTTCAGAAATATGGATTGATTATACCTAGACTGAAAGCAGAGTTATACAGCTTTACTGTAAACTTTTGAGGGAGATGGGGGGTGACAAAATTGGATAAATAAATTAATTTTGCATATATACACAAGGGCTTCTTTGCATATATACACAAGGGTGTATTATGCTTCCTTTCTTTTCAGGACACAAGTTGCAACTGGGAGCAAGTTGTGGTCGCTATCCGTCAGATTTCTCCCCTAAATGTTTGCAAGATAGTTTAATGAAAACCAAACCATCAGGGGCAGTTGGCTCATTTTTCTACAGAAGGACCATCCCTAGCTGGCATCTCTCCCAGATGTGTGCAGCTAGATTCCCGCAGGCAACCAACATGCCGGCTGGGAATTCTGGGAGTCATACAGCAGCGCATCTGGAGAACACAGGATTGGCCCACATGCAGGGTGGCACGGATGTCGACTGAATGCCAGCGTTTTGGAGGCAGAATTAAAAACAGAATAAAGAGAATTAACCGGCGAGGAAATTGGGGGTTCACATAGGCTTTACCCTGAAGTAGCGAGCCACAGGTCCTCTGAACTCTGCCCCTGGTTTGCAGGAGACAGGATGCACCATCATTCTGCCCTCACCCATCCTGGAAGACTAAGGCGGCAGGCGACGGGCACTCAGGAACAAGTCCGACGGCCCACTTTGCAAACTCGGGTCAGGGATGCCAAGGGGGAAGCCTGCTTGCCCTTTGCACGAGATCCAAGGCGTCTCCCCCGCAAGCAAACTTGGCTTTGGGTACTGCACAACCAGCCGCCTGGCCCAAATCGGTGCAAGGGCTTCTCTTGCCAGGATTGTCCATTTCCAGCCGTGGGTACCTCCCCTACCTGGGTACTAGACGGGGCACTTTGCGCTGCCCTGCACTAGCCTGTTCCCACAACGTGTTTAACCCAGGGAGGGAATTAACCCACGTTCTGGGTCCACACGACACGTGCTTCACCCAGGGCGAGGGGACTCGGCCCTGAAGCTCGGGGCAGCCTCTCTTTTTCCCCGCGAGGCCTGTCCTCCGCCTCACGCCCAGCCCGCCTCCCGAGCTCGCCTCCCCAGCTCCACTCCCGGGCTTTCCTCTTCCAACCAGCCGCCAGCACCCCCGGCTCGGTTCCGGCGGGCGCCGCGATGGCCAGGGCGAGCGCGGCTTCCTCCGAAGAAGCCGTGCGGGTCGGGCGGAGGCCCGGCTTGCGGGAGCCGGCGCGAACAGGGCCCGGGGGCGCGGGATGGAGGCGATGCGGGACGGATCTTAGCGGGGACCGAAAGCCTCTCGTTACTCACCAGGGCAGCAAGATGGCGGAAAAAGGAAGGCGGCCGCGCGCGCGCGGGGTATTATGGGAATTCGAGGCGGCAGGCTAAGCAGGAAGGAGCGGGGAGAACTTCCGGATCCAGCCTTCCGGATTCTGTGCGTCGGGGATGGATTGGAGACTATAGAGAATGGTCATGCAAGAGGGACCACCTTCTTTTTGCACTGAGGGAAAAGGGTTCCCGGTTATAGAAAGAAGAGAGTTATGTTGTAACTTTAGAGAGAGGCTAAAGTAGAGTTGCCCTTATAATTGCTGGGAAGTATATTGGAAGCTACATCTTTTTCTTCTATTTTTTCTCCATATTTTTTTCTTTCCTTGTGCTTCTCTCTCATTCTTCTGTTTCTTACTTTACATTAGTTTGTGTTAGTTTTTACATTCTTTTTAAAAGCCTTTAATAAAATTATATATATAAAAAAAGAGGTCCTGTTTGCAGTTCTGTCTCGAGGCTGGGCGATATGTTGCGGGGCTTTCTTAAAAAGCAATTCAGGGGCTGAAAGGAGGTTGCAAGGCACAACACGGCTGCCCTGCACTCCAAACAGCAGGGTAGGGTAAAATTGGTTCATGGCAACTTGTAGCCTGCTTTATGCGAGTCATTTCTAAATAGGGAAAATCTGGAGAACTATGCATTCTGTTCGGAGATGCATACTTTCTCCCCTGGGAACGGGGAGATGTAAAGCTAATAAATGACTGTGTGGACAGTTAAAGACAGGAAGAACTTCAGCAAGGCACTGCTACAAAGCATCCCCATTACAAGCTTTCCAAAAGGGATCAGAAATCACTCTATCAATGTGGTTTAAATCAAGAGACCAAGAGCTGGACAATTCTCCCTCCCACTTGCAATGGGTCTCTCTTGCAGTCCTCGTGTCCAGAAACAACCAAACCACCACTTCAGTTTGGGAGCACGCAGTCGCTTTCACCTGGCAATCTTGCTTGGCCCCAAATCCTACCGCATGAATTATTTTACAAAAAGAGAAATCCCAGCAATTCTTAAAAGTTGTTGAGGTTGAGATACACTGCCATAGACCATAAGTTACAGACCACAATGGATGGAATCACCCACTGTTTTTACCCCCCACCCCCCATGTTGGGTGAACTAGTGGATATTCACCTGGGGAGCTGCACCAGCCTGGTGCCCTCCAGCTGTGTGGAACAATCCCATGTCCCCAGCTGAAATGGGTGATAATTAGCACAAAGAAGTGTTTCAATGTTTTTTTCCCCTTTTATTTAGAAGTCAGAGTTGTTAACCCAGGTAGATCTTCTCATTATCAGCTCAACCCCACATTGTGTTCAAGGTGTAACCACCTTGCCAAAGAAAAATTGAGAGAAAGACAGAGGGAAGGGATCAAGAATTGTTTTCAGCATTATAGAAATAAGCTAGGGTTCAACATTTGATACACAAACTGTGTCCCAAGCAAAGAGCTTGTCAACAAGCAAAGACCAACTTAAGAAAATGTGGAAAGAAACTGAAACCATCAAGGTCTCAGCAGCTTACAGTCTCAGTAAAACAACCTGTTTTACTAAGGCTGTTCCAGAGAATTATTGAGTAACTAGAGACCAGGCCTGGCGTACCTCTTCAATAAAACATCACTCATGTTTTTCTTCTATTAACATTTTTATTCAACTTTCACTTTCCTAAGTGTACATTAACATCCATCTATATTACACCATTTAACACAATCAAAAGAAAGGACAAAAAATGGCCAGTACGCAAAACTTATCCTGACTCCCAATCCACGTGTAACGGTCCTATTTTTACACATCGCAAGCTGCTTCCCTCTTACAATATTATTTCGCTCATTTAAAACACCGCATTACAATCCAAGCTAAATGTTGGTTCTCATCTAGAAAAAAATTATTAAAAAAGAGAAAGGGAGTGACAGTAAATATAAAGAGTATGTGCTGTAAAAAAAAACTAAAAATGACTTATTCAAATCAGTTTATCAAAACCACTTTTTATCTTTTGCTTGTGCTGCTTCTACTGCATGTTCTTACTATAATGAAAGGGCACAAATTCTAGAGAAATAAATCACTCTGACAGGCTTCTAGTCTCAATTCACTTGACAAAGATACAGCCTTTCCTACTGTAGGAATCTCGTGCAAGATCTAAAAATCTAATCAACATATAAAAGTAAAGATGAAATTATAACGGTGAAAGTCATTCCTACAATGTGAGCTAACTTGGCATATTCAAACAGAAGGTTTCAATTGGTTTGGAGAAGCAGTATCTTGACCAAGTTCAATTTATCCAAAAATAAACAAAACCTAACACCATGTAATACCATGAGTTTGTTATCATATTCAAGTTAGTTATCTGAAGCTCTGTGTGGCACTAAAGAGATCCGAATAATTTTAAGTTATATGACTGAATGAATTCATCTCCCAATCAAATATCTGCATTGCCAATATAGCCAATAAATGGAATTTGATATGTTAATTGCACTGTGCCTCTTTCATCCCACACTTCCAAGCCAAACACATTGGTGTCACTTGCAAAAGCAAATTTTGCCACAGAAAAGAGATCAAAATAATTTAGATGTTCTTAAGCACAGCGAGGAATAATACTTTTTACCGATTGGGCCATGTTTTGATCATCACCCAGTTACTATGACATATTGATATTAATTCTAGGCACATAAAGGAAAACCAAAGTACAACTTATCCAGCCAAACCAATTATGCCCTTAGAGGACAGTGTAAGCAAACCAAATCAAAAATAGTTTTTTTTAAAAATATGCCCTTTAATAGAAAACCATAAAGATTTATACTGGTGGCTTATTAATTAGAAAGAGACAGATCTAGGTTGTCAAAGCACTAGGTTTCCTAACAACCCTTATTTTGCTGGAAAGAATGCCTATAAGGTAATTAAAAAAAAACCAAAACATTAAGGTTCCTCAAGATTGGTTTCCAACTGAGAATAACACTGCTCATTCATCTGAAATTGATGGAAATTTGTCCTTGAAACCATACTGGAGACAAATAGGATACAGCTACTTTAATTTAAAATATAAGCAAAACAGCAATAAGGAAACTCAAAGATAAACATGCTAACAAGATGGACGCATCAAGTATTTTCAACACATTTTTGTATTTTTAGACCATCTTTGTTAAAAATATCAGAACACATGACATCAAAATTACAGCAATTTAAATTAAACAAAAAGCTGATTTCACTTCCTAAATCTGTTTCCTGTATAGTTCCAGTGCAATACATTTTACTATAGACCTAGGGATAACTTGGATGCACAATTCCAGCAGCCTTGCTCATTCAAATCACTGTAATCCACAATTTAATATGAATTGTACTCATTTAATCTGGAGGATATCACCAAATCAATCTAGTCAGTCCAGTGTGTGTCCTTAAAACACTTAGAAGGAATACAGAAGTTTAGCTGATATCTTTTACACCAAAAATATTAACACAGGATAGCTCCACACAATTATAATCAGCTTACCATCACCAATAATTACTGATCAACAGCCTTATCACACTATGAGACTGCTAATCACACTTACTAGAAGAATGACTGTCTGTGTTAACACACTGTATTAATGTGTGGTTGCGGGACCATATGGTTGGTATTTGTACAGCAGAAAAGGGTCCCACATTTAAAGTTAAAAGGCAATGGCTGGTATAAGCACTTCTATACTATTAAATACGCAGCAAGTCATTTGAATTGTTCCCAGAACACAATTACATATTTGGGTGACATAGCAAGCAGTATTTCATTCATTTTTCTTCTCTTTTTGCTTCAGGAGTTTGTTGACCTCCCTTTTTGCCATTCCAGCATATTTGGAAATTACTCCGTGTTTGTTTAATCCAGGGAACAACAAGCAGCAGCTCACTTAAAAAAAAAAAAAAGCACAAATTATCGTCAGTCTTTTTGTGTTAAGTTTGTTTTCCACTTTTGCTAATTTAATGTTCGCGTTTTCTGGTAGAGAAAAGCAACAATATTTTCAACCCTATTGGCTTTGTCTCTTGCTTACCGATAAGATAAGTGAGGAAGAGGTTATGAACCTGCTGTCCTATCCAAGCGATCACAGCTAACAAAGACAGCATTGTTGTGAAGTACTAGAAGAGAGATCATACATATTCAATAATCATAAAATACAGCTCCTGAAGGTATAAGACAACGCTTTATTCAGTTCGGCATTTTCCCCTGGCTGTTAACAAACAAAATAGTTCATTAGCTCATTCTGAACAAGGCATTTTATTTAACGTACTGACCCAAAGGGGACAGTCGGATTATCCCCAAAGCATAAATGCAAAAAAATGCTGTCAGGGACTCCTGGTAAACCTACTGCTTGACAAGTAAAATCAAAATATAATAATCAGATACTAGGTGCACTTTCTAAAGTCTGCATTTAAAAACTTACATCTAAACTAAAGACGGACTCTCATTAAAAATACACAAATCAAATGTAGCAATTAAAACCTCTGATTTTATTACACGTAATCTAGCCTGAGTTAATCATGTTATTGGGTTGAAACATCTTCAGAAAAACAAATAAATTACCATTTTAGGCTTTTCTTCCTTAAATGTGAAAAGGCGTTTCCACCAACCAATGATCCTGCGCCGTGTTTTTACCAGATTGCTGCAGATTTCATGGAAGCGTTGCTGTTGTTCAGTTGTCCTTTAAGAAAGTTTTCAAAGCAAAACACTTAATATTTTTCCTCTCCTAAACAAAATATTTAACCCTGCATTCACATTCATCATTCATTTATTCTTCTTCCCTTTTTCCAGCAAAGTATCTCCTTAGCCTTATTATCCCTGGTAATTATCTGTTAGGTTTTCCATACATTCAAAATCTAAGTTGATCAGATACATTCTCTGTAATTTTCTATATTCATTTACACCAGGGTTTCTCAACCAGGGTTCCATGGAATCCTCGGATTCCACAAGAGGTCACTAGGGGTTCCCTGGGAGATCACAATTTATTTAATTTTTTTCCCCCAAATTCGGGCAACTTCACATTCAAGAAGTAAGTTTCATTCTTTTAGTTTAAGAACACTGTTAAAGCATATATACAGGCCTACCCATGAAACAAATGTAATAATTTCTTGCTTGATTTTATACTATTTTTTTTTTTTAAAAGAAACCATTCAGACATACCATTTACTGGAGCCAAAAATTCTAGGAGCAAGCGCAGGTACAAGGTAGTCAGCCAGACAAAGCAACATGACAAAGCAGGAAACACCTGAAAGAACAGAGGGGTCCAAATAGTAGATCAACCTGTTGAAACAAAGGAAGAGTTGTCTCTGAGATAGTCATTCATCCATTAAAGCAAAGTGTGCGCAATCCAAGACTTGGGGACAGTCCCCAAAAGACAGCATGTGGGCCCCAGCTGGTAGGTGATACGAGAGTAATCCTATTTCGCCCAAGTGTAAGTATAAATTACATTTATTTTTTTATCCTAGCCCTACCTAAAACAGCTCTTTTGAAGAATCCTTACGGACATCTATGATAATTACGTTGACTAACAGAGACTAGTCGAAGTGGATTATGTGCCATTAACTGGCTTATTTTTATTATTATTTTATTTACTGAGGATTTTTTATTTTTGTAACTAACCCTGGATGTTTTAATTATACATTGGGTTCATTGCTGAGGATCCTGAATGGATCAAGACATCAGTATTTTTCACTTCTGTGTTCAGACTGTCATTCCTCACAACAGACCACACAATACCCAATACCTTTCTACCAACGCTTGCACATCTTAAAGTTGTTCCATCGGTTTCCCTTTATTAATGAACAAGGTATTCAAATTCATCTACTTTAGATTTTTCTCATTTGTCTGTCTGTTTGTTCATTCATTCATATGGCAACCCACTTGCCATGCCACTTTGGATGGCTAATATCTAATTAAAAGCAAAAAAAAAAAAAAGTCACCAAAATAACATTAAAAACAAATCAGGCCCACAGACAACCATATAATTATAAACATAAAACCCGTGAAAACGGGCTCACCTAACATCCTGTCCCAGTGCTTGAAAGAAAAATCAAGTCTTCAGCACGTTATGCAACGTTGTCAGGGTCGGGGCCATCCAGACCTTGGGGGCAATGCTCCACAGGGGAGGTGCAGTGACAAAGAAGGCACACCCCCTGGGTCCCATCAGATGACATTGTTTAATAGAAGAGACTGGAGCGTGCCCATCCTGTTGAACCTTATAGGATGGGCAGAAATAATTGAAGACAGGCAGTCCTGCGAGTTACCCAGCCATGAAGGATTTTGTAGGTGACAACCAGCACTTTGGAATTGTACCCAGAAGCCTACTGAAACCCAGTGTAGCTTCCACACTCATGATGTTACCTGGGCATATTAAGATGTGCTCCTAACTACCCACCCTGTTGCATTCTGGACCCGCTGCAGCTTCCAAATAGCCTTCAAGGGCAGTCCTATGTACAGCACATCGCAGTAATCCAAACAAGGGGGCGACTAACATGTGAGTGACTGTGAGCAGGGCCTCCCAGACCAGGAACAGGCATAAATAGTGCACAAGATGGATTTGTCCAAAGGACCTCCTTGTCATTGCTGCCACCTGCTTTTGAGGCAAGAGCTGGGAGTCTAGAAGGACCGCCCCCCCAGCTGCACACCAGTTCCATTTGGGGGGAGTGCTATCCCATCCAGAATCAATGATGGAAACTCCCCAAATCTGGGAGGCCCCAAAAGCCACACCTCTCAGCCTTGCTAGGAAACAGTCTAAGCTTATTCCTTCCAGCAGGCTCCCTTGACCTCCAGACACTGAGAAGAACCTTGAAGGCATCACTTGATCAGCCAAGGTAGAGATAATTAAGTATCACCAGCATACTGACGATATCTGTGATGACAGATGACCTTATCCATCTAGGTATTAAACAGGATTGGGGGGTGACTAGAGACCTGAGGAGCCCTGCAAAGCAGGAGCTGAACCTCTCCCACTACGGACATCAATTGGAAGTGCTTCATAGGTCCCGCACAAGGCAGAGTTCAGTTCAGAGCAGATCCAAGCAACTTTATCCATCAGACATTAATTTTATTTTTAATTAAATTTTAACTTTAATTCAAAATTAAATTGATTTTAATTATTGCAACATTCCTTGTTGCAGCATCATTGATCCGGTATTTGTTGCAAATCATCTGGGTTCTCAGACAACAAAGTAGTATCATCTGCATACAAAACTACACATAACATTCAGGTTCCACCAGTACCCCCTCCAACGTCTCCACAAGGATCTTTAATTAAATACATGAACTCTGCGTACCTCCCAGAAGGTGAGATGCAGGGAGTAGTATGCGTGGGGTACCCTAATTAGGGATTCCAGCTGACACCTACATAATAGTAAGTGCATCCATGCTTGGAGGGTGGAAAAAGGAACAAGTACAAATCAGGGGGAAAAAAATATTTCTGTCACATGTCTTGTTTCTGCAATGGAAACATAACCTGACTAATGGGAGAACGAGCTTGGCAAGTATGAGGAGGGAGCTGGGGGAAAGGGGAAACCCATTTGACTTTGAAAGACACGGTAGTTCACTGTCAACCTGTAAAATAATCTAGGAGTGAACTGGAACTGCTGGAGTCCTCTACTGTCCTAACAGCCAGGAAACACACTGAGACAATGAACTGGTCTCTAATATTTATTGCTAGGACTTAACAGGAATCCTAACAAACTGAAGAAGCGTGGGAAAAACCCAGACATATAACCCCCAAGGGTTAAGGCGGTCCCGATCTGTGTCTCTTGGAATGGCTGAACAATTCCTCAGTGCTACGCATGCGCTTGACAGTCTGGATGGGAGCCCCCTGCTCACCATCCTTACTCATGTCCTCCTCCTCTCCTCCTCCTCCTCCTCTCCTCCTCCTCCTCCTCCTCCTCATTTTCGGATCCTGAAATGCCACTTTGCCCGATCGCCCGCATCTTCAGGGCACAGACCCTCAATTTGCACGTCCTTATTGATGGGGTCTCGCCATCTCTGTTTCGGTCGCCCACGTGGCCAACGGCCATCGATTTTAAGACGATAAACTCTTTTGGCGACAGTGGAAGGTTCCGCTCTAAGGACATGCCCAGACCACCGAATCCTCTACAACCTGATATTCTCTAAATGTATTTTAATCCATCACCCCCAGGCCACATTACTTTTATTTGCAGTGAGATTGGCAAGCCTCAGTAAACAAGTCTCAAATGAAAATGGACACTAAAATATCAGAACTGTAAATTCTGCTAGGACACATCTTAGTTTATTAATATTGCTGCTGTAAATTAAATGAATTCTAGATTAAGCAACTTAAAAAAAAACCTAGGTTCAGTCACCAATGGCTCCCACCTCTCTTCCAATTAAAAAAAAAAAAAAAGCAAATATGTAACAAACTGAGGGCCAAGTTGTATAATCTATTTTGACATTTAAACAGCTACATGCTTGTGCAAACAGAATTCACTGGCAACAAAGATAACATCCTTCTAGGATAGAACAGGCAGCAGAGTTCATTGGAAGAACGGGCTCAAAAAAGTTTTTTCTGCAGCCCTATCAGCTCCCTCTGCCCCCGCTGCAATATGAATGCTTAACACTAGACGTAACTGCAACCATGCAATTAATATCACCTTTACTATGGCTCTGGTACGCCACCGGGCTGAGAGACTGCAAACTGTTGCCAAATATGGAAATGTAACACTGCTGAGTTCTTAGAATGCTTCTACTTAAATTGTTCTAATCTCTTAAGCTTCATCCTGTTACTTCTAGCCACGGCAAAGTTTAAAGCATGCAATCTGTTCTTTCCAAATTCAGATTGTATGCTGCTGTTGCATTTTTTTTTTCGTCTTTCAGCAGCAGTTTTTCTAAGCATTGCTCTTACCCTGCACATGTTCTAGGGGAATGATACCAGCGTTTCCCATAGCTGCAATCAGTCAGGCACCTTATTTCATAAATTTTGCTGAGAGATCAGCTGCCTTTGGCTTGCTTCAGTTGTCACTCAGCCAGCAGCTCTTGCATTAAGAGTACAGCACGGAAAAACAGACTATTGTGTGACCTCTGCTGAGAGACCAGCTGCCTTCAGCCCTCCTTGAATCTCACTTGGCAGCCATTCCATGAAGCCTCCTCAACTGCTTCTAGCCTAACTGGCTGTAATATGAACTGTAACTGCGCTAACTGGCGCACAAGCTCTTCTTTTTTTCTCCCACCACATCCTTTTTCTTTCTGTACTGTGGTCTTGTAGAACGGAAGGGTAACAAGCAGAGAATGCCTTGCTTCTAGGAGGGTGCAAGCATTACTAGCAGAATATTCTGAACAGGCCCATTCTAGGTTCCAGCCTGTTTCAGGTGCCAGAACATTGCATGAGGGAACATTTTGCACACCTGTGCTTGGTATTGACATTTACAAACCATTTTCAGAGCCCTTCTGCTTGAAGAGGACTAATGCTTTGCACGCCTGTGCGCTATCAATTTATGCCATTGTTATTAGCACCCAGTCTGCTTTAAAACACAGATCAATTTTAAAGAAGCCCCTTCTTGTTATTTCTGTTGCTCCTTGCTGCTTTCCCCAACAATTTTTTTTTTGCTCTTTGCCGCTTTTCCCAACAAATCTCTCTTTTAAAGAAAATCAAGACAACACCCTAAGTCAACACCAAGACTTTCTTTCTGCAGTAGCATACTTTTAGCTATACAAACTAATCCACTTCCCTTTGGTATAGCACAGCAGTGCCAATTATGTCTTGCAAACATACCTCCTAATTCAGTTAAAAGAATTGTTGGAAAGTAATGTTAAAATATCATCCGCAATCACTCACAGAAAGACAGCAGACACGACAGACAGCATGGCAGGCGGAAACCATGACTTTTCCCAACGAAGAATCTTGTCAGTCACCAGAATCACTTCGCCCCATCCTTGCAACTGCTCTTCCAAGCCAGCTGTCTCTGCAGCCTGTGACGAAGTATTAAAACTTAAGGATGTGCCATAAGCAAGACATTTTTACATAATTAAGTTTACAAGCTGTTTTTCCTGATAATGTTAAATTATGCCCTAAATCTTTCTAGATGAAACTGGACTTCATGAAATTCTATTTATTATTTCACTGAATTCTCTTTTAGACATTTTGTATGTCAGCTATATGGTGTGATGATTACTATTTCAGTCCAAAACCATAAACTTTAACTGAACACTTGTAATTTCAAAAAAAACAGTCAAGGAAAAAGATTTGGGTTTAGCTAAATGTTGTGCGTCTGACTTCACTACCTGCATTTGAATCAGTGCAGCTCATTTGGCACCCTAAACAAAACATACTGCTTGTTCCTCTTCCCATTACCACAGCATGCTTAGCAAGTGTCTCTTGAAACCAAGGAGGAAGATGCCAAGTTTTGTTAGAAGAACCAGCAAAATGAAACTCAGGCTTTTTTTAAAAACAGCTCTCGGCATATATTCCTTCAGTAACTAAGAAAAATATTGTGATCGCATTTGCAGAAAAAGAATATGGTGGGTGTTATATAATCAGCAACGGGGCATGTAAATTAGGAAGATCAAAATACTGTGGTTTTCAAAGTATAAGTGATTCCTCCCCAAGGTTCTACCCCGTTCCGTGAATCAACACAACGTCTTACGCTGATGCAGGCTTTCACGGCCAGCATCAATTCAATCGTGACAAGATCCCAGGCTAACAGTCCGTGGTCTACTTAATCTGGTATCCTAACATTTCGCCAGCAACTGTGGCTGGCATCTTCAGAGGTGAAAGTGCTCTACTCTGTAGCTCACTTCTTGGAATGTTGCTAACAGCTGCTGGTGAGACATCAGAATACCAAATGATTAGACCACAGGATATTAGCCTGGCAGCTCATCACCACTGGGTAAACGCAATGTCTTCTCCCTCATTTTGGACTCCTCCAAAGTTCTCAAAAGCCACAACCTGAGATGTCCTTTTCGACTAGGAGGCAGCCCCACTTGACAGAACCCTGAGCCAACAGGCTGAATATGCATCTGCAGCAGCGTTTCTCAACCTTGCCCACTTTTTGGTAAAAGCAGCACAGCAGCGTCTGTATTTTTTGCACCGGATAAGGAAGGAATATCTTCCACCCCCCATCCTTCTTACTTTCTATAGAGGCACTATAGAGACTGTATTGGCCAGCTGTATTTCTATCTGGTTTGGAGGTTGTAGTGCCTCAGATAAGAAGTCTGGGCCGAGGGTGGTGAGGGCAGCAGAGAAGATAATTGGGATCTCATTTCCTCTTCTTCAGGACATAGAGCACACACAGCCCAAAACATTGTTAGTGACCCCTTCCACCCCAATCATGAATTGTTCTCCTTGCTGCCCTTTGGGAAAAGGTTCCACTGCATCTGATGTAGAACAGCTAGATTAGACAACAGTTTTGTCCCCTGGGCTATTAGACTCCTGAACTCTTAACAATCCCTTCTCACTCCATGGGAACACATGCCGGGTGTAGGACTGATATTTATTAGGATACAGATTAGAGGAGTGGAATGGGTAAAGAATGTATATTACATATTGTAGTAATCACGGTATTCTTATTTTATTGTTTGAGTCAACACAACAAAATTTCATTTTAATGTACACTTTGGTGTATAGTGAAATGACAATAAAAGTTTATCCTATCTTCAGATGTGTGGACTTCAACTCCCAGAATTCCCCAGCCAGCATGCTGGCTGGGGAATTCTGGGCGTTGAAGCCCACACATCTGAAAGTGGCCAAGGTCGAGAAACACTGGTCTACAGTAAAAGCATCTCCTTCTTGAAGCTCCAAGAAAAACAGCCAGCTTAATCTAACATAGCAAAAGCAAGCAGGCTTACAATCCTGAAGCAACTCAGAAATGGACTGAGGAGGACAGAAGCTTTGGGGACATGTCACCAACCATACCAATTATTGAAAGTATTTCCCGTGGTGACAGAAGCAAAAGTGGTGTGCGCTCTGGCGCACTGCATGTAGAAAGCCCGTTTGGTGTCGTGGTTAAGGAGCCAGGCTAGAAACCAGGACACTGAGAGTTCTAGTCCCGCCTTGGGCATGAAAGCCGGCTGGGCGACCTTGGGCCAGTCCCTCTCTCTCAGCCCGACCCACCTCACAGGGTGGTTGTTGTGGGAAAAACAGGAGGAGGAAGGAGTATCAGGTATGTTCGCCACCTTGAGTTACTTATAAAAAGGTGGGATAAAAATATGATGATGATGATGTTATGATATATACATGTATTGCTAAGTGTTCCTGGTAGGGAAAAACCTCACACCCTTTAAAGCAGTGTTTCTCAACCTCGGCCACTTGAAGAGGTGTGGACTTCAACTCCCAGAATTCCCCAGCCAGCCATGCAAGGTTGAGAAACACCGCTTTAAAGGATCCTGCAAGAAACTCCCAGAACAGCTCGGCCGCTGCAGGGCAGGTATCTGGAGGGCAGCAAACCGCCATCCTGGTCAAGCACACCCTTACCAACCAGAGGTGGGCTCGGTTTGCACAGGTCCGGGTCAATTAGAACAGGGCTCCTCAACCTTGGCAGCTCTAAGCTGTCATGGCTGGCTGGGGAATTCTGGGAGTTGAAGTCCCCACAGCTTAGAGCTGCCAAGGTTGAGGAACCCTGAATTAGAAGCCAAACAAATACGTTTGCACAAGGTGCTCCGTCTGGTAAGGTCATTCCCGTCCCCGCGCCTTCCCTCTTCGGCAAATCCCGCCCGCCGAGTCCGTCCCCGATCTGGCTCCCCGGCCAGCCCGGGAAAGGCGTGAATTCAGGAAGCGAGTCAAGGACGCCGTGCGAACCCAGCCTGTCTACGCAGACGGGCCACCGTCTCGCACAGGAATCAAGGAACCCAGGGAAATACACGCATACGCGCGCGCGGGTATGCAGTATCACCTCGGCGGCATTCACGGAGCTTTGCGCGTCCACACGTTGGGCGGGTCTGCGGACCCTATTCCCCCCATCTGTTCACGCGTCGGAGACCGACCGGCCTCTGAGGGGGCGCGGGCGAAGCCCGGCCCGCAGCGGCGCTCCCCTCAGGCTGGTCGCCCCAGCGCTGCGAGCCCTCCTTTCCTGCCCGCTCCGACGCGCGTCTTCCCCGCAACCGCCTCGGCTCCGGGCGGCCGCTCCCTCCCCGCGTGTAGCGCCCGGCCAGCGGGGAAGCGACCGCCCTTTCCCGCCCCGGCTCCCTCTCGGTCGGCCCTCACCCACCAGCAGGTTGGTGCTCCTGTTGTCGCCCTCCGCCATTTTGTGCGGCAGCCGCAGCGCCTCGTCCCCGCGCTCCCCGCCACGCCCCCTCCGAAGCGCCGCCTCCCCCGTCCGGCCAATGCCCTCGCCTCTTTCTATTGGACAGCAGCGGCCGCCTCCCCGGGCGGCGGAGCCAACGGGCGCTGCTCGGGGGCGGCCCCGTTTCGAAGGCGGGCCAATCGCCGCTTTCCTTCTGCCGTTGCTGGGGTCCGACGCAGGCTTGGCGCGTCGAGGAGGAGGAGGAAGAGGATGCAGGGAAGCCCCGCCCCCTGACAAAAAACGCATTTTCAACGGCTCGGGGAAGCAAGCAGGCGGCTGCAAGGGTGCTTGAACTCCAACTCCCATAAGCCTCAGCCAGCAGGCATGATGGGAGCTGTCATCCTCCCTCTTTGGAATCAACTTCCAGTCCCGGTGCCTAAATCCCCACACGGTGGTTTAGTGAAGAAAGGCCTTTGCCTTTCCCTGCAGCGAGCCAGACGCCCTCGGAGGCCCAGACGTTTCCCCTGTTGGGGGCCAAGACTTGCGCAAGGGCTGCAGCAGCCCTTCTTCCCATGCACGCACGTGCCGGAGTAACCGGGATGCGATTCCTCTACCAGCTCAACTGCAGTCAGAAGACCCGGTGAAGCACCCGTTAAGAGGAGACCACGGTTGGCAGCTGCTTCCCCATGCTGGCTGGGAAGGCCATCTCCCTGAACCAGACCCTGCATTTAACAGGAAAATGTGATCGCACAGCGACAGGAGGACGGAGCAAACGAGGGCTTGCCTTGTATTCATGTATTTTTAGGTGTCTGCATTTTTTTTTTTTAAAGGATACCGTACTGACCTGCAGAAGGGCAAAACCTCGAACTGCCCCCCCTAAAGGACTATAGCAGGTATAGCATAAGGTCGTTTCTTAAGAGGCATTCCATTTTGATATGGTCAATTGACTAATCAATAAAGTTATTCATTCATTATGAGGCATTCCAAAGGAAAATCTGTCTTCAATTAACAATGGTTCATGCAACACCCTCAGGAAGTAAATTAGAAACGGCCGGTTGGAGATGGTGGTTTTGTCCCCGAGTGAGCAACGATAGAAATTTGAAATATAAATAAATAAATAAAATAAAATAAAATCTTCCAGGAACAGAACTTTCTGGAGAACCCCAAAGCCACCTGTTCCTCCTCCAGACCATGCCAATCTGGCAATCTTTGGGACCTCGGAAGCACTACACACCATTTGCACATCAGAGGATTAACTTCCGGAAAGCTGAAGTCTGGAACAGCCAGAGGAGGAACAGAATGTTATCTTTTGCAAATGACGACTTCAGAGATATGAGACACGTTCCTATACGTCCAACACATTCATGGGAATTTGGTAGATACTGTGCACAATAGACATATTAAGAGTTCCGTTTTCTGTGTCTCCCTGTGAAAGAGGTGGTGAGATTTTCAAAGCATTCCAACTTGTTACAGAGACACAGAGATGCTTACATCCTCCAGTACAGAAGCTTTAGTGCTCTGAAACTCGTTGCAATAAAAGAAACAAATGCCATACAGGGAATTAATTAATACAGGTAGATTTTTTAGTTTTATTACATTATGCAGTAAAGATCCCATTCCGTACAAGTTTCATTTCTGGACAAAAGTATAAGCGTACATAAAACACAGGTGTAGTGGCCTGTTCCACCCACAGCTTCCAAGAAATAAAATATGTAATTCTTATCCCAACTGCTGTCCATACGCAGACTGCTGGTTAACGATGCTTCACACTGGGAAGAATAACAAAACTGCAATCACCAGCTGGATGAATTCTGACTTGGCTTTTTAGAGAAATTCAGCAGTCTTTTCATTTTTGCAAAACATGGCAAAGGGGTTAAGAGTATTAGATCCAAATACAGTTACCACAAGCATTAGCAAATATGTTGGCAGTGCACATGACAGCTAAGGGCAAGTTACCAAAATGAAAGACAAAGCCTATATGAAAAATAGGTAACAGCATAAAGTCAATCTTTAATCAGATATTCTGAGGAAGCCAAAGGGTTGTCTGCATAACAGCATCAAGTCAATTCTTTATCAGATATCCTAAGGAAGCCAAAAGATTTTCTACATTATAAAATACTGGTATAATCATTTTTTTTAATCTTTATCCTGAACTGTATATTTATTTCATAGGCTGTTTCTAAAATAGAGGCCTAAGCATCATCTTTGATGAATAGGTGGCATTACTGTAGAGGGCTATTTCCTTCTTTGAAAGGCTTTTTAAATCCTCAGAAAGTCTAAAGAGGATATGTGCAGAATCCTGATTTGTCCTTTCATTTTAGGCAGATTAAGTTCACATACAAAGAGGGTGAGGGGGAAAGGGTGTGAGCCCTTCAGGTGTCAGTCCACAGACACCACCAATAAGTGAATCAGGAAGCAGCTTTCTTCTCTCTCTCTCTCTCTCTCTCTCTCAGGCAACACTAAAACCAGCTCAAGAGTTACTGAAATTTTATTTCACAGCCAAGTAAAACACTGAAGACGTATGGAAACAGACTGGTTTAAAGTGCCATTTTAAAAGCAACTTCTCTCACACCCACCATTTCAAAAGTGCAAGGTAGATTTAGGAAAACTGGTTGGGAAATTCACTATGAAAATCTATTATACTGAACACCACCTACTGGAAGTCATATTGGAAAAGTAACACCACACAAATCTTTATACAATTTCATCTGAACAAAGCAACCCCCTCCAAAGTCTGTTTTCAGTTTATACGTCTGACTTTAAATCCCCAGATCAAACTGAAACACTGTACATTCATGTGTAAAGCAAAATTTGAAGTGAATCAGCATAAAACTACCTCCGCTAAAACTTCACTTTATTGATTTTCTGTCATCAACAACATAAAAGGCTACTCAGATATTGTAGTTGCGCTTTTTGTTTCTCTTCTTTGTTGCAAAAGGTAAAAATTACATTGGCATAGCTACGTTTACAAAAGAAACTACAGCAAATCACAACAGAATGAGCTCTGTAGGCCAAGGGTTGAATTACAAAAGGAGGACACACTGCGAGCAGGGAGAGGTGCAGATGAAATCAAATGCCTGTCCAGTGCGTTACTCGAAATGCACAGCGAATCTGGGGAAACTGTACATGATAGAATCACCAAAACCAGAAGGGGGAAAAAAAAAAAAAAGAACACCCTCCCTTTAAAAACCAACCAAAAAAAAAAGGCATTTGATCAGCCCATTCAGAAGGCAATGGCTTAAACGTTCAGCATTCCCTGTGCTTTTGGAAATTTGGCTTGCCAAAACCAAAACAAAAGATTCCTTTGACTGAGGAGCGAAATACAAGGGTTGAAATAAACACTTCCCTGGAAAAATAACTGAACTAAGAGAAGAAACCAGGAGAGGGGGAAGAACTTAAAACAAAACAAGCAAACAAACAAAAAGACCAAAGGCTCTCTTCTCAGAGGGTTCTTCCAACGCAGCTGATGTACAGCTCTTTGCATTTCAGTCTATTTCTGAAGTTCATCTCGTGTAGCTTTTTTTTCTCCTTTTTTTCTTTTTTTTTTTTCTGCACCAACTGGTTGACCCAACCAGCGCTGTTGCCAAGCAACGAGAGTGACTCAAGAATCTCAATCTCTCAAATCTTCCTTTGCTGCAGTTTCTTCACGCCCGCCCCCCTTTGGGGGGGGAGTTTTTTTTTTTCCCCCCCGGATTGTTCACAGGGTCAGGTGGAACTGAGTTCCAAATCACTCTGCGGTCTGTAGCGTTCCCAATTACCTTTCTGCAGCTATTTCCCCCCCGCCCCCCGGATGCCTTTGCAGTTCTTCTGGAGCAGAAAGACGGCCCTGTGTGTTCAGGCGATGAGCTTCCACTCTTGACCCTGGGGAGGGGGAGAGGGGGGGTCCAGGCCATTGTGTTTAGCATATCCCTGAGTGCAGCTACTCTGCAGGGCTCACGTTCCCAGCGCACCGAGATTGCTGAGGTCTCCTCACGTCAAGCCCCAGAAAGGCGTTACCACCAACTGTGGTGCTGCTGTGGATGCCGGAGGCCCAGTTGATTCCGATGGATGCCGCTCACCTCGCTGAACCAAACTGACCCGCTCTCTTCCTGTTCATACCCAGGCTGTCCAACCTTCATACAGCTGAGCCAAGTTATCTAGATTAGTTGCCTCCTTAATCACATAGTCCACCTAAGGGATGGCAAGTTAGAAAAGTTAGAGCGTCCGGTCCTGTTGGGAGAGCGACTGCTTTTAACGCTTGATCAGAAAAACCTGCCCCTACGTTGCTTAGGAAGAGTCAACTTCAAAAAGCATGTTAGGAACCTCCAAGATCGTCCACTCCTGTTACCCTTGTCCCGTTAGAGGCGTTTAGAACAGGGGCAGCAAAAAAGATGCCACAGAGGCCTATCTCTAGCACCGCTTTTTAACCAAAGGGATACACCAAGGAGAATGAAGGTTGTCTAATCCTGTGTCTAAGTCTGGCCAGCAGGGGGAAGTGCAAAATGCTTTTATCAGCAAAGTCAGGATGTCCAGTTGACAGTACGGTGGAGTAGCCTGACATATCGAACTACAGTCTTGGTGTACCATGGGCTGTTCTTCAACTACATAACAAACTCTTTGCAGGGCATCTTGCTAGGAAAAACTCCTTTCATGCCAAAATATAAAATTAGCAAAAGGTTTGTAAAAATAACCCCTCTCTCTGAAAATGCAGAGGCACATGTGATTTTAAAAATTATTCAAAGGCACATGAAATGGAAAAATAACCCAATGGTAATTTACTAGGGGAGACTTTGAGAAAAAATGCTCCACATTTGCTCAGGGAGTTACCTGTTCAGCAACAGACATTCTCCTGTTGGGATCCAAATCCCGGCCTTCTAACTTGGCTTTCACACGTTTCCACACACTTACAGCATATGAATTCCGCTCTTGCACAGCTTTATAAGAGAGAAAGGAAGAGAGAGAAGACCCCCCACCAATCTATTAAATGCATATTATATGAAAATTCATTGATGCATTATGCTTATTGCCACAGAATATATTAGATGCTTTCAATTATGTTTTGTTTTTACCTTTGCCTGTTTTAGGGTCTCTGATGGCCTTTTTAGGGCTAGAGATAACACCCTTTCCAGCTCCTGCAATTGTGCCGGGAGGAGTATCTGCCAAAGGTGCCAGGTTTTTCTGAATTAGTTTTCTTGTATTCTGCGACATGATCTCTGGCTGAGTTTTCTGTCCTGTATTGCTACGGACCGCTAATAAAACACAATTTAAGTTTTGAAAATGAACTAAGATTAAGTAATAGTCAAAAAGAAAGAGCGAGAAATGTGTGTTGATTTGTTGTTTTAACAACAGACTCAAGCCCCACCCCCGCCCAAAACAGTAGCGAACATTTGGCGCTGACTGCTAAAACATGCAACGCTTCAGATTTCAAGCTGCTTTGGAGTATATAGGGGCTGGTGTATCCATTATCCCCCCAGAAATTACTTCTGTGGAAAGGGCGATATTGACTGTAGCACAACAGTTGAAAGGAACTTGAAATCCATTTCGATATTGCTCCAATGCATTCGTCCTCAGCAGTGACAGGATGGAACTATTTATTCTTTACTTACCAAAAAGGGAATCAAGATCTAAGCTAAAATACATCTGCACAAAAGGAGGGGAAGGGGTTAACCCTCAGACGTGAATAGCTTCCTACCATCCACATCTCTCCAGGAGAGAAAACCTCTTTAGCGAGGCAGATTATCTTCTGCCGCTAGAAAGATAATGGTGATTCTCATTGGCACTGATGCTCAGGAGCGGGGAAACCGGAGAGCAAATCTGTTCCCAATTTTACCTGCGGCAAATGTTGGCTGACACGCAGCAACAGACGTTGGGCTGGAGCATTCATTTGGCGTATCCGTGATTAAGGGAGATGCAAAACTCACTAGATTATTGTAGACACTAAAAAAAAAAAAAGAATCAGTCAATAACCTTTTAGAGGTTGACAGAGCTCTAAAGGATGTTAGAGGAATTCAATCAGCCCATTTTAACTGCACATCTGTACCTGATATATGGCAGTTTTCTTTACCCGACCCCCCCCCCATGTACTTTACTGGTTTTGTTGAAATGCTTGTCGTGGAGAATGCCAAATCGTATTTGCACTGGGGAGTCTCTCAATTTCTGTTGCTAACAGCAACTAGACCTCCGTTACCCAGGGAATAGTTGCATTTTAATTTATAGACAGGAATACAGGGACATCTGCTTACCTTTGACTCTGAGTTCTTAGCTCTTTCAGGGTGGGAGTAATTTCTTGCAGCATTTCAATATGTTCCTGACTGCGCACCTGACCCATAGCCTGAACTAATGTAAACAGAACAGTCTGAATATTGTCTTGCCATAATTTATATTCTCCCAAGAATTGTCTAACGCTGTTCTCATAAGGAACATCTTCACCATCAGCCAGAGCTGCTTCTTCGTCCTGAAATAAAGGTCACATCCATGAAGGACTTTTAAGAAACAAATGACAATAATTCTGTTTCCTTTGAAGACCACCTACTTGCTGGAAAGGTTCAAACAAATTTCACATTTCCCTTTTTTAAAAACCACAGTTGTTGAAAATACATTATTTACTGTTCAGTTCCTATAAAGCATGGAAACATTTAGATAAATGAGACTTCAATGCTGCTGGGACACTGATAATCCCCTTACTTTCTCCTTTTGGCTCAGCTCCATCATATCTGCTTCTCTGTCATGAATGGGCTTCCCCACTATATTCTTGAAAATAGCCCATATACAAAACTTCAGTATCAGATTATTCTAGAAATGTCCACTATAACCGTATATATTTTCTACAAGTTTTTCTAGCTTTTGGTACATACCCACTTAGTATTCCAGCTTCTTTTTGTAAGAGGCTTGGAGTTACTCAGATTGAGGCAAGCTTTAGTACGTTGTGCAGTAAATGAAGTTATTCAACATTACAGGTAGTCCTTGCTTAATGACCACAACTGGGACTGGAATTTCAGTTGCTAAGTGAAGCTGTCTTTAAGCCAATCTGACCAAATTTTATGACCTTTTTTGCAGCGGCCATTAAATGAATTCCCACAGGCATTAAGCAAACCATGTGGTTAAGCAAATCACGCCGCTCCCCATTGATTTTGCTTGCCGGAAGCCAGTCGGGAAGATTGAAAATGGCAATCATGTGACCACAGGACGCTGCGACAGTCATAAATGTGGACTGGCTGCCAAGCGCCCAAATCATGATCATGTGACCATGGGGACACTGCAATGGTTGTTAAGTGTGAGGACCGGTCGTCAGTTTTTTCAGCACCGTTTTAAGTCTGAACTGTCACTAAATGAAGGGTTGTTAAGCGAGGACTACCTGTACGCGCATGCATCAGGCACTCACCCAGTATTTCAGTGGATGCTCTTTAATAGGTATCTAGTGCCATTCTTAAATTTCAAAGGCAGGCTTTCTATATAAAGCTCAACGAGAAATTATCCCTGAGATTATCTCCTCTTAGCTTCAGTTATACTACTATCGCCAACGCAGTGAGTCGGCTACTACTCCACAGGACAGATATTACCTTAGCCATAGCTTTCAGCAGATGTTTGACATCCCCAAGTTGACGATTGTGCCCAGTGAGCACAGTTTTAATACTATCAACCAGATTTTGAATGGTTTCACACACAGTGTCTATATGCTGTTCTTTCTCAGCCTGTGCCGTCCGCTGAGCAGATGTATCCTGGGTCAGCTGCTTGTGAGCTATGACAAGCCATTCTGAGCTGCCAATGGGATGGTCATGACTGGTGCCCTAAAGAAAAACAAATATTCCAAGAGCATTCAAGGTATTAAATTAACCTGAAAGGACCCCGGTCAGCCACAAGCTGCAAACAGCTTTAAGCAAATTACTATCTGCTAGACCGGGCTCTTGCAAAGGTAAGAAGAGAAAGTCCAACGCAACACATCTAGTTTCTCAGAAGAATGTAACCCAAACAAGCAACAAATACATTTATTCAGAAAGCACAGCACTGCAGAAAATCCAACCCTTGTTAAAAACTGAACCAAATTGCTAAGAGGTCAAAAAATGAGAGGCGACTCTCTATGGTAGGGGAAAAAATGGGAAGGGGGGAAAGGGGCCACTGACAGAATCCATCTTTCTAAGATGACTGCCCCCGTCTGTTTCCTTAGCCCCCACGCCCACACCCACCCACGTACCACTCTGTGAAGTAATCGGAGCTCCAGATCAGAAACAGTGCTATTAAACTGCGATGCAAATGAGCACATTTGTTGGCAACGCTTGGTAAGCTCAAACAAAGCAGCATCAAGGTTTAAGGCTTCTGCTGTTCTGGTACGTAAACTTTCAAAATGAATGATGTTACTACAGAGGAAAGTAACCTGCAAGACATAAAAAGGAAGGAAAAAGCTCAAATATCTTAAAGCTTAAAGATTTCTTCTCAAAATTAATTCAAAACTTGAAAAACAAGAAAACCCTTAGCTCTAACAACTCCCCTTAACAGCTCTCCTGATTCTGAGAAATGGTATTTGGAAACCAGAGAACCCTCAACTTAATTTTCTTCTCAGGCATTCCCTGTAGTCCACAAAACTCTACCTAGTTGTTTTCAGGATTGCTTTTTGTTAAGAGTGTCACCTTAATGTTGACCCCCCCTTTGTCTTGCAGTTGGTATTTAGGTTTTAAATTGCACTGAGTAACGTATGTTTTATAATGAACTGGGAAACCACAGCATCCTAAAAAAAGGTCTGTCTCTTTTTCATCCCCAAACTGAAGTGATGCTAAAAGATTATTTTTTTTAAAAAAATTATTTATTTAATAAATTGTGTTAGGTCGTAATAATTCTACACAAGAATAACCACGTTAGTGGCACAAGATACCGGCACAGCCTCCTGGCACTCAGATCTTTCTTTGCAGCCTCCTATCTGCTTCCTCCTTGAACCTACCGGATCACATAAAGTTGGTCCTAAACATTGAATTGCCTATTTTATCTCTTACACAAAAAAGCTAACCCAACCACACTGTTCCCAATACCTGGTTGGCTCTTTGACTTTCTTTAAGAACAAGGTTTCTTCGTTCGGCAATTGTGGCATCAAAATCCTGAAGAACTGGTGCTAATGCTGGATTGGCCCCCCCGGCCCATTTCAAACGCTGCTCAATGCTTGCTTCAAGGGCGGCCAGTTTTTCCTGAATGCGTATAAAGTGGATTAAGTCTTAATATTTTTGCTTAGGTTTGGGTCTCAAGCAGAAGTAATCTCTCTCTTTTTTTTTTTTTTACAGCTAAGAGGAATCAAACATAGACATTGGCAAAGCAAACTCCTTGGAATAGTTACATCACATGTTTTAAAAACACCTTTTCCAAAAAGGAATCAGGCTTCTGCTAGTATGTAGACCTTCTAGGACAGTGTTCCTCAACCTTGGCAACTTTCAGGCGTGTGGACTTCAACTCCCAGGATGTTGCTGGCTGGGGGCTTCTGGCTGAGGAATTCTGGGAGTTGAAGTCCACACATCTGAAAGTTGCCAAGGTTGAGAAACACTGTCCTAGAAGAGCCGTGTTAGCCTCTAGTAGGGAAAAAAAAAAATCAAGAGTCTGGTAGCACCTTTCCAGCTAACACGTTTTATTAAAAGGCATAAGCTTTTTAATAAAATTCATTAGTCAGAAAAGGTGCTACCGGACTTCTGCTAGTGTGTAATATCACTGCCATGTACAGAGGGAAAACAATGCCATGTGTGTAACTATCCAACCAGGGTATTATATTCATAGTCAGTTTAATAGCTGATTTCTTTAAACTCAAGTGCTTTCAAACCAATTACTAGAAGCTCATTATGCATTAAAAAAAAACTAAGAAATCTCTCAACTTCACCCTTGGCTGCACAGATTAAAGCAAAAGGACAAAAGTTATACAATTTGTAAAATGGAATATTTGGAAAACCCTATTAGCGCTCTGCAATGCCCATATATTCCAACAGTGGGGTTAAAGGATCAATGCTCCCCATATGTGAGGGACCAGCTTCTGTTTTCTTAAGCCCCTGATGCATTAGTGTCTATTCTGTCTTTCCTCAGCTGCCCAATGGATTAGCGGCGCAGGCTACCTGAACTGCTGCAATTGAAGCTTCGATCTGTCCAAGTGTATGAAGTTTCTTTTTCATGCTGGCTAAAATTGCAGAACGAGGTGGAGGAGTGACTGTCATGGCTTGTGGGCGATTGAGAAGGAGATCTTCATGCTGCCACTTTTGAAAGAAGGGAAAAAGGGGGCATTTTCATTCAGCCTTGTAGAGCTTCAGCACACTTACTTCACCACCACTACTACAACAAAGTTAGAAGGCCAGATTCAGTTTCATACATAGCTCTTGTCTGCACACTGTGCCAAGCTATGGCTTCTTTAACTATTGTTTCAAACCACTATAATATATATGTATATGTATATGTATATGTATATGTATATAAAATCTTTTTATTGATCTATTTATATTGCAATTTATATGTTTTAATTTTGATCTTATTGTAAACCGCCCAGAGTCCCCTTTTCGGGAGAGATGGGCGGTGATAGAAATTTGAAAAATAAAGAAAATAAAAAATAACAGTGACAATAATACCACCATTGGATTCAACAAAAAAATTACTCCCAGCAGTTTACAACATAAAAACAGATGAAAAACAAAAGCTGATAAAAACATAATCTCAAGTAGTAACTGTAGTGGTGACTACTACTACTTATTCATGACATGCTGAGCCAAAAGAAAACAAACCACATTCTAGCTTAGCATGACGTGTGAATCCATTCAGTTTCCAAAAGCAAAGGCCAGTAGTACAGAATAAGCAGAGGACAAAGAATGCTGACGACACTATGCTAAGAAAATCATGTTATTACTGCCTTGTTAATTCAACACTGTCCATTTTGCAGGGCAAGTATTTTGCACTGCGGTCTCACGCCGCATTGATCTGTGAAAAGCATTTCTTTGCAGAACGCTGGTTTGTCTCCAATAACTACAGTTTATTATGCAGTTTCCCAGATTGGTGGGAAGGATTCAGACATTAACTACACTGACCTGGAACATTGCGATGTGCAGCTGCACTCGCTGAAGGCTGGTCTTACATGAAGAAATGCTGGTCTCAAGCCTCCTCACCAGATCATGCTTCTTCCAGGCAGTGTCGTACGAGCTGGCCAGGACTGTGGCTCTGTTCATAACCAACTGCGAATATTTGCCAATCTGGATATTGTGTTCCACAGCTTTCTTACACAGGTCATCCACCGAGACTTTGCTTTCCGCTCCAAAATCCTTTGCTTCTACTTGAGCAATGATATCCACGCCCAGGGCACTAATGAAGCTGCACAGGGTGAGCCCCAACGCCTGATTGGGAAGGCCAATTAAAAGCTGACGGACAAAGTCGGCGGTGAAAGCTTTGATCGGTTTGGCCATCTGGTCTTCGCTAAAGCAAGAATTCCGATACAAGGTTTTCACATTGACCATGGGCACCGGTCCATTCACAGTGTTTTGATCTTCAATTGAATTTATACCTTGGAGGGGGAGGGGGGAAAACGGATGACATCTTTAGAACAGGTGCATCCCAAAGCACTTTTTAAATAGGACCAGCAAGAGCGATGTTTCAGATCAAGGAGACATCATAATGCGACAGTACGCTTACAAGGGGCATTCTGTGACGTCCACCCTGCCCATGAGAAAAATGTCTGAAACTCATTTTAACTGCTTAGGGCTACAGGTGTGCAAAACGTTCCTAGCCCAAAATAGCAGTTCTGGGTCTCCTGACTTTGGAGGGGAAAAAAAAAACACGTGGTCACTTTCAAGCAAACCAGACAAAGACAACCATCTTGAAATGGGAAGTCCTGGCCCTAAAAAACATCCGGTTCCATAAGCATATGGCCACTTGTTTTTGTAAATCAGTTAGCGATACGTTCCATAGCATGTAGCTTTTGGGTTACAGAGCAAGTATTGAAACGACCCTGAAAACATGCAAAATTTCTGATTTGCTTTTAAAAAAAAGTTAGTGTGGGCAGTAACTGAAATAAGTTTCACACCTTGATGGTTTTTATCTTTTACATTCTTAAAAGATTGTCACAGTAGCTATAATAGGCATCCTGAAAAGGGATTGCAATAGCATTATGGCAGTCCCCAAGTCAATTATTTTCAACTCTGCTGGTATGGCAGATCACAGCTTTGGGCCTCAAGTTTAGAATCCAATTATCTTGCTTTTTTTGTTTCATCTAAAGTTAGTAATATCTGCCATTTGAGTTGCTTTTGACCCCAAGGCACAGGGCAGGAAGTACTATTTAAGCAGCTGTATAGTGAAGAAATTAGGGAGATTATGTAAATTTACCTGAAAGAGTTTTAGAAAAAGTGCCACAGAGTCTGAAAAATTCCTTTATTGTCTGCAGTCTTTTCAAAAAGAAAATCTCTTCTAACACTTGCCGGTTATTATCATCATCAAAAAAGTTAGCTTGAGTGCTGCGAGCTTCCCTGATTATATCAATCTTGCGCCAGGCAGCAGGAATTTCCATCTTGTTTAGCTGTAGGATAATTAAATTAAGCAGAAGGTTAGCTTGCCTCATATCTACTTTTTGCTGAAAGCCAGTTTGCTGTAGTGGTTAAAGCACCAGGCTAGAAAGACCAGGATTTTCCACCTTAGGCGTGAAACCAGCTGGATGACTGTGCCAGTCACTCCCTCTCAACCCTAGGAAGAAGGAATTAGCAAACCACTTCTGAGAAACATTGCTAGGAAAACTGCATGGACTTATCCATGTAGCCACCGGGAGTAAAGGTTGACTCAAAGGTGCCAAAAAAAAAAAAGCTTTGCTAGTAAGCCTATACCTTTTCGACTAATAAGCCAAATGCCGTTTCCACTTGAGCGAACATTCCATCAAATGCTACCAATAACATCTGGCCTGCTGACATTTTGGGCGTTTCGTCAACGGAGCCATTTCTGGGTTGAATCAGTTCGCCATACTGGGCATGAAGCATCCTAAAGAAAGAAGTAGAAAGGCCATTGGGACTTTTCCCAATCTTTTCCTCCAACAGTTGAACAGACATGCAGAAAGGAGATCAATCCACTGGACTGAGAATGTTGCCTAACACAGATTCACTTATTAACTAGCTGTATTTATAAAGCACCTTACTCTAAGACTCCTAGTGGTTTATAATATCAATGAAAATCAGCCACGCACACGAGACACAAATAAAGTCAAATTCCACAACGTTAGAAGCATTGCTCACATCCCTCCTCTAGCAATGAGCTTGGCTGTTTAAAAGCTCTGTGAAATCCTCAGTCTTAACCACTTTCTAAAATGTCAGCAGGGAGGGTATCGTACAGATCTCTGGGGGGAAGGTTATTCTAAAACAGTGTTTCTCGACCTCAGCACTTGAGGATATGTGGACTTCAACTCCCAGAATTCCCCAGGGAATTCTGGGAGTTGAAGTCCACAGGTCTTCAAGTTGCTGAGGTTGAGAAACTCTGTTCTAAAGGGAGGGCACCATAACTGAAAAAAAATCTCTGGCTCCTCCTTCCTGGCCCCCTGCTGAACCTCACATGGGAGAAGCCTCAACATCCCTCCTTGAAACAGTAAGCAGATGACTCTGGAGGTACATGGGCATCAAGCCATGTTGAGCTTAAAAGACAACACTCTGAATTGCATTTGGAAGTTTACTGGCAACCAATGCCTCGTGCCTGATGACTCTCATTCATCAAAAAGTGGGCTGCTGCGTCATGTACCAACTGCAGCTCCCAGGTAGTCTTCAAAGGCAGCCCCATGTAGAGTGCACTACAGTAAATCTATTTAAAAGAGGACGAGACCACAAGTTACTGATCCTTGTGTCCGCTCTACTCGCCCAGATACTAATCAAAAGCTTCTTCTACCTGGATATGAGGAACTCAAGGTCAAATGAAAGATAAAGCTGTTGATTCTTTACCTCGCAACATCAATGTAGTGAGAATGTGTTTCTTCTTCAAGCCCCATGGCTGCGTTTCTTAAGTAAGCCTGAAGAGACTCCACCAGGTTTTGCAAAGGAACATCAGTTATTTGCTCAATGAGGTTATCAAGTTCATTGAGCATACTTTCCAAGGTATATTCTCCTTTCATTAAGCACCTAAGGGCTTCTGGAAAAATGATCTGACGAAAATTTGAATTCAGTTCCTGTCAGAAGAACACAAACACGCCAAGTCCATAGGGAGAAACAGCAGCACTCAAATTAGGATTTTTCTAAGTCTTCCATGGAAGACATCATGGAGACCACAAGACTTCACTGTGGCCTCAAGTGTTTTATTCTAAACACGCTTGAAGAAACAAAGTGCCTTCAGTGCACCAGTATGAGAACACATGTATATATGCATATGCCTGACCCCCTTATTTTCAATTGTCTTTATTTTAAGGTAATGGTGCAGTTTAGATCCCTTTTCGGGTTTACTCCACTCAGCCACTTTCGCTAACTTTTTGAGAAAATGAGAAACTCAAGTTCAAGAAAAATATTATTCCATTACGATTTATCCCAACGGGAGCTTTGCATATGAACAAGATGTATTAGAAACATATTTCACCTGAAGGGAGATGTAAACTCCATTCGCTAGGTGAATAGCTTCTGATGCTTCAACGGGGTTAGGAATGTCTAAATCCTGAGGGGCGAGATGGCACTGTTTCAGTAGCTGGACAAGACAGGTGACGTTGCCACTCATGCTACACAGCTCCTCCAAGAACCAGGCTCCATCCCTTGACGTCAGGTCAACAAGCTGTTCTCCAGCACTGGACGCAGCACCTTCCATCATTAAATTACGCCTAAATAAGAAATTAAGTTTGTTAACGTTCAAAAGAGACAATAAAAAAAGCTAAAAAAGAAACAAAAAGACGAGAACATCTCCTTCCCAGCAATCAACACCCAGATAAGCAAAGATTAACACCAGGATCAACACCAGACAAACAACCAAGCGGTAAACAATGGCCAAATCAAGGAACTACCAATTTGGACAAACAATCAAACAGTAAACAACAGCCTAATCAAGGAACTACCAAGGAGAGAACACCAACAACACCAACAACACTGTCAGGGCAGCTACTGTATATAAACAGAGAGCAAAACCCTCCCTCCCTCGCACTGACGACGTTACCTAGTTGGGTAATGAAACGTCTGCAAGGCAACAACCAAGCTCAGAGAGCACCAAGGACTCCACGATTAACTTTTTTAGTAAACACAGATATTCTTTTCCCCCCCCATGCATTTTGAGTCTTTTCCTTTGAAAGCTCATGGGAGGTATTAAAAATATTGCATGAAATTTGAGGCAGTTTATTAGTAAGCATTTAAAAGAAAGAAAATAAACCAAAACAAAGGGGATATAAGAACAATAAGAGAGTAAAGTACAAATAGTAAGATACAAATAAGTAAATGTGGGATCTAAAATATCACGGGCATTACAGTTGTGCAATATATCAGTCATTTATGAAATTATGAGAGAGGCATTGTACCGTTTTTAAACTAAAAACCACGATTCAGCTTTAGACTAAAAATACCTGGCTAACACAGTCAAATCACTAACCTAGCATTACAAACTACAATAATAATAAAGGGAAACAACACAATCGCAGTTTTTTATGAATTACAATCGGTAAAAGCAAACTACTGTATCAAAAATGCTCTGAAAAACGGAAAGAGTCTCCCAATGCAGATTAGTACCCAACAGGTCAATTTGTCCAAGCATCTTACCTGGTGAGGCTGCAGAGAGCAGAGATGATAACGCTTGCTAAGCTCAGTGAACCCTCTTCTCCATTTTCATGGAGGAAGACTTTAATGCAACGCTCAATTTCCTTTAACTGCTCCTCGCACACTGGAACAGTGACAGCTTCCTGCTTCAACCGTTCTACCTGTCGGATAAGCCTGCTGTTTATATCTGCCGCGTAGCGTTGCAAAGTCATTTCCGTAGTGCTGATAAACTGACACGCAGCTGGAGGTGGTTGAGGAGCATATTGAATTTCGTACCTGGGGAAGCAACAAAATTATAAACTTTTTTTTTAAGGGAACACTCCACTATATGGTTTGTTATAATGCAAAAGATGGTTAACTTAGCATGAACTGTGTCCCACCATTAAACACTATAATCTTCTTAGAGATTCTTACAGAAAACACTGGAAATGGTATATCTAGGTAAAGGTAAAAGTTTCCCTTGACGTAAAGTCCAGTCGTGTCCGACTCTAGGGGGCGGTGCTCATCTCCATTTCTAAGCCTTGGAGCCAGCGTTGTCATAGACACTTCCGGGTCATGTGGCCAGCATGACGACACGGAACGCCGTTACCTTCCCGCCGAAGCGGTACCTATTGATCTACTCACGTTTGCATGTTTTCGAACTGCTAGGTTGGCAGGAGCTGGGACTAGCAATGGGAGCTCACCCCGCCACGCAGTTTCGAACCGCCGACCTTCCGATCGGCAGCTCAGCGGTTTAACCCGCAGCGCCACCGCGTCCCATATATCTAAAAGTACTAAAAAGCAGCCAAACTTGGAAACATTAAAGTGCTTTATTGCTAAATACTTTTTGTCAGGAAGAAAAAAAAATGCATATTTCACATGCTGCTATATAGCACTTTAATGAGTCGGGTTTGAGGAAATTAATATTTTGATCAGAAACGGAATCTTATCTAATCCTCCCTCTTTCTGTAGGTTCAACAGGGAGCTTACTTGCGATAAAGATCCTGGCAACGGTCTATCGTCATGTTAACAAGGAGTTCTTCCATCCAGGTTTTCCACTGCTCAACGCGGTGCTTCTGAAACACTGTTTTGGGATACTGAAGCGCAACGGTGGCATAGTTGTGCAACTGTTCAAGACAGCCACGTAGAACTGAGCGCCTCTGCTGGAGAAAAGCCCCAACTTCTCCTTCTAGTTGTTCACACTGGCTGATCAAGTGTGCCTGGCCAGCGTTCTGAAGAAAGGCAGTCGCAGGCACGTAACTTGGGGGGCCTTAAAAATGAAACACCAGGAAACACCATTCAAATCTGCACGTGTATGTTTATTTATTCATTTATTATTCAGATTTCTATTACCACCCATTTCCCCCAAAAAAGGGGGACTCTGGGCGGTTAGAGAAAAACACCCAAAGACTCTCTCTGGAGCTCAAAGGGTCACTGGGGGAGCCCTGGACCAAACAGGCATTGCATTCCTCAGTGGATGGCAGAATGCCAAGTAAAGTTCCACTTGAACGCTAGGGCAAACTGTCTTAGCAGCAAGAGCAGATGGAAGCAATTACTTCTGCTCAGTGCAAAGGGGGTTGGACTCCAGGGCTCAAATGATACCTTTCAACTCCAGAATTCTGTAACAGCAAAGTAAATATCCTATCTGAAGGTATAGTGGCCTCTGAAACCACTACTTGCAATGACTGTACCCTACTGTGAGCATGCATAATGTAATTAAATAAAGCCAACAACTGGGGTTTTCTTTCATAATCGGTCTGTCCCCGCATCCTCTCTTAGAACAGGGGCCAACCCTCAGTCTCGTACCAAGATCCATCTGGGTGCTAATCTCCTGAAGCAGGCTTGCGAGCTGAGTCGCTTCCAGGTTACTGAAAGCAGCTTGGTAGTGTGATATCCACTGTTCAAATTCGTTGAGTTTCACCTGGACTGCTTCCTGCACTGCTCTCTGCTGAGACTGCAGCTGTGTATGCTCAGAATACCTGCATTTAAAAAAAAAAAGATGGGGAGTTATGAAAACACACTGCTGAACTCAACACTTCTAGAGAGCTATTATCAACTTTACAACATTTGATATTTATTCTTTGGACACATCTGTTAAGTGAACCAAACTTACTTATTTCTGAACGGGCTGTTTTAAAAATCTGGAGCTGGTTTAGCAGTTTTCCTTTAAAACCACTGAATCAAGTAACGGATAAATTGCCCTTAGTTAAACAGTTGATAAACATGTTAAACACTACCAGCTCCTAATTCAACTTTAAGTGTGTTCATCTTCACATGTGGTCAACCATAAGTAACCAGCCAAGATCACCGTAATGAACTTCCAAACTCCTTAATTTTTGCAATGCAATACATGATTTTTCTAAAGTCCTTGTACGCTTCACTGGCATGATTGGAAGCCTTGTGGCAGTTTTCACGTTTTTTTTTAAAAGTACTAAATAAGAGTAATAAGAGTATCCAGGTCTCCTCACCTTGAGACCCAGAATATGGCCTATCAACTATAGCTGCCTGAGGTTTCATGAAATATTTTGAGACTCACCAAACGTAAGCATCGTTTAGCAAAAATAACTACCTGTGCTGCAGTGTGTGAGACGGATGATCGACCCCTTCTGCACCTTCCAGATAGTCACTCTCTTCCAATAATTTGCCTTGTAATTTTTCAATATCTGTCAGCTGCTCTTGTAAATGTAAATACTCCCCCAAACTGCTATCCAGTTTAGGAATTACAGCCAGCATTTCATCTCTGTTCTTAAACCAGTTGACCTGTGAACAAATGTTACATTGTAAGGAAGCTGAACTGAGTACTGTTAAGTTTCCTGGGCTTTAGTGGGTATAAATTAAAAAACTTGTTTTATTATTATAGCAACAATTTATGAACTTTGGTTTCCACATCTATAGCTGAGGAACACTCTATAAAATTTAAAGTATAAATTGACTGTTGTCAGAAAGAAAGAGTATTTGAAATGCTGTAATTGTCAACCCTTCAAAGTCAGCCAGGTCGGGAAACAGACTCCCCAAGGACTATTGCGACTCTCCTTTATTGTTAAAGGGTAGAATAACAGAATCGTGAAAGCCTAACAGAGATTCTCTCTTCCCACTCTTGTATCAAAGAGAATCAAGGTGGGGCATAATGAAAGACAGTTTCTTTCTCACTTTCTCCCTCCTTCCCAAGCTAAGCTGGTGTTTACTTAACAACTGTTGAATTTTTTCTTCAAGGCCATCTCTGTACTCCTCTACAACAATTTAAAATTGCTGCAATGATTGTTGGTAATAACATTTGCACACTGCTTCTCAAATTTAGTACATTTAGGTCTTTCGAATGTAAACCCATTCCAAAGAATACCTTTATTTCTGCAACTCTAGAAGAGAAGAGGCTTCGGGTGATGTCCCTTTCCATTTCTCTCTTGCTTTGCTTGTTCTCTGCTTGCTGCCCCCCACCACCATAGACGGCGCCAGCAAACCCAGCTTCACCCCCAGCTGTCCAGTCTACAAGCGGGTCGTAGACAAAGGCTTCAAGTAACGTCAGCAAGGTTTCTCGTCCTCGGCGCATGATGTGCAGAACCTGTTTTGAGAACAATTGCATTACATGTGAGCCCAGATCAACATTTACAGAAAGGGAGTGTTTCTGTCCAACATTCAAGGCAGTGTTTCTCAACCTTGGCAACTTTAAGATGTGTGGACTTCAACTCCCAGAATACCCCAGCCAGCATGGCTGGCTGGGGAACTCTGGGAGTTGAAGTCCACACATCTTAAAGTTGCCAAGGCTGGGAAACACACAGGGCATTTAGTGCCAGGGCCTAGACAGGTCTCTTTGGAAAAGGAATAAGCAACACCACCAGTCCTGATGAAACAGAAAACAAGGTTCTCAAGGATCCAATCTTTCATCTTTAGCCCCAATCCTACCAGCTTACCTGTTCACAAGAAAGCCTGAAAACCCCTTCCACTCCTGTTACTCCAAATGCAGTTTCAATGTTTTGGGTCATCCGGAAGGGGACTTTCTCTGGCACCCGAAGGCTTTTCCCTTTTTCAAAGCAAACGTTGTAATCGATGTGAACCACTTCTCCTGTGGTCATGTCTATGAGAACATTATCCAGATGTCTGTCTCCAAGACCGATGATGTAGCCAACCATAGACATCACTGCAGTCGATCTCGCGTATGACTTGGAGGGGGGAAAAAGTTTAAATGGTAAGAAATCTGTTTTCTCACCCCCGCACCTCCCCAATGCTTAAAGAAGTGCATTCTAAACAGGAAAACCACTCGAGGGAACAATGTCAAGACATGCACAGAATATATTCGCAGTAAAACTAACCATGTCTTTTGTGTGTGCCACAGCAGAGAGAGAGAAGTATTGTATGTGCCTGTTTTTCTATTTCCAGTGTTGTTTGACTAACAGCTGGTTGGGGAATGGTCACCCCTGGACATGGAATCGTCCTCCAAGTCTCCGTCCTCCAAATGGAGAAGCATCTAGAGGAACTGCCAAAGTTCCTATCAAAATTAATGGACCTCCAGAGCCATTACATAACTCTGAAGTCATTATGTACTTGGGGTTATGTCTTTATAAAATGAGAGAAACCACTTTGGAAAAGACTAAATGTTTTTGTTTTTTTTAAAAAGTCTGGCAAATCCAAATGAAAAGTGGGTGGTACAGATAAATACACCACATACATCCAAGGTCTTTAATTTATTACCTGTGTCACTCTCCACCATTCATCTGGCGTGGTACAGGATGACCAAAGCTCTTTAGCTAGAAGATTGGGTGGCGTGGCTTCCATTAATTCTTCCAAAACAGACTTCATTACATTCAGAGGCCAGTCTCGACGGGAGACATCCAGGCTAAGACCAACTGCTTTCAAGGCTGGTCCAATTTTACTGTAGTACAATTCACTGGGTCTGGGTACTATTCCTGGGTTTTGGGGGGCCTGATAAGAATCCTGGGCATAAAAACAGAGTCTGTTAAATGTTGTTTGCACAGCTCAGCTCAATCCAAGGAGTGTTAGGTTGAGAATTGTTATTCCACACAGTTAACGTACTATTAAGTATCACTGGCTAGCCAATAATTTACGATGGGTAATAAACCTTAAGGCCTTATCCTTTTACCATTCACATTATAAACCACATTATTCTGGATAGGACAAGAAAACCCAACACCTCTACATTAAGTATTATATGTCTTGCCTGTCAGCTGATGCATCTTGTATCCACTTTATTAGGTAAAGGAGAAATAATCCCATATTTATTACTAAGCTCTAAGCTAAACAGAGTGAGGAGCACAATCAGTTCTTTCCTCATCATAAGTACATACTAAGTAATAATTTATATTGCTTATTGATTGCCCAACTTCTTTCCAAGATCCAATGGTGTACTAAAGGCTACTGTTTCAACAGATACCTCTAACTGTGATGCTCACACCCAGCATGATAGAAGGCAAAGCAGTAAACTGCCTTGAGGCCAACCTTGTCTAATTAGTACCCTCTGGGAGGTACTAGACTACAGGAAGTCCTTGACTTACAACCACAATAGGGACCAGAAAATTCGTCATTAAGCGCTGTAGCCATTAAGAGAGGCATAACGTGACTGCACCCAATCTTATGCCATTTTTGTGGCGGCCATTAAGCAAATCACACAGTCGTTACGTGAATCACACAGTCCCCCCACTGATTTTACTTGTCAGAAGCTGGCTGGGAAGGTCACAAATGGTATCACATGACCCCAGGAAGCTGCAACCGTTGTAAATACATGCCGGTTGCCAAGCGCCCGAATTTTGATCATGTGACCGCAGGGACGCTGCGACAGTCCTATGTGCGAGGACCGGTTGTAAGTCGCTTTTTCCAGTGCCGTCGTAACTTCAAATGGTCATTAAACGAATGGCCGTAAGTCGAGGACTACCTGTAGGTATTACAAGGTATTACAATACCATCTAGATCAGACTTCCCTCAGCCAGCAGGGATTATGGGAGTTGCAAAGTGAGCTGGAGGGCATCAGATTGGGGAATGGCTGCTCTCTAAACTCAGGTTTCTCCTCCTGCTTCAAACGTGTATGCTCTCCTAAACTCTTCAGCTTTAGGTGGTGAAGAAATCAAGCTGTCCAATGGAAAGCATTTAGCAGAGAAATGGGAATCGATACATTCCAAAGAATAACCTCAGAAAAAAACCCACATCTGCTCGGAGTTTTATGCTACCCCATGTAAACGTGATAATTTATGGAACGTTAACACTGAACCATGCAATCTTCAAAGGGGTTAAACCTGTAGGTGGTGTTTACCTTCTGTGCTTGTAAAGCTGCCTCTCGCTGCTGCCACCTTTTGTAAAGCCCAAATAAGGGAGTGGCCCCATCCACCCACTGAATCAGGCCTGATCTCGTTCCCAGGGGAGTAACCGAGTAATGCCTGGCATGGAAACGAGGTGTCTCTTGACGATTTATTGTAGCAAACATCGTATTGACAATTGACAGGAACTGCATGATCCGTTCATCCAGATGCAAGTCTTCAAGTCCTGCGCAGAAAAGCAGATGCCGAGGGTTACACGTGGCTTCCATTACTTGCTTCCAGCACAGGCTCCCCTGGGTTTTTTGCTGGGGCACTTTCAGAGCGTTCTTTCTGCGGCAGCAAAGACGGAAAGGCTGCTTTTTGAGATCTGCCCTGACCAGAACTGCGCCCCAGAGACTCCTTCCTTTCCCCCACCCCTTCTTCATGGCAGTGGGAAAAGGCAGAGGTCCTTCCACAGGCTCTCCTTCACTAACAAGGGAGAGAGAGGAAAGATCAGGCACAACGTAACGAAGAGATGCTAGCCGCTACAGCAGTGTTTCTCAACCTTGGCAACTTTAAGAGGTGCTTCAAGAGCAAGGCCGGCTGGGGAATTCTGGGAGTTGAAGTCCACATCTCTTCAAGTGGCCAAGGTTGAGAAACACTGCTCTAGATGGCACTCAGATGGGAAATGGAAGAGGTGCCTTCTGCTCCTGAGGAAGAAGTCTTCCACCTACCTCTGAGATATATACATGAGGACAGTGGAGCAGAATGTGGCTGTCTTGAAGGCCTGTGCAATCAATGTTCCTGCACAGCACACTGACTGGACATTTACACGGATTCCCACAAGTGGCCCTGGGTTCAGTAAGCACATGCATCTGCCAGCTTAATAATTAGGCTGATCCAGAGGCCACTGTGAGCAGCTTAGGTTGAAAGAAATCTGGGGTGAGCAGGGACTATCCCATCACTGCCCTAACCGTTGAACAGCCTTACCTTTGAAAAGGTACGGGTAGTTTTTCCCATCAGAGCCCAGGAACAGGAGCTTCTTAGGTTTGGTCTTGGTTGGCAGAATGGTGATGGTGCTTCCTACGCTATGAATGGTGACTGTGTCTCTGGCAGACACTTCTCCGGGGAGAGCTATCTCTGTGTTGGTCATGGCAGCCAGCCAGGGGCTGATCTCCTCAAGGCGCAAAATATAGCTGGCCCGCTTCTGGGCTCTCTGTTGAAGATTGAGCATCACCTGTTTTCAAACACAGACAGTCTAAGAAAAGGTCCAGAACGCTGAACTATTCTAGTCAATGTATTAACTCTACGTTCTACAAAGGAACTGTTTAAAGAAAAAAAAAATCCCAGTCTCATAGGTAGTCCTTGACTTATGACCACAATAAGGACCAGAAAATTTGTCATTAAGCAGTGTGGTCATTAAGTGAGGTATCACATGGCTGCACCTGATTTTGCATTTTTTGCGGCGGCCGTTAGGTGGAGAATGTGCTTGTTAAGTAAATCACATGGTTCCCCATTGATTTTGCTTTCAGAAGCTGGCTGGGAAGGTCACAAATGGCAATCACGTGACCACAGGACACTGTGATGGTCATAAATACATGCCAGTTGCCAAGCGCCCAATATTTGATCATGTGACTGTGTGGACGCTGTGAGTTGTTAAGTGCAAGGACCAGCCATAAGTCACTTTTTTCAGCACCCTCATGACTTCAAATGGTCACTGAACAGGTGGCCGCAAGTCGAGGATGACCTGTATAGGGAGTTTCACTAATTCTAAAGCTTTATCTTGGGATAGATGGATCAAGGTAGTCACCATTCCAAATCCCTCTTCATATGATCAAAACAGAATGCACTCGGAGCAGGATGTAACACCAAAGTTTACAAACCAGAGTGAACTCTTCAACACTCCAAACTGTAACCGCCACCCGATTTTCCAATGCACACACAGTAAAGTCACTTCTAATTCAACTACATTAGCAAAAAATCTACCTCTTTGAAAGGGATCCAGCTGCTACCCGGCTTCGCAGGATTTGAAGGGTTCTTCAGCTTTTCCAAGGCATTTTCAATTGCATCCCCATAATTGTCCTGAAACCACTTCTCATGGGGAGTTTCAGCAGGCGCTGCAGTGATACTCTGCACGTGTTCCAAAGCAAATACGATGGGCTTCATTAAGGCTGTGTGCTTTTCCCGCATGATGGCTATTTTTTCCTCTCTTGAGGAGGGGGAAAAAACAAGAGCAGTTAGGGGAAATTGCCCCTAGTTTGGAGAATACTGATATTATCAGCACAATTTTTTCCCAAAATTGTGGAGTGTTGTTTAGCATTCCATTACAAAGCTGACAGCAAGGTGAGACTTAATTCCTACCTAGTCATAAAAATCATAATGCACAGAAGATTAGAGACCATGAACATTTTCTACAGAGGTTAATGTCTCTGGGATTTACAGTTAACATGTTACGGAATGTGTCTCTGAAGGGGGAGGTAACGTGGTGGATTTCGGCAGTGCTGCTGGTTCTCAGGAAGGAGGGAGTGCATTTCAAGAAGGTGGAGGAAATAAGAGGAGGCACAGTCCAGGGGGCAGTTGTGGGAAAATGAAGAGGTTCAGACTAGCCCCGCCCTGGAGTCTCCCAGGTTATTTCCCCGTAGGTTAGGTAGAGTAGCTTGAGTCTGGCAAGATTCTGTCTATATGGCGTGGGCAAATAAAGAACTGGAGTTTGGACGGACTGACCTTGGTCGTTCTTGGGCTGGGCCTGACATAACATGATGGCAGGCTTGGGGGTAGAGTACCATGTTTTAACAGAAAAAAAATAAAGCTCAAATGTTTTTTACTAGAAATTCTTTGAGAAGCCCTCCAACTGATTTCCCAGAGGACATTTCAGGATGCAGCGCCACATCTTGTGCATTGTGACAGAAGGCTTACTTGCGTAGGGTATTGTTATTTTGGACCCGCTTTACTTCGTCTTCCAGCTGCTGAATCCGCCTGAGGACGTACATGTGTTGCTGCAAAAGGACACCCAGCCAAAGCTCATCCCAGAGAACGGTGACTCGGCGTAGCTCTGCTACGAGCATTTGGACCTGGACAGACATCGACAAAAAACGTTTTCCAGCCCATTTATTTTAATGGTACAATAGCAGAAATCTATTTCCCAAGGCACTTTCCCAGGTGCAAAGAAAACTGATTCTCTCCTGCTTTAAGCCAGAACCATTAAAGCACCAAGGGTCCAACTTAAGCACCAGCAGCAAAAATAAGACTGAAACTCTACCTGTAATACCATTGTTGGATTTGCAGCTGACAGCTTCTCTACGATTTTGCTGTAGCAGTCCTGCATCATTGCCTGATCTTCATTTAAGCCCAGTTTTGCCTCGTCCTTTAGGCTCTCTTGCGAAGCCGGAGGGCTTGCCCCATCGCACTCGCTACCCAGCAGTTCTTCCCCTTGAATATTGCCCAAAAATGTAGGAATTGCCGAGGGGAATTTGCTCCCTAGGTTTTCAAGGGAAAAGATGGTTAGGCTTACTAGGCCAAAATCCAAAAGTCAACCAAAAATTGCCAGATTAGATTACCTATAAATCCTCAAACTGATGTGAGCCCACAATGGCCACATAAGTGGCATTAGTTTAACATTAAGGATAAGCTGTGGTGGATCAGAGCCACGAAACTGGTGAAGCTGGCTCATTATGGAAGCTAAATTCAGGGATAGGCCAGGCTCAGTGTTCATGGGTGATGCCATGTTTCCAGCTGAATGTCAGTACAATTCCCTCTATTTCTGATATTTAGCATAATACAAAATTCCCAGCTTCCAGGTGCGTGTGCGTGTCCATGGCTTGGAGATCACCTGCAAATGGAGCACTGCTTCAAAACTGGGGCTTCTTTTTCCTGGAAGTCTATTCTTGGGAAGGGGGGACCCTCTGGATAGATTGGGGGGGCGGGCTGCCATATGGGTGGAACAGCATAACTCAGGGGAGTGCTGCTCCCGTGACACTCCAAGATACTGTGCTTCCCACTGATTGCAGATTCCCAGCAATATGCTCTGGTGTTTAAAAACATTATGAAGTCGATACAAAGCATGCACTACATATTTGCAGGCAAGATGACCTGCGACACTTCTAAAAATAAATTACCTGGAGAAATGAAACCCTGCAAAAGACACTGAGTCAAATCTACCTGAAGCTTGAGATTCGCTGCTGAGGGAAATAGTGCCAACAATTGCGGGGTACAGTATGAGATGAGGAGAATCTTGCGCCACTCGGCAGAGGAGGTTGCAAATGCTCTGGCGAACGTATACTTCAGGGTGATTTAGACGGGAAAAGAGTTGAGGGATTATGCCTTTACCAAGATAAAAAGGAGGCGGCGTAAAGAATTAATTTGCACGCGGCGACCAAAAACCACAAGTGACACTTTTGCATTTGACAACTTAAGACCGCAATTAAATCTTACTGCCCTGAAAGACCCACTAACAAGTATAATCTCTCGTTAGCACGTCCACTACACTTGACTGCCTTGTGGCTCAAGCATAAAAATGCCTGTCATCTAAAAACGTTACTGCAAGTAGCTATCTCACCCTGTAGAACCCAGCTCTGTGCAAAACTCTTAAGTGGTGGAATCAGAGCAATGCAGAACACAGCCAACATTTTGAAGCCTGTATTTCGGTTGATGCATCGTTAAATTCATTTGCCTTTTTAGCAATGTTGTCATACTCATTCTATATTTATCATACATTCTCACACCCTGTCAAGAAAATGTATTTTGAGTTCCAAGTGCACAAATGATTCTATTTCCGTACTGTGAAGCGAAGGGTAAGAAATGGGCACACAATAGTGAAGCATTCAGCAATATTACAGAAAAAAATAACTCAATTCCTTAAGTTTACATTAGGGGAAAAAAGTATAATTTTACCAGATCTGCCATGTTCAAAATTTAGCCCCATGAAATGCAAATATAATCAGCGTGCAGCTTAGAGAAGAAAACTACAGCTAGTCTTTGACTTACAACCACAATAGGGACCGGAATGTCCACTGTAAGTCTTTGCTGTCGTAAGGTGAGTCATCATGTGACCAGACCCAATTTTACAACCACTTTTACAGTGGTCATTAAGTGAATCACTGCAGTCGTTAAGTGAATTACTGCAGTCATTAAGCGAATCACAGGTCGTTAAGCAGATCAAGCTTCCCCAATGGGTGTTTTTTGCCAGAAAACAGCAAAAAAAATCACAAAAAAGTGATCACGTGACCATGGGGTGCTGCGACCGGTCATAAACGTGGGCCGGTTGCCAAGTGCCCAAAACGCTATCAAGTGACCCCGGGGGGTGCGTGACATTTTGTGACGCTCGGAAGTGCTTTACAGGCTGTAAAGCACCCATTCCGAGGCTGTCGTAACTTCCAACTGTCGATAAACGAATGGTCATAATTCGAGGACTACCTGTATCAATTCTAGCCTATTATCTTAAGTTGGTTTTATTTCTCTAAAACAGCTTAAAGACCAAGGAGAGGGAATGCCAAGCTGCTAAAAATTCCCGTACCTCGCCATGGAGCTGTAGGGGTAGTTTCCAGTCCATGCTCCAGATACTGCCTCAGTTCCCCAGCATGTTTCACAAGCAGCCGTAACAATCTCAAGGTTGCCATTACGATTACATCGTCAGTGCTCTGTTCTGAAATATTCCTTAGATGCAGTCTGGGATCATCTTCATCCGGAGGAACCTATATATTGAAAGAGGAAAAAAGCTCTGCTGACCGAACAGCTGCTTTCACAGACCTCACCAGCTTAACCGCCCGCTTTGCACACTAACCAAAATGCACAATTGCATACCTGGCCAGCATTAAGCTTAAGGAAAGTAAAATAGGCACTACATGAGAGTTTATAAAGGCTGAAGATCCTGTCCACAACTTTTCTCCACACTTTGATGAGGCCCTCGGTTGAATTTTCTTCCAGGTCCAAAAGCCAGGGGCAACTTGTCAATAACTGGCGCCAGATGACATCAACCATATCATCTTCCTCGTTATCTTCGTTCTCTGCAATCTGAAGGGTTATATCCTCATCCTAAAGGGGAATTCAAACGTAAAGATTACCCCGCATCTTTCTCTGACAGCTGCATGTCACGGAAGCAGATTACAAGTTGGCAAACAAAACATGCAAAGCCTATTTTTCACCCTACCTCAGCCAAGGGTATTTTTAAGCAGCTAGTTTTATGCAGGTACGTGCTGTTCACGCTTAAGTGCCGTCTCATGCACCTCTCTTAGACTTCTTGTACAAGAGAGCATGGCCCTCAAATATATTATATAAAGAAATCCCCGCTCTGTAGTTATCTAGTGTTACTGGCCTTTTGATTAACATTCAGCAGTTTTGTGTTAAACTATTATTCAGCTCTAATTCTGTAACCAAAGAAGACTTCTGACTTTTCAGCCATTATTCATCTGCAAACGTTCCAGTTAATTCAGACTAACCTGAATCCCAGCAGGCCGGCAGACTGCCTGTCCAAGAATCCCATAGATCTTCTCTCTGTCTTCTTCTGTAATGTTTTCTGGAAGCAGGCTTTGAACTTCAGATTCCTCTCTTGGCAGCAAACGCACACCTCCCTGACTGTAACATCACAGATATTTTCCAAAAGTAAGTTATTTGGATGGTGTTAACACAGTTTTGCCAGAACGAAACATTCTTCTAATAGCCTACTGTTCAGACTGCTTATTCAATTATCTTCCCCACACACAGACCAGCAATGGAAAATAAAAACTTTAGGGCCACAAAGCCATCAGAATCAATTGCAGTTCTTTCAGACCTACGATTCTCAAGAGAAATATCTGGAAAGTTAGACAAAATAACCAATGCATTACTTTTGAAGTTAGAAGAGACCTTATAGAGATTCCTCTTACATGCCAAGCCTGCGTATGACAAACCACTTATGAAAAGCTACAGTTCAGGCTTACAGCAAGATTTCCAAGTCCGATTTCCTGGAAGCTGTACTCTGTATCTGTGATTCAGAAAACCAATCTGTTTGTTTCACGACGACACCCCCATTTTAAAACTGCAGGATAAGCGGTGCCCTTTCATAATTTAAATTGACTCCATGCAGCAGAGGCCCGGGGGTTAGACAAGGCAGGCTCACAATGATTCCATTTGAATCATTCACAGAACGTTATTAACTCGAGACATGTTCACAGACCACGTTAATTTTAAGAATCGGATTTACCTGGCATTGTCAACTACCTTTCGGCCCCATCTGTAAGCCCAGCTAGCGAGGGCCGCCCACGATTTAGCAACCTCAGGAGCTTGCGCCGAAGAGAGGCGATAGAGCTGTCCCAGAATGAAATCGGGTTCACCAACACCGACATTTACTGGAGAAAGAGAACAAAGCAGGGCGTCGTTCTCTCGGAAAAGCCGGGGGGCCACATTTCAAGTGCTTAATTTCCCAGGCAGGGAGGGTAAAGATTTTGGCTGAATGGCACAGCGCCACACTATCAAGGACCTAGGTCAGCCAAGCAGAAAACAGCCACGGATCTCTTCTACCTGTGGATTCGCTTTCAATCCTCGGGTAGTCCTCCTCGATGGAGTTAACAGATGGCAGGTCAATCAGGCTGTAGATGTTTCTCGACAGCATGGACAGGCCAGTGAGATTTTGCTGCTGCCGTGCTCGGTACACTTGCTTCAACTGCCCTGAGATTTCTTTCCACTCGGCTTGGATCCACTTGGCCAATGTAAGAATAGACTTGGCTACAGCATATTCAGCCTTGGCGGATTTGCAGAAGCACATGGCGCAGGAGCTCAGCATTTCCATGGCATGGGTTGACTGGCCTGAAGACAGGGAAGACCTTTTTTAGGGGCACAACTGATAGAACAAGAAGCTTCCACTTCAGCTCTGCACACTTCAGAGGCTGAGGGTGCCTCGACAACCGACTGGGGGAGGGGGTGAAGGGACAGATAGGAAGGCTCAATGACAAAAACTAAAGAACGTAATTCTCACTGCATTAGCCCAAAGGGCTGGATGCAGATGTGTTTCTCAAAATGCCTTGCCACTTTCCAACTGTGACAAACCACAGTTGAAAATGGCAGAGAATTTGGGAAACCGTCATCTTGAAAGTTGAAAAGTAAAAATCCCCATTTGGTACCCTGCTGGTGTAGCAAGGGGTGCCATGAACTTAGGTATGCGTCAATTTAATTTTTCGTCTTGATCTGAGTCCCATGCTGAAAATTAGAAATACATAAATGTCTCAGGTTAACAGCTCGATCTGAAAATTTCATTAAAACCAGATAAAAGAACACATGACTAGTACTGGCAAGTGATTTTTTTTTTTTTGAGAAAGTCACACAAGTGGCACTTACCGGCCGTGTACAACAATTTGGTTTTTTCTATTTCAAGCTCAGGGCCCCATTTTTCGTCCATCTGAATTGGTGCCGACAGCTTCTTAAAGTGGTGGACTAAATCCTGGGCTGTGGTGGTTTTCCCTAGCTGAATTTCGCTACACCGAGCAAGCAGTCGCGTAGCCAGCGCCACGTTCCCACGTTTCCTAGCAAATTTTGCAGCAGTCAGCCCCAGTTCCATCAAATGGCTTTTAACTGGAATACTTTGCTCTGAAAACACAGAAGCCAAAAGTAGGGGACCAAAAGAATCTTATGTAACAAACCACAGATATCCACTCCCTCCTCCTGAATAATATTACCATGTGCTGAATCTAAATGACGGTTCCTTTTATTTAAAAGAATGATCTCAACTTCTAGGTTGTCCTAAACCTAAAGGGTAGGTTCTTTCCTGATGAAAGAGTCTTTCCTTCTGTTTAAACGTTAAGGCAGAAAATCAGACTGAGTGATTTTATTCTCTGTTTAACTGTAGTTTGGGGAAAGCACGTTATATTCCGATACAAACAGAACAAACAAAAATTCATGAGATAATATAATAATTTATAAAGAAGCAAACTGTAGGTTAATACAACTGCTAAACTTGTAACAGAGGAACGACTCTAGTAACTCCTCCTTATCAAAGGTAAAGGTAAAGTTTTCCCTTGACGTAAAGTCCAGTCGAGTCCGACTCTAGGGGGCGGTGCTCATCTCCGTTTCTAAGCCTTGGAGCTGGCGTTGTCCCTAGGGACACTTCCGGGTCATGTGGTCGGCATGACGACTCGGAACGCCGTTACCTTCCCGCCGAAGCGGTACCTATTGATCTACTCACATTTGCATGTTTTCGAACTGCTAGGTTGGCAGGAGCTGGGATTAACAACGGGAGCTCACCCCGCCGCGCGGTTTCGAACCGCCGACCTTCCGATCGACAGCTCAGCGGTTTAACCCGCAGCGCCACCGCGTCCCTTATCAAAACGCATGTGTATTTAGCATCGATACCTTTAAGTTTCTCCAGCAACTGATTCTGGTACATGGTGTATCTTAAAGCGTGCATCCACGGCCTTACATCATGTTGCTTACAGGAACGCAATGCTTCGCTGAACAAGGGAATGAGGCAATCCTGTAAAAAACAGAGGAGGTGAGTGCTTGATGGGACTGTAAAGCCTCTGAGCAGCTTTTCTCTTGAGCTTCTAACAGAAACATTGCTACACAGGCTCTGCACACATGCTCAGGGTACGTGCTGGATGCCACAGTCTACACACCTCTTCATTAGTCATAGGTGTTTGACAATACAGTAATAAAAAGTCAGCGGTCACGCCAGTTGACTTCTGGTATCACAGCCATCATCCTGACTACTGACCTCTAGGAGGCACTATGACCCGCTTTGTTCTTATTGTGCCTCCTAGAGGTGGATAATGGATATAACTACCATCATACAAAGTTATACAAATCCCCTCTGGGTTGGGAGGTCTTGAGGCTTCCAGTACATGGCCCAGCCAAAATCAACACCTAGAGCTCTCTGAGAGGGCAAAAAATAAGGAAGTGAACCATTCATAGCACCTATGACTTCTCGTAATTCACACAGCTGCAGGGGCCTAGGCTGGAAAAGCTGACATAAGCTTTTAAAGACAAGGGCCTGCAGATTTATGCATGTTTTAAGACTGGTCGTGAGGTGGACTGATACTAAGTTCGTTTGTAGCTACTGTAAAGAAGATTGGAAGTCGCTTCTTCAAATATTTTTTTTCTTTTTTGCACTTTTTCTCCATCTTTTCTTAATTTTTTATTAACATTATTCAATTTCAACATATATAGCTACCATACAGTATAAAAAATATAGAAAAGCAAGAAAAGATAGCCAAAGAACAAAGAAGAGACTGTAAGAGTAAAAAAACTAAAGATGGTTTCCGACTTCTCCCATGCAAGCACAAACACAATCTGAGATGTAATCTCCCACCTGCAGTTAGACCGTATTAATACTGTTCCCTTCCAAGCTGATGATACCCAGCTATACATCTCTACCCCGGCCAGGCAGATTATCACCTGTTGTGGTGCTGTCTGAGTGCCTCGAGGCTGTAAGGGTCTGGATGGGGAGGAGCCAACTTTAGCTCAACCCTGGCAAGACGGAGTGGCTCTGGTGACTTGTCGCCTTTGACTCTAGATGGGGTTGTACTGGTGCACGGTTTGGAGGTTCTCCTGGACTCACAGCTCCTGCTTGATGAGCAGGGGGCAGCCATGGCTGGGCGGGGGGCCTTTGCACAGATCTGTCTTGTGTGCCTTGCTCACCGTCACTCACGCCTTAGTGACCTCCCTGTTTGGATTACTGCAAAGGGTTTTACACGGGGCTGCCCTTGAAGACCACTCGGACGTTACAACTGGTCCAGAATGCAGCAGCACACAGAGTGTTGGGTGTTCACAGGTTCGCCCATGTAACACCTCTATTGCATGAGCTGCACTGGCTCCCAGGCTCCTTCCAGGTGCAATTCAAGGTGCTGGTTATCACTTTAAAGCCCTACATGGCACAGGACCTAGTTAATTGTTGCTTGAGAGATGGATGGTACAGAAATGTGAGAAATAAATAAATAAAATTTGTGGGGTTGCCTCTCCTGAAGAATATCTGCCCGTCCCATGGGATCGGATAGTATAGGCATGCTCCAGATCCCTTCCCTGAAATCCTGCCACCTAATGGGACCTTGGAAGCATGGCTTTTCTGTGGCTGCCCCTACCTTATGGAACACCCTTTCCCCCCCCCCGTGATTTGGCAGGCCCCCACCCTTTCAGCCTTTTGGAAGGCTATCAAGACCTAGCTTTTCACCAGGGTGCTGGGATAGGATAGAAGGGAATAGAAAGAATGGAACGAGGGTAATTGGAGCTTGCTGTGGGGCACCCTAAGGGGATGATTAAGGCGCAGGGTTTTTGTTTTTGTTTGATCGCTTTACTATTTTATGGTTATGTTTTATAGTTTTACTGCTGGTTTTATTGCTATTGTGAGCTGTCCAGAGTTGTTTAAGATGGGCGGCCATACAAATCTTTATATATATGGGTTATGAAACACAATGAAATCAGCCCCCCGAGCACCAATTCTATGGAACATTTATATGCAAATAGATGCATAGCAGGACTTGGTATTAATCTCATAAACCTAACTGATGTATGTTAATACTGGAAGATTAGGATTGTTATTCTCAAAGTGCATATTCTGCCCAGTCTGGACTTTGTCCTACATCATACAATGAGGTCTCCTACGGTCAGGGTTTCTAAATTCACGCACTTGGCCAGGGCAGGCTGCAAGCAAGCACACCCATCAATATCTGACGTCCTGGTCCTGTCCTTCAGGAGGCAAAGAAACATACCTCTGAGGACAGCCGGCTCGACACTGTATTTTCCAATGCGGATGAGCAGTACAGCTGCAGAGTGCTCAGGACTGGCAAAGACTGAGAGACTGTCAAGGTGGCCAGCCTTAAAGGTCCAAGAGCAATGCGGGAAGTCTGCTTCAAATACTTTACCAAGTTCCTGAAAAACCAAGTTGCACATCAACGAATTATTCAAGCTGCTATCCTTCCGTAAACACAAAGTAGATCTCTACCAACAGTTCAATAACCACACAATGCTCACTCAGTCATAGGTTGCCATTTCTGCTCCTGGTCGATGTAGCCTACAGCTGTTGCCAGACACACCGAGCTTCTCAACAGCTGAACCTCAATGGCTTTCTGAAGTTCTCTGGGATCGGGAGACAACATGTTTGGAAGGAGCTTCTTCATATCTACAACAAGCATTAGCAGATATATAGTTGCGAACATCCATTCACTTCAGGTTGGTTGGTTTTTTAACCTCACAGCATACAAAGTCCCAACCACCAATGGATACGTGTGGAAATTAAGCCGCACCCCAATGCATCTTCCTATCAAGATAACTTTTAATTTGGAATACCTATTTTTTCTTTGGCCCCTCCGATAAGCAGGTTGATGTCCTCCCCAGGAAGCAGCTCTAGTTGCTCAGTGCATTCGGCAAGTTCTCCAGCTCCAAAACTGCTCAGAGACCTGAGACAAAATCAAACCTACTTCTTAATTTAACTCAACAACCAGCAGCTTTCTGCTTTATTTCTGCAAGGCCACAGATCGCTTCAAACTTCCACAGAGACTGGTCTCTCTCTTTCTGATGGGCTGCTATTTGGGAGAGAGAGAAAAACGGATGCTAGAAAGAGAGAGAGGACAAGAACAGATTTGCCCACTTATTTTTCTCTTCGGTCTCATCTGCTCGTCTGCTCCTTCCCTCCAACACACGATGTTGCCCTTCAGCGTTTGCACCTGAGGGTATTCCTTTTCTGAATGGCTATCCTAAAATTTAAACTGAACAAAGTAAGTAAAATCTGTTTTTGGCAAGGTCACCACAAGATATAATATACAGAATTAGCAGAGTGCAAAATCTTTGCAAACAGTCCATATTACATTGCTATTTCAATTTGGATACCCATTCAAGAAGAGCAGCTGAACTGTTCAGATGGGCAAAAAAGGAGGTGTTATTATTGGATTAATACCTGGAGATCAATGACTATTAGCCCTGAGCACACTGGGACTGCCTCTGAAGGCCATCTTCTGAGAGACTACTGGGCTTCCTTGCGCAGTTGGCGGGCCACTGTGAGAACAGTCTGCTAGACTAGATGGGCCAGGGGTCTGATCCAGCAGGGCACTGCTTATATCCTTAAACATCTGTCTGGGAGGGTGGCCTACTTTTTATTTTTTTAAAAAACCTTGTCAGTAAGGGAGAACCAAATGTTAAGTAATCCCAGGGGGCAGAACTGCTACAGCTCAAAATCACAAGGCTGCCACCTCCAGGAAGGCCTCAGGCATCTTCTCCCCTTGCCTTCCTTTCTTCTGTCCCACAGGTGAGGTGTCCTAAGCACACGTGTTGGCTGAAACGTCGCCTTGTGGCAAGGCACAGCTGAGTAGCCAGTGAAACTTACTTGATGTAGTTGAAGTCTGCTTTTAAACTAACTGAGCCGCTGCTGGTGTTTTTTTTCAAGTCGTGGACCGCGTTCTGCCACTCTTGCACTGCAGACCAGTCAGCGATGGAGACGTAACATTCGCAGGCCTTGTTCCCCAGGTAATTAATGACTTCAGGGGAAGAGTCCCCTGGCTTGGTCAGCACTGTCTTCCGCGCATCTCCTGCAGAAGTCAAGGTCTAGCATCAATGCCCTTAACAAACTTAAGACACAACATTTTAAAAACCAGAGCCCCGTTATTTGCGGACACCTTGGAATCCATTTCTTGGAATGAAACCTTGACCAGAGGCCCCTACCTATTATTGTCCCCTGAAAGAGCTTTGTTTTCCTTTTTCCTGCCTGCAAGATTCTCTCCCAGGCTACTTTCGGTCAATGCGATATTTCGCAAAGGTTCAGAAAACGACAGAATTTTTCCCTCCTCGCCAGCAAGAAGTCGCACTACTGCCTCCTTTAGACTCTCCACACACGCAACTGTCCCCAAAAGAGACCCCTCCCAAGTCAATGGTGCCAAGCTTACGTTCTTATTGTTCCATTTGCCCAGGAAACATGCAGGCCATTACAGGTAGTCCTGGGCCTGGCATTCTGGTTGCTAAGCAAGCGGTCACTAAGCAAATCTGACCCAATTTTACAACCTTTTTCGTGGTGGTCGTTAAGCAAACCACCAGGGGGGGTGTTAAGCGAACCACGTGGTCATTAAGCAAATCATGCGGTTCCCCATTGATTTTGCTTGCCAGAAGCCGGCCTGGAAGGTAGAAAATGGCGATCACGTGACCACAGGATGCTGTGATGGTCATCAATATGAACCGGTTGCCAAGCCCCAAATCATGATCGTGTGACCACAAGGACACAGCAGCGGTCATAAGTGTGAGGACCAGTCATAAGTCTTTTTTCCAGCAGCACTGTAAGTCTGAACTGTCACTAAATGAAAGGTTATTAAGTGAGGACTACCTATAGCTTTCTATCCCAATTTGAAAACCAACGTGCGTTATCAACCCAACTCTGCTTTTTGCTGGCATGAGGTGGCAATTACAGCTCCGCCATCAACACCTTAAAAGCCGAAGAGAGGAGCTCGTCGCTGAACAGGATACAGATTTATCAAGGTTTAGGAGCACCACTCTGAGCTCTTTGATGCGTAGCTAATTCTTTGTGATGCTCAAAGTCTGTGCTAGTTTCTCTTATGGCCCATATGAAGCTACATCAGTCTGGATTGTGGTTAAAACCGATCTTTCACCTTGGCCCTAGTTACCAATCAAGTTCAGAAGAACGGAAGTGAATCAGACCAACAAGATATGGCTTATCAAATCCAGTATCTGATTCCTCTAGGCCTGGAGGGAACCAGTTTGGAATCGAAACGACATGTCCTGGGCTCTTTTCTTCAAAAATATTGGAGTTTTATCTCCCTGCTATTTGAGCAGGGCAGAGCCGAAAACCCTCCACTCCAGCTAATATCTAGTGCTTGCTGCCGCAGAAAGCTTTCTCCTCTGCAAGGGTCACGTTCTTGTCTTCGCTGTTATTAAAAGGGAGCAATATCAACATCCACTTCAAGACCAACTGTGCCTCTATAGCTGGGTGATACTGTGATGGTCCAGCATGTATGACGGTGCCACGCTTCCTCCCCAGGCTTCCATTCAGACCTAACAGCCCCCTGCTGCCAATCTGCCTGGCAGGCAAGATGAGGAGAGTGTTGCTCCTTTTGGGGAACAAGGATGAGGAAACCTCTAGAAATGTCACAAAACTGGGCATCGTTGCTGTCACCATACATACAGCTTATGTTCCCCAATCCCCAAGCACATATGGACTCCCCTGCATCACAGGAAAACTCAATATATTTAACATTTACTTGCAAGCTTTTCTACTGTTTACTCTTTTTAGGTTTTATACTGTTTGTGTGTGTACTTCTATATCAGTATTTTCATACACACATAGACACACAGATTCGTTTTTAGACACGCTGTTCATTCAAAGCTGCTAATCCATGACTGTCACAGACTTTAAGCAACTGACTAAATAAATACAGGTTGCCTGCAAGAATACGCACCATTCAGTGAGTGTTTCGGGCTGGCGTTATTGCCACTGTTCAAATTAGCCAACTTGAGGACGGCTTTATCAAAACCGGCGACACAGCAATCCACCCCCGTCATGGCACAAAGATGTTCTTGGTACTCGACTGCAGCCTTTTCAAACCTTCAACAATGTCAGTTTCAGGAGTTAGCAAAGCTTCGCACGGCTATTTATACTGCTTTAGTCCATCCCAGAACAGAACGTTCCTCACTGGGCAGAAAAGCCCCTTGTATAGCTCGGCAACGAGCAGATCAGAAGTGTAGATTCAGCCTGCAACTGCTCCATTCCCAACAGCCCTTCCCAGTAAGGAAGAGAGAGAGCAATGAATAAGTGAATCCACCATCTTGCTCATCTATCTTCTGCTATTCAGGGGAATACTAAAAACAATCGCCTCCCCACCACTCCTTGTCTTCTAAATCAGTGTTTCTCAACCTTGACAACTCATTCAAGATCTGGCAAGCACACCGCCGTACAGACTACTTACCGTCCTTCAGCCTGCTGAGCTACAGAATTAATCCAGGTGAGGTTTCTTCCAAGTATAGCAGAAGACCAGACTGCTATACCTTGAATGGCTTCAGGACAATGAAGCTCACAGAGGGCTTCGACCACCATCATGACAGTCACTTCTAATTCATTTCCCTGGTAGCGGGGAGGTTAAAAACGGTCAGTTCAATTTATACCTTGGGTGAAAGCAGCTTATCCCAACCCAGAGAGCCCTTTCCACCCACGTAGAGGAGGACAAAGACTCAGAAAGCCTTTACTGTCATCGCTGAGCAAAATGCAACCCATCCTTTCTCTAGCAAACTTCTGACGCAGGAATTGCCCATCATTGCTCTTGGAGCAAAAACAGCAAAAACCACCTGAGTTTTCAAATAGAGCAGGTCCCGGTTTAAGAACGAGTTCCGTTCCTAAGTCTGTCCCTTAGGTCGAATTTGTATATAAGTTGGAACAGGATATTTATTATCCTATTTATGTTTTTAGATTGTGATTGAGGCTTAGATGTTTTTATTGGTGCTTTTATTGTAAGCTGCCCAGAGTCCCCATTGGGGGAGATGGGCGGTAATATAAATTTAACTGATAAACAAACAAACAAACAGTTACTTAGCATCAGTTAGTCAAGCGTTTGTCTTAGCACATAATACATATTTTACCTTCCTATGCATATAAAATGTCAAAGTGCTAGAAAGTGTTTGGCCCGAGAGATCAGAAAAATCACACACCAGGCATTTCTATAAAAATAAATTTATTTACAGAAAGCACAAAAATGTATTTTACAAGCTTCACACGCGCTCAGGGAGGACCAAGCTGAGAGGCTGCAAAAGCGAAACTAAACAAGCCCAGGCAAGCTGCCCTCCCCCAGGCAATGCAGCTATTAACACCCAAACTGAGGACAATTAAGTTCGACCTCTTCACCCTGCCGATACTTAAGGAAGTACTCAATTACCATGGTAACCTAGTGGCTTGGTCTGAGCAAAAACAAAGAAATGCCAACATAAAACACTTAAGAAACACTTCCAAATACACTTCCAAATACACTAAAACATCTCAAACATAATAATACATAAAATAGTATTGTGTATTTAACCCAAAATATTGTCCTTAACTCAAATTTTTAATATAATAAGTCTTTATGGCAGTCCGATCTTAACTAAGAGTCGTCCATGAACTGGGACGTTCTTAAACCGGGGACCTGCTGTATTTGCCATTCCTATAATAGGTCGCTCTTGAGTGATACCTCACATAATTACTCTGCATTTGGGGGAAAGAGAAAGAATAGGAGATAGGTAAACTACCAAATCCTTGGCTTATTCAGTGATTTATTCAGAAGATTATGAAGTCCCTCTTTTGGGGGAGATGGGCGGTGACAAAATTTGATTGATTGGTAATAGATAGATAGATAGATAGATAGATAGATAGATAGATAGATAGATAGATATTTTGCGGCGGTGCTGTACCTGAGATATATTATTAGTCTTCATTTCTGTCAGCAAATCAAAGCCGTGGCGGACAGTTACAGCGGGCTGTCCCGCCAGTAACCCAACACGCATGATGGAAAGTCGAATACGAGTTAACCAGTCTTGGCAAGTCTGACGATTTGTGTAGAAGAATGTCCTGATTACCTTCATACATGGAGAGGGAGAAATCTAATTTATTTTCCATTTACTCACAGATTACAACAGAACAATCTGCACTGTGCCTAGCCTGTCCACCATAAAAACAGCAAAAAAAAAAAAAGTAGAGCTAAATCTATGGAAAGCAAAAGTGTGCAGCCCCACAACCATTCCAGATTAATCACCTCAACTAAGTTACTCCTTCAATGGGATTAGCCATCAGTATGCATTGCATCGTGTTGTATAAACTGAAGCACTTCAGAGTCCAGAAGGTGCTTTAGACCAGGGTTCCTCAACCTTGGCAACTCTAAGCTGTGCAGACTTCAACTCCCAGAATTCCCCAGCCATTTGCTGGCTGGGAATTCTGGGAGTTGAAGTCCGCACAGCTTAGAGGTTGAGGAACCCTGCTTTAGACCATGAACATAACCCTAACCAGTTATGCCTTAAAGCAGCTGATCTTTTCCCAGGTCTGCTCCTTCGTTAAAGCAACGTGATTTTTTAAGGCTACCACATGAGTTTGGGGGGGGGGGGGAACATGTTCCTGCTTTAGGGAATTCACATATTAAGGTCAAGGCAAGTCCTAAAACAGCAGCATCTTCTTTCTAGGCCTACGTGGAAGCCCAGCAAGATAGGGGGGCTTTATAGCAGAGGCGCAGGAGTCACGTAAGGTCCAAGCACTTCCTGAAAGTCATTTCCAGCACATGCACAGCCCTAACGACTAACTGCTCCAGATTGAATCGGTAATAATCCCAGGAGGCATGAACTCGCAGCGGGATTTGCGCAGAAATTGGACTTACCTTTGGTGGAGAGGTAAGAGCATTGGCACACCCTTCGTACGCATTGTACATCAGCTTCTCCAAGTTCTCCAAGTACTGCAGAAGCAGCACCAGCCGCAACTGGTTGCTGCTGTGGCCTTCGTCGCTCTCCGCTGCCGTCCACTGGCTGACATCTTGATCCGGATTGAGCGTGTGAGCTGCAAGACTTCTAATGATACCTGGAAGCATCGATTCAGACCGTATCACGGGACAGAGCATCAGACCAACCCTTCCTACCCAAGCTACTTTTTCTGAAATAGTAATTCCTTCATTGCAAAAAAGATCAAATTATCACACTGAGCATTTTGAACTGGCTCATACTGAATGCACAGACATCCTTATGTTTAATCTTGACTGTATATACAAGTTCAGGAAAGTTGCCCATAGGTTCATAATTATCATGTATGTTTAGCAAAATCTGATTCTATCTCATGCAGGAAATAATACAGGTAGTCCTCGCTTAGCGACCATTCATTTAATGATGGTCCAAAATTACGATGGCCTCAGAAAAAGTGCTTCACAACTGGTACTCGCACTTACGACCGTCGCAAACCGTCACACCAACCTCGCAGTCACGTGATTGCAGTTTGGGCATTTGGCAGCTGGCTCACATTTACAACCAGTTGCAGCATCCTGCAGTCACGTGATCACGATTTGTGAGGGTTTTTTTTCTGGCAAAAAACATCCATTGGGAAAGATGGATTCGCTTAACGTCATAAAAATGGTCATAAAATCAGGTCCAATCACATGGTGACTCACTTAATGACTGCACTGCTTAACAACCAATTTTTCAGTCTCTACTGTGCTCGTTAAGTGAGGACTACCTGTAGGGATAAAGGTATGAAGGGCTAGGAAAATACCAGAAAAGAGCATCCCTCATGAAGCTCTGTTGAGTATATTCACAAATTTACTTGTACAAAACCAAGGCTACAATCTTATCGCTGCTGATTTGGCATCCTGTTCCACTAGAAAGGAATTTTTTATTCTCTATGACCAGATTAGACACGCATAGGAATCTCTATGTATGTTGTGCCTTGGAAGTCTAGAAAAACAGTTAAATGAAATGATTTTGTAAATTTCAGAAACATGCTAAATAGTATGCTTTTTAAAAATGCAGTTGTAAATAATGCATTTTGAATTAAGTTTACATTTGAAAAAAATAAGCCCATTATTTCCAAAATGCCCCTCAATTTTCTGGAAACACACATGCATATGTGAACTTTTTTTTTTTTAACCTCTCATTATCCCAAGATAGAAATTCCGAAAATACATAAATCTTTTCAGGTTACCTTCAATAGTCTGGAACGTGTCCTGAGCTCTGCCTAGGGGTGTTCTTAACTTTGAAAGGACAGTAAATTGGGCTGCTTCCCAAATAGCCCACTGCCAAAGAACTGCCTCCGTTTTCAATAAATTCCGTGGAATACTTGACTGGTCATGTTTATCCAATCTTTGGCAACTATAAAATAACCTTTCTAGCCAGCTCTCTTTCCTGAAACAAAATTGGTTATTAAGGCAGGTGAGCAACTGTTAACACTCTACATATTTGAATTATATTTCATTTGGATGAAGAGAAGGGATGTTATATATGGTAGCAGTAGCTATAGTCAGATTTAATATCAAATAAAATTACAGTTTTTCATTCTATCCATATATCTCAGGGTGTCAATTCCTCTCTTCCACTCCGCGGCTACAAGCAAACCCAAATCAGTCACTTCTGTTTCAAGTACCTGAAGCCTAGAGCTACATCTGAATTGGAGAAATTGCAGTTAGTCATCAACAGAATGAAATGGACTAACCCAACTTCAACGTGCAACTCGAATAGCTTCTTTTAATAAACTGCACCTAAAACTAGCCACAATTTAGCACTCAGACACATTCTTAAACCGCACCTTCAATTACCTCTCTGCAGCCTCATTGGGGAAGTTGGACAAGCCCAAAACATCACAGTTCATACAAATCAGCCACTAATGGCGCTACTGATTCAGAAAGAAGCCGGTCATTACGTTTCGAAAGCTTTCGTCAGGGATGATCAGTGCACAGATGGCAGCCTCCAGAGCCCTTTTGACCAGAGCACTCAATGGTTTAGCAGGACTCAGAATAAAACTGTTGCTCGCGCCTTAACCTTACCTTTAAAGCATTTTAACACACCTTCCAAAAACTAGTTACCCCGGCTCCGCCCACTTTACATCACCACCCTGCTCTCCCCAAAAGCTGCGACCAATTCCTGACCTCTCGCTCTCCCCAAAGTAACCTTATTCGTTACATCCAAGGATAAGTTTCCAATTAGTAATAACTGCGCCTCAGATAAACCTTACTGGCTTCTATACTGCCGCTGCGTCAAGGATAAGCCGTGTAGGTGTCTTCGTATGCATTTTAAAGAAAAGAAAAAGATTCTGATTCGAGAATCAACAGTATCTTACAACTTGACAGAAGCAGCACTTCATTTTGGCTTCAAGGTATTTCTCGTACGGGCTGTTATTTAACACAGTGTATTAACAGGTAGTCCTTGCTTAACAACCACAATTAGTACTGGAATTTGGTTGCTAAGCAAAGTGGTCATTAAGTGAATCTGACCTGATTTTACATCCTTTTACAGCAGTTGTTAAGCGAATCACTGGAGGTGTTAAGCAAAACACGTGGTTGTTAAGCAAATCACACGGTTCCCCAATGATTTTGCTTGCCAGAAGCCAGCTGGGAAGGTCAAAAATAGTGATCACGTGACCATGGGACACTGCGACAGTCATAAATGCGAACTGGTTGCCAAGCACCCAAATTGTGATCATGTGACCATGGGGACGCTGCAACAGTCATAAGTGTGAGAACCGGTCATAAGTCATTTTTTTCCAACACCGCTGTTAAGTCTGAACTGTCACTAAACAAATGGTTGTTAAGTGAGGACTACCTGTATGCATAACCTCTCAGTAACTGACTGCCTCTAGCAGCAGACCCACCTTCCCTGTTCTTCCACCCCTCCAAACATGTACATTTTTTTAGCTTTGGAGTTCACATGTGCTTCTTACCCTGTTCGGTGAGAACTCCCATACAAGATGAAACTGATGATATCAGAAAAGTCCTGAGGGTGAAATGTGTTGCTTGGAGCTTTGCTCATATGACTTCGAATGGCTAGGGAGATTTCCTGGATTTCTGTATGGTGGTGATTACTATCAAAAATTCCAAGAAAACCCCACAGTTGTTTGGTGAGGACTTGGAGGCAAATACAGACCAATGCTTCCTCCCATCTGTCACCTGTAAACGTCAACCCTTCCTCCCCACAAAAATGGCACTCTGCTTTCACATGGGCCTCATACTACATACACATCCCGTGACAGCCCACATGGTGTGCAGAAAGGGCAGAAAAAGACAATTCTCTGTCCCACTGCACAGCCAAACAGACTCCTCGCATCAGGAAGGAGAAGGGAGAATGCATCTCCCACTCCATCAAGTTCTCATCATGGACTGGGAAAGGATCTAGGGATTATTATCGGAAAGGAAGTAAATAGCATATCCAAATGCTTCCTTCATAGCCTGATTAATATATATAACCAGTAGAAAGAAGACTGCTTCCCTAAGTCTCAAAAAGGATAAGCAGGTTGTAATACGAGTTTTTAGTCTTTTTTTAATGTATATGTATATGTTTATGTATGTGTGTGTGTAGTATATATAGGTTGGCATGGCAGCACCACAGTCTGGCACCTTTTGGTTATTCTTCACAAAACATCAAGTAGCAGAACCAAGCCAGCCAATGCTTTTAATCTACAACTTTCCCAGTGAGTGAGTGAACACAGCCCTTCCTGCACCCAGGATTCATGGAGCTTATGGATACAAGGATTTGGCTGCTGTTGCCACACCTTCATTCTGGGGAATGTTCTTGGCGTTGCACCAGGCCAACAGAAGTGGATGGGAGGGATGTTGCCATGCCCACATATCCTGAAGTATCCAGCTCCCTTCCTCCCAAGAGTCAGCATCATGCACCGTGAACTACTTAGAATGGTTTCCAAGTGGCTTTCATGGGAAGGACCATCCAACTCCTATTTTTCCATAAGGAGAGCCAACCACCAGTAGATCGGAATGTCTCCAATAACTCAGATCTCCTTCTTGCTCTCCAAATCTTAAGGCTAGAACTGGAAGTATCTGACTACAGTACATAACTTGATCTTGTTTTTCCACACACTGATTGCAAGAATTTACATCCAATTAATTACCTTAGTATGACATCCAACGGAATAGACTTTAAGAGTTTCCCAAATGCTTGTCTTATCCGAGCACCACTGTGGACTAGTTGAACGCGGCATACGTCGACACACCTGTGCCACAAAACAATGAAAACAACACAGAACCAAGGAAGTAACGCAAGCACTCAGACAAAATCTGGACAGAACAATGGAACTGGAAAAAGTCAGTGGAGTAAATACCTCTGCAGTAAGTCTTCTGGGAGAGACGATGACAAAGCGTGAAGGCTGTTGCACGCCTGAAGACAAATGTTAACATCTTCCAAGAGAGCTGCATTGTGGGTGGAACGAAGACAGCTTTATTATCCATCAGAATAATCTGTTTATCTTTTAGCAACAAGGCTGTTAATATTAAAAGGCTATTTAAGAGCAATGAATGTTGCTCAGCGTCCTAAATTTTTATAAATGTCAATTCCTAAGTATCTTCAGTTCAAGCTACTTACAGTAGCCAATATAAAGAAAGCTCATGACAGTTCCAGGAAAACAGACTGCAAAAAAGGCATCCAAAGTCTTATTCAATTTCAGTGGCAGTCCCCACTCCCAAAACTTGCAGGATCTCACGCAGAATCTTAAGGGATTTGGTGGACGTGTGAGATTCCAGCAAGTTATTGGTTTACAATCTGATGTTAGCAGTCAACCCTAAACCCAGTGGAATTGTAGAAATTCTTCTGTTTGAATTTGCCCCCACTACTATTTCAGAAACTGTTTCTGGAGCTGCAAGGAGTTTGTCATACAATATGGGAGGAATGCAGAGGGGCAGCTAAAAAAGACAATGCCTCTTTTTGGCTCAGGGCACTACCTTTATCAATTTTTCAATTTTTGATTCTGTTTCCCCAGGTACAAGTTTAACAGTTTCTATATGGTGTAATCATTTCAACCTGTCAGAAGTTCACTTACCCAACAGGCCATCTAAATCTCTTACTACATTGCATATCTTTTCTACAACTTGGTCACTTCATCCAAGGCTTTGTTTTAATTCAGTATAGATATTTCTAGGATATTTAATATATTTACTAAGGCAGTGTTTCTCAACCTTGACAACTTGAAGACGTGTGGACTTCAACTCCCAGAATTCCCCAGCCAGCCTAGCTGGCTGGGGAATTCTGGGAGTTGAAGTCCACACATCTTCAAGCTGCCAGGGTTGAGAAACACTGTACTAAGGCATAATAAAATATATATTATACCCATAGCTTCCTGATTTCCACTGTGGAAATCATGAGGCTTTTTATCTGCTTCTATAGAAGAGCTGCAGGAAAAGACAGAACATTGCTGACATTTAGCTCTAACAGCAGAAATACTTCACAATTACTTGGCAAAATGTCGTTGGGGAAGCAAAATGTTGTGTGGTGGATATGTGAAAAAAATTGCCTGCCTAGAAAAAAATATTTGAAGAATTAGTGTAACTAAACAAAAAGTAGAATGTGCTCCAGAATTGGGATTACTACATATTTCTGAGGAAATTAATGCTAAATTACTTAATCTGGAAGTTTTTTTCTTCTAGCAGCTAAATTAATAATTGCTCAACAGTGGAAGTTTCCAAATGATTTAACAACTGAAAAATGACATACTAAGAGACAAATCAGTTATACTTCTTGAAAAAATTTCTGATAAAATTTGAATATTAAGTTTACAGAGGGGTAATACGTATTTTTATCAGATCTGGAAAGCTGGTATACTTTATGTTAATAAGAATGTAGTTTATATTTTGGCAAGGCTTTGACTAATGGGGTTATGAATGACTTCTGATTTATGCTGTTGTTGGATATAAAATGTTCTCAATTTAAAAAAATATAAAATGCAAATTATTTATGATAAAACAGGTAGATCTTTGCTAGTTTTCTAACAGCAGATTCACAAGAAAATTTGCATACATTTTGCTTATCCCTCTTTTAGGTTAGAAAAGTGAAATTCTTACTGTTTGCCAGAAGTCCTTTGCAAAACTTATGGAAGGAGGGGAGAGAAAATAAGGGTGCATAGGTCTCTGATTTCTTCATCAGAACAGCTACTTCCAAAGCCCAAGTCATGAGCAGTTTCCTAAAAACATATCACACAACCATGTTATGCATCTACGCATTCTCTAGAACAGTGTTTTTCAACCTTGGCGACTTTAAGATGGCAATTGTAAGCATGCTGACTGGGGAATTCTGGGAGTTGAAGTCCATACATCTTAAAAGTTGCCAAGGTTGAAAAACACTGCTCTAGAGTTACATGTGACGCACAAGATTTAAATTACAAATAGACACACGTTAGAAATATCCAGGAATCTGACTCCTCCACCTGATAATACTAAGAAAAAAATCCCTTAAATATATCAAGATTCTTCCCTGTCCTGTACTCACATGCTATTGATCTTTAATTATCGCTGACCATTCTGTTAGAGGAATTGTTATTTTGACCGGATGAAACTACTAGTTACCTGGTATCATGTGTAAGGTTATCCTTTTTAAGTAAAAGTCCCAGGAGATTTACAATGATAGAGAAATGTTTCTTTGTAGCTGTGGTCACAGTGCTAATGACAGCCCCATCGAACAAAGAAGGAGACGAGGAGCTGAGGCTGCTGGATATGAAGTGGTCATGCCTGGAAAGGGAAAGAGAATTAGGTTTTAGTCAAACAATCTGACTAAATACTGTATATGCAGGGAGGGTACACGTGTTGCTGTAGCCTGATGGTGTCAGAAAAAAGTAAAACTGTTGAAACCCGAAGCTCAACATTTCCACAGAAGACTATTTTACCGCCGTCCTTCACTACCTCCTAAGAACTCCGCATTCAGCAATGCTCAGCCCCACTACCTAGACCAAACCAAGAAATCAACTCCACTAGAAGGCTAAAATTACTCGCTGTAGAAGCAGAATCTTTTGTTTGACTTTGTCCCCCCCCCCTCCTCTTCTACTCATGTAAATTAGGGAGGTATCTGCCTGAGAAACTTGCCTATACCTTCTTCTTGTTTTTGACTTAAGCCATGTTTTCCCCTTGTAACTGGCCTATTTCTGTAAAGGGCATCTTCCTTACTCTCTACATCAAGCCTCCCCTTATCAACAGTTTTTCCCCTCTCTTGAAAGGCTAATTCTTGGCAACTAAGCATCTCATTTCCTTCACAAAGAAAAACGCTGTGCAGAGTCTAAGCTTCCCATTTAATTCTTAGCAAATGTGTGAGCTCTTCCATCCAATACAAGCAAAGGCTTGGCTATCTTCTGCTCTAATAATCCTTACATTTTGCAACAGGGATCTTACAATGCAGCCTCCCTTATCAAAGAGGCGAGATACTGGAGAAGGTACAGCAGCACTTACAGCAAGCACTGGTTAAAGCAGCGTTTCTCAACCTCAGCAGCTTTAAGATGGGGAAGTGGCCTGGGAATTCTGGGAGCTGAAGTCCACACAACTTAAAGTTGCTACGGCTGAGAAACGCTGCTTTAAAGAGTCCAGCAGGGTCTTCCACTAGGAGAACAAAATTGAAATAGCTCGCGCACTGTAAGTAAGTATCAGAGTTTCTTATTTATATTACAGAATGAATTCCTTCGCACCTGGTGCAGTGTGAGTAGAGCGTGTACAGCACTGCATACTGGACAGCTGGAAAGTGAACGGCTATGTCGCCGTGGGCAACCATCAAGTTCTTGCTCAGCAAAGCAAAGACCGTCGGAGACAGAGCCCACATCTGCCAAAGCAAGCCGTTACAGAGAGTAAAGCATCTATAAGAATTACATTCCTACTAGAATTGGGGTTTAAAAATCGCAACAACAACAAAAAAAGATGATTTTTCTATAGCTTCTGCCCAATAACAAACACAAATACTTGACAAAAGTTAGAGCAGTTGTGAAAACGTCTTATAAACTGTGATATAAAGGATGGAGCAGAGATGAACCATACTTTATGCAAATGTAAAATTACTTCAGAGCCATGAACTTTTATTCTATTATTAACTATTGCAGAGCTTGTACGATAAACCAACGGACTTGTTTCTCAAGCACAGAACTCCCACGAAAGTGCCGTCCTGCCCCCTCCCCCACAGTGCGGTTAATTTGCATAGCGGGGGCAACACTGCTTTACGTTTTCCATGGCCACCCCAGTTTGGAAACCCAAAAATCATTCAAACCCCAAATGTAGAGATACTCACTCCAATCAATGAGTTTTTGGCATTTCCAATTGTAGTCAGCGCACTAAGATCAAATATAACAACAAATTTTGCATTGGCCACATCAAAAACGTGGTTCTTGAAAGCATCGTGGAGAATTTCCGAGCAAGCTTCTGGAAGCTGCAGGCTGCAAAGAAGACTGTTCAAGGCACATGCCATTTCGCCCAGAATCAACCTGTAGGCTGTTTCCAAAACGGGAATGTTCTTTAAGCTTAGCACTGCTTGATATACAGCATGTGCAGCAGCAACAACCTTGAAAACAGAAAAATGCAACATGTCAGCAAGGCTTGTTTATTTATTTTTTATCATTCAAATTTAATTACCACCCATCTCCCACAAAAGAGGGACTCTGGGTGGTTTACAATAAAATCCAGCTATAATCCTAAACGTTAAAATCTCATAAAACCAAACACATCGCAATTATTATAAAGGTTCCTGGAGCTGCCCATTAAACATTTCCTATAACCCACCTGTTGCATTTATAGTCAACTAAGATGATCCAGGGTCTGAAGCAGCTTCCCTATGACGAAAGGTGGTGACATTTGGGGGTTTTTGGACTAGAAAGGGGGTAAATAAGATGGGACATGATTAAAGTGTACAAAACTGTGTATGGTGTGGATAAAGTGGACAAGGAGAAGCTGCTTTCCCCTTCCCACATTACCAGAACCAGAAGTCACCCAATGGAATTGAATCCGGGAAGAATCGGGACAGACAAAAAGGAACGTACACAATGCGTAATTCAATTCGGAATGTGTCACCATGGGATGTGGTGCTGGCTACCAGCTTGGCTGGCTCAAAAATTCATGGAAGTCATGGGAATCAATGGCTGTTAGCCTTGATGGCCGTGGGACTGCTTTTGAAGGCCATCTGCTGGGAGGCTAGTGGGCTTCTTTGGGAGGCTGGTCCCTGTGAGAACAGACTAGATGGCTGGAGGTCTGATCCAGCAGGTTTCTGCTTATGTCCTTAACCAAGCTAAAACTCCAAGGCTGACTTTGGACACGCCCTTCCACAAATGGGATAGTCTTGCATTTGTGGAAGAGTCTCCTGCTAGAGGAAGGGAACTTTCAGCAATCTCCTATTCCACAACAGCTACTCCACCACCTCAAGGATGGCCCAGGAGGCAACACTGACGGAAAAAAGGACGCAGATGCCTCTCTCTCTCTTTTTTTTTTTAACTTTTCCCCCTGTAGAAATGGAATTCCTGGAAGGTCTGGACTGAATTTAACAATGACATCCATCTTCAAATACAACCCTGATTTTTAGAGAAAATAACATCTCTAACAATCATAACAATCACTATAATTATTACAGTCATCACTGGAATCAGAGGCCCACACAGTGAGTCAACATTTACAGCTGAAAGGTTTTAAGGATATAAATAAAATGCCTGTTGAGCAATAATAGGAAAAAAGGGGGTTTTAATGGTTTGATTAAAAAGAAAGCATACAAAGCTAATGTGCAAGAAGTACAGATTCTCCTTCCAGGATAAACACTTCTTAAAAATGGTAGATGTTTTGTAAATTATGTAACTACACACAATCATGAGTATTTCTATTGTGTGGCACAAGTCAAAAGTTGGTTTTCTTTGCACTGTTATGACAAAATGGAATGAGATTATTTTAAAAGGAAGGGAATGACAGCTTCTCCTGTTGTTCCTCCAATTGGCAGGATTAATTATAAACACTATTTTCTTTTCAAAATGACTAGGTACGTTATAGCAATGAAGAATGCATGGTAGGGCTTAGCTTCACATTAATTAGGGCAGCCTGTTGCACCTCAAACTGAAAAGGTATTGCAGCTCCTTTAAGGAATCCACTCACTGAAGTTAATGCACTGAAACCAGCAAGCTGCCTTAGCGAACAGCAAATAGAATGGGCTGGCACAAGTTCTGAAGCATTTTAAAAAAAAAAGTTTTCATAGTGCACAAAACCCTACAGGAACATGTTACAGACTATATACAGGTTTGCTGAAATCCGTGATTTAAGGTAAACTCTTTTTTTTCCCCCCAGTTCATTAAATGCACTAATATCTCCAGCATATGTCACAAAAGCAGGCAATTTTTCAATACGGAGTCAATGCCATCAATTGTTCTCACTGTAACTATACAATTCATCTAAAATATCCACAAATAATTTTTTTCATGAAACGTTTTTGCTAGAAGTGAGCAAAACTTTACTTACTTCACAGAGGTCAGATAGTCATGAGCAACTATAAAAAATGACTAAGAAAACAAATTGCAAATGGAGCAAATTCTTTGCCCTCCTCTCTGTACTCACCTGCCTGAGGGTACAGCAGAATTCAAAGGCGAACCCAAAATGCTATGTTTGGTTGATTCAAAACATACTTCAAACCACAGTTAAGCTTCCATCTCTGTGGCTAGGTTTGCGGTCTCAGCTGAGACTGACTTGCTAATGCAACAATAAAACAGTAGGAATCTTTGTGTTCTCTTAATTTAAAGGTTATTCTTACAACAAAATTTTCTAAGGGTTCATTTAGATCACTGTGGCATGAAGTTTAATTTGCTGCTTACCTCTTTTTCCTTATGGTAGCGGAGCATGAGAAGCTTAGACTCCGGTATAAACAATTTCTCTATAAATGATGATGGAAGTTTTGTATTTATTTGTTCAACAATCTGGGGGAGAAAAAAAGGAGGCACTAATATTATACTTTTACTTGACAAAACCTTCACTTTGACTTAAAACATGGATTATGAAATATTTAAAATGTTGTTCCCCATTAAACCAGCATACTTCTCTTATTTATCAAATTCCACTTTTCCTGGAAGGAACACCCAAGGCAGCCCTCTCATATGCTCTTGGCAAATGTGCTCCCTTATTTTCTACCATTTATAATGGCAAGAGAGGATTTCCACTTGGCTGACTAATCCTTCTAAAAACTGTATTTGGCAAGCCCTACAAATAGTTACGAAGGACATGAGAAATATAATTCAGCAACAATCACTGGCATCAAACTACAGCAAAGCATATTTAATTCATGCTCCCAATTGTTCTTGTTATTATTGTTCAGCAGGAAAATATATTATTTTTCTTATTATGTAGGGATCATAATTTGTAAGCATTAATATCCTAAAGGAACTGTTCATCCTGAGAAGAACACCACCACGTTTAATAGATAGAAATAGTAATTTGTTTAAGGCCATAATATGAATCTCTTAAGGGCCAACAAAAGCTAAAGGATTAACTTTGATTTTTCCAATCTCACTTTTTTTTTTAATCACTCCTGGTCTTACATTTTTAAATGAACAAAACTGTATCATTAAATCCAGATATTATGAGGATTGTATGTACCAGCATCAATAAGTTCAACACCGAGATGATATAATCAGTACCACAAATCTGACAGTTTTCTAGTTGGTCTAATCCATAGGTCATGATCATATCACAATGTATAGTCATGCTGGGATCCAGACTGCCAAGCAGGACACCGACACACTCATTGGCGGCAGTCAACACAGTCTCAGAAAAAAAGACCTGGTTTGCAGCTGTCACACACCTCATCACTCTGTATAAAACCTGAAAAAAAGATAATTCAGTTACACTGAAATTGTGCTATGTCATCTCTCTGAACTCATTCCATCCATCTGAAACTATTCTGATCAAGCATATTCAATTTTTGTTAATGTGCGCTGTATGTATAAGTCACAACAGAAGCGACAATAGCTCTATCTCACGGTGTAAGCTTATCCCAGCAAAATCCGTCGGACTGAAGATGCTTGGTTGCTACATTTACCAAAGTTCATGACTGAAGTGCCCTATCAGCCTGTGCACAATAAAAAAATAAAGCAGAGAAAGCTATCCTAGGACCATTCTTTTCTGCTGTGACTGAAAAACCAAACAGAACTTTCAACTCAATTTGATACCCAAAGTCTTGACATTCCACAGGACTTGAGTTCAGTTCCTATTCATGGTGATAACTGCCTTCATCTATCATAAAAATGCCCTGCTTACCAAATCCTAAAATAAGGCAGCAATGTTTAATTGTACCTTGATCCAAATGAAATACGGAGGCATTTCTACAATGACATCCTATTTTTGATCAAAGTGGTTCTAGATAGGCAAAGGGCTTCTAGTCCAACCAAAGCTAAGCCTTCTACCAGGGACGGGGGGCAGGGCAGCTGAATCCACCCTGTGCTTCCAAAGAGGACAAAGGAGTACACAGCGCGTTAGATGAAAACAACATATTTTCCAGTTTTACACCAGAAACTGAACTTGCTGCTAATAAGTGTTTAGATCAGCTTTCCACGAATTACCAATCAAATTGCTCAATCACATGAAAGGAAGAGGCTTACATCGGTTACGTATCCTTCAGTAATGGGTGGCCCTCTGATGGGGCTGAACCGCTCCCCGATACTCCTCACCACTGTACTGAAGACTCGTAGCAAAGCTGCCAGCTTGGGCAATGAAACGGAAGGAGGAGGAATATCTTCGTCAACGGACTCTCCAGAAGCCACATGGCCGAGGTCCTAAGTGAAGAAATATATAAAGGTAGTTCTTACTGAGTGCGGGCTCAGAATTGCAGGCTGTGTGTGTTTTAACATCAAAGGATGAGGGATGCGGTGTGTGACCTCGGTCTTCAAACCTCTCTGCTTATACAAGTTTATTTTCGTTTATTCACAGTCAACAAAACTCCTACAGGACTTAGTGATTCCTTTTAAGTTCTGTAGGAGTTCAGCGAGAGCATGTTTACAAACTGATCTTGTGGGTAACTTTAAGGGACAAGCCAACCGTAACAGCAAATAACTCGTTACATAAAGGGGTGGGGAGGAGCAGAGCCCTCTCCATAAGAGTGAAAAAAAATCCTTCAGGGAAGGAGCCCCTTCGGTGCTCTAGTACTCTGCGTTTGCTTGCTTGCTTCAACCACAGTTTTCTATTCCATGGCTGTTGTTCTATGAGCCGCCAGGCAGGTATCAGTCTTTTAAATAAATAAATAAATAATAAAAATTTCAGTCTCTAATAGAATTGGAGAAGAGGGTTACAAGCAACTCTTCTTGGCCTGACAGAAAACCAGAGCGGGCAGGGCAGCAGGTTCAGTCCACCTCTCCTATTCACTCTTTGCATCAACGCTGGAAATCTATGGTGCCGACATGCATATATTCACTCCTTTGCATTGGAGCAGTGGATGAAGAAGGGGAAACGTTATCTTAACACACATTTATTAAGCCTCCCAAGAATTAGCCACAGCATTCACTACACTTTCCTACCACAATGTCAGAGACATAGATAAGAACTTGAGTAACTCTCCCTAGACCAGTGTTTCTCGATCTTGGCAACGTTTAGACGTGTGGACTTCAACTCCCAGAATTCCCCAGCCAGAGTGCTGGCTGGGGAATTCTGGGAATTGAAGTCCACACGTCTTAACGTTGCCAAGATCGAGAAACGCTGGTCTGGGCAGCATCTTGCGTTTTTCCCAGCATTTATTCACATTCAAGACACATGGCTTCATTACCTCAGCATAAGCTTCCATATCCTCCAGAAACTGACCCAGTAGCGTGGTAGAAAATGCAAGGTCAGCTACCCAAAATGGTTCCAAACTCTGTAACCATCCTGTCGAAAGTGCCAGAGCAACAAAAAACATGTTAAGATTCAAGCTATGTCTGCTTTACCTAGAAATAAAGTGGCATAAAAATTAAGCAAGCAAAACTATCAGTGCTAATTAACCTTGCATCATCTGTGGACAGCTCAGCAAAAAAATTACCAGCTGCATTTTAGTTAACAATCTCTACCCAGGTTTAATACACTAAATTATGATTCTGGCAGGCAACAGCTTCAGAAATCAATGTTATGCATCTGCGGATGGATGGATGGACGGACGGACAGAAGGAAGGGCAGCAGGCAGGATTCTGATAAAAATGAAATTTCAATATAGCCAGAGATTTTTTTTTCCCAATAAGCTGGAAAGTTTAACTGAAACCTTGGAAGCAACAGTATTTCCTTTGCATACAATAACTAACGTAAAGTATATATTAGAAATAACTCTTGATCTTCCAGAAGGAAATCAGAGCGTGTTGCATGGCCGTCTCATGAAGTTATTTTATTTTTCAGACTTACCTGAGACTTGCTGGGTCAAAGAAGGCTTTTGAGTGTGATCGATATGCCACCCAACTAATATGTCAACTGTGTCCTTGGAAAGCAATACACAAAAATTAATCCACCTGGAACACATAATGTGCCTGTGAGATGTAAAGAGAGGCCAATGCCCTTACCCTAAAATTAGTGCTGAAAATGTGAGGATAACAACGAGACACGAGAAGGATGCACTTGACGCATTTACACAGCAATTCGGGTGTATCCACATTCTCTAGGATAGACTGCAGGCTAGTCATGACAAGCTTAAGGGAAAAAAACACACACCCTTAAATCCACATAAAATAAGCATGGCTACAACTATCCAAAAGGCAGATAAATAAATCAGAATGCAGCTTTTATTATATAATTCACAAAATCCATTCAATCTGCTAAAAAGCACAACCGTAATTGTCAGCAGCAAGGTTTTCAGAAAAACTGCTGTCAAGTGTAGAATGAGCCGCCCCTTTATTCTATTCCAGTTTTGAGCCTGTATTTTGACATACTCTATTCTACGTCTGTTTTTTTTTTACAGATAGTCCTTGCTTAACAACCATGTGTTTAGTGACAGTTCAGCCTTACAATGGTGCTGAAAAAATCGACTTATGACCAGTTTTCACACTTAAAACCATTGCAGTGTCCCTTCAGTCACACGATCACAATTTGGGTGCTTGGTAACAGATTTGCATTTATGACCATTGCAGCGTCCCGTGGTCACGTGATCGCCATTTTCGACCTTCGTGGCCAGCTTCTGGCAAGCAAAATCAATGGGGAACTGCATGATTCGCTTAACAACCATGTGGTTCAGTTAATGCCCGCGGTGATTCGCTTAACAACCGCCGCACAAAACGTCATAAAATCAGGTCAGATTCATTTAATGACCGCTTTGCTTAGCAACCAAAATACCAGTCCCAATTGTGGTCGTTAAGCAAGGACTACCTGTATATCATTCTCACTGACTGATAACCTCTCATTCATTTGCATGTTACTAGCCAAACGGAAACCCTACTTAGACATAGAAACCTTATTTGCATTCTCAATTTGCTTTCAGGACTGTGGACAAAGGTAATTCTAATTACAATGGCAGATAGAACTGAACATGTATATTTTAAACCAAGTCATATAACTTTTGATGGAGGAACTTGTTCAGTTTAAAATTATTATTTTTTCCAACTAAATTTCATTGCAGAAATAGCCTACATTTTAATTATTTGACTAGCTTGATGTTCAGAAACCTTTTAGGCAAGCATTTTATTTTGGCACACCAAACAATATTTATCTCACTGTGTGTTTGAATTTTACATTCACTCTGAGATAAAGTGGTCCATTTCAGACGACGTGCCTAAATATCATACCCTTTTATACTCCAAGAGGCAAGAATCAAATTTAAAATGTCAAAATTTTGGCAAAACACATTATGGCCCGGAACCATGTATGAACCAGCCTGTAAGTCAGCAGATAGTTCAAAATAGATGGACACGTACTGCAAAGCAATCAGAAGAGATACATCTTTGGAACCAAAATGAAGTCCCAATTAATTATGGAACCTTTTACAGCCAGTATGACGAAATCTAGCAGTGAAAATGTTTAGAGACGACCAAGAACATCTAGTCAAGTTCTAGTAAATTTTGTCCTGTGCAATGCCCAGAATCTGTGAATTTGGGAGGGCTATAAATATTATAAATATTACAACACATTCCAAGCATACAGATCCATTTCAGAAAATTGCTATATGTTAAATATTTTTAAATGGTTTGATGCCGTAACACAATGGGCTGCTAATATTTCAATTTGTTTGAAAAGCAAAACAATCTGATTTAACTTTTATTCTTACTTGCATTACAGATGAAAAGGCTTTCTTCTCTCCCACAGTCTCCAACGCTTTGTAACTTGCACACAAATAAAGCAGTTTAACTTCATCTTTAGTGGAGGAACTAAATTTGCTAAAAATCCATTTAAAGATCTTCTCAGCTTCATAGCTCAGAGAAGCACAAAGAAGGCCGAGGCAGCAAGCCCCCTCCTGTCTCAATTCTTGAAGCAATTTGCTACTGCATTTAGGAAGAGGAAGAAAAAAAGGACAGTTAGTTATGAAATATAGCATTTCATCCAGTGGTGAGGCAGCCTAGAATAAAATGGCAGTGAGCCGATCATTAGCTCTTTAAGGGTGGTTTGTGAAAAAAGGTAGAAACGGAAGCTACAAGGAATCCACTCACACATTCAAGTCAGCATCTAATTCATACAGCTGTATGTTCCCATTTATACACACGTTCCTACTACCATCCTTGTCCCTCAGTTCAACTAACGTATTTGAAATCGCCTCTGTTCCCACTGATTGTTGCTAGACGGTGGGGGGACATTAAACATACTAAGAAGCAACCGCTTCAGAAGCCATTTTCTGCTGATGGTTTATAACAAGTCCTCTGAACTATTTGATAAGAGGAAAGAGATTTTCATGATGCTTTCTGATGACTCCTTTTCTCATCCCCGGCTTTGCAGAACTCTTTAATCAATTTAGGTAACTCCAGAACATTCCATTCCCTGTGGATCGTATCATCTGGGGACAGCACAACTTGGCAGTTTTCAGACGATCCCCAGAATTGGCTGGTTTCAGGGCCAGATTACCCCCAGAATAGCTTGTGCTATTTCCAGTTTGGAGGATTTTCTTCTGGAAGCTGCCAAACCATCTGTTGGAAATGGCACAGTCTGGAGGCAAACAGAATGCTCCAGAATTCTCCAGAGCAGTCCACGCCCAGATGGACCTTTCAAATCACCCTTTCAAATCTGGACTTATTCCAACTTACCTTTCATTAAGCACATCATGTATGGCAGTCAAGATATTATCCAGTTGTTTAACAAGTACCTGTAATAGTCAACACAGAAAGGTTTCACAAGCAGGTTACTGCAGTACAAATTCAGGCTGTCTCCTTTAACGGCAATTGCCGTTGCCATTTATTTTCCCCGCTGGCCCAACTTGCAATCAACTGCTCTGTGAACTGAGTCACCAGCCATGGGAGACCAGCCTGGCCTGAACAGAATATAAATGCTTGCTTATAGCTTATGAGTGATGAGTTTGTTTTGGCCTTCAGCATCCGTAAGTCCATCTTTTTTTCTCCACTTCCCTTTTCTCTTTAGCACGTCAGCATCTTTTATGTAAGCTGAAGGACAGAAATATCATTCTTGGTCCTCACAAAAAATTATACACAGTTGTAACTAATACACAAAGGCCACACAGGAAGAAACTTCCTGGGAAAGGCAATGGCAAACCATTTCAGCCTTGCTGGGTTGTATGATCCTTTCCACGAAGGCACCAGGAGTCAAGCTTAAGGCAAAGGAGGGCTTACGCAGGGAAAAGCAGAACCACAGATACAATACTTAACCAGTTTGTTCTCTGGTTGCTGAATAAACTCTTTCAGTTGCTTTACAGTAGTCAGTCTTCGATCTCTGTCATCTTCCCGAGTAATCCTCCGAAGAAGATTTGACAGTCGAGACTCATCAGAGTAAGACAACGATCGCTCTAGAAATTGAGATAGGACACATGCATATCCTTCTCTCTCAGGATCAGACCAATCCCCATCATAATAAACAATCGATTCCCAGGAAGCCAAACAGAGCATCTACTTTTATTTTACTTGTCACAACTAATGGCAAACAGCCCGAACCGACTTTGCTGCAGGACTTTTGCTTGGAAAGAAATCAAAACCTGTAAAAGTGGCCAACTACTTAAAAGCCTTTTATTACAGTATTCTCAGGGCTAAAGTTCACCTGGTTTATAATAAACCATAGCATAACATTATACCCAGTGTTAGAAGTTCACATTTTCAAGCCCCTGACGTGGCTCTAATTTTGGCAGACATCTCCTAGAGTTGCTATGATAATAACACCAATGCAAAGCAAGCGTCCATTTTCTATGGCCCACTCAGTTCTTACCCTGTGTTTTCCTCATGTCTTTTGTGACTAAAGCACGATTCCCATGCTGAACACTGGTAAAATCAGGATTGGTCACATTGTTAACTCTCAGCTCTTGCCCCAACGACTTCCGACCATAAGTATTTTCCCCAGATCCTCCATTGACACTGTAGCCACCTGGATTAAAACCATTTTTTTTTTAGAAAGAATAAGATTCTGTTGGAAATCACACTGTATCCTAAGGCAGAAACCAACAATGTTTTCCTGGGCAAAAGGCCCCATTTGGGCCACCATTCACTGACAACAAGTTAGGCCAGCTCCTGATGCTGCATCACCGTATCTGGCCAATCATCTCTTCTTCTCCAAATTAGAAATACAGCCTCTTCCAGAAAACAGGCCAGGGCAGAAAGTGGTCAGTATCACAACATTTCTTTTACCCAGCTCCTATTTAAAAACGTTTTCTACTTATAAAAATCATTTTGCTAGAGCCAGTTTGGTCTAGTGGCTAAGGTTCTGGGCTAGAAACCAGGCGTCTGTGAGTTCTAGTCCCTCCTTAGGCATGAAAGCCAGCTGGGTGACCTTGGGCCAGTCCCTCCCTCTCAGCCCAAGAGCCAATCAGGCGTGGTAGGAGAGTTCTAGTCCCGCCTTGGGCATGAAAGCCAGCTGGGTGCCCTTGGGCCAGTCCCTCTCTCTCAGCCCAAGAGCCAATCAGGCATGGTATGAGAGTTCTAGTCCCGCCTTAGGCACAAAAGCCGGCTGGGTGACCCTGGGCCAGTCCCTCTCTCTCAGCCCAACTCGGTGCAATGTAGACCAGCCTCCTCGTGGTGCACCCCGGGCAGCGTGACTTGTCACGGCTAAACAGTCTACACATCTGGCTGCTGGACCTCACAAGGATTTCCCAGCAAGAAAAGCAGCATGAACACTGAACTGCTATGCCATACGATTAAGAAAAAAAATTGCTAATTAACACAGACGTGATTCAACTACCTCATCTAACAAAATGCAACACAGTACAATAGTGATTCCAATAAAAACTGACCCAGAGGCTGCTTTCTCATTCACAGCTATGGAATCACAGTATCTAGACTAATTTTCTTCTGCAGCCATAACGGCTTCATACAAAAGAAGATCCTCACGGTACCTTTTTCTTCATTCTGTAGGTCAGTGGAGACTCTGATATCATCGTGTCTGTGTCGAGACACCACCGCTGAATTTGGAGGTTGTAATCCATAGGAGGAAGAACTGCTCCGGTCTCTGGATGAAGAGTATTTTAAATTCTCTTGCTCAGCTGATTGATTGTCACTTCTGTAAGAAGAAAAAGTCCATGAGGCGCTTTCAAACTTTGGTCCCTAGAGTTTGTTTATGTCTAGAATTTCTGATGTCTAAACAGAACAGGCTGAATAATAAAACAAGATAATAAATAAAATAAATAAATAAAACATGTTAACGAGCGGAATTTATGAACCTTTATTTATGTATTTATTTATATTTCGAATTTCATCACCTCCCATCTCACTCAAAGAGTGAGATATAGATCTCAAACTGATTAATATTAGTTCTTCATAATGACCTCACTGAGATGTAATAAATCTATGGTTTATTACCACCTGCACAAGCCAAGAAGGAAGCCCTGAGCCATGAAGGCATTATTTTTAATTTTAGCAGAAAAAATAGTATCAAGAATAGCTCCCCTGTGCATTGAGATGCAGCTGTACCATGAGAAGAATAAAACTAGAGGAGAGTACCCTTCCTAAAAATTTCATTGGAGCTCCTTCCCAAATATGGGTTCCAAGCACATATACTAGGCTCACTCACTCCTCTGCAATCTTTTCACACCCCCGACGTACAGAAGAATTAAACAAGGAGCAGCCTTAGAACATCCCATCATGACAAGCACCACGAAGAGGGGAAAAAAAGGTGCCGTATTATTTCATAGAGGGTCAAACACATCATCTTTCAGTTGATTGTGCCCATGGTGCAAACAAGATAACTGTGAACAAGATACAAGGCAGCAATATTATTAAGTAGCCACATTTGGTCATTTTCCAAGAAAGAAGAAATGCTATTTACATACTGCCTTGTATCTACACTGACGTCAGCACAAATGTACACAGCTCTATAGACAAAGTGGCAAACTTCACTGGATATTCTGACTGCTTTCAGCAAGGAGATAGGCTTTGCAGTTTGTATGCTACCATCCCCTGGGACTTGAAAACATGCATGAAGTATTACAGAATTCCATTTTAAAATCATGCAGGAACATTTTTTTCATTATGAGTAGCATAATGAACAAATAAATAAGGAATCACTTGTAAGCTTCCTTGTTTTATTCTACTACAAAAATACATAGCCAAACATTCTTTGCATACTAGTTTCTGAGCAATGCACTTAATACATAATTTTTTCATGCTATTCCAAGTTAAATCACTGCAACATCAAACTATGTCATGGAAAAATAAAGAAAAAAACAATAATCAGGGGATGAGAGAACACACAGATATATTAGATTTATTTCCAGATATTAAAAGAATTAAGAACCCATAAAATGTAGGTCTCATACTATAAACGTATGTGTATCCTACATCTCATTAAAAACTCCAAAATGAATATCAAGTAAGCATGAGTTTTATACGCTTTTTTCCAAAACAGAATGGCTTTCAGGATCAAAAATAGCTAATACACAAAGCTGCCTGAAGCAAGAGATTAATCATCATCATCATCATCATCATCATCATCAAAATAAGGTGCTTAGAATTTATTTTAATTTATTTTATTACATTTATTATGGCCACCCACTCCAGAAGACTCTGGGCAGCTTACAAAATCCAAATATACAATTAAAACAGTGTGAAAAATGAAACAAAACATGGTAGCCTGAACTAAAATCAACTATAACAATAAAAACACGACAGTCTCAGACACACTACTCCAAGGTCTGGGAATAAAGCCAGGTCTTAAGGACCTTCCAGAACCCCAGCAGGGGACACACCATATGCATATGTGAGGGGATGCTGTTCCAGAGAGCAGGGCAGTGACAGGAAATGACTTGCAGAGAAGCAAAGGCCAGCCTACCCCTCACTTTCAAGAGATATGGAAATACTAAAGTTTCAAGACACTCGTTTTGCCTTTATACCCAAAAGACAGAAACAGTAGGTACATAATGTTCCCAGGTGCAGCCACACATTGCTAATAATACTGAAATGAGAATTTCTAAATCTTATACATAGGATAGGATCACACATTATGGCAATATATATATTTGGTTTGGTTTTGGATAACCGTGTTCAAACCAGCAATAGTGGCTTACTGAAAAAACAAGGTTGAAATACACCATAGCTTAATATTAATATAATGTAGGACTCCAGCCATATTTTGGTATCATACAAACTGAGTCACCATATGACTGACATGTTTTTTATTTATTCTGAAGATTTGTTTCATCTCCATAAACATTAAAATACTCCAAAATCTTCTTTTTTGCATATAAAACAGTATGACTGCAGGACTCTCATATATAATTTACACACACCACTAAGCCATAAACTATAATATATAGTTTTGGTTGCCTAGGTTCATACAACATGCTAGGCCAAAACGTATTATGGCTTAATATGTTACAAGAATGCAGCCGCTGGTGAAAGGAAACTAAACACATATGGCGCCATAGAAGACTTTTCTAACACACAACATTGCAAAAATCATGCAATATTGCAGAAAGACAACTAAAAACAAATATCCTTATCTTAAGAAGCTTAGGCTGCAAAACCATGCTACTGACAGCCCATAGCTGTGCAATTACATAGTGGCAAAACCTCACTAATTAATAAGGTATGCAAAATGCATTTCATTTTGAAATGCCTCATCTTGACAGTGAAAATGCAGTTTTAGGCTTGAAACACTCTATTTTAAGGTTGGGGTGCTTCCAGGGTGTTGCGGGGTGGTCATTTCATGCTCAGAATGAGGCATTTCATGGAGTTTCATACTTGAAATGTTTCAGAAGGAACTCTTTTGCATACCTCTACTAATTAGCCATGCTAAATCACAGGCTGCACCAAATTAAAGAAAAATAATCATGCCTTTTTTCCCCTCCAGACCCCAGATCAGGCAAATCAAAATTAGGTGAGGTTCCACAAAACATCAACAAGCTCTATGAAGTCCTCCAGCAAGAGAAATAAAAGCCAGAGTATGAGCCAATTAAAACTGCATGATGGAAAAAAATATTCACTAACATAGCTACAGCACTGGAGTATTTCCTGAAATCTAGATTTATTAAAATACCTCATTTCTCAAATGTGTCCACTTCTGCAGCACCTGACTGTGCCCAGCTGGAGGGACAGCTATGTTACTCAACTGCAGCCCAATCTACCATCTACCCTGTCAGTTCAAAAATAAATTTAACAGAAACAGAACAATGTCTTATAGGCAAAACATGCAAAGTCTGGTTTCAAAAAGCAAGGGAAGGAAACAGATCAGTCTAACCACCTGAAACATCTGAACAGGGTGGAGAACTGATGGTTCTCTAGATACTGCTGAGCCAGAATTCCCAGCAGCTCATTCAGCATGGCCCATGTTAACAAAGAAGGAATTATATAGGTAACTGCACATTATCTATATAATTTGCTACTAAAGCCACTTTACACACAGTTATATTGCCATTCGTGACTAAGAACATTCACAATTCCATACTAGTTATTTCTAATGTTAACTGGATGCATTGTATTTTCTACAACCTGATACTGTTAGGTGCCACCTATTCACATACTGCTCCGTAGGAAACTTTTTATCTTGGGGGGTATATTTGGAATTGTTGGAATGTGCTGTACAGACTCTCACAAAACAGCTGTCATGAAAGCTGGAGCCAACTACAAAACACTTCCAGAGGGTAAATTAGTGTCGATAAAGAAAAACTAAAAATCTGTTGCTCAAAAACCTGACTTAAGGCAGAGCGGGAGTTCCAAACACAAAACCGTTCCTTTGGATTTCCTTTTCTGCTCCATCATCCATTTCACAGAAGGCAAACTAGTAACGAAGCACATGTCAATACAAATAAAACACTCCACACAGACAAACTGAACGACAGGCAAAGCGAACGCCAAAACAAGCCAACTAACAGGAACACAAATGCAAACTTTCAAAGAAAAAAAAACAGAATGTAAGCTCACCACCCCTTCTATCCACCCTGACATTTCCTATCTTCCTCCAATTTATTTTTTTTTCCAGATGCTTAAAAATAAATATTGGGTTGAAACATAATATCAAACAAACAGAGAAAACAAAATTTAACATTATCTTTGATACAAGCATAAAGGAAGGAAGGAAGGAAGGAAGGAAGGAAGGAAGGAAGGAAGGAAGGAAGGAAGGAAGGAAGGAAGGAAGGAAGGAAGGAAGGAAGGAGTCTCCTTGAAAGCACATTGGAAGCTTAGGACCACCTGGTTTCCCTTCCCAGTTAAAATTTGTATTATGAAACTTGCTCGTGGGAATAAAGTTTTGTGGAGCTTCATACTTCTCCCAAGATTCTGAGTGAAGAAAATACATTTTCCCCTTTTAGCTACCCATCAATACGCCTGCACAGAACAAGTAGTGCATTTTTCTTCTAGATAAACCAGGAGGATCTCCTTAATGAAGAAGAGAAGGTGGCACCACCTGAAAAAGATGAATTTCAGATTTGGTGTGGGATAAATAATGTATTAAAATAAAGTGAAACCACATTTTACTGGACTAACACGGTTGGGTGGGGGTCTGTTATGCATGAATATCTGTTAAATATGAAAATACTCCACTGCAGCTATTGATGACATTTACATGAGTGTGTCATTTATGCAAATCATATACAATGCCCCAAAACTGGCCTGTTGTATGGGATACCTGTATTGAAGCTTCACTCTATTTTGACAAATATCTATTCTTGAGATTAGAAGCCCTAAGAAAGTGTATTTCTGAAACAGCAATAAACCACTACCTTTCAAAACAATTTACTTTAGTCCTTCAAACATCTGAGACGTACCATTGTCTTCTTTCTTAAAAGAAAGTTCAATTTTCAAAGCAGGAAAAAATATAACAACCCTAAGATCAATAGCTAAGAAGCAAGGAACTTTTATGCCATCAGATTTTTAAACCTGTTGTTACATTTATATCTCACCTTCCTTCTGAGAGCTCAAAGCATCACACGCAGAGAATGTAACCCATTTTATCCTCAAAGCAGCACCCTTCAGGGTAAATCACAATCATCTAATGAGCTCGACTATGGAGTGGGGTCTTGAAAAAAATCAGACTGGGAAGTCAAAGCAACACCCCAGAAGGAGGCAATGGAAAACCATTTTAATGCTCCCAAGAAAACCACATGGACGTGTCCATGTAATTGCCTGGAACCGAGGAAACCTTTGCTCCTTCCTCTCAGTCCTATTAGCATCCTATAACAATTCCAATGAAAGTCACAACCTGAATGAAGCATTCATGTATTTTTAAAATTTTTCATTGGAAAATACAGCAAACAGAAAACCAAAACATTTGTTAAAGTCAAAATGTAATTTTACCATCCTATCAATTAAGCTAAAAAAAAAAAAAACCCTTTCAAAATCATGTTCTCAACCAAGTCACCAGGCAGGCATGAGTCTGCAAGAGAAGTGAAAGGGCTCCCCATAACAGATTCTGTTCCCCGCAGCATTCCCCTAATAACATGAATTGCAAGAGAAGAGAAAGTTCTCATGGACAGCCCTACAGATTCTAATCTGGAAGCCTGGCTGCAATGCTGGAAATGGAAGGCTGGCACGGGAATTCTAAAAGGCATAAAAAGGTGAGTGTCACCAAGAAAAGCCTGCCCCTACAATACATTCAGGTTGGAGCTGCATGTCTTGCCAATGTACATATTTCTGAATATGAAGGGGTAAAGTTGGTTCTGAACCAGTAATGACTTGGTAGCAAGATTAAATTTAAATTGCATTTAGAGATTTTCTTAACTGCATTACGATGACAGTTTTATTGACACCCTGCTGGCCGTTTAGCCTCTCTTTAGTATATAGGCACAAGTCACATTCTTCGTTCTTTCCTTTCTTCAAAAAAAGAGGTTATCAATCTCCAGCTGCCACCTTACAAAGTAACAACCCGCTCTAGTTATGGTTTAACCACTGATGTGCCAGTTTTGTGTGGGATTTCTATTCATTTCCACAATTTTAAATCATTTCAACACCCTTATATTGTATTATTTGACAATTAAATTCTTTTGATGCATACCAAGATGCAACGACCATACTGTAAACACTAAGGAAAATGTACAGGCTTCCAATTTAAAATCCCAAAAATCTCTATTTGTCCTCTCTTGGGTGAAGCCTAACATTAGACCAATATAAACAGTCACCTGCAACACAAGTCTGGCTAACCCAAACTGAAAACATAGCTATGCATACAATCCCCACTCCAGCAGTATCTCGGATCATCACATTTAAGATGAAGATCTCAAGAGTTTGTAAGCATGTCTGGTGGAATACGTTTGTCAAGTTCTTATGATCAGGACCCTTAGGAAGGTAAAGCTATAGACAACTTTGTAAGTACATTTAACCAAATACAGCTTAAAAAAAAACTTTTTCAGAGCATTGGGTTAAATAAATAAAGATTTACAGCAGCTCAGATGAGAAAAGGTGTTGCAGGTAGCCCTTGCTTAGCAATTGCCTTGTTTAGTGACCATTCACAGTTACAACGGTGATGAAAAATTAACTTTATGACCAATCCTTGCATGCATGACCTTCACGGGTCTGTAAACCAAAGGAAAGCTGAAGTGAGATCATAAGCACAGCTGTGGTTTCACTTAGCAACTGCTTTGCTTAACAACTGAGTTGTCAGTCCCAATTGTGGTCACTAAACAAGGATTATCTGTAGTTAGCTTTGGTGCGTTGCAGGTGAATATTGGCACAGATCTATGCTTCCAAGTGTTTCAATGCTTTGTGATGCTAAACCTGAAATAAACCTAGCCTTAAGTTTGTAAAATATACAATTCTTCAGAAACAAGTTCTGGAGTCTATAAGAAATGTCAAGGCTCCAACGTTTTGCCATTAATTCTGCATGCAAAGGGAAACACTGAGATTGGGTTGGCCATACAGGGGCTAGATTCACATGTCATTCTAAGCCATACAGTAGAGCCAGTTTGGTCTAGTGGTTAAGGTGCTGGGCTAGAAACCAGGTGTCTGTAAATTCTAGTCCCACCTTAGGCATGAAAGCCAGCTGGGTGACCTTGGCCTCTCTCAGCCCAACTCAGAGTTGTTGTGGGGAAAAGAGGAGGAGGAAGGAGTATTAGGTATGTTTGCTGCATTGAGTTATTTATAAAAATAGTAGAAGCGGGATAAAAATCAAATACATACATACATACATACATACTGTTCAGAAACTGCAGTGGCTGGGTTCACATAACACATTAAACCAACATCAGGCCCACCATATTATGGCTTTGTGGTGGGTGAAACCAAAACGCAAACCTGACTTTTAAAAATAAACAAACCTAGTGATATAGTTTCAGAAGCTCTTCAAAGTAAAAAAATTCATAAACAACACTGAAGATTTGGAACATGTTATTTTCAGATTGCTCTTCACACCCCAATGTAATTTTGTACAATCTTTAATAATTCAAAATAGTTTGCTGAGATTTTCTAATTATGTGCTCAATGTCAGGTACTTTCCTCTATTTTCTTACTGCTCTCCTTCCAGGGATCTCAAGACAGCATACATGGTCATCCCCCGCAACCCCCTTCTATCTTCATAACCACTCTGAGGAAAGAGGGGCTCAGAGATGGAGGTTGGGCAAACGTCATCCAACAAGCTTCTTGGCCAACTACAACTTTTAACCATTTTGCCTGGCCCTCCCATGATTCTCTAACCCAACTGCATAAAAGATGTAGCCCACAGACCACATGTGGCCAACCAAAAAATGCCAACTTTTTTCAAAAGCCACTTTAGTCACCCATTTCCCCACTTAAAACCCCACAAGATCAGGCCCATTTGAGGCCCTGCCCACTTTCGAAGCACAGACCTTAACATGTCAAGACCAAGCTTAGTGTGGGTTTTGAGCCAACCACAGGCATGAAACCCTGTTCACACTGCTAGACCACTAAATAAAATTTACTTTAAAAGTACAAACCTTCAGAAGATAAGACTTCAGACTTCCCCTCCCCCCCGCAAAACCACCCATGCATCAGTTTCCATGCACCCAAGGAGAGCTGGGACTTGAGTTTCTTGAACAAGCAAGTCACCAGGCTACATCAAGAATTTTCAAATGTAGGCCATGATATCATAAAAGGACCTGCTCTTACATAATAGTTAAAAAAAAAAGTTCAAGGCTATGCCTAAAGCATAGCTAAAGTAGTCACTGGGGTCTTAAATTAAATCATATAAAAGCTGTTGGTGGTGATATAGGTATTTTCCCTCAAAGCAAAATTGGTTTTTGTTTTTATATATTTGAATTCTCTATGTCCATGTCAAATGACAAATATACCAATTTCTTCCAGGCAGGCATGCACTTCTAAGCTATCACTAGTTTGCGGTATTTTTTTTAAAAAAAGTATGAATCTCCAAAAATAGGAAAAAAGGAGCCTTAGCATCCAACAAACACCACAACCCTGACTTTCTCCTTCCCATAAAGCCATTAACAAGTTATCGACTAGGCAACAAAGTTGCATAATGAAAGTCCGTGAAAATTATTCCAGTGGATCAAGCCATCCAAAAACCCAAATTAATTAAAGAATACCCCAAGAGATATTAACAATCCTGCCACAGACGAAAACTGAAATGTGACTGGTATTTTCTGCATACCTAAATATTTCATACTTCCAGAGAGAGAGCACTGATAGTTTGTTACAGCAAAACATTGTAAGTTTTGCTGCCTTTTAGAAACAAATATGAAAGATGCTGAACTTCATCAAACATTACTCTTAACTGGAAGCTATACATACACTGTTCTAGAATCGCACCAAGATGGGAAAACACAGAACTTTCTCAACCTTTATAAATTTCTTATTTAGTCCTCTCTCCCTGCAGCAGTCTTCTAAAAAAAAAAAATGCCCTATGCTTTTTCCTGGTCCATTTCCCTCACCCATCACAAAAGAAGCTAGAAAACAGGAAACAAGAACCACACAGGATAGATTAATTTGTTCTGTGTATAATATAACGTACACACCCAAGCGGAGAAAGCAAACTTTCCAGAACCAATCCATCTGCGAAGACCTAATTAAAATAGGAGAGGAAAAGCAAAAGAAAAATCACCTATCATGTAGATGGTATTAACTCCACTTTGCCAACTTTATGCGCACACTCTGTTTCTGCATACACAGAAAATATGCATGCCCAAGTGCATAACCACAAACGAAAGCAACCCTTGCAGCTTGTAACCAAAAACGATCTGTCTGTCTGTCCAGCTTCCCCTAAGTTGGTGCTCTACCCATCCGATGGACAATCTCCCCCCAGCAAAACCTTGGAGGGAACAAGCCAGTCCACGTAAAACACACCCCTCGGAGGAAAGGCTGCCAGCAGACGAAGGAGGAAACAGACTGGGAAACGTTTTCCAAAAGAGGTGAAGAATTAAAAATGCGACGAGCTTCTGGGGACCCTCCACAGCGCGCGCCCCCCGGGAAACGAAGCCCCACACCAAACTTTTTAGGCCTGGGGTTTGAAGACCTACTGGCTGTATCCACACGCTCCAGCCTTCCCCCCATTCACCCCGCTTCCTGAGCTCACGCCACACCCCGCACCACGCGTTGGGTTCACGCAAGAGACCAAATTTCCCGGGTCTGAGGCCAGCCCTGCTCAGCCCACCGCCCACGGGCGGCCCCCGAGCATTTCCGAGGCTCCCGAGCGTCGACTCCCCCGCCCGCTTCGCCCCCGGCACGCGCAAAGCCGGGGCTGGCCCAGAAAAGAGGGGGGTGGCGGTGTTGGGGGAACGCGCCCCCCCTCCCCGGGGCCTCGACTAAGGAGCCCAGGAGGCAGCCCGGGGCGGAACCCCCGCCTGGCCGGGATCCCGGAGCCTGGGGGGACGTGGCGCGGAGGGCGGCAGGCCGCCGAGACGGGCACCGCCTTCCCTCCCCCCGCCTCGGCGGGAACGGCGCTGTCAGGGCTTCCCCGGGCCGAGGGGGACCGCGGGCCCAGCGGGGCGGGCGGGCGGGCGGGCGGGCGTGGCCGGGGCCTCCACCCCCCGGCGGCCCGGCCTGCTTCCCGCTTCCCCTCCGCCCAGGCTCCAGGCGCCCCTAGGCCGCGCCCGCCCCCGGCGGCGGCCCACCTGGGTTGCCAGTCATTCCAGCTCCGCGGGTGATAGTGCTGCCTGCTGCCGCCGCTGCTGCCGCTGCTGCCGCCGGAGGACGAAGCGCCGCTCAGCCGAGACCCCGGGGCTCTGCGGCTCATTACCTTGCCCGAGACGGCATGGCCGGCCGGGGACGCGGCGCGGGGAGAGGGCGGGGCGGCCGAGGGAAGGCACGGAGGGGACCCCGGGGGGCGGAAGAGGCGGGCGGCGGCGCGGGCTTCTCCTCAGGCGCGGCGGAAAGGACGGCAGCGACGACGACGACGGCGCGGCCCCTCCTGCTCCTCCTCCTCCTCGCGGCGGCGGCGGCGGCGGCAGCTCCGATTCTAGTCAGGCTGAGGCAGGGCGCGGGGCATGCTGGGAAGGGAGCCGGAGGGGCCGCGGGGACTGCCCGCCGCGGAGCAGGCCGGGAAGCCAGCCCGCCGCGGAGCATGCCGGGACCGCCGCCGCCGCCGCCGCCGTTGGGGGGGGCGAGGAAGCGGCGGCGGCGGCGGCGGCCTGAGCGTCCCCCGAGCGGGGCGTCTCAACGGGCCGCGCGGACGGACGGGCCCGTTGGCTTCTTTCTCTGGCCGGCCTCTCGCGTTTGAGGGAAGAGTGCGCCTCCATAGAGGTCCCCCCGGTGCACAACAGCCCTGCGAGGAAGGGCGGGCGGAGCGGGCAGGTTCGTCTCCCGGCCAGCGTGGGAAGGAGCTTCGCGGGCCCCGAATGTCACTCCTTTCGTGGCGTGGGTTCCTACCGCAACCCTGCAAGGGAGGTCAGGCGGAGAGAGCGCAGCCCCGAAGTCGTCCCCTGCGGCGGAGGTGGGATTTTAACCTGCGCCTTTCCAGCTTCTGCTGAGTTGGCCCACCCCAGTTATACCTGAGCCCCCGATTCTGGCTTTGCACCACACACCCAAAACACACGGTCAGGCCCAGCCATGTTTGGTGGTTGTGTAGATACAGCCACTGGGGTTGTAACTGGGCAGGTGGGCAGTGGGCTTGGTGAATGTAAAATGGTTGTGTTTTCACACAACACACATGCACACACCGTCCTGGCAGGGTTCCCACCGAGTCACAGTTTGGCTTGGCTTCGGATGTGTGAAAGCAGCTGCCAGGATTTATAAACCAGGCTTGTTTGTTTGCCATACACACACACATATACATACACACACACACACACACACAAACATATACTGCCAATCTCATCTACATGACTGGGCAGCTAACAATTACAGTAAAACAACAACAACAGCAAAAACCAAGCATTGATTTAAAAGATAAATAACAAGAGACAGCATAAAATAGCAGCCAAGAATAATCAAACACCACAAGCTCACTCACAGTGAACACCTTGGGCGGCCTGCTCTTCCTTCCCATGAAGCTTTTCTTTACCCTTTAAACCAAGACAGGACGCATCCAAACAGTGGCCTGTCCTGTCTGAAACAAGACATCTGTCTCTTGGGTTGTTAACAATCCTGTTTAAAAATGTCTCCAGCCATGTAGTAAGTAGCACCTTCAGGAAATCTCTCAATTCCTTACCATGTCATTCCCAAACTAAGGTGGCTTTGCTTGCTGCTTGTATAACAAGCATTTCCTGATACTCATCATGGCCATATGCTGGTTACACACCAAATGTCAAAACTTGCACACTTCCAGAGAGAAGCAGGTCCCCTTGCCAGTTACTTGCTGTATTGGGATTTTTGCCAAGAAAATGGAAAAGGATTTTTCCGCCTTCCCAGAGAGTCAGTTTTTGCTGGATGAAAATAGTGGCCTTTCCTTGACAAAGAAGGTTATAAAGCTAACCAGGCTCTGTCCTTTTCCTGTTGGCACATTTCTTGCTATTCTATTTTTGGAAGCTCAGTATTGTCATATAAAACACCAGTATTGCAGGAACTGCCCTGCCATCAGTATTTATTTATTTGTCAAATTTGTCGCCACCCATCTCCTCCAAATGGAGGGACAGTATGCTTTTGGGTGCTGTTCTGGAGGTTGGGTGTCACCTATAAAGCCCTCCATGGGTTGGAACCTGGATATCTTTGAGACCACCTATTCTGAATAGAATCTGGGAGCCCCTCCCCTTGTGTACAAGCATAGCCTGCCTGTTGAAGGTTCCCAAACCTCTCCTGTTGAAATACTCAGTGGGAGGGTGCAAAAGTGGGCATTTGGGGGGAGCTCAAAAGGAATTTTGAAAGCAGTTTGGATGAACTGCACCATCTGCCAAGCTGAGATTTTGCCTTAAAGTTACAAACACAGCTACACAGCTTGGGATGCTGCATACACACACACCCCACACACCCCACTCCCATATCTGGATTGAGGCAACTGCAACTTAGTCTTTAAAATGGAAATTGAGGTGTCCAGTTTGGACCCAATACAGGTGGGTTGTGAATACGATTTTGCACATAAAGGCAAAATCCTTATTCTCCCATAACAATGTGTTGTACAAGTGGAAGGATATTGTTCAGCATGTTTAGGGAATCCAGCCACTGTCTTAGCATGTGGTGGGAACCAACCTAAGGCATGTGGGCACAGCAGTTGTCTTTTGCAAACCCAACTTTAGAGTTTAGTGTATTGCATGACTGATTTTAATCTAGGAAGGGGACAGAGGGAAATGATGTGCAGTACTTTTTCACTTTTTCTAATGTAGTTCCTCCACCTGCCAGCAGATGTCTTTATTTTTATTTTTATTTTTGCAGATGAAAATGTAGGCTGTGTCAATGCAAAAACTTAGAGTGTTGAAGTGCTTGTGTGTGTGTATATGTTACGTTTGGGGTACCTTACGCAAAGACTCAGCTCTTTTGAGGAGTTTATAATGCTGCAAAAGGTTTGAGGAGGACAGGATGGATGGACAGAGAAAGAGAAGAGGAAAGGAAAGAGAAGAGAAGAGGAGGGCAGGATGGATGGACAGAGAAAGAGAAGAGGAAAGGAAAGAGAAGAGAAGAGGAGGGCAGGATGGATGGACAGAGAAAGAGAAGAGGAAAGGAAAGAGAAGAGAAGAGGAGGGCAGGATGGATGGACAGAGAAAGAGAAGAGGAAAGGAAAGAGAAGAGAAGAGGAGGGCAGGATGGATGGACTCGGTTATGGTGGCGATAAATGCACCATTGGGAGATCTGAAGGACCAGGTTGGGGACAGATCCTCATGGAGGAAATCTGTGTGATGGCACAATCAATCGTTTTCTTCTCTCTTTCTCTATTGTTGTCTTTTTCTGTTCTATTTAATTAAAGGCAAATATTAATCATCCCAAAGAACTTCACTATTGGTTATCTAGCCCAGGGATACAGTTTCGCACCCAAACCTTTCTTAGATAAATAGGTGATAAATATACCCCCAAGGCCAACAAGGAAGGGATCCGGCTATATAGACAAGGGTTCCAGCTAGACCTGCAATCAGCTGCTTCCACTGGAACATCAGATACCGAAACAGCTGTCCATCAAAACGTCATCTGATGTTTCTCTAGCTGCAGCCCTTTCCCCTTTTCACTTAAATTATTTAAGTTGCAGTCAAGGCATCTCTGAAAAGTTCATTTTCTTCCTGCCGCCACCCCCAAGCAGTCATACATCAGGTAACATAGGTAAACTGTTTCGCTCCCCAGCTCGTCCTGGGAGTTCAAAAGATGAGCTGCTAAGCAACTCCTCCCAGTGTAGAGATAATGCTAAAAATAGAACCAGCGGAGTAAGTTGGCTTGAGTCAGCCTAAAGGTGGAAAGGGGAGAGGTGAGTTTTCTGGGCTGCCATCATCTGCTTATGTAGCTTTGGGGGAGGGTTCAGAAGCAAAATGGGTTCTCTGGGGGTCCGGCAGCATCTTGGGGATGCTTACGCTCATGGGGAACAGCCTTCTTTAAGCCAGCATCCTCTCAACTCCACTCAGCGCACTCTGGCGGTTGGCGATGATGGGAGATACGGTCCGGTATCAGTCTGGGAAGGATGGACCACAGCCTCTTAATCAGACGCACAAAATCCTAAGCTGGCAAAAAGGAAGAGGTGAGCATGGCAAAAGTCCCAGAGAGGGTAAGCCCCAAGGTGGCCTGCTTGCTCCTTCGTTGTGTTGTCCATTGTGTAAGCCTGGCCATTCTAGTTACCAAACCAGGGTTTACAACTCACAAGGGCGAGGGAACTCCGCCAGTTATGCACTCAACACACCTTGATTAAACAAACCATGTTTAGCATTGTATGAAACTCCACCCCACCTTATGGCTTCACTTATATTGTAACCCTGTCATACATTCCTTGTGCATGATAAACCAAACCACCCAGGTCAGGGAATCAGGTGGCATATAAATTTAATAAATTATTAGTGTTGTTGTTATTAACCCCAAATCTTAAAAACTCATTACTGCGGCCTATCTATTTTTCAGATGTCAGGAGGAGGAGGAGGGCCTGGCGGGGTGGGGAGCACCAGCACTGGGTCCCTTTCGAGCATATTGGCCTTGGTGGTTGCATGCCAATACTGGGCCTTGATTATCATTCCTCCCATAACACTACCATGATATACTGGAATGCCAATTGCTGGCAAGAGCATTAAGGATGCTATGAAGAAGGTGCCTACCTTTTGCTCTCTAATCCACATTAGCTGCGTATACACCCAGCTTAACAAAACATCCATGCAACCTACGCCCCAAGAAAGAAACCATTTGATGACGCAACATGACGACCCAGTTCACACAACATGCTAAAACAACGGAGGGGCTCCCCCAACCTGCCTGATCCCATTTTAGCCTGGCTTAGCCTAGCACACTGTGCAGACACATCCCTGTGTTCATCTTGCTAATAACAGTTATTAGCATGTTTCTGGGTGGAAACGCATTTATTATTTCTTTGCCGACCACATTTGTACCCCACTGCAACTGTATGCAGAAATCCCCCCATGATGATTCGCCTAAGCGCTCCATGGGCACCTTGCAAATAATTGAAATGTCCCTCGTGACTTTACCCAAGGGAGGGCGGCATTTCACCATACAAGCTACCAGCTGATGGCTTTGGAAGCCAACATCACGCAGATGGGAACGCAATAGAATTGGACAGGCTGCCTGAGATCTCTGGCAACAGATCCTGGATGTCGCAAAAAGGGTAAACAGTCAAAAGCTCTCGTTGCGCTTTAATTGGTTGGGGGTGGGAAATGATGGCTAAGGTTGCCACTGGTTTTCTAACTCAGTTTGAAAGCTTAGTCTGATGTCTTTGGTTCTGAACTTGGTCAGATAGATGTCCTGGGTCACCCTGCTTTTCAGGCCCTTCCCTTCCAGAGACGTAGCATTTGCCTTTCTATAACTTACTCTGCTTAAGAAATGAGTCATTGTAGAGAATAAACAGTGATTATGCTAGGGCAGTGTTTCTCAACCTTGGCCACTTGAAGATGTGTGGACTTCAACTCCCAGAATTCCCCAGCCAGCCACTCCCAGAATTCCCCAGCCAGCCATGGGAGTTGAAGTCCACACATCTTCAAGTGCCCAAGGTTGAGAAACCCTGCCCTAGCTGCTTGCAAATAATTCAGTAAGCCACCACTTAGCGAGCCAAGACTTAGCACATTGTGTGAAAAGAGTCCCAGTTTCTCTAACTTGACTGCCAAACCATGGTGATAATACAAACCACGCTCTGTATTTGTGTGCCTGATTCTTTATCATTTTATCTCCTCTTACCTTTGTGGTGACTAGTTCGATAGAACTTTTACGCTTCCTGAAGTGATTTGGCTTTTGAAACATTGCCTTTCCTGCTGAAAATTTAAGACTGTGTGGGTGTGCAAACCGTCAGCCTCCATCAGCAAAACAATATGCAAGAACCAGCCAACTCACCTGTGTTTTTCCACATGATCCTTCTAAGGTTTTTTTTTTTCCTTCTCAGGTGTCCCACCTGAGCAGAAATAAATCACTGCTACAAAATTCTTGTTGAAGCCTGAAAAATCCATCTATGAAAGGGGAAAGCAAGATGGTTGGAAATACGTAAGCACAGTCCTTTGAAGACGTCTCTGGCTGTTCTGGTGAGTGGAGTAGAAATGGAAAACTTCTATTGGAATCCAGTTTGCCCTGCAAATAGTGCAGATATGAAGTTCCTTGGAACCAAAAAGGAGAAAAAGTCAGGCTGCTGCGCACCATCGTCCGTCCCGTGTCTGCAGTCTGAAAATAGCGCACCCATCACTCAAGAGATACATAAGCAGCCTCAAGCTGAAGTGCACAGGCTTTTGTCTGACCCAAAGTAATCACAAACTTTCTATGAGCTCTTTGTGTGGATAAAGTGAACAGATTTCTACCCCCTGCCCCCAGTTTAGCAGACAACTTAGCAGAGCAACCAGGGCAAAGGCTGAATTTGCAGATGCCATTTTTGAATGAGTTTCTAGGGATATTGCAGACCGGTTTTGGCTAAACATTAAGGGGGATGCTTAACACCATGAGTGATTGGGCAGGGGAATAGACCATCTCAGGAAGTGGTGAGCTCTGCTTCACAGGAAGGTCAGACCTCAAGGGAGATGCACCAGCTTACTGCAAAGCTGACTATCACATTTTAAGCATGTTTTGATTTTCTTTTAAATCATCACATTGGCTGATTTTTCTGTAAATTGGATGATCGATAGTACTCAGTAAGAACTACCACCCATCCATTTTCATAACTCTGGGATCAAAAGTAAGGAGCTTGTTTTGAGTTCCCATTGTTCCCTGTGGTGGAACACTCGAAGCATTGAGGAACAACATGCCTAATTTTGTCCTGAGTTTGGGTCAAAATTCTGGAGGATGGGACATTTTTCTGAGCTCAAAACTCCTTGAATCAGCCATTCCAAGTTCATAACATTTCAGATTTCTATGTTTTGCATGTGGGGTTGGAGGAAAATTCTGAGAGTGCCTTGGACTGCAAGGAGATCAAACGTCCATCCTCCAGGAAATAAAGCCAGACTGCTCACTTGAGGGAATGATATTAAAGGCCAAACTGAAATACTTTGGCCACATCATGAGAAGACAGGATACCCTGGAGAAGATGCTGATGCTAGGGAGAGTGGAGGGCAAAAGGAAGAGGGGCCGACCAAGGGCAAGGTGGATGGATGATATTCTAGAGGTGACAGACTCGTCCCTGGGGGAGCTGGGGGTGTTGACCGACAGGAAGCTCTGGCGTGGGCTGGTCCATGAAGTCACGAAGAGTCAGAAGCGACTGAATGAATAAACAACGTTTTGCATACCGTTATGCATAGCACTTGTATCTTTCCAGTGTTACTGCACTGCAAAGTTTTGTCCCCATGAAGTCAGAATGGCAGTTCTCATGAGAACAAAATTATTAGTTTCTCTAACATTTTCCACTTCTGTTTTCTTTTCTGTTTATGTACAGCTTGGATATTTGGAAACCGGGAAACTCTTATGGCCCCTTAGGTCTCATCATGACGTGGTTTTCTATCCAGATGTGGTTTGTATCATAATAAAACAATGACTGAACATTTTCTACTATGATCAGCTTCAAAAGGGATGAATAAATCCAAGGAAAATACGTTAAAGCTTAATATAATTGCAATGACCTTCAAGTGAAGCCCAGATGTTCTCATTCCTCATGGATTAAGGAATTATCACCAGACACTTCTAGTTTCTTGGCAAACTTTTCTTCTTTCCTGTTGCTTAACATCAAGAGTGTGATTACTGCTCCATTCTTTCTCCTCCTTTGGTGAATATTCATCTTCTAAACAACCAAACAAAAAAATCTTCCAGACTGAATGAACAGTCCATCTGGGGAGCAACAGATACAGATAATTCTTAAATAACATCCTCTAAGGTTATGTTGTCATTATTTGGCTTCCAAGCTGTTGACCAATCATCAGCTGGTTTCACAAGTCTTGCTATGCCATAGCTTAATTATGGTTGATAGCATAGGCCACAATGGTCAGGCTTCATCCAACACAGTAAACCACAGTTTCTCGACCACCATGGCAGGGCCTACATAACAGGCTCAACGAAACCAGGCAACTAGGTTCCTCATGACTGTGTTTGCATGAGTCTACCTACAGCTTCCACAGTCTGCTAAGCCATCATTTATTACTTACTATTAATCATTTATATAATATTAGTTACTTATTTATTACTTATTATTAACATCCAGAGCTGTTGAGTTGGGCGGCATACAAGTTTAATAAACCATTGTTATTGTTAGTGTTGTTATTGTTAGTGTTACACTGATGAACTCCAAATGGCCCTGAGTTTGTCTCTTTGTGACTCAGCACAGTTGCTGTAGTTCATAAGTCTTCATTTGTGGTTTGGGAGAGATGGACGGTGATAGAAATTTGAAAAGCAAATAAATAAATAAGTGTGGTTTTTAAAAATCAATGGCTTACTGTGATGTGGGAATCCAAGCTTTCAATGCCCACCCCAGTCAGTGGCCTGTCTGGATTATTACTGAGTTGTGCCTTTCTAGCAAACGGGACCTCCCTCCTGTGTTCCAGGCTCACGACCTTCATCTGCAGTCCTGGACTGAAATCCAGATCCCTTGACTTCAAAGGCGCCAGGATTTTAGCCAAGAACAAAGTGCCAGCCACATGCTGCAAGGCAGTTACGTACATTCTGTCTCCTTAGGAAATATCTGCTTGAACAGACCGATGAAGTGGAAGCTGGCTGTTTAGTGCCCTCTGAAAACAAAAGCTTCAGAACACTCCCTAAGGTCTCCACCAAGTTTGGCAAGCTTCATCCTCTGAATTAGTTCCAACTCAACCGCAGAAGGTTGGAAAAAATTACGGAAAGGTGATTGGAGCTGTCTGTCCATCGGTCCATCAGCAAGAGTTCTCTCTGAAAACACAACACCATGGGACCAAATTTGGCAGCGGGGAGAAACCAGTCAAAGGAAGATGGAGCTCAACAGTGGGCTGGATGCAGCTGGGGGCGGCAGAGGAAAAACAATCCCCCCCAGGCCCCCATTCATGTCTGGAAGAGGCAGGTGGACCGCAGTTCAGAGCATTGCTAACTGCTGCATTCTAAGCCCCTCCCTCCCAGCCACAGGCCCTAGAGCAGAACACACACAGCCCACCCTGTGCTTCTACATACACAGACACACACAGACACAATCTTAGTGTATCACACAGAAGAAAATACAGAAGCTCCTGTGGCCGCTGCTGTTAAAAGGACTGGAGAGAAATCCAGAACACAGACAGCAAGATCCCCATCTTGTCTTCTCTCCAATAACCTGCCCATGGCACCTTTGCACTTGGAGGATGAGCGTTCTTTCAATGATCACCAGATGGTTTTTTGGCTGTCGAAGCTTTGGGGTTAGTTCTTCGTGCAGTCCAAGAAACAAAACAGTTTGTGAAGCTTGTAAAAGTGAAGTGTTTATATAGGGCGGGGGGCGGGGGTAGACACACACACACACACACACACACACACGAGCCAGTTTGGTGTAGTGGTGAAGGCATCAGGCTAAAAACTGGGAGACCCTGAGTTCTAGTCCCCCTTTAGGCACAAAGCCAGCTGGGTGACCGTGGGCCAGTCACTCCCTCTCAGCCCTGGGAAGGAGGCAATGGTAAACCACTTCCGAAAATCTTGCCAAGAAAACTGCAGGGATTTGTCTGGGCAGTCTCTGAGAATTGGATATGATTGATGGATTAAAATACAGACACACACACACACAAACGCAATTCATATTCTGTTTCCTCTTCATATTTTAAACTCCAGTACTGGGGCTAGGTTTAAATGAAAGACCTGTAGCCATAGCTGCCTGTCCAGGGGTCTCGGCAAAGTGCCAAGGTTAAAATTTCCTAGGAGGAAGAGGAGTGGAAGAGGAGGGAAAAAGAGGAAGAGGAGGAGATGATGCTGAAAATGTAGCTGAAGACAAGCTGAAGGAGAGGATGAAAATGAAGAAGTAGAGGAGGAGGAGGAGGAGGAGGAGGAGATTGTGATCAAGGAGAAGAAGAGATGAAAAAAAGGCTTCTTAAAAAAAGAAGGAATGTAGCATCTCCAGCGGTGGGCATTTGAAGGCCCCACAGACCTTGGCACTTGCCCCCATCATACCAGGTGGCATTGTGAGGGATGTCAGTTTCAAATCTTAGACTTCATAACAGAATTGATAGATAGATGATAGACAGATGATCGATAGGTAGATAGATGATAGATAATAGACAGATGAAAGAGAAATGAGAGAGAGAGAGAGAGATTGAGTCTTTCATTGATTGAACAGGGCCAGGTATTTTGAAAGCTAAATTAGATTTTAAAATTCCCCTTAGGCATATTGAAATTAGATGGAATGAAGCCTCATAGAATAATAGATGAATTAACTGTATCATTAGAAATCAGGCTTAAAGTGGGGGGTGGGGGAGAGATATTAGAAGAAATGCCAGTTTAATTCCAATTAACAGCTTAATTTTAAAAATGACGTAAGGGAAGGAAAAACTGATTCCCGCCTGGAGAAGTTCTTCCGTCTCTAATCCAGGAAGGGGGTTGTTTTGTGAAGTGTGTGTGTGTGTGTTTAAATTTATTTATGTCAGGTATTAGGTGAGATTTAAATCCCAGGAACCGCCCATGTTGAGTTCTATTTAGAGTTTTCCTGATACCAGTTTCCACAGCAGCCTAGCCTTATAAAATGGAAACCATGAAAATTCAGCTTTAACCCAAAGAGGTTCAAGTATACACATAGGGGGCAGAAAACAAATAAAGCAGAAATTAATTGGAGCTCTTTGTTCACCACTTTACATTAGGAAATGTCAAGGCTGAACAACAATCTGGTTAGGTTAACCTGATCCGTAACGTTGCACCATATCCTGTTTTACATCTGGATACAGTATTATTTTACACACCTCACTTCCCATAATACAAAGAACCAGTCGCCTCACATCTATTGTACTTCCATGAGCATCTGAAATTAAATCCCTGAAATGGTAAAGATTAGCTTTTTTTCCTTTTACCTCTGGCTTTTGCTAATCGTCAACTTCCATAAGTAATCTCATGAGTAACCCGATACCGTACCTCAGAATCCTTGGTCAAGAAACATGTCCCAATGCTGCAAAATTAAGAAATTACAAATGCATCCATTTGGGTTCTTGAATCAGTTCTGACACTTTTATGGGTGAAACAAATTGTGTTCTTACCCTGTTTAGTTTCAAAATAAGCTTGCAGGTGTCTGAACCCAACCCAATTCCCTCATCCTTGTATTCTTTTCAGGGGGATTTCAACACTGTTCTGATTTTTTTTTTTTAATTTCAACTGTTTGGTGAAAAAAGAGACAAAGAGATATGACTGCAGCGAGACATAATTCTTACAGAAGAAATGGTTGTGCATCTGAGCTGACAGCCGAGGGGCAGCTTCATCATACCAAGCACATAAAAAAATTAAAAGATCCTGTCATGTAGAAAGCCAGGATATCAAGGGGGAGCTTTGATCACACCATCAGAGCCACCATCTTGACTTTTTTGACTGCACTTGCAGACACCCCAGGAAGAAGGAAATATTTAACCCCTGCTTTCTTTGTTTTGTTAATTTCCTAAAGTTTACGTGCCAGTCAGTCCAACCAGACTCAAAGCAGCTTAGAAAACAACTTTGAAATAAAAACCACGATAAACAACAGCCAAACCAAACAACCATCCACTGAAGAACAGTCAGCTCTTCTATAAAGATGTATATTCTGGATACTCAAATGTTACCGATCCCAGGCTGTATTTTCCTCCAGTCCAGGCAATGTTCCTCTAATCTTTGGTGAAACTATTTCAGGATAGCCTTATCCCAACTGAGAGATTGGCCATTATTTGAATTGTGCAGCCAGTTTCCACGCCCTTCTTGCACAGCTGGAAGCAAAGAAAACAGCCTTTTGTCATATTGTCAAACAGTTAAAGATGGGCGGGATGAAATGGATGCTCTCTGCAGACGGATCGGATCCTGAGTGCGTGATGCATTCAATTAAACTTTTCACTCTGGGGCAGTGGAAAGTAAGTATGGAGTAACGGATTGGACTGGGGTGGGAGATCCAAATTCAAGTCCATCCTCAGCCACGGATAGCTCTGGGCAAGCCACTCAAGGGCTGCTGCTGCTGCTGCTGTTTTTGTTGTTGTTGTGACTAATGCACATAACTTAGAGCAATGGTTCTCAAACATTTTGGTCTCAGGACTCCTTTAACATTCTTAAAAATGATGGAGGACCCCAAAGAACTTTGGTTTATGTGGGTTATATCTATCAATATTTACTGTATTAGAAATTAAAACTAGGAAATTTTAAAAAAAATTATTTGACTTTCTGGACCCCATGAAAGGGTCCTGGGGACCCTCAAGGGTACTCAGACCACACTTTGGAAACCACTGTCTTAGTGATTTTTGGCCCCGGGTAAGTTCAGGATGAAACTCTGGGTTCAGACTTACAGTGACACTGGAAAAAACAACTTGTGAACAGTCCTCACACTTACAACCATTGCTGCATCCCCACGGTCACATGATCAAAATTTAGGCACTTGGCAGCCAGGTTGCATTTACGATCATCACAGCATCCCGCAGTCACTTGATTGCCATTTTCAACCTTCCCAGCTGGCTTCCAGTAAGCACAATCAATGGGGAACTGTGTGACTCGCTTAACAACCACATGATTTGCTTAACAACTGTGATGATTCACTTAATGACCACTGCAAAAAAGGTCATAAAATTAGGTCAGATTTGCTTAATGACTGCCACACTTAGCGACCAAAATTGGATGAAGACCTCTGGGACAATTCTAATTAAAATGTGAACAGAGCCCGTTTCTCTCCCACCTCTTTGTTGGGTTCCAATCCCCATCCGAGGCATTCAGCATCAGCGTCATCATAACAGTGATGATGGCTGGGATTATAGGAGAACACAAAACCAGCTCTTCTGAAAACAAGAACTTTTTGGTCATGTTCAAATGAGATATCCTTTCAGATGGATGGGAAGTAAAGCAAGAGGGTGGGGTGGGCGGGGGGACATCTTTCTTTTTCATAAAGAAGAGCTTCTTAAAAAGAAAAAAAAAATACTCCGCACAAATTCACAAGTTATGTGACATTTCCAAAACCTTTGGGAAATATACTGAAAAGCACACCACATTTTAAATTCATTCCCAGGAACCACTAATGAATCCAACTGCACTTATAAGAAACTTCCTAATAAATCCCTCCTTTTGCAGTTAATAAAAGCAAAGTGTGTCCATGAACTCAGAAACTCTCATGAGACTCGAATGCTACCTTGCTTCCATGGATACAAATGACCTGTTCCTAAAGATGCTCACCTCTTCTTGGCCCCAGTGGGTTTCACATGTGCCTGAAGTGCTCTAAGGGGGTGTGGATAGAATGGAACTAACGCTGCATTTTCAGTAGGGTTCCATTTCAAAAGTTCAACCTTGTCAATTGACCTCCAAGGTACAGCTGTCCAAGGGAACCCCACTCAAAGCACATCGTAGCAGTCCAGCTCCATATTGGGAAGCGCTATGTACTATGGCAAGACCATGTACTGTTTTAGCTAGACAGGATTCTCCTGAAGTTTTCCACCCATTCTTACTAAACCTGAAGATTTTCCTTCTTCAAAGGAGGGAAAATATCCTCCAAAATGATCATGCTTGGAATATGGTGCTCTTCTACTTGTTTAGTGATAAGAACAAAAACCAGAAACTTCTTCTGTGCAAGAAGAGAAAGATCTGAGGAAACTGGAAAGCAGACTGAAAGCTGATATTAATGGTATCGTGCAACCAGTTCCTGCATGATCCTGGAACAGTGATTTCTCGCGCCCTATTAGGCCTTGAATTGCTTTTCCTATTTCCAATATTTCAGCTATGGGGATATGGAGTTGGTGCTGTACTGCTGATGCACCAGGAGGAAGAATAGGAGGTTTGGGAAGATGCAAGATTTTCAAATACACAACAGTCCCAAACAAGGGTCTAGAGCGGGGTTTCTCAGCCAGGGTCACTAGGTTCCCTAGGAAATGATGATTTATTTTAAAAAATATTTCAAATTCGGGCCACTTCACATGAAAGAGGTAAGTTTCATTCTTTATTTTTAGTTGAAGAACACTGTGAATGCATCTAGACAGGCCTACCCATGAAACGAATGTAATAATTTTGTAACTTCTGGCCTATCTTTGAGCCTGAATGTGCAAGGGTTCCCCGAGGCCTGAAAAACATTTCAGGGGTTCCTCCAGGGTCAAAAGGTTGAGAAAGGCTGGTCTAGAGGGATGGGAAACCTGATGACAAGGAAACCATAAAATTCTGATTGGCTGTTGCACAGGTGGAAACAGGAAGACATGGGAGGAGGGAAAGGAATGCAGTATCACAGAGGCACCACACTGGCCAGCATCCTGAGTAAGAACATCCCATGGTCAATCTTTTGGGCCAGTTGAGCGCCCTAATCCAAGTGTTCCAACAGGAGCTCTCCGTGGTCCTGATGTTCTATCAGGTCTTCCTACCTATTTAAGTCTTGTTGAAGCAGTATAAACTCCAGGGGTAGTCAAAATGATGCCCACAGGGATCAACATTTATCCAGACATCTCCCCTAACACCCATCAGGCTCCCTTCTCCCACATGATTTTTTTTAAAATGTGTTTTAATTAAAAAGAAGAAGCTGCTCCGTTCAAAAACAAAGCCCAAAGCCTTAAGGTCACATTTGTTTACCAGGATTACTTTGAACCCCAGTGAGATGATAGACAGTATTTGGTGGAATCAGTCCTTCTAACTGATGGTTTTGTAGCATAGTGGCACAACAGTTTTGCCCCTCACTTTACACCATTACGTGTTTCACTATGATTTCTTGGACAAATCACAAAGGGCTAAATATGTACAGTACGCTAAGCTCTAAACCAGCCTTTCTCAACTTTTTGACCTGGGAGGAACCCTTGAAATATTTTTTAGGCCTTGGGGAACCCCTGCACATTGAGGCTCAAAGATAGTCCAAAAGTTACAAAATTATTATATTTGTTTTATGGGTAGGGCTGTATATAGTATATTACAGTATATTCACTAACAGTGTTCTTAATCTAAAAATAATGAATGAAAGTTACTTCTTTAATGTGAAGTTGCCCAAATTTGAAATATTTTTTTAAATAAATTGTGATCTCCCAAGGAACCCCCAGTGACCTCTTGCAGAACCCTAGGGTTCCACGGAACCCTGGTTGAGAAACCCTGCTCTAAACCATGGTTTGCAAATCTAATGGCTAAGCTGAAGCCAAATAAGGCTCAGAGAATGTGTAAACTCAGCCTCATTACAAGGCCTGAAGGATGTAAACAGTATTCCCATGTTACTCCAATTCGGGGCGATTGTCTCTCAGTTAAGGAAATCTCAAGTCAATCATATGAATTTTAACTGAATGACTACTCTGTATATGAAAAAAATCCACAAAAATTCTAGAAGGACGTGTTTCCTTTGCTTGCTGACAGATGTACAATTTGAGAGAAACAGAAAATGCCTCGCTCAAAACAAGGCTTACCACCTGTCACTTGATAAAAATAGTTGCACTGAAAATATTTTTTTTTTAAACCAAGGCATCTTCTTTTGCTGATCCAAATGTGTTTCACTGATTGCCTAGATCACAGATTAAACACTGTAGCCTGAATATTTGTTTTCAGTGGGCTGGGGTGCTCACTTAACATTGCACAAGGAAGGACAGCACAAAGCCTTTGAAATTCTTTCTGGTGGACCCTGTGATCCTCCGCCTAATGTTAAGTGACAGTCTAATTTTGAAAGCTCTCTCTACAGGGGATCAGCCCCATGCTGATCTAGCAGCCCATTGGGTGGAGGAGGAAAGGGAAGGTCAGACAAAGGGTGAGGAAGTCAGGAAAAGTGGAAGGAAAAGATAAAGTGGGGGGGGGCAGAAAGGGGGAAACAAGGAGAAGAAAAATGAAGATCTGACTCTACCTCCTAGCAATATACACATCCTAATCAATAGAAGTGAATCTCTGCAGCTCAAGGTTGAACTGTGGAGTCCTTCGTGCCCTCTGAGCTTGGTTGTTGGCTTGCAGACGTTTCATTACCTGACTAGGCAACATCTTCAGTGCTAGAAGGGAGTGGGGTCTGCTCTCTGTTTATATACAGTAGCTGCCCTGACAGTGTTAGTGGGGGCGTTGTTCTCTCCTTGGCAGGAATTAAGGAATTACCAAGAGACTACCAAAGTCTGGGACCTGTGACTCCCACAGAATTGAAATGTGGCCAATTTAATGAAACATTTTATGACATAAAAATAATCATAAAGCATTTTACGACATAATACAAAATGTCATAAAACATTTCCCAAGGTCAACTCCTGATGTTTGGGCTACACAGCTCAACATGGGCTACTTTCAAGGCAGGCCCATCTCTGAAGGTCTCCCTGGATTTTTAAGAACTTTTCCAGGGAAGGCAGCACATCAGAAGCTCTGCCACTGTTGAAGGCATTGAGGAATCTGGTAAGGAAATATCTCTGAAACCATAACCCAACGGGTCACAAGTTGTCTAGTATCAATGTAAAGCTGAGCTTGTGAACATAAAAAAGGAAAGTCATTGTTTTTCCAATCAGAGGAGTTAGATTTTGCCTCCCACCCCAAATTTTTACCCCAAAGGCAAAAATCTGCTGCTTATCTTTAACCCCAAATCAGTAATCTAGTAACATCTTTTCAGACAAACACATTTGATTAAAAGGCATATGCTCACAAAAGCCTTTTAATAAGACATAAGCTCACAAAAGGCACAAGCTCACAAAAGCTGATGTCTTTTAATCAAATGTGTTAGTCAGAAAAGGTGCTATCAGATTCCTCCTGGTTTTTGGCTACCATAGACTAACCCGTCTCTCCTCCTGCAATATTTTAAGCCCCAATCCAAGAATGATCTCTTAGAGAAAGGACATGAGTCAGTGCAGCATTTGGTGAACGATGCCTAGGGGAAGAACAAAACAAAAGAAAACAACCCAAAACAAACATTCATTTCACTCCAGCTGATCGTTCTGGACTCATATGTTTTATTTCTCCAGGGCAGGAAAGCCGGTTAATCAGCTGCCAGGGATGGGATCTTACACACAAATGGAAATTCTCGGCTACAGCTATTGTCATTCCAAGACCGTAAAGCTGTAAAAAGAAAAAAAAAGGGGGGGGGGAGAGAGGAGAAACAGGCAGGGCTTCCACAAACATAGAATTCCAACTCTTTAGTGGTTTGCAGAATTAATTAATGGATCATCCATCAACCATGGATAGCTATAATGAATTATGGCTTCAATTTATTGATATATGTAGGTCTGCAAAAATATATTTTGTATGTTTTCATTTCCTTTTTTTTCCTTTTTTTTCTTCTTTTGTAACGTGTTTTCTTTTTCTTTGTTTTTTGTATTTCATTAATATAGGTAGTCCTCGACTTATGACCATTCATTTAGCGCCAGTCCAAAGTTACAACAGCCTTGGAATGGGTGCTTAGCGGTCTGTAAAGACTTCTGAGTGTTGCAAAGTGTCGCACCACCACTCCCCGTGGTCACATGATCACATTTCAGGCACCTGGCAACTGGCTCACATTTACGACCTGTTGCAGCACCCCATGGTCACAGGATCACATTTTGCAACTTTTCTGCCATTTTCAGGCAAAAATCACCCATTGGGGAAGCTGGATTTACTTAATCTGATTTGCTTAAGGACTGGTGTAAAAATGATCATAAAATCAAGTGGGGTCACACGGTGACCCCACTTACAAGCACAACAACTCACAATGGAAATTCCAGTCCCAATTGTGGTCGTAAGCTGAGGACTACCTGTATAAAATATTAAAAAAGGAAAGGGAGGGCTTGAAGCATTGCTAGTGAAAAGCTAGCTCAAACCCCCATCAATCAGCAGCAGCTTATTTACAAGCTGAAGTTGTGTAAAGACCCACTATATCAAAGAGTGATGGTATAAAAACCACACTTGCAGGCTACCTAATGAACTAGTTATCTGCCTGCAGTCCATTTTATCCATTTAACTAGTTTCCTATAATAATATTGATTGCTTGCTTGCACAGAGACATCTAAAATGTCAGGGAGAGGTATCCCAATCTAAGCTACTTTGTAATTTTTAAGATCTCCAGACTGACCACAGCCATCTGGATTTTAATATATTTGGTAGCTTTGCGAAATTGTTTTATAGTGTATTTTATTGGAATGTTATTTTTGTTTTATATTGTAAACCGCCCAGAGTCCCTCCGGTCGGAGGAGATGGGCGGTGACAAATTTGATAAATAAATAAATGAATTTCTTTGCTGCCCTCTTCCCACCCTTCTCCTTTGGTGTCATCTCTTTTTAGAGTGTAAATCTGCAGGCAAACCACGTGGAGAACTGTAACACCAGCAAGGTTCCAAGTCTTAATCAGCTTGGCTGCACAGAAGCACTAAACCAAGGAGGAGAAGTGGGTATGTTGAAAGGACAGTTGTGCACCAGGACCCCACCTCCAGCTAGGACAGTTTAGACCTCTGGAGAGTCAGACTCCTGGACCACACCATTTACACACAACCAGAGAGCCAGCCTCAGTGTAAGGGGTGAAGTTGGTGAGGCGGAAATCTCCGATTCCCATGCCAGAGAAAGCTATTTTGTAAACAACAGACAGATGGTGGAAACATTCAAGGCCAGGAGAGAGGGTGTCACATGGCTGTTGACTCAGAAAGGTGGGAGGAGGAAACCCAGGATTCAAAGTTCAGGTCTTGGGATTAACATACATAAGAGCCAGGATTCTTGGGTGTTATTTGATGGAGAAATTCTTGTACGTGTGGCTTTCTACTTCACTGCAATAAATTTACTTCTCTAGCCTTCTCAAGTCCATCTGGGGAACATGGACAGGGAAAGAGTCTAATTGCCTAGATATTGAATGTGCAGATGCTGGCAAGAATGACAGTTGACGGTGGGTTGGGGTGGGATGGAGAATTAACATGCTTGCCTAACCTTTTCCAAACTGGACATCTTCCAGACATGTGAGCTTCCGCTCCCACAATTCTCAACAGTGGCCATGTTGGCTAGGGAATTGAAGTCCATCCAACTGGAATTTGCCCAGGTTGAGGAATATTAATGTAAAGCTTTCCCACTTCCCTTTTTGTCTGCCCTTTTTCTAAAGCTTCAGAACAACTACTGTGGACTGTCCATGTTCCTGCATGAAAGGGGAATCCTAGCTTCTTCTGCCCAGATGTTGCTGGTGGCAGAGGGTTTTCGCTTGGGGAGGAGGGCATCTGGAAGAGTGAGATGCCACCTACCACTGCTGTATCTGTACCAGATCTGCACACAGTCTTCCTCCTCCGGTTTAGTGTGAATCCCATCATCCGGTTGACTGCCGTCCCAGTAGTTGTAGTCATAAGGAGAGCCATCTGTCCACTCAAAGTTGCTCTCCTGCCAAAGAAATCACTGGAGCTTTAGCCTTGGAGCAGAGATGGGCAACTGGTGGCCCGAGGGCTCTATGCAGCTCCAAAGCCTCCAAAGGGGAGCTCCTTGCTGAAAAGCAAGGACATTGTTTCCTGCCGCTTAGAGGCAGAAACACAAAACCAAGTATAATTTCCCACTTACAAATTCCCCCACAATCCATGAAACAACATTCTCTGAACATGAGGCCAAAGCCAAAATAAACTGGTTTGAATAAAAAATCCGAAGACTACCTGAAAGTAAGACTTTGATTAGGCCAACCAAAAGGTTGCCAGATTCTATGCAAGCTTCTACATTCTCCAAATCAGACTGAGGATTAGCAAAGGGTACCTGCAAATGCTAAATGTTCTAAATGACTTCTAGGGATGACCATCTCCATAATTCATTAAGAGAATGGTCAAAATCACACACCATCCTACAAAAGGTCAAGTGAGAAGATGCAAAACTTTCAGAATGTCAGCACACTCTTGAGCAAGTTCAGAGGCATGAGGTGGTACAGAGAATAAGAAAGGTGACCTTGACAGCGATATGCAAACTCCATTACTAAAACGAGGAGGGGCGTAACGTAACTTAAGTCCACAACATTCAGAAAATAGGCAGAAGCAGCTCAAGCAGACACCACCCTAATTCACAGAAGCATGGGGGTGGGCGGGAGGTCCAGCAGAATCAGACTTGCAAGATTCTGTTATTCTAGCCAACTTCAATAAAAGTGTTTTAGCCTTCCTGTGGAGTTGATTTCCAGGTTGGGTCTACCTGATGGGTCTGACAGGTCGCTAAAACCTGGCAAAAGTTTATGGTCTGTGAGATTTCGGTGCCCCCTCCTCCTCTTCAAGTTTTAGGATGAGGAGAAGGCCCCAACCTATGGCAGGAGATGATGCTATGATGCCCAGCATCCAAAATGGATGCCCTTCTGTCTCCAGAGGGTAACACATCAAATGGATGGAGGAAGGCCTTTTTTGTTGACGTTAACATCGAGCTGGCAACTGAACCATTGTTTCAAGATTGAACGTACCAGCAAATTACAGACATTTAAATTAGATTCCAGTCCATGCTGTGATACTTTTGAAGTCTGCCTTTAATCACAGTCTTCAGACGTTAACGCAAGAGGTGGTTGCAGGCACGCATGCTACTATTATATCCGCTAGAGCCTCATTTGAATGTCTCTTGCCTTCTCCACCCCGTCACGTCTTCAGATGGTGAACAAATTCAACTTCTGCAGCTGTTTTTTTCCCCTCAGCTCCCTCCAACTTTCCTTTTGCTGATCATGACTAAGGAAGAGTTTTGGAGAACCCAAAAGCTGGCCTCCTATGTTTGTGATGTTCCCTAACAAGCAATCTTCTCCTTACACCCAAACCCTTTTTGGGGGGCAGATAACTTGAATATTATTGTGAAGGAGAATGAAGGAACGTTCTTACCTGTCTGAGATCATTCAGTCCCATCCAGATATCAGTGGGTATACCAGGCACCCTGCTGTTTACTAGGTCATAGACGAAGACATTCTCTTCCCAGCTGCCAGATATATTACATGAAAGTATATTATAGTTGATCAATTATATTGATAGGTAATATTAACTGCAAATTCACCAGTAAGTAAAAAAACAACATTATTATTTAACAAGTTCAGTCTTCTAGTTCTTAAGGATCAAAAGGATATTTAAAGATGCTGGCCCACATATAGACATCAAAAGGTGAATTTACTGAAGATACTGTCACTCTGTACTTTCTAGCCATTAATAATATAATGTAATATATATGTTTAAAGCATACATGTCTGTTTGTGTGTGTAATACAAACATGTATGTATGTATGTATGTCTAAAAAGGCTGACTCTCTCAAGTCATGTTTGATTCCTGGTGATTACAGGAGCACATTCATGAATGTTCTGGGCCTTCTCCTGGGATTTTTATTCCAACTTTCCAGACTAGCCTACAAGCCTGATTTCCTGGTGGCCTTCCATCCAGGTACCAACCAGGTTCAATCCTGCTTAGCCTTTTTTGAGAGCAGCCAAAGTTGGGCATTTACTGCCACTTACCATATACATATCTCTTGCAAATCCTCAAATATTAGTTCCTCATTTGGTTCTATTAAGAAAACTGAAATACGCAGCCCATGTTCCACCCTTATTCTCTGGCTAAATGATTTCCTTGCTGTTTTCAGGATTCATGGCTATGAAAAAGCTAATTTAGCACTATTGCTGCATGCCATGTTTCCTTGTTAAGTAATGTGGTAGAATCCAAAAGATTTACATGAATGATTGAATCTTCCCAGAGATGCAGTAATATTCAATACAGGTAGCCCTCGCTCAACAACCACAATTGGGACCAAAATTTCGGTTGCTAAGCAAAGCAGTCATTAAGCAAATCTGACCCAATTTTATGACCTTTTTTGCAGCGGCTGTTAAGTGAACCATGTGGTCGTTAAGTGAATCACGTGGTCGTTAAGCAAATCACATGGTCCCCCACTGATTTTGCTTGACAAGCTGGCCGGGAAGGTAAAAAATGCTGATCACGGGATGCTGCAATGGTTGTAAATGTGAGGACCAGTTGTAAGTCAGTTTTTTCAGCGCCGTCATAAGTCCGAACCATCTCTAAACGAATGGTTGTTAAGCAAGGACTACTGGTACTATATGCCAATAGTTTGCTATGCAAAAATTGCTTGCTTTGAGAAAAGTACACTCCAAGGGCAGAACATAAAGATTGGGGGAAGGGGGTGTTCCAAATTGTACCCTTTTTGCTCCTACATTGAAACTCCATCTCAAATTCCCAGGACACATCCTGACCTATCCAGTGCTATCATAAACCCTTGTTATGACGCATTCCCAAATGTGAGGCTCCAAATGAAGAAACTAATCAGCCATAAAAATGGACAGCAGCAAACACAGATGGTACCCCATGCGCTGATTCTTACCTGTGAATAGACGCTAATTTGGCTGATTTTAAGGCGATAGAAAACTCTGCACAGTACAAGTCAGCCTCGGCCCAAGTTTTATTGATGGGAAAATATCGGTAACAGTAGCCTTCGTATTCAGTCCAGAAGAGAGGACAAGAGTAGGACAGGATTGGCTCTGGCAAAGCTTGGGAGAAAAGATGGAACATTTTTTCGAGGCATATTTTTCAATGTTTCTTTCTTCAGAGAGTTGCTATCTTGGGAGATGCCAATATTAACTCATACAGTTTGGGCTTGTCCTACCCCTTGTCAGCCTCATGGAATTAACCAGATAGGAATCACAACCAGATAAACCAATTCTACTTTATTGTAAAGCTACTTTAACAGATTCTTGCTAGTCTGAAAGTACAATTCTCCCCCCATCCCCTTTACAGCCCGAGAAACTAGGGAGGGTCCCTTCTGAGCCTCTTGCCCCACCCACTATCCAGCTGTGGGCTATGCTGTCTCTTATCTGACCATTCCCTAGGCAGCACCTCTTCACCCCGTCTCCCAAGGACTTTCCCAAATACCATCACACCACTGCCATGTTTGGGTGGAAATCAAGAGGATTGTTAACGTGACTTCAGAACAATCACTGGCTACATCTCCTTTATTTGAGGATTACAGACTTTTCTTACATGGGGGATGGCCAAAAAAATTCTTCTATGCCTAACAAATCATTTATCATTTATAATGGTTTTAATGAATTTATCATGATGGACTGTTGAGAAGTTATAGGAGGTGGGGGGGAAAAGGACTTTTGAACAATTTGATCAAAATTTGGGGGCTGGTTTTATGATACAAATTTCCAAGCTTTCCCCCACTCTCCTTTTAAGTTCATAGTGTGTTGCTAATAACAGAGTTTACATATATAATTTTTTCCTGTGAGTTTGATCATTTACTGCTTTATTGTTTTATGGCTGTTTTATAGCTACTTGTTTTTACGGTTGTTGTGAGCTGTCCAGAATTGTTTCAGATGGGCGGCCATATAAATCTTTTAAATAAATAATATGTTCTAGACAACCCTTGACCCATTGGGTCATCGTTTCAGAGATATTTCCTTACCAGATTCCTAAATGCCTTCAACAGTGGCAGAGCTTCTAATGTGCTGCCTTCCCTGGAAAAGCTCTTAAAAATCCAGGGAGACCTTCAGAGATGGACCTGTCTTGAAAGTAGTCCCTGTTGAACTGTGTAGCCCAGTCAAACATCAGGAGTTGGCCACAGGAAATGTTTTATGACATGTATTATGTCATGAAATGTTTTATGATAATTTTTATGTCATAAAATGCTTTATAAAATTTGCCAAATTTCAGTTCCACAGGAGTCATGGGTCCCGGATTTTGGACACATTTGGTAAGTTAGCCCATTTGGGGTACCTTGGTTCAAAAATTGTTGCCTTATGATGCACTGGTTCACCCAGTTAAAGGTTACAGACAGACAAACAGGAGAATTTTGGTAGTGTGCATGCAGACACACACACACGTAGTTGCTAAATATGTTTGCTATCAGTTTGGGGAAGCCAGGAGATTACAAGGGTCAAGAAGAAGCCATTCTCTCTCTCCAGCCACAAGTCGTGTTGTCAAAAAGGACAAGGGCCAGCTGTTGTGTCTGTACATCTGAATCCTAGCAGTTACAGGGAGGGAGCCTGCAGAAGAAGCAGGAGGAAACCAAAGATAAAAATTCTCCAAATCCGCAGATTAGATAAAGCTGCCACTCGCAAGATAAATGTGCCTGTGTATTCCAAGCCCAGCTCATCTGATTCATGTTGGCCATAGCTCAGTGGTTGAAACCAACTTGGAAGGCAGAAGCTCCAAGGTTCAGTTTCACAGTTCTCCAGACAAGGGTGGGAAAGCCATCTGCTGCTGGTCAGCACTGACAATACTAAATGGGCTGAGGGGATTCAGCCAGACTACAATAGCTTCCATTTTTTAAAGATCAAACAGCATGTCACCGAATTCAAATCCCAATCAGAGATTTCTAAGCAGTCCCACCTCCTCCACCCCTCGGCGTCTCGGCATTCCACTCCAGGAAAGTCCTCAGACTCCGAGCTGGAATGAAAGGGCAGTCATCTGAACCATTTGGCCTTCTGATTTTCAAGCCCCAGTTATCCCAGTAGGTAAGGCTAATTCGATTAACTCCGGTGTGCAAAAGGTGCCCCCAGGAATTTCAGGGCTGAATGTGCCAGAAGAGAAGCAGCAAGCAGGCCAATCTCTAATTAGCACCTGTCCGGTTAAATTGTCAATGGTCTTCAGAGAAGAAGCCATCAGGCTTTGAACTCAGAGGGGATGATAATCAAAAAGGACGTATGTGCCCTTGGACCAATTTGCTGGTGGACCCTGAAAAGATGGGGGAAGAGAAGAAACATGGGGGGAGTTGGGGTCATGGTTTTGGAGCTGAGGAGGGGATAAGGGGCAGCATTCTAACTAAGGAAGGAAATAGCTTCCGTGCCTGTTACCTTCATACTTCAAACTAGGAGAGCAAGAAATGTCCCAGAAAAGAAAAATCTAGAAACTTTATCAAGGAGAAATGATCAAGATTCATGTTGCCCCCGAGTCCAATGCTTCGTTGAAAGAGAACCTTGGGAGGGATTTCCACCACTCCTTCCATTTTTCTTTCTTTTCCTGGATCTTCATATCTTTCAACACAGTGTTCCACAAACAAGGTAGGGAAAATCTGCTCCGTCTGGCTTCTTTCCAAACTTAGCAACCCCTTCATGAGCAGTCACCATAAGTAATACCTGTATTTTTTTTCTTCTGTGTAACAAAGTCATGTGATGTGTGCGTGTGTGTGTGTTTCTCTCACTATATCATGGCTCTATGCATTTGGGTGTACGTGTGCCCTGGGAAATACAGGATGAACACATTCCCCTTGGGATCTTGTGACCAGAAAGGACAGGCGCTTAAAATGGAGGAATCAGCAGCATTCTGAACCACTGCCCAGTGGCATCTTCCATAGCGATGCATTGGGGAAATTATTCAGGATTTTTCTTCTCTGCAGACCCCAGCCAGATCCAACTCATTTTCAACCTCCATTTTTCTTTCTGTAATGGTACGTGGAAAAGACCCTGGGAGATGGGGTGAAGAGATGCTGCCTAGGGAATGGTCAGATAAGCGAGGACATAGCCGACAGCTGCATAATAGGTGGGGCAAAAGGCTCAGAAAGGACCCTCCCTAGCTTCCAAGGCTGTAAAGTTGAGGGGGGAGAACTGTACTTTCAGACTTGCAAGATTCTGTTAATGTAACTTTACAATAAAGTAGAATTAGCTTATCCGGTCGTGTTTCCTGTCTGGTCTACCTGGTAAGGCTGATATCAATCTTGTTAAGATAGTAAGCACTGGTGAAAGTACATTTTTCTAGCCTGCCTTAGAAAAAAATATTTTTTTAAAAAAAATCTGTTGTTTGCCAAGAACAAGCACATCAGTTAAGACATTAACTAGCTAGCCTACCCTGAATTTCATCCCTTCTTCGTTGTCTCTGCTCCAGTCCTTTCCCTCTGCTCAGCACCCAGATCCACACTCTGTCTGCTAATCCTTACCACAACATCTTGAGTGGCTGAATGAACACATCACAGTAAGTCATTGTTCATTAAATCAACTCCAGTTGGCTGGGTTCACAAAATTTGCTACACCATAATCCCAGTATGGCTTACTGGACAGCATCCAGGATCAGGTTTAGCTAAGGTGCTGCTCCAGCAGTGCTCAACCACACCTCCTTTAATTCCACCCAGAGATGTCAGCTAAGTTAGACAGGGCAAGACAACAGATACCTACAAATGGTTTTCCAACAACGGATCTGTATTCTTAGAATGCAGAACTCTCCAACCACTATACTATAGCAATAAAAAGATGAACTCACTTTGAGTCAAGTTTGACTCCTGCATCCACACAGTGTTAGGAAATGGAATTTGTGCAAATATCTTATTTGGAAATGACTTTGAAGACCTCTGTTTGATGGATTAGATGTACCATATAATCCTAGGATGATTACATTGGTGCTGGAAAATGGGTACAATGTCTCAGAACTGCAAAATCTGGACGACGTTTGGAAGATATCACATTTGTTTACTGTTTGACAAGTTTTCTCCCCCCAACACATCAACCCTTTGGGTTTATTAACCAGAAGTCTCCAAACACACCCACAGACCTTAGAATAAGACCCAAAACTATTATTTAGGGTTGAAAGTAATCTTCTCCAAGCAAAGCAATAAAAGAGACTACACAATAAAAAAATATGAAAAATAACCACACAGAGAAAGGGTTCACAAAATACATTTAACCAGGTCAGTTAAATACCTGTCTGCTGCATTCACCCAACATGCTAAACTTGGTCAGTTTTAACCTTGATTAAGTTTTTCTACAGCTTAGTGTTGTGCAAACCTATCTGGTTTATGATTCAATTTACTGTGCAAGCTTAGATAACAATTTAACTCAACAGCAGAGTTGTGTGAATGTAGCCCCAATTGGTTTGATCAACCAGTGCATTTTTAACCTTAAGGAGAAATACAATATTTAAAAACCACCATACACTCAATATTTCTATCAAAACAGACATTCCTCTAGGCAGAGGAAATCTGTTAGAAATGGCTTTGTTGACCTATCAGTAAAAAACTGAAAACCAAATGCAAATAAAACACTCTTTAGCCAATGGAATCCTTTTGCTTTGATCCGTTTTTCAGCCAATACTGAAATTGTCACACTAGATTAACCTCCCCATCAAAGCACTTAGGGTTGCCCTGGTTCAGATTGGTTGAATCAGAAAAGTCAACTCACCTTGGCTTATTTTAATATTGGTATGAGGGAACGTATGGCCTGCAAGGAGGACTGCAGAGAGGGCTGCCCAAAAATTCCACCCGAGGAGAATCATCGCTGACCTAGACGACATCTCTCTCCTGAGCTGCAGAAGGCTGGCTGTCCAGCCCCTTCCTGCAACTCCCCAGGAATTTCCAAACACCACTGAAACGCCTGGAGCAGCTGCAAAGAGCTTTTGCAGTCAAACTCTTCCTGTCTGCAAGAACGTTTCTTAACGAGATACACCAGCCAAGATCCTCACTCCATAAAACTACCCACAGCTTCCCCTCCTCTTTTTCACTCACACACACACACCACCCATAATGATCCAGACTCAGGTTGTTCGAAACATCCTGGAGCTAAGCTAAAGGACTCACCCAAAACTCTAACAATATTTGCTTACAAATACATACATACATACATCCATACATATATATAATTTTTATTGGAGAAATTTTTAACAAGATAAAAGCAATGCAAATATTAGAAAAGAAACGAAGTAAAGAATAGTGAATAAGAAATAGACACATAGACACAGAGGAAGGAAGGAAGGAAGGAAGGAAGGAAGGAAGGGAAGGAAGGAAGGAAGGAAGGAAAAGATTATAAAGAAGTGGCTTCCAATCTTTTTGACAGCGGTTATAAATGCATTTATATTTTGCCCTCTCTAATGTTACAACATAATTTCCTTCTTCCATAAGCTACCCTTTCTAATCATCAAACCCATAAATCACAAGTTCTTTTTTTTCTTTTTTCAGCCAAAAGTCCATAAGGGATTTCCAGTCACTAATAAATGCAATAATTGATCTTCTCTAAGCACACAAGTTAATTTTGCCATCTCTGCTGGTTCCATCATGTTCCCATTCCTCCATTGCGGGTATATCAGAGTCTTTCTGGTTTTGTGCATATAGTAGCCTTGCAGCAGTGATCATATATAAAAATAATCTTCCGTGGCTCTTTTCTGGTTGTCTCTCCATTAATCCCAAGAAGAAAAGTTTTGGTTTCAGCTGAATCTTAATCTTTAAAATTCTTTGTATCAAAGGATGCATTTGAACCCAAAATTTTCTGGGTTTTTTTTTTACAAGCATCAGGTGCTTACAAATACATTCTGAAAGATGCAAGCTAGCAAATTTTAGGACTGGGTTTGAAAACATTGGATTGATATTTATTTTATTTCTTCAATCGACTGACATTCTCCCAGCAGCAAAACAGCACCTTTTTTTCCCATTTTATCCCTCACAAGTTCAACTTTCCTACAGTCATTGACCAAAGTTTTATGCAAATCTAAAGTACTAAGTACTAAGGCAATTAAGGGCCGGATGAAAAGGTAAAATAGGTACATGAAGGGCATAAAAAGAGATTAAGTGCTGTCCTTAAGATCCTACAAAGGGAATAAAATATTAAAAAGAAATAAGATGTTAACAGTAGCATATTAATAAAGCATAATTATTTGGGTATTAAGAGCTAAATTAAGATCCCTCTGAAATATTCGTATGCTAAGAAAAAATTTGTAACTCATAACCTCCCAGAATATCACAGCTGAACACCTTACAGACTTTTTCCGTGAAACAGAAGAAAATGAACTTACAATTTATGGTTTTGATGATCAGAAAGAATAGATTATAGAAAAAATAGAGCTATGCTGTAACCGTAAAGCAAGAGGTAATTTTATAATTGTACTTATAACTACTGTAAAGAAAATTGGACGTCACTTCTTTGTATCTTATTTCTTCCTTTACTTTTGCACTTTTAACTTCCTCTGATTTCTTTTTTCCTTTTCTTTTTCTTACTCTATATTAGTTTCAATTAGTTCTTATCTTCTTTCTTTAAAAATTTTAAATAAAATTGTATTAAAAAGCAGAAGATCGCCATCGATAAATATCACAGTCCATAAAAATGAGAAGAAATCCATCAATGGGGCAGGATCTTACAACCATCTTATATGCCAACACGGTGAATTTAGGAATGCACTTCTATGCAATGGGTTCCATAGACTTGTTTACCCAGGCAGAACGTCAAAGACATGTAAGAAAGATAAATTCACACAGAATGTCAGCCAGCCTGAAACCTCTTTCCAAATGGGTCAGCTGAGAGATTGGTGGTTTGGAGTGTGTTTATTTAAAATTTTCAAATGACAGCGATAAAGCAACAGATGTCTTTCTGTATCACCATCCCTTGATACTTTTCCTCTGCTCTTATTTTTAGTTAACCCCTGTTATCTCTGCAGTGTTCTCTGCAGCTAAGTTACACTTATACCAAAGGCATGTGGGTGATTAAGAAACAACAGATGCCAAGGAGGGGAAAAAATCACAACGTAGAATTAGACTGTCACACGATGGTCAAACCCGCACAAAGATGGACAACTTATGTGTCTTGGTAATAAGGGTGGGGTGTCCTGCTTCTCCTTAAACTTTGCTTCTGGAATGTCAGCTTGTTAAGAGGTCTGGCTTAAATTCCTTCCTTAGTGCTTGCTAAATTTCTCAGTAATTAAGTTAGCAAGAATCTTTCTCCCATATGATCCCTCATCCAAAGTTTGACATAGTATAGTTTGGCCATCTCAGTGCTAGCTGAGGCCACAGATGCGCATAAAACATAACCCTTTGGACTGGACGGTTTTGGCAGGGAGGGTGGCCATGTATTTCCTTACAGTTGACAGATTCCAGCATGACTGTGCCAAAATAAGGAATTACAGCTCCCCATGTCAACAACATTCAGACCTCCAACTGGAATGAAAGAGGACAATACATGCCATGGCCCTTATAAAGGCTGAGAATGCATCTGCTGCATCTACAGATGTTTTGGGAAGACAGCCAACAAGCAGGATAAACCAGAAATGTGCTTGGCTCACATAGATGTTATAAACGTCATCTGTTAAAAACTACAAATTGTTGTTAACACTGGCTTGGAAGGAGGGGAATCTGAACAATAAAGCTAGCAGTTGAAAAGTTGGCTAAGTTTGGCATGAAGAGGTAGATTATTGGCAATAGATCAACAGATTATAATTCTATTGTAAGAAAATTAGAGTGACTAAGTGCAAGGCTATTTTGAATCTGCAAAATTCAAGAAGCGGAACCGGTTCATCTCACAAGACCCTCAGTTGTCTCAGAACAGGAAGAGCTGTGACAAAAAAAGATTTTCAAGGACAGCATTGGACTGATGCCAAAAGACAAAGCTAGGAGGCCCAACACTGCCATTGTGGCTGGAGTCTTCAACCATCAAAGGTGATGCTAGCCCAAAGGCAGACCACCTGAGCTACATCTAGAGATCTTGAAGGTTCAATCCCTAGCTAATCTAAGTGTAGTTCGGGAAACTCTGCCTTGAATGTCTTAAGTGATCCTGCAAATCAGCAGTGACCTTATTGAGCTAGATGACCCCCTGGCATTTCTCAGTATCAAAGCATCCAATGGGGATAGCTAAACCAGGAAGTGGCACTTCGGATGAGCTCAGCCAAAAAGCAAACCACAAAAACTGAAGATGTGTTACCATTATCTGTTCCCAGATCCATTTGTTCTGAGGAACTCAAACTCAGCGACATGGGGCTTGTAGCTGATCCCTTATCCAGGAAGTACTCAAACCTTTTCAGATCCATGTTCCCAACTTGCCATCTAAAATCATTTCATTGGTTTCACCGTTGAAGAAGCTGTCCATACCAACCTCCAGCTCTGCCTGGTGCAGATCTTGCATTTTAAAACTCACCTGCTTGGAAGATGCAGACGTGTCCCAAGCATGGTCATGTAGAAACAAGCCTGGGCTGCAGCATGCACCGATGACCTTGGGCTTCCTATAGTTACAAGCAGATTTGATGGAGAATATTGCTGTTCTGGGCCAGGGAAATGAAGGAAGAGCAAGGCCGCTGGGGAATGGGTTGCACTAGACATGTTCTGGTTGAGAATTCCAGGAGTTGTGACAGTGTATTTGGAAGAAACATCGCAAGAGAGATCTGTGGCACACCGTCTTCATTTCTCTGGGGGGAAAGGTGCATTATAGCTGAAATGCTAAATACCCTGGGGATACTTTTGGTAGCTGAAACACAGCAATATTGTGGGGAAGACTCAGGGCATGACACATCTAGAGCCAGAGCTGGGAATGTCCAGGATTTTAAAAGTTGTGTTCTTCTTTAAAAGGTGATTTTAAAAAGATCCTGTTACCGTACACACTCATAAATAAGGCGAGAACTTTAGGTGCCAAAATGCACCCCCAAAATTGGGTTCGGCTTATCTGCGAGTATATACGGTAATACTTTTTAAAAGCACCAGATATCCCATATATATTTGTGTATACACCCATCTGCAGAGAAGCCAACCCTTGAATTTTTAACCAAAACACCACAAAAAATGGATAACCCGGGGGTTACCCACAGATAAGCCAATTGTGAAAATTCAAACCCACCAAAATTTCGAGGGTCGGCTTCTCCACGGATGGCGCATTCTTCATGGTAGTTTGGTTCAAAATTCGAGGGTTGGCCTATACACAGATGGGCTTGTATGCAAGTATATATGGTAAATTTATTTTTGGACATTTTGGGGTCTTCCTTCTTGAACAGGACAGCCGGACAGCCAGACTTTAGCGGCATAGCCAGAGAGGGCTCTGGAGCAAATGAAATTAGAGGTTCAATAAAATCTTGAGGGTAAATCTTATTCATCCTAGCTATATCATAAGAAAGCCCCATCTGTACAAACAGGAGAAATATCAGCAATGCTGGGGGAAACCAAAGGTTTCCAGCAACCTAAAAAAATCATTAGGGAAAATAAAGGGAAACCTAGGTGCCCCCCATTTCCCCAATATTAGAACTGCATGTACTCAACAGACTTGGAATGCTGGCTGAGAAGGAGAAATGGAAAATTGGGGGAAAGGAATAAGAAGGAAGTATCTTATTACAGGACGTGGTAGGACCTTCGACCAAGAATGTGGCAAATACTCAGCTGCAGATCCCACTTCAGGGGTGTCCACAGGATGGAGTCAAAGACAAGATGGGGGCTACCACTATACAACTGGAGCATCGCCTCCTTTTTATGCACAAGGCTTTGACCACATCATCATGGGAACCACCGCGGCTTTCTGACCCTGTAAATAACTTTGCAGCAACGTCCAACGAGTCCATCTCAGCACCTTGGTGTTCCTCTCACTGAGAAAGGTTGTGAGCTTATCAAACAAAAGCAAGCCCTTGTTTTTCAAGAGGGGTACAAAAGATCGACACGCGGCTCTTGATTGACACAAATAAACAGGTCTTTATTTGCCCATAAATAGAACTCTGAAGAGAATACGTTGTGTGTGGCAAAGGGAGGGATGTACAGAAGCGTCCAGGGGAGATGACAGAATCGGAGGATTGCTAAACGGATTTGCCATTTTGAGGAGGGAGGAAATAGTATGCTTTGAAAATACACTAAAAAGACACAGAAGTCTCCTTGAGACCTGCAGAAAGGACCCAAATCCCTCCATTGGGCCCTCTCCGGTACAACTGCCACAGTCAAAATACATTTCTGGCACAGTAAAACCACTTTCAGATGGCTTTAGGGAGGCTGAACAGAAATCACGAGGGACTATTTCAGCCAATGTTCAGTTTTTGTCTCCAGAAGTCTCAGTTCAACACAACTGACAAGAGATTTTACCGCTGATACCAGCATGTCACTATAAGGGCTCCCTTTTCATAAAAACAAACTGCATCGCAGAAAAACCATATTGCTCATTTTAAAACTCTCATCCGGGGCTTACTCTATAGCATTCTTAAAAGAGCAATGTTAACCTGTATTATCTCAATTCAAAACTACAGGTAGTCCTCGACTTACAATCACAGTCGGGACCTGAATTTCCATTGTAAGTCACTGCAGTTGTAAGTTGGGTCACCACATGACCAGACCCAATTTTACGACCATTTTTATGGTGGTCATTAAGTGAATCACAGGTCATTAAGTGAATCCACCTTCCCCCATGGGTGTTTTTTGCCAGAAAATGGCAAAAAAGTCTCAAAACACCATCACGTAACCGCAGGACACTGCAACCAATTGTAAATGAGAGCCAGTTGCCAAGCACCCAAATGTGACCATGTGACCGCGGGGCGGTGGTGAGACTTTTATGACGCTCAGAAGTGCTTTACAGTTCATAAAGCACCCTTTCCAAGGTTGTCATAACTTTGGAATGTCATTAAATGAACAGTCGTAAGTCGAGGACTACCTGTTCTCCATTTCTAAAAGAAGAAAGAGAGGAAGGGACTGCCCACTTCCTTTCCTCTGATATGGGTTCGTTTTTTAATAACGTTATTTGCTGACGCTTAAAATTGTTCAGATCCATTGACAGTACAGGATGTTAAACTTAAGCACTTAAAACTTAATGCCATCCTGGCTGTTATTAAAAACGTGTTTAAACACTGCAGAACCTTTTCATGGTGGAATTCTCATTTTTAAATAAAAGGAAATAATTATTTGCACAACTAAAGGGACCACATCATCTAGTGATCTCTTTAACATAACTAGAAAAAAAAATGATATCTACAAAAACAATCACAGGTTGATTTCAATAAAGAAGAAGCGAAGCAACTTTGGTATCTGCCCAACATCTCCCCCACCCCACCCCAATATCTATAATTTTGACCATTTGGAGCCCAAGTCCACCTACGGACCACTTTCTAAAATTTAAGCCACTTTTCTACCGTTCCAGTGTGTGGGTAGTCAAAAGCTGGTCATACGCTGAAGCCCCAAAGTAGCTAATTGCACTGGCATCCAAAGACGGAAGAGAAAAGATCAATTTAGATGGGCATTTGCATAAAAAGGAAACTCAAGGGCCATCTCTGCTCAGGTAGAACTGGCCCAGAGGTTCAAAAAAAGAAAAGAAAAGAAATGGTTAAAAAATAAACATTCGTCTTGCTCACTCATGGTCATACAGGTGTAGTCAAGATGCAGGTGTGAAATATACATTTCCAAGTCACAGACCGAATTCTTCCACTGCTTCATCACACATTTTCCTGTCCTTCCTTCCTACCCACAGAGGACGTTTCCTCCACCGAAACCATGTGGCTCCCCCGTTCCACTCCACGGCAGTAGTTCCAGCAGTTGAAAGTAGACCGTAATATGGAATCCATCAGATAAAATGTGAGACAAACAAGAGTGGGTGTGGGAAACAGGCTTTGGCCTCGGCTGCCCATCACCCACATGCACCATTTCAGACACAGAAGCACACGTGATATTTTGTTAAGCCAGTACAAGAACAAAAGGCGGGATTTAGACACAACAGATTTCGCCCTACACTCTACTGCTAAAATACTGTCATAACTTCTAGCTGGTTTACCAGACATTCACCAAAGAGAGCACATGGGGAATGGACATCGTCTAAGACCACGGATCGTAGGAATGGAGAGTTATGGTGGAGCAATGGGGACAGAAAAACGTCCAGGTAGCCCAGCATTTTCATGGCTAATGATCTGCCCTAGATGATAATGCCAGGTGGCAACCAAAGGAGGCCTTCAATCCATGGGCATCTCTCAGAAAGCCCACACTTCCTTGACAGCAACAGCAGCATCCTGGATAGGGGTGCGTCCACTAAGGCAAACCGTTCCCTGGTTGGTGAACCTGAGAAAACTAAAGGAGGGAGGTGGGAATTGAAGACGGCCGAAACTCAGTGATCAGTGGCAGATGTTTGGCTGCCAACGGTTGTTGACAGTCAATCCAAAGGCAATGAATTTGGACGGTGTGTATGTAGGGAACTGGTCAGACAGGCCTCTGGAGCGGGGTGGATGGCTCACGTCACCTCCAGGGAAGCTGGCGAGACGCGGTCACACTCGGCTCGCGAGCGAAGGCTGTGCCATTGCTCAGTGGCGGTGCGGTGAGACGTCAGCATCCGCCGCCAGTGCTTGGATTCTGGGGAGCCCGTCGAATACTGGCCGATCACAATTCTCCCAATGAAGTCGTTGCTGCTTTTCACATTGTGGCCATAGACTGAAGGGGAAAAAAAGGGGAGGGGGAGAGAAAGATGGCTGAAAGCCGACAACGAAACACAAAAGCAGTCCGAACCTGGCAGGAAAGATTCCCTGGAGCCTCTGAAGGAGGACCTGCAAAGTTGCAGAATAGAAGTCACGGGCAAAAGATAAGTAATTTTTGAAGACAAGAACCTCTGGATCAACTGGACAGTAACTGAACTCCGACATCGGAGAAGTCTTTAATAAAAAGACAGGGCAAGGTAGATTTTTAGAGAAGGCATTTCCTTCTCAAGGCTAACTGGTTAAAAAGTTACACATTGAGGGCTGTGGGTTGAACAAAGTAAACCAGAGCATCTTCCTCCAACGTACTACAGCAAGCCTTGTCCTTTCTGCAATACTTTATCCCAGGGTTTCTCCACCAGGGTTCCCTGGCACCCTCGGGTTCCACGAGAGGTCACTAGGGGTTCCCTGGGAGATCACAATTTATTTAAAAAATTATTTCAAATTCAGGCAACTTCACATCAAAGAGGAAAGTTTCATTCTTTATTTTCAGTTTAAGAACACCGTAAATGCACATAGACAGGCCTACCCATGAAATGAGTATAATAATTTTGTAACTTCTGGCCTATCTTTGAGCCAGAATGGGCAGGGGCTCCTTCCCTGAGGCCTGAAAAATATTTCAAGGGCTCCTCCAGGGTCAAAAGGTGGAGAAAGGCTGCTTTATCCTACTCTCTTCTTTTTCCTCTGCGGTGAGAGTCAGCATCCCATGGCCACAAAACACTTTCAGTCATCACTGAAATGCAGAGGGGTGTGTCTGTCTGTTCCATCTAGTGCTTTTTTCAAGCCCACTTGTGTCTGGATGTATCCCTTTGGTTCTTTGAGGATCCACATTTGCAGAAGGAGTTCAATATCCATATCTGGGGGGAGACTAAAAGCAGCTACGGGGGGCTAAGGGGGAGGGTGAAATGGAGCCAAAAGCCCACCCACAGAAAAAGGCACTCAACTGCCACAAAAATGATTCTCCCAGCCTCATTGTTGCCCATCAGTCTAGGATCCTGTTGTCAGGCCCAGCCCAAGAACAACCAAGAACCAGTCCAGCCAAACTTCAGTTCTTTATTTGCTAACACTGTGTAGACAGAATCTTGCCAGACTCAAGCTACTCTACCTAGCCTACGGGGAAATAACATGTGAGGCTCTAGGGCGGGGCTAGTCCTCAGTTTTCCCATAATCGCCTCCTGGACTGTGTCTCCTCTTACCTTGACCTCCTCCTCGGAATGTGCTCCCTCCTTCCTGAGAACCAGCAGCATTACTGAAATCCACCACATCACCTCCCCCTCCAGAGACACATTCCATAACACCTGTTGTGCATTTAACCTGGGCTTCACACAACATCTAAATCCAGCCGCTATGGTTTCTAAACCATGCTTCACGGCTTAGAATGAGGGGCAAACCCAGCCAGTGATGGCTGAAATGATAGTTCAACAAATCACGACGTTGAACAACATGCTGAGCTCTCATGCGGTTGGTTTAGTTTCGGCTTAGTAAATGGCAAGACCTTCAACTTGACTGTTGCCTGAACCCAGAGGAGATGTTTGCAAATATTGTTTTATGGCTTCACCTGCTGTGCAAACACAATCAAGCCTTGTTCATTCAATAAAGCATAATTAAATAATTGCTTAGTGCGGCACATCAATGCAGTCAGCTTCCTGCCTTCTTCAACAGTGCACTGATTTTCAACTTTCAAGGCTAGGGCAGCTAACCCAGAGGAGCCACACCTATGCCAAAACCACAAAGATGTGAAACAAAATGAAAGCAACAGCCAGAAGAAATACACGGTGGAAGAGATCTGGAACAGCATCACTGTTTTATTTTTTTAAACAGCAAATGCTATTTTGATCATCCTTCGTTTCCCAAATGCTGGCAAGGGATGACTCATTCCTGCAATAATTATCAGGGTTTCTGATCTCCAGAAAGGAACCAGTCGCAGTGCAGGCTGCATGCTACAATTACAAGAAAGCATTTGTTGCTTGGCCATATCCACGCTATACGTTGGTGGAAAAGCTTTCTCAAAAAAAGGTCACCACATGGGATTATTAACTCAGCAGTCCAATAGCCTCTATCCAGGTTGAAAATGTTATTCCGCAACGTTTTCCTTCCACAAGGAAAATTCTCCCAGTATGACAATGTGGAGCTCAAGGTGGTAAAATGAGGTTTCAGACAGAGCTCAAATTTTTTTGTTCATGACTTTACAAGCAATCAAAGGCAAAGAATTCGATCTCCACTGGTAAAAGGCCAAAACAGCAGTTGTTAGCTAAGCTTCTATCTCTGTCTCTCTACAAGAAGAATCAAGGAAATTCATCCCCCCTCAATTTTGCTAGTCATGGTTTAAAAAAGCTTTGTGTGTGAACAAAGGCAATGACCATAAGAAGAAACCTGCTGGGTGAGGCCATCAGCCCATCTAACCCAAAACTTGTGTCCCACCATGGCCAGTGAGATGCATTTGAGAAGCTCACGGGCCTGGTCTGTCTGTTTCCATCGCCTTTTCGCAGCACCAACATTGAGCTCCTTCTGTTTCAGGAGGCAAGAAGCAGCCATCAAAATAGCTACTGATCACCAGAGCCTCCAAGAACCTGGCCTGGCCCATCTGCAAACCATCCCAATTGGCTGCCGTATGACCACAACTGCTGGCAAGGAATTCCACAGTTTAACTATGTGCTATGCACAAACGGATGTCCTTCTGTCAGTTCTGAATCTACCTGCTCCTTGGAAGGAAACAAAGAGCAATGAGGAAACTCATAAACTAAATCTCAACTCTAGGAGAATCCTGGGATCAGATTTCTCCCCTCTCGGGACTCCCTTCTGTTCAACCATGCTAGCTGGGAATCTGTAATGGTATGTGGGAAAGACCTTGGGGGACGGGGCGAGGAGACGCTGCCTAGGGAACAGTCAGATAAGAGAGGGCCGAGCCCGCAGCTGCATAATGGGTGGAGAAAAAGGCTCAGAAGGGACCCTCCTTCTGAGGCTGTAAAGAAGATGGCAAGAGAACTGTAGTTTCAGACTTGCAAGATTCTATTAAAGTAGCCTTACAATACAGTAGGGACGCGGTGGCGCTGCGGGTTAAACCGCTGAGCTGTCGATCGGAAGGTCGGCGGTTCGAAACCGCGCAGCGGGGTGAGCTCCCGTTGCTCATCCCAGCTCCTGCTCACCTAGCAGTTTGAAAACATGCAAATGTGAGTAGATCAATAGGTACCGCTTCAGCGGGAAGGTAACGGCGTTCCGAGTCGTCATGCTGGCCACATGACCCGGAAGTGTCTATGACAACGCCGGCTCTAAGGCTTAGAAACGGAGATGAGCACCGCCCCCTAGAGTCGGACACGACTGGACTTTACGTCAAGGGAAACCTTTACCTTTACCTTTACAATACAGTAGAATTAGCTCCTCTGGTCGTGTTTCCTGTCTTGTCTATCTGTGAAGGTTGACAGAATCATGGGAGTGCAGTTCCAACAGCTGGAGGTTGGAAGAAGATACTCTGATTTAAGCTTGAGTTAATTTAGTTGATTTAAGTTCCCTTGTACCTGGACTGGAGGACAACAAACCCCTTGTACTTTCTTTTCCCTGCTGAAAACCTTCTGGTTCCATACGCAGGAAGCAGCCATCAAAATTAAAAGCCACTGAGAGCCTGATGCTCCATGAACCTCTCCAGATTAAATTCCAATTTAACTATGCATCATATGTACGTTCACCCCCAAGAGTGAAGAAACGAAACAACTCTGGTCAAGGGAGAAAAAAAACACACAAATACTTTTGTCCATCTGAACAACAGTTTTTCAGCCTGACGCACTGCAGTGTAATTCAGTGAAAATAAAATACAATTTTGTAAACCCTAGAACAGCAGGTGGTTCTGTGGCTGTGGTCAGTGCTGAGGTTGCAGAATCAGAAACTGGCATGCCCAAAAATGCACCCACATGTGTATGTACACAAACACACACCCATATTTCAGAATTTGTGGACCAGAAGAAAATAATACGTGTTTGTTGTGTTATTATTCGATTAGCCACTTCTAATGCATGTACTCAAGGTTTTCTCATCTTATATGAGCATAGATCTAGACAGAGACACATCTGCTTTATCTGTCATAAAAATTAGGCCTCTTCTGTTGCAGCACCATGCTTTCTAATTCTGTTCTCAGAAAGGTTTCCCCAGGGAAAATCATGCTTCCTTTCCATGATCAGCCAGAAACGTGTGCAGCACACGTAAAGCTCTTTGAATATGGATAATGCCAAACTCTTGGGTTTTTTTTAATCCAATGGTTGCCCTTGAAATACCTATTCCTTATTAAAACATCCCCCACTTTGCTCTAATGCTGCTAGGATATTGGCCCATCCCACCAGCTACCTAACATCTGTTCCTAAAGGTCTCCTTTTCAGAAGGTTTACAAAGGGCTTTAATAATTCATTGTTTGCCTACAAGAATTGCCAGCAGTGCTGAAACTCATCTACATCCCCGCAAATCAAAAAGGCTTATGTGTTTTTTCACAGCCGAGAAAAAGATAGAAGTTTGACCTGATCATCTGTTGGAAAGATACTGGAAAACAAGCCAAGTTTACAGAAATGTCCGTAATTCACAACAGTGGAAGTAAAAACTTCAGAACTTCAGTTGGAAATGAAGGCAAGCCTTGGTGTTTTCACCAATCAAAGCAAAAACCAAAAGCCAGCCCTGCTCCATAGCTTGGTTAGCAATTACCACCTAAATTTAAAGACTGAATTAATCTCATTTTTTTTCTCATTTTCCTAGGTTTCTTCTCCCTTTATGCTTAGTTCACTTTAATCACTGTAATTAATATAGGGGTTTCTTATTATACAATCGCTGATGTATTATTGTAGATGTTTATTATACTTCCCTCATAAAAATGTTGAAATTATTTTAAAAGGTCACTGTTCAGATAGAGCTGTTGATTCAACCACAGTTTGCTGGACAAGTCATCAGGGTTTAACTCACACCAAAAAACAACCAATTGCACAACAGCTTTGCATGCTGTGAAAATCCAGGAGCCAGATGTAATGGAATGAGAGAATGACCTTGGAAGTTTTGTGGGTGGTGGGGAGAGATGCTGCCGATGGAACGATCAGATACAAGGGAGAGGAGCCCACAACTGAGTAATGGGCAGAGAAAGAAACTTAGGAAGGATCCACCCTAACTTGGCAGGTGGTAAAAAGAGATGGCGGGAGATTTGTACTTTCAGACTTGCAAGATTCTGTTACTGTAGCCTAACAATAAAGTAGAAGTAGCTTGTCTGGTCGCGTTTCCTGTCTGGTCTACCTGAGAGGGCTGGCTTCAAAAGGATGGAAGACGATCTGGAGTGGAGGCAAAGGATCTGAATATGGGATAAAATATTGAAAGGAAAAGGCTGGGTTTTGGATCCGCAGGAATGGGCAAAGCTCTCCAAGCACAGAGAGACCAGTACCATTTTTCAGTATGATGAGAAAAATGTACGACCCCAAAATGGAGAAAAATATGAGAGAAGGGAAGCAGCTAAGTAAATTGACCTGGAAAAGCTTCTAATCCCCCTGTGCAAAAATGAAGTGGCCCAATGGCTCAAAGAACCAATTTCCTTCTTCTAAACATCTGTCCTAGCACCTTCAAGATGTCGGCCACAATGCTTTGATTATAGCCTTTTCTGCAGGGGGGAGGGAACAAAAAATCCTGCAAATGACAGGCCAACTTAAATAACTGATGAGCATCACACCAATTATGAAACATTTGGTAACAGGCTAACAGATTCCATTCCAGCTGCTCCACTCAACTGTCCACAGCTGTTTCTACTACAGAAGGAATGGAAGTTCCACTCGAATACTTGTCTCCATCCCTCCCCTCTCACTGCTTTTCAATTGAAATGCAGAAAGGTTTTCAAGGAAGGCTGGAGAAGGCTGCCACTGAATGCCTTTGGGGGGAAGAAAACCAGAATAAACTATTGTGCCTCTGTGCATGGACATTCCCTGCTTGAAAGAACAGTTGGCTAGAATCTTCAGCTCTGGTCTTCTAAACTAATTACGCAATGTCACATTTTCTTGCAGACTCCATAACTGTAACTGAAGATCCATGTGGGCCTGGATTTTCATGGCATGCTAAGCCAGGGGTGAGGACTTTCAGAAGTCACCACTCAGCTCCTGACCTTCTGGAAGTGGTGACCTCACCAGGACAGGCAAGTCCAACCACTAGCAATCTTGCCCTTAAAACTCTCCCCCACAGCTGGTCCCAAATTGTACTGCTCCAATTCAGCCATTTTGGCATGGCATTTTGACAGCATTAGGCAATATTTAGACTTTGAAGAAAGGGCCGGTGCAGGGAGGGCTGTCTATGGGTTGTGCCCCTCACATGCCACCATCTCAGTTGAGTTTGGTTCAGGTTATTATGTGAATTCAGCTGTTCTAGTTTCTGACCCATGATTTCATGCTTAGCAATTTATGCCAAATCAGCCAACTGGGGTTATTCAAGAAACGACACCTAAGCAAACTGCAGTTGAGGGCAAGATATGAAATTAGTCCAACCTCATACTGAAATGCAAGAGACCACCAACTTGCCTTGCCAGAGGACTACCCCGCTCTCTGGCAGGCATCAGATGCAAATGTAAGGCTTATTCCTAAGTCCTCCTCCATAACTGGTGAGAAGAGGAGCAGCTAAATCCATTGTCCTATGTTTCCAATGTTCAGGAAACAAGTAGTCCTCACCCACAGCTCCCTGCACCTGTGTTTCTGCATTACTAAGGAGAATTTCTGCAATTCTCCAAATTTTGGTAGCTAACACAATGTCACCAAGAATCCTTGGTGCTTGGTGGCAGGGAGGGAAGCTGCTTAAAGGTCATCAGAGATAAAGACCCATGTGCCCAGAGTAAGCTGGTGTGCCTGGCTAGCAGCAACTCACAAAAAACTAGGGCAGTATGGTTGTATTCTTGAAATGAAAAGATTCTCCCAATTCATCTGGGAACAGATTTCTTTACAATGATGCATTGTTTAGAGCAGTGTTTCTCAACCTTGCAACTTTAAGACGGGTGGACTTCAACTCCCAGAATTCCCCAGCCAGCCATGCTGGCTAGGGAATTCTGGGAGTTGAAGTCCACCCGTCTTAAAGTTGCAAGGTTGAAAAACACTGAGTTAGAGTGTCTTCTAAAAAGAGACATTTCCTCTTGATTACTCCATGTGCCATCTAAAAATCAAAGCCTTGGAGCCTGCTTTTTATTATATGCAAATATCTGCATCTTTAATTGATCAGCTGATTGAAAGGCACTAAAATTCAGTCACCTACAATCTCCTTAATTGCATTACAAGAAAAACACCCTGGAAAGACGCAAGTAACATACCTGTGAAAACCAGGCTAGTATTTTCAAGTTCTTCTTGTGCAACCTTGAAGCTGAAGGACTCGTTGTAGAAGGGGTCAATGGTGGCCTTCATACAAGAAGTCTTCTTTGTTTTTGCCAGTTTTAACCCATGAACAAGCTGGATTTTCACAAAAGGATCTGAATAGAAAACATAAACAATTCCAGCTTTGCAAGTGAACAGTTTCATTCATGTGTCAGATTAAGCCACAAGTTGTTTTAACCATAGTTCATTGAACATGCCAAAAATCAGAGTGAATCTTTTTCAGCTGGTTTCACTTTGCATCATTATAAATTGCTAAGAGGCTTGGACGCACAATATTAAACCAAAAGCAAACCAGGAAACTACAAAATATGTGCCCCACTCACATGTCATGTTAAGCCACAGTTCCAATCAGAAAACCAAGAAGAAACCATGGCTTTAAGAGGTGCATTATCATCCTAAAGTCAATCATGGTTTACTCATTACCTTCTATTCATATGTCACACTAAACTGACATAAAAACCACATTAGGCCTTAGCACAAAGACTGCATAAAAAAGGATAGATATCTTTTTTTGTGTGTTGGCACAAATTTGACGGCTCTCTGACTCACATGATTTGGTCATGTTCCTTTACAGCTATTTTTTTGGTTTCAAGTCATAACATATGCTATACAACCCTGGGGGAAAACATGTGATGCTCAGTTATATTCCAAAAGTATGGAACTTGACATTTCATGAAAAACTCTGGCTCTGTCAAGAGAATTATCCTATGTAGGTGGAAAGAAATTGACATCCCAGATGTTAAAGAGCAGATTCAAGAGATGTGTTCTCTATCCATTTTTAAAATGTTTTAGCTTGTACAAATGAGAAAATGGAGCACAATGTTCCTTGATTTATAATCTAGAGTTGATTATATGTTAAAAGGCGGGGCTAGTTCTGTATTAATGCTATAGGGATCTTTTCTCTCTCTCTCCCCCTCATTTTAATCATTCCGTATATTTTTTCTGATTATATTAATATAACAATAATAATATAATCAGAAAAAAATATACAGAATGATTAAAATGAGGGGGAGAGAGAGAGAATTTTTTTATCTTTGTTAAACATAATAAAAATTAAACATAATGAGAGTAATGCAGGCTTTTAAGCAATGCGGGGGGGGGAGGAATCACACACCTTTTTCAGTCAGAGCATCTCAGCTCCAGTGGCAGAAAAATTCCTTATGTCTTTCTTCTGAAAATGTGCTTATTTTTCTTTTCGTGGCCTTTGGCCACCTAGCCATTTCTTTTCCATTCCAGTGGGAACAACGATGGCTCTCCATTGTCCGCAGTAAAAGAAAATGGTGGAGAATACGTGGAGAAATCTACCAACGGGCCTTCTTTTTCTGAGGGAAGGGGAAAAGATGCAGCCTAGACTTGTTCTCAGAGGAAGAAGCGTCTTCTGAGAAATGTGGACTGAGAGGATGCCCTGATGTTTCAATTTTGGAAATGACAAAACAGCTATTGTTGAGCACTAGAGGTCAAAATGTGCCATTCACTTTCGATCAGACCTTGGAAAGAGAGAGATGAATGCCTTTCTCTCTTTGGGAGAAAACAAGTGCACTTTGGCTAAAAGAACTGAGCAGGAAACAATATTGTGGCTGAAGGAAATAGTCAAGGAGACTATCTCCGGTAGACATGTCCTCTGGGTGCATTTACTTTCAATCAGACCTTGGGAAGAGAGAGATGAATGCCTTTCTCTCTTTGGGAGAAAACAAGTGCACTTTGGCTAAAAGAACTGAGCAGGAAATAATATTGTGGCTGAAGGAAATAGTCAAGGAGACTATCTCCAGTAGACATGTCCACTGTGCCAACTCAGCCTTGAGAACAAGGCACCAAGAAAGCAACATGGTACACTAAAGCCTGGGATGGAACAGAAGGCTTCAATTCCTCCAGAGCTGGCTCATCCTAACCCTCATGTCCACCTGATGGAGCCCTTTCAGGATGAAGTCATGGAGAACTGGAAGACCCAGAAGAATTAACATTCTTCCATTTCTCCTCCAATACACCCAACAGAGAGATCTAAGCCATGTTCCCTCTAACCACAACACAAACCTCTTTTCTTCTGCCTGGCTGCTTTTTTTTCTGCCTTGTCCCATGACATTGTTATCATCTCTTCCCCAGCCCAGGTGTGAGACAGACTGAAATTATCCTTAGCTCTACTGGTATTAAAATAGTACTTTCTCCTTTATGCCAAGAACATCCAAGGGTAGCTTCTAGGTGGGACAAATCAGCTTTGCCACCCATCACCTTGGAGGGGAGGCAGGAATTGGGAATGGAAGCTACAGGAGCATGACGGGGATCAGGAATAGGAAATCTCATGCCAATATTGTTTTTGGAGGTCTGTTTTTGGTGGAGAGCAGTAGATATTTATTTATTCTTTAGCCTCTTTATTCTGTGTGTATACCTCCAAATCAAAAAGCCTCAGTGGTTTACATCAATCCAATAAAATATACAGACTGTTAAAAAAAACACATGGTAAACATCATAAAAAATCAAGAAAGAAAGAAAAGAAAAAAGAAAAGAAAAGAGTTGTCTCCTGACGACTGCCTGGACTAGTCCCTGCAGTTTTCTTGGCAAAATTTCAGAAGTGGTTTGCCATTGCCTCCTTCCTAGGGCTGAGAGAGGAGGACTGGCCCAAGGTCACCCAGCTGGCTTTGTACCTAAGACGGGGCTAGAACTCACAGTCTCCCAGTTTTTAGCCTGATACCTTAACCACTAGACCAAACTGGCCCTCAATAAAAAGTCCCTGCAGTTTTCTTGGCAACACTTTCAGAAGTGGTTGGCCATTGCCTCCTTCCTAGGGCTGAGAGAGAGTGACTGGCCCAAGGACCCCCAGCTGGCTTTGTGCCTAAGGTGGGACTAGAACCACGGTCTCCTTGTTTCTAGCCTGGTGCCTTAATCACTACACCAAACTGGTTCTCAATAATAATAATAATAATAATAATAATAATAATAATAATAATAGTAATAGACTATAACCAGTGGGAGATCGAGATAGACAGAGAGAGAGAGAGAGAGAGAGATGCTGGGAAAAATGCTTGACAATGTTGGTGCACGTGCTCCATGTCTGATATAATGTTGAACACACACACAGACACACCCCCCCTACCTGAACCTTGGCTCATATCAGTCTGGAGTAACTGTTTTGCTCTAATAATGTCGACATTCAGTCTTCCTGCACTGGGAAGGTAGTTTAAGGAGAGCAAGAGTTCTCCCAGCTCAACTTCATTCTGCAACAGAAAAGGGCACGACGGATCAAATACTGTGAAAATGATTCTTGCAGCGTCACTTTTCAATCCAATGCAAACCACCACCGACAGTATTTTTATACCAGTGCATCGTGCAAAAGGGAACAGACCTTCCTCATACCAGCTAGATGTTAGGAAAAAATAAGAAAATCCGTGATCTTTTTTTCCTTGCTGTATTTGTTACGGAAATACTCCCTTGTTTCACTACTGATCCTTCAAACTTCTGCTTGCATTTGTTTCAGACATCTTGCTCTTTAAAAACACAATAGTTTTTGGGTGGCTACCAAGCATCAGTTGTAGAACTCCCTCCAGCATTCTTTCTTCCCCGTCCCTGAAGTGTCCCCAACCTTACAGTATATATGGCTACCTCAGCAAATTGAAGGATGGGAGCCACCAGTTTGGAGATGCTGTTTGAATTCTCCACAATGCCCCAGAAGAAGGTGGTCCTGGGGAAAACATGGTGGCTATCAGCTTCCCCGTCAGAATCTCTCCTGCCATTCCTGGCAAGAGGTAAGCCCTTATGCCACCATGCAAATGGATTTGAGAAAATAATGATGGCAATGGAATCTAGCTGTAATGGTGTGCGGGAAAGACCTTGGGAGATGGGGCAAAGAGATGCTGCCTAGGGAGTGGTCAGGTAAGAGAGAGCATAGCCCACAGCTGCATAATGGGTGGTGAAAGAGGCTCAGGAGGGACTTTCCCATGTTTCTTGGGCTGTAAAGGAGACTGGGGTGGGGGGAGGATTGTACTTTCAGGCTTGCAAGATTCTCTTAATGCAGCTTTACAATAAAGTAGAATTAGCTCATCTGGTCGTGTCTCCTGTCTCGTCTACCTGGTAAGGCTGACACTAGCTGACTCAGGTAAGTGAGACAAGTTGCTTTTTAACACTGATGAATAACAATTATCATTTAAAAGAATCTTGAATAATCAACCAACCGTGAGGACAGACAGTAAACATTTGTGAGATGTTGTTAAGAGTTCTCATTCTTGATTCAGATTATTGGCTTAGCCACCCTATGAGCCTAGGGTCCCCAAAGACATGTACGACTATTACAATTGGTTTGCTTTTGTGTGGACCCAACCAGTTTGGCTGCTCAACCATGGTTTGTTACTTAGGTTGTTGCGTGACTCCTATGACTGGTTTAAAATGCATAGCTTTAAAAAGTCATGCTTTTCTTCATGCATGAACCTGGCTATTGAGATGGAGCTACACTGATGTCCTAAGAAGAACATCTGAGGTTATCAAGACCACAGTGAAATCATATGTCTTCTATTGTGCACTTCAACTACCAAGAAGTAATTAAATCACAGTGGGTTGCTTTCCTGGTTTCCCTGTTATTTGAATAAATCACAAGTAGTTGAATTCACACAAGACACCAAGCTGTGATTTACAATCACAGTATCTGAACTCACACATCATGCTAAACCCAATCCAACCAGCTAGATTATAGTGCAGTGCAATATATGAACCCAACTATAGTCAGGAGGAGAAAGTGTAAACAACTTCAGGCCAAAAAGACATGAGAAATATAATTGCAACTGAGACATCAAAACAAAGCAAATTGAAAGAACAAATTAAAAAATAAAATACAATCTAATTTGTCAAATTGAAACTCAGACTTACCTGAGAACTTGGAACCAGAGCTTTCCACCAATGGCCACCCTTCACAAGGTCCACCTCACTCAATGGCATGGACACTTTCCCGATGACACAATGGCGTGAAAATTTGTCAAAATCCACAACTGTCAAGAGCAGAGTCCTTCTCTGGGCTTCCAAAAATGGGATGTCAAACATGTATCTCTCTTCAAAGACGGGGTTTTGGGTTTTGCGTTTGACTCCTGTCTGCTTGGAGTTCTTCTGGTCTGGAAGGAGACAGATCTTCACATACGGATTTGAATGGGCCATATCTTGCCTGGAGCCATCATAGGAGATGGGGGGAGGCAGGTCCTTGGCCTCAATGACCCGAACAATGAGATAGTTGTGCAAGAGATCATACTGAGTGCTAAAATGCAGCATCCCCAGCTGGTACTTGGCTAAGATCTCCTCATCAGTCAAGGAATCCATGTCATCGCTATTTGAGTCAAGGGAATATAGTCTTGGCTCAAATTTCCTAAAATAGTCATCTGGGGTGTAAGTTTTCCTCAGGATGCTTGGCTGGACAATTTCCTTTTTAGAGCCTAGAATTCCAAACTCAATGGGCTTAATATCAACGAGTGGAGAACTTGGTCTCCTCAATTCCAGACCTGTATGAGAGGGATGAAGAACCATGGTCAAAAAATGGTCACAGTGTGCAGCTTTAAAAAGGGAAAGATGCTCTTGGGTTGAACTGAATCCCTGGTGAATTGCCTGGACACATCCATGCAGTTTTGCTGGCCTGATAAAGAAGGGGAAGAGTGTGTGTGTATATATATCCGTATATCTGAGTCTGTGTTCACACAACATATTTAATCTGGTTACCAAATTATCTATATTTGCATGACTCATTGAATGACAAGTGGGCTGGATTCATATGACACAAGGCCACAAAAATCAAACCCAAGTTGGCCTGAGTCAAACTGTGCTGGCTGTGGCACTGCCTATCATTTGGGTTTTCACCTGCCCTGTTCAATGTGTGCTGTAAACCCAGCCAGGTTCTTCAAGAGAGCCTGATCCATCAGGAGAGCTAAGCTCCTCCTCCACGTCCATCAAGCTCCACCCAACCTGTCAGCCATCATGGCATTCAAGTGTTCACCAACCAGTCTGAGCAACAGCCAACTTACTAGAAATTCGTCTTGTAAGGCTATAAGTGGAACGGGAGTTATCAGTGGACGACCGTCTTCTGTCCAGGGAAACATCCTGAGGGGTTGGTGGTGGTTCACTTGTTGGGTTATCCGAGCTGCCATCTTTGTCATCACTTCGATTGCTTAATCTGTTGGAAAGAACAAATCCTGGAATCATCCAGGGAACATCTCCATGCAGCGTTTTCTTCACCAGTACCTTACCCTATGAGCATGCAAGCGCCTGGACTTTGGGGGAGACTAAAAACCATTTTCTGACCTCATGAATGCATCAATGATTATAGATCATAGATGGAGGGTAAAAATATATGGTAGACAGTAGATGATGAGACAATGGACTCCAGACCACTATTTCTCAACTTTGGCAGCTTTAAGATGTGTGGACTTCAACTCCCAGAACTTTAAGGTGCGAGTTGAAGTCCACACACCTGGAAATTCCCCAGGATGCTGGCTGGGGAATTCTGGGAGTTGAAGTCTGCACATCTTAAGGTTGCCAAGGTTGAGAAGGACAGTGGCCGATATCATATGTCAGTAGAATGTTCATTTGTCTTTTCCACCTGAATCTTTTTGCTGGCACCTTAAGCAAGGCAAGAAAAGGGGAAGCTGCAAACTATATTCAGGGAACCTTCATCCCTGGACTTCGAGAAGACAAAGCCAAGCCAATGACTTTCCCCAGAAACACCTAGTGGAAGAACCTTGATTGTATTCACACATTCTGGACACCCTGGGTACTTATCCTCACCTCAGACCTATTTGCAATCATGACCACTAACCCATTGAGGAAAGCAGCAGACACCATGTATGGTCTCTTTGGCCAGACTTGCTACTCTCTTTAGGTTGAATGTGGTCACCCCATGCCGAGAACGTACACAAGACTGAAAAGGAGGAAGCTAAAAAGGGAAAGATTTCAAAGAAGAAATATGTATGTATGTAGTCCTTGCTTAACAACCACAATTGGGACCAGAATTTCGGTTCCTAGGTGAAGCAGTCATTAAGTGAATCCAATGTGATTTTATGACCTTTTTTGCGGCAGTCTTTAAGTGAATAACACAGTTCCCCATTGATTTTGCTTGCCAGAAGCCAGCTGGGAAGGTCTAAAATGGCGATCACATGAGCATGGGATGCTGTGACAGTCGTAAGTGTGAGGACTGGTTGCATGTTGGTTTTTTTCAGCACCATTGTAAGTCTGAACCATCACTAAATGAATGGTTGTTAAGTGGTAAAGGTTTCCCTTGACATTAAGTCCAGTCGTGTCCGACTCTAGGGGGCGGTGCTCATCTCCATTTCAAAGCCGAAGAGCCGGCATTTGTCCGTAGACACTTCCGTGGTCATGTGGCCGGCATGACTACACGGAACGCTGTTACCTGCCCGCCGAACCGGTGCCTAATAATCTACTCACATTTGCATGTTTTCAAACTGCTAGGTTGGCAGGAGCTGGGACGAGCAACGGGAGCTCACCCCGTCACGCGGATTCGAACCGCCGACCTTCCGATCGGCAAGCTCAGCAGCTCAGCGGTTTAACCCGCAGCGCCACCGCGTCCTTGGTTGTTAAGTGAGGACTACCTATAAATATACATATACATATACACATAAATAAATAAATAAAAACTGATGGCAAACAGAAAGCAAGGGAAGAGCAAATGCTTTTTCCCCCCTTCCACCAGGCAACTGCTGATGCTAATTTGCAATTCTTTTCAACATCTCAGGTCCCTTTCGAAAAGCTCTTGCTTCTGCTTAACAAGGGTGACCACTGAGAAGAAGAATAAAGCTCTGCTTCCAGTTTCATCTCACAGAATACAAGGCATTTCTTTAAATAATAATAATAATAATAATAATAATAATAATGGGTATGTCATTTATCTTACAATCTACAACACCCCAGAGCCCCCGCAGCTCTTTCCCCGAAGCACTAAAAGCAACAAGAAAAAAAAGACAGTGTGGAAGCACATATTAGAGAGGGGATAAAGAAAGGGGTCCCTACCCCTTGTGTTAAGTGAGCATAATTGGATTTTCCACCGTGAGACAGACAGGTTTGTCAGCCCACATACGGTACAATAATTTAAAAAGCCCAGAGCTCTTCTCTGACATGAAATTACGCTTAACAGCTCCAATCTGTCTCTGGCTCCAAATATATATTTATAAAGGAAGGATACCCTGCTTGCAGATGGAACAAAGCTATGAAAAATAGATTGCTGGAAGTTCAAACATAACAGCAGAAAGGCTGTGAGGTTATTTCATGGAATGAATTCACTTCCTGGGCTAAGTCATGGTTTGCTTTGACTGTGGTTTCCTGAGTGAGCCCAAATGTTCATTCCTAGGACATAGTGCGGTTTGCTTTTTTGTAGTTTTGGGTGATCAAAGGAACCCCACCATTGGAGTTGTAAACCATGGTTATAGTCTAGAACAGGGTTTCTCAACCAGGATTCCATGGAAGTTCTGCGAGAGGTCACTAGGGGTCCCTGGGAGATCACAATTTATTTAAAAAAATTATTTCAAATTTGGGCAACTTCACATTAACAAGCTAAGTTTAATTCTTTATTTTCAGTTTAGGAACACTGTTAGTGCATATAGACAGGCCTACCCACGAAACAAATGTAATAATTTGGTAACTTCTGGCCTATCTTTGAGCCTGAAAGTACAGGGGTCCCCCGAGGCCTGGAAAATATTTCTAGGGATCCTCCAGGGTCAAAAGGTTGAGAAAGGCTGGTCCAGTGCAAAGCATAAGCTAGCATACCTTGGCTTGTTTCAACAAACCACTGTTAACCAAAACAGTAGTTTAGGATGCTGCATGAGAACCCAATCAGTACTGTACGTGTAATAAAACAGACAGTGCAGTTTTTCTAGCATTCAGCTAGAAAATATAAATTTTCCTTGTAAGTATCCCAACTCGACCGGAGATACTTGTGTGTGGTGGGGGGTATATGTAGTGTTCCTAAAAGGACTTTAGAATATGCATGACATGCTAGCTGGTCTCAAGCATTTATAATGTGCTGATTTGGCACACTGTTACTCAGCACAATTGCCCAGAGAGTGTTCGTGTTAATTGAGCATTCAAAGATAGATATGACTTTTATCAGGGAACTGAAGTCACCACCGTTAATGGGGTGGACCGCTTCTCATCAAGAGCAACATGAAGCTATAGATTCTTCTGAAGCTCAGAAATGGATTGTATAAGCTCAGACTTGAAAAAGATCCCTCTCTCCTGAAAGTTTCCATGGGGAAAAAAAGTTCTGAGGCCTGATTATTTTATGGCAGCCAACAGGGAGAAAGAAAATCCTATTCTAAGAAGCACTTCTCAACATTCTTTCTCTGGTGACCAAGCCTCAGCCAGGCTTAGATTTTCTCTTAGGAAATCTGCAAGAGACATCTAGGAATGGAAGAAATAGTGCTTATAAAGTGGAGGAACATGTCATGAGTAAGGATGGCGAGCAGGGGGCTCCCATCCAGACTGTCAAGCGCATGCGTAGCACTGAGGAACTGTTCAGCCATTCAAAGAGACACAGATCGGGACCGCCTTAACCCTTGGGGGTTATATGTCTGGGTTTTCCCCACGCTTCTTCAGTTTGTTAGGATTCCTGTTAAGTCCTAGCAATAAATATTAGAGACCAGTTCCTTGTCTCAGTGTGTTTCCTGGTTGTTAGGACAGAACATAACCTCAGATCCTGGGTTGCACATAGCCCTCAAAAGCCTTGATGTGGCCTTCAGAGACCTCAAAACCTTGTACCAAATGGCAACGTTTAAAATAATCACATGACTGGAGAATAATCCTACCAACTTCAACTGAATGTAATTAAATGCCAAAGGAAATAAGACAAATTTTAATTTCAGCCTTTCTAAAACCACTAGAAGTACAGGAGTACAAGCCCTCCTGTCACTCAAAGCCCTTTGCCTGAAAAAGGTGCCCACCCATTATAATTCAGTCAGTGTTTGTATAACCTTGAAAGATGAGCCAATATCTGTGAGTCTTTAATTTAATAAAGCACAAAACCTGGGGAAGGAAAAGAAAACAAGCTGTCCAGGGGGAGGAGAAATTTCTGGTCACCAACTCAAGAAGATTCAAGAAACCACCCTTCGAATAAATGTGGCCATCCAGAACGCTTCCAGACTTACAACCAGGGAGGGGTTTGCGCTGGAAAAGGCCCCAGGATTTCCACTTCATCTTCATTGGACTGGCAACAGCTGCACTCGTAACATTTCTGGCAGCAATTCCGACAAGTCCATCTGCACAGCAGGAGATCCGAGATTCTAGACAACAGGCCCTGAGGCCGTTGGAAACCAGAAAGCAAAATTACAACCAGTGGATAGCAGGCAAGGATAAACAGCCGTAATCTAACACACAGATCCCAGGAGGCTTTCAGCTCCATGGATTTTTTACATCTTTGCAGACATAGATCTGGATTTACGATGCTTCTGCTTTGCTCAACTTGGAACCTTCTGGATAATGATTGATTGATTGATTGATTGATTGATTGATTATGGGCCATCAAGTCATTCTCAACTCCTAGTGACCACATACATAGATTTTCTCCATGACTTCTGGATATAGTGGACATCAAATCCTATCATCCATGAAAACTGGGAATTATGACAGCCAATGTCCAAAACATCCAGAGACTACCAAGTGGAAGATGGATATGAAAACCATAATAAGATTCTTTTTTGGCTTATGCTGACCACTCTGGTTCCTAAACCATGGCTTATGGGTCAGCATGACCCCAGCCCCTGTGGCTCAGCCAAACCATGGCTAAAAGTCCATGGTTTAACACAATGTTTTTTCAAGCCATAGTCCAAGTTCAGACAATATGCTAAACCAGTGTTTCTCAACCTTGGCAAATTTAAGATGTGTGGACTTGAACTCCCAGAATTCCCCAGCCAGCATGGCTGGCTGGGGAATTCTGGGAGTTGAAGTCCACTCATCTTAAAGTCACTAAGGTTGAGAAACACTGTGCTAAATCATAAACTAGCATTTAAAATCCACAAGGGTTGGTTTCAGGCCAAGAAAAAAATCAAGCAGACCACATTATAAGTTAGCATGATATGAAAACCCAGGTTGACAGTTGAGAAGACAGACCATTATGTGAGAGAGAGAGGTGAAAGGAAGATCCCATGACCAGGACTCTTCACTTACTGGTCCTGTGACCTCAAACTGTGGTTCAGCGGACCCACCATTAGAAAGGACAAATCCCAATAAACAAGCACAGAAAAGATTGTCCCACCTGTTGGCTTTATTAATAACTCCTGTGAATGTAAACAGAAGAGTCCTGGGGAGGCCTAATTTTATTTTTTTCTAAATCTTATTATTTTTTCTCCAGGCATTCAGACCTAAACAGCAAGTTATAGAGTTTGAATTATACACACAACTGTATGCAACACTTTGATAGCCTTTGCGCATGTATGGCTTTTAGGCCTTCATGTTTGTGATTTGCAGCTGAAGGGGGAAAGACAACTTGGAACAGGACCTGTTAAGATAAAGAGGCAATGCCTGGATGGACCTCAAATAGCAATTGGGCTTCTGATGGAAACGCTGTGAGCAGATGCAAAGAGGATTCACTCGGAGGGAAATGAGTTTACAACCCCCTTCCCCAGTCATGCAACTTCTGAAAGGAGTTGGAAGACAATCCCCATGTTACATAGTTGTTGCCCACAGTGGTTGGAGAAAATAAGTTTTAGCAATGCAGTGACCCAAACCACTGGTTCATCCAAAACAGGGCTGTCAAGAGGTAGGAATTGCCAGTTTCAAACAGGAGTTGTCTCATCTCTCTCTTTTGAGATAACCCCTGCCAGGGATCAAATCTTCTCTTTGCAAATCAGGTATTCTGTCCTTGATCTACAACTTCCTAATACATCTGGAAGGTCCCACACTGGGGATAACAGTCTCTCTCTTAGCAACCCTGGTGATCATCTGCAAAATTCTTCTTAAAAGATTTGGACATTCAATTCTTTCCTGCACAGCATTGTTAGAAAATTTAGAGCAACAGCATTAAAACCTAGGGTGGTATGTACTTTTATTATTAAATATAAATTATACCCCACTTCCTATACAACAGGGTAGTTGCTAAAGACTGGACCTTGAGTTTTCCTATAAGCTTGCACTCTTGTAAAATTGTAATGTGCAAGGCAAAATGTTTGCAGGTGCCAACCCCCCACTAAGAATGGTAAATGTAGAAGAGGAATAAAGATTCGTAAATAACAAATCCTAATTCATTGGGAAGATTCCAAAGTTTACACACAAAAGAAAAGCCCATTTTGTTTCCACTGAACTAACCAAGTCAATAAAGTATATGCCAAGCTGGAAGAGTCTCAATGCTTTATTGTGAGCTGAACTGAGGGAATTTAAGCCTTGCTGTATATTTTTTATAATCCATAGTCTTTGGGGAACAGAACAAGCATTAAAAAAAAAGACGAAAGCTTTAATGCTTCGAAAGACAATATAAGCTGTGCAAGTGGATCAGATCACCTGGTAAAGGTCAACCATTTCTGGACTTTTCAAGCAAGGACAACAGCAGTGTAAAAGTAGGATGCGTGCATCATGAGTCAAGCAATCACAAAGGAAAAACGAAGTCCAAGTGCCAAGGAAGCAAATTGCAATCAGACAAACTAAAGCCAACAATGCAGGAGTTGACAATGGAGCAGGACCTTGGACAGCTCCAGAAGGACCCAAGAAGGAGCCCTCTAGGACAGGGTTCCTCAACCTTGGCAACTCTAAGCTGTGCTGACTTCAACTTCCAGAATTCTTTGCTGGCTGAGGAATTCTGGGAGTTGAAGTCTGCACAGCTTAGAGTTGCCAAGGTTGAGGACCCCTGCTCTAGGAGGAACTGAAATGTTGCTTCAGCAACAAACTAAGACAGAATTTTAAATAGGGCTGTTGCTGGTGCTCCGTTCCAATAATGAGCTTTGCCAGCAGAAAAGAAACCTTGTCAATTAAAATGATGTTGCTCATTTCAACAGCCTTTGGCACCCACAAGATTGAGGACATCACATCTCCCTAGGACTTCTGGAGTTTGAAGTCAGAGGAGGACAATATATCTCAGACATAAAGGATTCTATAGTGGTGAAGAAGAAAAGGTGATGGTTCAGGTGATGGTCCAACTCTACTGTAGCAGGGAATAATCTGCAGATATAAAGATGAGCCTCTGCTTTATTTACAAAATCATGTCCATTTTATAATATATATTACATCTTCAGCTGGCAAAGCTGCAGCGGTACATCAAAGAGATCGCGGGGCAGAGCAACTGATGATTCCAAATTCTCTCCCACAACACAAGGACTTGAAATTTTGTAGACCAGTAACAGTTAGCACATTGAATCATCTGCAGCCAAGACAACTAAAATCAGCCAGCCAGAGATAATTTGGGTGGATCATGTTTGGGTTTTCCTTGTTAAAAAAAAAGAAGAAGAAGAAAAACACCTTGCTGTTTAGCCATAATAAACCAAGGTGTATTTTACCCAGAAAATTTTACATCAGAAAGCAAGACGGGTGGATGAAAAATATGATCATCTCATTCTCTGTGTCAGGAGAAAGATGACTCATCAGATTAACTCACCTCATTTATTGGTTCCAACTGTCCTTTTAGATATCCATGATGAAGCAAAGGGAGAGAAAATGAAAAAGACAAGACCAGTTTAGCAAAGCTTTAATGATTTTCCCCACCTGCAAGACAAATACGTACCGTGGGCCTTAGCTTTCATTTCTAGCAGAAAAAAAAAGCTATTTTGGGCTCTCTCTATTTTACTGCAGGTAAAAAGATCTCCAGGAGGGATATTCAATTGCTATTGTACATTTTCCTCAATTGCTTAATATTTTTTGCCCCTTTGTGGGAAAAAAAAGCTCTTTTTATAATCCCTAAACCTGCCTCTGTATTAGTCACCCTTAAATGTGAATGGCCCCTACCCCAAATGGGCTATTATTCTCAACAAATAACAAATAAATCACACCTTCCCAACGGGTCTTGAGGGATCCAAAGACACTGGTTTCGCAAAACGTGGATTAGGGCTTAGTGTATCAAGTGAACTTCTAGTTATGGCTTGTTTAACAAGTCATGGTTAAATCAAACCTTAGCTTAGCACTGACTACGAACCCAACCAAGGTGTTTAGGCTTCCTATAGAAGGTTTGGTATGAAAACCATTATTTGGGGCTTGAAAAGTGCTTGAGATTGGAGCACAGAAAATAGATTTATCCACACAATAGTGGTATGGAGACAAGATGCCTCAGGTCACACATCAAAATAATCAGGGCTTTTTAAAGCGCGCACACACACACACACACGCATACAGCACACACTTACTTCTCACTGCATCCTGTGTCAAAGCAATTCTTTTCTCCATTGAAGTCAATAGCCCAGCAATTAGGATTGCTTGTGGGGGGAGCCTCTAATACTGGAATAATCCTGGCCATTATGTTTTAATGGATTAATTGTGCTGCCTTGAAGGAAAAACACTGATCTAACAAATGGTTTCAAATCCTAAATTATAGTTCAGATGAGGATAACAGCAGCTGTCCCCTCCCTTTAAAAGGACTCTGAAGCCCCAGGCTGTACCGTGATAGCTTGCAAAATCTACAACTGCCTAGGTTGGTACAAGGTGCTCAGCTGCTAAGCATCCCTGCAAGCCATAATGCATGGGCTCACATAGACTGAGCCCAGACAGAATGCAACCCATCATGAGGAGCAAGAAATATTTCTCTAAGCATGGGAAAGCGGCAAATGCTAGTCTGCGCATCTGCACACAAACGCATGGCTGATGCATACGAGGTGCATATCTAATTAGGCTTTTGATTGCACGCATGCTCCAGAACTCTAAAAGCATAAATTGGGGTCTTCAGTACTGGAGCAAGTCTTCCTAATATTGGATAAACAGTGGTTCCATAAGGAACACACACACACACACACACACACACACTGATATAAGATGTGTGTTCCACAATAAAATATAATCCAGGAGTTGCCGTGTTCAGCCACCATTCAAAATTTTCATTTTTTGAAAATTTAATTATGCTGTGGAGATGGTCTTTGCCCATTTAGTTATTCAGTTCATATTGAATATTGCTGAATGCTCCCACCAGCCCCAAAATTACCGGAGAGAGAGACAAAAAAGACTTAGCTGCTATTAACCACTTAGCAGCGGTCGTTTTCAGAAGTCCTATCAAACCACAGATGTGCTAACCATAGCTTGGAAAGCAAACCATGCATTTTCATCCTGGTTTGTTTGCTTGGCAACAGCCACTTTTGTCTTAGATAATGTCCCACAATGTTTGAATGGTTTAGGATCAGGAATACAGTATTAGGAAGGATGTGAGTCAAGAGAATGGCCACCATCACTTGTGGTAGAAATGAAACGAGCAGGGAAGGCCATGATAAAATCATCTCTGCTAAGGGGAACTTGTCCTTAACAGATGTAGCTCAGGAGGAAAACACCTGTTTTGCACAAAGGAAGCTGCAAGTTCAATCTCCTGCATCTCTAAGAAGAGGGGAGCAAATGCCAGCCTGAAATTCCAGCCAACTGCTGATAGCCAATGCTAGCAATATCAGATGAACTGCTCTGCACTTCTGTCAGCCTTCCCAGGTAGACCAGACAGGAAACACGTTCAGGTGAGCTATTTCTACTTTATTGTAAGGCTACATTAACAGAATCTTGCAAGTCTGAAAGTACAAATCTCCCCCCACTCCTTTACAGCCTGAGATACTAGGGAGGGTCCCTTCTGAGCCTCTTTCTCTGCCCATTATGCAGCTGCGGGCTAAGCCCCTTCTTATCTGACCATTCCCTAGGAAGCACCTCTTCGCTCCGTCTCCCAAGGTCTTTCCCACATACCATTACAGGTTCCTATGTTGCATTCAGACAAACTGTCCACTTCATTATATGCAGTCCATGCAAATTGCATACCTAAGGGTACCTGGTCTACCTGGGAGGGCTGACATCAATCTTGTAAGTATCCTTTACAGACCGCGAAACTAGGGAGGGTTCCTTCTCAGCCTCTTGCCCCGCCCACTATCCAGCTGATGGCTGTGCTCTCTCTGACTGTTCCCTAGGCAGCATCTCTTGGCCCAGTCTCCCAAGGCCTTTCCCACATACCATCACAAGTTCTGACATGATAGAAGATCAGTTCTTATTTTTTTACCTGTCAATGCCAAGCAGAAGAAACACATCTAAAGCCAAGATTTTCCAGGAATGGCTGGAAATTCCAGCCCGAAATCCTGGCATGGAATCCATCCAAGGAATATTGGATTGAATGGACCGTAAAAACCATGTTTTTAGTAGGTTTGAATATGGTATTAAAGCCAGTAGGGTTTGAGTTTTAGGTTGATTTTAACCTGTTCATTTTGTTTTAAGACATTTGTGTAAGAGCTACATCTCACATTGATAAAACGGCTGGCACCACGGAACAGACTGCCTTGTTTAAAAAAAAGCTAAGCTTCCAGTCCTTTGCAAGAAAAATCAGAAAAAATTCAACGAGAGTTTCAAGGCCCTAAATTGGCTATATAGAGGTACCTCATTTGAAAGGAATCTCCTTGCTGGAATTCTGGTTGCAACCTTAACGTTCCTTCTAATATATTTTATAAACCAGAGCTCTTAAACTGGATTGCCTGTTTCCAGTCTAGACTGCCAAGAAGTCTATCCGCAGAAACAATTTAAATGTTCCTATAAAGCAGCACTTAGGAAGTATGATCAAGAAAATGGATGTTTTAAACAATTCCTAGGTAACTTAGTCTGTGGGTGTCCTGGAAGCCTGGAGAAGAGCTTAAAGACCCATCCTTTTGGTGCCCCAACGTTGCATCTGGAGTTCTGCCTCTCATAAAAGGACTACAAGTTTACAGCACACAGCAAGGGTACTAAATGTAAGGAAGTTGACATTACAGACTCGCATACACAGTGGTTGGTTTCTGATGCCTGCATAAATTGCTTTGGAAAATGTCTTCCTGATTCTAAAGATGTATGGTTGCAATGGGAGGCTCTGCACATCTTTAGAAGGATTTGCTTCTAACTCTATACTGCTGCTGGCTTGGGGAATTCTGGGAGTTGAACTCCACCCATCTTAAAGTTCCTGAGGTTGAGAAACACTGCTCTATGCAATTATACCTTTGCCCAGAAAACAGCCTAGGGGCAGAATTCTGCTTTTTCTGTGCCTTTCTGAAACTGATCAGCCCCTGATTAACTGGGACTTTCAGTGCACAAAACAGCAGTTCAGGGGCCACACAGGGGTCCTCTCCTGCAACTGACCGTTTCTAAACACCGACACATGTTCAGACTTGCACAAAGCCAAAAGGTGGGCTTGCACAGAGATTCTCAGTCTTTGCAATAACTGCCACCACCCCCACCCCCAAATGATAAAATAATACTGTATGCAGAACACTGCTTCCCCTTCAATAAACAAAGCGAATGATTTCCTTGAGGTTAAGACCGGGCAAGAAATAACTACATCATTTACTTCTAATCATTCCATTTTAATCGAAACATCCCAGGGGTTCTCAAACTTTCTGGCCTTGTCAAGGTGCCTGCGTGCAAATTGTGAGCTGTCCAAACTTGCACAAATAGGAAGCGAAGCCTGGAGTGAGTTTTGATAACACTCTCATTTTGCTGTTGCAGCACATATTAGCCTAACTACTGATGTTTGTAAACAGGGTTTACAACCACTGTGGTCAATACTCCATGGTTGGGCAAACCATGGTTTAACACAATATGAAATGCCAGCTGTTCTTTCCCAACGCACCCCATCCTTGTATTCAGCAATTGCTACTTCGATTGCATCCTCTGTACTAAATTGAAGATAGCCACTTCCATGGGGTAGATACCTCTCCCTGTGCCCTGAAAAACGCCATGAAATTTATTTTGCAGTTCCAAAATCGTCTAACACCCAATCCAACAAGCCTGAAATGTTAGTCTAGCTTTGTTTTCCATGAGTCACATTCGGAGTTTTCAGAGAACAAGCGGTGAGACATTTGAGTATCTAATACCCCAGTACATTTAACCTTTTAACACCCAAGAGTCAATCGCCTCCTTTTGCTGTCTAAATTACACACTGGTTGGGCTTATACACTGCATTTAAGAAATGCCCATCAAGTTTTGCCTTATTTTTATGTTTTGGCTTAGTGGGTTTACACTAGGGTTTATGCAGTTTTGGCTCGGTGAAAAAAATCTAAAACGATGGCTCAGGTTGCTGGAAAAGCCATGGGCCACACTGGTGAGAATCTCAGACTGAGACCTGAGAGATCCAGATTCAGTTTGGGCTTCCATTTGATTGCTCAACAGAATCTTGAGATCCACCCATCAGATCCAAGTCCAATTTTTTTTTACACATGGCATTAAATTATAGCTTGTTGAAAAAGCCACAATCAACTGGGATCACACATCACCCTGATCCATGATCTACAAAACTTAATGATTGGGTTGGCATAAGATGCTAGACCCAAGCCAAGCCATTGTGTGTCTTTGCAGCCTTGACACACCGGCACTGAGTTAGCACAGGCTCCTTTTACACAACCATTCGCTCCTGTTGCTCTAATTTGCTCTTCCCCATCTTTATTTTCACAGCCTAACGAGGGGGATTATGGGTTGGGTGTGCCCTACAGACTAAGTCCCAAACTACCTCACCCCATTTTTGCCAAGTGTATTGTACCAACCCCAGCCTGGGGTTAGTTTATCATTCATGTGTTTTGCGCCAAGAAAAGTGTGCTAATGCAGTCAATTACGATTTACTTCATCCTGGGTCAATTACCCATCAGCTGGGCAAGGTAATGCTTCAAGGAGGTCTCAGAAACCTTTTCCAGATCCTGTGAAACCTATCAGAAATGGACTAGTAGCCCGTAATCTATTTTCTGCTCACTCTTTGCATTAGCCAGTTTCTCTTCTTTCAGCCTGATCTACCTCACAGGATTGTTGTGAGGGCAAAATAAGGAAACCACATATGCTACCTTCACACCCTTGAGGGGAAGTATATTAAAAACCAACAGTGGCCATAGACCAGTGTTTCTCAACCTCGGCCGCTTGAAGATGTGTGGACTTCAACTCCCAGAATTCTCCAGCCAGCATATTCTGGCTGGGGAATTCTGGGAGTTGGAGTCCACACATCTTCAAGCGGCCGAGGTTGAGAAACGTTGCCTTAGACAAATTAAGCTGCCAAGGAGGTCTCTGTCGGTGTTAGACGAGGATGATGGGAATTGAAATCCAATGCATCCCGAAGTTTTCCCTGGAGCAGCAAGAATGGGGGATGAAGAAGCTCGGGGATTTTTGCCCTTGCTACATTCACCTTGCCTCATTTTTTTGCCCGGATTTGGCAGCCCCTTCTCAAAATTAGGTTCCGGGTGCTTTTTCTATGATTCCAGCTCCATATCCTTGGGCACCAGAATGCCCCTCTGCCTTTTATATTCCTTAATATTATTTTAACCCGCAACCTTCGGGGTCTTTTTTAAGCAACAACAACTCCATTTGAGCAGGGAGATCCGGCCGGAGGGAACCAAAATAAAACCGAATCCGTTCTATCCAGGAGGAGGGAAATGTTTTAAAAAGCAGCTTTAGGGAAAGCGACTGATCTACCCAGCCAAGCAGTTGGCCTCCGAGTGCAATGTTGGCTATTAACATTTCCCATCGCTCTCTCCCTTCCTTCCTCCCCTTCCTCCATTTGCCGGGCTTCACACAACCTGCGTGCCAACCCTGCCCACCAGCACATCCGCGGGGCACTCCCACCCGCTCCCCGGGCGCTCGCCCGCAAGCCCACTCCCATCTGCCCAGGAAGGGTTGGGAAACCAAGCCAGCGCCGCCGCGCGTTTGCCCGCATCTGCTTCCAGGGGTCCCCCTTTCTTCCCCACGCCCGCTCTCGCAGCCTCATTGCAGGGCGACCCCCCCACCACAAGAGCCCGCTTTGCACGCCGCGCTTCGGTGCCCCTAAAACCGCCGCGAAAGCGAGAGGGTCGTGGGGATGGTGCCCCAGGCAGCCTGGTGGGGCGGGGGGCGCTCAGCGAGAGGGAAGTGCAAAGACCCCAGAAAAGGAGGGAGAAAGACTGGCTGGCGTTGGGGGCCGGGGCCGAGGAAAGGGGGGACATCCCCTCTCCGCGCTACAGGTTGCAGAGGCGTCCCCGTCGGAGGAAACTCCGGAGCAGCTCCGAAACTCCACTGCGGCTCGCTCAAGTTTCCTGGGGAGGAAGGCTCCCTTTTGGCGGCGCCGGGGATGCTGCTCCGGGGGACCAGGCAGATTGGCCCCCTCCCTCTCGCCCTCGCTCGGCGCCCCGCAGAGGCAGCCGGGGGGGTCTCCAGCCCCCTCCCCGCCCTGCCTGCCCGCCCGCCTGCCCGCCTGCCCGCGGCCGCTCAGCCCTACCTGGATATACGCCATCTTCCCCGGGCGCTCACTTCAGCCCCCTCGCAGCCGAAGCATGGCGCCTGCCCTCGACAACAGCTCTCCGTCCGACGTGCTCCGCTTGCTCAATGAGGACTGACGGAATGACCAGCCCGCTTAACCCGCGCCGGGGCGCCTCCGCCGCCCCGCAGGCTCGGACGGCCGAGAGGGGAGGGAAAGGTGGGGCTGGAAGAGCCGCCCGTCCGGCTCGCTCGGCTTCCTCGCATGGCAGCCGCCCCTCCCTCCGTCCCCGCGGCCACCCCCCCAGGACCAGCCAGGTGGGGGTGAGGGGTCACTCGCGGCACAGAGCAGAGCGGCCGGTCAGGCGACAATGCCGCAGGCGACCGGCGAGGGAGGGGGGCTTCCCCGCCTCCGGCAGGTTTGAATCAGCTGCGGGCGGGAAAGGACCCGCCTTAGCCAGTCAGCTGTTTTGCTGGGAGGGGGGTCCTTTTTTGACCTCCAGGGGGCGCTAGCGAGCCACCCGCGGGCGCAACTGGACTCCCCTTGCTGCAGACACGCCGGCAGGGGGCGCTCGGATGAACCTAGGTCCGTGTTTCTCCAGCCCAGCCACTTTAAGGCTGGGGGACTTCAACTCCCAGAATTCCCCACCCAGCTTGGCTGGCTGGGGAATTCTGGGAGTTGAAGTCCCCCCTCCCCACCTTAGAGGCTGGGCTGGAGAAACACGGACCTAGACGTTCCTGGGAGGGAGGGAGGGAGGGAGGGAGGGAAGGGGGGGTCTGTTGGGCACTGCCAGTGTTCCTCTCCCTGCAAATTGCCAGCTGGGCATTCTGGGCATTGTCCTCTTAAGCAGTCTGCTGAAGGAAGTCAGGGTGGGGTCAGCTGTGACGTAGGGAAAGAGGCTGGACTCCTGCCTTTTTGTGGGCTGCCACCCAACGAAATACTTCGGAGACCTTTTCTGCCACCAAGAAAAACTAGAGTGTCAGGAGAAGGCCAGGAAGCCTCAGCTGATGTCCCTTATGCTGCAAACAAACTAAGGATTGTTTAGACATTAGTTTGGCAGGGACTAAGTCCCTGATTCGGCTTAGTGCTTTCTGGCTGACTGGGGCTTCGAAGCTGAGCCTCCTGCATCCTTCCCAGTTTTTGCACTGTCTGGATCTGGCCTCCAGACAATCTCCAGGTCACCCTGCCCCACTTTGGACCCTTGAAATGGTTCCTGTTCACTGCTGGGGAAGGATATAAAAAATCACTTTTCCTGTTGGGCAGCGAAGGGTTCTGCCCAGCCTGTTGACGATATTCTTCTGATCGTAACCCATTTTCAACAAGCCTGGCATTGAATTATTGGCACGGTGAAATTTGCAGGAAGACGCGTGGCTTGTTTTCGTGATAAATTAAGACCCACCTTCTCCAATCTGGTGCCTTTCAGATGGATTGGATTAAATTCTTTCTCCAGCTAGCTAGGTTTGTTTGAGAAGGTGGAGTAAGAACCTGATCAGTTCCTAACTGCATTTGCACAACTCCTAAACCATGGTTTGGGTTTGATGGCTTGTACAAACCCAGCCATTGTTGATAAGCCATGGCTTATGCTCTAACGCAGTGTTTCTCAGTCTTGGCCACTTGAAGCTGTGTGGACTTCAACTCCCAGAATTCCCCAGCCAGTTTAAGTGGTAGAAATTCAGTTATTTTCCCTTCTCTGTGTTGTGGCACCCACAGAGCTTTTGGCAATAACAATCCTGCAATAAAGTTTTGCCTTGAGACATGCACCTTCCCCTCTCCCCCTTTAGACAAAAGATCTTATACAAAAAAGCAACAGGAGTTGGCACAGGCGGCATATAAATTTAATAAATATAATAAAAATCTAATTATTCTAGAAGTAGCCCATCTATACATTCATTGATCTCAACATACTTTTGAGTTTGGTTAGGACTACACTATGTGGCAAATACCAAAGCAGAGATGAAGAAGAAGGGCTGATAGAGGAAGGATGCAACACATGCAACATGTTGGATGTGTGTTGTGATGTTGCACGTACATAAAAAAGGGGCGGAGCTCGTGCCATAATGGCCTTATGCTGTTTTCATCATTGGATCCTCGATGCCTTCGTTCCTTCAGACTTCACCTCCATTTAATGCCTATTAAACTAAGGTTTAACTGCAGAAGAAACTATGTACATCCATTACGTGATTACGCAAATGATGTAACATGATGCAAATAACATAATTTGGGAATTAACAGACTTTCAGATTTAGCGGACACCCAGTTCCCCAGATGGTACATCCAACTGAAGTTTTACTGTATAAAAATGATAGCCAATTGCATGTCTGATGAACAGCAGTGCTAATAAAGCACACCCCCAGGTGGAGTTACTCCAATTCGTGTCTGCAGGGGGCAAAGTGCTTCGGTCTCTTTCCACCCCGGGGCAAAAAATGGGAAAATTCCGACATACTATACTAAAGAGCATCAGCTTCTTTATTTAAGTTATTCACTTAAACTGGGAGTGTTTAGCCTTGGCAGACTGCCAAAGAGTCAAACCTTAAAAATACCAACATTAATTTCACATTACAGAGAAAGAGAAACCAGTTTGTCACTCATAGGAAAGGCCCTCTGACTAGAACAGCAACCATGGTGTGTAGGACCAGAGGTACACCAACAACATGCCCAGATCTACTCAAGAGTAAGTCCCACTGGCTTCAATATTGCTTCCTCCAGGCATGTAAACGTGCTTTGGGAAGCCTACCGCATGAAGGATAGAAAGCTTCTTCTGCCAACATGCAAATCCACAGTGTCTCTCTGCTTTCCCCAACCTAATGCCCTCCACGTGGGTTGCCTGATCACGTGAATCACATCCAGTGGGCATGATGGGCTTGGTAGTCCAGCCCTTCTGAGCACCATCAGCTTAAGGTAGGCTGGTTCACACCGGTGGAGCTCCCCATGGCTCATTAAACAAACCAGAGTCAGTGGGTTCACACAACACATTCAGCCAAAGCCTGTTAAACCATGTTCTGGTTTCATGCAATGTGTGAATCCAGGGACTTATGCGGCAGGATGCTGAACCATCTTCATGCCAAGAGGCTGTTGCCCCTTATGAGCATTTTCTCAGTGCAAAACAGCATCGGTTCTTCAATCCTGGGCTTTGGACCAACTCAAAGCAAAAAGCTTTAATTCGATTCCCCGACACGGAGCACCCAAACCTCTTTTGCATGCTCTGTTACCCAGGGACCTCTGAGCATAAACAGAGGTCCTCTTTTTTGCCCCCGAGAGCCAAAGTTGTGGAGAGGAAAGGAAGGGAATTCTGAGCATGTGTTCGACGAGAAAGTGAAACTAAACCAGACGGGCATTGCTCCCTTCCCCAGGGATGCAAAAGGAAAAAAAAACCCAACCATTGAAACTCCAGTGCAAAACCCCTCGCTCTACAATTGCATTTCAAAGTTAATACTCACAATTCCGGCTCTCTCGAACGCTGCAGACATCAAGAGAGATTGGTCCCAGGGAGGAGAAAGGAGATAAATTGTGGACCGAGGAAATAAGACAGGCTGTTCTGGCTTGGCCAAATGCTGCTTGCATGAGTGAGCATGCTCATCTCTCTGCCTTTGCATCCTCTCCCATGCGCTCAGAAGCAAACGGCAGCCCGTCAGCAATGTTCCTGGGGTGTCTCCTCGCAACCCCCCAGGATGGCAGCCATGAGAAAAAGGAGGGCTCTCCATTCAGATCACACCAACTGGATAAAACTCTTGGGCCCTGCTCTGCTGTGCTCTGAGATTTGCTTAAAACAGTAAAATAAAATAAAATAAAATAAAGGGGGGGGAGCTGTTTTGTTTTGTTTCCCCGCCCCAAGGAAAGACTTTAGTCACTGTGCTGTCCCTGTTGCAAAAGGAGCCCCAAAGATCACGTGCAAACCCCAGGCCAGGGGCGAGGCCCTCCTGTTACTCGGCTTCAGCGGCTGCAGATCTACCGCCAGATGCCCGACTTCGCCAGCACGGGAAGGGACTCTTGGCAAGCCATCACGAAGGCCCTCTGCTGCAGAAAGGCGAGACATCAATCCATCAAGCAGCAGAGAAACCCAGGCTGTCTCGAGGGAACAGCCTCGCCCGTTGTCGGAACAAAGCTGCTCATGGGATCTGATGATTGATCTTTCCCTGTGCAAGCTGGTCATGCCTCGCATTTCTAATTCCAACCTGGGGTCAAATGGTAGTGCTCCATTCACACGCCACCTTCCCCAATGCCTGAGATGAAATCACCAGCTTCCTTTAACCAACCCGGACACTTGTTGAAGTATTTTCGGCAATTTACCTGCATCCTTAGATGCCTGGTGCACCTCTGATTCCCCAGTGATGCTCCAAGCCTACCTGTGCATATTCTCCAGCTCCATCAGAGTTCCCTTCAGTCCCCATCACCGCCTCATCTTTTCATCTCCCTTCTCAGCCCCATGATTTGATTGTTCAAGGAAGGAGTTAGCCATTTCTTCTTCCACTCTTGCGCACCATCACCCAGAGCTAGGATTGAAAATAGTGTTATAAGAATGGGGGCTTCTCTTTTTCACATGAATATGGCTTCAGGCTCTCTCCCTTCAAGATTGGTTGCATCCCTTTCTGCAAAGGGACGGATTTCTTCCAGCATGTCATTTATTGCATTAACGTTCTCCTTCCCCCTTTCCCTCTCTTCTTTTTCACTTTGCAAGTGATGAATTTCTGTTCGCTTAGTTATCATGGTAGCAACCAAGATTGGTTCTCTTTTTAGCAACTTGGATTCCTTTCCCTCGGGGCATCATTCCTCTTTTCTTTCTTTTTTTTTAAATTCAGTTTAAACTCCAGGGACTGTATCTGGAGGAAGCATCTCCTGGGAGCGGAAACATCCATCTGTCTATCGGCAGACGGAGCAGTTGCTAAATAGCAATCTGTAGGAAGGTCAACGCAACAAGCGAGAGAAATTTGGAGAGGATTTTCTCAGGGCTCAATCACTGTGCAACAAAGCGGGTTGAGGGACTCAGGGCCGAAATCTGGACAGAGGAAACCAATATACTATTTTCATGTTGTCTTGCCCAATCACACTCCATAAAGTACTGAATTTGTTACAGGAGACCTGCAGAGGTTAAACCTACTGATCTTTAATACAGGCAGTTCTTGCTTAACCTCCATTCGTTTAGTGATGGTTCGGACTTACAACGGTGCTGAAAAACCAACTTACGACCAGTCCTCGCACTTATGACTGTCACAGCATCCCGCAGTCACGTGATCATGATTTGAGTGCTTGGCAACCAGTTCACATTTATGACCATTGCAGCATCCTTTGGTCATGTGATTGCCATCTTCTAATTTCCCAGCTGGCTTTTGGCAAGCAAAATCAATGGGGAACCACATGATTTGCTTAACGACTACATGGTTCTTTTAACACCCACAATGATTCGCTTAATGACCACCACAAAAAAGGTTGTAAAATTGGGTCAGATTCTCTTAATGACTACTTCACTTAGCAACCAAACTTCCAGTCCCAATTGTGGTTAAGTGAGGACTCCTTGTCCATCCCGGGGCTGACCCAACCCTTATGTAAAATGGCTGATACTAACAGGTAGATGTGACCTGCCCTTTGTCTCTGAATCAGAATTGCTGTTCCTTCATGCAGAAGAACAACTAATTTCCCCCTACTTGGTGATCAATTTCTCCTCCTCTCATTGATGCCAGAGTGTGATGGAATTGGAAGGTAGCCTTGGGAGACGGGGGGAAGAGATGCCGCCTAGGGAACAATCAGATAAGAGAGAAAGGAGCCCACAACAGAGTAACGGCCAGAGGAAGAAACTTAGGAAGGACCTGCCCTAACTACTCAGGTGGTAAATAGGGAGGGTGGGAGATCTGTAGTTTCAGACTTGCAAGGTTCTGTCAATGTAGCCTTACAATAAAGTAGAATTAGCTGATCTGGTCGTGTTTCCTGTCTGGTTTACCTGGGAGGGTACTTCCAATTTTGGTATCACTTGTTTAGCAGCAGTTTCAGTGAAAGAGACCCTTTGAAATCATCCTGTTTCAAATTTTTAGATTATACGTAGAGAAGAAAGATAAAGGAGCTGTCAGGTCAAACTCATCCTCCAGCACCAGCATCCACGTAGTTGTCTTGCTGTGTTATGGACGAGGTTTGCCAATGCCGTCTTCTGGGATGCATTTTGGACGTCCAGGTCAAGCCTATCATTCTCAAATTTCCAGGTGGTCCCTCGTCCAAGTACTAACCAGGTCCAATTCTGTTTTAGCTTTTTAAGATTGGGCAAGATCAGTGAGATGCTGCCACCTAGCTGAGAAATGAACAGAGACACCTTTGTGTTTGTACCGCTGGGTGGGAAGGGGCTTATGGACTACAAAAGTGATTTCAAAGCAGCAGGTCCAAGAGTTTTGGTGCTGAACAGCAGAAGGTCGACATCTAGAGGAGAGAATGTAGAATTTTCTAGATGCAGCTGAAGTCAGCTTGAAGCTAGATGGCCCCTGGGTAGTAGAATTCACTCATCTGGTCGTATTTCCTGTCTGGTCCACCTTGATCATCTGACATCAATTTTGCAAGTCTGAAAAGTACAAATCTCCCGCCATGACCTTTACAGCACGAGAAACTTAGGGAGGGTCCCTCCTGAGCCTCTTGCCCCACCCATTGTGCAGCTGCAGTCTAAGCCCTCTCTTATTTGACCGTTCCCTAGGCAGCATCTCTTCGCCCCGTCTCCCAAGGTCTTTCCCACATGCCATTACACTGCCTGAACTGCTTCTGAATGTTATCTCATTGCTCTGGACTTAAAAATGTTTCAGCCCCTTTTGTCTAGGTTATATCTCCATTAAGGTCATCTTCCTTACTCTCTATGGCAGTGTTTCTCCCAGATTTCTGGGAGGTGAAGTCCACACATCTTCAAGCTGCCAAGGTTGAGAAACACTGCTCTATAGAATGGCTGTAAACTGGGCTCGGCAAACTTTTGTGCTCAGGTCACCAAAATTAATAGTGGGTTGCAACTCATATCTTCAAAGCGATTACTTTCTCCCTAAAATTTAGACCCTGTTATACGATGCTCTGGGATTTCAAGCACGCTTGGGTTTAATTTTTCTGTCCCTCCTCCCCTGCATTTCCTCCGTTTCCACGATGAAGCTCAGCTTCATTAGCTCCTCATTTCACGGACCCTGCAGTGAGCAAAGGAAAGAATAATCTGACTTCTTTCTGCCTCTCCCTCATTCTTTTCCCTTCAAACCACAGCCTCATGTCGTCCCAAACAATGTCTCAGCCAACTTCCAATCTGGATCTCACTCACTACCTGATCACCCAGAGGGATGCAATTGTCAGTATCTGCAAAATGGATTTCCCCCCCCCCCCTTTGTTTCTTTCTTCATTTCATCCATGCAGTAGAATGAGAGAAAATATCTATTTCGTCTTCAATCCTCAGGTGGTCATTTCCTGTGTTCCCTATCTAAGCCACCGGTTTCATCTGTCCTTTTCTTAACAAGGCTTCTATCAGTAAGGGTCAGATCAATCATTTTATTATTCATGTATGAAAGTGAGCATGCACTGCAAAAATTAAAATACATGGAGCTCTCGATGTCAGTCCTGGTTCTCCAGGTGTCACAAATTCCAGCATGGCCACATCACGCTGGAAAACCAGACACACAAGAGCCCAAATGATCATTACTTTGTGGCTGGGAAAGTTCTGAAGATTCCATTGACCCAAGCTGCATTTGAGGTTCTCCTTCAGGTGAGATGGTGAAATCTGAATCAGGATTATCCTTATGGGGTCCTCACTCCAATCAACCTGCCACTGGCAGCTTGGATTTCATTCCCAGAAACAATGAATGAGGAATTCTTGCTAATCAGCCCTTGAACTTTCCAACTAAGGAAAGTTGGGATCCAGCTTCTCTAGCCATGTTTGCTAGGAAGGGTAGGAAATCAACTTCAGTGGAAAGGGAAGAGGTGTGCAATTGTAATGGTAAGTGGGAAAGACCTTGGGAGACAGGGCGAAGAGATGCTGCCTAGGGAATGGTCAGATAAGAGAGGGCACAGCCCACAGCTGGATAGTGGGTGGGGCAAGAGGCTCAGAAGGGACCCTCCCTATATAAAGAAAAAAAAGATCTATAAAGAAATGACTTGTTTGTACTTGTCTTGATGGAGGGGGAAGTCATTTCTTTGTATATCTTTTTTCTTTACTCCTTTATTTTCTGCACTTTTTTTCTTTTTTACTGTTGGTATTTTTCTTAGTTTGTATTATTTTTTTATCTTTGTATTTGTAAACTTCAATAAAAATTATTATTAAAAATAAGAGAGCTAGAGAGAGAGAGAGACCCTCCCTAATTTCTTGGGCTGTAAGCAGACCGGGGGAGAGATGTACTCACAGACTTGCACGATTCTGTCAACATAGCTTTACAATAAAGTACCATTAGCTCATCTGGTCGTGTTTCCCATCTGGTCTACCTCGTAAGGCTGACACTACCACTCCCATCATCCCCAGCAGCAAAGTCCCAGATTGGGGTCAGCAGGCCCTGGACTGCTACATCTGGGTTCCCAATGCCAAGAAGGGATGAATTAATGCCCCCTCCCTGTTTGGTCCAAAACCTTTAAGAAAAAAAATGCAGATGGTATTTGAAGTGCCTCTCTTTTAAAAATGAAAATTGGCCACATCTTCCCAGATGGAGAAGGATGCCTCCCACATTTTCACCCATGTAGGAATGTTGGAGTGATTAATATGCAAAGTTGGCTCCTTGACAGAATTATGAATTACAAGACCATCTGTCAGGGAGCTCTGCGAAATACCCAGGACGACTGTTCAGTGCAGGCTGTCTCCTGATTCTATTAATCCCGTTAACCATAATGGGTCCAGTTGGCTCATCAGGTTTAGAAAAACCCAAACACACCACTTGCTGATAATTATATTTACCCAGGGATGGATGTATCTATACACTTATGTATGTCCACACGCATATATGCATGCACAATTGATACTCAGAATGGCAAAGAAAGGATTAATTTTTCTTGGAGGAAAGGGGAAAAAAGCCATCAAGACAGTGGCTAGCCAGCTTTTGCATGGGAAACAGAAGAATGATTCATTTCCTCTCCAACTGTTGAGCTAATGCTTCACTTATTCCACAATTGGAATATTCATGGCTTACGCTGGCAAAAACTGAACAGCTGAACATAAAAGGCACCGTGTTTGGGGGCAGAGAGCGCCATGTGGAAAAAGGGCCGCTTTCAAAACACGAACCTGGCCAGAACGATGGGCTTTGCAGAAAAACATCACCCTGAGATAAGGGAAGGAATGGGCGGGTTGGTTCACCTTCTGTAAGGATATGTGGGAATGACCTTGGGAGAGAGGAGGAAGAGCCACAGACTAGGCAACAGCCAGATAAGAGGCGGCTGAGCCCGCAGAAGGAATGGGGATGTGGCAAACATCTCAGAAGGGACCGTCCCTAGTTCTTGGACTGTAAAGGCGAGGGGGGAGAGATATACTTTCCAACTTGCAAGATTCTGTTAATGTAACCTTACAAGAAAGTTAGAGCTAGTACTTCTGGGTGTGCTTCTTGCCTGGACTACCTCGCAAGGCTGACATCTTCTTATAGGGTGGGAAAACAGTTATCTTTTAAATCCAGCTGAGAAAAGCATATCCTTGGGAGCCATCTTCCCATGACAAAACCTCCAAGTGGGTGGAATTATAATCCCACCCCCTTTTTTTCCTGTTATGCCATTCCCGTGTTCAACGCCCAAGGGTCTGCCTGCAGAAAGAGGGAACTGGAGTTCAGGTGTACAAACTGCTTTTACCGATACTTGCAACTCACCATCTTTAGATGGGTTTGCAAGTTAAAGAGGCAGACTCCCCACAGTTGAAGGCAAAATTCCAGAGGTAACGCTAAAGGATTTGACTTCCTTTGGATTGGTTTCCTGTGTAACGTTCCTTTTATTTACACTAACGCAGTCAAAAGAAATGGATGGCAGAGTTCACTACTGGCAAGAGCATTACCACTGTACCTCCAGTTCCAGCATGACTTATCTACTTCCCCAAGTTTTGGAATCGAGAAGCAGCCAGGATTGTCATACGATTCTGAGCTGGCTCCAGAATGTCTCTCTTGATGTGATTCCTTCTGTCTTCCGGTCCAAAAATAGAAGCAGAAGGGAAGGCTGACTATCCTGATCAGCAAAAATAACATTGGCCACGTCTCTGCATACTCCAAGTGGGATATTCCTCAGTGGCCAGTAGGCCTTTCTTTGGGGAATCAAGTTGAGGAGCTGCTATGGAGGAGCTCAAGAGTAGGACTGGGTCTGACATTAGGCAGAGCTGAGGTCATTATCACTGGCGGTAGACACTGGAACATGGCAACTTGGAGGAAAGATTTAAAAGGCACTGCCAACTGTTAGAACAGCAAAGCTGTTATCTTAGGCAGCATCGGAAAATGGTATCAAGCTGGAGGAAGCGGCTAAGGTAGGGCCAGCTCTACCATTAAGTGTGTGGCCACTACATTAAGCAGCAGATATTGGAAGGTGATTGCAAAATGTTGGAGGTGAGGCCTCGGAAAGAGGAACAGGAAGAATTCTACGGGTAGGTGGAACAAAGCTTTATTGTGACTGAGGAGTGCTGGACTGAAACTCTTACTTACCACCCAACGTTATAGATGACCTTGGGCCAGCTTTTATTTTTCAGTCTAGCCTAGCACACAAGGTTGTTGTGAAGAAGGATCTTGCCATTCTACCTCCATTTAGGGGCTCCCTGGAGATAGGTGGCCGGCTGGTGCTGGGAATAAAATGATGGTCTTTTGGAGTTCCTTATGTTCCCTCCCTTCAGCAAAGGATCGTTACCTTGTGGTGGTGCTGGAGCTTGAGCACCTCAATGATGCCATGAGCTAAACCGTGAAGGGCCCTCAAGACGGGAAGGTCATGACAGAGAGGTCAGACTAAATGCGATCCCTGGGGAAGGTAATGGCAACCCACCCCAGTATTCTTGCTGTGAAAACTAAATGGATCAGTACAACCAGAGATATGTCGGTATACCATCGGAAGATGAGACCCCCAGGTCGGAAGATGGTCAAAATGCTACTGGGGAGGAACAGAGGATGAGCTCAACTAGCCCCAGATGTGATGACGCAGCTAGCTCAAAGCCGAAAGGACGGCTAGCGGCCGACGGTGCTGGTGGTGAACGGCGAATCCGATGTTCTAAGGATCAACACACCACTGGAACCTGGAATGTAAGATCTATGAGCCAGGGCCAATTGGATGTGGTTATTGGTGAGATGTCAAGATTAAAGATAGACATTTTGGGCGTCAGTGAACTGAAACGGACTGGAATGGGCCATTTCACATCAAATGACCACCAGATCTACTACTGTGGACAAGAGGACCACAGAAGAAATGGAGTAGCCTTCATAATTAATAGTAAAGTGGCTGAAGCAGTGCTTGGATACAATCCAAAAAATGATAGAATGATCTCAATTCGAATTCAGGGCAAGCCATCTAACATCACAGTGATCCAAATATACGCCCCAACCACAGATGCTGAAGAAGCTGAAGTAGAGCAGTTCTATGAGGATCTGCAGCACCTACTGGACAACACGCCTAAAAGAGATGTTATTTTCATCACGGGAGACTGGAATGCTAAGGTGGGCAGTCAAATGACACCTGGAATTACAGGTAAGCATGGCCTGGGAGAACAAAACGAAGCAGGACATAGGCTGATAGAATTTTGCCAAGACAATTCACTCTGCATAACAAACACTCTCTTCCAACAACCTAAGAGATGGCTTTATACATGGACTTCACCAGATGGACAACACCGAAATCAGATTGACTACATCCTTTGCAGCCAAAGGTGGCGGACATCTATACAGTCGATAAAAACAAGACCTGGAGCTGACTGTAGTTCAGATCACGAACTTCTTCTTGCACAATTTAGGATCAGACTAAAGAGATTAGGGAACACCCACGGATCAGCTAGATATGAGCTCACTAATATTCCTAAGGAATATGCAGTGGAGGTGAAGAATCGATTTAAGGGACTGGACTTAGTAGATAGGGTCCCGGAAGAACTATGGACAGAAGTTCGCAGCATTGTTCAGGAGGCAGCAACAAAACACATCCCAAAGAAAGAGAAAACCAAGAAGGCAAAATGGCTGTCTGCTGAGACACTAGAAGTAGCCCAAGAAAGAAGGAAAGCAAAAGGCAACAGCAATAGGGGGAGATATGCCCAATTAAATGCAAAATTCCAGAGGTTAGCCAGAAGAGACAAGGAATTATTTTTAAACAAACAATGTGTGGAAGTGGAAGAAGACAATAGAATAGGAAGGACAAGAGACCTCTTCCAGAAAATTAGAAACATCGGAGGTAAATTCCAGGCAAAAATGGGTATGATCAAAAACAAAGATGGCAAGGATGTAACAGAAGAAGAAGAGATCAAGAAAAGGTGGCAAGAATATACAGAAGACCTGTATAGGAAGGATAACAATATTGGGGATAGCTTTGACGGTGTGGTCAGTGAGCTAGAGCCAGACATCCTGAAGAGTGAGGTTGAATGGGCCTTAAGAAGCATTGCTAATAACAAGGCAGCAGGAGACGACAGCATCCCAGCTGAACTGTTCAAAATCTTGCAAGATGATGCTGTCAAGGTAATGCATGCTATATGCCAGCAAATTTGGAAAACACAAGAATGGCCATCAGAGTGGAAAAAATCAACTTATATCCCCATACCAAAAAAGGGGAACACTAAAGAATGTTCAAACTATCGAACAGTGGCACTCATTTCACATGCCAGTAAGGTAATGCTCAAGATCCTGCAAGGTAGGCTTCAGCAGTTCATGGAGCAAGAATTGCAGATGTACAAGCTGGGTCTAGAAAAGGCAGAGGAACTAGGGACCAAATTGCCAATATCTGCTGGATAATGGAAAAAGCCAGGGAGTTTCAGAAAAACATCTATTTCTGTTTTATTGACTATTCTAAAGCCTTTGATTGTGTGGACCATAACAAATTGTGGCAAGTTCTTAGAGGTATGGGGATACCAAGTCATCTTGTCTGCCTCCTGAGGAATCTGTATAATGACCAAGTAGCAACAGTAAGAACAGACCGCGGAACAACGGACTGGTTTAAGATTGGGAAAGGAGTACGGCAGGGCTGTATACTCTCACCCTACCTATTCAACTTGTACGCAGAACACATCATGCGACATGCTGGGCTTGAGGAATCCAAGGCTGGAGTTAAAATCTCTGGAAGAAACATTAACAATCTCAGATATGCAGATGATACCACTTTGATGGCTGAAAGCGAAGAGGAACTGAGGAGCCTTATGATGAAGGTGAAAGAAGAAAGTGCAAAAACTGGCTTGCAGCTAAACCTCAAAAAAACCAAGATTATGGCAACCAGATTGATTGATAACTGGCAAATAGAGGGAGAAAATGTAGAAGCAGTGAAAGACTTTGTATTCCTAGGTGCAAAGATTACTGCAGATGCTGACTGCAGTCAGGAAATCAGAAGACGCTTAATCCTTGGGAGAAGAGCAATGACAAATCTCGATAAAATAGTTAAGAGCAGAGACATCACACTGACAACAAAGGTCCGCATAGTTAAAGCAATGGTGTTCCCCGTAGTAACATATGGCTGCGAGAGCTGGACCATAAGGAAGGCTGAGCGAAGGAAGATCGATGCTTTTGAACTGTGGTGTTGGAGGAAAATTCTGAGAGTGCCTTGGACTGCAGGAAGGTCAAACCAGTCCATACTCCAGGAAATAAAGCCAGACTGCTCACTGGAGGGAATGATATTAAAGGCAAAACTGAAATACTTTGGCCACATAATGAGAAGACAGGACACCCTGGAGAAGATGCTGATGCTGGGGAGAGTGGAGGGCAAAAGGAAGAGGGGCCGACCAAGGGCAAGATGGACGGATGATATTCTAGAGGTGACGGACTCGTCCCTGGGGGAGCTGGGGGTGTTGACGACCGACAGGAAGCTCTGGCGTGGGCTGGTCCATGAAGTCACGAAGAGTCGGAAGCGACTGAACGAATAAACAACAACGTTCCCTCCATTGCAGCCTCAGCTTGGTCAACCATCTTACAGAGTGGGTGCTTAGTGGATACTGAGCAATTGGAAGTCTTTTGAGAGAATAAAAATGTCCCACTGATAACTCCAGCACTAAAGCAAACTTCCTACAAGAGAAAAGTTAGATTTTTAAAGAAGTTTCTTTGACAATGGTACAGCTAGCAGAGTGTCCATCAAGATGAGCAGAGTTCTTAGCTGCTTTGCAGAAACAAGTAGGGCACAGAAGTCTCCAGAGAGTGTTTTATTATTAGGGAGAAAATTCAAATCAATTTTGTCCTGTTACAGAAACAATGGAAGTACATTTTTAAAAACATAGCTTGGATAACTTTAAACACAAGTTTCCTTCTTTCCCAAACTTTAGACAACTGGATCATCCTTGCAAAGAAACTCAGAAACATTTTTAAAAGTTCTATTCCTCCTTCAGCAATTTATTTCTAGTGGCCTGCTCAGGAATGCAAAAACAGGGGCTCCAAGAATCCTAAGTGTGCACCCCCAGGTGTCACTCAGTTGTAAGCTTTTAAAATGAAAGGAGAAAATATCAACTAATGGGAAGCAATCATATCTAATTTAGAGTTTGTCCTGGCCCGATGCATTTTGGGGGGACCTCAATAAGCAAAGGCAAAGCATGTCTTTTCGGTGTGAAAGAATTGTGCACTCCTGCATGAAATTCCGATTTGCCTCTGGCAATCAGGCTGGTGTTTCATTACAAGACTGAACTACGCATAATGCAAAAGAGCCTGGAGCTTTTCCTGTTTCACAAGGCACATGTGAAAAGGAAACATTTCTGTGCATGCTGGAGAAAAGCCTTAATTTCTGCTTCCCAGTTTGGTATTCATTTAAACCCAGAAAAGGATTCTTACAACACATTTGGTTCCGGTTAAGATCCAGAAATAAGCATTGTATCTAATTTGCCCACTATATTGCATTCATTTGCCACAAGCCTCAAAACACAAGGAATTAGTATACATGTAAGTATATGCATTCTGATTTCAGAAAGCTTGCTATGTAAATCATTGAGCATTGTAGGCTTGTAAAATTACCTTTTGGAGAGACAGCCAAACAAACAAAAAAAGAATTTTGGGAGATGTTGGTTTGGCCTGTCAACAGCAATAGCAACCACCTCTGATGTATACTTCTATACAATTCTTTGAGGTCCAGGAATTTAAAAAAAAAAAAAAGTACAGGTAGTCCTTGCTTAACAACCATTTGTTTAGTGACAGTTTGGACTTATGACGGTGCTGAAAAACCTGACTTATGGCTGGTCCTCACACTTACCACCATTGCAGCATCACCATGGTCACGTGATCATGGTTTGGGCACTTGGCAACTGGTTTGCATTTATGACCATCGCAGCGTCCTGTGGTCATGTGATCACCATTTTTGACCTTCCCAGCCAGCTTCTGGCAAGCAAAATCAATGGGGAACTGCACGAATTGCTTAATGACCACACAGTTTGCTTAATGCCCGTGATTTGCTTAACGACTGCTGCAAAAATGGTTGTAAAAGCAGGTTGGATTCACTTAATGACCCCTTCGTTTAGCAACCTAAACTCCAGTCCCAATTGTGGTAGTTAAGCAAGGACTACCTATAATCACCATCAGCAGGACTATCCATCCCTTCTGGTGTATTTACGGTACTCCTGATTCAGTTAACCAAAGCTACTAGTGTCTATACCAGCCTTTCTCAACTTTTTGACCCTGGAAGAACCCTTGAAGGATCTTTCAGGCCTGGGGTAACCCCTGCACATTCAGGCTCAAATATAGGCCAGAAGTTACAAAATTATTATATGCATTTCATGGGTAGGCCTATATACTGTATATGCACTAACAGGGTTCTTCAGCTGAAAATAATGAAACTTACTTCTTTAATGTGAAGTTGCCCAAATCTGAAATAAATTGTGATCTCCCAGGGGACCCCTAGTGACCCCTTGCGGAAGCCTAGGGTGCCAGGGAAGCCTGGTTGGGAAACCCTGGTCTACATCAATCATTTAGGAAATGAAAGTGATTGTGGCAAGAGAACCAGTGAAAAGTTCGTACCCGCGTTTGTGGAAAACTCTTCGCTCACCATAGGTGATCAGGAAAGTTTGCAGGCAATCTTGCAGTGCAATTGTATACATGTTCTCTCAGAAGCCTGTGTTCAGTGCATTTCCTCCCAATAAAATATGCGTGGTTAAATGGAGTTTATATCTCCTTGTGGCTGTGAGTCAAAGCTTAGCTTATATTTTACTGTTTCTGAAACACACGGTGCAGATAGGGAGGTATTTTGAAAAGCCACCCAGCAGCGGTGTCTGAAATCTTGTGTTACCTCGGATGGCTCTTCTGATTAAACAGGAATGCTCTTATTAGACAGCGGGATAGTTGAATACATAAGTCTACCAGCGTGAAGCTTTGTAAACCTACCCATAACAACTCTTAATGATTAATTTCTGCAGAGACTGACGGGTGACTCATCCTGATTAAATTAAATCTGGAGAACTGGTGGACAAGAAGGCCTTTCAAAAAAAAAGAAAAAAGAAAGAGAAACAGCAAGTGGGAAGTCTACTTGCACGTCACTTGCCAATGGTGAAGCATGGTGTGAAAACGCTGCTTTTAAGCAGCCGCTCGAAAAGCATATTTCTATGCAATTTAAACTTTTAGTAATCCTGTGCAGAAACGACACACACACACACACTGCTTTGCCAGCTTCCAATCTGCTGAAAGAGAATTTCAAAATTTCTTCCAAAGGAATGTGGGGTTCTTGCCCTGATTTAGTGATGAGGCCACCGAGGTGCGCACAAAGGTGTTTTTGTTCTACCATTGTTTCTTCTGTGGCTTCCCACACATCCGTTCAACCTCAACGGAGGATTATCATGAGGGAACTTTGCCAAACCAAGAACCGTGGAGAGGAAGGGAGGCTGCCGAAAGATGTGGAGCAGAAAATACCAACAACGACACATCTCCCATCCTCAAAAATATCGCCATCTCAAAAGCATCCCCCAGAGAAATGCAAAAGAAATTCTCAAGGCTTGGAGGGAGCCAGGGAGATGATTTTGGAGAAAGCAGCCAGAAGCCACTAGAAAAACAGCAGGTACAGAAGCAGCATGAATTAAACCCAGCTCTGTTTCCTGACCTGGACTACCTCATAGGGCTGGCAGTGTTTGAGTCTTTTGTAGGGGAAGGAAACTGAGAAACCGTATGGCATATGAAATGTTTCGTTCGTTTTTGTGTACCAAAACATAGAATTCTCTGATGTTTCAGATCAAAATCCTCTTTCGTTTTAGTTGGCAGGCTTTTAAAATTTAAATTTAATTTAATTTAATTCAATTTTTTAAATTTAATTTTTCTTAGCAAAAATCCAGGAACAGAAGTAGATGCACTGAGAGAAACATACTAGGCACATAAAGCTTAAAGGACCATATAAACAATTAAAAGACAAAACACCATATTTCTTTCACCTATGTACCCTTTGCTCAAAAAAATAAGTATCTCCCTGGAAACTCAGCCTTGTACACTTCCTTCTAGTTCTTCGCTATTAATTGATTTACTATTATGATCATCCTTGGCAACCGCCGCTGAAAGCATGTTGAGGGGCTTCAAAAAAAAAATAACATGCAACCGTTTTAAAAAGTTGAAGAAAAACTCTTCATGCAGGAGTCATCAAACAGAGCCTCCCTCAAGCAAAACAGCAGAAATGAGTAATAACATGGCTTCTGAAACAGTGAAATTTCTTTTTTAAAAAGAATGGAAACAGATCTTCCTATTGAAGCCGAATGCCATAACAAAATAATTAAGCTTTAGCAGTGGGCAAGATGGGCCAGACCAGAAAGCAAGATTTGCAAAGTGCATCTTATTTATGTATTATATTTAGAACCCAACTGGCATCCAAAGAACTCAAGGTGATGGAAGAGATTTGCATCTTCCACCCATATTCTCTTTTCATTCCACCCATATAGAGCAGGTTGGGTGAAATACAATGATAGGCCCAAGGTCACCAACTGAGCTTCATGGCCAAGCAGAGGTTGAATCTGGATCTACTTAAACACTTTAGCCAGGAATAAAATAACTTTTTCAGGGGGAAAGAAACCACTGCATTATCTTACGTGGAATCATGGATGCCATTTTTAAATGCTACACAGATATTACTTTAACTACTCCATAATACTGTCTCTTGGACCTTAAGGCTCAAAGGGGCAGAAGTGGTCCTTAAGATAATCTTCACACATGGCTGAGCAAGCTTGGGTTTACGCACGGTTTCTCAAGTGTGGCAACTTTCAGATGTGTGGACTTCAACTCCCAGAATTCCCTAGGCAGCTCCCAGAATTCCTCATGCTGGTTGGGGGATTCTGGGAATTGAAGTCCGTATATCTTGAAGTTGCCAAGGTTGAGAAACACTGGTTTACAGGAACAGGATCAATGCCCAGAAATGTGTTATTTTCAGCCAATAAGCAACGTAGATTTCATACAGGTTTTCCTCAATGCCCTCCTTCCTTCAACTATTTCTTCAAACTCATTTCTTCACCTCTCTTTCACACTCAAGAAGTTTCTTCTCCAACTTTCCCACCCGTTCAACCAACAATCCCCATCTTCCCAAGGGTGTTTATTTCATGAGTTCATGCACTCCACAGATCTGCCTGCAGGGCCGCAACTGTAGGGGGGCAAGCGGGGCATGTGCCCTGGGCACCACGCTGGGGAGGCACCAAAATGGGCACGGAATCCATGTTTGCCCCGGGTGACAGAGACCCTAGTTGCGGGCCTGTTTGCCTGCAACAACTATTCATATTCTGAATGAGGACCAAACCCACATACAAACAAATTAGGGCACACGAACCAGAAACAGGACTCACCCCTGCCAACTCTAAATAGTACACCAATGCAAGTTATTAGATTCTGTGCCTTTCTTAAGATCTGCAGCCGATGAAAAAATTGTCCATTGGGTACGTTCAATAGTTCCGTTTCAGAAATTCCAAACTTGCGAAATTCATTCATTCTTAGCATCTGGTAGGTAAAGGTAAAAGTTTCCCTTGACCTTAAGTCCAGTCGTGTCTGACTCTAGGGGGCAGTGCTCATCTCCGTTTCAAAGCCGAAGAGCCGGCGTTTGTCCGAAGACACTTCCATGGTCCTGTGGCCGGCATGACTACACAGAACGCCGTTACCTGCCCGCCAAAGTGGTGCCTATTAATCTACTCACATTTGCATGTTTTCGAACTGCTAGGTTGGCAGGAGCTGGGACTAGCAGCGGGAGCTCACCCCGTCACATGGATTCGAACCGCTGACCTTCCGATCGGCAAGCTCAGCAGCTCAGCGGTTTAACCCGCAGCGCCACCGCGTGCCTTAGCATCTGGTACTATTGGACAATTGTTTGGACACACAACCAGCACCCACTCTTCTCATTCCATCAACTGTCCTGCCCCACCAATAAATGCCAGGCAGCCAGCCAATAACTACCCCTTAAAAACCATCTTCAACACCCCCAATGTAAAGTCATCTGAGATCACGAACAATCTCAACAATGCGCACAACTGACGTTCTGATTCCATTTCCTTGGCTGAAACCACCTGCATGCCATGCAAATGGAGATTTCTTTCTTTTATTTTAAAAAAACCCCGCTCCATATTTCATGCGGAAGTGGGAGGCACTTGAGATCAAACCAATTTTAAAAGTCGTATCATAGACCTCCTGTTGCACACCTCAGGCTGCAGCGTAGAACCCAAACATCCTTTCAACAAGCTGGAAAGGTGTGCCAGGCCCTGTGGAATTGTGTGGGTGGGAGATTAATCTTTTTCCAGCCACACACAGGGGAGAGAGATGATTTTCAGCACTTGGCAGCTAAGTGATGGCATTACACAAATGGTGATGAGATTTTTTTAATATGCATTTTGGATGTCTGAATTTGCAGTGTGCAGGTTGCTCATCTTGATAACGTTTACTGTTCTGATTCTTGGCACTTTAACTGAACTAAATGGGACTTGCCGTGCCAGAAAACATTCACATGCTGAACAATTTCACATCCTTACATCTTCAATATGTCGCTGCCGACTGGAAGGATTTAAGACTCCTGTTCCTGTTCTTTTATCTGGGAAAGGTGTCAAACTGGCCAAATGCCAAGGGCTTCTCGGGAATAACAAACAGTGGAAGTCTGAACAATCCTTTTCTTTCTAAACTGGATCCTTCTCAATTATGCCTGGAGGTCAGCTTTTATGAAAAGACAGCTGTTAAGGGTAATTATTGCTTTGCAACTGACGGTCTCGGTCTCGCATAAGGAAATTGTGTTTTGAATCAGCCTGTTTTAAGGAAGACAGCTTATTAGCAAGCTGAACTTCTCCATTTATAATTATTTTAATTAATGTTCAAATGCTTCAAAAAAATTCTTACAGCCTATGCATTGCAACAACAACAAAAAAAGCAACCTTTCATGAAAATAAAGTGCTATTAATTTTGGTCTCTGAATACATCTTGGTATTAAGTCCCCCAGGAGCATTCCCCAACCGGGCGCACTCCTGATGTGCTGAATCTGAGCTCCCATAATCCTGAGCCACTATACTCACATCTGGGAGACCCCCTTGTTGTGGATGGCTGCTCTCAAAGGAGTATGCTTCTAAACATAAAGAGGCTGTGTTTTCTTGTAAGTGCTCCTATGCCAGCCCATAATAAGCGGCTGCATTCAGGGCCGCAACCCGTCTTTTCGTTTCTCCTTGACCCTCGGTCCTGCACTGAAAAACCAAGACTGCTTCAAAGCACTGGGCAGAACGCCAAAGCACATGATGAACGCCCACTCTGGTTCCTAACTTGGCTGGGGGGGGGGAGGAATCAAGGAATATGAATCACAAGACCCTAAGATTTCCTAAGTACAGCTCTCAACTTTTCCCCACCAAGAATTGTGCTTGAAACCCACCGAACAGCGGCTTGGAAGTTTGCCTGCCTTTGTTGACGAAGGCCTAAGGCCTGAGCAAAAATGCAGAGACGCAGAATCAAGCTGGCCCGTGATGAATGCCAATCTGCCCTCTTGAACTTTGGTGAAAAACGAACCTCGAAAGATGCCCCCTCCCTCCTCCGTACCTCCCTCCTTCAAGCAAGCCTCAGACATGTCCAACCTGCTGGTCGCAAACACCCCAAATCCAACCCAGCACCCGAGTTCCACCGTAGGTTCAGAATGGAGCCCGCGTGTCCGAGAAACCAAAAGTCAGATGCAGACAGTCTTCATGCTCCTCGACAAGTAGGTCCTTCAAATGTCCACACTGTTGAACCATTTTCCACCCCAGCTAAGCACCTGCCCCTTTAGGACCTGAAGGCCCCAAAGGAAATTCACCCCGAAGAGTCTACGGCCGCTCCCCGTTCACCTTTGATGAGACGTCCGGGCTGGCGAGGGACAAAGAAGGAGCCTCAGATGGGATGCTGCCTGCGGTACCCGAGGCCACTGTGCATCCGAATGATCCTGGGAGCCTGCTTCCAGACACTCAGCAGCTGGGAGGCCACCCTGTCCAAGGTGGGCTGGTCAAAGTCAGCCAGCAGGTTCACTGGGGAGGCTTCCTTGAGGAATTTGGGGAGGCTTAGTGTTTCTGGCAGGCGGGGGTTCCCAAGGAACAGGTGGGTCAGCCTCCCTCGCTGCAGGCCCTGCACCAGGCACAGGACCACGTCCTCCAGCCGGGCCACCAGGAAGTGGTCCTCCCAAGCCTGCCACGGGCCACGCAGCAGCGTCCAGAAGAGCGCTGTCTTGAGGACGTAGGAGGAGAGGACCCGGTCCCACTGGGCAGCCCAAGGGGGCTCCAGGGCACGCCCCCCCAGCTCCCTCAGCCCTTTGAGGATCTGCAGGCACTTGAGGTGGCAGGAGTCCTCGGGGAGCTGATCCCGCAGCCAGGCCAGCAAGCGCTGCTCCGTTTTGGAGACATTGAGGGTCCAGAAGGTGCCCGGGGAGCCGGGAGGCTGGCCGCGGGCCCAGGGGGTGAGATAGAGCCCCTCGCCCAGCGGGATGGCCGGGGTGAGGTGGACGGCCAGGGAGAGGTGGCAGCAGACGTAGTCCGAGCGGGGCGCGATCCGCAGCGCCAGCGGGCAGGGGGCGCCGGCGGCGGCGTTGGTGGCCAGCTGCACCCGGCAGCGCTCCTGCAGGCGGGCGCGCACGGCGGCCAGGCAGCGCTGCACCTGGGCCTGGAACCAGCGCGCCACCAGCGCGGCCGACAGCAGGGGCGCGCCGCCCTCGCCGCCCGCCGCCAGGCACAGCGCCAGGCTCGGGGGCCCCTGCGCGCCCGCGGCCACGCGCAAAGCGCAAAGGAAGGCGCCGCGCAGGCCCGGCGGCTGGCCCGCGGAGCAGGGCAGGGCGCGCAGCTCCAGGCGCGGCGGCAGGCGCAGCGGCACCAGCACGTCGAAGGCGTCGGGGCTGCCCACCTTGTGCTGCTCGTAGGCGCTGCCCACCTGCACGAAGTCCCCGCGCAGGGCCAGCCGGCCGGGCGCCTTCCCGGCGCGCACGAGCTCGCCCACCACCAGGCTGACGTGGGCCCTGCTGTGGCCCAGCACGTGGGGCGAGAGCCGCAGCTGCGCCTCGTAGAAGCCCTCCAGCAGGGCGCGGCGCAGGGGCTCCCGTGCGCCGCCGCCGCCGCCGGGGCTGCGGGCGGCCCCGCGCTTGGCCCGGCGCTCCCGCCGCCCCGTCCACCGGGCGCGCGAGCCCAAGCCCAGCCCGGCCAGCAGCAGCACCAGCACCAGCAGCGGCAGCGGCGACGGGACCGGCCAGCCCCACTCCCTGCCGCCCGCCGGGCCGGCCCTGCCGCGCAGCGCTTGCAGCAGGCAGACCAGCGCGGTGCAGCCGCAGGTCGCCAGCGGCCAGAAGACGCGCGCGTTGAGGCTGTAGGCGGTCATGGTCCCTTCAGCGGCGGCGGCGGGGCGAGGCCACTCGGGGAAACCCGGCCCGCCACCGGGGCCTCCGGGCGCTCGAGGTGGGCATCGCCCGTCCAGCTGCTGGAGAGCGGCCGCTGCTGCTTCGCTCCGGGCTGGCAGCGCTTCAACCCATCGGCGCGGCTTCCAGGCGGTCCGGAGAGGCTCCCCCGACGGGACGGGACGGGACGGTTCTCCTCCTCCTCTTCCTCCTCCCTTGGCCCCGACCGACGGCTGTCTGGCTGTCTCCTGGGGCGAGCTCGATCCCAGCTGTGCGGCCGCTAGTTGCTGCGCGCCTGGACGGGCGCCCGCGGGCGGGCAAACGTCCTCCGGGACTCAGTGCTGGGAGGGAGGGGTGGACGGCGGCGACTTACGGCTCTCCGGGGCTGCGGCGGCCTCGTCCTCCCGGGTCTCCCTCGTCCTGGGGCGCACGACCTTCCTGCGGGGCGTGGGGGCGGGACGTCGCTTGCAGAAACTCCGAAGTTCTGCTGAAAACTTCGCTTCCTCTTCCGAGTGGGAAGCGCCGCGCGTCACCGGGTGGATGAGCTCAGAGGAAATGCCGAAGTCTGAGACGGAGGAGGAGGAAGGGGCGGTGGGAGCGGAGGGGACGGGCGCTGGGTTGCCCCCTCGGCCTGGATCCGGGCCGGCCCGTGCGGGAGAGGGGCGGGAGGGGAGTGGAAGGCGGCGGGGGGAGTTGCAGGAGGAGGGGGCAAGCGAAGCGGCTGCCAGGAGCAACGAGGGGAGCGGACTTGCCAGAGGAGGTTGTTTAACGGGGTTCCGGCGGGGGGAGCCAGGATGCCCAACGAGACCGGGATGGCCAGCCTGAACATCTGGGGCCATGCATCATTTCCAAAGACAGAAGTCCACAGGCCATCAGACCTCTGCCCAGGAGGATAAGAGAAAGAAAGGGGGAACTGGCTTAGTTTGGGGCTCTGATGATGCCCCTCCTTACCCGCTGTGTGTGCCAGTCACTGCCAAGGGAACGCGGCCTCTGTCCTGGGCAGAGGAAAAGCTTCCTTGCCTCTGGGCGAGAACGGAAGTGCATCACCCTCTGGGCCAGCTGTGAAGTTGGGGGAAGGCCCTGCCCAACCTTCAGAATTTGTCCCCCCCCTTTTTTTTTTTGAAATACTGGGTCAGAATTTTAAGATTCTTAAGGAGGGGAATGGGTGGTGATCCTTATTAACAATATTTAATTCAATCTAATCATTAATGAGACACAGAGGTCTGCAGCACAGAGGTCAAAAGCCAAGCACAGGCATCAGTGTAGACAAACTGAACAGATTTCAGGGCCAATCCAGCAGGTTTCTTCTAAACTGCTGCCCCCCCCCCACCAGCTGATGGAAACAGGATGGAATGTGTGACACTTGCAGGCAGAACTGTTTGTTTTAAAGCATTTTCAAGCTTGGCAACTAAGTTATGTGGACTTCAACTCCCAGAATTCCCCAGCCAGCATACTGGCTGGGAAATACTGGGAGTTGAAGTCCACACATCTTAAAAGTAGCCAAGGTTGAGAAACACTGCTTTAAAGGAATCCAGTTCTGGGACTCAGATCCAGCTTCCTTAAGTATACATAAAGCAATCCAGCTATATTTGTTTCCTAAGTCTCCTGTTAGGACTGTTTAGTTGGAAACCCTGAGACTGCTAAGCCCACAAGATACTGGGCTGGTGGTGGTGGTGGCATGTTCCCCTATCACAAGCAAACAACAGATTGTCACGTAAGCTGCAGACAACATCTGATCTTTTCTGCTCGTGCACCCAAATTAAAGTGATGTCACATGTTGCATTATGCAATAACCCTGGCTAACAAAATTCACCAGACCATGATGAGGTTTCTTTGATTTTGGCTTCATGTGTATGTAAATTGTGGCTGGGTCAGCCAATCCACAATAAAAAAAACCCAGTGTGGCATAATGTCTTAAACCTTCCTCGGAACACCACATCACAATCTCCGGCACGTGAAGATGAAAAGAACTTGGGAAGAAAAAGCAGAGTTAGCACTCAAGGTCCTATCATCCCCAGCTACCAAGGCCAATTCCTGGGGCAAGGGAAGCTGTAATCAAAATGAAATCTTGAAGCTCTCCGGTTTCCCATCCCGATACAAGCCAAATCTTGCCCGCAGCTCATTTCTGCCAACTTTCGAAAGAGAACAGATAATAATTTGACACAACTTTGGCTAAACAGCGTCAGAGTCCAAGATTTAGGGAAAGCACATCAGCAATGACGACAAAATGAAACAAAAAAGGGTTGGATTATCTCTGCTTCAAAACACAGTTCTACTGGCTCCTTTCCCTATCTGCTCTAAAAGCCCATCCCATAATTAAGGGAGAAGCAGGGCAAAAGATGCACAAATCCTCCAGCAAAACAGTTCAAGAGACATGAAAGCTGGTAGGGAGAGTAAAGCAGTTGTATCCCCAGGGGTCTTTTGAGCTCCAAGTCACAAAAAGCCCTTTTAACACCAGCACCTGGAACAGGAAAAAGTGATGTAATTCCCTTGCCTAACTCACACGTTCATAAAGGCAGCTGGGCCCCAGTGGCTACAGGTAGTCCTTGACCTACAGCCATTTGTTTAGTGACCGTTTGAAGTTACAAGGGCACTGAAAAAAGTGACTTGTGACAAGTCCTCGCACTTAACCACCATTGCAGCATCCTTGCAGTCATGTGATCAAAATTTGGATGACAGTTGCAGCATCCCAGGGTCATGTGATCACCATTTGCGACCTTCCGTTTGCAACCTTCTTGGCTTCTGACAAGCAAAGTCAATTTGGGAAGCCGGATTTGCTTAACGACCATGTGATTCACTTAACAGCCGTGGCAAAAAAGGTCATGAAATCAGGCGTGACTCACTTAACAACCGCCTTGCTTAGCAATGAAAGTTTGGGTCCCAGTTGTGGTTGTATGTCAAGGACTACCTGTAATTCCTAAATAATAATAAATGCTAGGTTGCAATAAGCTATGGCCATTTAGCCATGAATGCAATGTACTCTGTGCGTGTCCAACACGAAGCTTTTCAACATTTGGCCCAGCTAAAGCTGCTCTCAAATCTTTATTTTTTAAATAAAGTAAAAATAAGGTTAAAAAAGAAACACCTTGAAAGCTTTGGAATGAAGACCCATTTCAGCAGGCTCTGCTCCTGAATTTTCCATCTGAAAACACTCAGTTGATTTCAAGATGACTTCCTTTTCAGTGCAAACTTTAATAATAAGTTAACATGTCTTAGAAGGAAGGCTAAATGGGTATTCTGTAAGGAAGCGGTGGGTGGGAATCCCTTTCACTGAAAAAGGTGTTCCAGTTGCCAAAAAATTGCGGTCAATTTTCAGGTGGGAAGCGTGTGGAAAGACTGGCGTAATCTCTAAAGCAAGCTTACAGCAATTTCAGACAGACAAGCAAAAAAGCCACCACCTGCTTGGCAGGAAGAGCAAAGAAAACAAGGAAATCCCCATCCAGGGGCTTTTCAGTGTAGAAGTTTAATTTTGCACTATTTGAACACAGCAGTAATAATCAATTAATTCACAATTAATTTACCATTGCCAAACATAGGTTATATTCTCTCCGATAAAAATATTGCTGCTTTACATCCAATCTGTATAGCGTTCTTCAAAACCAAATACCCAGGAGTCTATGCAAGAAAAAAAAAAACAATGAATATTAGAACTATTTTATACTTTCTGTTATCTTCAAAAAAGCAACAGCGCAAGTCTCATAAGCACCATAAACAAGACTGAAACTGCTCCTACTGTTCCAGTTGGTGAAAGGTGAAAGGTCCCCTGTGCAAGCACGGAGTCGTGTCTGACCCTCTGGGGGGACGCCGCTTTCGCAATGTTTTCTTGGCAGACTATAGAGAGGGGTGGTTTGCCATTGCCTTCCCCAGTCGTCACCTTCCCCAGCAAGCTGGGTGCTCATTTCACCGACCTCGGAAGGACGGAAGGCTGAGTCAACCTGAGCCAGCCACCCGAGAGAGAATCCAGCTTCTTCTGGGATTGAACTTGGGTCGTGGGGAGAGTTTTGGTTGCAATACAGCCGCCCACCACTCTGCGCCACACGAGGCTGTACTGTACTGTACTGTTCCAGTTATCCGTGGCACACACTATTTTAAGAAACCATGCCTAAATCGCTGCAGCTTGATAAGGGTTTGTGAGACGATTTTGGAAACAGCTCCCTATAAGCTCTTCCATTATCAGTGAAGAGACCTACCAGTGTCTTGGCTTCCAGAAAGGCAGCAAAAAAGAAAATGATGAAGACTCACTTCATCCTTACATGCTTTGAGATCTATTAATTGCAGGTGGGAAACGGTTCAGTTGCTGAAATACTTGTAACTCCCATCCTTTCTCAATACATCTTGCTAGAGAGGCTCTCGAGCATCATGTTTGGAAAAGGAATTACTTTCAGACTGAAGGAGACAGCTTGAGTGCCTGACATGTGCAAAACCTTCCAACAGATAGAAAGAGATACGGGCATGGGGATGAGGAGGTTAATGGCTGGTGAGATGTTACTGTTGAGTGTTTATTGTGTCTGTTCTCAGCCACTGTTACAGGTTTTTACTAGACAACCCGTGACCCGCTGGGTCATCGTTTCAGAGATATTTCCTTACCAGATTCCTCAATGCCTTCAGCAGTGGCAGAGCTTCTGATGTGCTGCCTTCCCTGGAAAAGTTCTTAAAAACCCAGGGAAACCTTCAGAGATGGTCCTGCCTCGAAAGTAGCCCATGTCATTCATACTGAACTGTATAGCCCAGTCAGACATCAGGAGTTGACCACAGGAAATGTTTTAAGACATTCTGTATTATGTCATAAAATGTTTTATACCATTTGCCAAATTTCAGCTCCACAGGAGTCATGGGTCCTGGATTTTGGATGCATTCTGTAAGTTAGCCCATCTGAGGTACCTTGGTTCAAAAACAGTTGCCCTGCGATGCACTGTTTTGCCCAGTTAAAGGTTACAAACAGACAAATAGACATGAGAGTTTTAGTACATAGATGCTTTAGCTGTTATTGTGGCTTTCTTCTTTTTTTTTTGTCTTCCATGTGTTGTTAGGGTTAGGGTTAGGGTTTCCTCTGCACCTGGAGGAAAGGGAGGGCAGTAGTAGGAGGTGGTCATTATTTACGCTACAGCTTGACAAAATGTTGCTTAAGCGCATTGGGGGAAATTAAAATGGCAGCCCTCCCATTTCATTTAACTCATAATGCTGTGGAGGCCACATGGGGTGTGAATAGCGGTGGATGGCTCAGGAATGGCTATCATCATGGGAGACCAAGGTCAGCATCAGTTGTGGATGCTTCTGATCATGCAAATGTTGAGGATGCTTGGTGCCAACTTACCAGTTCAGCACCATAGTCAAGCCCAGTGTCATGATGCTGCATCTCTTCATCCCGAAATTTCTTTATGATCTGGTGGGTTTTTTGTACCCAAGAAGCAAGTCAAGTGAGAAAACAAAACATACGTAGCTTGTTAAAAAATGCCAGAAACGTCCAAAGCTTTTGGAATACGTTTTAAATGAAACCATAAAGCATCAGGGTAGCATATGGCTTCTGAGTCCCTGTTTTCAGCTCCTGGAACTCTCTCTGACCCCAAACTGTGACGCATTCTCAGTTCTTAAAATAGGCTTTCAAAACAGTGAAAACAGAGAATATTCTTTTGGGGGGACTGGCAAGGTGACAATCTAGTCTGAGAAATGATCAACAAGGTTTTACAACTATATCACACATGGCCCAGCCCAACCATTGCTTCCACTAGAAATTCAAGAAGCTTCATTCACATTGTGAAATGTTGGTAAATGCTGAATTGATGGAATTTGGCCAACTGTATTCCTTCTGGAATATACGTATACATATATATGATTTCCAGTGCAGAGCCAATCTGCATAGCATGTAGCTGACTGAATCTTGTCTTCAATCTTGGAGTAATTTTGCTGTTTGATATACAACCACCACTTTCAAACCTTCAATACACTTCTTAACTCTTTTCTAACCTGCCATGTGTCTGCCGGAAATCACAGAAGGTTGGTTCGTTCGTTCGTTCATTCATTCATTCATTCATTCATTCATTCATTCATTCATTCTTCAAATTCCTATCACAGCCCATCTCTCCCAAAAGGGGACTCTAGGTTACTTTTTGACCCTATCACAGGAAGCACATCGTTTAGTAAATTGATATTGTAGGTCAAAATCAAATCAAATCTTTCTTCTAGTCATTGACCAGCATAGCACAGCATTATACAATCATTACACAGTTTAATGAGAACCAAGTAGTCAAAAGCACAAACACTGTGCTTGAATATCAGGTATCAGAAAAATAAGAGAATAAGATACAATGCTTATTTCCCCTAATACTAGAACTCTTAAGACTAAAATGACTATTACCGTTAGTATTTGTGTTTTAACTCTCTAATTCCCATTAAATCTATATTTCTGGCAATCAACTGGCAGTTAGACCAAAGATAGATAAGCTGAGAATAAAAACTTACATCTAAAATTTCCATATTTATGCAGCTGGAGGAGCACTAATTTTAACAGCAGCATACAGTAAACAAATTTGGTAAAATTTACCATATTTGTCCTGCAGAACTCTAGGAGACCATTAGATGGCAGCAAAGCACCCCCCAAAAAATCCTACTGCCATCTAGTGCTCACCTGAATTTCTACAACCCATGTCTGGAAGCTTAATTAACAGGAGACAGACAATTCTGAATATAGAATGAGGAAAAGAGGAAAGGATTAAGCAACTGTCTTTGCAGCATTCCCAGGCATTGTTCTAATATTTATTTAAACAAAGTAGAAATAAAGATCAGGAGGACAAAAATGTAATTGATCTTTAAGTAACATTGAGTATTTTTTCCTGCTTTTCTTCCTTCTGTGTTAATTTGCTTTAGCTGATTAGTACTTTGGAAATAGTTGTTTTATTTATGAAACTTGCTTAAATTGTCTCCAAAGTTTTAGAGCAGGGTTTCTCAACCAGGGTTCTGTGGCACCCTCGGGTTCCGCAAGAGGTCACTAGGGATTCCCTGGGAGATCATGATTTATTTTAAAAAGTCAAATTTCAGATTCAGGCAATTTCACACGAAAGAGGTAAGTTTCATTCTTTATTTTTAATTTAAGAATCCTGTTAATGCGTATCTACAGGCCTACCCAGGAAATGAATATAATAATTTTGTAACTTCTGGCCCATATTTGAGCCTGAATGGGCAGGGGTTCCTTCCCCGAGGCCTGAGAAATATTTCAAGGGATCCTCCAAGGTCAAAAGATGGAGAAAGGCTGTTTTAGAGTGATAACTCTAAATCAGTGTTTTTCAAACTTGGCAACAAGAAGATGTGTGGGCTTCAGCTCCCAGCATGGTTGGCTGGGGAATTCTGAGAGTTGAAGTCCACACATCTTCAAGTTGCCAAGTTTGAAAAACACCACTCTACATTTAAAAAATAATAATAGTAATAATATCATGAATTGGATTATATCAGTAAACCTTTAAGACACTGATACCTCTAATAACTCCTTGTACTTCTCTGGGTCTTCTTCTAGGAGGGTCCTGATCTGGTTGTTATAATGGTCGGAGATGCTTTCTTCTACAGCTACTGTGCAGGCCATGGCAGCTTGCTTCCCAAGTAAAGCTGTGCCAGCCCCTGGAGTAAAGACATCAAGATCACAGCTGTGCTTGGAGTATACATCCCAAATATACATTAGGAAGAGAAAAGCATTGATGCTCACCTAACATAAACCCCGCAATGTTCCACAGAGGCAACAAAATGGTTGGGCGGACTCTGTACAAAACCACCAACTCCTTCATTTTTTTCAAATGGTCCTTTTCCTGATCCCACATTTGCTGGGTTTAAAAAAATAAAACAGTGATCCTTTCCCATAGTTCAGCAATGTCCTATCCGTAAGCCGTCTCAATCTGGAGTCACACACTGCAGTATCCTAGTTCTGCTAAACCGTAACTAATTAACCTGCCATGAGCTGAGTTCATGCACAGCTCTGCGCCACAAGTCATGCTTTCAGTAACAATGGTTAGATGCATGCAACAGTCTACGCCAGAACTAAACAAGTCATATTAGGGTTTAATGCAACATAGGACTCCAGCCAATGATGGTTTACTCCACAAATCATTCAAGATAATTAACTGTATAAAGTGATCATGCAAAAATGTATTTTGGCTAAAAGTTGAGTTTAAAATAGAGAAGAAGAATCAGAGCAAGGAAGATGAATTCAGTGGGCTAAAGATACTTACACGAATAACTGGTCCTACTGAAGTTCTGCTTAATACAGCCATTTGACCTGCATAAATGCGATTTGCCCCATATTCACCTGCATGATCCACTCTGATTATTCGGTCAATAACTGGCTTGTTGATATCATCCAACGTTATTCTGGTACTACAAAATCTGTAAGGGGAGTATATGGATTGCAAGTCCCATCTTCCTTTTGCACCTGTCAAACAGACAATCATTGACTTATTATCAAGCAAGACTGCGTCATTATTTGGTCTTTCAGAGCTTTCTAAGCATGTAGAATTCATTAGAAAAAAAGCAGCTCTTTCCCTGGTTGTACAAGACAGCTGTGTTCAACCTTCTGAGACCTTACCAACTTGAGATTTTTCAATCAAGACCCAAGTGAGCCAATATTAAATCATCACGATGCTTTAGTAAATGTTAGGAAGTCTCAAGCAGACAGTCATTGGACGAGACTGAATTAGTCCCAGTCTCTCAATTCACCCAACCATGCAAGGTTGTTATGAGGATTAAACAGGAAAGCTAGGAACACATGGAGCATGGTCAGGTAACTCAACCATTCCCAGCACAACTATTTGCTCCACAAACTATGTAAACCCCGGCTTCAATTAACCATGGTTCCAGGACTGACTTCAGGGAGGGAGTCAGGAAAGACAAGATGTTGGCCACATGATGCACATAAAAAGGGAGTGCAGCTTTCATCACACACTTGTGGCCACCATCTTGACCTCTGTAGACTGCTCTACATGGTTCAGTCAATAAATCACAAAGCATCACAAACAATCCACAATAGGATTGTGTACTATGTAAACCACCCAGAGTCCCCTTTTTGGGGGAGATGGGCGGCGATGGAAATTTGAAATATAAATAAATAAATAAAAATAGGGTTTCAGTGTCCAAACCCAATGCAGTTTGGCAGTGCATGGGGCTGGATTTGGACGACTTGAAACCAATCTCTGCCTGACCTACCTAACAGGGTTGTTGTGGGGAGAAAATTAGAAGAGGTGGAACATTTATTTATTTATTCAATTTTGGGCAGCTCAGAACAGTTAAAAACAACAATTCAATAAAATCAAGTTAAAAAAAGGAAAACCCATAAAACCAGCCATAACGACTTTCAAACACAAAATGCAATGAATAACAGTAGGAGTAGCAGTAACAACATTACTACTAGTAGGAGGAGCAGTAATAATAGTAGCAGTAGGAGGGCGCTGGGTGAACCCAATACTGGCACTTCCTTGGACACCTGCTGAGCCTCCCATCCAACCACCTCCAACACTTGGGCTGCACCAAAGTCCCCTTCCAATATGGCTGCCTGCTGGGAATTCTGGGAGTCGTAGTCTTTACCCACCTAGAAAGCGCCCCAGTGGGGCAGTTGGTCCAGGGAGTGCAAAGGGGGCGCCCGAATGCGGGGCCTAAGAGAGGGGTGGAGAGAACCACGTGGGGATCCCGAGGGGAGAGGGAGGGGAGAGGGAGGGGTCCCGCCCACGTTCTACCTTCCCTGCGGGCGCAGCGCCGGCATTGCTCGCGGAGCAGCAGAAGGCCGCTGCCCGCCGCGGCCTTCGCCATCCTGCCTCGCGCGGGTTGATGACGTCACGGGGCGCCCGCGTCCAGGGCCAGTCCATGGCGCCTTGTAGACGTAAGACTTCCGCAATCCATAGCCGACGCCTGGAGGCCCCGCTGGACGGGAAGCGGCGTTACATCAGGGTTGCTTGTTCGACACTCCACAAACGAAGCATGCCGCTCTACAATTTATGTCTCTATGTCCTCAGGTTTCCGATTGGAGGAAAGCGCCGTCAATTCGCTGAGGGGCGCTTCCTCCGACGGTTGTCCGGGAAACCGCAGAACGCGGTCGGAGCGCTGAGAGGAGGCGTGCGTCGTTCGAGCTCCGGGCCGGATCGATGGCGGCGGGGCTGCTGGGCGGCTTGGGGTCGGAGCGAAGACTTGCCCGCTCGGTGGCTCATCGGCTGTAAGGGTTGGGCCGGGCCGGGCCGGGCCGGGCCGGGCTGGGCGGGGCGGGGCGAGAACAAATTCCTGAGAAGCAGGGCAGAGGTGTGCGTGTTCCTGAGAATGTGCAGAGTGCTTTCCACTCCATCCTCTGGGCGGGTGGGTGTGTTGGCACCCACATATATCTTTTTTTCTTTGTTCCCACCCAGTTTTGTTATTTCTGCCATTTTTTCCCCCCTTGTTTTTTAATGTTTTTAATGATTTGTAAACCATTCAAAGTGGCTGGGAGCTGGGTGGCATACAGGTGGTCCACATTTAATGACCATTCGTTTAGTGATGGTTCAGACTCATAACGGTGTTGAAAAAACTAACAACCAGTGCTCACACTTACAACCACTGCAGCATCCCCATGGTCACGTGATCGTGATTTGGATGCTTGGCAACTGGTTTGCATTTATGACCATTGCAGCATCCAGTGATTATGTGACTGCCATTTTCTACCTTCCTGGCTGGCTTCTGGCAAGCAAAATCAATGGGGAACAGCATGATTTGCTTAACAACCACTTGGTTCGCTTAATGACCACAGTGATTTGCTTAATGTCTGCTGCAAAAAAGGTTGTAAAATTGGGTTGGATTCACTTAATGACTGCTTCACTTAGCAACCAAAATTCCAGTCTCAATTGTGGTTGTTAAGTGAGGACTACCTGTATAAATTTAATAAATAAATGTAAACTAAATTAGGCCCTTGTTCCTTTTGTGCCTGCGAATTGATACGGCCATGCTGCAATCCCAACAAGGCTGGGGCACCAACCTCAGCAGGCAAAACCTTTCCGGGCATGAGATTTTAACAGTGGTGCGGGCAGTGGCTATAACGATCCATTGAAAAACCTGCCTTCCTTCCCTTAGAAAGTATTACATTGAGGTGCAGAGAAGGGAAAACTCCTTCCAGTCATCTGGCAGCCCCTGGGATGGGGCTGAAAACTTATATTTGGTAAGTCTTCCCATCTATCTTGTAGTGAAATCCCAAATTCAAAGTACAGGTGTGGTTCCTGAGCTGTCTGCAAGCAGCATCGTTTGCCTAGAGACAAATACAATTTATATTTTTAAAATCAAATTTGGCTACTGTTTTTTTGTGACTTGTCTGCTTTTGAATACTTGGTTCTTAAGTGTTATTATTGTTTCAGTATTTCTTCTGCTTTTCAGCAGGCTGTTGGTCTTTTAATGAGCTGTCAGGGATAGGTGCAGGATCTTAGAAGTTTTCTCAAAAGGACAAAATGTGTATTGTGATATCGCAGTGCAAGGGCCTGCCTCTTACATATGTCCTACCTCTCTTGAAGATTTTCTTAACTTCCCATATAAACAGTGTTCATGTATTTTTTTAAAATAATAATAATTATAATTTTAACGTGCCTTTATATTTGGTGAAGACAAGGCACAAACATACTTAATACTCCTGCCTCCTCCTATTTTCCCCTCAACAACAACCCTGTGCAGTGGGTTGGGCTGAGAGGGAGGGACTGGCCTAAAGTCACCCAGCCAGCTTTCATGCCTGAAGCAGCACTAGAACTCACAGTCTCCTGGTCTCTAGGCCAGCACCTTCACCACAACACCAGACTATGGCAAATTGAGGCAGCCACATATGTCCGGAAATGCCCTATATATCACACTTGGGGGATGAAGTTAATCTCTCCTCTAAGCACAATTATTTGGGTCACTCTAATGACGGCACTTCCTATTAAACGATCAGGACTGTGAAATTTCTAGAAAGGTGACTGAGTTTGGGCCATAGCTGTGGCAGACAGAAACCATTGGGTCTTAATATAATGTAGTTTCTGCTCTGAATAGGCCTTTATGCAGGAGACAGGGAGATAAAGAGACAGATATTTGTCTGTGACTGTATATTCATTAATACATTTTTAAAAAAGAACCTTCTTTTTAATTCTCTTGCAGTACCCTGCTTATCTGATGGAGCACAGGAAAAAGGAGCATAATTTTGCCAAGATTAAGCTGGAAGCATTCCTCCGTGCCTATATTGGCAATGCTGAAGAATGTAATAGGAAAGTCCAGGGAAACCTGGCCAAGCAAAAGGATGTGGAAAAGCTTATTAAAAAGATGGCCCAAGTAATGCTCAGATTCATCATTTTATATATTTCATGTAAGGGGAAAAATGGGGCCTATGTTTTACTCCAGTTCATATTCATTATAACATTGTTTCTCAACTGCAGCAACTTTTAAGATGCATGGACTTCAACTCCCAGAATTCCCCAGCCAGCATTCTGGGAGTTGAAGTTCCCTCATCTTAAAATCGCTGAGGTTGAGAACCATTGCGTTATAACACCAAACCAGTTGATGGCACCTCCAGTATCTGCTACTAGTTCAGTTCCTGTTGAAAGAGGACCAGCTTGGAGTCTCTAAATATGGCAAGAGCTGGGTCAAAAGGGCGAGAGATGAAAAGCTCTGATCGTTCTCCAAGCTGACTTAGTGCCACAATATTCTTAACATCAGTAGTGGCTCTTTCAGTGGAGTGTGGCAGTACATGTTTGTTTTGTAACAGGACCTTTATCTGAATAGGACCCATTTCATTTGCTATATTATCAAATGCGTGTCTCTTCATCCCCATTTGTGGCTGTGGGACTTAACGTTTTTCCTGGAAAATAGAATGCACTAACTCTTGTATAACTGGAGTGTATTCTGGAAGAGAAATATCCTGTGTTTTTGCATGTGTCTCTGTAAGTTTCTTTACTTCCCCAGAATGCCCCAAGCTCATAATGCCTGGGACATTCTAGGAAAGTAACTTATGATTGTGGAGCAACAATTTTAAAGGAGGTGCTCAGCTGGAAATGGAGCAAATGTGAGGTTACCAAGAAATAATGAAAGCAATTACATTTTTCATTATGAAAATGAATGGAGTAATGAAATGAACAGGAAGTGTTCGTCCACACTAAGTTTTTTGGCTAGGCCTAGTCCATAGCCTTTCTCTATCTGCGGACCCTGAATTTATCATGCTTGGATGTGATTTTACCGTGTGCTTTCCTGCTTTCTAAAAATAATCGGTATTATGCCCGATGGCAGACCTGCTAATGCTATGTTCTGCCTCTATATTTGTAGGATTACGTACCTGACAGAATGAATGAGGTAAAAATGAAGAACTTGACAAGGTAATAAATGTCATTGAGCTAGTTCAGCCTAACAGAAACACTGGCCTCCCTGTTTGTGTGTTGGCATGCGGAAAAGCAAATATATGTAAATCCATGGGTGGAATCAGGACCTTTCCTCATTGTACTGGTAGAAGATGAGTAAAACGTATTGCACTGAAGTGTACTTTCCTTCACACCAGGGCTGTGGAATCTAGGCTGTAAATATCCACAGAGCCCCTAGGAGGCAGCAGAGAGAAAAGTCTGTTTGCTATCAACAAGTGGTAGTCCCGATTTTTGCAGCACAGAACTGGTATCTTTACTTCAGAACGACATGTAACCTTGAGCAAGTGTTTGTGTTCTCCAGAAGTCCTCATTATATTCTGGGTGCCATTCAGCCGCCAAAACAATCCTGCTGAACCTTTTAAAAATATATTTTGGGTAACCCTAAGAAATGCATCGTTCTCCTGCAGACAACAGGGCAAGAGGCCCTTTAATATTGGCCTCACACACTCCACTGTGCCTTGCAGCCACAATCTGGGCTCTGAGATACTTCTGGATCTGGAGACGGTGTTACTCTTTGAACTGAAATAGGACAGTCTGGATGCAGCTTGCTTGCTTGCCTTGTCGGTTTTGGGAAAGCGAGACTTGTATACGTAGAAGACCACTTTCTCCTTTGGGGATTTGCTTTGGCTGATAGCTATGAATTAAGCCCACGCGTGGTTCTTCTGAACTAAGTGTACTTTCCTCCACCAGGCAAAACAAGCTGCCATGCAGCCTCTCCAAATTATATTTGAATGCTGTCCCACGCATGGCGCCAGAAGAAGTCAAAAGGCTGGTTTCATCCGCATCCAAGCTAATCGTTGCTGCGGTATGTATTGAGGGGCCCTCTTCTGTTCAGGCCTGATTTTGACAGGGCGTTAAACCAAAATGGTATTTTTTGGCTTGGCTTTAGCTTACTATTTAAACATAGGCTTGGCAGTTGATAAACCATAGTTTATAGCTCAGCCTGCAGTACAAATCCTGAACCAACCGTAGCTTGTTGAAACTATGGCTTAGTCCAATTTGTAAGCTCAGCCACTGTGGGATTTGCTCCGTGTGAGAGGAGAATTCGCCCATTACGGCTCAACCTGCTGTGCAAGCAGATTGTCCTGCGACACGCAGACTCGCTTAGGAGATTGCTTGGTGGCTGTAAAACAGTTTGCGGAAATGTTTGTTTCAAAAGGAGGTATTATCAATTCATAAACCTTGAATGTTTCTCCTAAAAATGGCTCACTTATTAAAGATCTGCCTCTGCTTTGGCAGCTCTGCTCCTTTCATCCTACTTTTTTTTTTTTAATTCACACACTTATTTATGTCCTGTTTCATAACCCCAGAGTTGAGGGAGATGGGAAGGAAGCTATTCTCTTCCTTCTTTTGGAAATACCAGTTGGGAGGGCGACTCCTCCCCTCACATAGTTTCCAGTTAATCATGAAACCCTATATAAATTTAAGAACTGATGGCTGAATTTGACCCCTCTCCTGCTATTAAGTTCTTATTGCAAGAATAAACTTGAAAGCAGGGACGGCCTCCTTTTTCCTGACTGGAAATAAACCTGTCTCTGAGTAATTAGAAATACCATAAACCAAGAGGATCCCTGTGGCCCTCTAGATATGGCTGAACGCCAACTTTCATCATCCTGTGGGACTGATTATGATGGGGAGCTACTGGAACATTGAGGGTTCCATGTTCTTGATTTAAATGAATAAGTAGGAGTTGGTATTCTAAGAAGGACAACAGTATTTCTTTCATGGTTTCAGTTCCTGGGTGGATTTGAGCTCTTCTCAAAGTATATCATATGAACTTGCTTGAGAAGGGGTTATATTTCTGTTGATTCTTTTCTTAGACTTCTGAAATCTCTCCAGAAGAACCAGAAACAGCTCAAGAACTTAAGAGAAGAGAGACAAAAAGCATTAAGAGTTTCAACAGTGGCCACAAGGAGGTTTTTGCCTCCACCCTTTCTCATGAGAGTGAAGGAAGAAGGTAAGAAAGCCTGGGAGTGTTATGGCTGTTGGTGTCTTGTTTTAGGCGAGAAGACAATAGAGAAAATCCTCAATTTCCTGGATTTTGATTTAGTGGACATTAGACACAATGAAAAAACTTCTCCCATTTTGCACATGCATAAAATCCCATTTGCCATTTAATGGACCTTCTGATTTAACAGACACCCCTTCCTGCCATTAGTCTGTTAAACTGAGGGCCTGCTGTGGTAGGTGGGACGCAGCTTTGGTCTGGATGTCTTGCGATGCATTATTAATATCCTTTCGGGCTTCTAGAAAGCTCAAGTTGATGGGTATCATGTTTTGATCTTTCAGAGGCAAACAGAATCAAACAAGACAAAGTGAAAAAGACACAAAGAGGAAAAACAAAGCTTCAAATGCTTCCAGCACCTCTCCTGCTAAATCTAAGAGAATTTTTCCCACGGCTGCTTGGAATGCTCAGCAGAAGAATGTTGCACCCTCTTTGCAAAGTGCAGAGGATGTTGGTGCACGTTCTTATATGCCGCTTAAAATCAGAAGGCAGGAGTCCTCTTCCAAAGCTGGTGAAAATGTTTCAAGCAAGAACTGTCCATCTAGAAATGCTCTGGCTGCAAGGTCAAGCCAAACACTTAGATCCAAAGCCTATGCAGGTGGGTTTCGATGCTCAGTTGTCTTGAAGACCAAAGAACAGCAAGCGCTGAAAGGAAACTCTGCTCACCCCTCTGCCGAATCGACTGTGGAGATTTACAGCAACCAGCATTCAAAGGCCAGAAAAAAGATCAAACAGCAGTCCAGTTCTGAAATGATTTCCAGGCCCTCTATACTGAAAAGGGCCAGCGGTCCAAGGCACAACCAAAATGATGTCAGAGAAAAGCTTGTGAAATGCACTCAAAGTAACGGGTCTCCAAAAGGCGAACAGGAAGGGTGTGATTCACTATGCCGAACCACCTCCAAATGCCATCAGGTCAACTTTTCCGATGGGGAATCTCTTGGCTGGGAGAGGGGTAATGTAGGAGGCTATGATGATGATGATGATGATGCAATTGCACCTTACCCAGAGAAATCCAGTGGGCTTGACAGTGATTGTATGTCTACTGTCCAGCAAGGACCATCTTTTCTTCACGAGCTTTGCCAGGAAATGACTCAAGACATACCTGCTGATCGGACCAGGAACGAATCGATGGTTGTAGATGGAAATGCAGAAAATCCAAGGGCGTGTAATCTTTTAAACCAGCCATTCTCCCTGAGCGAGCCAAGAGACCCCAGTGCAGAGGACCACACCAATAGTCTGCGAAGACAAGAGGGCACGCTCGAAGAGTCCTGTAAACAAGAGGTGATCTGTATCCCACCGATGGCTCCAGAACTACCAACTTACTGCGTGTGTGAGATCAAGGAAGAGCAAGGGGTTGGATTTCCTGGGGAAACTACAGCTTTTTCAAAAAGCTCGGACAGTGAACAATCCGAAGAGGAGTTCAGCCTCTCGTCTCTCTCGAGCAGTGCCAGATCCTTCAGCAGTTTATGCGAGCAGATGGTAAAGCGTTTGAAATGGAGCCTTTCCGTGCATTTTTGTTACTGCTTCTGGATATTGACATGCTGTATTTATAGACCCTTGCATTCCAACCAGCCTGCCAGCAGTTTCCATTATTTCAAATACGATGAGACTTGGCATTCCCGTTCCAGCTGTATGCTTTACAGAAGTTGAGGATTTGGGCTAGAATAGACCATAACCAGCCAAGTGATAAAGTCTCTTGGGAAGCCCACGTCTCTGTTAACTGCTAATTCAAAGCTGTTTATATTCCTCTCAGTTTCCTAAACTGTAGCTGAGAAGCTGATACTGAAGGCAGGGGAGCTTCAGATTTAAAGGGGCTTCCTTATATCAATGGCATTGTGGGAAATTTAAATGGCTTCTTCCCTGACCACGAACTGATGCAGAGTGGAGGGCTGGGCAGGACCACCACCACCTTGATAAACGTAAGGATAGCAGCAAGAGGTGCTCGAAAGCAGTAACTTACTTTGTGAAGACCAACTGATTGGGCCAAAGCATCCCCAACTGACCTATCCCTGGCATGCCAGATAAAACAGCTTATTGGAGAATGTGTTTAGAAAATTTGGTAGAATATTCTGGAATTCTTAAATCGCGTGGACATCTTTTGCTTTGGGGAGTGGGGAGGATGTTGACTGCGATAGATTTTGGTACTGATTTTGAACGTCTCTTTTTGAGATCTGCCTTTTTCTTCGCTGTTTTATGAGCTGGGACAGCTAAAAGTCCCTCGCTTGGTTTAAAAATTGTCCTTTTCCTGCAGTCTGATCCCTTCTGTGGGAAGGAGGCCGTATTTAGTTATTTGTTGAAAAAACAGTAATACTTATACAACTGCATGCCACTCACTGGAAGTACCTATTTTCAGTTTAAGTATCCAGACAGTGGCAAAATTTAGATGCATCTCTACAAATTCCTCTCGTTGTAGGGTGAAAATGTGACACAGGAGAAGGGTTTTAACTCCAGGATGGAAACATTTCTTCAGAAACTTCTGAAGGCTCCAGAAATTGGCACCACCCAGCAGGAACTGTCCCATCAACATGAAAAACAGAAGTAAAAAACTCGTTAAATTATCCTTGCAAATGACTGCTTTGCCTTTCATCTGACACTCCAGAAGTCAGTAAGAGCATAGTGCTGCTTCAGAGTTCAGAATTATCTCCATTATATTATTTTGTAATAATCAGAATTGTGCTCAAGGATGTTACAGCTCTCTGACAGATGGTTGGTAGCCTTGTAGATGATTTGTTGAAGACCTCCAGTATTCCCTCAAGGTGTTTTTCTTCTAGACCTGTTGCATTATAGCTCCCACTCCTCTTACCAATATGCTGGTTGAAGTTGATGGCAGTTGTACTCTAAATTCTAGACAACAGTAGGCTAGAGAAAGGATGAGCTAAGTACATCCTTTTTTGTGGTTGCTGTCTGCCAGCCCCCAAATTTGTTAGCCTGTGTAAACCCAATTTAGCCAAGATCAGATGGGAGAGAATATGGAGGTAAATTAGGTCTTTGGTGCTTCAAGGATAGAGATCAACTCTTGTTAAGTCTGTTTCTGTAATGGTCTGTGGGAATGATCTTGGGAGACAGGAGGAAGGCCCGCAGACCAGACAGCGGTCAGGTAAGAGGCGGCTGAGCCCGCAGAAGGAATGGGGCAAGCGTCTCAGAAGGGACATGGCAAGCGTCTCAGAAGGGACCGTCCCTAGTTTCTTGGACTGTAAAGGCGGGGGGGAGATGTACTTTCAGACTTGCAAGATTCTGTTAATGGAACCTTACAATAAAGATAGAGGTAGTACTTCTGGGTGTGCTTCTTTTCTGGACTCCCCAAGACTGACATCAATCTTGCAAGTCTGAAAGTACATCTCCCCCCCCCCCTCGCCTTTACAGTCCAAGAAACTAGGGAGGGTCCCTTCTGAGACGTTTGCCACACACCCACTGCTTCTGCGGGCTCAGCTGTCTTTCATCTAGTCTGCAGCTCTTCCTCCCATCTCCCAAGGTCGTTCCCACAGACCATTGTGGTTTCACTGCTGGAGACTAACCTTAGGATGTATTTAACTGTCTAGTCCCGGGTGCTGCATTTCGTGTTCTAGTCTTACTCCTGTTTGGATGGAGCTCCTTTAGAGCAAGGCAGATGAGGGTGTGCGGGGCGATGGGGGAACAAGCCTGTGACGCTGCAAAACTCAACCCTTGTTTATAATGCATGGCTTTTTTTGGTTTTTTTTGCAGCCTGAGCGGTACTATAACCTAATCAGCTTCCCTCCCCCATCCATGAATCCATAAAATTACCTTTTTCTTTTTTACAGGGCCCCCGATGAAAAGGCAAATACTGATCATGGAAACGAGGATATCTTTTCCAGACAAGTAGCTTATTTTTCTGTTTCCCCAAATCTTTTCAGCTCAGACCCCCAATCCGAAAACAGGTTTTAAAACCGAGTTGTGCCTAATTATGTTAAGAATGCTATTTACTGCTTAGCCTAATCCAATTTAACACAGTATTTTCAGTGTTCATAGCAGTCAAATAATCAAGCTATCAGTTCTGTAATGTATTTTTATGATGCTTTCCCCATATTTTAGCCAAGCCCTGACTGGTGCCATGAGATTATATTCACTGTAGGTATAAATATCACCTGTGCTGTTTATGTAGTTGGCAACTGATGCTGACATCGCAACGATTGTGTTTTGATGAAGCTGGTCTGAGTATCTTTTCTTACAATGTATCTACCTGTGTTAGTCTGATCACCTTCTAAAATGGTCCAAACACAAATAAAAGCATGTTGTTTCTATAAAGCTTTCACAGTATATTTATTGTATTTACAGCCTTGCTTAGTTTTCTAAATGTTTTCTGTTACATTGAGGAACCAGTCTGGCACCAATATTAATCATTCACTTAACAGGCATAATACATATATGCAGACGTTAGTGCTTAATGGCATTTCAGGTTTATAACTTTAAGCCAGACATCTGTCCCTCTCCCCCAAATACGTGCAGGTAGTCCTCCTTTAGCGACCACAATTGGGACCGGCAACTCAGTTGTTAAGCAAAGTGGTCACAAAGTGAAGCCACGACTGTGCTTATGATCTTACTTCAGCTTTCCTTTTGCTTTACAGACCTGCAAAGGTTGTAAGTGTGAGGACTGGTCATAAAGTTACCTTTTCATCACTGTTGTAACTGCAAAGGTTGCTAAACGAGGCGGTCGCTAAACAAGGACTACCTGTATGATTACTGTGGTTCTGTACCAGACGTTATGTGCTCAGGTTACTGAAGAAACTTTCAGACACCTAGTCCTTCAATTCTCAACCCCTCGGCTTTAAGAACGGTAGCTGTTTTCTGAGTGCCCGCAGCCAAGATTTGTGTCCATTGAACAGGGGTGTCAAGGTGATTTGTAAACAAGGCCAGCAATATGGAGTCTAGCAACCTGGAAATCTCAACGGCTATGATTGCTCAGGTCTGACCTTTTGTACTCTGTTTACTGATTAGGGTTAGAAGGTTGCCCAACTCTGTAAGACTTTATCTCCATTCAACAATAATTAAAAAAACAGTAAGACATCATGAAAATCTGGAAAAGACTGTACCTTGAACGAATGAAATCCTATAGGGCAGGGTTCCTCAACCTTGGCAACGCTAAGCTGTGCGGACTTCAACTCCCAGAATTCCCCAGCCAGCTTTGCTGGCTGGGGAATTCTGGGAGTTGAAGTCCGCACAGCTTAGCGTTGCCAAGGTTGAGGAACCCTGCTATAGGGGCTCAACACCCAAATTATCCCAAGGCCTGGGGGAGCAGCTAGGTTTTCAAGGAGTTTTGGGACATCACGATGGGACCCCTGTGGCTCTTGGGGTGGGGTGGGGATGCTGTTCCAGAGGCCAGGGCCAGGTGCTGCGACAGAAAAGGTACGTTTCCTGAGTCGCAACAGATTACACTGTTTAGGGCAGTGTTTCTCAAGGTGGGCCACTTTAAGACATGTGGACTTTATGTGGCTTTGTTCTTCGCAAACACTCTTCTGATTACAGCGAACAGATTGGCCACTTCCGTTAGATATTAAGGACTCTTAAAAAATTAAGAAAGGTTCATTAAAACAGCTTGCCTGTGAAGAGTAAAGCGTTGTGCTGCTGTCTGAGTTTAAACGGGACTCTGGAAAAACAGAGCTTTTAAAATGCAAACGTGAAACAACAAAACCTCACTATGACTGCTACCGTAATAGAGATTTGGGGCAGTCGTTTCATTCTGTAAAAATGGGGCAAAGTGCAGAAATCCTTTAAAAAAAAAATGGGAGGCTCACTTCACAACCAGCATTGCAGCCTGCCATTAGTGATTCCCTGGGTCTATTGATAATCGTTCTGCATCCTAAGGAGGACAAGTGAAATTGAGGCTGGAGGAATGTAACTAAAGGTGAACTCTTAACTCTCAACGTGACTGAATGCCACACTGCAGAAGGCACTCCATCGACTGCAAGCTGAATATGTCCTTCCCAGTTTGGGATGGTGAAGGCTCCAGTTATTTGCTTAAGCCACCACCAACTTGCTTTGGCCTACTGCTCCCTTCAATGGGGATGAAAAAGGTATCCCAGCGAAGTTTCTGAGCGCGAGTCAACTGCTGAATCAGGAAGAGCTTGTCACGACTCTCCTGTGGAGACACCAGACATAAACCAAGTGAGTTCCGATTCACAGATGTCCTTAACCATGGTTTATTGGAGAAACTGCCTTTGGGCTGAGCTGTATGCCAACCCAGAAACTCTAGCTAACAAACCCAACAGTCAGGCTAGTAACTGTTGAGATTCACATTACAAAGCGGGAATCCAGCAAAATGCAAGGAAACAGTACGGTGCCCAGAATCACAGGCTGACTAGAGCTAAAATCTAACCCAGTGGAAGGACCTCTGCTTAGTAAGATCTTCCAATACTTTCCAACGGGAAATGCTCACGGCAGAGATTTCAGCCTCCAAAACTAATAAAGGCCATTTCATTACCCGCAAGAAGGCACTGCGATCCCAGATCCAAAGTTCAAGCATAAATTTGACACGTATAAAATTTGTCCGGCGTTCCCATCCGTGCCTCCAGCCAAATCCAATAAGCGAAGCCGCATCGCGCTCAGTGCACATTTGATTAATAAAATTATGCATTTGGTAAGAGCAAGGTAGAAGGACAGAACTAATAAATATCATTAGATTAAAACTTACCATAGCTAATTGTTCTCTCAGTTGATTAATCACTCGTTTATGTGCTCCAGCCAAGGCAGTAAACCAAAACACGATAAAGCTATAAAGCAAGGCGAAAAATACATAATGGAACACTTTGGCACGGCTAGCTTCTCTAAGTTTGCCAAACACAATCTCCCACAGACAGGGCAAATGTGAGACCAGTAAGGATTGTGAGTCATGGAGAACACCTATGTGGTCACTAACAGCTGACACTGACTTGATGGCACATAATCAAATCAATCAAGGATCACGGTGATGGACTTCAGTAATGCAGCTGGTTCTCAGGAAGGAGGGAGCGCATTCCAAGGAGGGGAGCAGAATAAGAGGAAACACAATCCAGGGATGGGACGTGGGAAGACAAAGACGTTCAGGATAGCCCTGCCCTAGAGCCTCCCCAGGTTATTCCCCCTTAGGATAGATAGAGTAGCTTGAGTCTGGCAAGACTGATGTCAGGCCCAGCCCAAGAACAACAGAATAATCCAGCCAAACTCAATTCTTTATTTGCTCATGTGGTGTGGACAGAATTTGCTCACGTGGTGTGGACAGAGTCCATCACATCACCTCCCCCTTCAGAGACCCATTCCATCACAATCACTGGCGTCTGTAGTAAGCCACAGTGATACCAGCATGACCACCCGTACGTCATGAGGTCAAGCATGTCGCGATTACCTAATTAAATCATAACACCTGATGAAAATATGGAAGCTGAATCATTGTCATCATTTGGCCCTCCCTCAAGGATGCTCAGAATAAGGATTCCTAAACTGCCCAAACAAGATACAGAGCATGAAAACTTGGGAGTGTCCCTGGGACAATACCCAAGCACAGTTACTGTATGTATTCAAATAAGTATAGATCTGTCAATCATCTTGAATGCCACCAGAAAAATATGGAAGCATTCATCCTAATGAATCAATGACCAGCATTTAGGAAGGATGCATAATGCAGTACCAGGTACAGCAAATAGTTATGGTGGCAACCAGGAACATGAAACATTATCTAACTTCCCCATTTTAGTCTTCTTTTAGGTGTGTTTTGAAAAAGAGTCAATATGGTTAATGCATGGTCTCCACATTAAACTACCTACCCTGATTAACGTACCACAATTACAGAGTTTGTATAAAATGCTACACCCAACTGAAATCCACATGATAGCTTGCCAGAATGGTCACGTGAACCCACCCACAGCAAAAGCTGTGGTCTGTGGTCTGTCAGCAAAAGCTCACCAGGTAACCATGAAGAAGGGCATAGCAAATGTTTCCGAAGAAATGCCGTTCAGGATTCTTTGCAACGTGAGGGGGAATTTCTTTATGGTATGTTGAATGACATCCCATGAACGATTGAAATTCACAAAAGGTCCACAGGCTTTCGAGGAGGGAATGCTGTTCAGGAGGGACCGATGAGAAATACAAAATATTATCAAACATATGTGCTAAACTTTGCTCTACTATCCATGGTGAACATTATAGCAGCTGACGGCACTCAATGGCTGCCAGATATAGACTATAACCTTCATGATCTCCAGCCTGCCAACACTGGAGATGATGGTTGAGGTCCAATCCATCTGGAGGACCATGCCTCAAGGAAGACTGGATGCTTCCTCTACTTGCCCACAAAGGGGACAGCTGCAATTGAGGTCTGGGGGCAAGGAAATAGGCTACAATACGGGGAGTAATAACACAGGGGAATATTAAGGAACACCTGTGAATCATCACCAACACTGAAGCTACTTACTGTGTCATGCTAAGTCCCAAAGGAATGAATGCCAAAATGAGACCAATCAGGAGTACCACCAGGAAGAAAAAGTTGGAGCTGGAGGCTCTGAAGGGCCGGGCAGAAGGTTTACATGTGTGCATCAAGCTTACCTGGAGAGTAAAAAGAGATCTGATGACTTCTTTCCATGTTCCCTTTTCATTTTCTGTAATTCTCTTATCAGAAACTAGGATCTACTACCGAAACACTCAGAGAAAAGAACATGGAGATGTTTTCTACAATGAGGAAAGGCAACTGTTGAGGACAAGGCAATCCAGGAAAAAGATGAAACGCAAAATCCACACACAAAGCTTGAACTAAAAACTGTAGAGGAAAATATACGTGTAAGAGGAAAATAATTGCCAAGGCTTCCTAGATGTTTACTTCCCTAAATATTCACGCTGGACCCAGGATGGAACTAGGACAGATGTTCCCAGACAATTTAAGACACATAAAGACCATCTACTTACCTTTTTAATATAAAAGACAATGAAATATTTTACGGCTGCAATTGCTGGGAGGAGAGGACAGAAGAAAGTTCCAGTCCAGCAGATGGTTTGTCCATAAACTATTTCCAACACGTTGTCCGGGATGGCAAACTGCTGCAGCCCAACGCACCGGAAGGGCTTCAGGGGACAATAGGTAACGATCAACCTGAAAGCAGAAACATTCATTCACTTCCGACTCGGATGCCCAGCGCTCGTCTTCACAGAAACCAAATGCTTGTGTTCTTGGGCTGTATTCATAGCAGCCTAATAGCCAGGCTGGCTGGGCATGAGGGGAACCATCATCCAGTGCAACTGGATGTTGGGCAAAGTTTATTTATAGCTACTCTAGAGAAGGCAGGCTTAATACGAAATTCCAGAAGGATCTCCCCCAATGGGCAGAAATGGCATTGAAGTGGCAAACGTGGCTGAGCGTAAGCAAGCAGAGGGATGCTTGACCCATCGTTAAAAACTTCACACAAAGCACTTAACTCAAAGGCAGTTTCTTTCTTTCATATACAGGCCTTAGAAAGTTTGGAAGGCTTTGGTAAGGCATGACTGTCCATTTTCACATTCAACTAGGGCAGATCCTTTTCAAATTTCGTATGAAGTCTGTCTCTGCCTTCCCTAGAGTAGCTATAAATTAACTGTGCCCACCATCCAGTTGCGCTGGATGATGGTTCCCCTCATGCCATCCCAGTTTCCCATGGCTGGCTGGGAAATTCTGGGAGTTGAAGGCCACCCAGCTTAAAGTTGCCAAGGTTGAGAAACACTGATCTACGGTATTGTTCCTGACTACCCAAGGTTGTGTGGGTATGTGCGCTACGTTCTCCTGGTCAGGAAAGCTTGAAGGGCATTATCGTCATCATCAACAACGGGCTGTCGGAAGAAGCAAGCAAAGACCTCCTTTGTTCAAGCACAGGCTTGACAGCAATATCTAATCAGAACCTGCAGGTGAGATGGAAGTGAGTGCAACTTTACAAACAGTGGTCTGCTGGAAAAGGAAAAAGGAAAAAGGAAAAGTTCCTGGTGAGTTTGGAGTCAAATCTAAATGTGAAAGGTTATAGACAGATGCGACTCTCTTATCCTCCACCCAAAAAAACCCACCTTGACCCCTTCCTGGAATTTTATACTTACTTCCTAGGAAAGTCAATGAAGACTGTAACAGCGAAGATGATGATCAAGTCAAAAATCATCAGTTTATACATTTCCTGGCCAACTCGAGTTTCCCAACACTGAAAGAAGAGACAAAGGGATTCTCAGATTAAATGCAGCGACTGCTGAAAAATCACCAACCAGCATAACACTGAAGTTACAAACAGCTATTGGCGTCTTAGTGAACTATTTACAGCAAGACAAAGCGACTCAGGGCGGGTGCTGAATGTCTTCTTCACGGCTGAGCGGCGTTCAAGGGGAGCCAACAGAGCGAGAATTATTTTTTGTTCACACACCTTATTTCGTAACTCATTTCACTTCTTATGTAAACCTACTTACTGGATAAAGGTCATAATTGTATCCACACGTCTTGCACTTGTCAGCACAGGATGTGATCCGAGTCCATAGCGAAAACAAAAGGACAGCAATGTTGGCCAAGCGCACGAAGACACACCTTCGAGAGATGGGGGTACATGAAGAAATGAGCTAGTTTCTGTATCTTAGACATTTTGCAGTACAAGATTAAAGAGGAATTGTGGGCAGGTATAAAATTGGTTGCTTGGGGTTACCACACTGCTAAGCTGTGGTTTGGTTAGCCATGGTTTATTCAATAAGCCACAGCTGGTTGGGTTCACGCACCATACGAAGCCATTTACAGGTAGTCCTCACTTAACAACCACAATAGGGTCAAAAATTGGTTAAGTGATGTTGTCATTAAGTGAGTCACATGAGCAGGCCCAATTTTATGACCATTTTTTACAACAGTTGTTAAGCGAATCTAGCTTCCCCAATGGATGTTTTTTGCTGGAAACTGAGAAAAAAAGGTCGCAAATCGCAATCGCGTGACCGCAGGATGCTGCAACTGGTTGTAAACGCAAGCTGGCTACCAAGTGCCTGAACTGCGATCATGTGACTGTGGGGATGGTGAGATGTTTTGTAACAGTCGTAAGTGTGAGTACAGGCCATAAAGCACGTTTGCCAAGGCTGTCGTAACTTTGGACAGTTGTTAAATGAATGGCAATTAAGCAAGGACTACCTGTACTATGGTTTATAACCCATAATGGGTTTTTTGAGGTGGAGGATAAGAGAGTCGCATCTGTCTATAACCTTTCACATTTAGATTTGACTCCAAACTCACCAGGAACTTTTCCTTTTTCCTTTTCCAGCATACACCAATGGCGTATATAACACACTAAGTCAAAACCCAAAGAAACCACATTTTATACTAAGAATGATGTGTGACCCCAGCCGAAGCATGTAACTTAGGCCTTGTCATAAAAAAGGAAGAAATGAACTAGACAAATTGATTTCTATATTAATCTTTGATAATTAGGGATGGAAGAGATCCCTGCTCATATGCTGCGTTTGAAACTGCTACTGAATCCTCCAAAATCCCACTCATTTACAAATCAAGATTTGGGGGGCCAAGACAGTGTTTCTTCCCCACCTACTAACTGTCAGGATATGACAAAAAAGCTACCATATTTCTAAAAGCTTGTTCAAATCATTCAGTTTTGGAAGACCATGTGATCTTTTGTCCCATTTCCTCCATGCAACATTAATCCCCTCTTCCTGATCATTTCCCTACTGAAAATTGCTGCTACTGAATCCTGTCCAATTTCAGGACCCACAAATGGAGCTTAGCGGGTTGCCTGTGGTCTACAGGCAGTGCCCCCCTCCCCGTATTAGCAAAGCAAGCAAGCCACGGAAGGCCACCAGCACGTGGGTTTACCTGATCAGAGTTAACCGTATCTCAAAGATAGGTGAATAATCTTCATATTTGATGAGAAACGAAAATATCAGGGGGGCAAAAAAGTTTGCCACAGTGATCACCATAGAAGGCAGGTATTGCACAAAGAGGTCATCTAATTTGATGTTGCTTTCCTGCATGGAGGAAAAGTTTCTTTGATTTGTTAAAGATTCCTTGATTCAATAGCAAATTGCCACCAATCTCTTTCCTTCAACCTCCTGCTGCCTTAAGGCACTGCAGATGACCCCCCTCCCAGAAGATTAAAATAGATCTGGTTTTCAGCTCTGCATTATTCCTCTCCCATGCCAACTTGCCAGCATCAAACTGGACATTTCAAAATTGCTCCACTGATGGAGTATCTTTGCGCAGAAATTTGTGGCTTGCTCCCAAGATTGGGCTAAGCCAATGATCTGCCTGAACATTGGTTTGTTAAGCATGTCACAGTAGCCTAGTTTATATATGGCCACAATGGCTGGGTTCAAATCATGGTTAAAATAAATACTAGTTTAGCCCAATGTATGAACCAACCATCAGTCTAAGCCGAATCTTTTCTCCAGAGCTGTTGAGAAAATATAGGCAGTCCTCGACTTACGATCACAATTGGGACCGGGATTTCCACCGTAATCATTGCAGTCGTAACTCAAATCGCCACATGACAAGACCCGATTTTATGACCATTCTTAAGGGGGCTGTTAAGTGAATTACCATGGTAGTTAAGCCAATCCAGCTTCCCCAATGGGCGTTTTTTGCCAGAAAATGGCAAAAAACATTGCAAAACACAACCATGTGACCGTGAGATGCTGCAACTAGTCGTAAACGTGAGCCGGTTGCCAAGCACCTGAAATGCAATCATGTGACCATGGGGTGTGTATGACATTTTGCAACACCTGGAAGTGCTCTACAGGCCGTAAAGCACCTATTCCAAGGACGTTGTAACTTCGGACCGCCGTTAAACCAACAGTCGTAAGTCGAGGACTACCTGTAAAACTGATTAAAGAATAAAATGCCATGGTTAGAACCTAATTTCAAAAATTGCCTGCTACTTACTTGGAAAGTATGTTCTTGTGAATAGACAGTTACTCTATAGATGGAATAAAAACAAGCTGACAAAACAGCCAAAACAACACCGTTTAAGAAGATTCTTAAGCAATAGATACGTATTTTCTCTTTGAGGGTTCTGTCTGCTGCCCTCTGCCTTTGCCTTTCTTCCTGCAAATCAGTCTGTGAACAGAAATATATTTATAGGTTTGATTTTTAAATCAATCAATCAATCAAGAATAATTTTTAAATGAATCTTTGGGTCAAGAGAAGAGACCATAATCATCTGAGACAAAGCGATTACCTCTTCCTGGCCAGAAGACAAGAGAAATGTTGGATAATTTAACCATCGAGCATCTCCCCAGCTGAATGGCCTTCCTACCTTTGCTGCTGCTACTTCCAGCACAACTTGTGACAAATGCCAGGAGAGGGGGGAAAAAACCACGTGTGCTTTTTCTAGGATTATGCCTGAATGCACCTGTCCATTCCACCAACCCAGTCGAGATAATTTCTGGAGCTGGAAAAAGGGGTCTGGGAACTGTCCATCTTGCAATGCAAGACGAAGCTCTGCACAAGGACATCAAAGAATATGCATCTGGCTTAGCCCTGGCGATGGAAAGTGCTAACAAAGGCATGGGAAGGCCAGTGTTCTTGCCAGAACTGTCTTTAAGAGGACCTGCAAAAAAGATTTCTTCAGGTGGCAAAACATTTAGTTTGCAAATCTGACCAGCATCTAACATATCTCCATCCTGTTCTTCACCCAGCCATGGTCTTCCTTGACCTGATGCTCTCCAGACATACCGTATACCACCTCCCATCACTCCTAGCCAGCATGATCCAAAAATATGTGGGCCAGGAGTTGTAATCAAAACACACTTCTAAGGGATCAGGATGGGGAGGGATACTATAAACTAGAGATATGCAAAACTCACTGCTTCGGAAAATGGAACGTTCTGAACTCTGGAGCATGCCCAACCTCCTCCTGACCATGCTATTTGGGGGGCAGTTATGCAGTTTCCAGGAATAAACCCTCTAAACTAGAAGCTGTATGAGGTATCTCAGATATGGTGTTCTGGATGAAACAGGAGTGGACCTGTTCACTTCCAGAAACCACCAAACCACTCTTTGAATGGCATGGCCCAGAGAAGAAATGGAATGTTCTGGAGTCCTCTGGAATATTCTGTTTATGAATCAATCCATTTTTGCATAACCGTATTGCAAGTTTATTCAGTTGTTTGGTACTTGGGCTATTTGATAAGACAGCACAGTTCAATACACACTTAGAAAAAAATATATACACACATACTTTGAGTTCATAAAGTAAACTGCTTTGTTTCAGCCGCGCAGCGTTTACATCCGTAATGCAGAAATCCCAGCCAGCAAGAATTTTGTTGCAGTAGCTCTGAAACGGATCTTCGCTGTACACCAAGCTTCGCTTAAAACCTTTGACTGAGCTAGTAATAACATTGCCAGGTTTGAAAAGAAAGGAAGGAAGGAAGGAAGGAAGGAAGGAAGGAAGGAAGGAAGGAAGGAAGGAAGGAAAGCAGTATTAGAAATTTCAGGATGTAATTTTCACACAAACTCCAAAGAGTTTACATCTTTTGAAGCAGCATTTCAAGTGTACTTGATGAGAATTGATCTGTTTAACCTGGGACTATTTTGATGGGATCAGCCTTAGAGCAAAACACGCAACTGGCATCTCGTGACAAATCCATGACTTCGCAGTGTAACTTCAGATGAAAACACCACAATTTTGTTACACTTCCTTTTACTCTTCTCCCTGATACTTGAAAGTACAGTAGGGAAATTCAAGCAAAACACACCTATGCAGCTGGCTTGTTTTCAAGGTTTACGTAGCATAGTTTTCAAGTAATAAAGCCATACTTTGATTCTCTAACAGCGGCTGGTTTCACATGTTGTGCTAAGCCCTAATGCGGCTTGTTTGGCTTGGATTAGAGGGCTGTGTGAACCCAGACCATGTTATGGACCTCCAAAGTCTTTCTAATCATTATGGTTTTCTATGGAGCTTCGAAGACCCTCCTCCATTCAGAACAGTGCTAATAATTAGATTCTCATTATTATAATGGATTTATTGTTACTGATTTCACTCCTCATATCTACTGTTCTGCTCCTACATGCCACGCAGATGTAGCACAGACCGCCACGTGCCTATCCACATCACAGCCACTGCAGTCCTAAAAGTCACCCAATCGCTTCACGGAGCCTGATCCCAGAGTGTTCCGCATTCATCGCATCCCGGGATCCTCCGTTACTGAAATGTGATCACCAGGATCAATCACTGTCTGTGCCCACAAAGCCATCATTTCATCATCCCATCTTTTTCCAGCCAGCATCTGCTCAAATTGATGGGAGCTTCAGCTGCATTTGGACAGTACCTGTGAGGTGAACAGCTGTAACTTGAGTTTGCTATAAACAATAAACTTACTTTGGCCTACCGTACAAACAAATAGTGGAATGATGACAGTTAACCCTGTCTGAATAGTGAGATTTCAGAATTCGGGAATCTATATTACCCTCACGCAATCAGAGTATCTATCCATGTGTTAAAAATACAGAAAGCCCTTGGGAGTCCTTCAAGCCTCAACGTTGCTCTTTAGAATGGTCATTTCTATTGCGTCGTGTTGGCAGCAGGAAGATTCCCTTTCCCAACAGGAATTACCTTTTGATAATCCAGACAAAGCTCAAAGAAAGGTAAGCCAGCGTGATCAGCAAATACGCAAGCGGCACATGGTATTCCAGCAGGCCCAAATATACATTATCCACTGTGTAATAGCCATAAAAGAGACTTGTCATTTCCAGAAACCCCTGAAAATAGAGTTCAACAAAGGAAGGTCAAGCTGCTGCATAGACACACAGTGGGGAACAGCCGTGCTTTAGCGGCTTGGCTGAATGCTAAACACAGCAGTCTGAAACCATCCATGGCTGTGCGGCTGCAGCCAATACAAAGCAGTTTTTTCCCCTCTGCCTGTGGCCCATTCAGAAATCCACCCGCTACAGAAGTCAAATCCTTCGGAAAGGACTGTTTGTGTAACAAACCAAGCCACAGTCGGATTTCTTAGTATGTTGTCTGAAAAAAAGCAACCACTGGTTGCAAACCATAGTTAGTGGCTAGTCAGTAAGACTTCATTACGACCGGACCTGCATATACACATACAATCCATCCTAATTCATATATACAACCACAATGAAGGATCCAAGAGGCAACAAGGAATGATCTGTAAGTTAGAGGCTTATAAACTATGGTTAATATAGCATATTGTGCAAACCCAGTATGTTGCCACCCAGTGGCCTGCTGGAAGATAGCAGGTTCTTTAGGATTCAGTAGGTTCAATCTAGGGCAGTGTTTCTCAACCAGGGTTGCATGGCACCCTCGGGTTCCGCGAGAGGTCACTAGGGGCTCCCTGGGCGATCACAATTTATTTTTAAAATTATTTCCAATTCTAGCAACTTCACATCAAAGAGGTAAGTTTCATTCTTTATTTTCAGTTAAAGAGCACTGTTAATGCATCTATACAGGCCTACCCATGAAACAAATATAATAATTTTGCAACTTCTGGACTACATTTGAGCCTCAATGGGCAGGGGTTTCTTCCCCGAGCCCTGAAAAATATTTCAAGGGCTCCTCCAGGGTCAAAAGATTGAGAAAGGCTGATCTAGGGTGAAATGTCTAAAAGTATTTTATTCAATGTTAAAAGAGTTACAGAGAAAAAAAGATTTACCAATCCACATCCTTTTGGCTTGCCAAGGACCCCAAGTGGGTTAGCAGACAGACCCCTGGAGCTGGTGGTTGTGCAGCACCTTCTTAGGACTTTGGGTCTATGCCAAGATTCAAGCTCTCTTGGAGGCTTTTGTCATCTTTCAATTATTTTTCTTTCTTAAGCATGAATTATAAATTCATTGTGTCTCTTAATTAAAAAAATAACACTGGAGGTGGCTTGGTAGCTCATTTTATCAGTGACCTGGTCATAACTTCAGATGGCAGACCATCTGCCTGAGGTAATTTTTCAGCAAGATAGGCTCCCTAGCAAACAGCACCTCAGGATGAAGATATCTCTGGTCAAGAATTTGGGGTCCCAACTGATGGAATTGGCCCAAATGGCCAAGTTAACAGCATTGATAAGAGAAAATACCATATCTGGATTTGTCTTTATTTGGCCACCCCTTCTGGACTATTTGCTTGTGTCTGAAAAAAATGAAGCTTTTACTTTGGGGTTTGATGATTAAATGCTTTGATTTGATAGAAATAATATTACTAAGGTTCAGCGAATGGTAAGAGATCTTATTTGTAAATGCATTTATGTCTGTATTGGAGAAGGTCGGAAGTTACTTTCTTTTCTGTCTTCTCTCTAATTCTGCACTTTTATAGCTTTCCTTTCTTCTTTAGTTCTGTTTTCTATCTTTTCTATATTCTACTTTTTGTATTTTACCTGTAGTTTGAAAATTAACGAAGTTCTTGGAAAAAAAAGAGTTTGGGGTCCCAGAGAAGCGCCCCTTTGCAATAATTCCATGGGAATACTGTTTCTGGTGTGCTGTTATTGTTGCCCCCCCATCCCTTTCACAGGTGTCAGGGTAGGGAGCTGGTGTCATCCTCTTTAACTTAACGGTTACAAGTAGGAATAAAGATAAAGCAAGCCTGATGCAATTCAGTTCACTTTTTCTATCCACACCTGCAGAGGAATTTACAAACAAATCACACCAGTGGCTAAATAACCCTTTCTACACAGCACAGCAGGACAGTCAGGCGTTAATCTCGGAAAGCAAAACATCAGGAGGAGTCTGATAGCACCTTTTCTGACTCACCACTGTATTACTAGAAAGTTTCATGAGCTGCAAATTTCTGAGTAAAACGCGTTACACGGAAAAGGCACGGCCACACTCCTGATTTTTTCCTTTCTATCCAAGTATTTCTTATACATGGAAAGGGAAAAAGGGCTCTATGTTACTATTCTCTCCCCAATCTTCCATGGTGGCAATTCACCCAGCCAATAGTGGTTTATTTTATTTTATTATTTTAATTTTATTTTTCCATATTTTATTTTATTTTATTTTTTATATTTTATTTTATTTTATTTTATTTTATTTTTTATATTTTATTTTATTTTTTATATTTCACTTCACTTCACTTCATTTTATTTTATTTCTATAGCCGCCCATCTCAACAAGTGGGTGGCTTACAATCATAAAAAACATAAATCGTAAAATCATAATCATAAAAATCATAAAAAAAACCATAACAGTTAAAATAATTAAAAACAACGAAAAGTACAAAATAAATATATATGGCCACCAAGTAAACAATGCATGGATGTTAATACGGTAAAGAAATGGGGCCCTTAACACACTCGGGGCCCGAGGCCCAGGCACATAACCAGGTGTTCATGGCCTTACGGAAGGCCAGCAGGGTTGGGGCCATCCTGATCTCTGAGGGGAGAATATGCCGGAGGGCAGGCGCTACAGCAGAGAAGGCACTGGTTTACTGGCTAACTCCCAACAAATGCAGAGCTTAATATCCAGTGATGTGAACCAGACCGAACAACATAAAAGGATGCTCCAGAGACCCAGGGGGGCTGGTCTCTTTGTTTTAGCACTAGAGGTAGGGCTAGGATTTTTTTTCCCCATCCTGGCAATGAAAGGGAAAAGAGAAACAGATATGCTACCATAAGCTACTGGGAGCAACAGGGGAAGACTTCTGAAAAATAATGCATTTTTAATCAGAAAGGGCTAGGAACTTGATTTTTAAAAAAAGTAAAGCAAAAGTTTTCAAGATGCTGAAGTTATAATAGTGGGGTTTGGGTGTTTTTTTTTTGGTAGCTGTAAAAACACAAGCACGGTGCCCCTATTAGCTTTAAAGCTTCTCCAAACAAAAGACCATCTTTATGGAGCAGCAGAGACTGAAGTACAACTTCTAACGCCCCCTGTGAGGCAACAGGCTGACAAAGGTTGCTGAATGCTCATCTTTCAACAACTTATCAAAGGGAGAAAGGTGGTCTGTACTTGATCCTATGGAGGCTTAAGAAGATCTGCCTGTCCAGCATATTCTCACTAATTCGTTCTGCAATTGGTAGAGAAAGGCATAATGAAAACCACCTCTTTGGGGGGGTTGTTATTTTACATTTGTTCTTCAGATCTGGAAAAGTATGGTCAACTACTCACTGTGCCAGACAGCAGATCTGTAATATAACTGTAGAAGTAGACAAGTCCCTTGGTGTTACTGCTGGCATAAACGGTACACTCTGGCTCTGCAGAGAACGACATTCAGAGCAAGCAAACATGTTAGAAGGAGCAAAAAAGCTGAATATTTTGCCCATCAGCTGCATTGAGCACAGCCTGTTCTTCCACATCGTGTGGTTCTAAACATGCTCTGGAATGAGGCTCACCGGAAGAGTGAGTTACCTGTTTCTAGGGGAACCTTCACGTAGCTGCCGTTGACCACTTTGTATTTAAAAAGAGCAGTTGGAAGGGTGATAAAGCTGAACAGAAGAAGGAAGATGACAATGTTCAACAGCACCAGGAACCGTAGGAAAGAGAAGTAAGACTTGATGCCAGTGCCAAATTTCTCTAAGAGAAAGAGAGAAAAACATTCCGGTGCTGCCCAAATTAATCATTTAATTGTCCAGCTTTAAGACAGTCAGCTGATCACTTCGCAGCCCCATTAGGTGATTTCTCTTTGCATGCCAGTTGTGGAGCTATCACATTGTGGTTCATGCCATAACCTAATTCCATGGGCCAATCAATTATGGCTTATTAAATAAATCTTGGTCAAGCAAGCCACAGCTTAGGGTTGTTTCTCACAAATTACACACATAAAATACAATTTGGTGGGGCACTCTGACTTTAGGAGGTTCTTTCTAGAGACACTCAACTGGCATCATTAATCATTTGTGCCAAGTAACTACTCTTTTATTCAGCTTGTTCTTTTTAATCAAGAGCTTGAAACCTCTTGTGCATCAGATGAGTTGTTATTCCTATTTGGGGGGTGGGGGGGGAGACACCTTGCCTTGTTCCAGATTCAGCATCCAAGTGGGATCATAGTAAGTATTCCAGGAAATCCTCCTTCAGATACCAAAAATATCTTTCTAGCCCAGGGTTTCTCAAACAGGGTTCCATGGCACCCTCAGGTTCCACGAGAGGTCATGAGGGGTTCCCTGGGAGATCACGCTTTATTTAAAAAATTATTTCAAATTCAGACAACTTCCCATTAAAGAGGTAAGTTTCCTTCTTTATTTTTAGTTTAAGAACCCTGTTCATGCACATATTTTTATTTATTATTTATTTATTCAAATTTTGCTACCGCCCATCTCCCATATATACAGGCCTACCCATGAAATGCATATAATAATTTTGTAACTTCTGGCCTATCCTTGAGCCTGAATGTGCAGGGGTTCCCCCAGGGCTGAAAAATATTTCAAGGGTTCCTCCAGGGTCAAAAGGTTGAGCAAAGCTGTTCTAGTCTACGTACAGAACAGGCAACACAACAGATCTGCCAGCCAAGGAGCCAATGTAACAGAGTGCAAAAGCAATAAATAAGACCTACCCTCAATGCTATGGATGTCATGTCTCCACAATTCCAGGTAAGAGATTAGTTCTTTGAAATTCTCTGCAATTCTTTTTTGTGATTTACTAGTTGTTTTCTTCCACTGATCCCACTTTGACTGGGATTTTATGTTTTTTTCCTCAATCTCCCTGGTCAGAAAAACAGATATAGTAAGTGCATCTCATACCTCACTTTGAAATAAATAAAATACAGGTTAGGTTCTTACATTTTGCTAAGCATACATGGTTTCTTTGGTTTTACTGTACTGTGTGAATGCAGCCACTGCAGTTGTTACACCGAGGTTAATGGCTCAGCACAATCTGCGAACCTCCCCAACTGTTTCTTTCCATAAACCATGTTTTAAAAAACAGTGTGGCATTCATATATACTACCACACTCCCAACAGATTCCTGACAGTTTACAACAGAAAAATACAAAAGAAAACACAAAAGAAAATTGCAAGGTCTTAAAGCACCGTTACGTGAATTAGGCGACCACTGCTATTTGCAGTTAAAAACCTAAATGTTAAAAGCTCTTCTAAAGCATGGTGTGCGAATGTGTGCCTGAACTTTTCAAAAATTCACTAGGTTGGCAAACACATTCCATATGCCCTTTTCGGGGGAGACAGCTTGAAGCACAGTGTGCAGTTTGGAAAACCTCGAGGTGCATGTTCCAAGCAAGGCCGCGGTTACGAAAAGCTCTAAGCTTAAAGCAACTCATCACAACAGCCTGTCGATTACTCTTTTACAAACGGGACTTAGATCTCCCCTATAATCCACTGCCAAATGTCAGAAGGCTTTTTTTTAACAAGCAGAGAGGGACCCCAGGACTAGGCTGCTCTGCGGTTTGCCACTTTTCCACTTAAACCTTAAACATCTCTTCTCCGCAATTGACAAGGCACATTCTCTCAGTGGCCGTGCTGCGTAGAGATCTCTGGATTCTGCCCCTTTGAGGAGATTCCTGGTCTCCGATCGGGCTAAACTGTAGTAGTTGCCCCCATTTCGGGTTAATAGTCTTCTCCTCTGCATGGACTGGTAACTGGGCAGTTCCTGGAGGAAGGTCACAGCTGGCATAAGCGAGTCCGGAAGAAAAACATCTGCCAGAATAACAACAACAAATGACCTTTATATGACCAGTAGCATGTGGTCTCTCTAGAGGCACTTAACTGCTTACTATTAAAATGCCTGCTTTTTCAGCCTGCCTTTCAGTTACAGCCGATGTGCCTATAGAACTGGGCCAGATTTCGTATTTCACAGAAATGGTGTTTTTTCCCTTCCTCCTCAAACCCCATCATGGCAAGACATAAATAAAGACCCCTTATTTTAGATACCACCCCCCAAGAAGAATAAAAAGAACTCCAGAGAACTTGAGAAATGCCTCCATCATTATTGATGGAAGGACAAAAGAAAGATGCCAAATCTGACATGTACCATCCTATTACATAGAGAAACTCATTGGCCTGGTTGACATGTGTGAAAGCAAACCTGTTCAGCCATGATTTCTTGAACAAGCCGTAGGGGTTTGGTTTGCACAGAACAGGGACTCATAAACTCACCACTGTGGTTTAGCACCAGGTGTGACTTAGACCAGTTAACTGCCCAATCGCTAATAACACTTTTAACGTTTGTTTCAGCATTTCCAAGATAAGGATTAAAGTTCTGCATCTCCCATACAGCCTGACCACACTGGATATTTTATTTTATTTATTTATTGAATTTGTCCCCACCCGTCTCCTCCCATCAGGGATATGCTAGCCAGGGCTTATGAGAGTTGGAATTCCAAATGCCTGGAAGGCGCTGGGTCACTTATCTGTACCAATAATTATACTTATCACTCTTTAAGCCTTTTTTTGCAACAGCCAAAGAACGAGTGCCTGTCCTTTTAGGGCTAAATTGCAAAGACTCTGAGCACAGATCCCACCCAATTAGACTTCAAAGTGGGAATAAAACTCTAAGCAGCTTGATTCAAGGTCGGATTCCCAAGTCCTGCCACATAAATGCAGAATTAGAAATAAAGATTCCCTCCAGTGGAGCTTGACGCCTGATGGCTCCAGGGGCCCAACCAGAGACTGGGTTGGGGATGAAAGACTACCGGGAAGCTGGGTTGGGGGTGGGAGACCACCAGGAAGCTGGGTCAGGCGGGAGACCACGGGGAACCTGAGTTGGGGATGGAAGACCACCAAGAACCTGGGCTGGGGATGGGAGACCACCAGGAAACTAGGTTGGGGACAGGAGACCACTGGGAAGCTGGGTTGGAAGTGGGAGACCACTGGGAAGCTGGGTTGGGGATGGGAGACCACCAGAAAGCTGGGTCAGGGGTGGGAGACCGGGGGAAAGGGCCAGGGCTGGAGGTGAGGTGGCTGGGAACAGCTCCCCTCCGATTCCACGGGGCGACTTCTGAGGAAGGCGCCGGCCCAGCGCCGCTCCCTCCGCCCACGCAGCCCGACGGCTCCCAGAGGCCTTCCGGCCCCCTCGGCCTCGGCCCCGGCCGCGTCCTCCAGCGGCGCGAAGGCCCGGCAGCCCCGACCCACCACTGCTCCCCTCGCCCGGGCTCTCCGAGCCGCGCCGCCCGCTCATGGTCACCGCCCGCCAGCCGGCTGGTCCGCTCCGGCCGCGCCTCCCCGCGCTTTCCTGGCGGCCCGGCCCGCCCCGGCCCGCAGCCGCTTCCGCCCCAGAGAGACGATCGGGGCGGGGCGGGGCGGGGAGGGGCCCGCTGGGGCGCCGTTTCCTTCCTTGGCCCGGTTGGGCTCCTTCCTTCGCCCGAGGGGCCGTTTTCGTCTGGAAATTCCGTTTTATTTCCCTCATCATTGGATGAAGAGGATGCTGTTCTGTAAATTCAGATTTATTTCATGATGAATAGAAATCTCATCAGGATGTTTGATTTTTTTTAATCTCATGAATGCCATTCTCTTCTCTGAATTTGATATTATTCCCTTTCATTCTGAAAAGAATGCCTTTTTCTTCTGTAAAGTTGATTTATTTTACTCATCAGTGCCGTTCTCTGCTATGAGCTTGATTTTATTCCCTTTCATCATCAAAGACATGCCTTTTTCTTCTGTAAATTTATTTATTTGTTTATCAAATTTTATCACCGCCCATCTCCCATGAAAAGGGGGACTCTGGGCAGTTACAACAAAGTTTAAAATTCAGTGCTGTTAAATACAATAAATACACATATAATAAACAATAAAAATATAAAGCGTAATAATGTCATTGGCTGTACCATGGGATAAATGGGGTCTGTTACTGTAAAATTGACTTTATTCCATTTCACAATCCATTTAATGTCATTCTGTTCTATAAATTTGAGGATCTTTTTTTTTAACTCCATGGCTCCCATTCTCTTCTATGAATCTGTTTTTATTTCATTTCATCATCAAATGAATGCCATTTTTTTCTGTATATTCGACTTTATTCAATTTCATCAGCAAAGGAATGCCATTCTTTTCTGTAAATTAAATTCCGTTACCGAATGAAGGCCATTTTTTTCCATGAACTGGATTTTATTTCACCATCAAATGAAGGCCATTCCCTTCTTTAAATTCCATCTTATCGCTAGATGCCATTCATTTATATGAATCTGATTTTACTATTGCTTCCTTAGCGGATGAATGCTGCCTACCTTTTGGAATCTGGCAGGTGCTTCCAAACTTGGATTCACATCTTGCATTCAGGCTAAATTAGGGGTTGTTTACTTTTGGCTTGTTAATTGAACTACCATTGGCTGGGCTTCCATGGTTCATTCAGTGAAGATTTGTTTAATCATGATTTTATCCACTGAATTGTCATAATCACTGCATTACAAATCACAATGAGTTCAAGCAACAGGGTAAGTCAATGACCCTAATCTACCAGCCACGATGACTAGACTTATGCAACATTCTACGTCTTTAATCATGGTGTACAAGGAACAAAGGTTGGATTCACCAAGACCAAACCAAGCAAACAGTTTTACTCTTTAGTACAATGTGTGAGCCCAGCCACAGTCAAAACCCTGTTAAGAGAGTGATGAAATGAAGGTGGTTGCTTCTATGACTTCAAAATATGTAAATAATTCTTAGCAGACTTTCTTGATGCTTTTCTGCCCTAACTTTTGATTCGGGAATTTTAAATACGAGGCCAAATGGTTGTAGGATAATGAGAACGATCAGCTACATCTTTTCCATTTTTATTCAACAAAATATTCCACAGGTGTTGTTTTTTTTTAAATAATTTCAGTTGGGTTCTTCCTAATTTTCTACCCTTTAATTGTGCATTTAAGTGTTTTAACTCAAATTCCTGCAGGGATTATTCATTCATTCTTTTCATCAACAATCGTGTTCTCCATGCTTCCTTCTTCGAACAGCGGTAATTGTACAGTAGCATTTTCCACTTTCCATTCATCAAAACTGTCTGTGTTTCTTTTATACCCTTTTAAGATAAACATTAGCTTTGAATACTCTGACAATAGTTCTGCATTTTGGTTCAGAGCATTCTAGTTAGTGTCTGCATTAGCCTTACACATTTCACTAGGAGTGGCGTTTACAATGCTCGGCTTTGTGGCTGTGATCTTTGAAAAGTTTCTTTCTTTTTTACTGTACATATTTTTTTAATTAATTTTTCAAGATATAATAACCAACAGCTTGAAAAGCAACATGGAACTCTGTTCTCATATAACAGCAGCAAGACTCCTATATGCTCAAAGATGCACAAATCCCCTCAATGATCTTTGAAAAGTTTCAAAAAGAACGAAGAGGACTGCTTTTAGTTCAAGTCAGTAGCTGCAGAATTCTAAACCAGTGTTTCTCCTGCTGATTTTAAAGGCTTTTGAACAGTATCTCATTTTGCTGTATGGGATAGCCATGTTGTGGTTCCAAGAACAAGGAATTGGGGAGGCCAGATCTGCCATCAAGACAGAGTTTACCAGCTATTGGCCTTGCAGGCACTGGAATGACAACGTCCACTATTCTTTACATCAATTAAGGTAACCAAGATTGCTAGGAGTTTCATGTGGAAACTCCCCAAGCCCTTATCCTCTTGAATCTGTACCCCGAAAAGGGAACTTCTTGTACAGTTCTTTAATTGTCTTCAGTAAGTTTCACACAGGCCTGCTTCATACATTGCACTAAGCAAGATGTGGGTTGTTTGTGGTGAGTTCAGTAAACTTAGGCTGACCATATTTCCTTGAGACAAAAACGGGATATTGGGATGGCAAAACGGGGCAGGGCTGGGTGACAGGCTGGATGGCAGGCAGGGACTTCTCTGGTTTTCTTGGGCTGGGAATCTTCGGATTCCTTTGTTTGCGAGAGGCAAGGCAGGGCTGGGCTGGAGAGTTCAGTGAACAGTTGTCCCCGACAAGCAGTTCCTCCTCTGGCCGTGCTTTTATGTTCTTTTCTTCCCACTGTTTCAAGGCAGGAGACAATTGGCTTGCCCTTTGATCACCGCCTATCAGCTGACCCGGTTTTTTTCTTTTTAGGTTTCCCGCTGGGTTGAGCTCTTTTGAGCAGCTTTTTTCCCGCCATTTCTGCTGAGCTCCCCCTCCTTCCACTCAAAGTCAGACTGCCTTCTGACAGGTTCGCAGGAACTTTCATATTTTTAAGTAAGGTTTTTAAGAAAACGGGACAAAATGGACATTTATGTTAAAACAACGGGACGGTCTGGAAACGTTAAAAAAACGGGACTGTCCTGTTCAAAATGGGACATATGGTCAGCCTAAGTAAACTATGTTAGTCAATGTATGGCTTATTGGGATGTATGAAGCAGGCGATCTTAGTCTGTAACAGCAGATGGTGGAGACAGTATTAGGGCATTTTAAACTGATTTAAAAGGTTTTATCATGTGAAAATCTTTACTGAACTGCAAAATTTTTCTGTTCTGAACTGGATAAAGTTACATTTACAGCTTCTACCTTCGCAAGGAACTGTATTACCAACAACGGACACATTGTTAGCCTCCTGTAACAGTACTGACCATTGAAATGCTGTGACTAATAGAAAAAGTATTTTAGGTGATACATTTCACATGGATGAGAAAAAAAGAAGAAAAAACTGGCTGCTTGTTTTATTTGTTGCATTTCCAGTAATGCAGCCCTTTTTTTAATTTAAAAAGTCCTTTGGACTTAAGGCGGTTAAGGCTAACTATGCCCAGTTAAAGAGCCTCTTCTTGGCACACTTGCCTTGCCTTCTGTACGAAGCTAAGCGAAAGGCTGCGAGTAACAAGTGACAACAGAGTTTCTCAACCTCGGCAACTTGAAGATGTGTGGACTTCAACTCCCAGAATGAAACCTCAGTTCAACAAACCAGTTGTGGAGAGGGAGTGTCTGTTATTCCCAACTGTCTGTTAAATCAGAAGGCACATCATGTGCAGCAATGTGATTATGTCAAAATCAGATGGTGGAAACTCAGAAGGACTTAGTCTGTTGCGTCTAAACTGCACTGAGGTCTGCTAAATCACAGTTTCACTGTACTGTCAGTTTCCAAATGGCATTTCTGGTTGTCTCTCTCCATGGGATGGGCTGCCTGGAGTTGATGGCAGTAGGATTCTGGGAGCTGAAGTCCACGCAACTTCCAGTTGCCAAGGTTGAGGAACGCTGGGTGGCAAAACCTGTTAGGAACAATAACGTCCCCTTCTCTAGCCGCAGTAGCACAGAGTATCACAGAGGTGTAAAAAAACCAAAGTGAATCGAAATAGGTAAGATCCCAAAGGAGCGAAGTGTGCAAAAAAAAAGTGCTATGTTGACGCAGAAAGAAACAGCCCAGGGCAAGGTAACCTTTGAGCAGAACGATCCACTCAAATGATCTCAGGTTAGCTACCTGGCATTTATGGCAGGAAGGTGAGTTAATCCCCCCCACCAACTCCCGTCCCCGCACTGCAAGTAAGTGTGCGCCCCCTGCAGGACAAAGGTTGCATTTCTGAGAATTTGGGCTGAGTTGGCAGCTGCAATTCAGGTCCGGGCATTTCGTCCAGCGCTGTTCCAAAGATACGTCGCTGCTCTTTCCTCTTCTCCTCTCTTCTTCCCCAGGATCTTCTGCCAAGCTTTTCCAAGAAAGCCGGGGAAATGCAAAGATGAGTGGATCTGAACAAACGTCGCCGGTGGTGCCAGCCGAGAGATCTTAAAATTAAACTCATCCTGTGGGGGGTAAGGATTCACACGACTTTCCTCTTAGGGTATTTCAGCGTTGTTGTTTTGAAAAGGGACATTGTTTTCTCTTCCGGTAATTCCTTGCTTTGCCAAACCCAGGGATCAATATCCCTGGTTCTTTGCAGGGATGTTCTTTCCTGCATTTCTTCATCCCATTCCTCTGTTTCTAGGGTCTCCTATATTAAAAAATGCTCCCCCCCCTCCAGGGGTTACCATGGAGAAAGGAGAAAAATACTTTCTCTTCTTCCTCACCTGAGAACCTGCTTCATTTCTTAACATCTGTCTCCCAAGCTTTCTCCAGGCAGTTCAAGGCGGCATTCAGGCTTCATCGTTCCGTGTTGTTCTATCTGCTCAACAACCTTGTCATGTAGGTTAGGCTGTGAGAAAAGCTAACTGTGTGCAATTTGTGTAAAGCCACTTGATTTACTTTAATGTATCAACCTAGACATGGATTGCAAATCTTCGTTTTACCTTAGTGTCTCATATGTTAACCCAACTGTTTAATGTATTCAATGAATTATGGCTAAAATAAGCCATGATTTAGCATAATGCAGGAGTTCAGTCCATAAATAGCCCAAGATCATCCTGAAAATCCTAATTTCCCAAGCCCAATTGCTAATACCACACAAGGTAAATCTGCGTATTGTGCAAACTCTGTGTTCAAACTATAGGTGTGTTGTGCAAATGTAACTGCTATCTTGGGAAGTGTTGGCCTCTAGGTTAGCAATTTAATTTTTTTTTTAAGGATTCTTGAAGCTTTTCTCTTGTTTTCCATTGAAGGATCTTGGTACTGCATAATAATTTCACAAGGAACTTTTAAGTGTTTCACTAATAAGGAAGTAAACGCAAAATATTAGACTGGGGAAGACGGGGGAAAAAGAGATCTGACTAGTTGGATTAATTATTATTAGTGTCGAAGGATTGACGTTTGCTAAAGTTCTCGAAAATATAGTGTGTCTTTTCGACAATTTCCAGTAGTAATTCCTGACTTCCTCCCTTGTGGAAAAAGGCTACCAATTGGTTGATTTTTTTTGTGTATTGAGACTACAGTACAGGAATTACATTTTCCCAGTGTATTTGTGTAACTTTAAACAACCAGAATACCCATTCATTTTCTCATAGGGTTTTCAGATGTAAACAGATGATAAAATACAAATGAAAATTAAGAGTTACATATGCTGAGTTGTATACCTGTTAACACTGTTTGCTTTATCATAGTAACCTTTTGAAAACAAAACTTACAAGGGCTTTATCAGTTAGTTAAAATGTTTATATATCAGGTGGAGCCCCTAAATAAACACTTTGGGCTTCATTCCCATAGAAATGGATTGGATTTAAATGCACTTAACTATGCAAGCCTATACTTGTCTGCCCCAAGAGATCTCCATTGAGTTTGGTGGGACTTTTGCCAAGAAAATGTATGCAGGAGAACACCTGTCTTTCTTAACTGACAGGATCAGTATTGATGAACAACAGGAATCAGCTGGGGGCTTCCTTCCATCCCAAATGCATTTTCCTCTTGCTTTTTGGCTGTGCTTGCACATTGCAGTGTCCCACTCCTGTCACTGATTCCTTTGGTTGGTCCTCAGTATCCCCATTTGTGCCAAAGTCCTACTGGTATTCACCCCCATATTTACTCTTCACCTGAGCAGCTGGACATCATCCACAGATGTGCGATCAGCATGGAAAACATGTGGAAGATACAATTTTTAAACACTGCTGAAATTAAAGTCAAAACACCATGTGTATAGATAAATAGTATTTAAGGGGAAAAGGCTTCAAACCAACATGCTGTTTCTCTCTCTCTCTCTCTCTCTTTATATGTATATGACTTTTTAAAAATCCATTTAATTGTGTCCAATTCTTGAAGACTGCCTGGACAAGTCCCTGCAGCTTAAGGTGGGACTAGAACTCACAGTCTCCCAGTTTCTAGCCTGGTGCCTTAACCACTAGACCAAACTGGCTCTCATGTATATGTACAGTATATGTATAATGGATAAATATGCAGCCATCTGAAACTCTACAATCCAAATTTACTGATAGTGAGAAGTAAGCTGTAGTTTCTGCTCTTGAAGTGGCATTGGTCACAAACAACTTTTTGCACATGTTGCTTTTACTTTTTTGCAATATTGGGAGGAAAAAAGACACTCTATTAACTTGATGCAATTGCAACCAGCCAGTCTGTGCTGTTATTTTTAAGACTATTTCAGTTTCTTTCTCTCGTACTGCAAAGGAGCTTGTAGGTGAGGTCTGTGAAAATGATATGTCTCATTAAATTATAAAATGGAACTGGTACCAAAGCCAGATCAGTTTTACCTTTCCAGCTCAGGGTCACCCAAGAAGCTATTGCAAAGATAAAATAATTTCACTTTAGTGGATGGTGAAGGTTGTGAGTCCTTTTTAAATTACATGGGTGCAGTACCTTGTAATATTTATACTGTTGAGATAGAATTTAAAAATTTATACTCTTTTTTTCAAACTTCTGAAATAATTTCCCCTCCTGCTTTTCAACCTGGATAGAATTTTAAGGCAGCTTAATGCTGCCTGTTAAGGCATGATCTGACTGAAAAGGTCAAAATGAACAAGACCTCCTCTACCCTAAGAAGAGATAATTACAATTCTACAGGGGGGGCCAAGAAAGAAAATTTGTAAAAAGTGAAAAATCTGGATGAAATGAGGAAAAAGTATTAGATGCAGTCACTAAACTTTAGTTTATTTTAACATGGTTTGTTAAATTAAATACCAGTGGTGGCTTCGTATATGACATAAAATAATGCTCGTTGCATTAAACTCCAATCAAACCAGACATAGATAAGCATGAAAACAATTAGTTGTTTTTTCTGGGGTGAGATGGAAGGAGTTGGGAAGGAGAAGGAGAATTTATTTTATTATGCTCAGCATCAGAAATTACCTGTTAGGACTGCCAGCTATTTCTGGATGACAAAGTATCTGAAATGTGCTCTTTATGTCGCTGACATAAGGCATTTTTTCCCAGCATCAAAATAACTGACCTTTGTCTCTTAATGCCAGTGTGAAAATCCCTAAGGCCTTTGCATGTTTCCGTGTTCCTTGAACGAACCCTCAGTAACTTTCTGAACTTTCAAGATTTCTGCATGACTTTTGAGTGATGCAGAGGACATTGGGGGTGATTTGTTTCTGGATAAGTTAAAGCACATCATTTGGTGAGAATAATAAAAGATGAAACACGTTCACGCTTATAGTCAGATTACAAGGTGTGATTGGGAGAGAGGGCTGTAGTTTGTAGCCAGAGGGCTGCGATACTCATTCGATATCGTGCATATCAACAAAGGGAGTCTCCGGGGGGAAAAGGATGCAGTGTCAGTTAATCTAATAATTAATTTATACAGTAATAAATTAACTAGCGTTTATACTGTCACACAAGTTTTCATCTGTAGTGTAAGGTACTCAACTCCTTCTCCAGAAATATTCAGAGTTTTTCTGTAACTATGTGTTGTAATCTAACTGCTTCTTAATTGTGAGCTGTTTTTTGGGAAAGAGAAGGGAGGGAGGAAGGAAGGAGTCTAGCTACATGTAATCAAAGAAAGGAGGGAGGGAGGAAATTATTGGCAGAATGATTTGTCACTTCCCCAATCGTTTGCTAGTCATGGAGTGTCCATTCTTCTCCCTCACACACAAACACACACACACACAGCCACTGCAGAGCCCTGAATCTGCTGTGAGGTCAAGAGTATTGCTAGGTTTGTATCTGTCCTTTGGTGAAACATATAGGACTTTTGGTAGGAGGAGAACAGAACTTGAGGGAAATAGGACAGTTAAAAAAACTGATAATGTAAAGTTCCCTCCTCTCCTTAATTCACTAGATTCCTAAATAGCTACTTTTGCTTACTAACTGTCATGAGCACTGTGTTGAGGTTTTCCTACTAACGATTAAGACTGCTATTGTACCTAATCATTTTGGCCAGGTGAAGCGGTTGTATTTGATTGACTCCTTTCACGTGCTTGATGCAAATCGCCTGGGGGGAGGATCCTGCCCGGACTTGTTTCTTACTTCCTCTTTTTTTCTCTCTGCCGATATGTAGCAAGCCAGGCTTGCTCTCAATGAGAGCTAAGTCCTTTAAATATGTTTTGCTTTTGTTTTGCTTTTTGTAAATAAATTATTTTTATAGAAATGCCTGGTGTGTGACTTTTCTGATCTCTCCTGGGCTAAAGGCTTTCCCAGCATTCTGCTAACACACTGATGGTGAGCAGGAGGGGGCCCCTATCCAGGGGGGAAAATGCATGCGTAGTAGCGAGGAACTGAGCAGTCATTCAAAGAGACGCAGAACAGACCCGCCTTGACTTTTGGGGTTTATCTGTATGGGTTTTCTCACGCTTCTTCAGTTTGTTAGGATTTTCTATCTAATGTAGCAGTAATAAAACACTAGAGACTTATTCCTTGTCTCAGCGTGGTTCCTGCCTGTTAGGATACTAACTGAAAAATAGATGCCTTCTTGAAGAACTCTCTAATACTCTCCATAACATCCATGGTGTTAATTTCTTTTGAAATAGGTTCTTCAAGATGAGATTTGCAGAACCGAGATAATCTAAATAAATTTCCAGGGGCTGTATCCGACAAAGGGCAGGATTTGGATCCATCATGTCCTTTCCTTACAGTGATATCCTTGAAAATCCTGACTACCACCATTCTGAAACATTGGAAATCGACAAGTTGTAAGTTTGCAATCAGGGAGAGCTGTATCTGTGCTTAGAAGAAATCTGGATAGCTATTTGGTTTTTGTTAATGGGGCTATTAGAAGTGGAATTGGTGATGAAAATATTGCAATATTTCCTCCTTTTCTCATAAAGGTACTCCTGTTCAGTGTGCCTGCCAACTCTGCCTTCCCCAGCATCAGTTCAATTTCTGTTTTCCATGTTTCATTTCAGTTACTTGAAATAAAAGCTTTAAGGTTGCTCCTGACATTCAGCAACCTACCTTGTTGTGTTACTCAGTGCCCTTCTTTTAATCTACAATCCTTTTGGCATCACCCTTTAACTCAGTATTTCTCAACCTTGGCCACTTTAAGATGTGTGGACTTCAACTCCTAGAATTCCCCAGCCAGCATGGGGACTTCACTTTTAGAAAAAGAGGGTACTTACACCCTTCTTTTCAACTCTGAAAGGTTTCCCAAGTTTGTGTTTTACATTTTTACATCTTCTTTCTGAGTAGGGATGCAACAAACTGTACTGTTAGGGAATCCAAGTTGTTCTCTGATCTGTAATAATTGCACAGGAGACGTAATTCCACCAGGATTCTGTGGCATCTGTAGGTGAGTTTGAAAGCCATACCTTTATTAGGTTTGGATAATGGTTAACTTCCCCCTTCTTTCTTTGTTCTGCAGAAGACCTTCTCAAAGGAGTACTTCTTTTAATCACAATTCAGATAATACCTTTCCTTATGTCCCCTTTGATGATTACAACAAGGATGGAGGACAAAGGCAGAATTCACCAGTTCTAATACCCCTGAACTTAGTACAGAGTCAATATGAGGCGGAATATCAACCAAGAGATTTTGGGTTTGAATTGCCCAGCTCAAACCCATATGGAAATGCACATGGTATGTAGCTCTACTGAATGTATAGGTCAAAACAATGCAGATAATTTTGAGGTGTCCACAGTATTCTGTAGACATAGAGATAAGTCTGTATTGGTATCTATAGATGTAGACATGAGTCTACCAGATAGGGTTTCTGAAGGCTATGAAGACCTGTCTCTTTAGGAATCCATTTGGGGATGCAGATGGTTAGCCTACATCTGTGGGATGGTGCTGTCATGGCATCTTGATTGGTTTTTATGTACAGAATGTTTTTAACCCTACCAGGATTCTACGATCTGCTGCTTGCAGATTCACAATCCCAGGTTGTTGTTTTCTGGTTAAACAAATACTTCTAGTCCTCATGCCAAACATCTGAGAGCATGCAACTTTTAATCGTTAATGTTTGGAGCAATGATCAGAAGGGTTGTAAGTGTGCCTGCATGAGTCTTCTGAATTTGGCTGTGTCCTCATTCGTATTGAGCTGGTCAATTTGGGTCTGGGTTGTACCACTTCAAATTTGGGGTGGAGGTTCCCTTGACTTAATGTTGTTCCAAATACATATTTCCCTGCATGTAGAAAACTCACCTATCAGATGGAAATGTTATAGCCGAGATATCCCTCATTTTCTGTGTTTGGGGTCCTACATTACGCTATGATAAAATGTGATTAGCTTGTTTGTAGCTTAGCATGTCTTATGAATCCAGCCATTGCAGTTTGCAAACCATAGCTCATGGTTTAGCCATGTTGTATGAACCTAGCCCATTGTGGTTTATTCAGTCAATCATGGATTAAGAAAGTTAGGTTAACAAGATATATGAATCCAGTCTGTATGCATTACAAGACAAGTAAACAGTTCAGATTTTTCTAAATTTTTCTTTTTGCTTTATAGTTAATCCTTCCTTTGAATATGAACCAGAATTTGGATGGACGTTGCCTACTACCAGCCAGGCTTTCAATATTCAGGATGCAGATAGGTATTCAGATGAATCAGAGAGAGGTAAGATTTAAGACAATTTAATGTGTTCAGATGAAAGTCCTTCAGGGAGAACATTTTTCCACTAAAAGTGACAGAGAACAGGAACACTCAGAAATAATTCACATTTTCATTCTGGGCCAGAAAAGACTGAAAAGCAAATACCAAAAGAAGAATGCAGGGAAGAATATCAATATTTCTGTCAAGTCCTTAGTGAGCAGATATTAGAAATTATCCTGTAAATATCCACAAAAGAGATAGAGGCAAACGGTAATCATATTTCTAATCCAACCAATTACTGAAGTTCTCTTGGCAGAGGAAAAAATTTACTTAAAACAGGAAGTAATAAACCAACGGAAAAAATAATAAACGCAATAAAAGACTTTGATAAGTAGCCCAGAAATGATGAGGGGCTAAATGTTCCCACCCAAGTGTAAGGCAGTCACTTAAAATGCCCAGAGAAGGAGCTTAGCCTGGCACCAAAAAGACGTCAGCAATTGGGTTATTTCAACCCAAGGAAGTAACAAGCCATAACCTAGCTAGAAAAGCTTAACATGTTGTGCAGCTCCGCCATTATGGTGTACGTACCATGTTTATGGTGTTGTATGCAGACCCAAACAACATCACGACATCCCAGATCTCTCAGATCCTCCTGCTGAAGCTTGCTTGCAGTCCAGGTTTTGTGCAGCTGGTCTGTTGTGAATTCAAATGCTGTGGTTTGTCTACCTGGGCTTAGGGCTTTGTGTGTTGCCTGAACCCAACCAACTGGCTGAGCCGATAAACGGTGGTTAAACAAGCCATGTGGAATCTCAACTCAGAATCTCCCTTGATCAGTCCTTTAATCTGCTAAAGCAATAAATTGGAGTGAATGGGTGGATTTGAGCGGTGTTGTTAGGAAGGGCAACGGTTACTTTGCCACAACAGTGGCTCTTCTATGGCCTTTTCCTCATTCCTTTCTCCTTTATTGAGTAATACTATGAAATGGTTTGCTCTTTTTCCCTTCTTGGCAAGTGCGATCAGGATGTAGGCAGTTCTAGGCTAGGTAGGCATAGATTTCTGATTCAATTTATGTATCATTGTGCAGTTATTTGCAAATTCATTGAAACTTGCCACGGTTAATTCTTTTACTACAGTTGACGTCCGGAGATGTAGCAGGCGAGACAGTGATGCAGCTTTTGTGACTCCCAGCTTGCTTCGTCTAGACCCAGGATACATGGAAGCAAAGAGACAAGAAGGCCAGTTGTTTATTTATTTTATTTAATCCTGTTCTCTTCCGTTTTCTTCTGAAATTTTGGAGTTCCATCAGGAACTCTGATTGCTGTTGTTATCATCGTTGACTATTGGAATGCAACTCAGCCATTATGGTTTATATACCATGTTTACGGTGTTGTATGCCAGCTCAAACAATGTGACATCCCAGGTCTCTTAGATCCCCACCTAAGAGGAATGCAAAAGATTCCTGTTTTGTTTGGTGGGGCTGTGTTGCCTCCTAATTATGAGACGACTCACCCACAGAAATTTACCTGAAATCAACTGAAAAACTGACTTCATGGGATGTATGAATCCCATCTGTCTCCTGATTGTATTTCCATCTTTATTTTTTCAGAAGAAAAATTAATCAACGATCTGTCAATCGTGTCTACCAGTGAAAGAGTTAAAGCAATCCAGAAGATTCCCAAGTCAATGAAAGAAAAACGTGAGATTAGGTAGCAGGCACATATTTTTATTCTGAGGGTACTTAGCTAACTTACAGGGGTTAAAAATGCATTATCTTACATGTGAATATTTCACCTCCTTCTATTCTTTTCCTTCTCCTCATCTAGCAAGCATTTGCATACAGACATTTCTATTATGCAGAAATAGGAAAAGACTGACATTTAATTGAAGTGCTGGAAAAAGCTCTTGTTATTCTGTCGTTGGTTCTCACTTTAATTTTCTCTCCGGGTTTATGTAGACCTGTTTGTTTTGTTTTTGGTTTGTAAACTTCCCTATAAGTGGTTTTGGATACAAAATATCAAAATATTCTTTATTTAGTTGATAGGAAAGGTTTTAAATGTCTAAATAAGCATGTTGTTCACATGGTCACATTTTGCTAATGGAACATGTGGGTCTTATCTTGCAGGAAGGAGAACGAAATAAGGGGAAAAAACTGATTTTAAGCAACTTCTAGAGTTTTATAACCTTTCGTTAATCTGGTATTTTAGACTTGCTAATTTAGGATGAGATAATAAAGTTTTCAAAGAGCTTGCTTCCACCCAGCCACCCACCCACCCACCCATCTCGCTAATATCATTTTGCTGTCTGATATTTGACAGGAACCGTGTTCTTACAGAAAGAAAAAAGAAATCCTACAGTGGGGATGCGCATCTTAATTGTTGTGCCCAGTGCTTCTACAGCACAGCTTTGGTAAGGAGCGATCCTGTTATTGCCAGACTATAGGGCAGAAGATCAGGGTGCCCACAACATAGGGGATGCCCAGATGAATGACCTTGTTCCTATGTTTCCTGCCAGCCCCACTAGATAGACCAGACCAGGAAGTCAACTCCACAGGAAGACTAGAAGTATTTTTATTGAGATTGGTTATAATAACAGAATCTTGCCAGTCTGATTGTGCTGGACCTCTTCCTCCTCCTAATAGTCCAGTGCATTAAGGAGGTGTCTGTCCGAGCCACTTCCAAATGTTATCTGGATGCTCTGGACTTAAAAAATCCCCTTTTGTCAACCTTGCAAGGTAGTCCAGACAAAAAGCACACCCAGGAATACTAGCTCCATCTTTATTGTAAGGTTACATTAACAGAATCTTGCAAGTCTGAAAATACATCTTTTCCCCCTCACCTTTACAGTCCAAGAAACTAGGGAGGGTCCCTTCTGAGACGTTTGCCACTCCCTCATTCCTTCTGCAGGCTCAGCTGCCTCTTACCTGACCTGCTGCCAAGTGTGCGGCATTTCCTCCTGTCTCCCAAGGTCATTCTCACATACCATTACATCTTTTGCCTAGGCAACAGCTTTTGCTTATCTCCATCAAGGTCATCCTCCTTAATCTCTACATTTCCTCCCTGGGAAGAAAGAGAGACAGGTGGGTATGAGAGCGGTGGGTGGAAGGAGTATGCAGGTTGCTCCCTGTAAGCCTTGAAATTCTTCTCTTGTTAACTGCCTTTGTTGAATAAGGAGCATTTGTTGAGAGAAAGAAGAATGTTATCGATTGCAAGGATGTGCAGGCTCTACTCGCTTTATATTTTAGACTTCAGTTTCCATCAGTCCCAACCATCTAGTGTATCACTGCTGGTATGCTGCAGTGACTGAGAAGGGGGATGCATTAGCCTCTCCAAGCTGGCCTGAGATGTTTGCTCTTAATATGGATGGGGGGGGGGTTCCTCCGCTGTGAGTCAAGGTATGTATTGTCAAGCCTGATAGAGTTATTTTGCATCTGAAACTTGATAAAACCAGAAAGTAATTGGTTGGTATTCAGCTTCTTGCATAGTGCGGACCCAAGCAGTTAGGGCTTCTTTATTAAACTCTGCTTAAGCAAATCACTTGATGGTTTTGGCATGATGCGTTTCATAGCAATGATGACCAGCTGCTATTGAAAGCAGAATTGGACGCCATATTTAGCCAAGTCTTCTGTTTGCTTGTGATTTTGGTTTCCTCTCCTAGACCTTCCGGCAGCTAAAGAACAGCCTTGTGGACTGCCTTCAGCTTTTTTGGTTTTGGCAGAAGATGCTCAAAGACATTGGCAGCCAATTTGGGACCAGCATCCATTCCTACTTTCTGTTCCTGTCGTGGCTCCTCATGTTCAACATTTTCTCATTCCTTGTGAACTTCAGCTTTCTTGCTGTTCCTCAGCTGATTGCAGCCCAACCAAACCACCTTTCCTTCACGGGTCTGGAGTTTTTCACCGGAGCTGTACGTGTGTTTATAAAATGAAAAATTGAGACAGAGCTGGCCTTTCTTGTTTCCTGCCATTGTATTAACCTGATTTAATTGTGGTTTATTGATTCAACCATAATTGGCTGGCTTCACTTGATATGCTAAGCCATGAATCATGGTTTATAGACTTCAGCGTTTGGATTCACACAGCACGCTAAGCCCAGCAAGCAAACCATGTTTTAGTATGGTGTGTGACTCTAATTGCCTGTTTAAAAAGACTGTTTAGGTGGAAGCATCCCAAAGTAAGGGTGTTACAAAATAAACCCAGCGTGAAACAGGCTGAATACCAGGGAGTTCTTCTCTGCCTGTATGGGGAGGGAAGAGTGTTAGACAACTGATACGATCAATAAAAATCTCTTGCTGAACTGTTGAATTCTGATACTTGTTCCAGGGTTACTTTACAAACACTGTGCTCTACAGCGGCTTTTATACCAACGCTACAATAGCAAAAATTGAGAACACCTCACCGTATTACATGCAACTCGCTTACATTTTCACAATTGGGATTTATTTTATCATCTGCTTTCTCAGCTTGATCTACAGGTACGTTGCTTAAGGTGCTGGACTAGCGGGGGGGTGGGATCCAAGTTCAAGACCATCCTCAGTCATGGAAACTCTCTAAGCGACTTTGGGCCAGTCACTCTCTTAGCCCTCTGCCCACCTCACTGAGTTCTTGTTGGGGAGATAAAATAAGGGGAGATCCCTGTGGAAGCCACAACGAAGCCTGGAGAGAGGTGGAATATAATTGGATACATCTGTATTTTCCAATGTCTGTAATTTCAAAGAGTAATGTGTTTTATTAAAACAAAAGTGTGGGACTGTGGCTGTCTCGAATATTACTTAAACATAAAAATAATTCTGTTTCAAAAGTGGCTGTAATGGCAGCGTAGACCATCTGCTGACAACTAAAAAAATAGTGTGCTAAGTATCATCCTGTGCTCAACGTTGGAATAATTTTTCATTGTCCCATTCAGAGTGAGAAAGAAAACTGAATTACTGCAGTTTTGGCAAAGTTTGAAGATAGAAACATAATGTGTTAAGGCAGCTTTAATAGTCATTGGCAAAAAAAAGCTTATTGCTCACAAGGTTCAAAAGCCTGGCATGAAACGGCCGTCCTTTCAAAATACAAATCTCTCCTTAAGTATTGAATGTTTGGTTTTATAAAACAAAATGGATTTCTAAAAAGGAAAGAAATATCCCATGGTTGCTTCTATGAGTCTTGGGGGCCAACTCAAAATTGAATCATATTCTTGGGGATTTGCTCCACAGTTTCCAGATGTGCACAAGAAAGAGCCCAGGTCTGCAGGCTTGAAATGGATGAAGCGTTAAGAAGCAGAATTTTGGATTTGGAGAGCAGAAAAAACTCACAGCAACCCCCTTCAGTGTTTTACCACTCCAAATAATCTCTCCCAAAATGGTTTCTCTCCTTTTTGTTTTTAGAATTAAAAGCAAAAGGAACAGCCAGGGCAACCAACAGCTTCATTACCTGGGAAGCAGTTTACTTCTTTGAATATATGTAATCAGGCCCTTCCTTTCATTCTCTTCCTTGTTGCATTATTATGTTGCTTGTAATTGGACTCAGGCACACAGCCTCTCCCAAGCAGTTGCATTGGAGAAAGAATGGGCCACAAGAATGCTGAGTTACCACAATGGCAAAGCAGGCAAATACCTACATAAAGGCTGGAATGCACTGAATAAGGGACATTTGGCTGGGTGTCATCAGCACAATAAGGCAAAGCTGAACAAATTAAGTTACAGCTTAGTGGAGCAGTTTTTGTTTCAGTGGAACATCCTGTCTGTTTGTCTGTCTTTATTACACATCTTTTTTTATCTGTTCAGTTGTGTCCGATTCTCGGAAACTGCCTGGACAAGTCCCTGCAGTTTTCTTGGCAAGGTTTTTCAGAAGTGGTTTGCCACTGCCTCCTTCCTAGGGCTGAGAGAAAGTGGCCGGCCGAAGGTCACCCAGCTGGCTTGGTGCCCAAGGCGGGAGTAGAACTCATGGTCCCCCACCTTCTAGCCTGATGCCTTAACCACGACACCAAACTGGCTATTCTTACGAGATTGGCTGCCCAATCTGCTGAGGCTTTTGCCAATTCTGCGAAAATTCAGCTATTTTAAAAAATTATGTATGTTTTAGGGCCTGTACCAGGGACCATCTGTAAGAACCCTTGCAGGCCACCAGTTCAGCACCATTGGCAGAGCAAAGTATGAGCCAGATGGAAATAATAGCATTCCAAATGCCACTTACAGAATCTTTTTCCGTTGCAGAAGTGGAAAATGTACATAAAGAAGTCTGCCATCTTTTCTCTTTCTACCGTCTCCCTATGCCTTTCCCACGACAGCATGGCTAAATCCTTCCGTAACAACGTCATTACACCTCAGACTCACTCTGGAAACGCTGCCAAGCTCCTCTGCATCTGGGACTTCAGTGTAATCGGCGAGAAAGCTGTACAGATGAATCAGAAAAATATCAGCACGCAGATCAAGGTAAAGATGATGGCAGTCGCACTGAGATAGGTGAGGAAGGTGAAATACTAGCAGAGATTTGCAGAAGAGCTAAAACCAAGGAATTTATTTAAAAAAAAAAATCCCTGCCACAAGGATATGATAGCCACCGATTTCTGTGGCTTGAAAAATTGGTTAAAGTCCATAGAAGGCAATGCTGCTAATCCTGATGATTGTATTTTAGCTAGATTGGAAGCAAAATATTAGTTTCTGGGGCCACAGAGGAGAATGTTTGTGTCCCAGTTGTGAATCATCTTGGAACATCAATTTGGTCATTGTGGACCAAAGACCACAGTTCGAAAGACACCTGGTCCCTCAGTGATGACTAGTATGGTATTTTTATCTATAAGAACGGGTAGTCCGTAGCCACTGGTAAGACTACCTGTTCCCCTTGGTTAAATATACCTGACATGTTGACTAGTACCATTTCTAGAATATGTGATGTCATTTAACCTAGATGGGCTGGCAATGATTTTACAGAAAGCTTTAAAAAAAGTCAGTGTTAAGTTGGTTTTAGTATAATTTTGTTAGCCACATGTTATTTTGATCGAACTGGAATTTTAGGAGGAGGTGTATAAGAAGTCGTCCTAAGGCAGGGAGTAAAGTATTCACACATCGAGATGCCACTTTTTCTCAGAGTTGACACCGCAGAAAATAATTTATTCTGTGGTCATTTTTTCTCCCATCCTTTGATGGTCTCCTTTTGGGAAGTAGGGAGGGGAAATATTTGATTCATAAGGTGATATTCATACTCAATCCACCAAACTATCTTTTAGCGCTACTCCTTGATTTTGCCAATTAATTCCCAACTAGGCCTTCTGAACCTTAGGGCAGCTGCTGAGTGCAAAGCCAGGCCTGAATTCCCGTCCCAAGCTTCTAACTTCCTGAACTGCTCTTTTTAATCCTAGGAGACCCTTTCCGACATGCATGCTGAATCTCTGAAGCTTTCTCTGAAGGGGAGGATTTCCCGCATCTCTATTCATCTGGCCATCTGGTTTCTCTCGCTGGGCTCTGCGGTGGCTTCGTGTGCCGGCATTTATTTCTTTTCCCTCATCAATTTACAGGTCAGGTGCAATTATCCTGCTTCCCTTCCCCTTCTTTGCTTTGTCACGCCTTTATTAAATATCGAATAAATATGTAATGTCCCTGGGAATGGGTTTTAAGCACGAGTGCGTGTCTGAGAACTGCTTTCCAAATTCAAGAGAGGCGGAGGGACTGAGAGGCCACAAGCCTACCTAAAAGTCCAGGAAGTGTAAAATAAGTCTATTTGCTTGATACCCCTCCCAAAGCGGCTGGTTGGAACCTCCTCCTCCTCCTTCTCCTTGTCCTCCCTGTCCTCCTCCCCCATCCTCCCGGTCCTCCCGGCCCTCCCCCATCCTCCCTGTCCCCCTCCCCCGTCCTCCCGGCCCTCCCCCGTCCTCCCAGTCCTCCTTTCCCCGTCCTCCTGGCCCCCGTCCTCCCTGTCGTCCTCCCTGTCGTCCCCTGTCCTTTCTGTCCCCCTTTCCCGTCCTCCCCGTCCTCCTTCCCCCGTCCTCCCCGTCCTCCTTCCCCTGTCCTCCCCATCCTCCCTCCTCCTCCCCCATCCTCCCTGTCCTACCCTGTTCTCTCTGTCCTAACCCTAACTCTCTGTCCTCCTCCCCCCGTCCTCCCCCCTCCCCCTCCTCCCCGTCCTCCCCGTCCTCCTCCCCCCCTCCTCCCCGTTCTCCCCTGCCCTCCCCGCCCCGTCCTCCCTGTCCTCCTTCCCCCGTCCCCCCGGTCCTCCCCTGTCCTCCCCGTCCTCCTCCCCCACCCTCCCCCTCCTCCCCGTCCTCCCCCATCCCCCCCATCCTCCCTGTCCTCCCCCGTCCTCCCTGTCCTCCTCCCCGTCCTCCCCCGTCCCCCTCTCCCGTCCCTTCCCTGTCCTCCCGTCCTCTCTGTCCCCATTTCCCATCCTCCCCTGTCCTCCCCGTCCTCCCCCTCCCCTCCTCCCCGTCCTCCACTGTCCTCCCTGTTCTCCTTCCCCATCCTCCCCGTCCTCCCCCGTCCTCTGTCCTCCTTTCCCATCCTCCCTGTCCTCCCTGTCCTCCTTCCCCCGTCCTCCCAGTCCTCCTCCCCCATCCTCCCGGTCCTCCCCCATCCTCCCTGTCCTCCTCCCCCGTCCTCCTGGTCCTCCCCCGGTCCCGGTGCCCAGGAATAGGTTTTAAGTACAAGTGCATGCTCTCAGCAGAGCATTGAGCTTGGATGGAAGGACGGACTCCCCAGGATGATATAGTTCTTCCCCATAGAGAGCTGTCATTTTTAATGAGGCAGAAGTGAAGGACGGAGAAATATCGAAAACCCTGGAGGAGTCATCATAGGAATGTAATTAATTAGATTCAACTCCATTTAGAGAAGAGGATATTACTCTGAGCTCTTAACGTACGTTTTCTCTCTCCCCACCCCCTTCCAAGTTATTTCTGAACAGGGAAAACAAGCTGGAAAATGAAGCTGCCACGCTGGTCTTGCCTATTGTGGTGAGCCTCCTCAACCACGTGATGCCTTTCCTGTACTCGTTCTCCAGCATGGTTGAAAAGTTCACCTACCCCAGGCACCAGATCTACACTGCTATTATCAGGTACATTGTGATCGTTTTGGCCCGCTTTTAGAGTGAGCCACACTGTAACAAGCCATCTATTTACTGTATTTATGTGTTAGATTTATATCTTGCCTTGCCTTCAGAAGCTCAAGGCAGCAAAAATAGCACTCCAGTCTTTCCCCACAACAATCCCTTTGTGTGGTGGGTTGACCTGAGAGAGAGTAGCTTGTTCAAAGTCCCCTAAGGAGCTTCTGTGGCTAAGGAGGGACTGGAACCTCACTGCTCTCCAACCTAATCCAGTACCTTAGCCACTACAGGTAGTCCTCGCTTAACTACCATTCATTTAACAATGGTTTGGAGATACAACAGGGCTAAAAAAGTTACTTATGATCTGTCCTCAAAGTTACAACCATCACACCACCCCTGCAGTCATGTGATCAAGATTTGTGACCTTCCCAACTGGCTTCTGACCCAAAAAAATCAATTGGGAACAATTGATTCGCTTTATGACTGTTGCAATTCGCTTTATGACCACATGACTCGATTTACAACCACTGCAAAATGGTCATAAATCGCATGGTTCCTCGCTTAATGACCCCATCACTTAGCGACCAAAATTCCAGTCCCTATTGTGGTCATTAAGCGAGAGCTACCTGTACACCATGCTATGATAGGGGAGAGTGAAGGAAATAGTTCTTTTCCAGGTATTTTTCCATGAACAGAAGATTGCCTTCAAATTCCCAACTTCAAACCTTTCAGAGCAGACTTTCAGGAAACAGTTGTGTGCTTCCCATGCTTCTGAATCCTGATAGCTGTTGCTTCTTCTTTGTAGAAATATCATCCTGAAAATATCTATCATTGGAATCCTCTGCTACTACTGGCTCAACATAGTAGCTGTATCCAAAGTAGAGGTAGGTTTTCAAACATGTTTTGGTACTCTTCGTAAAATTCCTTATGAAGTGATGTGAGGCCTTCTTTCACTCAAGCTGGATTTACAGATTGTGAGAAGCCATGGTTTATCCTCCTAGGGTTTATTGATCCAACTGCCATTGGCTGGTTTTGTACAATACATTAAGCCATAAACTAGGATTACTGAAGGATAACTTCAGGGTTCACACAGTATGTTAAACAAGAACCAAATAAACTGATGGCTTAGCTCAGCCTTCTCTGACTTGGATATTTTCCAGGCATGTTGATGTTATTACCCAGAATTTCCCAGCCAGCATAGCCACTGCTGAGAATTCTGGGAGTCGATGTCCGCAGAACCGGATCTGGCTTTAACGTGTTGCATGTACTAAATGACCATCTCCTAATCTGTTGTTCTCCCCATTAGTGCTGGGAAACCTTGATTGGCCAAGATATATACAGGCTGCTCATAGCAGACTTTGTCTGCTGCCTCCTGGGTTCATTCTTTGGTGAATTTCTCCTACGGTATGTGCGTACGTCTGTACTTGATTCAGATAAAACTTTCCCATTTCTACATTTGGATTGGAAATTCTGACATAGGAATAGGCAGGTTGGAGGCATGTCTGATGGGCTACAGTTATATCAGCAGAACTCCCAAATCTACAACCAACTGTCAGGAGCAAAAGACATTCATTTAAAAGTAAAAAAAAAATAGAGTCCTTCCAAGCACATCCAGAAACCAGTAAAAAAAATTTTTGTTTCCAAATGGAACTCAGAGAAGAAGGGGTTGCATGAAAGTCTACCTTGGGGTAGCCCAAATGTTCTTCATTTCAGCTGCCAAATTTTTAAAAAATGCTACTGTGATGCTATTGTTAAAAATTAGGGGCTGGAACTTGCTATCTCTTGTTAGTTGCAGATCACAGATTAGTTTATTTATATCCTGATTTTGCCCAGTCAACCGCGCTCCAAAGAAACTCCTGATAATCCTCAACTGATCAAAAGAACAACTTCCCTTTTGGAAAAAAAATACCTTACAAATGGTTACACATCGAGGATGTCTTTCTGTACAGTTGCTGCATAATCTGTTCTGAAAGATGTTTCCAAACTTTGTAACTATAAAATGTGCCATTTCAGACTTATGGGCACAAAATGCTGTAAAAAACTTGGAGTGCCAGAATTTGACATTGCTCGAAATGTTCTGGATTTGATCTACGCTCAGACGTTGACATGGTGAGTGAAAAATCACATTCTGAAGAGTTTTGTAATTTTTCCTTTGTCATACGCTTGAACGTGTCTGAATTATTATTATTTTTAAATAGTCTTTATTAAATTATTTACACAAATAATACAAACATAGAATGACAAATCAACAATAAACATAAAATGCAAAAACAAGAGAAAGAAAAAAGGAAAGGAGAAAGAAGAAAGAGAAGAAGAGGTTTAAAAGAAAGGAAATGGATTTCCAACTCCCTAAGTAATACAATTTTATACCTTAACTAAATAATTTCTTTTCACAATTCGCTAATTTGGTGACAATAATTCTACAGTTCTATTGAGATTATATAAGTCAGATACATAATATTTACATCTTGTATTATATTCATATGTTTTACACATTTACGTTAATTTTTGGGTCGATTCTACATAGTTGAAGAAGGGGGTCCAGCCATTTTGAAAATCTTCCACATTTTTATCATTTAGCTGGTCCAAACGTGTCTGAATTATTGTGTCTCTGAGTCAAGAGAAACTGCAGAGGAAACTGCCCAAGCCTCTAAATATTGCTGATAAATGTCCTGATATAAATTGGGTGGGAGCTGAAAACTGGGTCCCTAAAGTCTTGTAAGATATAAAGCAAAAAACCCCAAAACCTTCAATTTTTTGTAAAGTTGTAAAAACAAACAAACCTACCTTACCTAAAGGTGTGGTGGTGATGCTGCAGTGTGAAATACCGCTAGTGAGAATTACTGTATCTCAAGGGCAAGGTTCTTAGCACACTTAGGTTGTTCTTAATTTTCTTAGGAAGAATCTTGATATTGCAGGGGAACGATGGGGCTATTTCTCCCTGTTCTTTGCTGGATTAATTGCTGCAGACCCTGGTTCCACTGATAGTTGGGAATTTCGTTTTACAGCTTGTAGTGTTTCTCCCCTCTTACGGACTTCATTAAGCCATCACTTCCTGCTTTGTTTGAACTGAGAACCTGAGGTCTAACCTCTCTTAGCTGATGCATGGTTTTCTTACCTCTATGCATATGATCTTTCAAGACCATTCCCAGGGTGGGCTACAAATCCAGGTCAATAAATACCCGGCATTTTTACCCAAGCACAGACAACAGTCTCTCCTTACGTTGAATGGTGCACAAAGAGAACCCTGACCTTGAATTCTTACTCAAACATCATTTTTTTCCCCTCTCTTATTCAGGATTGGGATCTTCTTCTCCCCTCTGATTCCTGCCATCCAGATGATAACATTTTTCATAATATTTTGTGTGAAAAAGGTTAGGCTGCTTTCTGCGATTTTTTCCTTGCCAACCTTAATTCCGTTGCTCTCCCTCAAGCCTCTTGCTGTTACGTACTGTACATGGATAGGTTCCCTTTCATTCAGTGGGATGATCAGTAGCACTCTGGAACAGTACAAAGATGAGGAATGATCGGGGGTCACCCAGCTTGCTAAGCCAGCCTACAGTGGCCTAGTTCATACATGCTGCTGAGCCCTAAACCCAGTTACAGTGGCGATGGGGGTGCTGTTGGAAGAGCTGAAGGACCTGGTTAGGGAGAGATCATCATGGAGAAGATCTATCTATGTGGTTGCTAAGAGTCGACAATGACTTGATGGCATGCAATCAATCAATCAGGCCCTAATGGATGAGCTACATACGATATTGAGCCAAACCTACCCCATGTTATGGCTGTTACAGGGGAGGGGGGAATCTTAAGGTGTGCATGTGCCTCATTGCTCCTTTGGGTGGCCTACAGGTTGGCCCCATCAACATTTGACAACAGATTACTGATTTTAGGTGGCAAGATGTTAAGACTTCTGTTTCTGCCTTTGCTACCCCCCCCCCACCTCCCCAAAGATCCTAAAAAATGGGCAGTTTGGTTGCCTGCTTCACAGATGAGAGGTCTTTTTGTGCCTGCCACTGCTGTGCCCCCGTCAGCTTCAGAGGCCTGTATTTTGCTGGTGAGAATGCCAAAAGACTGTACCTCTTTGACTAGGCATGCTCTCTCTGGCTTGCTCCTCCAGGTCAGCCTGTTGATGAACTGCCAGCCGCCCTGCAGAGCTTGGCGAGGATCACAGATGAACACAATTTTTGTCTTCCTGCTCTTTTTCCCGTCTTTCACTGGAGTCCTGTCGGTCATCGCGGTCACTGTCTGGAGGTCAGAAGCTCCTTGGGCCACCCTTTTTGAGTGGCTTCAGGGCCTTATTCAGCATTTCACCCCAGGCTTTGGAGAACTCTCTGGATCCATTGTGTCCTTGTGAAGGAATGCAGGCTTGGGTTTGGGAATGGGGAAGGAATGAGCAAACCTTTAAAGGGAGGGGGTGCTTTCAGAAAAAGGTTATCCAGTCTTGAAAAAAGGAAAGCGTGAGAAAGAAACTCAGAATAAACCCCCCTTATTTTGTCTGCTATAACATGGGGCAGAGAAAAACTCGGATAGGCTTTCAAGATTCTGTTAGTCTATCTACAACAATATAGGTAGTCCTCAACTTATGATCATTTGTTTAGTGACCGTTCAAAGTTACGATGGCACTGAAAAAAGTGACTTACCACACCAGTCCTCGCACTTATGACTGTCACAGCGTCCCTGCGGTCACATGATCAAAATTCAGGTGCTTGGCAACCAGCATATATTTACGACAGTTGCAGCATCGTGGGGTCACATGATTGCCATTTGCGGCCTTTCCAGCCAGCTTCCAACAAGCAAAGTCAATGGGGGAAGCCAGTTTCGCTTAATGACCACGTGATTCACTGAATGATGGTGGCAAAAAGGTTGTAAAATTGGGCATCGCTCACTTAATGACCGCCTCACTTAGCAATGGAAGTTCTGGTCCCAAATGTGGTTGTAAGTCGAGGACTACCTGTAAAGAGCCATGCATCTTCTTGACCTGGCCTACCTCAAAGGGCTGGCAGCTCCTCTGTTCACGCGGAATCCTCTTTGCTCCTGTCCCTAGTCTTGCCCATCATGGTAACCCTTTTCAATAGGGTTGGAGATCTCAGGATCTGCAGATCTCCATGGGAACATGGTCCCAGCAGATATCCAGTGATGTCTCTGATGTTTCCTTCAACAAACATATAAACTGGCTACACTTGTATAAGAAGAACCTGTCTTTTTTCTTATTCTTCATTTTCCAAGACGGAAGCCTTCAGAAGCATGTGGTCCTTTCCGAGGTCTGACAACTACCTTCGAGGCTATTTCTGGCTGGGTGTCAGTCTTGGCTTCCTCCCCAAGCTCAGAATGGGTGGTGTGGATCTATCGCAACTTAGTCGAGAGCACCCATTTCTTCTTCATCCTTTCAATCATTGTGTTGTAAGTTTCTCATAAAGGAAAAAGAGGTGGGTTGGAGAAGGAAGCTGACCCATTTGTTAAAGGAACATTGTTTGTTTGTTTAATTTATTTAATTTTTATCCCACCTTTATTATTTTTATAAATAACTCAAGGCTCTTTAATAATGCAGCGCTTCTATAGATTATTTGCCCCACAAACCTGGCGTTGTTTATTCTGTCCAGTAGTATGTTTTGGGGATCTTGGCTGAGGAATGAGCGAATGGAACATCGTTTATTGGCCAATAAAGACTGAGTTTTAATTTCTGAATTCTGTTTTAGGATACTCACATACCTCTACTGGCAGATCATCAACGGGCGAAAAACCATGGTTAAACTCCTACAACAGCAGATTGTTAACGTAAGTATTTTCTTAGAGAAACTGTTGCTCTAGATAGCCGGATCTGGTCAAATTAACTTAAATTACAGGCGGGTAGCTTACTGTTGAATATTAGGAGAAACAACTTGAGGGGTTTGACTAGTTGCTTCTACAGGGGATGGGTGCTCTATCACTGAAGGTCTTCAAGCAGAAGCTAGACCAGTGTTTCTCAAACTTTCTGCAACTGTGGGTGACCAAATATAAAAGTTTGGAAATTTCAGGGACCGCCCAGATAAATAAACACCTCCCTATGTTTTTATCTTTAAGAACATGGCAGTTTAGAATTTTTTGGCAAATAAAACCATCATTTAGTTGCATATATCTATGCCTTCTTATTCCTTAATGGCTTTTTAAACTAAATGTTCTACTAAATCTGTAATCTAAAATTAAGTATTTATTGATCACTTGAGGGAAAGTCTAAGGCAGCAAGTAAGGCCTGGCAGGTGAATGTGGAGAAGTGCCAGCCGATCACCTGTGATCTACAGATCACTCTTTGAGAATCACAGGGCTAGACAGTCTCCTATCAGAGAACTTTAGTTTTGGGCTAGAACATCTCTTCCAGCTCTGTGATCCTCTGCACTTGCAGTGTTGAACAGATTGCAATATATCTGTAATTTTATTTTTTTATTACATTTATTGTTGTATTGGATTAGTGTAGTCTTTATGGTTGTAACTTATGATCTTTTTGTCTGATTTCAGTTTTTACTGTGGAAGTGTAGAACTCTGGGGAAGCCGCCGAGAGTCTTTTTGACTGCGGCGGGATAGAAATGGTTTAATAAATAAAACAAAGGAAGGATTAGTTTTCCAGAGAGGCATTTGACTGTTCAGTTTGCCTGTTAATTTTCTAAAGGAAAATATCAAATGAATCCCTCTAACCCACCATCCCTTGTTATTTAACTGTTTCTCGATTTTGCAGGCAGGCAAAGATAAAATGTTTCTACTGAAGAAATTGCGTGTGCTGCAAGCTTCGAAGCTGCCCTGTTTGGGAAGGCAGCCAGAGGTTAGTTTTGTAGATCTGGGCTTTTAAAGACCAGATGTACCCATTGCATATGCTGCTTGTTTAATAAATGTTTAATGCAATAAAGCGCAATTGGCTGGGATCTACTGACATGCTTAGCGATCAAGCCATGCCTCATAAACCACAGTGACTGAGTCCAAACCAGGCATGCTGCGTAATGGCTTAGCATGTGAGCCAGTCCAAAATATTTTTTATTTGGAAAACAGCAGATTGGAAAAGGCTGTTCGCTAATCGTTGGGAAGCTGGGGAAGAACATGTGCTACATTTATGGCAGTAATGTTAGTGTTGGTGCTCTGGTGGCGGAGTCTTTTGGCTGCAGCTCCAGGTAGACACATTAGCCTGCCCTTCAAGCACTGGGAAGCGGCTGAATTTCTAGCTAACACAAGAACCAGACTTAGAGAAACCTTGAGGGGTGGGGGAAATTTGTGATTGAATTGTCCCGATATGATTTTAATCTAGGGGAAAAAAAATACTTTGAATGGGGAATGGAGAGCGACCATGACCGTTTTTAGCCAGTTCTGGATTTGGGGAAAATGCCTTATGATGAGTTGTCTTTTCTTAGGACTGCCAGCAGATGGTGATAGTGAATTCGGAAAAATGGATCATGTCAAAGGATGGTACAGGTAGTCCTTGACTTATGACCACAACTGGGATTGGAATTTCCATCATTACGTTGTTGCAGTCGTAAGTCGAGTCACCACATGGTCAGACCCGATTTTACAACCATTTTTATGGTGGTCGTTAAATGAATCCAGCTCCCCCAATGGGCATTTTTTGCCAGAAAATGGCAAAAAACATCACAAAATACCATCACATGACTGTGGGACACTGCAACCAGTCATAAATGCGAGCTGGTTGCCAAGCGCCCGAAATGCGATCATGTGACCATGGGGGTGTGCATGATGTTTTACGACGCTCAGAAGTGCTTTACAAGCCATAAAGCACCCATTCCGAGGCTGTCGTAACTTCAGACCATTGTTAAACGAATGGTTGTAAGTCAAGAACTACCTGTACTGTACAGTACTTTAAGGAAATCCTTAAAAACAAACAGTTAAGACTAAAGAGAGCCTCAGCATCTTTAAGCCAGAACCTCTTCCCACAGAGCACTAGTGACATCACTCCTGTGGATTGATCAGAACTAGAGTTGGCTGTGCCCAGCAGCATCCGTAGCTTGTAGGGGATAAACCAGCCTCTCTCACAGGTAGACAACATGTTGTCCTAGGACTGCTGGCAGTGGTGTGCTGAAGCCGGCTCATACTAGCTTGCGAGACCCTGTTAAATGTTCCGGAATTTTACAAGATGGTCAAGAGCTGAGGTGAATCAGGACAGCTGGTACACTCATCAGCTGTTGGGCGGCTAGTGGTCCCGCATTGTAACTACAGGGGGCCAGCAGCCGGCTCCCTGGGGCAAACAGTTTCCCCCCTTCGATGTTGTTGGTATGCTGTTGCTGGATTACCTGGAAGCATGGCTTGGAAATGGATGGCACTTGGATCTTTGTGAAACCTAGTTTGTCTCCCTGCATTATCTGGCTAAACTAAGGTCTTGGGCCTACAAAAATGTTTGAGCTTGTAGCATGCTTTGTGTGACTTGGGTCAGAGTTTTATGACCACAAGAAATATCTAGAATTTGTTATCAGAAGCTGGTGGTGGGTGTGTAATTGGCGGCACAGAACAGGAGTCAAGCACAGAAGGGAAGTCTAATTTTGACTTGTCTTCCAGATGGACTTGTCTTTGAACCAGCAAATCCCTGTTTTGCTGCCCAGCTGCATAGAGTACTCTCCACGGACAGAAAATAGAGATTCTGCTACTGAGGTAATAGCGGGTGCAGTTCAGGGTGTGGTGTGAGTGAGAAAGAACCAACTTTGGAACACTTTCCTTTGAATAAAAGCATTTGAATTGCAGATGCTAACCTCCCCCTCCCTGCTGTCCTCTAGATAGGTTGGATTTCACCTCCCATTATTCTTTGCCAGTCTTGGCCATATAGTTTAACACATCTGGATTACATCGCATTGACATTGTTTGGAGATGACAGAAATGATAATCTAGACCAGCGTTTCTCAACCTCAGCAACATGGCTGGCTGGGGAATTCTGGCAGTTGAAGTCCACACATCTTAAAGTTGCTGAGGTTGAGAAACACTGGTCCAGACTGTCTGAAGGATACCCCTACCAAGATGGTTGAGCCACAAACGTTCTTAGCAGTGTCTCTGATCAGTGCCTCCACCCCTTGGAAACAATTTCTGCACACTGCTGTGCTTCTGATAGTTCTTGGCACAGCCTTCTCCGGTTTGGTACTTCCTAGATGGGTTGGACTGCAACTTCCGTAATTTCCATCCCTTGGCCATGCTGCCAACCTACCCAAAGAGCAACAGATAGAGGAAGGCAGCAGGCTAGGGAAGGAACACAAGATGAAGCTTACAGAGATCTTTGGGGAAAAATGAGCTCTAGGATTCTTCTGTTCTCCTTCCTTTTGCAGAAGAGCAACACACAGAAATATGGGTTTTCTCGTTGAACTTACTTTGTGCCTTCTGTGCATTGCCATGTACCTACATTGAGGTCATTGGCTTAATTGTCTGAACAGCATTAGGCTCACTCTTTTAACTGAGCAGCAAGTCGACTAGTCGATGGTTTGGGCTGTAGGAAGTGTTGAGTGTGTGGGGAAGTACGAAGTCAGTACTGGTCCCATCATGAATTTGCTGCTAACAAAAAGCAGAGCGGCTACCCTGATTTCCACTAGGGCACAGAAGTATGTTATCATTCACGTATTGGGTTTTTTAGCAGTCTTTTACGTCAGTAGTATGAATGAGTACCATTGGGATAAACATCAGAGACACAGAATATGTTGGAAGAGTTAACTGCTTTATAACTTTTAAAACGTGATCTGTATTTCAAATCAAAGTTATGACTATCTCCTTCAGTCCACTAGATACCCTGCGATGAGCAGCTTCACTCATGGTAAGTACTACGAGTGTTAGGCAGAATAGTTGTATCAGTGGCCTACACAATGGGCGTTTGGGGTCTTTTTCATCAAAATAAAGTTAATTTCAACATGCTAAATTGAAAGCATGCATGATTGCAGGGCCTGGTTGATATTGCTTATCTCAAAAAGTGATGATCAGTGTTTGTATTAGGACTGTAGGCTAGACTGGGAAGTCAAAACACATCTAGGAGAAAGGTACTTAGTAAGATAACTCTGTAGTCACTGGAAGTCAAGCTTGACTCAAGTGTCTTTAGTTTCGTCTGGAAGGGGAAGTGACATAATCAAATGGGTCATGTGTAGAAAGAGGCTGTAGGGAAGTCCCAAGTCAGCAAAGCTTCTCCTGGTACTTGGTTTGCGGGACAAGAGGGAAACCCACTCATGTAGCCTTCTGTAAAAGGGTTGAGATAAACCTCAGAGCATCCCAAATTCTCCCATTGAAATTTGGTGGCAAAACCAAACTTTGATGGCAGATTTTTTTTTTGCCAAAATATGGTGTAGGCTTCCCCAGCTCTAGAGGGAAAGAAATCGAGCTCCCTAGAAACCAGGGTGATTTTACTGACCGTATGACCACACATGTGCACAGATATCTGGGGCAGGGGGATCGGGTGCTCAATGGGGCTACCTATGGCAATTTGGTGTGCTTTGTGACAAGGAAACCTAAAGGGGCTAGTAGAACAGGGATGCCTTCAATGAACCACACGTTTTCTTCCTTTTGCTTGTAACAGAGGGTAGCCAAACAGCCAGGAATGCTGGAGTATCTGAAGCCCTGGCTTTGGCTTTGAGAGCCAGGCAAGAGGCTGAATGGGAAATGGAAGAAGGAAGCTCGTGGAATTGAAGAGAGGAGTGAAGTAATGTCTACCCCCCACCAAGCACTCCTTTGCTATTTGCACAAATCAGGTCTTGGGCGGAACTGACAGACCCCTAAAAGTGAGACCTTTTAAAATCCAATTACTGTACACTTTTACATTTGTTGAGGTTTTTCTTTATTATGACTTGAGAAGACGCAGGCGCCAAACTCTTCTTTATGACAACAATCTCTCCCCAGACTTCACCAAAACTTACTCTTCAACAGAGGAAACAGGCTAGATTAATCAGTTTTATCATGGAAATCTGGTAGTGTGGAAATATAACTCATCCCTGATTGTAACTGCCGGGAATAATTCCGTAAGCATTGTTATCATTTTCTCTCCAAATTTATTTTTGTTGTTGTGAGGATTTCTTTTTGACCGAGATTATACAGAGGTTTATACAGAACAATGAAGGAAACACTGATTTCTTTAGACGAACATGTACAGTGGCATCATGATGAAATAAAGGCAGAAACAGATTTACATCTCATTTCAGCTTAAAGAGTGGTTGGCGATATACTGCGGGAAATGGAAGTTGGAATGTTATCAACCCAAACACTTACTTTGTCTGACTTAGCAGCTGCACCTTCAATCAGTCGATCAAGAACCTTTTATTTGGGAACAATATTAATGGCAGCTGCCAACTGCCCATTTCTTCTTCAGTCAGATTATCCAAGTCAGATGTTGTTAGCATTGCTAAGAAACATCAAGAACTTTATGCCTGGCTGAAAAGTTTTAAGGCACCAGTTTTTGCCTTAGTGAAACATCTCCTTAGCATCACACACTCAGATGGTCACATGACCTGGATATCTGATCCCCATTTTTCTTCCTTCCCCAGTAGTGGTTTCCATTACAGCAGTTAGCTAAAACGTTACTTTAAAAGCCTTTATCGCTGTAATCTCCAATACATACAGTGATGTTTTCTGGAGTCATACTTTCAAACCCGGATGGAAACTTTCCTTAGAAATAATTGGCATTCTTTCAAATTTGGGCAAGCCTCAATTCCGCAAAAGAACTGACTGAAGAAAAATGCAGCCCAGAGAACCGTTTCAAGTTTTCGTGAACAATTTCAGTGTAAGCAACTCCTACAAGTTTCAAATGCAACCTTGAACAAAAGCTAACTTTTAAAGGTGTAGATGCAGTGAATGCACCCCACTCTTGTGCATCCTAGCCCTGGCAGCTGTGAAACTTTCCCATTCCCAGGTTTTAATTAAATGCCCCATCATGTCAAAATATATTGCGCACTCCCTTGCTAAATATTTGTAAGAGGTTAAATTAATTATATTATTAAAATGCACCTTGAATTTACGTGGGGGGAGGGAGAGAGAAAATACTTGCGTACGAGCCAGAGTTGCAAGTGTTCCCACCGCATTCTCTACAGGTAATCCTCAACTTATGACAGCAATTGGGACCGGAATTTCCATCGCTAAGCAATCCTGGTTGCCATCATTAACTGAACCCCCGGTCGTTAGGCGAGGCAACTTTCTGCCGGCTTCCCGCAACCAAAGTCAGTGGGGAAGCTGGCAGGAAGTTGCAAGTCCCAGGCCCGTGGGATGCTGCCAGGTGGGGCAGGAAACGAGGGTGTGTGTGGTGGCTGTTTTGTTTTTGTTTTGACTGAGTATAAATGAGCCATTACCAGATGCCTCATACCAGGGATGTGCAAAACTCACAGGTTCAGGAATACAGTACAACACTGGAAAAACGCTAGAACGTTCCATTCTCTCTCCAGACCAGTGTTTCTCAACCTTGGCTGTTTGAAGATGTGTGGACTTCAACTCCCAGAATTCCTCAGCCAGCATGCTGGCCGAGGAATTCTGGGAGTTGAAGTCCACACATATTCAAGCCGTTATGGTCGGGAAATACTGCTACAGACTGTTGACTGGGGTAGTTGGCCATTTCTCTGAACTGGTGTCCAGGACAAAACAGGGCTGTCTGGGGGCCAGGATACCCCCAGGACACCTCAGAACCACTGCTGGTTTAGAGGATTTACTTCTGGGAAACTGCCCAACCACCCCTGGAGCAGCATGGGCCAGAATCGGATTGAGGTGGCCCAGGGGAAGAATGGAACATTCAAGAGTTTTCCAAAAAGTTCACTTCCCAACCCCCTTAAGTTTCGGACTGCCTACCTTATAGCAAATCATTTTTTTTCCATTTAAGCTGCACGTGTCTCTTTGATTAAAAATATTCTTTCTTGGATGAAAAGCGATAGTAATGAGAAATCTCAAAAAGGAGACTTTGGTGCAATCTGAAATGTAATTTTTTCCCCCCCGAGGGAAGCAATGCAGCCGTCGCGAAATAAAATCAAAAAGTTCCACTGTTGATGAACTTCAGTCTGACAAACAAGCCAACAAGCAGTAGAAGATCAAGCTAATAGTGAGGGTCACAATCCTCTAATAAGCTGTCGGTAATATAGCTGGTCTGGAGAACATTTTCATAATACATTTTTTCAGCAAGTGCATTGACGGTCCAAGCAACAACGTGAACTCCTTTAGATGACCACCGGTTTATATAGTCCCTAAAAGGAAGAAGGCAAAAATGATATGAAAGGACAAGCAGTTGCCCTGTGTCTTATTTTAAAAATCTTTCTCTAGCAGTACTGCTACAATCTCTTTACTGCTTTGGTACAGCCTTTCCTCCCTTAAAAACACGAAAAAGCAATTAAAGCCATTTAACTTTGGGATTAATCCAGGAAAAGCTCGCTATAGATCCCATTGTTCCCCATGTCTCTGTTTCATAAATGTGAGGCAAGCTTGCCTTCTTTTTCAACGCAAGAAATTGAGCAGCAGTAAACTGGTTAAACTTGAGTGTGCTGTTTGGTCATGCTGTTCAACTTACTGTGAAACATAATTTTTCTGCATCAGAAAAACAGAAACGCCACATAAATGCCATAGGAAGTTGTGCATGCTCCAGTCCATGATAACATCCAGGGCCATAGACAAATAATGTTTCCAGAAAGAGGTGTAGCGAGGCCTCCCATCCCCGAAGTGGCTGATACTCCAAGGTCGGTGGGTCAGAGCTGTTATTACATTCCTATCTGCTTGCCTCATCTAAAAGACCAAACGCAAAAGCTAAGTGCACACATCTGGCCTTTTAAATAATAACACAAGAGGTTTTCAGTGCCTACTTTTTGGCAGTTTGGGGTGTTTAGGAAAAATAAGGCTGGGAATCTAACCACAAATCGTGTGTTGTAGGAAGATCCACATTGCTTGGCATTCAAATCCAAAATGCTGACTTAGAGGAATATCCCACTGACTTTTCCCCCCCATATTTGCTTCCAACTTGAACGGCTGACCTTGCTCAGAAATGCCTCAGCGTTTGATGATACGACATTTAAAGATCAGTGGTTCAGTCGATGCGTATTTACTTTAAAACACAAATACCACACCTATTGCATGCAGGAGGTTACCTGTTATTGACTGTTTCCTCTAGGAGCTGAAGTAGGGTACTGGTGTTATTAACTAATAGCCAAACAAACATTAAAAAGCACTGAAAAAAAAACACATTTCTTCACACAGCCATTGTAAAACATGAATGTGATCAATTCTTGGGCTTAGTCCGATGCGCTCTTCTTATACTGACTTTCTAATGTAGGGAAGGCCCAGTAACTTATTATTTTAAAATAACCTAGATTATTTTAAGGCTCTGAAAGATAGTATACGCTTCCCTGTCTATGGGATACATTTTGTGCACGTTGTATAACACCAAACGTACTCAAAAACGTCCTACCGTCATGTCAACAGTGGCAAGAAATAATGAGATATTAATAACACTCTGAAAGCTTCACCTTATAGATAACATCTGGCATAAATGAGCAAACGACACTTGTGTTGTACAGCCGTGGATATTCCAGGTAGAGGTGTTTCAGGGCTGCAACTGCCTGCCAGAACAAAAGAAAATGGCATGAAACAGCCATAGAACACTTAACATTGTTTTTCTAAGTAACATTGAACAAAGGCAGGTGTTTTTCTTGTGCTTTTCAGCTGCTGGAGGCAGTTCTCGTGCAGAAGAAACTCATGACTGAAGTGGCATGGGCAAAGTGGATGGTGCAAGATAATTAGTGCTTTGAAAAAGAACCAGGCTGGGTGAATGGCGCAGAATGTACTAATGTACATGGAAAAGTTGCTTTCAAAAATAGCAACTTAGCTTAAGTTAAAGGACACGGATTTAGGGAAGCATTAGAGTCAGTGAAGAAGCTTCCAACCTCACTCTTTTAATTATTTCAAATAATAGGACTGAGAAAGAGCCTTGTCAGAGATATCGCTTCTACTTGCTAGTTCTAGAGGAGAGTAACTCTATGCGAACAGCTGCATACCTTCGTGCAATTTACTCCATATTTTCAGAAAAACTGATTGCTGTTTGTAAGTGCCTTAAAAAAAAAAGTCTACCAGCTATCTGCCCTTCCTTAACACAGCTCTATGAATTAGAGAAAAAGCGTTTCTGAGAAAACCTTAAGCTAGTTATAACTTAGCACCATGAATAAAAAATAGGATTAAATAGTGTTAAAAACATCACTTAGCATTTTATTGCCAGAACGTTTTGTCAAATGGAAAAGCTCTACAGGAAGGGAAAAGCTTTTGACGTGTAGCTGTTACAAAGGTACCTGATCCGCGTGCCCCTTGACATCAAAGTAGATGGTGAGGTCATGATTCAAGCTTTCCAAAACAGCTTCTTTTAGGGTTGGTATTTTTTCCCCACGATAATCCCTCCTGGTGGAAAATCATCACAACTACTTGAAAGGTGAGCACTTCAGCAGAAAAGTATCCAATAAAAAAAAAAAAAAAAGGAAGTCTGTTCCCATTCATACTGTACCACCACTAAAAAGCCAAAGATATATTCCACTGGAAAGGGAAAACAAATTCTTAAAAGTCCTTTAAAGATCCCTGGGCGATTAGTCATTTAAGCGCCAGAAGACGACATGACTCTCTATTGGGAAGTCGTAATCCACAAAAAGTCTTTCCCATTCAAGTCAACAAGACCACAGAAGAATTACATTTCTGGATTGCAACTTAACTCCCAAAAGAATTAAAATTGTATAGAAAATATTCATGTCTGGATGTGAGTGAACTACAGACTCTTTGCTTACCATAATCTATGTTTAGCAGCCGGATTAAACTGTCGAATCTCAGCAAATCTCAATTCTCGTAAGCTTCCCGAACCATCGGTGGTCCTGTCCACCGTGTCGTCGTGCATCAGGATAGGAATCCCATCAGCGGTGAATTCCAGGTCAAGTTCCACCCCTGTTGCTCCATTCTCAGCTGCCTTAAGAAACAAGGTCGACATTTTCAGAACAGAAAGTTGGACCACAAGGTGTGCTTTTTAATGGAATGGCTTTGGATAACTTTGTATTGGAAATGATCAAACCAATCTGCCAACTGTAGCCCTGGCACAGTGTTTCTCAACCTTGGGAACTTTAAGATGTGTGGACTTCAACTCCCAGAATTCCCCAGCTGCTCCTTTGTGGCAGCTGGAAACTGTCAAAATAGTTGTTCCTCATCTGACAGGGCATCTGTGACCATGTGCTGCCAGAGCATGGGTTAAAGGACTTCCCCAAGGTAGCACAGACTGCATCAGCCATGTTGTGCAAAGACAACAAAAGAACAGGGCATGTTAAGACTGCAGGTCCTATCAGGCAATTAAATGATAACAGCAGATACGTATCATCTTTACAGGAGCTGATATTTGGAGAAAAAGCAAAGCCATTACAACTGAATGCCCAATCTAGCAGAAACCACTGAAGCTGTAAATAAACATAGATGTTGTCCCCTTGTTTATAATGCAAAAGGTTGATGTTAAGCGTGAAGGCAGAGTTCCCATTCAGAACTCAGCAAAGGCCACCCAAAAGGCATTAGTAATCTGGTTTCTACAACCCATTAGAAAAAGCGTAAACAGCTTCTCTCATAAATTCCCTTCTGATCAAGTCCACCGTGCATTATCAAAGCGGGAGAGTTGCTATATTTACCTTTAATGACTCACAAGTATTTGCAGGTAATCTCCCATGCTAATTGGATGCTTCTGTTTAAGAGGTTCCTTGATGTTTTAATCACTCCCATTTGCAAACCAAACAAGCACAGTCCTTTCTTTATCACAGATTTTATTGCAATTGTTTGCTTCCAACACACATTTATTTATTTAACTTCTTTTCCTCCAGCTCCCATCAACTCTAGAGTCAGTACAACAATGACCGAGAGATAATGGAAGTTGTAGTCTCACAACATTGACCAGAAATGACAACAGCAGCCTTTTCCTCAGTCAACAGATCAAATACCTGCCTGGGGAAGGTAGCCATCTGCTATCTTCATTCATTCATTCATTCATTCATTCATTCATTCATTCATTCATTCATTCATTCAATTTATATAGCCATCCATCTCAGACCAGTGACTCTGGGCAGCTAACAATAATAAAAAACAGTCAAACAGTTAAAACAATACAGAAAATTATAAATACAGCCAAGAGATATTAAAATCCGTTGGTGACAGTACAACCATGAAACAATCCATCAAGGCCCTTTTCTAGGATCCATCTGATTTAGTAAAAGTAACAATGGAAGACCCATCTCCTCCTCTTCATTTCTCTGAGGTTTCTGATTGTTAGCCCCTCAGATCCTTCAGGAACAAGAGGCAAATATTGTAAATAACTTACAGTAATAACTTTCTGAAATCCATGCTGACTGCTGCACTACTTAAATTCCTTTAAAATTAAATTGGATGTGTGATTTATGTATAACTGAAAAATCAATAGGATTTCTGTGGCTGATGATCCACAATAACACTTTAACTTGTTTAGAGTAATATTAATTTTCCTAGACCTCCCGCTTTCAGCTATCCTGCAAAGTGTGGAGTTAAGTTCACTGGTTCAATTCTAAATTTCTTAGCAGATGGCTATCTCCTAGAACAGAGAGGTATTTGATCTGTTGACTGAGGAAAAGGCTGTTTCTATCATTTCTGGTCAATGTTGTGGGACTACAAGTTCCATTATCTCTCGGTCATTGTTGTATTGACTCTAGAGTTGATGGGAGTTGGAGGAAAAAGAGTTAAGTTCTCCACCACTGCTTTATTTGTGTGTTTTTTAAATCCGTTCAATTGTGTCCGATTCTCGGAGACTGCCTGGACAAGTCCCTGCAGTTTTCCTGGCAAGGTTTTTAAGAAGTGGCTTGTCATTGCCTGCTTCCTAGGGCTGAGAGGGAGTCACTGGCTGAAGGTCACCTGCGGTTTTCCTGGCAAGGTTTTTAAAAAGTGGCTTGTCATTGCCTGCTTCCTAGGGCTGAGAGGGAGTCACTGGCTGAAGGTCACCTGCGGTTTTCCTGGCAAGGTTTTTAAGAAGTGGCTTGTCATTGCCTGCTTCCTAGGGCTGAGAGGGAGTCACTGGCTGAAGGTCACCTGCGGTTTTCCTGGCAAGGTTTTTAAGAAGTGGCTTGTCATTGCCTGCTTCCTAGGGCTGAGAGGGAGTCACTGGCTGAAGGTCACCCAGCCGGCTTTGTGCCTAAGGCGGGACTAGAACTCCCGGTCTCTAGCCTGGTGCCTTAACCTCTACACCAAACTGGCTCTCATACTTTTGAAGTCAGAAGTGATCTTACCGCGATTCCTTTTACATGCCAAGCCTGCATGTGACAAAGCACTTATGAAAAGCTACAGTAATTCACATCACACATGCTGTAACTTCACACCAATTTACAGAACACACACACGTGCAATACACACAAAATATAAAAACACAGAGGCAGTACTACTCTCTTTCTATAGGTATATGTGCATGCGCACATGCACACACAATATATCCGATACTGTATATACATATACATATATACCCAGACATAAATTCCTCATCTGGAGAAGCACCAGCTGTCAGCAAGGAGTGTGTAATTGCTGCCGTCCAGATGTTTGCACCCCAGATACAGTATGCCCACTGTGCATGCACACACACATATATACAATAAACGTTACACCCCCCCAATGCCCTATACAATCAATATGCCGCCCCCGCACATCAAACGCTGCACACGCACACGCACACACACCCCGGCCGCTCTCTACTCGCAGTCAGCGCGGCATGCCCGACCTGCCGGATGGCGGCCAGCGTGTTCTCGGGCGCGTCGTGCCCGCCGCCGCGGTGGGCGATGCGGGCGGGGTTCCCGCGCGGCTGCACCACCAGCTGGGCGCGCTGCGGGGCGACGGGCTCCAGGCTGAAGAGGCGCAGCGCCAGGTAGAAGCCGCCCGACAGCGCGCAGGCCAGCGCGGCGCTCCGGGTCAGCGCCAGCGTCGCCAGCACCAGCGCCGAGAAGGCCGCCGCCAGCCCTTCCGGGTAGCAGAACATGGCGGCCCCGCGCGGGGCCGGCGCAGCGGGCGGAGCAAACGGCGGGCGCCGGGGCCGCAGCAGCTCCCTCCTCGCGCGGGTGGCGGCCCTCGCCGTGAGCGCACAATCGCCCCGCCGCCGCGCGGCGCCCGGCCAATCGCGGCCCTCGCGGGCCGGCCGCCCCAGCCAATCGCGCGAGAGGAGCAGGCGACGCCGGCGGCGAGGGCGGGAAGCGGCGGCCGTCTCTCCCGGCCGCGCCCGGGATTGGCTGGCCGCCTGCGCCCACCCGGCCAATCAGGAGGCGGGCCGCGCTGAATTGTAGACCGGCTTGTCAGGTGAGCGCCGGCACAGGCGGCCTGCGAAACAATGAATCCTCTTATGGGCTTGGTGGGGTTGGGGCGGGGCGGAGGAACGGGAAGCGCAATTTCCGAATTCCACCCCTGAGTTATATTTGTTGTTGTTTATTCGTTCAGTCGCTTCCGACTCTTCGTGACTTCATGGACTAGCCCACGCCAGAGCTTCCTGTGGGTTGTCAACACCCCCAGCTCCCCCAGGGACGAGTCCGTCACCTCTAGAATATCATCCATCCACCTTGCCCTTGGTCGGCCCCTCTTCCTTTTGCCCTCCACTCTCCCCAGCATCAGCATCTTCTCCAGGGTGTCCTGTCTTCTCATGATGTGGCCAAAGTATTTCAGTTTTGCCTTTAATATTCCCTCAAGTGAGCAGTCTGGCTTTATTTCCTGGAGGATGGACTGGTTTGATCTTCTTGCAGTCCAAGGCACTCTCAGAATTTTCCTCCAATGCCACAGTTCAAAAGCATCGATCTTCCTTCTCTCAGCCTTCCCTATGGTCCAGCTCTCGCAGCCATATGTTACTACAGGGAACACCATTGCTTTAACTATGCGGGCCTTTGTTGTCAGTGTGATGTCTCTGCTCTTAACTATTTTATCGAGATTTGTCATTGCTCTTCTCCCAAGGATTAAGCGTCTTCTGATTTCCTGACTGCAGTCAGCATCTGCAGTAATCTTTGCACCTAGAAATACAAAGTCTTTCACTGCTTCTACATTTTCTCCCTCTATTTGCCAGTTATCAATCAAGCTGGTTGCCATAATCTTGGTTTTTTTGAGGTTTAGCTGCAAACCAGCTTTTGCACTTTCTTCTTTCACCTTCATCATAAGGCTCCTCAGTTCCTCTTCGCTTTTAGCCATCAAAGTGGTATCATCTGCGAGTTATATTTGGACCACCCAAAATCCCCCCGATTCCATGCCCATAAGAGAGAGGGCTACCAAAACCCAAAATATGCTGAATTGATTGATAATGTTCTATCAAGTCGTTTTGGACTCCTAGATGGATTTTCGCCAGGACGATGTGTCCCTAACCGGGTCTTTTGGGTTTCCCAAGGGTGCACCCACTGCCCCTGTGACTGAGTGCATCCCCCTTGCTGCTGGTCGTCCTCTTCTTCTCTTTCCTTCCACCTTTCCCAGCCTTCCGAAAGGGGGTCAAGACTTGGCTATGCCACCTCGCTTGGGGAGGGAGGGAGGGCGGGATGGTCTGTCATGGGGGTGGTTGGCACCTTGACGCGGCGCTGGGAAATTTTATCGAGCCTGTGGTTTCACCATCTTGGATTTTGTATTTCAAATTTTGTATTTTAGAGTTTTAGGGACATTTATATTTTTATAATGAATCTCTTTTAGTGGTATTTTAATTCTTTTGTTGTCTTAATTTGCTTGTAAACCGCCCAGAGTCATTTGTTGAGATGGGCGGTGAAGAAATGTGATAAATAAATAAAGAAATTATGAATTTCTCAGGGGAGCTGGGTTTTGGCATTGATTAGTTGATTGGATTATGTGCCATCAACTCAGTGTTGACTCTTAGTGACCACATAGATAGACAATCTCAGGATGATCTGTTCTTAACCTGGTCTTTCAGATCTTCCAATGGTGCCTGCATTGCCACTGGACCTTGCTGGTGGTCGTCCTCTTCACTTTCCTTCCACCATTCCCAACATTAGAGCTTTTCCCAGTGAGCTGACTTGCTATTTGACCCTTTTTGACTGCATCTATGCAGTGTTGCACTTCAGAACAGAAGCAATGAAGCAGATCCCTGGCCCATCTAGTCCAGCAATCAGTTTTCACAGGGGCCAATCAATTGCACAAGGAAAGCCACTAGTTTCCCACTAGAAACTTTCCTTTTTCTGTTATATTGCTTTTTTTCTGGATTTTCTTTTACTCTTTTAGTCAGTTGGGCACCACCATGGCATGAAAGCACTGCTGCATGCAAGAAACTTGAAAAACTGTCCAAGGGAAAACTTGTTAGGACCAGGATGAGAGACCACCAGGAAATTTCCACCAACTTAAACTCATCCATCCATCCATCCATCCATCTATCCATCCATCCATCTATCCATCCCAGAAGAAGACAATGGCAAACCTCTTCCACAAGGTTGCCAAGAAAACTACAGTTCCATCCAAGAATTCAGTTCCACTGGTGGGCCTCTTTCCTTTTTAAACTACAGTTCCCAGAATGCAAGAGTTTGGAGACCGCCCGCTGCGGTCCCTGACTTCCGTCCCTTCCCTTCGGTTGCCTGGAGACGCCGTGGGAGGCTGCAACGGCCGCGGCCTCCTCAAGCCGGAAGAGGCGGGCCGTGTTCAGGGTTGCCAGGGGCTGGGCAGGGCCGGCCTCGGCGGGCTGGAGTGCGAAGGGCGCGCAGTTTGCGCTCGTTGGAAGCGGGGCGGGCGGGTAAGGCTGTGGAACGTGGGGAGAGCCGCGGGGGCTGCCAGCATTGTCGGGGGTTTGGTCTGCAGAGAGAAAGGGGGAAAGTCATTGAAGCTGCCTATAAGGTTAAGCTGTGCTTAAGGTTAAGCTGATGTTAGGCTGTACTTAATTTTGAGCTGTACTTAATGTTACCGAATCGAATTACCATTCAGTCGTATCCGACCCTTGGCGATTCCGTGGGTATTCCATGCGAATATACATATTCCATGTACTTAATGTTAAGCTGTACTTAATTTTGATCTGTACTTAATTTTAAGCTTCATTTCTACTTAAGCTTTATTTGGCTTTGGTTGAAATTATCGCCCCACCTCCCAAACAGGCGCTTGAGACTGGGAGGACCTGTTTATTCAGCTTTGGGGCAGTGCCCCCCCCCGTCTCACATCAAGCTATTCTGGAACCCCCAGCCCTGATTTAAAGATGCCAAAGGGTATGGGGGGTGTCTGAAGGGGTTTGTGCTTGGGATAAATGCCTTGTTTGTCAGCCAGAGGCATTAGTAACAATAACAGCAACAGAAACCTGTAATAATAAGGGTCATCTGGGAAGCTTCACAGGAGGAGGAGGTTGCACTGGATCCCCTGCTTCTGATGCAGAGCAGATCTTTCCAGATCCTTGTAAAAAGAGTAGATTGAGATTGGGGGATCGAGGTAGCTGGCGTGGGATGACTGGGGCCTAAGACGGGTGCCAGGAACCCTTCTAAACTTCATAGTCATTGTGTAACAGCGAACAGTGCCATCATCTCAGATAGTGGTGCCTTTATTTTTAAGTTTGTCTTATTAGTAAGTATTGTATCAGCACCTTTTTAAAATCAGAACCATGGTTCCAATAAGGTCAGAATTCAACCCTGTTGTGGGCTGGGGCTGCCTGGAAGAGTTGTGAGTTTTGTAGCTTTGCTTGGTGAAGTATAATTGCTGTCCTTTGATTTCAATCACCAAGCTGTTTGTTTTTCATCCTGATTTCCGTAATAATTTCAGAGCTCTGTTGCAGAGTTCCTTTAGTTGGCAGTGCGGTTTTCCAGGCCAGTAGTAACAACAGAAACAGATTACCAGGGGAGTTGTATGATAAGAGTGGCATTCTTATTGTAACATATATTCTGAGTTGTTATTTGCAAAAGGGTCTGTTTCCTCTCTCTGTCTCTCTCATTCTCCAGCCCAGTTGCATTAAGATGGAGGAATATGAGAAATTCTGCAAGAAGCACCTGGCTAGGATTCAAGGAGAGTTTATGGAGAATGGAATGTCTCCCGTTGCTCAGCACAAAAATGTTTCCCTTATTCAGTTTAATGGGGTTCCTGTGCTTTCTCCTCTGGTAAGTTGGCTTTATCGTGTCCATGGTAAAAAGAAAGTGAGTGGACTTGAATTACGTTGGACATCTTGCTTCATGTATATTATGAGGCTTCTGCCTTGCTTTGCCTTGTTTTTAGGAAAAGTCATTTTTCTCCTCTTCCATTAAAAAATTAAGAATCATTAAGGATGTCCACCGGAGAAATCTTTAATAGTCCTTTACAAGTGCTCATATGCCCCTTTCTTACTCTTTGTGTGGGCTGGGCCGAAACCAAACTTACTTCTTAGTTGCTGACTTTTTGCCCCAAATTTCTAGAAATGTGAAGTTTTGCTTAATTGCAATTGCTCTGAGAAGGCAAGGCTTTGGGTCTGGATTTTATGCTGGGTGTGCGCGTGTGTGCGTGTGGAACTTTTTGCTGAGGCTTTACAATCTTCTTACTAATTTGTAATTTTTTTTCCTCCATGTTCTGTGCAGAAGTTTCTGGGGGCACTGACTGTAAATCGATGAAATTAAATAAAGTATGAGCTCATGAATAATAGAGGACGATAATAATTTTTCTCCCTTGCTTTTATAGCTGACTCTGGAGAAAAAGAAAGAGCTTCAGCAAGACAGGCAGAAAGCTCTGGATTTAGAATGCTGGCGACAGAATTCCAAGCAAAGGATTTTGCTGACCCGCGTTGAAGAAATTGTGGCCAATGTGCAGGTGAGGTTGAAACAGTTCCTTGTGAGAAGGTGGGGGGGGGGGGGAACTGTCTTACCTGCAGCAGATTTGGAAGGGAATAGGTGACTGCGCTCTGTTGCTCTCAAGGAGCAAAATCTCTGTGAGTTTTACATTAAATAATGCAATTAAATTCCACTAAATAAACCTGCTGAAATTAAAGTAGGATTTCAGGGTGGCAATCAGAGAAGGCTTTCTAACTAAGCACAGTCAAGGGTAGGCTGTTTGTACTAAATATTAAGCATATACAGTATACCAGACTGGAACAAGGTATTTGATTTGGATAAGTTCAAGGTCCCTCCAGCCACAGAATATATTGGGTGACTTTTCAGGCCAGTCTGCCTCCCAGGGTTGTTTTTGTAGGGATAAAATTGGGGGAGGCTCCCCCATAAGTCATCTTAGGCTCCCAGAAAAAAAGGATATAAATGCAAGGTGGACACGATGAATGAACAGAAGCTGTCATTTTATTTATTCAATGGATGTACTGCATCTAGCGATCCTGAGGTGCAGTTGAAATTTGACATTTAAGATACATACATTGGTGTAAAATAGCCACAATTCTTTCTTTCATATATCTCAATGTGATAAAGAATTTTGTGGCACCTAAACACCCTAGTGGATGTATTGGAGCATACCTTTTTGTAAGCCAAGCTTGCTTTTGCTAGATGCAGAATTTGGTGGATCTGGATCAAATCTCATCGTTTTGTAAAGAGTTGAAGGGTCCTCTTTGTTGTGTTTGCTGTGACAGACTTATGTTAGTAGGCACAGGGGTGTGCCCCTCCCTCTCATAAATTCTGGGTATCTTCTTTCTACATCAGACACATTAAGGTATCAGCGTAGTTTCTATTGCATTAAAGAGATCTGTGTGCTAACTGGAAGTTGTGAGTGAGATCTTCACGGTCCTTGGTGGGCACAATGAAAGTGTGTTTCAGCAAACAATGCAGCTCTGTTGCTTTAAATTAGCTCATTTGTTAGTTCAGCTTTTTAAGCTGGAGTAATAACAGGAGCCCACACATAAACTATTCAATTTCTGGCTATGTTTACTAGTGTGTGCACTTGGCAACCATTACCTAGCTTGGGATTCAGAAGATGTGGCAAGAGTGTGTGGAGAATAAGATAATAATCACTTACATTTCTTCTACACAGTATGTATTTTTAACCACGCTGTAGCTCTCAGCCAATTAATTGTCTTGATTACAGCTTGCCTGCAACAGAGCTAAAGAGCAGTTAGCTGATTAACTTAAGCTATTCCTTTGCCATGTTGCTCTTTGTACTTTTTAAAAAAAGAACTTTTAAAAATTGTGACAGACCCAACTAAAGGATTAGGGTTAGGTTGCTACACCTGCCAGAAAAATTGCTTTCATCTGTAAACTGACTGATCGGTTGATCAATATTTCAAGTATGGTTAAAATCCTATTTGTAGCCACTGAGATTCTTTTTTTTCTTTGAACTCTGTCTTTCAAATCTGGTTTTGATTTTTCTTTTAGTTCTGAAGGTTGTTTGCTATGCATTACTTAAATGTATTAGGCCGCCCAATTCTATAAAGGCTCTGGTGGTATACAATAAAATCAGTCCTAAAATGCAATGTAAACCCCAAAGCTTTGTAGGAATGGAATGGATAAAGGCTTGAGTGGGTAAACATTTGACTATATCATCAGTTTCCAATGACTTGGATCCTGTCCAGTATGCCTTTTACATATTTTTTGGACTTCTTTTTGAACAACCTGTTATTTTTTTTAACTTAGTACTTTAAATCAATTTTTTTTTCCTCTGACAGATGAAAAAAATCTCCAGCCAAAGTGATTTAGATCAGTCTGAGAAAGAGAATATTCATTTGGATTTAGAATCCAAAGCGTCGAATGGCTTTGCAACAGAATCATGCAATGTTTTGCCAAATTCTCCTGCTTTCAGTGAATGTCTCGAACCCAAACAGACACCAGATGTTAAGCCAATAGATATGCAGGGGACCTCAGATGGGGACACTTTTGAAGGAACAGAACAATTTATCCCCCATAACCCAATGGAAACTTGCAGTAGCCGCTTGGAAAAGAGAATTGGCCCAGAAGGTACCTTTTCCAGTCTTCCAAGCACATTTCCTTCAAATGAGATGGGGAAGAAAGATTCCACTGACCCTGTACTAGCTGAGGTGGAAGGTCCAGACCCATACATAATGAGCCTTCAGAACCTCTTAAAAAAATCCAAGGAGTACATTCAGAGAGAACAAATCCGACGCAGCCTTCGGAGCAGCTCGAAGAGGAACAGCAATGAAAGCCATCCCGATAAAGAAAACAGTGCTGTTAAAATGAACGAGTTGGGGAAAGAGAGAGGAAAATGTATGGGCAGAAGTACTCCAGTTCTGACCCCGGAGAAGTCGAACCTTATTAAACCTAATTCCTCTCCTCAGAGTTCCTTGGTCTCTAAAAGTAACGCTGGTGGAATAACCTCATCCAGTTTTTCTAAAGTAGATATACCAATGAGGTCCGGAACACCTCCTGTTTTGGACTCTGATTTGGACGAAGACTTCCGAAGCGTCTCTCTCTTTGAGCGGGACAGCATCTTCCAGAGCCTCACGGGCTCTTACTCGAAACTGCCCAGTCCTGAGCCAAGTATGAGCCCCAAGATGCACCGGAGACGCCCCAGGCCCTCTTCAGTAGGGCACATCGTCATTACCAACCCTGTGAACGCCTACGAGTTGAGTCCCAAGGGAAAGGGAGGAGCTGCAGACTGGATTGCTCAGGATGCCAGCAAAAGGCAGGCGGTCTCCGATCCTGTGCCAACTCTGTCTGCGGACCTCGTTCCCATTTGTCCCCGCAAAGCTCAGGCCTTTGGCAAGAGCTCTTCAGAGACCTTCAACAAACGGGTCGTTGGCAAATGCCATGACGTGTGCCCGCTTCCGGCCAATCAACAAGAAAGCAGGAATTTCCCTGTCCATCCCATGATAGAGGGAGAATTGATGTTAGAAAATGGAAGCGGTTGCCTTTCAGATCTCAGCCCACAGGAGCTACAGGACGTGAGCTGTCCCCTGCTGACCCAGAACCCAGCCAAGACGGAGAGCCTGCCAGATAAGGTCAAGTGCAGCATGCCCACGGAACTTAATAAATCTTACGATGTAGAAAGACCGTCTCCCTTGCTGATGCAGATGCAGAGTAAGCCGCTGCTGGATACCCCAGAAATGACTCTTGGAAATGAGCGAATTTTGGAAAACGGGCTGGAAAAGGTTAGACGTAGGCTTGAGCTGGAGGGGGATGCAGTGCAGAAGGAGAACATGCCGTGGGCTGTGTCTACAGAAGCTGCCGCCCCAGAGAGGCAACAGCTGCACGATCAGCGGTATCCAGCGGGAGCTGTACTTGACGCCAAGAATGAAACACCGGCACGATGTCTCAGAGGTAAGAAAACGGACACCATGGTACGCCTGTGTTGGTTACGAAATATTCAGAGGGGTTTTTAAAAATTTTTTTTGCTGGGTTCAGTCATATTAGTTAAATGCTGTGGAGAAGGCCCTTAAGAAAGTGCCATCTTGGCCCCTTCCAGTGGAGGCCCGTCGGCCCGCCTCTTGTGGTAGAACTCTAATTTTGGTGGTTCTACTTGGTCGTGACCTGACACAACAGCAGCAGTGGGCAAATGGAAGTTGTCACCCGCAGTCCCCCCAGTGCTGTGGAGGGATGCTGTATCAACCATTTCAAGTCATTGTGAAAAATTATAAATGGTGGGTCATCGCTAGCCACCACCTGATGTGGAAGGTGGGATCCAGAGCCTGAGCTGGTTTGCATGGGCTCTTTTGGACTGGTCGCTTGAAGTTCATAGCCCTGGTGCCAGGCCCCTGCTCGTAGATTAGTGGCATTTTGCCTTGACATAAGTCCGTCTGGTGGTGGTGAGTCTCACTCACTGTTCTCAGTGGGGCCTGCTCCTGAGGAAATAACAGATAGGATTGAAGCTTTCAAGTAATAATAGGCACTTCAGGGAGGAATTTCCTGAATGCTAACTGGACTTCCATACGATTATTTATTTATTTATTTATTTATTTATTCGCTCATTCCGTTTATATGGCCACCCATCTCAGACATTTGACTGGCAGCTAACACGATGATTACTTTTAGTGTTATCTTAACTGCTGAAACATTCAAAGATTTGCAGCTGCCAGTTGAGTGGGAGTTCATAAAGGTTAGTCACTGATTTCCCTATTAAAGTTAGCCTTACTTTATGTGTCATGGATAGATACATAGAAAGAAAGGTATAAAGTGAACTATTATTGTTTGTTTCTGTTGTAAGCTAATGTCAGCCTTCCCAGGTAGACCAGACAGGAAACACGACCGGATGAGCTAATTCTACTTTACTGTAAGGCTACATAAACAACCTTGCAAGTCTGAAAGTACAAATCTCCCGCCATCTCCTTTACAGCCTGAGAAGTTAGGGAGGGTCCCTTCTGAGCCTCTTGCCCCATCCAGCGGTGGGCTATGCTGTCTCTTATCCAACCATTCCCTAGGCAGCATCTCTTCTCTCTGTCTTCCCAGGTCATTCCCACATACCATTACATCCATCCAGAGTCACATTGTGTGAGTTGGGAGGCCCTATACATCCAATTAACAAATAGATAAGGGAGTTTGTGGATTCAAAAAGACATTTTTTAAAAAAATTCTCTGGGCAAGGTTGGCATTTGCTGCCTCCAGCTATGCTTTTAATTCCATGCTATAGGATGGGTAGACCAAGTCCACCAGTGTTGCCTGGGGCATTTCCACTGGAGCCATAAAAGCCTCCTGAGATCCCCACTGAGAGCCACCCCAACCTTGGACTTTCTGCCTAGGGGTGTCCTGAAAACTGGAGCTGCTCTTTCCCCCAGGAACTAAGGTGACCTCTAGTTGATGCTCATTCTGCCCCACAGCGAACTTTCTCAGGTCTGACGCAGCTTGCAAGTTGGAGGCTGTTCCTGCATAAGTGGGCAACGCTTGCCTTGAAAAGTCTGTTGAAGTTTTGCATACATGTTGTGTAAGACCCCAGATTTTTACAGGAATTAGTTATATTTTATGTGGGGGCTTTTCAGAAGAGGAGGCCTTAAGGCAGAAGATGCGGGCCCTCGCAGAGCTGAGGCAGAAACTCGAAGAGCAACATGCCCAGCAGTTGTCGTTGTTGATAGCAGAGCAAGAGCGGGAACAAGAGAGGCTGCAGAAGGTGAGAGGAGCAAATAAAATCCCTGGGGGTGGAGGCCTTCGAACTTTTCCACTGCGCCGGAAAGCTGAATCTTCAGGGCTTCTGGTGGTGAACAAGCTGTTGTGATGGAAAAGCCTAGATAGGAGTCTCAAGATCAGGCTTCCCCAACCTGGTGCTCTCTGGATCTGTTGGAGTGCAGTTCCCAGAATTCCCAGCTGAGGAACATTGGAGAGGTAGTTCCAACCCATCTGGAATGCACCAGGTAGGGTCAAAACTGCTTGAAGTGGAGGGCAGTATCTCTGTTGTGAAAACAATGCCTAGTAAATATCAGGCCAGGTCGGTGGACAATTTTAGTCTGGGGATGGGGAAGAGCTTCCCGGGGATTAAGTGCCTTGCTTCAGTGCCTCAAATGGTATGAGAAGCAGCTGGGAATTATTTGGCAGCAAGAGGCAGATGGTTGCGCTAGTCAGCATGCCTTATGTTCGCTCACTTAAGGCTTTGCAACGGAGTTTGAAGGCCACCAGCGGAGCTGGAGTAGGAGGTGCAGAGAGTCTGGACAATTAATTGTTGGTAATACCAAATCCAGCTGGACTGCCAAAACAGGGTGGATTCAGGCCTGATTGGATCTTTCCTGGACCGAATTGAGCTCCTCTAAGAAGAGATCTGCGTTCCCTAGCTCTCCACCCATTCTTGTGCAGCTGTGAAGTCTTCTCAGAATCCTAGGATTGTTTATTTCTGTGGGATGGGGGAAGTGAGAAAACATTGAGAATGTTCCATTATGGCCCTCTTCCTTTCCAACCATACAGAAGCCAGAGCTGAGTCCTGGGCATAGTGGTCAAATGGCAGAATGGTGGTGGTTCCCACAAATGTTTCCTAAAGAAAGCTAAAAGGATTTTCTTTGGAAGTTGAGCAATTCTGATATCAAAGAAAATCCTTTTACCTTTCTTTAGGAAACATTTGTGGGAACCACCACCATTCTGCCATTTGTGTTGGGACAACAGCTTCCATCATGGCCAGTTAGCAAAGGTTGTGTTTGTTGTGGAGGATGGAAGGTGTAATCCCAACCTATCTGGAAAATGCCAGAGTAGGGAGGAAAGCTAACAAAGGTGGGACTTTTTTTGTACATAATTGTCTTTCAGGCAAGACATTGCAAGTTCTGCAGATGGTCGCTTTCCATACCCTTCTCTTTCAACTTCTGTGTCCCTGCTAGGGTTTATTACAAACTGTCTCAAGGCACCTTGAACTTCGAAATGTTCAAAGCAATAAGGACAATTGATTGGATAGTATTCAAATGAAGTTATATCTCGGGAGACATCCTTAAACTCCGTAACAAGGTTGGGGGAACGGAATAGTACTGAATGGGGTCAGCCCGTGCCCCCCACCCCCTGACTTTCAAGAAGACAAGGACTTAAGTAGCCAAGTTTTGTCCTCAGAAGTTCCAAATGCTTGTTGTGACTGACATCTCTTGTTCTCTTAAATGGCCAGGAGATAGAAGAGCAGGCACGGAGATTAAAAGAGGAAAAAAACACTGCAGCTGAAAGTGGGATTCCCCAAGTGGATATTGGCGTGGCTCTGGAGTGGAGAAAGATCAGTGACGCTCATTTGTTGGAATCTGTGCTGACTCGAGTTGAAGCTGTCCATAGCACCAACTTCGAGAGTGCTGGTAAAGGCAGAAGCTGTACATGTTGATTTCAATATGTAGTCCAGGGCGAATAAACCACAAAGAACGTATCCTTCGTATCTGGTTGGCGTTCGTGTGTTTTCCTGTGTTGACTATGTGGAGTTAAGAACTAAAAGCCGCAGAAACTCTCCATTTCCTTCCTTTTATAATTCCTGGAAGGCAGATCTGAATCTTAGAAAGTTATTTCCATGATCCAGACAGCCGGAGTAATGATCTAATCATGAATATTTTAGCTGGCACGAATGAGGAAGAACGCATAAGGAGCATACATGTTCAGTTTTGATATTCGTGTGCTTAATTATGATTTCAACTGTTAAAATGTTCTAAACGTAGGTTTGGTGAATGCCGCTGCGCCCGGTTTACCTGCTGGATCACCGTTCTACCTTTGGGAGCAGCCAGCAAGTGGAAAACCTGCTTCGGTATCCAGGTGTATTAGCAGGAGTAAAATGAGGTGGTCTCAGGTGGGGATTTAAAGAAAAATGTTAGTAAATACATCCTAGAGGAATGAATATTAACATTTTATTGGCAGAAGTCGCTGCTTACTCACTGCTCTTTTATTAACGCGGCGCTCTATTGCGGGATCAGTTCATCTCTGAGTTGTGGTAGGGGTGTGGGGGAGTTTGGTATGCCGTTCCCAGGAAATGCACAGAAAAAGCCGTAGCACCAGATTTGGTAGCTGAGACCCCAGAGTTGTATTAATTCTGCTTTGTTTGGGTTGTTAAATGCGAGCTAATGGGGAAAATGCCCTTGTGGTGATACGATTTTACCTTTCTTCTTGAAGGTGTACAGTCCTGAGATGAAAAGGAAATTGAACAAGATCTCTGCTCTCGCCAAGGGATTTCTCACTAGAAGACTCTTACAAACAGAGAAGCTAAAACATCTCAGGCAAACCGTCCACGTAAGGAACCGGCTACATAAGCTTTATGGGTGTGAATGTGCGTGTATACATAGTTAACACCAAGCATGCTTTTTCTCCCTTTATCTGCAACAGCTTCTCCTTTGGAAACTTGAATTATCTGCAGAAACCTGAAGCCACCGTCATTCCTTACCTTATCTCTGCTGCCCAAATGTTACCTCCAAAGCATTCCCTTTTATTTTTCCACTTCTCCCACTCTGTGTCTTGGGGAGGGGGAGCTGCATTCTCCTACATATAGTAGACCACCACTACCATCGTTCCTGCCACTGGCCAAGGTGGTTCCAGGAGGTGGAATCAATGACATTTGATGGGCTGGAGGTTGAACTTTTGGAGAGACATTTGGTTTGGAGAGAAAAAGACTTTTTTCAACCATTTTTATCTTCTCTACAAACCCATTCATTCATTCATTCAATTTGTAATGCTGCCCATCTTAGCAAGTGACTCTGGGTGGCAAACAATCGTAAAATAAATTCCCCAGTTCTTAACAAATGCACTTAGAATCATAGCTGGTTTTTTTTTTGAGTTGGAAGAAATGTCAGAGAGCTCAACTCCAATCCTTTGTTTAATCCTATGTTTTCGTAGCTGTGGCACTGTAGATTATTTTCAATTCTCACTCTCCAAAGAAGCAAAGACCCTGTTTAATTTTAAAACAGATGTTTTTGAGCTGGCCTTGAGATATACTTGAATCACTGGTAGCTTGGCTTTATATTTAGTGTGAAGACTTTTTTTAAAAGAAAAGCAAAGTTGAGTGAAAGGAAGTTCTCTTTGCAGTTTCTCAAAGCCTGTGGGGTAATGTGGTGCATGCTTAATTAGATGCAAATCCCACTGTGTTAAATTCTGAGAGGGCAGGAATGAAGGATCAAAGTGGTGTTTCAGCTTTTCAGTTCATCTTCCAGGTGACTTTCAGATAGACCAAATTAGGAGACCAGTGGTGGTTGTGTTTAGCCGGAAACTGAAGCGTTAGGGGCCTGCCTAACAAACTGTGTAGTGCCTTCCTGTTCCTAATCAATTTCTCCTGAAAAAGAACACTTGGCAGATACTGTCTTTGAAGGAACTATCCTGCCTTCTTTGAAGCAGCCATTGCCTCAATGGCTTGTTGTTTGAATTCATTGTGAGGAGGGTTGTACTGTTCAGACACATAAGCGTGTATCTGTCTGTGGATTTTGTAGGATACAATGGAATTCATCAAAAACTTCCGGTCTGAAGCTCTGTTGAAGAGGGGAAACGTCCCAGCTCAAGATGCCAATCTACAAGAAAGAGTGGTAGCTCAGGTAAAGTATACAGCTTGAGGTGCACACGAGATTGGTTCATGGTGACAAAACCCAGTCATTTCAAACGCAGACTTTGAATATTGACTTGTAATCAAGCTTTGAGCGCCAGTTTGGTGTAGTGGTTCAAGGCGCTTCGTGGGCATTCTAATTCTGCCGTAGGCACAAAGCCGGCTGGGTACCTCTTGGCCAGTCCCTCTTTCTCAGCCTTAGGAAGAAGGCAAGGGTAAAACACTTGCAAAAATGTAGCCAAGAAAATTGCAGGGGCTTGTCCAGGAAGTCACCAGTGTGGTGTTTCTCAACCTTAGCAACTTTAAGATGTGTGGACTTCAACTCCCAGAATTCCCCAGTCAGCATACTGGTCACGATTGCCATTTTCAACCTTCCCAGCTGGCTTCTGGCAAGCAAAATCAATGGGGAACTGTGTGATTCACTTAACAACCATGTGGTTCACTTAACGCCCATGGCAATTTGCTTAACAACCGCTGCAAAAAAAGGTAAAATTGGGTTGGATTCACTTAATGACCACTTTGCTTAGCAACCAAAATGCCACTCCCAATTGTGGTCGTTAAGTGAAGACTTCCTGTACATGACAGTGGCTCCCTGAACTCCGGGTGTCCAAGAAGTAATATGATTTCTTTGAGGCTACCATTAAATCTGCCTCAGATTTTCTGAAATTCACAGAAAATTCATCTCTCAAGATCCAATCCGTGTGGTGTCCGTGTGTTTCTTGTGATTATGGCCGGAGCAGAACTTGTGGCATTTGGAAGCTTAGCATTTTTTTTTTTTTTTAGCTGCAGGCAGCACTGTACGATATTCACGATATTTTCTTCAGAATGGAAGCATCGGAAAGAATGAACCTCTTGCGTCAAGATCGAGAAATTCGCAAGGAGAAAATGCTTCGGCAGCTGGTGCGTTGCAGCCGCACTTCAGCTACCTGTGGCTGTTATCTGCCGTAATGTCTGTTTTTGTTTTCTTTGTGCCTTTGAAGAGCAGGTCTGTACCAATTGACACCGGGCACGTGTCTGTCATAGATACTTCGCGTTAAAGAGTTGGCGATGGAGTTTGTGCCTTGCAGTTGAACGTAGGGCCCCAAATCCCAATACGCCTGAAAACTTCATACGGGTTTTAAATACAGTTGGTCACCAACATGCATGATTTCTGCTGGGATTGCAGTTCGTTCTAACTGTAATTTAGGCAAGGCTATTTTTCTTAAAAGTAATATCTTACAAATTATCTTGTAATAAAACTAATGTCCGTCATTGTTGGATGTATAGGATAAAGCCAAGTCCCCGAGAGAGAGAGTCACGCTTTCTACAGCCACGCAGAAGTCTCTGGATAGAAAGAAGTACATAAGGTATGTGGGGGAAACGGTAACACGTCCATGCGATCAGCGTGCGGGGATAGATGTGTTGGCAAAGTAGTCTATATCTTAAAGTTTGTCAGTTGGTGTGAAAAATTGGGCATCTTTCTTCTAAACTGTCTCTTCCAATTACACTAATCAAACTAAGCTGATAGAACAATACTGTAATTGGAAGAGACAGTTTAGAAGGAAGATTCAATCAGCTGAATCTTTAATTAATTTCCGGTGACTGCATTATCTTATTTCATGATTCTCCCCCGTCCAAAATTTTAGGGTTTCCTATTAACTAAGATTTGTAAACCTGTTTGCCCCCAAGAAAAAGCCTGGTTGTTAATCGTGGAAGCAACAGTTGTGTCTTGAGTTGTGCAAGACTTTAAGCTCAGAGGTTCACCTCTGAAAATGCTCAGAATCTTGTCTGTTCTAAAGCCGTCTATATGTCCTGTTTGCACACTGTTTGGCAACCCCTCCACCCAGTTTACACCTTTCTACATAATAAGGAGAGAGAAATAGGGCAGCTAGAACCATATGCTTGCTTGTTTTATTGTCCTTCTCCCCAACCCTATTTTCATTCACGTGCACCTTTTCCCCAATAGGGCTGCTGAAATGGGAATTCCAAATAAAAAAACAATTGGGAAGCAAAAGATCTTCGAAAACAGGTCTGTAACATAACAACAGCAACTAATAATCAATTAAACTTGCATGCCTCCCAACTCCCAATAACTCCTGGGGGTTCACAAGTTTTTCTTGTTTTTTGTCCCTTGCTTTTCCTGTTCCATCCCATCCTGAATTCTCTAGTTGTTTTCATTATTCTCTTCCTATTGCTGCTCTATCAGAAAGCAGCCTTTATGATTGTAAAATCAGAATGTTACTTTTTCTGCAGAGTTCTTCAGCCAAACCAAGGTCAAAATGCTCCTATTCAAAGGCTGCTGTCCAGACAAGGGTAAGATAATTTGCTGATTTGAAACGCTAATGCTCTCTCTACCGAGATGATGATCTAGCATTTATTGTAGTATATCTGTTGGTCACATGGGCTCTTTTGAGTTTCATTTCCATCCTTGTAGCTCTCTAAGAATACAGTATTTATTCTGCTCTATTGTTTCGTCTCTTGGTTCAGCTGGGTTTATAAACCTATGGGCAATTTCATCAAATAAGAGCGTTAAACAATGGGTCGATTCAGATGCAACGAACGAGACACCTGCTTGCATGCTCCCCACCTCCAGTTACAGCCTATTCCTTGTAAATTACTTGAACTTTGCCAGAAATCATAATTGAATCAAACAATTGAGTTGAAATCAGGAAATTGTAAGGACTTGATCTTTCCAAGCCCTGATTGTAGATCAAAACTGAACTGTGATTTGTGATGTAAGCTTAGAATCACACAAACGGTTGGCTGGCCTGCGCTCTTTCCCAGCTAACTGTGGCTTTCAGAATACCCGGTATGTCCTGTACCAGTGAACTGTTACCTTTCCTCCCAAATGAGTTTCAATAAAGATGGAGCTTACCAATTAAAACAGAGTGTGAATGGGGAGGAAAGAACATGCAAGTAGGAAATCCATTCATATAATGCAGGACCTCCTCAACTGGAGTGTCTTCTAGATGTGGGATGGGGCTACTGATGGTTCCAGTTGACCTGATTCAGCTGTAGACACTGCTGAGCAATCTGGAAGTTGAAGTCTACCCATCTAGAGGGCACCAGGTTGGAGAAGGCTGATGTCATGCCAAAGCATCATTTTTTGACATGTGAATTGCCTGTTAATCCATGGGGCTTCTGGAATGGTGTACTTGGAGAAAACAATGGTTCTTTTGCTGGTGAAGAACCTCTTGTACATGGGTGTTTTGGGAAGTAGCATTTACTTTGGATGCAGGTGACTTATTAACTCCTTTTATGTTCAATCAGAACCCCTAAGACCTCAGTGAAGGGGGCTGAGCAAAATAGAAAGAAACCCTCAGACAACAGAGTGCCTAACAAGGCCTTTTCAGGTGTGTACACAAAAGCGGGTGCTGGGATCTCACGGAAGAAGAAAAAGAATATATTTTTCGTCTTGGTAGAAAAAGCTTAAGTAGCAGATGTTTTATTTCCTCTTGCTGCACCGGCTCTGCTCTAGCTGTGCTGTGCTAACTCCGACTGAAGTGAATAGAACACAAAGTAAAAAAGTCGTGATCACCAACTGCCTGAATAGGCGGCTCAGTTTCATTATAGTCCTCTGTAGTCATTACTCTGCGCAAAGCTTCAAAACCTGAGCAGATCGCATATTTTTTAGTTGTGTTCCATTTGTGGATAACACGAGATGCCTGGATGTGGCATTCTTGTGTTTTATTATTATGCATGTTTGTTTGTATACATGAGGAGAAAGATCTTGGGTACTGATTGTGCTGTGCACGTGGACTTCTTTTTGATGAGAAACAAAGGGTTTCAGAAAGCTAACATCAATTTAGAAACAAAGGCAGAAAGGATGCATCTGTTTCTTTAAAAAACGTGGCTTGCTTATTCTTGTTAGCATGAAGTCTGGAAAAAAAACATGAGGTACCTTTCTTAGATGACAACTACAAGCACCCCCCTGATCCTCACACGGCTCCCCACCCCAGGGAAACTCTATTAGACCATAACGATGACCAGTTCTGTGTGCATCTCCCCAAGGAAGCCAGTTCCATAACTGGAATCAGACCTTCTCCTTGAGAAGGACCCCTCCCCACTGGATGTTCTTCATGACCTCCGGGAATGAGGTCATCTTGAGGACCCTCCGTGAAAGATTGTAAAGATAGGGGCACTCGTGGAGACAGCCACCAGTTCTGATATCTGGGCCCCAAACTCAAAAGCTCCACCATTCAGCATGTGTATCCTGAATGGTAGAAGGAAATGGAGGAAGGTTCCAGTGGTGTGTCTGTCCGTCTAGCAAAGTCTGTCTTTTACTCTTCCTTCTGCAAGATGGGGGTTCCAGGCATCTACATAACTCACAGTCGCTCTGAAGATACCCAAGTAATGGCTGGGTTTGCCCGTTGCGTTAAGCCAAAATGGCGGTTGGTTGTGGCAGAGGGTGTACTCAGCCATCATGGGTTGGGAAGCATTTTTTGTGGTTTTAGTCCGTTGAATGAACTTGACCAATTGTGGTTCGTTTAATAAGCCATCGCTTACCACAGCATGGAAATTAAATCAGGCCCTTTTGGGGGGAGATGGGCGGTGACAGAAATTTGAAAAACAAATAGATAAATAAATACGAACCCACGTTCTTTAAAAATAAACCAACCTTGCAGTGGCTTTACCAATCTACCTTTTCCACAGCTTTCTTGTATCCCAACACGGTTTGTCTAGAGTGGTCACAATGATTTTTTTGCAATGCAATATGTTCTGACAAAGCCATTTAAAGTCTTTCAGGCATATCTGTTGTATAAAGCCATGGGCTACATACAGCATTTTAATGTGGACCTGCTGTTTCTCTTAGAAGTTCAGGAATTTAAGCCCCCCAAAGCTGCTTAAGCTGAAAATGGCCGTTTGCTACTGTTTCTCTTCAGTGTCATGGACAACCTTAAAATTTATTTCTACACGCAGTTGGAAACTTAATGTTATTCCTTTACCAAACTGCAATTTAGAACCAAAGTTCCTTGGCAACTTTGTTGTCATCTGCTTTAAAACTGCTTGCTTATGTCAAACAGTTGGCATTCTAAGCTAGTAATTTTTTAATCAACAAGAATGAGTTATTTCTGATTTTTGCTTTCAGGAGTATATGCAGGAAGAATCCAAAGAAAGAAGCCAAATGTTGCAACAACTTAAGAAGGCAACACTCCTTAGGCTAGGAAGCTGCTTAGCATCATCCTTCAACGTTCTCCAGATGTTCCTGCTGGAACGCGGGTTGATGGGTGGAGCTGACAGGTCTGTGCATGGTCCTGTTGATAAGACTTGGAAAAATGTCCCTGGAATGGAAAGATAATGTCTATAAGGCAGAGCCCTCCAAAAAGAGCATTTGTGCGCTGGGTGATCCTGCTTTTCTTCTTTGCTTACTCCCTCGAGTAGATGTTTTCATGGGGAGTTTGTAAAAAACAGCCTGAATCCAGACTGCATTTTTAAACTGTGCAACGAATAACCCTGAAATGTGACTGCTTTACATGTTCTGCATTCCCGCTTCGCTCTGTCATGCTTTGTGATTGTTCAAAGCACTTCTGAAAAGGAAATCTTTGGTCTCAGCTCTCTGGATTGTCTCCAAAGATGGCTGCCCTTTTTACTACACAAAGCTTCTCTTGGCCACTTCAGTCCTTTGGAAGCCAGGAGGCTTCATTTTGGCTTTTGTTGAATGTATTTTTCTTTAAGCTTTCAGCAGTGATGCTCTTAATTGTAGAATATAAATATTGTATTCACCCACCTCCTTTTTCCTGTTATGACCTTGTTTCTGAGGCTGCTGTGAAAGGTCATTTAAAAGATGCTGTAAGGCTTGATTTTGTAGTAGGCAAACCAGACATCTCATCTTTTACAAATGAGAACAACAATTAGGTGGGTGGGGGAGCTTGTTTTGGTAAATATTTGCCTCATTTCTCTTTTTAAATCCAGATATCTGGTGGTGTTCTTTATAAACAAAATTTGAGTAATTAATGGAACATTGCCAATAGTGGTTTGGGACAGCTTTTTAGCATTGTCCATCTCTTCTCTTTAAATTTACAACATAAGATTAACCATACTTAATTTCACAGAAAAGCTAGATTAACAAAACCATTTCAGAATATGAATTGTATTTGTGTAAATACTGTTTTAGAGGGGGGGAAAAAAACTAAGTGGATTTCAAGTGTGGTTTTGAAAGATTGAATCAAACACCACCATGTTGGGAAATAAATTTGTGTGCTGCTTTTAGTTTAATAGTGCTTTATCCTAGTAGCATATTAATTCACAGTTAATGTCCAATGTGAATTTTACATGTTAAATTGATATTAATATTTAGACGCTTCAGATGTGGTACCACTGAAATTATTTCCATGAATTGAAGATTAAGGTTCAGTGAAAAAGCTGGGGGGAAGCTTTATACATGAATACATTTATTTATTCTGACATGCTTGTAAACTTATTATGTGAATATAAACTTATCTTCTAATGCTTTTATTACATTATTCAGTGTTTTAAAGTCACATTCTGGGACTAGGGCTGTCTTGATGCCAATGTAAAAAAATGGCAAGGATTATTAATGGAATGATAATCCAAAATTGCTGGGTTATCTTAGTTTACTGTAGACAAACAGCAGGTAGGTGAATAAACAAATCAGCAATGTAAAGTTTTAAGCAATATCCAGCCCCAGACACTTGATTTCTCATCCTGACTAAACCAGGATGTATCAGCAAACCCCAACTTGATTATGAGGAGCAAAACAAGCATCTAGTTTGTCCTTTGCACAAATGCTTTGTATTTCTGGCTTATTTTATATACTTCAAAGAAGGGAGGACTGAAATAGGAGTGAACGAACCTTAGAGGCTGGCTCTGCTTTCGCAGTAAAAATGGGCAAGCCACAAATTGTGATGTAACCAATCATGGTTTTAAAGATTGTCCTTGGCTAATTTGAATAGCATAATGCAAGTGCTTGCCATGGAAACAATTTACTGCATTCTGAAGTGGTTTTCAATCTATTTTTCAATGCTCTTGCCTGACCTGAGCATTTTCCTTAGAGGTTCAAAAAATCTGAACCGATGATTCACAAGCTTACTTAAGAATTGTGGACGTAACCTTGCATGGTAGGCTACAGTTTACATGTTATGTCGATGCTCAAAGTAATCTAAACTGATTCTGTGCTGTGGAGTTAGCAATGTATGTAAATAGAAGCATGTTATTAAATACAAGTGAATGTTTACTTTGTTCAGTAATTTAAGTAGAACTTTTATAAAAAACCAATTCTGTTCTAAAATATCAAATCTTCTAACAGCATATGGTCTTCTATTTGCAAGTGCCAGGATAACTTTTGTAATTTAACGTTTCATATTTATTTATTCTCTTAATATTTGGTTGCCTTTTTTTTTAGTTTGAGTGGAATGCAATGCCATGATAAGCCTTAATTTTGTATATTGGTTTTCACCTGACCTTTTTTATCTCCTTAAGTATATTACACAATTAAATTTTTTTTAAAAAAAACAAACCTTGTGTATATGTGAGTGTGTGTGTGTGTGCACATGTTTATTTTCTTCTTCAACCCACTTCTGTGATGCCAAGGACAATTTTGGATGATTAAACAGCGCAGACTTCAGTTTTAACTTTAGATCACCTTCACATCTAGGCTTTGAGACAGTGACCAGTCAAGGGACATTTAAAAAATCAAATGCTTTAGATGGATTCACGTGTTTGAGTTTTGCTACCCAAAGGGTGTAAGCAGCAAGCAAAACACAGGCATCTCTTGTTTCAGGAGTCGAAAGCTTATTGACACTGCCCTACAGGTTCCATCAGCCACAGCCAAGCAGCCAGGGTCCTAGAGAGAATGAACCTGGATTGGGGGCACAAAGGGTCCTAACAGTGCTATGATTCAGTTCCAACATCGGATGGAGTCACAGCTGGTGGACTATAAGCTGTGTTCAGCCTAAGGTCTGGTTTGTTGGACAAGCCATCCTAAGCCAAGTTTGCACTGCAATGTCATGAGTTAGTCAGGAAGCCTCTAAAGCTTACTGGCTGGGGAATTCTGGGAGTTGGGGTCCACCCCTCTGAAAGCTGCCAAAGTTGAGTTCCTACAGCTAAGCCACAATAATAATTTGCTGGCTAAGCCAGCATAGTTTAGGCTCACAATTCGTGCTCAGCCCAGCATCGTTCGTTGGCACCCTAAGCCTGGGCTCAAACCGCTCCCCTCCGCCCGCTAAGTTCCAAGCCGAGCCTTTTAGCTTCGCCCCGCCCCTCGATAGCAAAGGCAGCCGGGCAGGTGCCCTTCTCAAATGTGGCCGCTTCGGCGTCGGGCGGCGCTCGCGGGCGGGGAATCACGTGATGGGACCAAGATGGCTGCCTTTCCCTGGTGAGGATCGCGGCGGGGCGGGAAGGAAGGGAAGAAAGAAAGGAGGGACCCACCCCCCGGTCAGATAAGGGAGTCTTGGCTTTCCCGCCCTTTTCCCCTTCCCCTCAGGGGCCACCCGGCCTCGGGGCTTGAAAGGGTGACCGCCCCCGTGGTGAGCAGCCTCACCCTCCCTAGAGGCGTCGGGACGACAACTCCCATTATCCGCCACCGGCTACGGAGGATGGACGTTGTCTTCCCGGCGCATTTGGCGTGTGGGGAGGGCTTTGCATGCCGAGAAGCAGCCTTGAGGCCCTCAGGGAGGCTTGGGCAGGTAGAAATCCAACGGGGACATCCTACGGTGATCATATTTTCTTGGGGAAAAAAAAAATCGAGGACCGACCTGAAAAAGGGGCAGATCGGAAAGAGGTTCGTCGGGATAAAAAATGTCGATAACTTTGCTTTGCAAAGGAAAATTCAAGAGCTACGAGAGGTCCCTAGGGATTCCTTGGGAGATCACAATTTATTGAAAACATTATTTCAAATTCAGGCAACTTCACATTAAAGAGGCAAGTTTCATTCTTTATTTTCAGTTGAAGAACACTATGAATGCATATCGACAGGCCTACCCATGAAACAAATATAATAATTTTCTGACTTCTGGCCTAGCTTTGAGCCTGAATGGGCAGGGGTTCCCAGAGGCCTGAAAAATATTTCAAGGGTTCCTGCAGGGTCAAAAGGTGGAGAAAGGCTGTCCTAAACAGTGCTATGATGGGCAGCAAAGGGGCACCTCTGTGGCAACAGTGAACAGTAACAATGGGCAATATATTGGTTGCTTGGAGAAATCAGCTGTATCACATGCAAACTAAAAAGAGGTTATAGTGTCTTGTAATTTACTGTGTCTAACTTCCATATGCCCTTTGCTTCATGTTGATTACCTTGACAGGGAAAAGTGTGAAAAGTTACATGCTTGGGAAAATGCTAGACTTTTACATGCACTGTCACATCCCTTAATTATGCCACAAGAGTAGGCTTCCAAATTCTATCTGTTACAGAGAAGTGCATCTTTTTCAAATGGATTGACTGGGTTCACACTCTAAGCCAAATCCTGATAAACTGTCTTATAGGTGTGCATGTTGGTTGAACCCAGCCATTGTGGTTTATTCAATAGACCAATATTAAATAAACATGTAGCCATGGTAGTATGTCAGTCCAGAAGTTTGCTTTTGAGTGGGAGGAAAGGAAAGTATTTAGCATCCATTTCTTTCAGATTCCAGTTGGTGTCACTGTTGATTCGTTTTAGGAAATAAATGTTCCTTCTCTTTTGTTTACTTGCTGCAAAACGTCTACATTGAACTGATGAAAGTGATGTTATGCGTAATAATCTCCTAAATTCAAATAATCTCAAAACAGCTTCTTTAACTGGCAATGCTAGGTCATTTTTCTTGCAACTTGCCATGAACTTATGCTTATAGGTAAATTTTATTTTTATTGAATTATGGTATATGTCATGGTTGGCCCTTCAGATGGTGTTGGATTGGTCTTCCCGTCATCATGAGTGTCCCATGCTGGTTAGAGTGGATTGGAATTAGAATTTAGCAACCTGTAAGACCACATGTTGTCCATCTACCCTGTGGATTTCTTCTGAATTCTTCTAAACTTTTTATAGAGAGGCTTGCAGAAAGGTGTGTGAGAATTGGCCTTCAACGTACTGCTTTGAATTCTTGTCTCTGCTGAAACAGTTGTGGGCTAAAGCTGACTTGCAAGATGTGATTTTTGATTCCTCCATTTATTTTTCCCCCAGTGAATTTATTGGCCTTCACATTGGTGAATCCAAAATAGAGGGAATCTCATCAGCTTTTGCATTAGTGGAAGGTGTGAATAAGGCTTTTCCATACTATGTGTGGGGCTTTGCAAATCAAGTCGGCTCATGAAATTATATATTCTGTTTACTTTTGTCCTTCAGGCATGCGAGAATGCGAAACTATGGACGTGAATTGGAATTATGCAGGCGGGAAGCTGTGCCTGTGGAGTTTGGAGACTTCCATCCACTCAAACCCATTATGGTAGGCTTACTTTGTAATCTGCAGAAAAATATACCTTGCCATGTTGGTCTGTTTGGGCAGAACCAAATCCACAGTATCATTATCAAGTTTGATTAATAAAAGAGCAAGACCTTTTTGGTTGTGGCTCCAGTCATACCTCTATAAAGGGGTCTGTCTGATATCATCAGTATAGCTTCAAGTAGGGGAAATTAAATTCTACACTATTTGCAGTGTACAGTTGTGATGAAATGTTCAGTTTTCTAATTGCAGCATGTGGATTATGCCTGAAATCCTGATCTACTCTTTAAGCTTATTCAGAATTAGGCTTTGTCTAGCATTGCGTTTTATTCTCCTCCATTGTCTTCTTAAGTAAGTGGCTATAAGTATGCTTACCTCAATGGTATCTTACAGATGTAATCATCTCAATCCAAAATAGATAGATGAGAGCTGGTATCTTACACACATGTTTGCCTGGTCTTGGAATAAGTGCCATTTCCTTTGGAATAAGCCCGGAAGGGTTTGGGCTGCAAACTTCTCACGTATGCTATTTTATTCCTCAGGTTACTGAATCTAAGACAAAAAAATTGGGTCGTAAAGGAAGCACGTCCTCTACATCTTCCTCCTCTTCTAGTTCAGTGTTGGATCCACTGAGCAGCGTTCTGGACGGCACAGATCCTTTATCTTTGTTTGCAGCTACTGCAGATCCAATGCTGACTATAACAATGGTAACATTATGTCAGACCGATTTGGTAGGGGGCTGATATACTGCTGCCCCTGCATTCTGCAAATGTCTGTTGGCCAAAACTGTTATGTTTCCTGGGTCAGGAACCCAGAGGGCGCTGAAGAGAGTCCAGGTCAACCCAATTAGAAGAAGCCTTTTGAATGCTCTGTGATGTCATCCTAGCCAGACAGTGACCCCTCCATAGCCTGTATATATTCCAAATTGCAGAAAGGGGACACAGATTCTTTAAATTAGAGTTAGCAGGCAGGGATAGAGCTAGGACATCTTGTGGGTCTCCCTTCTGGGTTCTCAGTGGGTCACAGTCAGGCTCTGAAGCGGCAGCTGTCTGGTTGAGAGTTTAGTTCCCTTTTGGATAGACAAGTTTTTGCTGGCTGGGGGCTATATTTAAATTAGGGCCACATCACACCTAGGTGATGGGCTCCTCCCAAATGCTGTGACCACTGCTTAAATGGTGGGAGGATAGAGGGGAGAAAGTGGAGATCTTTTTTTAATCATTTCAAGTTTGCTCAGGGTCTCTGTCATGCTATATTTTGTGAGTTCCGTATCTCAAAATGGTAGGAAAGTGTTCTGTCATTTTCAATTGTCATTTCTAATATTCACTGATACACTTGGGGATAGGGGCTGCAAATAAGGTACTGTAAGTGGTTTAACAAGTCTTGCAGTGAGCTCTCCAAGGTGCTGAATGCAAAGGCCACACTTTGTTTGTGCTCCTCTCCATGGGTAGCCAATTAGTGTGCTTTTACTGGATCACGGATGCAGTTCATTTTGTTATTTTTTTTTAAAATATATTTCTGACAATTTCATACTTGTCTCTGGTTTTTATTCATTCTGGCAGTGGTGTTGTAACATTTAATTTTATCTTCAAGGGAAAAAAAGGCATTTTTACTGTAAAAGCAGCACTGTTTATTCATGAAGAACGTTATGCTTTCTTTCTTATTCCTTTGTAGGATAATGCCAGGAAGAAGCGTGATAAAGATGAGAGTTTGTCTGTGGGAAGTGACTTTGAACCTTGGTCAAGCAAACGGGGTGAAATACTGGCACGGTACACAACAAATGAGAAACTGTCCATAGTGAGTCAACTTTTAATCTTGTTTAAATAATACAGAGGTGTTGGGAATGCAAGAAAAAAAACAAATGTAGCAAATTAGTTATTATAAAATAAAGGTAACTTATGGGGGCATGCTGAGAATTGGCAGTGGGTCACATTTTTCTCCTGAGCTACCTTTCTGGAGCCTCTCAAACTGATAAAATTTAATTTTATCTTCAGTTGAAAAAAAAAGAAGGCATTTTACCGTAAAAGCAGCCCTTTTAAAATATAATTGGCTGGGTTCATGTAACACTAAGCCATAAACCATGGTTTTCAAAGTCTAATGACTGTATTTGTAGAATGTACCGAACCAAACCAACCACAGTGTAGCTTTGCATAGTAGGTGATAATTCACGCTGTGAATTTTGAAAGGTCCCTGGTCATTATGTTGGCCTTTGGTTACGTAACAAACTGGACAGTAGGGAATCACTAATTTTGAAACTGAGTATCTGTTTCCTTTGTAGAATTTATACATGGGATCAGAAAAAGGTAAGCATTTGCTTCCAAATATTTATATCAAAAGTTTTATATATAAATGCCAGCATTATCTTCTACTCTGTTTTCTATAAAACATACTATTGCTTAATTGGAAGAATTTTACAAGCATGAAGGAACTTCCTCATGAACTGAAACCCTCTATTTTGATACTCATGGAGTCTTCACATTATTTAAAAAAAAAAATCTAAAAGTTGGACAGCTACACATTTGTTTTCCAAACAGAGGACTCCTAGGGCTTTTATAAAGCAGAAATTTGTCACACAATGTATAAAATACTGGCAATTACAAAAGTTTCAGCTGTAGAGCAGAAAATGTCTACTCTCACCCATGCGCGTAATTGTTTTCTACAGATATCATTGAGGCATAATTTATTCATTAATCTCAATCCAAAATTAGCATAGAATTGTCTTCCTCAGAAATTGAATTCCTGAGGATTGTACAATTTAAAACATGTAATTACTTGCAGGAAGAGCTACAACTCCTGGATCTGCAGTTTCAGAGAAAGTACGGACCAGGCTAGAAGAATTGGATGATCTTGAAGAGGTGAGCAAAACTTTATTTTTTAAAACAGATAAATTTCTGTCCTTTATTTCTAGCAATCTATGGGATTTTCACATAGTCTGCATCAGCCTTTCTCAACCTTTTGACCCTGGAGGAACCCTTGAAATACTTTTCAGGCCTCGGGGAACCCCTGCACATTCAGGCTCAAAGAAAGGCCAGAAGTTGCAAAATTATTATATTGGTTTCATGGGTAGGCCTGTACATATGCATTAACAGGGTTCTTGAACTAGAAATAAAGAATGAAACTTACCTCTTTAATGTGAAGTTGCCCAAATTGGAAATAATTTTTAAAATAAATTGTGATCTCCAGGGAGCCAGTAGTGACCTCTCATGGAACCCAAGGGTGCCATGGAACCCTGGTTGAGAAACCCTGGTCTACACTTTGTTGTACCCTATCTTTCAAGAAAATCCAAATGAGAGTTTTTGATCCTGAAATTTGTAACAGATAAGAAATTATGTTCTCATGTAAAAAATAAGACAGAAATGCCTGCTTGAGGAGAAAGGATGCTGTCTGGAATTTGTCGGGAGTGAATTGCAGCAAAAGCTGGCTTCCACCATACAGCAATTCTGCATTTTCCAGGCTATTTTCCCAGAGAGGGGGGAGAAAGCTGTTTATAAACTGGCTCACTGTTTACACCCTGCGTACTTTCTCAGGGGTCCCAAAAAGAATTACTAAACTTAACCCAGCAAGACTACACAAACCGGATTGAGGAACTCAACCAATCCTTGAAGGATGCCTGGGCCTCAGATCAGAAAGTAAAAGCCCTCAAGATTGTTATTCAGGTGAGCATTATGTTTTGTGCTGTAATAAGTAGGGTTGCAAGTTAATGAAAAAATGCTTTTAACTTCTTCAGAGGAGTTAATTGCTGCTTCCAGGTTTCCCCTCTTTCCTTTTTGAGCAGACAAGCTGGAGCAAGAAGCTTGCAGGGAGCCTGGCTCTGATGCTCTTGCTACTTCCATTTATTTGAATGGTCCCATGTGGGTCTGTCGACACAGCCACTAAGATGGAAAAGGCGAGATGAGCATAGGCTGTGTTGTTGCTGTGTCTTCTCCTGCTGAAGATGGGTGGATAAGCAGCCCTAGGAAGGAGGTGCACAACAGCTAAACTGGAAATCCCCTGGGTCTACCAGTGGCCCTTCCTGGGGTAGAACCTCGCCAGGCATCTGGTGGTTCCAGCCTTTGATGCTGGTCTTGGCTATGGCCCGCAGACACAAATCTGGGCTCTGAAAGTTCTCAATAGACTCCTGAGCTGGCAGTGCCAGACCAGCAAAGAATCTTGGACAGCTTGGTGAAAGAGTCAAGCCAGCATGTGGCTGCCTTAAGAAGGCACATTCCATGCTTAGAAAGGGAACTCAAAGGAGAACTGCCAGTGGAATGCCCTTGTCCAATTCTATGGTGAGTACGCTTTGGCTGCTGGGTATAGGGTGACTGCTCCTTGAAAAATATTATATATATTTTTTTTTATAGAGGTGTAAAAAGTGGCAAGCAAGATATTAGATACCAAGAGTAGCTCCCTACAAGGAAGGACTACAGATAGTCCTCACTTAACGACCACAGTTGGGACTAGAATTTTGGCTAACCAGAAGGAAAAAGGTGATGGGAAGAGAAAAGGAAAGCAGAATGATTCTGCAGCAATTCTGAATACAAGTAGTCCTCCTTTTACGACCATTCATTGTGACCATTCAAAGTTATGACGGCACTGAAGAAAGTGACTCGTGACTGGTCCTCGCGCTTACGACCATCACAGCGTCCCCACGGTCACGTGATCAAAATTCAGGCACTTGGCAACTAGCATGTATTTACAATGGTCGCAGCATCTGGGGGTCACGTGATCACCATTTGCAACCTGACCAGCTGGCTTCTGATGAGCAAAGTCAATGGGGGAAGCCTGGTTCGCTTAACAACTGTGATTTGCTTAACGACCACAGCAAAAAAGTCATAAAATCAGGTGTGACTCACTTAACAACCACCTTGCTTAGCAACGGACGTTCCAGTCCCAATTGTGGTTGTAAGTTGAGGACTGCTTGTACTTCATGGTTACTGTAATGAATAGATAACACAGGAATAACTGGAAATGGGATATCCAGGGAGGCCCAGATGTTCTGTTAATCTTGCTCTCAGAGTGTTCAGCACAGCTGGCCTCTACGGGAGAGGCCCAGGCCAGCTAATAACAGCAGTAACGGGTGGAAATAGCAATCCCTTCATACCTATTTATTTTCTTTCTCCCTGCTTAATTTTCTTCTAACTAAGATGGTTGGGGAGGGTTCAAAGAGCAACTTCCTAGGGGGTTGCCATCATCAGGGAGTTCAGTCGCGCAAGGCTGAAGAGTCTGGCGTCTCCGCTCCACCTTTCCTTCCCCAGCATAGTTGCTAGCGTTGACTGGGGATGTTTATCTTTTGGTGATGGAATGACATCTGGAATATATTATAAATAATATGGTGGGGCTTAGCAGCAGTCCCATTCCATTGCTGTTGGGTTAAGAAGGAATTTCGTGCTGAAGAAATCAGCATGCAGTTTGAGGCTCAGCCAGGAAATGAATGAGAGAATGCTATAGAGTTGGAATGGAGTCAACGTGTTTCCAAAAGTGGACAAACTCTGCCTTTCAAATAACGTGCTCTCTTTGAGCTACCTTTCAACTGGCAAAATGACAATCTGTGGAATCACACACTGCATTAATGTTCTTTTCCCTTTTTCTCCCCACCCAGTGTTCTAAACTTCTTTCAGATACAACTGTGATTCAATTTTATCCCAGTAAGTTCGTCTTAATAACAGACATCCTTGATACATTTGGTGAGTATGGGCCATATTGAATTTTTGTTTTTAAAAAAATATGAATGATTTTCTGAGAAATAATTTACGTGAGCAAGGAATTCTGGAAGAGAAGATATTGGAGGAGGAGAAGAGCCTTGTTAGTCTATAATGGCAAAAAAATCAGAACAATCTGATTGCCCCTTTTCCAGCTAACACATTTTATTAAAAGGCAGAAGCCGTTGTGAGCTGCAGTTCACAAAATCTTTTGCCCTTAATAAAATTCGGAAGAGAAGATAGAAGCTTCTCTCCAATAGGAACACGGAAACACTTAGGAAAAATCTCTGCCATCATTTCTCTAGCCATCTCTGCTTTTTGCAGTTCCCAGAACCTGTAAGATTAAACTGTTGAAATTTTTGGGTTTACCCATAACCGGTTAGATTTGAATGGCTTCAAGCTCAAGAATAACAATATTCATGGCTTGGGTGGCTGTGGGCCAAGTTGAAGTCCACTTTGACAGGTGCCTGCCAACAGCTGTGGTCACCTGGCCCTTCCAAGAAAGTAGAAATATGATTGTGCTGGATTCCTCCTTGTAACAGTGTTGGCTGCAATGGCTGAGAAGCCTTTATTTGGTCATTTATTATTTTTAAAAGTTACCACCCAACTTGGTGTGCGTATACGTGTGAGTGCTTAATCTGGACATGCTGAAGAAACAGTTTTCCCTTTCATTTGCAGGCACTGATAATAGCTTTTGTTTCTCCTCAGACAGCATGGTTTGTCTATAATTCCTGGTAGCTAGAAGTAATTATGGATATTCTTTCCACACATGCATAGACCCCTTACAGGTAGTTCTTACTTAACAACCGCTCATTTAATGATGGTCCGAAGTTACGACAGCCTTGGAAAAAGTGCCTTATGACTGTACTCACACTTATGACTGTCACAAAACATCACGCCCCCCCCCCAGTCACGTGATCACAATTCAGGCACTTGACAGCCAGCTCGCACTTACGACCAGTTGCAGCATCCTGTGGTCATGTGACTGCAATTTGCAACCTTTTTTGCTAGTTTTCCCCTTCCCCTTACATTGGGGAAGCTGAATTTACTTAATGACCAGTGATTCGCTTAATGACCATTGTAAAAGTGGTTGTAAAATCAGGTCCAGTCATGTGTTGGCTCACTTAACGACCCCACTGCTTAACAACCAGTTTTCCAGTCCCTATTGTGGTCGTTAAGTGAGGACCACCTGTATAGACATTCTGTGTAAGATACTGTATGGAATAAATATAGTATGGCCAACTTCTTTTAAAAGCAGTTTTTGGATAATAATACATTAGGAGGTTTTTGAGCATCCATCCCTTTCATTCCACAGTTTAATGGATCAGATGATATCCTCTTTTAAGTCTGGTCTGTCAAGCGAGATACCACGATGTACCCATTAGCCCACTTGGGGGCAGCATGATGTAATGACAAAAGTGCATTTAGCAAATAAAAAGCAGAATACGATTAGAATTAGAGGAGGCAGAGTGAAAGAAGCCTTTATTTAGATTTCTAACTCATTCTCTTCTGACAGCAGGCTATGGATATTGCATGAGTGTGCCACAAAATATTTTAGAGAGGATATCCAGCTAATACCATCTTCAGGAAAGCAGATTTTCTGCACATTTCATAAAATACTTGATCATTTAACATAATATCCTATGTTTTCTCCTGTGTGCTCCAACTGAATAGATAGCAGGAGGGTTAATCCATTTCAAAACAATTTTACAGTGGAGATTTTGTCTCTCTATCTAATTTGCATGCTGCCCAACTCCCAATGACTTTGGACAGCTCAAAGCAAGTAAAACAAGGAAAATACAATAAAAACCATTTAAAAAAAACACATAATAAATAAATAAAAATGGCTTGAATGACAGAACAGAGAAGGATGAAGCAAAAGGTCTTCAACAAGCGATCTGGATCTTGGAGGGAACCTCATACCAGAGGGCAGGTCTGTCTGCGAGATTGACTAGCCATGTATTACCTAATGAATTTCATGGCTGGGTGGAGATTTGACCTATTGCATCACACTAACTCAAGATGAATATCAATCAACAATTCCTTCTGATTTATGTGAACCATCTTAGAGATTTTCACGAATTCCTTAAAGGAATCTCAAAACTAAACAGGATTAACCTGGGGGTTGGAACTCTGTGCTTGGCTTTGAACTTTTTGAGAAAAGGTAGCACAGAAATAAAATAAATATTTGCTTACCATCCTGATTCTATTTCCTGAAATATTATGTTGTGAGCAAATCAGCAGCCTTATCTACTGTACATATGCTGTTCTTTTTAAACGCAACCCTCAAAAGTTCATTCTCTTACCTGTCTAGCCTTTTGCTTTGGATAACTAGGGTGGAACTTGAAGTTCCTCCTGGGTTTTCATTGATTGGTTTATTAATTTCCAAGCTAACTGTACTTTAATTTTCTAATTTTAACCCATATACTTGATAACCAGTAATTGACAGTCTCTTCCAGAACTTGCATCTGGAAAGCGTCTGGGCTACACAAATTGAATTTTTCCATCATCTTATTATTATTGCAGGAAAGTTGGTGTATGAACGGATCTTTTCTATGTGTACTGATCATTGCAGCCCATTGCCAGGTAAGATCTTCCATAGCAAACAAGATAGCACATATTCATTAACATTATTATATAATTAATACATAATTAAGAGAATTCTGTTTGGCGGGGTCCAGGAGGCGGGCCTTCTCTGCAGTAGCTCCCACCCTCTGGGACATCCTATCCCCGGAGGTGAGGTTAGCCCTAGTGTGCTTGTCATACATATGGACTGAGTTAGATCATCCGCCACTTGGACTTTATTTTTATTTTTATATTTATTGTCTACTTATAATTGTATTTTTATATATTGTATTTATATTGTATGCCTATTGTTTTATTAATTATTTTGTTGTAAACCACCCAGAGTCCCTCTGGTGGGAAGAGATGGGCGGTGACAGACTTGATAAATAAATAAATTTTGTTTTGTTGTTTATTCGTTTAGTCGCTTCCGACTCTTCGTGACTTCATGGACCAGCCCACGCCAGAGCTTCCTGTCGGTCATCACCACCTCCAGCTCCCCCAGGGACGAATCCGTCACCTCTAGAATATCATCCATCCACCTTGCCCTTGGTCGGCCCCTCTTCCTTTTGCCCTCCACTCTTCCTAGCATCAGCCTCTTCTCCAGGGTGTCCTGTCTTCTCATTGTGTGGCCAAAGTATTTCAGTTTTGCCTTGAATATCATTCCCTCAAGTGAGCAGTCTGGCTTTATTTCCTGGAGGATGGACTGGTTTGATCTTGCAGTCCAAGGCACTCTCAGAATTTTCCTCCCAACACCACAGTTCCAAAGCATCTATCTTCCTTCTCTCAGCCTTCCTTATGGTCTAGCTCTTGCAGCCATATGTTACTACGGGGAACACCATTGCTTTAACTATGCGGACTTTTGTTGTCAGTGTGATGTCTCTGCTCTTAACTATTTTATCGAGATTTGTCATTGCTCTTCTCCCAAGGATTAAGCGTCTTCTGATTTCCTGACTGCAGTCAGCATCTGCAGTAATCTTTGCACCTAGGAATACAAAGTCTTTCACTGCTTCTACATTTTCTCCCTCTATTTGCCAGTTATCAATCAATCTGGTTGCCATAAACTTGGTTTTTTTGAGGTTTAGCTGCAAGCCAGCTTTTGCACTTTCTTCTTTCACCTTCATCATAAGGCTCCTCAGTTCCTCTTCACTTTCAGCCATCAAAGTGGTATCATCTCCATATCTGAGATTGTTAATGTTTCTTCCAGAGATTTTAACTCCAGCCTTGGATTCCTCAAGCCCAGCTTGTCGCATGATGTGTTCTGCATACAAGTTGAATAGGTAGGGTGAGGGTATACAGCCCTGCCTTACTCCTTTCCCAATCTTAAACCAGTCCGTCGTTCCGTGGTGTGTTCTTAACTGTTGCTACTTGGTCGTTATACAGATTCTTCAGGAGGCATACAAGATGACTTGGTATCCCCATACCGCTAAGAACTTGCCACAATTTGTTATGGTCCACACAGTCAAAGGCTTTAGAATAGTCAATAAATCAGAAATAGATGTTTTTCTGAAACTCCCTGGCTTTTTCCATTATCCAGCAGATATTGGCAATTTGGTCTCTAGTTCCTCTGCCTTTTCTAAACCCAGCTTGTACATCTGGCAATTCTCGCTCCATGAACTGCTGAAGTCTACCTTGCAGGATCTTGAGCATTACCTTACTGGCATGTGAAATGAGTGCCACTGTTCGATAGTTTGAACATTCTTTAGTGTTCCCCTTTTTTGGTATGGGAATATAAGTTGATTTTTTCCAATCTGATGGCCATTCTTGTGTATTCCAAATTTGCTGGCATATAGCATGCATTACCTTGACAGCATCATCTTGCAAGATTTTGAACAGTTCAGCTGGGATGCCGTCATCTCCTGCTGCCTTGTTATTAGCAATGCTTCTTAAGGCCCACTCAACCTCACTCTTCAGGATGTCTGGCTCTAGCTCACTGACCACACCGTCAAAGCTACCCCCGATATTGTTATCCTTCCTATACAGGTCTTCTGTATATTCTTGCCACCTTTTCTTGATCTCTTCTTCTTCTGTTACATCCTTGCCATCTTTGTTTTTGATCATACCCATTTTTGCCTGGAATTTACCTCCAATGTTTCTAATTTTCTGGAAGAGGTCTGTTGTCCTTCCCATTCTATTGTCTTCTTCCACTTCCGCGCATTGTTTGTTTAAAAATAATTCCTTATCTCTTCTGGCTAACCTCTGGAATTTTGCATTTAATTGGGCATATCTCCCCCTATCACTGTTGCCTTTTGCTTTCCTTCTTTCTTGAGCTACTTCTAGTGTCTCAGCAGACAGCCATTTTGCCTTCTTGGTTTTCTCTTTCTTTGGGATGTATTTTGTTGCCGCCTCCTGAACAATGCTGCGAACTTCTGTCCATAGTTCTTCCGGGACCCTATCTACTAAGTCCAGTCCCTTAAATCGATTCTTCACCTCCACTGCATATTCCTTAGGAATATTAGTGAGCTCATATCTAGCTGATCCGTGGGTGTTCCCTAATCTCTTTAGTCTGATCCTAAATTGTGCAAGAAGAAGTTCGTGATCTGAACTACAGTCAGCTCCAGGTCTTGTTTTTACGAACTGTACAGATGTCTGCCACCTTTGGCTGCAAAGGATGTAGTCAATCTGATTTCGGTGTTGTCCCTCTGGTGAAGTCCATGTATAAAGCCGTCTCTTAGGTTGTTGGAAGAGAGTGTTCGTTATGCAGAGTGAATTGTCTTGGCAAAATTCTATCAGCCTATGTCCTGCTTCGTTTTGTTCTCCCAGGCCATGCTTACCTGTAATTCCAGGTGTCATTTGACTGCCCACCTTAGCATTCCAGTCTCTTGTGAAGAAAATAACATCTCTTTTAGGCGTGTTGTCCAGTAGGTGCTGCAGATCCTCATAGAACTGCTCTACTTCAGCTTCTTCAGCATCTGTGGTTGGGGCGTATATTTGGATCACTGTGATGTTACATGGCTTGCCCTGAATTCGAATTGAGATCATTCTGTCGTTTTTTGGATTGTATCCAAGCACTGCTTTAGCCACTTTACTATTAATTATGAAGGCTACTCCATTTCTTCTGTGGTCCTCTTGTCCACAGTAGTAGATCTGATGGTCATTTGATGTGAAGTGGCCCATTCCAGTCCATTTCAGTTCACTGACGCCCAAAATGTCTATCTTTAATCTTGACATCTCACCAATAACCACATCCAATTGGCCCTGGCTCATAGATCTTACATTCCAGGTTCCAATGGTGTGTTGATCCTTAGAACATCGGATTCGCCGTTCACCACCAGCACCGTCGGCCGCTAGCCGTCCTTTCGGCTTTGAGCTAGCTGCGTCATCACGTCTGGGGCTAGTTGAACTCATCCTCTGTTCCTCCCCAGTAGCATTTTGACCATCTTCCGACCTGGGGGTCTCATCTTCCGATGGTATACCGACATATCTCTGGTTGTACTGATCCATTTAGTTTTCACGGCAAGAATACTGGGGTGGGTTGCCATTACCTTCCCCAGGGATCGCATTTAGTCTGACCTCTCTGTCATGACCTTCCCGTCTTGGGTGGCCCTTCACGGTTTAGCTCATGGCATCATTGAGGTGCTCAAGCTCCAGCACCACAACAAGGTAACGATCCTTTGCTGAAGAAATAAATAAATAAAATCAAAAACATCTTTGTCACCAGTGGCCAGTTAGAGACAAACTGTTCAGAATTAGCGGTGGAAAAGATGAATAAGATCCAACTGAGAAAGATAAGGGCACATCCCAAAGTATCTCAGAAGTTGAATGTCCTAAAAATTAATTCTAAGTCTTAAGGATGTTTCCAACAGTCTTGTCACTGATATGGGTTTCCCAATCATAATTCTATTGCATTTTGAGAGCTCTGAGAGCCTCCGCAAACCTTTGGGGAAGATCACATGGGATCTGTTGACCTCAGGTTGACTGATTGTGCTTTAGTTAGTGAGGACAAAGACTGAGTAAGGAATTTGGGGTAATTCCATTATATGAACCTTCGAGCACAACCTCTCTGTGCAGAGAATCCAAAGTCCAGGTAGGACTGGAGAAGGTCCTTGGCTGAAGCTGCTGTGAATCAGTGGAGACCAAAACTGGGGACTCTACATGTTGCCAAACTACATGCTTACTGGGGCTTCTGGGAGTTGTTCTTCAGCATCTTCTTGAGAACTATGAGTTCCCCAGTTCTGGTAGATACAGTAATATTGACCTAGATGGACTGGAGGTCTACCCTGCTTATAAGACAACTTCCAAAGTTTCTCTGTTTCTTGTATAAACATACAGGTTTTGCAGCAGGTGGCAACCCCTAGCTGATCTTCTCTGATCTCCAAAAAAGTTAGGGTTTGGGTGGGAGACTACCAGGACATTCCAGGGCTGTAACTGGATTGGGAAGTTGAAAAATGATCCTGGGAGAATGCAGAAATGAACCATTTCCATATGGTTGTTGAGAAAACGATGTGGTGGTGTCCATCGTAATACCGTTCATTCATTCATTCATTCATTCATTCATTCAAGAAGATGGCATGGTGGTGTCAATTTTGTCACTAGCTCAAGTTGAGGATGATTTTCCTTTTAAAAAATGTGTATACAAAAGTTTTACATCCCGCCTTTATTTGTACAACTCAAGGCAGTGTACATAATGTTCCTGCCCTACTTTCCTCACAAAAGCTCTGTGAGTTGAGTTGGGTTGAGAGAGGGGGACTGACCCCAAATTACCCAGCTGGCTTCCATGCCTAATGAAGACTAGAACTTGCGGTCTCCCAGTTTCTAGTTAGCACTTTAACCACTACACCAAATTCTCTCTATATAGGTAGTCCTCACTTAATGACCATTCATTTAACAATGCTCTGAAGTTATGACGGCCTTGGGAAAAGTGCTTTACGACCTGTATTCACACTTACGACCATCGCAAAATGTTGCAGCGCCGCCAAAGTCACATGATCACAATTCGGGAACTTAGCAGCCAGCTTGCATTTATAGCCAGTTGCAGTGTCCTGCGGCCGCGTGATTGCTATCTGCAACCTTTTTTGCCGGTTTCCAGCAAAAACGTCCATTGGGGAAGCTGGATTTGCTTAACGACCATTGTCAAAATGGTCATAAAATTGGGTCCGGTCATGTCGTGACTCATGCAACGACACCTCTGCTTGACAACCAGTTTTCTGGTCCTTATTGTGGTGGTTATGTGAGGACTACCTGCAGATCACAGGATAGTTTGAGACACTGTGATCTTTTGCCTCTGCATACTGCTCCTTCACTCCTGCTTTGACAGTTTGGGAGTATGTGATGTTTCTTTTGCCTGAAGCTCATCTGGGATCAGCAAACGGCTCCCTCTTGCATTCCTGCTAGAATGAGACACTCTAGGTATGGTAAACACACAATTGCCTGAGCAAAGCTATGCCTGGAGCAGTTGCCTGTGGAACAAGAGCACGCTCGTTACGCCTTGCACTCATTCTTTCCGTTCTGATAAAAGAGGAAAGGCTCTGATTGAACCCACGCCCGCTGCCTTCAAGAAACCTGCCTGCAGCAGAAATAATTGGAAAGTTTTGCCCCTGATAACGAGACTAAAGCTTTATGGCTAAAAATGAATGCTCTGTGAAGCCAGTTTTTTTCTTCTTACCGGAGCATTCAAAATTCCCTTTTAAAGGAACACTGAAATGTTTTTGCGACCCAAACTTAGTGGGGGGTGGGGTGGGGGTGTCAGATTCTGCTTTGTTACAGTCCTGATGCTTCTTGTTGGTTTGTTGCGTTCTCTGCCGAGCTGCTTTGGTTAAGGGTGCTTGTCCTTAGCCGACTGGGCAGTTAGTACATGCTTGAACGACAGACTGTGGATCCCCATAGCGCTCCATTATGTAAAAGTCCTCAAGTGCAAAGGGGTTGGTGGGGAGGCGGCGGCGGTGGCAAAAACGGGAGAGGATTGCAGTCTTTCTCAGATTCCTGCCCGGGCTCTGCATTTTTGAAGGGAGAACAGAACAGCAGTAGAATAACAAACGGTGGCGTCTTGCAATTAAGTTAAAGCATCTGCTGCTGTTCTCTTCTTTTGTGCCAAAGAGGTGCTCAGAATACAGAGGGGATGAAATCATCCTAGGCTGCCTCATCAGTCCGTTTGTTCCACTTTGCTTTGCAATGAACAAGGCTGGCCTTTTCTCCTACCAGCCAAGGATGCATCTTGGTCCAGGGGACCTGGTGGAGTGAAATCGGGTGAATCAATAGCCAGGTCGGGTCTCCTGAAGCTGCCTAGTGACATGATTTGCCCCCTCAGGCCAATATCATGGACCAGGTTGTCGGCCCTTTGAGGTAGACCAGATTAGGAGGAACACTCTGCAGGATGTCCAGAACCCTGCTTTATTGAGATAGGCTGTAATAACAGAATTTTGCAAGTCTAATTGTTCTTCTCCTTCCCTCCCTCTTACACCCCAGTGAGTCAGGTAGGAGCCGTCTTCTTAATATGGTCTCCCCAGGATTTAGGAATGCTTCTGCCCTCTTGGTTTATAAAAGGGTTTCTGAATATTTGCTCTATATACCGTGTGACTCTCTTAAGAGTTTCACGTGGAGGAGCTCTTTCCTGATCCTGCGACCTCTGTTTCAACTGAAGCAGTGGCCTCCATGGTTTGTAAATCAGAATGAGTCAGAATCGATAACCTGGGGCAGAAGCCCAAAGAAGCAGTGCAAGGCTTAATCCAATTTGGTTGCCAAGAGTCAGAATTCGGGTCATTTGGTAATACAAGGCACATTTTGACGCTTGGGGCAAAACGAACAGAGACGTGAAGCTTCCACAGTACCGTTGCTTCAGCACTGATTCACAGCCAGCTCTTGAATAAGGCAATGAATAAGGCAATGCTGAAGTCCTCCTGGACTTTAGAAAACAATTAAAGACCTGGTTTTGTCACTACGCCTGGGGCGGGAGGGAGAATAGTCACTTCTGGGGACGACTAGTTCCTTAGAGTGGCCCTGTTTGGCTTGCGGGTTATAGAGAACTTTTAGCCATTGAGATCCTTCCATATTTATATTTTATTATCTATCATGTTTATTCTATAGTTTTATACGGCTTTTTATCTATGTTTTATTGTAAACCACCCAGAGTCCCCTCTCCAGGGAGATGGGTGGTGATAAATTTGATCAGTAAATAAAAGAAAGAAAGAAAAATGCTGTTATATCAAATTGGGATCCTCAAGGGGTTTACAACCACCGTCCCCACACCGGGTGCCCTCCAAATGGGAGAAATTCAACTCCTAGAACTGCAGAGCCAGTATGAAGCCCACACATCTGGAGGGAGCCCAGCTGCAGGGGCACTGGCATATGTCTTAGCATCTCTCCCTCTGCTGTTGAGTCTCAGGAGTGAGGGACATACAGAGGTCTGGTGGCAGGGAGTTTTTAAGTAAGAACTGTCATCTGGTTCATCCTCATTGCCAAAGCCAGATAGCAGAGCAGGACGGAGACAAATGCAGGCTATGCCTTTGGGTATTCTCTGTGCAAAGTACATTTGCCCACTCAGTTGTGGTCCTTCTGCCATTTGTATTCTGAATAGGTATCTGCTCTTGCTAGGGGTAGATCCAAAATATTGCAACATTAAGGCAACTCTGCTTCGGAAACAACCTGAGATTTCCTAGTAGTCTCCCATCCAAGTATTAAACAGTCATCCTTGGTTAGCAGCCAGCCCAGAGTCAACTCGGTGCTACCACCTGCTGAATGCTCCCATAATATATGCTTCATTTGTACCCAAGTAGGCCTACTATTCCATTTTTCCACGCACCTTTTTCATATATATACTCAGCTTTTAGTAGATTCAGTTTGGGGACACCATTTTCCAGCAAAGAGCAATGGGTGCTGGTGTATTCCATTTGCTGCTGCTATTTGTGCTGGGGGGTGGGGGTAGTTTAAATCAATGATTTTATTTTATTTTATTTATTATTCAAATTTTCTTACCGCCCATCTCCCACAAAATTAAAGTATTTTGTGTAAGAACAAGTCTTTGGTTGATTCCTTTGACGACATAATATCCATATTTGCTCAGGAACATGTTGTATTCTGTTCACTGGGCTGTGTGCTTATTTAAATGGGTATATCATTATAACCTTATTTTTTCCTGAATAAATGCCTGACTAACACATTAGTTGCTATTTAATGATACCTAGCGACTAAATGCTGAACTACCATTAATCAAACCTTCTTCACAGATATGAAATTGGAAATTGAGGCCAAGAACCATCAGAAACCAAACTGAAGTTGAATCTCTAGTTTCTTATTACTGTGTAATTGACAGATGACCTCTGAAATTAACATTTTCTAATGATGCTATATTTTTATATGCTTGAAGGCCATTTTCTCAGATCTGTATGATTAAAATATTTAATTGAATTGAGAGTTAGTATAAGGAAGCGGGTTCTCAGTTAAGACTTCTGGTTTTGTTTTTCTAATCAGATAATTTTACTCCTGAAAGCGTTAATGACGTCGCCAAAGAAACCTGCTTGAACTGGTTTTTCAAGATTGCTTCCATCCGAGAACTCATTCCAAGATTGTATCCTTTTTCAAATAAGACTTTGATGAAGGAAATATTACTTGAATTTCCATTAAAAAGAAGAATTTCAAATGGCATCTTAATTTTCTCCGCTGGGGGAAACATGAAAGATATGCCAAGTGGGTATCAGGAGATCTCAGAAACGAGAGATTGCTGTTCACCCAGTAGAAATGATTTGATTTCCTTTATGATTTTTAATTGAGAGGGGTTTTTTTGGTAGGCTTAAAAATAAGTATGGGATATTGCCTAACAAACCTAGATCAAGATACAAAAATCTTAATATTCATATTCCTCCTCAACTATAGCCTTTTAGCTTAATCTACTTGCTGTAACAGTAGACATAAAAAGATAGAGAGGAAAGAAATGTTAATTTCAGCTCTTCAGGAGGAGAGAGCTGTAATAAATGAGCTAAAGAAATTAATTAACATCCAGCTCTTTCCAGCAATGCACGCTAGTTCATCCAACTTATTTTTTCCAACAATATTTTTGTCACACTGGATTCCTTTGCAGATTATGTACTTTTTTAAAATGGTTTTAACTTATTTGCATCCCTAACTCCTGATATAGGGGAGGTTTTATAGCAGTCCTGGAAAGAGATTATCTGCTGCTTTTGCTAGGTATAATTTTATTCTGGATTCTTTTTTTTTTCCCCTGACTCTGTACCAGTTATGTGGAGACAGCAATACTGAAGTGCAACAAATTCCTTTCCAAAACGTAAGGCTTGATAGCATTCGATAATAAATGTCAGATAAATGGGGTGCAGGTGCCAATGAAACATGTGGATTCTGGCTTGAGACTTCTCTACCATCTATTTGCAGTTTCATTTCATGCCGATACTCTCTTTTGCAGCGTTTCTCAACCTTGGCAACTGTAAGATGAGTGGACTTCAACTCCCAGAATTCCCCAGTCAGCTTTGCTGGCTAGGGAATTCTGGGAGTTGAAGTCCACACATCTTACAGTTGCCAAGGTTGAGAAACGCTGCTCTTTTGAATAGGACATTAAATATAAGAAAAGCCATGTGACTGGGATGCAAAGAGCTTTTTCATTGATTGGGCCCTGAAATTTAGCAGGCTGATAGAGAAGGCTCCGTGGATCACAAATAGCGTGGGGGGCTTTAGGGCTGTGGGGTGAACACTGATGGGAGGGTAAGTTTTTGATGTTTAGTTTCTGTTGAGTTCCTTCTAGTTTGCTTGATAAGTAGCTTTAATCTTGATAAGCATGAACCCTGATGCTCTGGTGGCCTTGAGAAGTCAAGGGACATAAAAGCTTTGCAGTATTTCTCAGTGAATGTCTGGATAATTTTGTAGTAGTGTATGTTTGTATCCTCTAGTAAAAACTCTATTAGTGCTAAAAGCCTAATGGCCTAATGAAAGACTAGCAAAGTAGAGGGCCTTGGGACAAGCTCTTCTATGGGGTGGGGCCACGAGCAGGACCTCCTTGGGGCTGCCCTCTCCTTCACATCAGTTGGGGCCGAGACCCTCGACGTCCCCCCTCGGGAGGAACGCACAGGATGTTCTGTTAGATTTTAGCAATTCGTTCTGTTTGCTGCAATGGCTTTGGGATAACTGAGCTGCTGAATATAGTTCGGACCATTTCGGTACCAATCTAAGGATGAGCAGGGTGATGCCCATCATATGCATATGCCTTTGAGGCCGTCGGAAGATGAATTGGTCAGCGGTCTCTGCCTCATTGATGAAACCTATTTCTCAAATTATTTTTTTAGGGGTATTTTGGAATGCCTCCCCCGACTGACTTCCATGATCCGAGGAATTGGTGATCCTCTGGTGGCTGTCTACGCTAGAGCATATCTCTGCAGGGTAAGATTTTGTCCTTATCAGCCTGGTTTTACAGAACAGTAGAAAAGGGATTAGACCACCACTGAACTTTTCTCCAGGGCAAGATGCCATTTCCTAATTTTAAATGGTAATAAACTGGGATCATTTCTACACGGCAGGGTGCTCAGGTGATGGGATGCGATTCTTTGCTTTCCTATTTGCAGTGCAGCTACTATGTGCTCTGTTTGCTCCTTTAACTTTTTTTTTTCAATTTCCTTTATTTCCTTGATTCTAGTTAAATATATGGATGGATGGATGGATGGATGGATGGATGGATGGATGGATGGATGGAAACATTTGCATTAGTTCTTTGTCTTCATAACGCTGACCCATTTTTTAAATTTATATTTATTGAGAATTATACATAAAGTAGAAGACAAAGCTAAAGACAGAAAAGAAAGAAAAGAGAAAAAGGTGCAAGAAAAGAGAAAAAAAGAAGAAAAATAATGACTTCCGACCTTCTCTTCAACAGATGTTGACAAACCCATCATGTCCCCCCCTTATCTCTTCCAGAAAACCTTCAACCCCATATTAAATTCTTTTTCAATGATTAAATCCATAAATCATCATTTCACTTTTTTCTTCTTTTAGCAAAAAGTCCGTAAAAGGTTTCCGGTCTTTTAAAAAAAGCTCTTGTTGTTTTCTCCCTGATCAAACAAGTTAGTTTTGCCATTTCCACTAATTCTGACAGTTTTATGATCCATTCCTCCATTGTGGGAATTTCAGTACCATTTTGTGCATACAGGTAGTCCTTGCTTGACAACCATTCATTTAGTGATGGTTTGGACTTACAACCTTGCTGAAAAAAACAACTTATGACTGGTTCTCACACTTACGACCATCACAGCATCCCTCGTGGTCATGTGGTCGCAATTTGGGTGCTTGGCAGCCGGTTCGCATTTACGAGCATCCTGTAGTCATGTGATCACCATTTTCAACCTTCCCAGCTGGCTTCTGGCAAGCAAAATCAATGGGGAACCATGTGGTTTGCTTAATGACCATGTGGTTCGCTTAACACCCACCACAAAAAAGGTCATAAAATTGGGTTGGATTTACTTAATGACCACTTTGCTTAGCAACCGAAATTCTGGTCCCAATTGTGGTAGTTAAGTGAGAATTACCTGTATAATAATCTTGCTGCTGTTACCATATGCACATTAATCTTCCATGATACGTGGACCCATTTTTATTAAGCCTTCAAAGAAATGTGGAAATGCACAGAACTGTATTAAAAGAAGCAGAGAACAGGTTTCCTTCATCTGGTTCCTCAAATACAGGTTGGGATGGAAGTGGCTCCTCACCTGAAAGACAGCCTCAACAAGAACTTTTTTGACTTTCTTCTCACCTTTAAGCAAGTAAGTAAATGAAATGGATGTCCTTATTGCAGCAAAATCCACACCTGGTTTCCCCCATCAGGTTCTTTCCAGCCCCTTAGTTTAGAGAGAAAATTGTTTTGGTTGTTGGTATTGTTAGAGAACCTTGGGATTAGCAATGCTGGCCAATCTACTACAGATCATCTGGTGCTCATCCCTGTAGTAGGTCTTGGTTTACTTTCCATCTGGTGCTGACTTAACGGGTGCCTATTCTTCAAGAGATCTGGAAATCAGGGTGTGTGAATTCCGGTCCACAACCATATTGGTTTGTCCAGATTAAGTTCCCATCCTGGAACTCTATTTGAAAGCAGGACAGGTAAGAAGCAGATGTTGGCTTTGCTCATCTCCACGTTCATTTTCTTCAGTGTGGGAAAGCTGACCAAACTGAGATTTTTCACATTTCTATGACCTTGGATGATTTCATCTTGAAACAGGTTTCCCAGAGTTTTCCTTGAGGTCAGCATCCAATGCTTTGACTTTGTGGTGAATCCCTCCCCTTTTTCCACCACTTGAACTCTTCCATAACTATTTGCCTTGGATGTTTCCAACAGATTCACGGGGATACTGTCCAGAACCAGCTGGTGTCACAGTGCGTTGAGATCCCGTTGTATCTAACACTTTATTCTCCGGCAATAGATTGGATTCTACAATGTATTGCTTACCGAGCTGCAGAGGTAAAAGAACTCATCCTGAAAAGGTTTTGAAGGTCTCATTAACTCCTGGGCTTTGCATAATGGAAAATGCTAATCTGAACGCACCCTTTGTTTTCATTGGAGATGGTGGGAATGAATAGGCACAGCTTCTTATGGTAGAATCTCCTTTTGCTGTGGCCTAGCTGTTCCTCAGTCAACAAAAATGATTTGTGCATAAGTGGCAGGCCACTCTGGAGAAGGGAATTTTAATTGTTCTGTCCCCATAATCTCTCCTCCCAAGTGCTCAGCTGCTTAAATTCAGCAGAAAAAGAGTTAATTTGGGGGGTGGGACAAGGAACTGACTTAACTTTTCTCTCAAGGCTGGGCTGTTTTATAGGTGAAGAGTTCCCCAATCCAGCACAGATTTTGTTAGTAGGATTTCTTTATAACTTTGAAACGAAAATATGGGAACCTCAGACATTCTGCAGGCTACTGCATAAAGGCATCTGAGACCATTTGAATGCAGAGCCTTTGTCAGACCCCTCAGCGTACTGTACCCTTCCCAATTTTTACAGCCCAGCTTGTGTCTTGGCACAAAGCAAGGGAACTTGTTATCCTACTTTGGAATCCTCCTGGGTGCCATTGTTCACACTCCTTTTTCACTTTGGTCATACAGATGACACTTCCCTTTATTTTTAAACTCAGTCAGCTTAACATGGTAGCTTCTTTAAGACGATCTGAAGCAAGACAGCTGATTTCTAATGAGACACTTCAATGTGCCAACTTTATAAAAAAAAAGCTTGTGGAAATGCAACCATGTGGAAATACAGAAATCTTTCCCAAGCTGAACTTTTGCCTCAGTTTTCCATACATCTTAAAAAAAAACAGCCACAGATGCTTCGCCAGAAATCAGTTTTGTTCTTCATGTTGTAAATTGCTCGCAGGGAAGAGACCACCCTTTTGTTACGCTGATGATAGTCAGAGGGGATTGATTTGCTATTTCCTGAATGGAAGCGGAAACCTTGTCATGCTGGAATGCCCTTTAGCAGGTGGAGAGAATATGTGTTGTTAGGAACATAGATGGCTGCCCTCTCTGATCCAAGAGATCCCTGCCAGAACATACTTCCTTACAGGTAGTCCTCGCTTAACAACCACAACTGGGGCCAGAATTTTGGTTACTGAGTGAAGTGGTCATTAAGCGAATATGACCCAATTTTATGACCTTTTTTGTGGTGGTCATTAAGTGAATCACACAGCTGCCCATTGATTTTGTCCACACATCTTCCAGTTGCCAAGGCTGAGAAACACTGGCCTAGAAAGTAACTTCGAATGACCTAGTATTGTATACAAACAATAATGGATTAAAGGCAAATGGATTAAAGTTTCAAGAAGTGAAAGGGGGGAGAAGAGAAATCATGCTTGGTGTTTAAGCCATGTCTACCCTAGATTACAGGCATTTACAGGTACAGAAGGAGTATTCTGGGAGTTGAAGCACACCTATCTTAAAGTTGCCCAAGTTGAGAAACACTGCTCCAGAGGCTTCTTCTTATGCCACCCAAAGCTGCTATTCTGCTGCAAAATACAGCTGATGCAATACCGAGTGCTTCAGTTTGCCTTTATTTTTGTTATTTTTCTATTTTCCCTTTTGTAGGCATTGTTGACAGAGATGATGGAGAGATGCAGGAAGCTGGGCAACAAGTAAGTGCCATGCTATATGTTTATTTTTTTAATCTCAGGAAAAACTGGATTGTTACTCTTGTGGCATCCTCATAAATTCTGATGGAAGTGGTGGTATTCCAGGGCCCTCCCCTCCCTCCCTCCCTCTCTGACTGGCAGCTGATGAGGCTACGGTACAGCTGTTTTGAATTGGAGGCTTCTTGCACACTAAGCATGTGGTTATCAGAGACCTACATCCTTTAGCCCTATCTTGGGCAGAATACACCAGTGCTCCAGTTTATATGTACTGTATAAGGGAACATGTTGCTCTCTCTCTGTAATTCCACCCTCCACAACTGAGATGCAAAATGTTTTTTGAAGCCTTTCCTGGGCTGCTCACTTGGCTCCTTCCCTTTCGGCCTTCAGCTGGAAAGTTTGAGAAGTCTTTTGTTTCGGTGGGTTTATGCCTTGGCCCAGTTGTTTTGCCATTTGACAAGTGGTTTTGTTGTTCACTTCTGTAGTTCTTGCCAGAAACAGGGAGTGAATTGATCCAGAGAATGGAGGAAAAAGAGCAAGCTTCATCTTTTGCCAAATAAGCCATTTATGTTCTTTGAATATAAGGATGCAGTAGGGGCATAAATGTTGCATGCTCTGAGTACATCTTAATGTAAAGGTCAAAATATAAAGTATCAATTGGGGGGCTGTCTTGTAATGCTCTGAATGATATTTCTTCCAGTGCTTTGCTCTTGAATTCCGTAATGTCTGCCTTCAGAGCTGAATTTATTGCTGCAAGGGCGATGGATTTTATTGGTATGATAAAAGAGTGTGATGAATCTGGGTTCCCCAAGGTAAATTCTTCTGCAGCCTCTCCACTCAAACGCTTTTATTGTTGTCAGCCACTTCATAGATCCCCAAATAGTTTCATTAAATGTGCACTATGGATTTGCTCCAGTTCTGTTGGCTCAAACATCTTTTTGGGATATGCGCTTGACTTCTCCATGGCCGCTCTTTTGCCAATAGCTGGTTCTGTGTCATGAACAACTTTGCAGAAGGGATCCACTGTAATAGTTAATTAATAGATTTTAAAACTTGATTTTTAAAGCCCTCTGCTCACAGAGAGGGAAAGCCTCTTCTGAGATATTGCTTATGCAACAAGTCTTCATCTAAAAATGAAGTTGTTGCTTTTTTGATTCAGAATAAAAAAAAGTAAGCAGTTTAAACTCATTAAAAGCTGTAAGAATTTAACTGCTTTCTTTTAACTGGGTAGCAAAATTTTGCCCTGATGGTATTTCCCACCTCTCTTTCACAAAATAAATAAATATCTGTCTTTGTATTGCTAATGTTATTTATCCAAGTGAGAACACAAATGGAGGCAGCAAAATGGACATGCAACTCATTTTATTTTTACAGCATCTTCTCTTCTGCTCTCTGGGACAGAACTTGGCCTTAGCTGACCCACCAGAAAGTGACCGGCTTCAAATCTTAAATGAAGCATGGAAAGTTATTACAAAGCTAAAGAGTCCACAGGTGGGTTATTAATAGAGGAATTTGGCAACTTAGCTGGTTAAAATAAGTGCACTGTAAATTAGAAACATTCTCTCTTAAGAGTATTGCCTAACTTAGAGGTAGGGCTGGGGGTATGTTTGAAATTTTGAGTGGGTGGGGGCTGCACACCAAAAATGGCTCCCACTCATCTGTTCTCAGAATAGCCACAAGGATGAGCATATCCAGGCCCCAAATATCCATTTTCCAGCAGGCAAACTAGCTTCTTCCTCTTCAGAATGCTGCATGCCATCCTGGTGGGACATTTCTGGGGGCCAAATACAATCTTATATTAGTAGCTGATACTTCGATTGGCACTGGACCAGCGTCCTACTTGAGGTGTTATTAAAGGATCTTAGCAAAGGGTCATGGGCGGGGGACAAGTAGTGCTTTAGGCCCTGTTCTGTCTATCCTTGGCCTCACTTATGGAGAACAACATGTTGCAGCGGTGAAGGAGTTGAACTAGAAGCAGGAATACTGAGGTCCTAAGCCACTCAGAGTCACAGAAGTTCCTGGGAGACCCTGGGCCAGTCCCTCCCTCTCAGCCCAAGAGCCAGGGTGGTTCCCTGGTAAAGGTACTGGACCAAGAGTGGGAAGACTTAAATTCTATTTCCTGCTCAGCCATGGAAGGAGTCAGTTGTAGACTAGGAGTGGGGAGCACCAAGGCTGTAATCTGCCATCAGCCACCAAAGCTCCCTGGGGGATTTTAGGCCAGCCCTTCTCTCACTCCACAGGATTGCTGCTGTGGGGAAAAACTGGAGGGAGCACCGAGTATGCCACCTTGAGCTCCTGAATAAAAGGAGGGGTATAAATCAAATAAATAGATGCTTTTAATATTTTGACCTTACTTCCCAGAGAATCAGTTAAGCATGGAAAAAGCAGGCTGAGTGGGGTGAAAACATGTCAAAGTGTGGAGTCCTTGGTGCTCTCTGAGCTTGGTTGTTGACTTGCAGATGTTTTGTTGCTCGACTAGGCAACTTCTTCAGTGCTAGAAGGGTGTGGGGTTTGTTCCCTGTTTATATACAGTAGATTGCCCTTATATACAGTACCTTGTATATCAACAGGGAGCCAACCCCACCCTCCCTCGCACTGATGATGTTCCCTAGTTGGGTCATGAAACGTCTACAAGCCAACAGCCCAGCTCAGAGAGCACCAAGGCCTCCAGAGTTCAGCCCTCGGCTACAGATATTCTCTTTGATTGGTACATGTCAAAGTGCCTCAAAATGTGATGCCCATGCATTTATTTTTAGGACTATATAAATTGTGCAGAAATCTGGATGGAATACACGTGCAGGCATTTTACGGTAGGTGTGGATTTAAGCGTTCCATTTTCCAATATTGGTTTCTTTCTTTTCTTCCGCTTCTCCCCCCGCCCCTTCGTTATGGCTTATAGCATTTGCTACTGCTGTAGTGGAAGCCTGGCATTTATCTAGAGGTTGCTCACGGGTCATACTAATATCTCTTGGGGGACTATTTAAGAGGCAGTGAGAATGAATGATCTTAAAAGCAACGTCATGCATTTGTCATTAGTGAACTTAGCAAACTTCGACATGGCACTAGGAACAGCTGTCTCCGGAGTGGGGGGAAAAAGAGAACGAATCTTGGAGTTCTAATGGTAATCGGTTTCTATAGCTTTTCCAGTTTGGTGGCACACATTAATCTAGAAATATCTGCAGCAATATATCATAGCTATTACATCTGCCTGGTAGTGCATCCAGTCATAAAACATGAGTACTTTCTTGGTATAACAAGCTTTTATGTTGGATTAAATCTTTGCTCTTGAAATCTGCCTTCTCAACCTAGAAGGTTCGCAGAAGTGATAGATTTGAACTCTCATAAGCTTCCCCAGCCAGCATTGTCTTAAAATATGATTTGCCCTGCCCTTAAAGAATTGCAGTTGTTTGATGCTAGTCACGTAGGAAGAAGCTGCTCCGTTATTCAGCTTTGTAATATACTTGTCCTGGCTTCGTATATTTTTGAATTTATGACCACTGTGATGCTGTTTTATTTTACTGCATCTGCAGAAGCGTGAAGTCAATACCGTTTTAGCTGATGTCATTAAACATATGACTCCAGATCGGGCTTTTGAAGAGGCCTACCCTCAGGTAAAAGAAAAGTTCAGTCATAATTTCTAAAAGGGCACAAAGAAAGTTGCTTGAGCTAAATGGTACAGTGGATGTGAGAAATCTGGGTGGCTTTGATGCCAATGTATTATGACCCTGAGCCTGTTTTAAGAGGAAAATACAGAGTGATCTAAAGCAGATGAAACCAGATGCACGCACTTGGAATAAAACCAAACTGATGTTATTGCAAAACTTAGATCAAAAGGAATGGCTATTTTTTTAATAAGAAAATAATAATATTTATGCTTGAAGGACAGGACAGAGGCAGTAGGGTTAAATGAAAGGAAATTAGAGTTTCTGTTGATAAAAAAGAAGCATGTCCTTACTGGATATTTTTTTTTTTCTTTTCCTTTCTTGATCTTAGCTTCAATCAATAATTCAGAAAGTCATCACCTATATCCATGATTTCTCCATTCTCTTTTCATTGGTGAGTTTCTATGGGGCTACAAGGATCCTGTGTTCCTACTGTCTAAAAGAAATGTGCACTTTCTCTTGGAGACAATTTGAGGTTAGCTGGAAGACAGATGAGTAGGTCTGGGAATGAGAAGAAATCTCATCCCTGCATGTCTTAATGTTCCCATCCCCAAACTATGGCTTTCCTTTACCATCCCCTTCTTGGTTTTGAAGACACTCAAGAACTTCACATATCCCTGAGTGTGAGAAGCAGAGGTGCTGTTGGGCTGTGGAGTCAGACTGAAATCGTATCTCCTTTTAGTTTTACAGTTCTCTCACTGACATGATACCTTCCAAAGGAAGTATGGTATTTTACAGTACAATGTTTATCTTTTCTCAAAAGGGTATTCAGATCTTTTATGAACTCTGGAAGTTTATTATAAGGGGAAGGTTGTCTCAAAGCGACATGACTTTGCTGTGGTTAGGATGTTTCCTTCTGGTGGCCCTTAGTTGTGTTGGGCTGCAACTCGGAATTTTTAGCTGTTGGCCACGTTGGCTAGGAATTCCAAGGGATATAGTCCTCTGGCAGGGAATGAATGTTGGACTCAGATGGAAGACAGGGAGGCAGGGCTCTGGTTCCCTTTCAGCTTTGGAGGTCACTGGTGACCTTGAACTAGTTTCTGTCTTTCGGGCCAACCTTCCCTGTGAATTTGTTGTAAGAATACAATGGAAGGCAGAGACCATGTGTGTTGCTTGAAGGAAAGGTGCGATGTAAATCATTGGCCTTGTTTCTCTCTGGAGTGGTAGAAAAGCTTTTGGATTTGAACTGCCCTGAATTCAGAACACCCCCAGTTTTGAGTTCAAAACGGGAGTTTCAAGTTTGGAAAGGGCCACATTGCTCGTTTTGGAAATGTTTTGAGCTCAGGAGAGTGAACTTGAACAGAGCTGGTTACTTCCAAAAGTATCCTGTTTCAGATTTGAAATGGGGCATTTCAAATTTTGTGAACTGTTCAAGCTCAAAACTTTGCATTTCCCTATTTCTCGCCCATACGCATGCCATCATTGTCCTTCCTTGCAACCTGATGGAACGTTGGAAAGAAATTGCACGGAACGGGGTCCAGCTTTGTCCATCAGCATGACAGCTGTCCAAAACATGCTAGTTCAGCTCATGCATGTGTCATGCTCTGCCTATTTTGGTCTTTTTTCTCAGAATATTAAGCCCAGCTCAAACAGCCACCTGGCTGCCTTCCCGGAGTTAAGGAATTCCAGCTAGCTGGTGTCCCATGTCCTCTGAATTTGGAAAACTGCTGGCCTTCCAAAGATACAGTTGGGTTCAACTGAACAACTAATTGTTGTCCTCTAAACTGTGTCCCAGGCAGATTTAAAGAAAGCCCACGTTATTCTTCATTGATTTCCATGGTTCTCGCCCCGGACATAGTAGGGTGTTGCCAAAGACCAGGCAACTTCATCCTCAGCTATATATGGATAAGGCTCTAAACTTGATGTTTTCCTTGATTTCCTAGGAGAAATTCTTGCCATTCCTGGATATGTTCCAGAAAGAGACTGTGAGAGTAGAAGTTTGTAAGTGCATCATGGAAGCTTTTATTAAGTAAGTCTAAAGCCTTCTGATTAAGTGCCCTTCAGAGAATCTGGACAAATCTATTTAGGTGCTGTTAAGTGTGACGGATAGAATTCGTCTGCAGTCCATTTGGCACTGAAAGGTTTTGAAAGGCACCTAGAATTGCTCTAAAGAAAGCATTTAAAATACATTCTCGTTCCTATTGATCTGTTGTTTAAATACATAAATGATTACGCCACTGAATGCATTAAAGTATTCTTGTAAAAGTTGGTTTTGTTGTTGGATATGCTGGGTGCAATCCAGAAATGCAGTGAGGAGGAGTGAACGGTTGCAGGACAGATCAGAAAGCAGAGCGAGATGTTTGCTTGCTCGTTTATTTACTCAGAAGATTTATGAACTGCCTCCAGGCAATGTAGAAATAAGGCCATAATACGGTACAACAAGTATACAGTGAAATAGAACAATAAGCCATAAATGGTTAGGGTGGGTGCTGAACTGTTTAGTCCAGAATGCAAGAAGGATTTGTGTAAAGTTTACATTGTCGGATTGTGCCTGGTGTTTCTACAAAAAAAAAAGTTCGGGTGTGTGGTTATCCGCTTATCAGAGCTGATAACCTGACCAAATAAAGTAATTAATGGGATTCTGTTTGCTTTTTGCCTATGATGAAAGCAGTGCTTTTGAAGGAACATGCAATTTCTTTTCAGATGATACTGGCACCCCTCCCACCCCCGAATCTGGGCACCTGAGGAGGTGTTTTTGCATTTGCCAATTTTTCTAAGTGTATCTAATAACCTGCTCTGATATAAATGCCCACAAAAATGGGCCCTTGGAAAAAGAAAAGAAGAAAAGAACGTGTGCAAGGACTTGGTTTGGAAAAGTAAAATGGAAAGAGGGGACAGGAAGGAAATCCTTTCCTGCAAATCTTGCTTTTTATGTCCATACAGCTACACAAATACAGCAGGTCCCCTGTTTAAGAACGTCCCGGTTTATGGACGACTCCTAGTTAAGGATGGACTGCCATAACGCCGATTATATTAAAAATTTGAGTTAAGTACAATGTTTTGGGCTAAATACACAACACTACTTCGTGTATTATTATGTTTGAGATGTTTTAGTGTATTTGGCAGTGCTTCTTAAGTGTTTTATATGCACAGAAAGGTAAAATATACTCTATACTAAGACAAACATTTGACTAACTGATGCTAAATAGCCATTCTGACTTACATACAAATTTGACTTAAGGACAGACTTAGCAACGGAACTCGTTCTTAATCTGGGGACCTGCTGTATAATGATTCTGTTTTAAGTCTGCCAGAGATATTTTTAAGCAATGGATCGATTTCACAGGATGAAGAGCTTCTGTTTACAGGCGTGGTGTTCCCTGTGAAGCAGTCTGAAAAGGCGGGAACAATCTTTTTGCCATATGTTTCTGTTCTTTGCTGATGGCAACTGTGATCCTGAGAGAGACGCAGGAGTGCCATGCTAACAAGCTGCATTGTGAAAGCAGAATAGCCAGCATTGTTCTAATCGAAATGAGATCCATCCAAATACCTTCCTTTTCAGCACTGAATGCCCCTTTCAGATGTTTATTTCCTTTTTGTTTTATGACGACAACTAAACCTTGATAGATGTTGATTAGCAAGTTTTTTTTTTAAACTTTCTCGTTCTGTTCTGGAAGAGTCTCGTTCTGATTTTGTACAGTGATGCGGCATTTCAGGGGCAAGGGATGTCTTATATGTGACTTCTATTTACAAATAAAAATACTAGTCTATGCTGGTTGGCAGAGATCTTCCACAATTCATAGTCCCTTGAGCCATCTTACTTTCCAAATGAATGTTTGTGGTATAAGAAGCAAACTTAGATCACCTTCTTCAAAACATTTTTTAATTGGGGGCATTTTGATGGAGCAGAAAAGCATCCCACCGGCAGAAAACAAAGGTGCACCAAAATTCTGCACTGGAACTGTACCCTTGGGTAGAATTGTGCCCCATAAAGTTGAATGAAGACGTTTAGTGCTTCCTGATGGTCCAGTTGTTCAGAGAGAAGGACAAAAAGATAGGACTTCCTTGTTCCTAGCCCCCTTCTGTCTTGCAGGGTTTAATTGCCAAAACACAAGGCTTCCTTTCTAATGTTAGTCCTTTCTAATGTCATCCTTTTTGTCTCCAGACCCATGTGGTCCGTTCCTTTTGCACGGTGCCACAAAGCTGAGGTCACGGGATCAGTCTCTTCAGCTTGGTCCTTCTTGTCAAGGACTGGCCAGAGGCCGAATGCCGTGGAGAAGATTCCAAAGACACTTGTGCTTTTTGTTAGTCTTTTGATGTCCAGGATCTGTCCGGCCCTTGGTCTCAAAAGTGCCTCCCATATTAAACAGCTCTAGATATTCTCTTCCTGATCTTCATTCGAGTTTGGCAGCGGTGTCCAGGAGAGACCCAGTCTCAGCTGACTTCATCCTATTCCTGTGTGAGCTTCACACAGAAGGTGTGGGGAGCTGTGCTCTTCATTGCAGTTCCAATAGAAGAGAACATCTGTAGCTCAAGGTTGAACTGTGGAGTCCTTGGTGCTCTCTATGCTTGGTGGTTGGCTTGCAGGCGTTTCATTACTTAACTAGGTAACAAGATCAGTATGAGTGAGTGTGGAGTTTGCTCCCTGTTTATTCTTCCTTGCAGTACTGGCTATATGGGCTGGGGTGTTGGATGTTGTTCTGGACACATGGAGGGAGGTACATTTCCATCTCCTGGCATATATGATTGGAGCCTTAATTTATTCTTCTTCCCTTTGCCTTGTGAATGGAGTAAGCTTTCTTCAGAAAAGGCCTGCAGTATCTATTTGTCAGGCACATGTTTGTTGCTACTCCCAGGCTATCAAATGCATTCCTTCAAAAGTTGGGTTTGAACCCTGACCCACCTCTCCGCCTATAGGAAATCTGTAAAGATCCATCTCTCATCAGGTATCTTTCCAGAGCTATTATCTTACTCCTTGCATTTAGAGGCATTTGTTTTTGTGTGTGTTTACACTCTAGGCCACTTTCTCTGGCCATTCTGAATTTATTTGAATATACATGGAATAAGGAGCTACCATTTTCATTTAGGCTGCAACACAAAGGTTTCTCTTTCTTGGTTTTGAAAATGCCTGCTTGCTTCCTAGGCACCAACAGGAAACCACCAAGGACCCCGTGATTCTCAACGCCCTACTGCACGTGTGCAAAACTATGCACGATTCAGTAAAGTAAGTTATTTTTCTTTTCCTTCCATTTTTATCCACAAGGGTGGATTTCATGATCCCTTCCAGGATAACCTAGGGAAGGACCAGAAGGGGACGGTCTTTTCCAAGCACCAATTCTTTTCAAGGCCCTCATTAATAAGGCTGCCATTTGTCCAGGGGGGGAAAAAAACCTTCAGCAGGAGAATGTGTTGTTTTAAATACAAATTGAAGGAATGTTCTGGCCAATGCCTTCACAGTTTAGCAAACAGAGAGCGAGAGAGGGCAAGGGACATTTTAAGAGCGTTGAAAAGGGTAAAGTAAGTGACACACTTTTGTGAGACGTGCTTCCCATTGAATGCCTTTGTTGGAAAAAGCTTAAGCACCGCTGGGAACAAGGCAGGATTGATGTGGGTCCTTTTGAGAAGCAGTCCTTATTGATACTGAAAACAAATCTTACCCCTGTCCCCACGAAATGAATTCCCCCTTGTAAGATACTATTTTTATCGCTGTTTCTGCAGAAAGCTGATCTCCTGTTTAGCGACAATAAAGTGCCAGGAACATAGAAGTGCTATTCCTGCATTCTGTCTCTATTATGGTCAGGCAGTGTTTCCACTTTGATAGTGCTTTGTTGGGCAAGAAGCAGCTGCGATTCAGCCTGTGTCCTTTGATGTGAAGCCAGCAGGGCAGATGGGAGCTTTATCCCAATTTTACTGTAATGCCTGTCACACATCCAGAAAACAGAAGGCATGCAGTCCTTTCCTGAATGACTTAACGCCTACAGTGTAAAACTGATGGCTGAAAATTAAACAAAGGATATCAATAGTGATGCTTTCTGCTGAATCAGAGGACCTGGTCTAAAGGGAGGGTGGTGGTGGTGGTGGTGGTGTTACATAAGGTCAGGGGTTGAGCTGTGAAAAGCAATTTTAGGAAACTCTCATGAGACCCTTGATGGCTGCTCTACCTGTAAGGTTCTCAGCTACCAATTCAGGCAAAGTTATTACAGGTAGTCCTTGCTTAATAACTACAATTGGGACCAGAATTTTGGTTGCTAAGTGAAGTGGTCATTAAGCGAATCTGACCTGATTTTATGACCTTTTTTGTGGCAGTTGTTAAGCAAATCATTGCAGGCGTTAAGCGAACCACATGGTCATTAAGGAAATCACACGGTCCCCCATTGATTTTGCTTGCCAGAAGCTGGCTGGGAAGGTTGAAAATGGCAGTCATGTGACCATTAGATGCTGCGAACCCATTTCCTTGCTACACCCTTGCCAGAAATGCACTTTTTCAGCCTACCTAGCGGAGATGCTAGCTACTCCCCTATTGGTAGGGGGGGGTGCTTTTCAGGAGATGAAGCTTCCCTCTTTAGTCTGTTGCATATTATCATATCTGAACTTTGCCCAGGATGGAGAGTTAATCTTCATAGGGGTTCTTTGGCAACTTTGGGAACAAAATGTAGGTTTCTCAGTCTCTTTGCTTCCTTAACTCTAGTAACTGAATTTAAATAAACGCAAAATTAATTATTTTTTAAATTAATGAGTCCCAATCGGCAGAAACAAATGTATTTCAATGCCTGGAACTATAAATCCAATATTGAATCTATTAAGATTTTTGTTGTAACTAATAACATGTGCAATAATAAAACAATTGCCCTAAGCCATCTGCTTTTTGAAATAATACTTTAGAGTTATTCCCAGTTCAGATGCTCATCTTCTCCCAAATTTTTGCTCGGTCTCTAGTCTTCCCTCCCTGCAATACCTAGGAAAACACTGGCTTTCTTGAGAACACACATTCAGTGCTTCTAACACTTGCAAGTGCTATATACCTGTAATTCTTAAATATTACTGTTAGCCTGAAAAAAAATAAAATCAGCATTCCATTTTCAACTAAAATTAGGGCTCCTTATGGCTGATCTGGGCCATCAGTGATGTTTTGCAAATCAGAATGGGTACGTTCACTTAAAATGCTACGCCAAACCAAAAGCAGGCAACTACATCAGTGATTAGAAAACTCCAGCTATTGGATTCACAGTTGTGCTGCATCTTTCTAATCACTTTTTCATGGCCATGTTTTCAACCTAGCCGTCTTGTTCAAGGATGCAGAGTTGCTGCCACACATCTCCCACCAGGTCTATCAACTTACTGTGATGTCTGCATTGAAATATTGAAACACTTAAGAGCCAGCCATGGTGAATGTCTGCCACCTGAATTTGCATTACAAAACAATTACTCTTGCCACCTGGAAGGAAAATTTTAAACGGATTTTCTCCTTATGTGGTACTGGTTTGTTATTTATAATGTATTTCCTTAAACAAATTGCAGGCTTGTTTACAAAAAAACAAATAAAACAATGGAAGTAAGGATACAACCTTCACCCCACGAACTAAAATCTACAGCACCATAAAAACATCATAAAATTACAGGTTTCAAACAGCAGCTAAAAAGAGCAGGAAAATAAAAGGATGCTTGGTGCAGTAAAGGAACGTAAATAATCAAGGACATTTCCCCAGAGAGAATGCCTAAGACCTAGAGAGGGATAGAAATGACTAAGAGAGATCCTTCTTTTATACCTGCTGTATCCCAAATAGTTAGGGAGTGAACCACTGGCAACTTTCCCCTTGTGATCTTATTACAAAGCCCATTCATTCATTCATTCATTCATTCATTCATTCTTCATTCATTGGAAACTTAATTTCTAAAAGATACAACCCTAACCCGAAAGCATTGGCAGAGAAGAGGGCAGAAAAGCCAAGCATTAGCTCATCGGTAGGTTACTATACCTCTCCTTCCCCCCAACTTGAGCACATGGCCCTGCTATTTAGGGCTGCTCAGGTTAAAAATGGGGGCCGGTTTGGAGTTGTGGTTAAGGCACCAGGCTAGAAACCGGGAGACTGTGAATTCTGGCCCCACCTTAGGCACAAAGCCAGCTGGGTGGCCTTGGGCCAGCCACTCTCTCTCAGCCCTAGGAAGGAGGCAATGGCAAACCACTTCCGAAAACTGCAGGGACACATTATTATTGAGCACCATTTTGATGCAGAGATCAGGACACCAGGCTAGAAACCGGGAGACCGTGAGTTCTAGTCCTGCCTTAGGCACAAAGCCAACTGGGTGACCTTGGGCCAGTCACTCTCTCAGCCCTAAGAAGGAGGCAATGGCAAACCACTTCTGAAAAGCCTTGCCTAGAAAACTGCAGGGACTTGTCCAGGCAGTCTCCGAGAATTGGACACGATTGAACGTATTAAAAAAAAAAAGTTCAAAATCAGGCCCCAACCAGCCCCCACCCCGGTAGCCTGTAGTCTTTCCCCCTCATGAGGCAGTCTCTTCCAGTGGCAGCCGTAGTCGGGGAAGAAGCTTCTTCCAACATTCAGGGTGTTCCTTTCCTCCATTCTTCCCCCTCACAGTCCTTTGCAACACTCTGCCTTAACAATATTCTGCCTCTGAGGGGGAAGGCCCACTTTCACACCTTCCTAAACAGATGCCGGGCGACCTTGGTTGAGTTTATTATGCATAAGGAACTTTTCCCAGTCTTTGACCAGGCGGTATTTTCCTCCAGCCACTAACCCTTTGGGGAAAAAATGGAACTCCTTTTTGGACAATAGATAAAGCTGCAATTGCCTGCCCACTTTCCTGGGGTTCATTCTCACTTGAGGGAGGCTTTTCAAAGGGACATGTAAGGAGTTACACAATCATTGTGCTTTCAACAACTGATGCCTTAAAATGTTCTTTTCTAGCGCACTGACCCTGGAAGACGAAAAGCGAACATTGGCCTCTTTGATAAACGGATTTGTAAAAATGGTGAGAATCTGTTTTGTTGTTTTGGGGGGGTGGTCTTTGAATCAGTGTGGACTCCTGGCGACTACCTGGACAACTCCCTGCAGTTTTCTTGGCAACATTTTTTGGAACTGGTTTGCCATCGCCTCCTTCCTAGGGCTGAGTGAGAGGGACTAGCCCAAGGTTGTGCAACTGGCTTCATATCTAAGGCAGACTAGAACCCGCAGTCTCTGGGTTTCTGACCTGATGCCTTAACCACTAGACCAAACTGGCTCTCCTATTTTGTTGTACTGCCTTTTAAACCTTTATTTGGGCTCCTGCTGCGGGGAAAGGCCTGGTGGGAGTGCTGGGCCCAGTCGGTCTTTGCTGCCTTAAATTCACCTTTCCCATCTTTAGGCAGTGCAGAGTCCAACCCTCCCAACTTCATCTGGAGGACGAACATCTCCCCGGGTGCTTTTCTTGCTCTTGAACAGGAAAGATCTGGGGGTGGAGGTACCACCCTGGCCCTTCTTGGCTTGTAGGTGTCAAATGTTCATTCTCCTTTGGAGGGTGAGAAAGAGGAGGATCTTGATTTCTAAAAGATTAATCCAACCCTTTCTTCCCCCAACCTCATCTGGAGGAAGAAGGGCCTTCTTCTGCTGGTTGTCTTGCTCTTGAGCTGGGAAGGCCTTTAGGAGGAGGTACCACGCTGGTCTTCCTTGGCTGTGTAGGCACCCAAAGGTCATGCTCATTTGCTCAACTTTGGCGCATGGGAAAGAGGAGAATCACTGTGCAAGATGGCACTTGCTGACTGCTCCGTGCCAAGTAAAGCGGGAGTTTGGCCACTCATCATGCCTGCTGATGCCAGTGCCACCCCAGCCATGGCATCCAGTGGCTTGTTCCCACTTAGACATAGTGAGAACTCCAACTTAGCTGGCTTTAAATGCCTGGAGGGTTGCCCCGGTTCATTTAAGAATAAGTTCCAATCCCTAAAAGGACACTTAGGTGACCCACAGGAGTGGGGGGGGGGAGTTGGGCTTTTTCTTTTTAGTTTGTCTGCTTTTGGAAAGCAGGCTGCTTTCCTGAAGGGATCCTGAAGGGAATGGATCTTCTGGCTGGATCCAACAGAGCTGCTCCTCTGTTCTTATCACATTGAAAGAGTGAGGAATTTCCTAGGGGCTAACTGAGAAGAAAAGGCATTTTCTGACCCTGCTGGGAGGTAGATACAGGCGCTATTCCTTTGCGACCGTTTCCCCAGAGACTGCGCCGGAAATAAAACGGAAGGAATGGGTAACCAGACGCTGCTGCCGCATCTCACCCAAACCGCTCTGTCAATCTCTCTAATCCCAGGTATCGTTTGGCCGGGATTTTGAGCAGCAGCTGAATTTTTACGTGGAAGCCAGATCCATGTTCTGCCATTTGGAACCTGTTCTCATCCAGCTGATTCACGTAAGCATAGTTTTACGGGCAAATTAGTGGCGGAGCTATTTTTTGCTGCCGTGCATTATAATTCCTTACGTTTCTCTGCAAGGCAAGGTCAGCCACCTAAACGTTTGAACAGAAGAGAAAGACCGTTTGGACGCTATTTTATATCAGACGTTGGCGGGTCGCTGCTGCAAAAGGCCTAAACTCAGCACCAGCAGGCGGATGTCGCCACTTTTGCTTCCCTTTCTGAATTAGCAGCACGGAAAGGATCTTAGTCTAAATGTGGTCCCACTAAGGCACAACCTGAGCTGCTATTCCAGGGCAGTAAGCTGATGCCACATTTTAAGAATGTTAATGTTGGGGGCTTTTTAAAGCAAGTTTCTAGTCCTTAATCTTACAAGTAGTCCTCAATTTACGACTGTTTGTTTAACGACAGCCCGAAGTTACGACAGACTTGGAGTGGGTGCTTTATGGCCTGTAAAGCACTTCCAAGCATCGCAAAATGTTGTCCCACCACCTCCCCTGTGGTCACATGATTGCATTTTGGGCGCTTGGCAACCGGCTCACATTTATGACGGGCTGCAGTGTCCTGCAGTCATGTGATCATGCTTTGCGATGTTTTTTGCTGTTTTCCGCAATGACTTACAATGGAAATTCCAGTCCCAATTGTGGTTGTAAGTCAAGGACTACCTGCGTATGTTTATAATGTCTAGGGATATGTCAGTAATTATTTGGCAGGGAGAGAAGAGAGGTTCAATCGAATTTCAATTAACTAGGAACTAGGAATTCATTATTGGGGCTAGGCAATCTTTAAGCTACAATTCCTCTGCTGTGCCCCCCCCCCCCCGCAACGTACAGTTGGGCCCAAACTGGTGGCTTTATCTTTGGGCACTAGGACCAGGATATTTGGAGTCCCATATGAAGGGGGACAGTAGTAGTGAATCCCTGGTCACCTATTAAAGCTTTTATATTGGATTCTAATTGTGACTGGTTTATTGTCTTTTGGTTTATTGTAAGCCATCCAGAGTCACAATGGCAAGCATATAAATGCTTCAAATAATTAAAAAAAAAATCTATCTATCTTGTATCCATTTGGGGGCTTGGGGATAGAAGGTTATTCTCTTATCAGAAATGCCCCCAGATCAGAAACTCAGATTCTGACCATTTTGAGAGAAGACACATACAAAAATTGTAGCATGTGCCATAAGATGAGCGCATCCTAATTTTAATCCCCACCCCACCCCCAGTTTCCAGGGTATCCATGGGAAAGCAAGGGATTTCAGTGTACCACAACATCATAATTCATGGCAGTTGCGTGTTGTAACTGACCCAAACAACATAATTGCATCACTGGTGTGAGGATGACATGGCACAAGGGACTTCATGGCATATGCAAAGTCCTTCTGATGGCTTCTAATGGACGCCCCTGCCAGTTGTTCTCCTGGGTCAAGAAAAAACAGAATATCCTCAGTCAACTGGTATGACACAGAGCTGCCTGGCTTCCGTCACTGCTCATCTGCTGACACCCTCATAAAATGCTGAGCGGGGTCTCCAGTATCCCTTTGACCCACTCTGGCAATTCTCCCAGCATCAGTTATGTTCAGTTCCCCACATGCGCTTGGCCTATCTTTGTGTGGGTTTTTCATCTTTTTCAGGCAGAATGAACACTTGTCCACTTGCATATCATTGGAGTTCTACATTCCTTCATCCCTGAATCTACAGGTAGTCCTCACTCAACGACCACCATGGGGACTGGAATTTTGGTTGCTAAGTGAAGCTGTCATTAAGCAAATCTGACCCGCCTTTATTACCTTTTTTGCAGTGGTTGTTAAGTGAATCACAGTGGGCATTAAGTGAGCCATGTGGTCGTTAAGTGAATCACACAGTTCCCCATTGATTTTGCTTGCCAGAAGCTGGCCAGGAAGGTCAAAAATGGCAATCGCATGACCATGGGACGCTGCAATGGTCATAAATGCGTACCAGTTGCCAAGCGCCCAAATTGCGATCGCGTGACCGCAGGGACCCTGCAATGGTTGTAAGTGTGAGAACCGGTCATCAGTCAGTTTTTTCAGCACCCTCGTAAGTCGAACAATCACTAAACAAATGGTTGTTAAGTGAGGACTACCTCTAATTCACTGTCACATTAAGCTCGCTTTGTCCCACGAACTGCTGTTGGTATTGTTAAGTCCTTAAGTGGCTGGGGTGCAGTGTCGTTCCCGTTGGTAACATTATCTTCCAAAACAGAGTGTGAATCAGCTGGCGATGGAAACCAGAAAAGTGATGAAGGGAAATCACTCCAGAAAGACCGCGGCGTTTGTCAGGGTAGGTGCAGACATGGACCAGTTGCCGGTTGAGACCCAGCACTAAGTCTTGGCTTGACGACTCCTTGTAGGGGGAGAGATCTCAGTCTGATTTGCATCCTCTCTGACTATTGAATCCGCCTTTTAAAAGACTTGGGAAAACTTCACCAATAGGTTTCTTGTTGAGCCAATATTATATCTAGCCAATATTATATTAAAACATATATTATTTATATTTATTGCATTAAATATAAGTGATATCATTTCTATTGCATTATAGATAAAATATACAAAAATAGTTTCCATTAGGCAGGTTGATATTAAAGTCTGAATCTAAAAAACTTGGATGTGGCTGATCTTCAGAAACTGTTCTTCCCCTTTTCTAGGCCTGTGTTGCCTTCTGCTTCATTACAATTCCGTCTCTGACTGGCATCTTCACTCGTCTCAATTTGTACTCGCTCTCTGGACAAGTGGCTTTGGCTAATCAGTGCCTTTCACAAGGTAAATCTTCTGAGTGGTGAGCTGCTCAGTTTTCCAAGACATGCACCATTGTTGTTGTTAATGCTATTATTAGGGATGGCCTTTCTTGCCAGAGGCCAAACAAAAAAGAATGGCTTAGATTTTAAAATCTTCCCTATAAAGAGCTTGAGAAGGAAGTTGTCTCTGCTTCTTGTGGCTTGGTTAGCTTTGGTGAAGAAATGTTCCTTGGCAGGAGAGAGACATTTTACACAGAGGCAATATGTGGGTGAAAAACAATTATACGATGATAATAATAATATGCAGCAGGGAAAAACTCGGAAATGGCAGGAGCTGGTGTTTGGAATCACAAAGATCTAAGGGTTGTGCATTGTTTTTGTTTTCTTTTTAAAGAGCGCAGCCGAACTATTGATTAAACGTGGCTGCATTTTAGACAAGATGTTCAAAACAAAAACACAAAACAGTGTCCCTTGTAGACAGACAGAGAGGAGGGAGAAATTGGCATTTCCTGAACTTTTCTCTACTCCTCTGAACTTTCTGAGGCAGTTGTCCAATCCGAAGCAGCACACAACATTTTCCTCTCCCCCGCTGATTATTTTGAAAAAAGTTGCAAAACCGGGAATAAAAAAAACAACGCTGCAAATATTACAGGAAGCAACGTGAAGGCAATTGTTACCTTTATCTGTCTGAAGGGAGAGAGTCAAAGGATTGTGTTTTCTGCACAAAGCAAGAGTCCAACCCGTGAGTTAACTTTCTTGGTGGGAAAAAAAAAAAGGATTTCAGTTCAATATTAAAGGAGTGACTCGTTCTCCCTCTTAGAATCGTGCGTGTGTGCATGTGGGTGATGTGGGATGACAGAGAGGGAGAAAGTTGCAAAGGCATAGAATTCTTTGCATAATTAGGACAGTTCCTGGCATTTGCAAAGGAAAATTTGATCCTGCCCTATTCAGGGAGATAACAAATATTGTCAGCATTGCACACTTACGAGCAAATTCCAGCTGTAGGCAAACAAGCTGATGTGGGACACTGACTAAGCCTTTTCCTGCAAAGCTGCGGGTTCCTTTGTTTAGACATCGTTCTGAGGGCATCATGAGAACAGAGGGGTTTAAAGTAAAGCTGACTGTACCATCCAAGCCCATTCTAAAAACAATAGATTAGTCAGTGAGGTACACTTTGTATTTATTTGTAGACCAAGCAGCATGAAGTCATTTTTTTAGCTCCCGCCAGCTGGGATGGTTTCGTTGTTGTTTTTCCCTCCAGATAATTAACGGGTGCGCTTGTTTGCTCAGAATTTTCACTTGCCTCTCTTCGCAGGAGGTTTGGATGACTCAGAATAATTCTGAGGACAATAAAAATTACCTTTGGAAAGACTCGATGTTCGTCGGAAAGTGGGTTCTGAATCAGAGCTTCTCCTTTTGATGCCATCTGGTGGTGATCTGCATTTTTGCAATCCACTCCTGGCCACCCAGGTTTATATGCCTGTTCCACCATCAGCTCTAGAGAAATGCAGGACAGAATGTTGAAAACCCTGTTTTTCAGTTCTGCTGCCTGCTTTGACTTCTGACACAGTTTCTCAAGGCTTTTGTCCCTAATATTAAAATCTTCTGCACCAACCTTGGTCCTCTCCAGACATACAGTCTTCCAGAATTCTAGCAGGGGCTATGCTGGCTAGGAAATGTGGGGGATCAAAGTTGGTACACCTAGAGGATATCCCCATTGGTGAGCACCTCTTACCCCGTTTGTAGTAGCAAACTGTGCCACTACTGTGTCTTGTTAAACAGATTCACTACCCTTGTTGCAAGTAGCTTTAAACAGCACTGAAAGTTAGATGTAGCTTTGCCAGGATCTGGCTGTCAATAGATTTAAATAGGAAGGTCTTCTCCAGCACTCCAGGCCTACTGAGTCACGAGAATCCAGCCATTTGGTTTATTCAGCACATGAAAGTAAGAGAAAACCTGAGTTTGTATAAAGGGGAAATCCAGCCAGAGTAACGTGGCCAAGAGAGAACGATCAATACTTATTTCCTCTTCGCGATCAAGTCCATTCAAGGAGGATTGTCAAGTGTCCAGGTTGATTGTTAAGTACGCAGCTCTTTACAGCCCATGTGGTGGGTGGTTCTGACACTTTGGTCTTCTTGGCTATTAGATTTGGCTTGGCGGGTGATGTGCCACAAAGCCGGAACTATTTAGCAAATGTGTGTTTTACAGATGACTAATTTCACCAAGGGGCTCACAAAAGTGGAAGTGCCATGCTGGGGTGGGATTTGTTTTGCTCTGGTTTGATGGTTGAACTGAAATTCAGAGTTCAATAGCACACCAAGCTCTCATTGAGCTAACATTTCTATTTTGCTTCCCCTGACCCCCCGTATTTGAAAGTGCAACAGGAGGACAGGATTGTCGTGGGGTTTTTTTTCCTAGTGCCCTAGTTTTAGGGCTATTCAGAAGAAAGGAACAAAGGATCCTTTTCATCATTTTGTAATCTTTGATCTCTTATATTGAACATTCTGCGTACCTGAGAAAAAGGTCCTCAGAAGAAATTGCATCTCCTTCTTCACCTCCTTCCATTTCTCCAGATTTGATGAGATCCATTTTTAGTTCAGCTGCGATACAGCTGGCCTTGGTCTCCCTTGTGGACAATCATGGTTTGATCCAGGCTTGTCCTCAACTGGAGTTATGCCACAGTTTCCATCACTTTGGATCTAAACAGGTACTGTGGTTTGTGTAAAAGAGGAATCATCCTGTGTTGAAAAGGGAGGATGATCTTAATTACATACTTTTGCTTGCAGTGACTCTGCAGTCAGAAGTCGGTGTTCAGAATACTAATTGTGTTGTTTGACTTTAGTGATAACGTGAGCGCTGAGCTTTTACTGCAAGTTATTAACTCTGATGTACACAAACGTTTGGCCCTCATTGTTATCTTTTACCTAAAGTGAACTGAGGTGGGATAAGTGAATTGATGAAAGCTATATTTTAAAAAAAGATATGGGAGTTGTGTAACTTTAGAAGCCCAAAGTATTCTTGCTTATGAAATTAGATACTTTACAGTGTGCAAATAGGATTTTTTTTCTGGTGGTAAAATTGAATTTGTCCTCTGATGTGATTATAGTCTAGGATATGTATGTTTTAAAAATCAGAATAACTGAAGATAAGATTGAAACTCATACATTCTTTGACCTTTGCCCTAAGTCTTTAGGAAGAGGGAAAACCTTTGTATTCTGGGAAATGAGCTGTTGAAATTTAAGGTATAAGTAGTAGCCCTATCCATTAATTTTAATGAGCATAGGATGCATCCATATCTCCTCTTCCACTTAGTTCATTATCATCTGACTCTTGGATTTCAGAAAGAGCTTTCCCAATCTTAGCTGGTTCAAACATCTCCAGGTGGAGCAGATGCTCTTAGAGTTACAGCTTCTCCCTAAAACGGCCAGTGTTGGAAGCCACGTTTTATGGAGCTTTCCACAGCTTGGTGTCTTCCTCCTGCTGGATTGGCTTTTATTTCCCATAGTTTTCATAATTCGCTTATGCGGCAAGTGCATACAGGCAAGAAACCAAAAACAGGCCTGTCAAGAAACGTGGAATGTTTCAGCATTTTCAGAGGAAATCCAAGTTGGCTGAAATTCAGGGTCCTTCTCCTTCTGGAGACAGCTGCCCTGTCGATGCAAGTCATCAGCCCTGTGAGCAGGTTCCTAGTCACAGAATATTAAGGGTCTATTCAGAAAACCAAACAGGTCCTTTCCCTTAAAAGTGGTCATCTGATGGGACCTTGAAGGCATGCCTTCTCTATAGCCGCCCCAACCCTTTGCAATAGCCTCCCTCCTGAGATTCGAGGGACCCCTACCCTTTTATAGCATTGGGCTAGGACGGGGGTTGAGTCAGGAGGCTCATAGTCTAGGTGGTCTGGCACCTGGTGGGAAGGGTGGCTTTGTTCTTAGCCTTCTGTTTTTATTGGTGGCTACGAGCCCCTTAGGATCACTCCATGAAATAGGCAGCCATGTAAGTTCTTTAAATAGAATAAATGAAATTAATAATAAACTTATTTAATAAATTAAATTGCAACTGAGAACAAGCTGACCTTCTTGAGCTTCTAAGAGTATCCTGGGGAGAAGACACAGCAGGCTGAAACCTTGAACAAGAGTATGCCTCTCGGGATGTTCTGCCATGGTCGTTGTCTTCTTATTTTGTATCCAGATCAAACCTTAAGCTGCCAAAATGACACCACCTCCTTGGCTTTGTCATTGGCCAAAAACAAGTCATTTTCAGTGCATACTATTGGTAATAATCGGCAGGTCAGCAGGTGGGCCAAATTCTGTCTCTCTCCACATTCACACGGCATGTTATTATCCGTCAGCAACCCCCACTTGAGCACATTAGTCTTACACCTAGGTACTCCAACCCTCAACCTATTCAGAGTCCTCCAAATGACATAAGGGAGGTGGAATCCCTCAGCCATATTCTCCTCTGGGACTATCCCTTGGTCAGTGATTTCTCTCCTCCATCTTCCAGTTCGGTTCTGCACTTGCGTGCCCTCAAGAGTGTTTGTTCTTGCCATGAAACCCTTCCTAGGTTTTAGTGAACCATTCTGCAATGGTTCGCTGTAGTCCCTCCTTTGTGAATTTTCTAACAGCTGCAAGGATTGCTCAGAAGAAAACAAAGCCCTCAGAGTGGAGGGTCCTGCATGGTCAAGCTTCTAATTGTAGCTCCCTTTTAAATGATAGGCATGTTGATCAATCTAAGTTCAGTCTGCTAACACGGCCCCAACTGTGATCTTTTTATAGCGGATGCCTTTTTCAGAGCGGCGATAAGCCTTGTTCCCGAGGTGCCGAAGATGATCAGCATAGATGGGAAGCTGCGGCCTTCAGAAGCATACCTCCTGGAATTCCTCTGCAGTTTCTTCTCAACGTTGTTAATCATTCCTGTAAGTGGAGTGGAGGTTTGCGTTGATAAAGAGGCTAGTAGCTGTTGTATACGCAATTTCCAGCGGCAGGTTGGCCCACCTTCTCAGACAAGACGGTCTTCCTCCCCTCCAGCTGAAAGCATGGGAGAAAGGAAGAAGCGATCTGCTTTCAAATGAGATCAAATCTCTATTGCAGCCACAAACCAGCAGTCAGATAAAGATAAAACAAAGAAAAATGACAATCTCTCTCTCTCTCTCTCTCTCTGAGAAGCTAAAAAGAAAAGAAGCTAATACAATCCTTCAAATGCAAGGAGATAGGCGATGCATATAGAGGGACAAAATTGGGCAAGCCAGGGGGACATGCCCACAATGGTTAGACAGGAGGAAGGGACAAATAGAAATCTTGCTCTCTACCAGGGAATTTCTTAAGGATAGGCTGGCTAAAAGTACTCCAGGATGCCCTAAAGCCGCCTTCCTCAACTTTTTGACCCTGAACCCTAGAAATATTTTTCAGGCCTCGGGGAACCCCTGCCATTCAGGCTCAAAGATAGGCCAGAAGTTACAAAATTATATTTGTTTCATGGGTAGGCCTGTATAGACACACGGACGGTGTCATGAGTAAGGATGGCGAGCAGGGGGCTCTCACCCAGACTGTCAAGCGCATGCGTAGCACTGAGGAACTGTTCAGCCATTCAAAGAGACACAGATCGGGACCGCCTTAACCTTTGGGGTTTATATGGCTGGGTTTTCCCACGCTTTCTCAGTTTGTTAGGATTCTTGTTAAGTACTACTAATAAATATTAGAGACCAAGTCCTCGCCTCAGTGTGTTTCCTGGTAATCAGGACAGACGGTATTCTTAAACTAAAAATAATGAAACTTACCTCTTTAATGTGAAGTTGCCTGAATTTGAAATAATTTTTTAAATAAATCATGATCTCCCAGGGAACCCCTAGTGACCTCTCGCGGAACCCGAGGGTGCCACGAGACCCTGGTGGAGAAACCCTGGGCTAAAGGATCATACGCCTCATGGACTCCGCTGAGCCATTCTCTCAAGGCTATACCTATATATTGGTGTAGGGGAATATTTTTGGACCACCCCACCAGAGCAGCAGAAAGCAATGCATCCAGTCTGGCCAAAGCCAAGAGGAATTGCTGTCTGTAGGGTTCCCATTTGAGAGCAAAAGTACTTACTGGGATTCTTGTTCTGCCCCCTTAACCTTTTTTCCTAATGCTAATCAGAGCTCAGAGAGATTTGTTCCTTGATCAGTTGTTTCCAATCCTGATTGGTGCTAGAGAACTCAGACTGAGCTTTTAATGGCCTGGTTCACATGTATAGCTAACCAGTAATAGATAAGCAAGATCCCTCCTAAATACTCCCTTATTTGCTTCCCTATAAATATTCACAAAAAATTAAGTCAACGCTGTAGAAAATTGGCAGTGTGGTTTCCTGGTGCTTTGAGGTTGGGAGTGCATGAAAAGCATCTCAGAAGCTTTCAAATGAGCTTAAATTTTAAAAAAAATTTCTTTTTTTAAAGTATAATGCAAGGGAAAAGATGTTGGGCTTTATCAAAACATATGGCACAGTCTTTTTTTTTTTTTTTGGTCCCTTTGAGTCAGTTTTGACTCCTGGACAATTCCCGGCAGTTTTCTTGGCAAGATTTTGGAAGTGGTTTGCCATTGCCTCCTTCCTAGGGCTGAGAGAGAGTGGCTGGCCCAAGGTCGGCTAGCTGGCTTTGTGCCTAAAGCAGGACTAGAACTCCTGGTCTCCCACCTTCTAGCTTGGTGCCGTAACCGCTACACCAAACTGGCTGCCTTTGTAATATTTACTGCCCTCTAAACCTCCAAAAATGGTGAGTGTAGTCCTTACCATCAGGAAGTTACATGCTCAGTGCCAAACTGTCATGTGATTTGTTTGGCTCTGAGTATGTTGTAGGAACCTAACCATTATGGCTTAGGGTTGTCTATGAACCAGGCTACTGAGGGTTGTTCTACGTTGGACCAAGGAAAGACTGATTACTCCATTGGAGTGATGGTCAGCAAGCTAAACTCACAAGTTTTGGCATGGGATTCAAGCAGATGATGGAAGAGAAACAAATATGCTTGGCAAGACTGAGAGAAACAGAAGGGGAAAAGAATGGATAAGATGGGTGGTATTAAAAAAATACCTGGAATGTCCTTGGGAGTAAAAGCTGTTATTGGAGAAAATTCAAGAGGACAGGTGTATGTCTATTTAGACACTGAGTCAACCCGGTATCTGACCAACACAACATATACCCATCTCCCTCGATGTTGCATTCTAAGGCTTAGTTTTGAGTCCTCTGATTTAAGTCCTTTAATACATCACTGTCTGGGGAAAGAAGTCAGTCCCTTAGTATGCTGTAGTATACTTCATTTGTCTTTGTTCCCTAGGACCATCCTGAGCAAGGGGTACTGTTTCTTGTGCGAGGGTTGCTCAATGTTATCCAGGATTACACTTGGGAAGATAACAGTGATGACAAAATCAAAATTTACACCAGTGTGGTGCATCTTCTGTCTGCCATGAGTCAGGAGACCTACATCTATCACATAGACAAAGGTGAGAAGGGAGGCAGAGCAGGCGGATGGTGGGGGAAGTTAGCTCCTCCGCTAGGCTTATTTCAAATTTTATTTTGTATCCGGTTGGCCTTGCAAGTTCTTATTTACCTCCCTCCCTGTATTTAATCTTGTTTCCTCAGTTGAATCTAATGATACCTTGTATGGTGGAGACACTAAATTTTTGGCAGAAACAAGCAGGCTGTGTGAAACAGTGATAAACCAAATCTTAGAGCATCTGAAGAACCTTGGAAAGGATGAGGTGAGGAGCAGCTTCACAGCATCAGTGAAATGAAGCGTTTGGAGCTTCGTACTGAAAAATAGCGTTTTTCCCTGCTTGCTTCTCTGCTCTAACCCAACACGGTACCCTGATTTGTGTGTTGTTTAATCAGAATCTCTTATCTGTAGGACTTGATTAAGCCATGCTATGAGCCTTGGTACTGTAGGATACGGATAGTTCTAAAGGGTTCATCGACTTTCTCTCGCTGTATAAGGCTGTGTTTCCCAGCCTTGGCAGCTCCCAGTGGTGTGGACTTCAAATCCCAGAGTTCCACTGCCAGCATGATCATTGATGAGAATTCTGGGAATTGAAGTCCACATGCCTAGAAGTTGCCCCAGCTGGGAAAGCTGGTATAAGGGAGGTCTGTGTTTGAACAGATTTCTGGATTTTCCTGGCGCCACAGTGTCTGTGGATACAGTATGTCTCCCTTAGAAACCTCCTCCCTGCAAAGCTTTCAGCCTGTGTGTTTACAAGACATTTTGTTTGTTCGTTCGTTTAGTTTATATGACTACCAACTGAGTAACCAACAGTATTAATCTTATAAAAAATACAGGAGTGATAAAAATCCATCAAAGCAGCAGGAACTCACATAACACTGATAGCACCAGGCACACTAATTCACATAACCCATATTGACACATAGAGTACCCTGGCCCAGTGCCTGAGGGAAGAGCCACACCTTCAGGGCCTTCCTTTGGCCAGTAGGACCAGGACCTCACAGTAGGACACAGGCCATGCTTCCTGCATCCTGCAGGTTGGCACTGTTTAGATGGACCCAGAACATGCCAATCCTGTGATCTTGTTGAGTGGGTAGAGATAATTGGAGATAGGCAGTCCCTCAAAGTCCTGGTCCTGTGCTTTATAGGTGACAACTGGCAGCTTGAATTGCACCAAGAAACTGTACGGGGAGCAGTGCAGCTTGCACTGTACTGGTTTGATATGGGCGTACCAAGGTGCACCCAGAACTACCTGCATAGCTGCAATCTCGACCGGCTGTAACTTCCGAATGGTCCCGTGTAGAGCACATTGCAGTAATCGAGGTGACTGCATTTTGGCAGTGATACTGCATTTCCTGTCCCTCCTTGCTTCCCTGGTTAACTCACACCCTGAGCAACGGTTAAGGCTGGCTGACTTTAAAGAGGGCTCCAGTGAAGTATGAAACACATTGATCGATGTGGCAGGTCAACCGTGATCGCTCACCGACTCCCAAAGAAATAATTTTTTGATTGATGTCACAGCTTGAGGAGATGGCTGGTAACAGCCTCTCCGCTGTGGACTTCCTGGTTCCTTTCCGAGCTTCGTCCAGGGAGAAGCACATCTCAACAAAGGGAAGGCTCAGAAAGAGTACTCAGTCTTCCACATGGGTGCTAGGTTGAGCAGGCCATGGCATTCCCCCAAAGTTTGGCCAGTTTGATGGCAGGGGCTGGCAGCTGGTCCCTCCCCAGCGTTTTATACTTTGACTTATGTTACCCTCAGCCAGGATGCCCAATGGCAAGAGATTGTGGAAGGTGTGTTAACAGACATCTGAAGGACAGCGGATAGCCGACCTTCCTGCTAGGGTGTCATTTTCATGACATACACTGAAGTTTATGGAGAAAAAAAAAAAAGTTAAAGTATGAAAACATACACCTGATTTGTACCAAGCCAGACCACTGGGTCTTGTAACTTGGTCATGTCCTCTGTGGCTGGTATTGGTTCTCCAAAGATTGGTCAGACATGCTTTTCTTAGTTCCTTTCCAAATGGGTATCGAATGGGGGTGGGGGTATCCTCTGTCCCCTCCGGTAATTTGCACAATTCTGCATATTTCACAGCTGCCCCCTAATAAATCTTTCTCCCTATAATTGGCAGACTCTAAAGCGCCAGAGTCACCTGGCGCTCTGCTTCTTCAACAGCCTCGTGGCCCATGCAGATCTGCGGAACAACAAACTCAACCAGCTTGCGGTCAACCTGTGGAACCTGGCTCAGAAACATGGCTTTGCCGACACCAAAACCATGGTAAGGAGGGACAGAACACAACTGCCCTCTGAGGTGGTGGTGGTGGCTGCGGCAGTGGTGGTGGTGGTGATGGAAGGCCAATCTGTTTAGTTCATAAAAATCGCCCTTCACTTGACAGAAGGAGCTTTTTCATCTGCGTAGCCTTTCATCTGATCCAGCTGTCAAGTTTTGTTGTTTAAAAAGAAATCTGGGTAATAATTTCATGCCTGAATCACTGGACCTTAAAAACACCCTTTAGGCTGATGCAGAGATGCGTAACAATTCAACTTTCACTGTGTGTGTGTGTGTTTTTTTCCCCCTTTTCTAGGTCAAAACCTTGGAATACATCAAGCTGCAAAGCAAGCATCCCGGACTGAGCCACTTTACCGAGCTGGCGCACAGGCTTCCTTTGCAGTCAAGGACCTAATGAATGTGGATTCATGCAGTTATGTCTGTGAAAACATTAGCAATCCAAGCCCTTTAAACTCCAAGCTGCCTCACAGGGTATTAGTCGGAGTTCAATATCTTCTCATTTTAAAGCGCCCCTTGGTGCATGGTTGATTTATTTGGTTGGAGAACAGAAGGTAAATTTTCCTGGTGGTGCATTTTTTTTTAATAAATGTGGCTTTGTTTCCCCCTGCACAGCTGTTAATCATTAAAAGTTGACTTTAATGCTAATGTTGGGTCAGTGAAATGTTATCTTAATCATCGCAGAGTGGAAAAATAACTTTTAAATCCAAATTTGGCAGACTTGCAAAGAAAAGAAAGATGATGCTTTGTGTGGAGAGGGTGAGGGAGACAGGCAGAACTTACTTCAAGAAATGGATAAACTAGAATTATTTTATATCTTTAAAGTATATGTTTTGAAACCACCTATTTGAGTAATCATGATTGAGAGAACGTAAATATTTGTGATAGACCTTGTGAGGTACTGGAAATTTATGTGTTCACAGTACCGATCAGTTAATTCACAACACTTAAAATGCATTTAAAAAGCTCTAATTAAGGATAGGAGGCATTTATATTATGTTAATATAAGTGTTAATCTTTCTAAGCAGTCCTGAGCTGGCTATTTTTTAATCATTATGCATAGCTACTATGATGCAGTCTTCATCTGCTTTTTAATTTGTAATTGCCAGGGAGTGAATGAAGAGTTTTTGCCTTTAAATTGCTAGATGATGTAATCCTTTGAGAACAAGGGAAGCAGCCTTTTAAAACAGAGAAAAATATGCATGTTAGCTCAGTGCCACCATTCAAAGTAAAAATGAAGAAGTCCCTAATGGCAGGAGTTGGCGTTCGAAATAAGCAGGGATGTAGTTCATCTCAGGTTTAACCCTGATTTTGTATAAATGTGAAGGCTGGTTTGAGGAAGGATCTGAAGGAAAAGGGATGTCACACAAACTGTTTGAAGTGAGGGAAGGGGGTTCAGAGAAGAAAAGAAGAATAAATGAGGTTGTGAGAGTAAAGGATGTTCAGATGGCTGAGAATGGTAAGACTGGAAAAGAGATGACAGGGAGAATCCAGGACCGAAAAGACAGGGTGGGCAAACACTGCAGAGAACTTCAGGGAGAACAAGGGATTTATGCTACAAAAATAACACTGGAACATTTTTTTGGTCTGGCCCCTGAACACTAGGCCAACTGAGAGCCCCCCACGTTTTCAGGGGGCAAGCAGTAGGCTGTGGTGCGCTACGACAGAGGATTCTGCAACAGAAAAGTAGCCAAGGTGAACGTCTTCCCTATGAGGGAATCATCATTTTTTTTTTTAAATTTAGATCAGTGTTTTTCACACTTGGCAACTTATTGATGTGTGGACTTCAACTCCCAGAATTCCCTGGCCAGCCGGGGAACTCTGGGACTTGAAGTCCACACATCAATAACTTGCCAGGTTTGAAAAACACTGATTTCGTTGACATGGCTGCCCACTCAAATATGCGACTCTGGGTGGTTTAACAAAATACCAGTACAGATAACGAACAATTTATAAAACAGCACAAATAGCCCAACTGTGGAGGGCTTCATAGACAATAACCAGCAGCTCCCAGTGGGAGCCAGTGAAGCTTGTAAAATAGAGGTTTTATATGGGCATACTTGGGCACACCCATATGCACTGGTGCATTCTGGACCAGCTGTAACTTCTTGGTGGTCTTCAAGGGTGGCCCTGTGCATAGACGTATCTTGGCCAAGCATAAAGCTTATAATCTCCACTGTAGATACAAGGACATTTACTTCGAGATACCACTCGAGAAAGATGGATTGTAGAAAAAATTTAATAAAACCGATATAACATTAAAATAACAAGATGGCTTTTCTTCCCTGGACATAGTCCCTGTACGACAGAGGAGCACGGAACTGATGCCCGGACTGTAAATTAATACAGTCATTTGCCCGTGTGTATCTTTCCCTGAACCTGCCCCCTGTTGAATTTCAAAAAGGGTTATTTTGGAGAACCCAGTTACATCGCTAGCACAAGCCACCCGTCATTCAATTAACACTAACTTGGGTAAGCAATGGGGATGTTAAATCAGTTGGAATTTATCTGTACATGTAAGCAAGGGCACAGCCTTGAAATAGCATAGCCCAGGGCTTCTCAACCTTGGCAGCTTGAAGATGTGTGGACTTCAACTCCCAGAATTCCCCAGCCAGCATGGCTGGCTGGGGAATTCTGGGAGTTGAAGTCCACACATCTTCCAACTGCCATGGATGAGGAACTCTGGTGTAGCCTTTGCTAACTTGATGTGCAGAATGCATGGCCACATGAGCTAGTAAATCTTGATACTTCACCTCCCAGAGCAGATTGAAAATATTCTCAGAATAGCCTCCCTGAGGCCAAGAGAACAAATCTGCATGGGTGTATCATATATGGTCTTGGTGGGCAAGGCTGTTGGTCAGAGGCTGCATTTTAATTTCCCCCCATCCTTAAACAGGTCACGGGGAGATTTTACTTACTTATTAATAGATCTGTATCTCACTTTATGTACACTGCTTTGAGTTGTATAAAAATTATAGTCCCCCCTCCTCTTTTTCCCCTTGAGAACAACCCTGTGAGGTGGGTTGGGCTGAAAGGGAGGGACTAGCCCCAAATCACCCAATCGGCTTTGATGGCTACGGGAAGACTAGAACGGACCTTCGTCACTAGACCAAGCTGACCGTGATGGGATTGGGGGTGCCAGGGCTGGTAGGGAAACTAGGCTTAATAGGCCTTAACATACCTTTTGGAGTGGGGTGGGGGGGAGTTGTTGTTCGTTTTGCATCTGGAGCAGAAAAAAAAAACTGAACAAACTACACATTCTGTCCACAAGGCTGCAGAAAATGGGACTGCGGGCGACCTGCGAACCTCTGAACCTGGAGCTAAACTATGCTGCTTGCCTGCCCCTTATTTAGCTACACTGTGGAACGATTCAACAGCTCAACGGCCCATCCCAAACTCATCACAAGTGGACCCTTAACTGGCCAAACAGCAGTTCAATACAAATATACATGCCTATACGCACACTAGCAATATCTGGTGACCTCAAGTATTTGTAGAGGCCATCTCTCACCTGTCTGAGAACAGCATCTGAGTCAAAGTCCAGGGTCATTTTCTTGCCACAGGTGAAAAATATTGAACCCCCAACCTCTTTGGGCAATTCGTTCTCCCCAACATGTCAGTCTTCAAATTTAATAGATTTTGAAGCGTATTTGTCTATGTGTACATGGCTTGGAGTAGTGGGCTGGAACCCCAGGCCAATACCTCGATGGTGCTTAAAAGCGACGGCTTTCTCGAATTCTGCCTATAGGTTATGTTGCAGTTTTTGCTCTCTGCTGCGTTCCAGAGCCATATTCGATTTGGTAGCATTTGCTGGAGAACTCTGAGCCGATGCCAAGCCTTTTTTAAATCCACCCAGCAATCTGAGAAATGTTGCCTTTTGCTCCGAAGTTCCAAATGTCGCTGTGCTCCACTGGCCAAAATGGTTGTCCTGAAGAGCAAAGAGAAAGGTTTAGCAGGCTCTATGTGGCTAAATTCTCTTAAAAGTAAGAAGAGTTAGACCAGTGTTTCTCAACCTTGGCAACTTTAAGAAGTATGGACTTCAACTCCCAGAATTCCCCAGCCAGCCTTGCTATCTGGGGAATTCTGAGAGTTGAAGTCTACAAGTCTTATAGTTGCCAAGGTTGAGAAACATCAATTTAGACATTCGGCAACCATCAATGGACCAGTGACAGCCCAGAGTCCTGGTCTCTGTCCACACACCTCACTTTCTCCATTTTCATTCAGCTGGAAATAACAGTCAATCATGAAAAGAAAAAAAATAATCTAATTAAAAGTTCCAGTGACAGCAAGGCCCAGACGCTCCTGCTGTTTATGTTCCATAGTAAATAGGAAGGGTTGTTTTTGCACCAAGACATCCCAACTAATTCTCCTAAGGAAATAGAGGGGAGGGGGGAAATACCACTTTTCAGGATCGATGACGAGAACTACAGTTTGCCGGAGGTCAGACACTACTGATCTGCTTTCACTCTGCTTTCACTCTAGGGCAGTGATTCTCAACTGTGGCAACTTTAAGATGTGTGGACTTCAACTCCCAGAATTCCCCAGCCAGCATGGCTGGCTGGGGAATTCTGGGAGTTCAAGTCCACACATCTTAAAGTTGCCACAGTTGAGAAACACTGCTCTAGGGGCTGGACTAATTTGCCCTGTGACATGAGCTCAGGTTCCCAATCAGACCAGAGATTGGTGGATCAAGTCACGGGTGAAACTAACATGTTAAGCTGATAGAGCTGCCAAACAGCTTGACCCAAACTGACCAGACCCAAAAGGTGCACACTCATCAGTTCTTCCTTGACAGTCTTGGTTTTGCCAGATTCCCGGTCAATCTCTTCTTGGAGCGCTTGCCGTCTCACCTGGAGCAAGAAAGAATGGATTTGATTTTGGTGCTCCTGGGGAAAAACCTGAGTAAACTTGGAGAGAGAAGCTGCTAAGGAGTGACCATGAGGGTCCTTTAGGGAACATTTCTTTCTGACCCAGAATAAAGTGCCAGCTTTTAAAAATCCCTTCCCATGCGTGCAATACAAGCGCACCACGCAGTGACGTAACTGAAGGTTGAGGGGATCTCCATGAAGATAAAATTAAGAAAAGCTGCACTGGCGTAACATGCAACCCTTTTGTGGTTTATAACAGCACTTGTGAAGACAAAACTGTTTGTTTACATACAGTTGTTTGCTGACTAATGAATCTTTTTCTATTTTAATTCATTCAATCGCGTCCAATTCTTGGAGACCGCCTGGACAAGTCCCTGCAGTTTTCTTGGCAAGGTTTTTTGGAAGTGGTTTGCCCTTGCCTCTTTCCTAGGGCTGAGAGGAAGTGACTGGCTAAAGGTCACCCAGCTGGCTTTGTGTCCAAGGCAGGACTAGAACTCTCGGTCTCCCAGTTTCTAGCACGGTGCCTTAACCATGACACCAAACTGGCTCTCTGTAATGAATCCAGGCAGCTCTAAATATGTGAGAACGCAAAGGAAAGGAAATGCATACTAAGCCTGCCTGGTTTTTTGAGACTTGTGGACATTCACACAGCTCATCATGCACCACTTCCCAAAATTCCCTGCCGTACAAAAGTCTCAACACAGCTTGAGCACTGTGCATCCAGAGGGCAAGACCAGAAGTGGGGGGACATCCTGTGTCTCCTCTTTGCATCAAAACCAGCCCTCATCTGACAAGTGCTGTCATAACGAGATCCCAACACAGCCCTAAGATAAGAAATGATTATACCTTGTCTATGTTCACTTCATCACAGTTTCCTTTTTTGAACGCCACCAGTTTTACTTCATCTTCTGTTTCCTGTTTTTTTTTTTTTAAAAAAAAGACACAATGCCGCTGAAACCTCTTCATGGTTGAGTATAGTAGGGTAAAACCTCATTGTAATTCTCCCCAATGTCATGTTCACCGTTGCGGTGTTCATACATCGTAACGGTTTACTTGCCAAGGTGCTGATACGTGTCCTGGCTGGGAGGGTGCTGCTGAGAGCCTTGTACATGAGACGTGCTGGACCGTGCCAGGAGGAATGTGTTTGGGCTATCTCTTAAATGTCAAGGTCTTTTTAACCGTTGATCAGCAGAGCTCGTTAGGAGCACCTGGGAATGTGGGGTTGTACTGTATGCGAAGGAGGGGGTGGGCTGATGTTGGAAACGATGATATTTAGTTTGAGCTTAGGCGCGCTTTTCTCATTCTCAGCTTTTTACCTGTTTGCACTCTTTTCTAAATAAACCCAGAACCTGAATTGTGATTTTGAGTCTGAGAGTTTTATTTGGTTTAAGGCAATCATCACATAAAGCTGAGAATCATTACTTTAACTTAGCCTCGCACCCTTTACCGGAAAATTTCCTTGCGAAAGGGGGACTAGCGATAGCAGAAGGGGGAAAGGATCCTACGGAGTTCGAGGAGGAAACGGGACAACTTCCAGAGTCAATGTTCCCGAGCAGGGACCCGAGCCCCGTCCCAACCCACCCTACACCCCAGTCGGGGGATTCCAACTCTACCACGGGATCGAAAAAACCCCTGGCAGACGAGGTGATGGGACAGCAACAATTTTTATGGGATGCCCTGATGGACCCCCGGCCCGGCACATCACGCTCCACCTGGAAGCTCCGCTGGTCCGATACTCCGAGGGGGGTGCGCCCAGATGTGTCGGGGAGCCCACTACCTGAGGGGCCGGGGCTGGAGGACTCCGCCACACTGGATAGGATCAGGGTCCTGGAATCCAAAATCGAATCGATGAAGCACGTCTTGTGCTCTATGTCGGCTGCCTTTGGCGACCTGGTGAAAATTGTCCGAGGTCCGGGAGGGAGCGGGCCGCCTAGCCTCCCGCCCTCACTGTCGCAGACTGCTGAAAGGAGAAGCCAACCACGAGACTTTCCATCAGGTCCGCGAGGGTCCACTCCCGTTGGGGGCGCCCTACTCGTCCATCAGCTGGGGTCCCACAGCTTGCAGGCACTCCCCGGGATTTCCCGGTGAAGTTTGATGGTGACCCCGCTAACCTCTCTTTCTTTCTCACCAATGCCGCCAGTTACATGAAACGCCATGGCCACCTCTTTACTTCAGAGGAAGAAAAGATCTCGGCAGTGGCCACGAAATTGAAGGGCAGGGCGGCTGACTGGTATGTACAGCTGGCAGAGATTGAAGCGCCAGCCCTGGCCACTTTCGATGCCTTTTTGGCTGTGCTGAAGCGCTATTTTGAAGATCCCTTGGCTAAGGAAAGGGCTAAGGACGCTCTTAAAGAACTAGTCCAAGGGCAGAAGCCGGTGGCTGATTATGCTCTTGAGTTCAAGGTTTTGGCGGGCAAAGTTCCTGAGTGGTCCGAGGCCACCTTGATTCATCGTTTTAAGGATGGCCTCAATCGCGAAGTCCTGTGCTGGGTGCTTGGGCGAGACGATCCAAACTCTTTACATGACTGGATTTGCCTCGCTGGTAAAGCTGAACATGCCCAGCGCAACTTCATGATGGCCACCAAAGAAGACAAGCCTGCCCCCACTACCCGAGTGCCGTTTCAACCATCACCCTCGAGATGGGATATAGAGAAACAACGTCACTTTGTCCGGGGACAATGCATCACATGTGGAAAACCGGGTCACCGCGCCGTCGACTGCCCTAAAGCTAAGGCACCAGATCGCTCGTCCAAGGTACCACAAAAGCCAAGAAACCCCTCAACCCCCCTCGCAGATTGACAGCAGCAATGGCTACTGCAGACGATGATGTCTACACTCCGGGGGACGATTTAACTGCCCTCGACCAACTGGCGGAAAACGTTTTCCACCTGCCTTAACCGGCGCCGCGGGGCAGGTGGTAGAATCCGGGCGCAGTTCTGAAATAATGAGTGCTGATTGCCCTATCCTCGTGGTCAAAATTGAATTGGGATTTCAATCCAAGTCCGTCGAGGTCTGGGCTTTACTGGACCCCGGTTGTTCCAGATGTTTAATCCATCCTGACTTAGTCAAGGAATTGGATTTGCCTTGCTTCCCTCTTCCTAAGCCGCTGCTATTCCAGCAGCTTGATGGCTCCACAGCGGGGAGGGGGGGGCTGCCACACATTTTACTGGGGAAGTCGCTTTGCGTATGGGCTCCCATTTCGAACTCCTGCACTTCATCGTCACACCGGTGGGGAATCCTTTAGTTGTGTTGGGGATTCCTTGGTTCACCACTCATAATCCTTACATCAATTGGCGGTCCCGATCTATTACCTTTGAGGATGGCTTCTATCAAGCTCCTCTTTTGGGACGTTCCATGCCTATGACGGCGGGACGGGCAGAAATTGTACATCCTGTGGCTTCTCCATCCCCCTTAGAGGGTCTTCCGCCTATTTACTCAGACTTTGCTGATGTTTTTGGGGAGGAGGAGGTTGACCAATTGCCGCCCCACCGTAAAACGGACTGTTCTATTGAGCTTCTGCCTGACGTTCCTTTGCCAAAGCCGAAGATTTACCCTATAACTAAAAAGGAGCTCACCGCCTTGCGGGAGTTCATTGATAAAAATCTGGCCCGCGGCTTCATTGAACCGGCGAATTCGCCTGTTGGGGCCCCTGTTTTGTTCCGGGAGAAGAAGGATGGCACCCTCAGACTTTGCACGGACTACCGAGGGTTAAATTCTGCATCCCTCTCCAACAAGTACCCTCTGCCTCTCGTCAAAGACATGCTCGCACATCTGTCCACCGGCAGAGTTTTCTCAAAGTTGGACCTCCGCGAAGCTTATTATCGCATTCGCATTTGGGAGGGGGATGAATGGAAGACGGCTTTTAATTGCCCATTGGGTTCTTTCCAGTATAAGGTTCTCCCTTTTGGTCTGGCAAGGGCTCCAGGGGTGTTCATGCAGCTCATCAATGAGGTTTTACATGACCACTTGTTTAAGGGGGGTTTGGTATATTTGGATGATGTTCTCATTTATACTAAGTCTTTAGCAGAGCACGAGCGTCTTCTTAAACAAGTGCTCACCAAGCTTCGCAATGCCAAGCTTTATGCTAAGCTCTCTAAATGTGAATTCCATAAGTCTCGCTTGGATTACCTTGGTTACAGGATTTCCGACAAGGGCATTGAAATGGATCCTGTTAAGGTTTAAGCTGTGCTTACCTGGGAACGGCCTCGAACCCGGCGCCAACTTCAAAGTTTCCTGGGGTTCACCAATTTTTATAGATCCTTTGTCAGGGGCTTCGCGGAGATTGCTCTGCCCCTAACAGATTTATTGCGCACGAAGGGGGTGGGAGAAACTCACAAGGTTAATAATCCGGGGGCCGTGCTCAATTGGACTCCTGCACGTCAGGCTGCTTTTGATCGGTTGAAGGCTCTTTTTACTGAAGAGCCCATCCTTTCCCACCCTAACCCAGACCTTCCGTTCGTGGTTCAGGTCGATGCCTCTGATGCGCTATTTTGTTGCAAAGGGATTCAACTGGGCTTTTGAAGCCTTGTGCCTATCTTTCTCGAAAGTTTTCTGAAACGGAGAGGTGCTGGCATGTTTGGGAGAAGGAGGCTTTTGCTGTTAAAGCTGCCCTGGAGGCTTGGAGGCACCTCTTGGAGGGGGCTTCTTCCCCTTTCGAGGTTTGGACGGATCACCGCAACCTCGAAGCACTCCGTACACCCAGACACCTCAGCCCTAAGCAAATTCGTTGGGCTCAATTTTTCAGCCGTTTTAATTTCCAACTTAAATTTATCCCTGGGAAAAAGAATTTTTTGGCTGATGCCCTTTCCAGACTGCCCCAAGATGAGGGCCCGGTTTCCGACGTCATTGGCACTGTCCTCTCGGGGCTGCAACTAGGTCTAGTGGCTGTCACGCGAAGCAGCACTAGGGGCCAGCAGTCGTCTTGTCTCCGATTTCGCTGCTCCGCTCTCGGGGTCGCAAGCCACCTCCACTGTCGGGTGGATTGCGCTCAACGTTTATTTCTGTGTTGCGGTCTGACCCCTGGGTTCTTGCTAACCCTGACAAGGTGTCCATTGAGCACGACCTCGCCTGGGTTGAGGGATGTCTGTATGTACCTGACTCTCAACGTTCTGCTATACTTGCTCGTTCCCATGACAGTAAGCAGGCTGGGCACTTTGGTTTTCTTAAGTCCCTCCATTTGGTCCGGAGGCAATTCTGGTGGCCCACCCTCCGGAAGGATGTCAAAGCCTATGTGGCTTCCTGCCCTGTTTGTGCTATGTCCAAACGTTCTGCTGGAAAACCGCAGGGGCTTTTGCAGCCTGTGGCTCACCCTTGGGAAGTCATCTCTATGGATTTTATTGTGGACCTGCCCCCCAGTCAAAAGAAGACTGTCATTTGGGTAGTCAAGGACGATTTTTCTAAGCAAGCTCATTTTGTTCCCTGCGCTTCCATACCCTCAGCGCAACAGCTGGCTAAGCTTTTCTTGGTTTATGTATACCGTCCACACGGCTGCCCCTCCCATTTGGTGACCGATAGGGGCACACAATTTACCTCCAGGTTTTGGCGGGCTTTTTTGAAGCTGACTGGCACTGAGCAGGCCTTGTCAACCTCTTGGCATCCCCAGACGGACGGCTCTACTGAGGTCCTTAATGCCACATTGGAACAATTTCTTCGCTCGTACATCAACTATCACCAGGATGATTGGGTTGACTTGCTCCCTTTCGCTGAGGTTGCTTACAATAGTGCTGTTCACCAGAGCACTGGGCAAACACCTTTTCGTGTTGTTTCTGGTAGGGATTTTGTTCGCATTCCGGAATTTCCCCAACCTCCCACTCCGGCTATTGCCGCATGTGATTGGGGCTCTAAGCTGGCTGATTCCTGGCCCGTTATTCAAGCCGCTCTTCGAGAGGCTCAAGCCGCATATAAACTCCACGCTGATAAGCAACGACGCCGACAGCCTGCTTTTAAGGTGGGGGATTTGGTCTGTCTTTCTACGAGGTTTATAAAGTCTCCTCAGCCCTCTAAGAAACTGGCTCCTAAGTTTATTGGACCTTTTCCTATTACTGCAGTGCTCAATTCTGTCACTGTTCGGTTGGATTTGCCTCATAATTTGAAGCGCTTGCATCCTGTTTTTCACTGCAGCTTGCTCAAGCCTGCTCAGGACTCATCTTGCTGGCATCCACGTCCACCTCCCCCGCCACCAATCATGATTGATGGGCAGCAGCACTTCGAGGTTAAGGAGGTGCTCGACTCTCGCAGGCTTCGGGGATCTCTTCAGTACCTGGTCCACTGGAAGCACTTTCCCCATCCTGAATGGGTTGCTGCACGCGATGTTCTAGCTCCAGTTTTACTGCGTGATTTTCATGTTGCCTATCCTTCCAAGCCCTCTGCTTGATGAGGCGTGTTGTTTTTTTTGGGGGGCGGTATGTCATGTTCACCGTTGCGGTGTTCATACATCGTAACGGTTTACTTGCCAAGGTGCTGATACGTGTCCTGGCTGGGAAGATGCTGCTGAGAGCCTTGTACATGAGACGTGCTGGACCGTGCCAGGAGGAATGTGTTTGGGCTATCTCTTAAATGTCAAGGTCTTTTTAACCGTTGATCAGCAGAGCTCGTTAGGAGCACCTGGGAATGTGGGGTTGTACTGTATGCGAAGGAGGGGGTGGGCTGATGTTGGAAACGATGATATTTAGTTTGAGCTTAGGCGCGCTTTTCTCATTCTCAGCTTTTTACCTGTTTGCACTCTTTTCTAAATAAACCCAGAACCTGAATTGTGATTTTGAGTCTGAGAGTTTTATTTGGTTTAAGGCAATCATCACACCCAATCTGGTGTCATACTACATTTCCCATATGCCCTAGCAAACAGGATCCAGATCCTGTCCGGGCTGTTTACTCATAAGCAACACCTGAATTCCAAACGCTTTAGAACAGTGTTTCTCAACCTTGACAACTTTAAGAAGTGTGAACTTCAACTCCCAGCCAGCCATAAACTTACCCAGTTTCTCCATACACTGGATTTTGTTTCTGCCCGTTTAGAATCCACTCCATCTAAGTGTCTATATCCTTCAAATCAAAGGCAAGTGCTGGAGATCACCCATTTCACAGTGAGCTAAGAAAGAATACTGCGGCACAACCAGTCTTCTCTAAACTCATCCTCCTGCATTTGCTCCAGATTTTGGCTTTGTCTCCATTTTCAGTACGCAGCCCCATGATGCAATGGCATCAGAGGTGGGTGACTGCACACATCCAAACCATAAACTGGCAAAGCGTGTTTAATTAGAAAATGCATCCCTGCAATAAAACTATCCTGTCTTGCAAAAGGAAAACTATATAGATGGAAACCACCACAAAGTTGTCTGGTTTACCTGTGAGGTAAACTCTCAATCTACCTGATAGAGCTGTGGTAAGGACAACACAGTCTGGATAGTGTAGTCAGGGCTTTATATAGTCTATGGAACCTGTTGGACTAAAGACCAACAGTCTATCTAACCCAGCTGTCGGTTCCTACAGAGCTGTGGAAGAGGTTGCTGACTTAGCTCCCTATTAGGGGTTTCCTTCTGGGCGACCTAGCGCTGGGACATGAATGCAGTTGGGGGTCTTTGCTTAAGTATCCTGCCAGGACTGGGGGAAAGATGCAGCTCTCAGGATTAGAAGCCACTGATGGTTTGATCTTGTATTAATGTATCTCATCCCCTTTAAAACCATTCCTAACAGAACCACCTACTACTATTATTTTAAGCCATGCTTTAGTCCCATGGAAATTAGCACAGTAAAGTGCTAATTTAGTTCCGATTCAGCCCATAAATAAAAGACTTGCCAACTGCCCTCTCCATGCCAAATGTACCTTGGGTGCCTTTTTCGTCTTCGCTTTCTTCCAACTCGCCTCCCGGTCACTATCTTGAGAGCTTCCGGTTTCCGGATTCTTCGTCTTTTTCTTGATCTGCCATTCTTGGCTGTCCTCAGACCTGTCCCGGCCATTCCTCACCACGCAATCTGGTTCCACATCGGCCTTTTTTGCTTTCTTTCTCTTTTCCTTCCCTCCTGGCGCTCTCACCTTTGACAAGACATCTTGGCCATCTTCTGACAAATGGCCTACATCTCCAGCTTCTCTTTTCTTCTTCTTTGCCAGCTTATTGACTTCTTTAGGAACCCTGCCAACCCCCAGCCCTTTCTGAGATGGGAATTTTAGGCAACATTCACTCCTAATGCTGCCGTGGTTTTCCTGATTCTTGGCTAAGGAGGAAAGGGAAGCTGTGTTTCCTTTCTTCAGCTTCTTCTTTTTCTTCTTGGTGGCTTCACTACCTGTTTCTGACCTACAGGCCAAAACCTCCTGCCACTGCAGGTGACCGTCCCAACTTTGGGCATCCTGTAACTTGCAGACACAGCTGGCAATGCCACTGCTGTTCTCTTGATAGCCCATGTAGTAGCCAAGTTGTTTCTTCTTGACAAGAACACTGTCACGCACAACCTTCCGACCAAGGGTTCTTCTCTTTTTCTGACTGGAAAACGACACTGCTTGGCAACCGAGATCCGAGATCTTTCCAGAGATCTGTTTCACAGACTCTTCACGGACAACACTATGTAAAACCAGAGAGCAAGTGGGGTTGTGTTTTCTTTTTTCCTTTTTCTTCTTCTTGCTTTTCATCATCAGTTCTTCATCTTGCCCCTCAAGAATATTCCTCTTGCGTTTCTTACTCACATGAAACTCAGTATCAGGCTCCCTTTCACCCAGAGCCTCACAATCTTGGACTCGTTTACAAGAAAGCTTTCGCTCTTCCTTTTTTTTGAACATCTTCAGTCTTTTCCTGGTGCCTCTTAGCAATTCGGAATCCGAGTTGCTTTCTAGTATCACAGGAGAGCTAGTACGTGCTTTCTTCTTTAATTCAGAGTTGCTCTGTTTATTTTTCTTCTTTGGATCTAGCCGTTCAGAACCCATTTCTTTTAGCAAGCGCTTCTTTTTGTTCGGCTTGACTTTTCTGGCTAAATCTGAGTAGCATCTTTCCTTGGTGCTTTCAATTATAACAACCTGGCCACAATTCAGATCGGTAGCTTTGTTCTTTTTCCTTGTGGTTTGTTCAGGATTCTTCATATTCTCCAGGACTTTTCTGGGGGGCAAAAAATCCACAAGAGATAGTGGTTCTACATACATGATTACCACAGAGGGGGACAGACCTCTGCTTACCAAGTAGTAAATTTATCACAGCCAGTACGCAAAGCCAATTATTTGTAACAGAATGCTAAACAGAGGCAAGTTTCTTTTCAATCTACATTTCTTATCCCAAAGGAAATTCAGGGGAATATTTTCCCCAGCCACAAGATAGGCTACTACAGGGACTGGCTTACCAAACAATTCTATGTATTCAGTAAATAACATCCCATTTAGCGTTCAGGTGGTGAAATACTGACCACAGCAGCCTTCCTGAGGTTTGATTTTCTATTCTGAGTCTTATCATCACAATGGTCCTGTGAAAAGTCAGCTTCATGGCTGAGTAAGGATTTGAACTTCCATCTCTCCATTGCCTTACTGCAATCTATACTTTAGTGATGATCAGAACCATAAAAATCATCCACAAAAGGCTGTGGAATCATGATGCCCCTCTGTTTGTCCCACCCAGAGCCTTTGTTTGGTTTTAATTTTTGAGAAAGGGCATAAAGGTTGTTTCAGTCTCTATTTTTCTTACTGTAGGCAGAAAGCAGAGCTAAAAATAGATTCCCTATTTTTATGATATGATTGTCCAGAGACTGCTCAACTTCAAATCTTCGACCAGTGATAAGGTGATGGGAGATGAAGTTCAGCAGCTTCTGGAGGTCCTCATCTTTGTATGTTAGCAAATAACATTTATAGAGCACGTATAACGGAATGACTATACTAGATAAACCACTAAAAACAGGATGCGCTTGCATGCATGCCTGAAATAAAGTGTAAGAAATACCAGAGTATTGCCTGGCTCTCTTTATAATATAGACATTAAAACAGAAAAAAATACACAATGGGTGAATGCATAAACATGTAGGCATTATCACTTAAGCTACTCAACCAAAATTCCAGGATAATGACACTTTTCAATCTACCTCATCAACTGTACCTTTATCTATTTAATCAACTGCATCAGGTTAGATGTCGCCAAAAAGAGAAACCATTGTTTAGAAAATGGTTGAGATGCTACGTGTACCTTCTTTCTCTAAAGAATTTTAAAGTAATGACTTCTGGATAATTCTGCAATTGTAGCAGCAGTCACTTTTGCCTTTGCAAAAATGGATGAGGCATCCTTCCGCAGAATTATGCAGCTTGTTTAGAGCCAGGTCTCATCCAGAAGAAAATGTAATTCTTCATTTAAGTGAAGTCTAAATTTAATACATCATCAGAGACTTTCCTTCCTAGAAATAGTTCAAATTGATTAAGTTTCCACTGGTAGCTTGTAATTAGGAAATATACGGGAACTTTTATGTTCTTGGAATGATAGATGTGAGATGAGAATTGGGATCTAGACTACATAGACCAAGGTTTCTCAACCAGGGTTCCGTGGCACCCCTTGGGTTCCTTGTGAGGTCACTAGGGGTTCCCTGGGAGATCACAATTTATTTAAAAAAATATTTCCAATTTGGGCAACTTCACATTAAAGAGGTAAGTTTCATCCTTTTATTCAGTTCAAGAACACTGTGAATGCATATAGACAGGCCTACCCATGAAACGAGTATAATCATTTTGTCACCTATATTTGAGCCTGAATGGGCAGGGGTTGCTTCCCCGAGGCCTGAAAAATATTTCAAGGGTTCCTCCAGGGTCAAAAGGTTGAGAAAGGATGACAGACATTTATCCTTAGAACTTCTGTTGCAAGATTAGTTCATCTCTCTGAAATAGTAATTACTTTCCTTGCAATATTTTCCAGTATATCAACCTTATAAAGAGCGGTGAGCTGCATCCAAGTTTTCTTTCATAGGAAGAAAGGAACATTTGAATCCGTCCATGGTGCGTATTAGGGCCAGGCAATCATTTTGCTGTCCCAAAAAGTGCTTTGGAGTTTAATGAAGCTTTAAGGCAGCTGTGTCTTTTCTTGGGTTTGCACAGCAGCTGCAGAGGGCAGCCATGGTGTGGTTCATTTAAGGTACTACTTTGGCACACCAAAGCATTGCTTGGAAATCAAAGCTGTGTGTTTATCTTATTCTTCCTCATCCAAGGAATGGCCTGTAGCACACCTAACTTTTTCATTTCTCTGTTCTTACCACAATCTTATTTCTTAGACCCTAGTTTGTGGCAAAGGACTTTTTAATTGTCATTTCCATCCCTAACCAATGGGGGAGATGGAAACCTCTTCTGAACAAAAGGGACTTGGCCAAAAAAAGTGAAGAAATAAACTGGATTCATGGATTATCACAAGGGATTGTCAGTTTCAGCCCTTCCCTTTCTGTTCAAGTCAGTTTCAAGGCTCTGGTTTAGATATGAAATTGACTCACCCTGAAAAGGAGAGAAATGGATTGCTATCTGTCTTGGTCAAAAAAAGGATTTTATTTTATTTTGTTTGCTGTCAAGTAGGAATCCAGGGATCAACTCCAAGAAATTGACAGGCAAAGATCCACCTGCCAATCTGCAAAGTGGAGACAGGAACATTAAGGGAGCTGAGGTGTCCAAGATGGGAAAAGCCAGATTCGGGCCCCATTTGACCTCTGAGCTCCCATGCTCTCCCAGCCCAGGTTCTTCTTCCAGGAAATAAATGAAGTGGGGGGACCCCATGTATGTCACCTTAAGCTCCCTAGAGCAATGCTTCTCAGGACCCCTTCCCACTTTTAAAAATTACGGACAACCCCCAAAGAGCTTTTGTTTGTATGGGTTAAATTTATCAGTGTTTACCATATTAAAAGAAGAATCTTCCCTGTTGGGGGAGATGGGCGGTGATATAAATTTAAATAATAAATAAATAATAAATTAAAATTAAAATTCACGCCGCTATAGCTTCCTGCAATTGTTGGATGGCATTTTAATACTGGATGATTTTTCAATGTAGTCTGGCAAATAATTTTGATTTTGGGGAGCCCTCGGGGGACCCCCAGGGGTCCTGGGACCACACTTTGGGAAACAGAGCCCTAAAGCACAGGCATGCTCGACCTGCAATGATCGTAAGGCAGTGCTACCGAGTGCAATCCCTGCAAGGCGGACTGCAACCTCCCCAGAAACTGTTGCTTTACGGACGCTGCAATTGTGAAAATGCACATGCCCAGAGACAGTCGCCCCCAAATGACCCCCTGCCAGACCCTCAAGCTTCTTCCCAACAGGTAGGGGGGTAAGGCCGGGAGCGTGCCCGCCCCACCCCTGTGAGACCCGGAGCAAAGTCTTGGGGAGACCTTCCCCAACCTGGCGCCCTCGAGACCAGCTTGACTCCGGCCGGCGGCGCTGCCCGCCCGCGGAAGATCAGCCGGACTCTCCAGCCCGGCGCCACCCTCCGCGCCATCCCTCCCGCCCGGAGCCGCCCCACTCACCGCTCGCCCCTTCGCACGCGACCGCGCAGCACCCCTCACTCACTTCCTCTTCCGCGGGCGGCGGGCCAGCGCTTCCCGGCTCGACCCGGAAGTGAAAATGCGGCGGGCTCGGCGTGGCCTGGCGACGCCGCCGCGGTCGCCTAGCAACGGCTTCCTCGCGCGCTCTCTTCCATGGCGGCCGGCGCGGAGGAGCCCCCGTCGCGGAGCCTCTGGGAGGAGATCTGCGCAGGTGGGGCGCCGCGGATGGCCGCCACCCGGCGGGGGCCTTCTCCTGCGGGGATTTCCCCGGGGGGGGGGAGACGGTCGGGCTCCGAGGAGGGGGAAGTATCCCAAATCCTTAATGGGGAGTCCTTTGACTTCGGGGCTCCTGGCTGCAGGACTGTGGGTGACCAGCAGGTGGTGGCAGAGAGACCGAGGAAAGTTTGCTGCACTTCGCTGAGCCTCCAGAGCTGAGAGCAGCCCAGCTTGCCCCTCCAAAGGGCGTGCAAGTGTGCAAACGGACGTGCCGGACAGTTCCTCCTTAGGGAGAAGAGGCTGAGCGGGGGACAGAAGGAGAGGTCCTCGCACTGGGATTTTATTGGAATAAGCCCAAAGGCCCCCAAAGGGACTCTTTCCCCTCGATTTTATTCACTTTTGTATTGTCTGCCTATCTCTGGTTGTTGTAATGGAAAGCAGCGTAATGAATCTTTCACTGGTCTGAGGATGCATTATGTTTTATTGATTTATTGGAAAAGTTTGAGACACTCAGTGGGCTACGTTTGAGCAGTCCAACAACATCCAGGAATGCGAGCTTGTCTCCCGCAGACTAAATCCTTTCCAGTATTGTCATTTAAAGAAACCAGATCAAATCAGATGCCTTTGAGTGGCAGCATTGACAGAAGGCTGGCTAAGAAGTGGGTAAGGCTAGGCCAAACTCTTTCACTTGCTTTATTAAAAGTAATTTTTTTAAAATCCATTCAATCATGTCCAATTCTCAGAGACTGCCTGGACAAGTCCCTGCAGTTTTCTTGGCAAGGTTTTTTGGAAGTGGTTTGCCCTTGCTTCTTTCCTAGGGCTGAGAGAGTGACTGGCCCAAGGTCACCCAGCTGACTTTGCGCCCAAGGCAGGATTAGAACTCACGGTCTCCTGGTTTCTAGCCCGGTGCTTTAATCATGACTCCAAACTGAGTCTCTAAAAGTAAATTAAGTATTGTTAACTTTGTTGTGTTACCTACCATTTTCTCCTTCTGTGAAATATTAAACATTTCAACGTGTTGGCAAATTTTGGAGGGGCTCGTTTTGTTATCTTGTTTTTTCCTAACTTTGGTTAAGAGAAGTAGGCATGCAACAATGTGATTGCGATTTTTATATTTTCAGAAAAAGGTATGTAGCAGGAATAAACCTCTGTTACTTTTCTCTCCATTTTTCTCTTTCACCTTCTTGAAAACAAACAAACAAAAAGAATTTGAAGCCAAACAGCCTGTTCATCCGGATCATTTGGAGAAGAAAGAAGAACCTGGGCTTGCCTTAAAGGAAAAAACAGCAACAATCCAGGTGGTAGTTATCTTCAGCTTCTTAGAAACAAAACCTGAAACTCTTTTATTCTTTGTTAACCCAAAAAGAGAGAGAGAGAGAGAGAGAGAGGATAAATATTCCATATAATGTTGCCAAAAGATTGTTATTCTAGATACACTCCCGGTGTGCATAGAACCACTGAAAGACTACAGTGTTTAAGATGTTTTAGTTTCAGGGGAAAAAAAAGAGGCTACTGTACTATAAAAGCAAGATACAATAATGATTTAAATAGTTTTTCAATCTTCCCAGAGAAACCATGTGATTGGGGGATTAAAAATGTGATGGTTAGGTAAAAAGAAAAAATGAACTCAAATGAATTATATGTACTTTGTGAATAAAGTTATGTTGTTTCTAATTGTGGGTCCCCAGTACCGTCTGTGATCAGGGATGGTAGACCAACAGCACCTAGGGCAGTGTTTCTCAACCTTGGCAACTCAAAGATGTGTGGACTCAACTCCCAGAATTCCCCAGCCAGCATGGTTGGCTGGGGAATTCTAGGAGTTGGAGTCCTCACATCTTTGAGTTGCCAAGGTTGAGAAACACTGATCTAGGGTGCCAGACATTCTCTATGATAAAGACTTCAGCCCTGCATGTGCCCCCCGAGCTCCCTTTTTGAATCTCCCAAACCACTTCTGTTGCCAGCTGCTAAGCACCAACCGAGCTTCCTGCTATTTTGAGTTGGGAAACTTGAAAACATTGTTGCTGAGCCCTAGAATGGGGTTGCCGCAGTTAAAATAAACAAGGAAAATTCCTCTAGACTCCCAGACGTTATCCTTTAAAATCCCAGCCAAGCCTGCTTGACCTTGTCACTGAACCCACAGCAGTTCCCAGACAGACCCCGCCCTCCCACCCCCAGGTTAGCCATACCCACTCCAAGCCATCAGGAGATTGCCCAGCTGAGAGACATTTTGGTCCGGCTCCCATAATACAGAAGCTGGTGTAGCCCCGTGAAGTTGCCCGACTGGAGAAGCTTAGAAACGGAGTTGAAAGGGGCCGTGGAAACCATCGAGACCATCCCCTAGCTCCAGGAGGGAATCCAGGTTAAAGCATCCCTGGGAAATGTCCGTTTGGCCTCTGCTGGAAAACACCCAGCACATGGGAGTCATGACCTTTCCGCCTAATTGGCTCTCGTGCTGTTGAATGCTCTTCCTGTTAGGAAGTTTTTTTCTAAGTGTTTAGTCCAAATCAGCCTTCCTGTAACGTCAGCCCATTATTCGGCTCCCTGAACTCTGGGATGAGAGCTCAGGAGGTGGTGGCGGTCTTCTGGGTGGCCTGCCTTCAGGTATTGGAAGAGTGCCAACAGATTTCCCTCCCCAGTGTCCCTTCTCAAGGCTACCTTCTCAACCCTCCATCTTAGGAATTAGTTTCCAGTCATTTAAGGGTCTTCATTGTGCATCTCTGAACCTGCCCTGGCTTGTCTTTCCACCGTATTGCATTAGGCTTTGATGCAAATGGTCCTGCAGATTTATGAAATGGTTTTAAAAGAGACCCCCCCACCCCCATTCTTCCTTGTTTTGGAAAGGAACCAATGGAATTCTGGAGGATTTTGGCATATTGTGATCGAGTTTGCACTAGCGTGCCAAGCATCTTTGCTCATCCCCGTTCCCTTACAATGTCTGCTAAAGAAGCCAGGCTCATTTTAACATGTAATCCAAGTTGGGGGTCCAAGCCAAAATTGCCTGCCAGGTTTTATTCCCAGCTTATGAGCCTATTCAGCTCTGTCTGGTCAATCCTGATTGGTAACCACTCCCCGTGATTTTTCTCCAGCTCAGCCTGGAGATGCCAGAAGCTGAATCGAGATATTTTAGCATGCAAAGCAAGCACATTTTCCACTAAGGGCCAGCATTTCCCTATTTGGCAAATCTCATTTTGCAGCTTCCAAGTTGCCTGTCTAATATGAAGTGACAGGCTCAGTCCACCATAGCCAGCTTCGTCCTTACAAATCAGCCCTATCGAGCCATACTTGGCTCTTATTTTCTGGGTGTTCTTACATGTTTCAGGCTCTGGCCTTGATTATGAGTTCCAAAAAGTACTGTAATCTGCTTTATTCCCCATTATCTAAAAATTAAAAATACCAGAATCCTTATTATTAAGGGCTTTTGCCTAATGATCATTTAATGATGGTTTTCCCTCACAGTGAAGTCTGGGATGACATACTGTACGTGTGGCTTTTTAAAACCCTTGCTCTGTATTTTGAATTCCTGACAATCTTGTAAGCTTGGCTAATGACTGGACCAAATGTCGTCCTAGAAACGTAACCACTAAATCCAGGAGGATCTCCCTGATACATTTCTAACACGTTAGATCAGCTTTTGCAGAGGCACACTCCAGCTGTATAGCTTCATCTCCCAGAATTTCTCAGGCTGGCTGGGGGATTCTGGGAGTTAAGACAACACACGTGAAAGGTCTTCAGACTGAGAAATCCCAATTTAGAGAACTACCCCCAGTTGCACTGGGAGTAGCTATGGAATCAAAGTTTCCTTTGTTTCGTTCTTCTCTTATTTATTTACCGTATTTATTTATTTAAATTGGAGCAGGGCATTTATCTCCTTGTTTCTGCTTTTCAGCAGGTCCCTGCAGATGCTGGTGCACTGCCAGATTTGAGAGGGGACGAGAGCAGATCTGTGATTACTGATGAAGAGGTCTTTCAGAAGACTCCGTCTCTTCTTTCTGAACCAGTAGCTCCTGAGTTGCCTGATCTAAAAACATGTAAGTCATAGCGTAGCTTATCTTCCTTCATAAGAGCTGCTTTTTTAAAAGAGAGAGAGAGAAATGGAGTGACACCTGGCACCGACCGTGACTTCTGTTCAAGAGGCCTGTTTCATAGCTGCAGCTGTGCATGTGTATGGAATTCCCCTTTGCACATTTGTAATAATTTTCATTGCAATGTTTAAAACAGAAATACACAAAGAACAGCAGGCAAAAACACATTAAAAGTTTAACAGTAATATCCAACAATTGACTTAATTATGAAATTGCCAAAACAAAGAAAGAAGAGAGAAAAATAGAGAATTAAACGAATACAGAACCAAACCTAAGAAATGAACATACTAAATTAAAGCTAATCACCTAAATGTATCACATATTTATTTAATCATGTAGTAATAGTTCAAACTGTGCATGAGATTTGTCTATTTGTATAAGATACTGTGAAATCCACGGCAAAGGAAAACGTATTGTGTCCCTTTTGGATTAGTAGAAAAAGCAGCCTTTTCAAAAAGGAATAAATTACACATTTCTTGAATCCGGTTTTCAATATCTGGAATAAGAGACTTTTCCAGTCTCTTCATATAATTCTCTTGGCTGTTCCCCATGCCCAATATAGCCAATGCTCTTCCAAAAAAGTCAGATTACACAATTTTGGAATATAGTTCGGAATAACGTTGACATCTTTAACTTGAAAAAAGTTATGAAGACTTCCAAAAATGAACCCAAGCTGGAGGGTACGTTAACTCATATGATTTGGTCATGTCTGGGATTCCCTTTCATCGTGGGTGGTTGTCCAGAGTCCTAGCTTGAACGTTGTTTGCAGGCATTGGTGGAAGATGGGAGAAGAGGATAGAGGAGATGAGGAGGTTAAAAGGATCGGGTAGCCATTGGGTGACAAGGAAAGGAGGCTGTATGAGCCAAAGAGCTATATATAACAATTTAGCCATTTTATGTAAACAGAGCGGGCTTAATATTTCCATGGCTGAAAAAAGGAACACTGATTTGTCCAGGTACTCCAAGACAATTCTTGGAATGCTACATTTTTCCAGTGCTTCTTCCTGGGATGGTAGAGCTGTTACACCAAGCTAAGAAGGAGAGATGTTTCAAGGTGAGTCCAAAAGGTTCAGCTTGTTTTCAGAAGGGTATTATGTTCCTTGAGGAGTTAGTATTCACCTTCGTGACCTCAACTCTGGGTGGGGTTTATGGGAGTTGTCATCCAGCCTCCATCAAGGCCATGAGGTTGGGGAAAGGGGTTGTTATACAGTATTCTGTTATCCACCAACAATCATTCTGAACACAAGTCTGTCCCTACTGTGTTGAACTGCCTCCCCTTTAATTCTCAACTCAAGCTTTTCTATGTATCCACAAATATGGGGTTGATGAAGCCGGTACTTCCCCTTATGTGTGGATGGTGTCATTTTGATTGTGAGGCATTAGTAGTGGGAGAAGGCCATAAGAAGAAAAGGAGAGCCTTGTTGAATCAGGTGAAGGGCCCATCTAGTCTAGCATTGGGTGCCCTACAGTGGCCAACTAAGTGCAAACAGGACGCTTGCAGGCCCTGATAGGCAAGCAAGTGCCCAATTCCACTGTTAACTTCCCAGCAGCTGGTATTTATGGGAAGCTACCTATGATTCCAGAAAGTTCAAAAGCTGGCTTGCAGCTAAACCTCAAAAAAACCAAGATTATGGCAACCAGCTTGATTGATAACTGGCAAATAGAGGGAGAAAATGTAGAAGCAGTGAAAGACTTTGTATTTCTAGGCGTGAAGATTACTGCAGATGCTGACTGCAGTCAGGAAATCAGAAGACGCTTAATCCTTGGGAGAAGAGCAATGACCAATCTCGATAAAATAGTTAAGAGCAGAGACATCACACTGACAACAAAGGTCCGCATAGTTAAAGCAATGGTGTTCCCCGTAGTAACATATGGCTGTGAGAGCTGGACCATAAGGAAGGCTGAGAGAAGGAAGATCGATGCTTTTGAACTGTGGTGTTGGAGGAAAATTCTGAGAGTGCCTTGGACTGCAAGGAGATCAAACCAGTCCATCCTCCAGGAAATAAAGCCAGACTGCTCACTTGAGGGAATGATATTCAAGGCAAAACTGAAATACTTTGGCCACATAATGAGAAGACAGGACACTCTGGAGAAGATGCTGATGCTGGGGAGAGTGGAGGGCAAAAGGAAGAGGGGCCGACCAAGGGCAAGGTGGATGGATGATATTCTAGAGGGGACGGACTCGTCCCTGGGGGAGCTGGGGGTGTTGACGACCGACAGGAAGCTCGGCGTGGGCTGGTCCATGAAGTCACGAAGAGTCGGAAGCGACTAAACGAATAAACAACCACCACCTATGATTCCAGGCTAGTAATCAGTGATAGTCCAACCCTCCATCACATTCTCCAAGTTAAACCTACTGTATTGAAATTCTGGCCACCACATCATTATGATGTGAATTATGAGACACTGCATTTAATCTGAGAAGAGGAAAGGTTTCTAAAGCTTGCATCTTCAGAGCTTTAACTACCCTTGTTCCCAGCGAGTTGGAGTTGTAACCCGACAACACCGACAGACCCAAAGGTCAGATCGTTGGTGTATAGGTTGTCTGCAATGAATGAAATCTCTCTGCTGAAAGGTGATCAGATCTCCTGGTATGAGCCAGATTTCAAAGAAGGGACATCACAAAAAGAGAAAGACAATAGAAATGAAGGCTTAATAAGGTTAGCTTCCCTAAAAGCCATCATTAAACCTGCAGGGGAGCAGCATTTCAGCCCACGAATGGGATCCTAGGAAGAATGCCACAGCTGTTTCTGTTGGTTGCGAAAGACTTAAATGGTAGGGCTACATGTTGCAAATTAATAGCGAAACTATACTACACATGCAAAGGTATGAAAACCTCTATACAGATTTGTGCTGGGGTATTGGAACCACTGCTTCTCACCCTCCACTCCAGACTTGCAAAACCATCAATGTTGCTTTGTGCATGCTGCATCTGAGTGGAAAAAGACATTTCTTGGGCAACACATTCGGTTAATTGGGCGACATTGCGGTTGGCTTTGTTGAGTTTTGCTTGTGGTGGAAATCTGGCCATTGTGAACTACAAGTTTATAGCAGTGTGGGTGTTTCACAAAATGGATTTGTAATGTATTAACACGAAACAAATTTTTATGATGTGTGACTGATAAACCAGTGCAATCAGAGCAATCAGGCAATGCTAGGTTGGATGGTGTGATCCTCCATTCCTTTCTAGTGAGGGGCCTGCAAACTCTCATCAACTTTAGCCAGCAGAAGGCTGGCAGTGGATGATGGGATTTGAAGTCCTACGCAGTCAGAAGGCACCCAGTTGGGGAAGGCAGCTCTCAAGTGTAAGAGAACAGCACGTCTGCCACTTTGAAGACACCCTGGGCTCAATGTTTTGAGGCTAAAAATTTGTTTGCATAGTAGAGAAAAACAATTGTTTTCGTGTGTGCACGTGTGGTTGTGTGTTGTCTGTAAAAGTGTGGGTGTGGGTGTGGGTGTATAAAATAAAGCAGGCAGGGTGGTGAAATTATTTTATGCACTGTATTGTGTTCCAGAGTGTAAAAACAAACAACAGCCAAGAATGGGGAATAATTCTCATTGTGAAAAAAGCATCCAACCCATCTGCTGGTGAACAATGCACATTGTTATGGAGGTTTCCTGTGCATATCCGGGTTTGCTTAACCCAACACAGCTGTGCGAAAAACTGGCCTTTTTGCTTTCTTTAAAGACAATCAAGCCTGATAAATAAATAGGGCCGTTAATTATTTTGATGGCTTTGCAGGGGCCTCTTCATTCCAGGAGAGCAATCAGTCTGATAGAGTATTGAACTTAGATCTGGAAGGCGATGGGCTAAACTCCCCACGGAAGTCAGTAGGCGTAAATGTCTGCCCGGATTTTCTTTTTTCTTTTTTCCTCTCATGGAGGACTTGCCTTCCCACTTAAACTGAACACGAACAAGACTTAGAGAACTTGAGCATTCATTCTCGGTTTTTCCAGTGTTCAGAGATGGGTACCCCAGTTTTCCTAGCCAAAAGACCGCCATCCAGGTACAAGGGGATTACTTCACCCAGTGCCCCCATCAGTTGAGAAGCTCAAACATGTAGCAGCACAGAGAGAGAAAGGTGATAGCAGGGCCTGCTCTGTTGGCTTGGCTGAGAGGCTAACTTTTTCTTCCACTTCTCCCTGCACTGTGTCCATTCAAGGTAGTCAGAAGAGCACAGCTTTTGAAAACTGGCCAGATTGTGCACACTTCCCATTTATATCTTTTAGATCCTTTATATCTTTTAGGTCAACCCTGCTGGCTGGGGGATTCTGGGAATTGAAGTCCACGTATGCTGGCTGGGAGATTCTGGGGGTTGAAGTCCACCCATCTTAAAGCTGCCAAGGTCGAGAAACACTGTTTTAGATGATAAGCACATCGCTCTGGGAATCTCTTTGGCAAGGCCAGCCCAGCCATTAGGCAGAAGGACATTCGTCTCAAGCCCCAGATGCCGAGAGAGGGGATAATAGCAGCACATTGGAAGACCAGACTAGGTGTCCCTGCACTCCTGAATCCATTGACTGAAGGCATCCATAACTATGACAAACAGCGATGACATCCAAAGGATGCAGTGACATATTCGTACAATTGCCATAACTATATGCTTGCATCTGATGCAATTGCTGTGCATAAATATCATCATCTGTATGATGGCGTTACCACCCATGTGTGGTTACATCCTCCCTTGCCATCCCGTGGATGCCCGCAATTTGAGGCCCTGGCTGTTTCATTGTCAAATTGCCCTTTGGAGAAAAAGTGGAACAAAAATAAAATGCCGTATCAGATCTCATCATTGTTCTTCTGAAATCGGTGTCTCTTCTGTTCTTTCAGAGGAAACAGACAAGATTTATTGCCCTTGATTTCCTCACTGAATGGTTATACAAGTAAGTTTCTTCGTTGGGATTAAGTACTTGAAGATACTCTGTTATTTTTTCCTTCCGACGGAGACCGATGTGTTTCGTTTTCACTCTGTTTTATATCTGTCTGTTTTCCCCCACCATGCTGATACTTCTAGCCACAATGCAAAGAGAAAGGACGAGCCGTTTGTAGAATTTTTCGAGATCCCTTTCGTGAAGGATTGGCTAAAGGATCAGTAAGTATTACTCATGATGTACACCATTTCTGTCCTGTTGCTCTGTTTGCTATCCTGTGAAAGGAAATGAGATGCAACCACTTGTCCCTTTTCAGTTTCCATTTATTCCTTCTTCATCACAGTGACCTTCTGACAGGCAGACTAATTTGGTTACCACTTCCTTGCAAAAATGTTTTGTCCTAGGTTTATTTGCACAGAGGGAGGGGAGGGGGAGTGCAAAAAGATTCATTATTCTGAAGAACTGAGACATTTTAATTTTGCGCCTTCAAGTCAGTGTTGACTCCTGTCGACAGCTTGGACAAGCCCCTGCAGTTTTCTTGGCAAGATTTCAGAAGTGGCTTGCCATCACCTCCTTCCTAGGGATGAGCGAGAGACTGGCCCAAGGTCACCCAGCTGGCTTCATGCCTAAGGTGGGACTAGAACTCACAGTCTCCCAGTTTCTAGCCTGGTGCCTTAACCACTAAATCAAACTGGCTCTCAAGTACTCTCAGTGACAAATTAGATAGATAGATAGATAGATAGATAGATAGATAGATAGATAGATAGATAGATAGATAGATAGATAGATAAGCTTGCTTGCTTGCTTGCTTGCTTGCTTCCTTCCTCTGAGCCTAGTAACATTAGTCTAGTGCAAGATTTTGGAAGTGGTTTGTCATTGCCTGCTTCCTAGGGCTGGGAGAGAATGACTGGCCCAAGGTCACCCAGCTGGCTTCGTGCCTAAAGCAGGACTAGAACTCCTGGTCTCCCGGTTTCTAGCCTGGTGCCTTAACCTCTACACCAAACTGGCTGTTTTCTTTAGACATTGCCACTTGTTATTTTGAATATCTTTGTGCCAATGAGCAGGTACTGTTCACTAGCAGAAGACTTTGGAAGCTCACCGTTTGGGCAATTACAGTGGAGACAAATGGTTCAGGTTCAAAGCATCACCAGATGTCTTTGAAAACAACAAATGTCCCCAAATGCACAAACATTTACTCCATTTTTCATTTCAAAATGGAGTTTTAGGCAATAATTTGATCATTTTCAGAATCTGCTTGCAAATCTGTGCATCTGCTCCATGAAGAAAAAGGAGACAGCTTCTGGGCATATATGCAGAGATTGGCAGCTGGCAGCCTTTGGGCTCCACATTTTTGGGTGCGGGGAAATCTTGGGGAGCTCGGTATATGTGTACAACAGCTTTAAAATTCCTGTTCACCTACCACAAGGTCCTTGTGTCGATCACAAAGAACATAGCAATTGCACCCAGATTCGACTGGGGCATTATGACATCACCAACCAACGTCTTATGAGGTCATGTTGTGACTTGGACAAGGATAGTCTGTGAACTGGCTCCCATACTGCACTGTCCCTGGGGGAGATGAATTTCCAAGGATAATGGAGTCCCTGCCATTCAGTCCAGAAGACACAGTTTTCCCTAGAGTAAGAACGTATAGGCCCCATTTTACACTCACACTGTTCCCCATGGGTTTCCATGCGCTCCTAAGAGAGCTGATTAAGTTTTCCTATCCTTGGTGGGACGATGGTTGGAGTGCAGCCAGAAAGGGGCTGGATATAGTTGCTCTTCATGGGTGAGATGAGACATCCAGGATGCTGCAGAAAAGAGGGGAGGAGGTAGGATATAGTGAGAACATTGTGTAATATTCAGCTGGCCTGGACTTGCATTCAGATTCACCCGGCCGTATTGCCAGGCAATGAAAGGAAATAGCCCACGTTTCTACGTTTGGGTGGCTTCCTGTGCCATCTGCCCACGGCCAGCTGGTCTCCGGGCATCTGACTCAGGTGACAAAGGCCCTTCAGTTGGCTTGTATTGTGAAGGGTTTGGAAACACCACCTTGTTAGAGCTTTTCATTTCCCACTCTCATTCTCTGTGTTCTCCGAAGAATTTCTTTCCAGCTTCCACCCCTCGAAATCCTTCAGGAGATCCACGACACCTCCCTGTTTACTTTGCTTCACTAGCAGATTTCAGGAGGGGGTGGTGGTCAACGTTCCCAGCCCCTGCTTCTCCTTTTCATATTCTAGTGCACCCAAGTCTCAGTTGCTTTGATAGCTCACATCACTGCTAGTTTTCAGTTGACCCGTAGAGCTAATTTTGCTCGGGTGGGCAGCTTTTCGCTCTCTTTTGCCTTCCATTCGGCTTCTCTGCTCCTGAATATTCCCCCCACCCATCTGTTCCCACCCCAACTTGTACACTCATTTCCAGGTCCCATGCTTCGTTCCAGCTTCTATGGCCCAATGCTAATGGTGGTTACTAATCCTCCCCTTTTTTATTTGCACAAAACTTGGAAAGAGGGCTTAATCAGTATAGCAACTAGAAAGCCGAAGTGTGTGTATAATGTTGTTTCTAAAATTTTGTTTATTTGTATGATTGAACAGTACTCTGCCTTTCTTCTCTGAGAAGCCCTCGAGGGGGTTAACAAAGTTTAAAACCAGCAGAAATGCAAAAATAAACCTAAAATACAGATCAAAATTAACAATTGAATAAATGCGAACATTTAACAATCAAAAGCCTAGAGAGTAACTTGGAATGACCTATTATTGTATACAAATTATAATGGATTAAAGGCAAATGGATTAAAGTTTCAAGAAGTGAAAAAAGGGAGAAGAGAAATCATGCTTGATGTTTAAGCCATGTCTAACACTACAGGTAGTCCTCACTTAATGACCACAATAGGGACCGGAAAATTGGTTGTTAAGCGATGTGGTCATTAAGTGAGTCACCACGTGACCTTACCTGATTTTATGACCATTTTCCAATGTTCGTTAAGCGAATCATGGGTTGTTAAAGTGAATCACAGCAATTGTTAAGCAAATCCAGCTTCCCCAATGGATGTTTTTTGCTAGAAACTGGCAAAAAGGGTCACAAATCATGATCACGTGGCTGCAGGATGTTACAACTGGTCATAAATGCAAGCCAGCTGCCAAGTGACTGCGGGGGTGGTGCGATGGTTTGCGACAGTCGTAAGTGTAAGTACAGGTCGTAAAGCACTTTTCCCGAGGCCGTTGTAACTTCAGACCATTGTTAAATGAATGGTCGTTAAGTGAGGACTACCTGTAGATTACAGGCATTTACAGAAGGGGTGTTAGGCTACACCAAGTGTTTCTCCTACCTTGCCAAGGATGCACTTTGATTCAACCAAGTTTGTATTTCCTAATCTTTAGTAAAACATGGAAAGGCAGGAAACCACCATTATTTGCGGGTTCTTTCTAGCAAGCTTCGGAACAGTCCTGGTTGCAGACTCCTGCCCCCTCCGGGTTTGATGGGACTGAGCCGGCTTGTTTACGGACATCTCCCTGGGACCAACTCAGAAGGCATCCTGGCACAGTCACAACCACAATTTTGCTCACTGAGCTTGGAGGGGCTCACCAAACTCTCCCTTTCTACCGATCTCCAGAAGTGAAGCCAGTGAATGTTTCCTGTCTACTTAACGACCCTGCATGACTTCTCAACTTGCTGTGGCTGCTTCGCCTTCCGCGCTTTTGGTGCCATTGCTCGGTGGGCCCTTCCCTCCCGCAACGCTTTAGCACTCGGACTGCAAAAGCAGCTGGAAGGAGCTATGGGATGGTGAAGGGCCGGAGCGGAAAAGCAAGGAAATTCCTCCCCTCTCCCCCTCATTATCATTATTATTTTTTAAACAGGCCTCCCGTCCCTTTTTTGCAACCCCTGTGGTGTTTTCCCTCTCGACAGGACTGGGAGGCCGCAGCTCTCTTGCCATCTGTGCCTGCTGGATTGGCACGCTCTTCCCCAGTCTTCTGCTGCTGTCGCTTTGTCTCTGCTTTCCCTTTCGTTGCCTCAACGCACCCGCCACCAAGCTGCCAGGCGGCTTGTCCAAAAATCCCGAGCAGACTCCCTTTCACTTACTGCGGGGGAAGTAACCACAGGAAGAGATTGCGGACAAAAAATCCACAACGTCTCCACCTCGACCGCCCTCCCTGTGCGTCTCCATCCTGAATCGGGAAAGGGACCGTGCGGGGAGGGCGCCATGTTTCTAACCAGTGGCACAAGAAAGCCTGCGGGGGCCAGAGCTTTTGGTCTGCCAACCCCAGTGAACGTCAAGCTCCGCCCGGCACCTTTGACTTAGATCAACAGCCTGAGTTACCCACGAGGGGATCCACACACTAGGATGGTGGGGCAGCTGCAGATCAATGGATCACACAGGCAGATCTCTGGGCAATTTGGCAGTCGATTCAGGGGATTCCTCTGCAGGAGAGGAGGTCAAGAAACCAGTCGAAGCGAGTATTAACCATACTTTCAACTTAACAGACAGACTCAACCATGCTTTCAACTGGGGAACTGTGACCATCCTAAACCAAGCCAAATCCCAAAACGCCAGAGAATTCCTGGAAGCCTGGCACTCAGACCAAGCAGCCATCAACAGACACATAGAGGTAAACAACATTTACATACCATTCAAAAGAGACAACAGAAAAGCCAAAAGACCAGGACACCTCCTTGCCAGCAATCAACACCCAGATATGCAAAGATTAACATTAGGATTAACCCCAGATGAACAATCAAACAGCACGATACATATAAACTGAGAGCAAGGCCCACTCCCTCTTCGCACTGAAGATGTTGCCTAGTCTGGCAATGAAACGTCTGCAAGGAAGCAAGGCTCAGAGAGCACCAAGGTCAAGAAAGTCAAGAGAGCAGCCCACCGTTGCATAATTGAAGCCCCCTCCCTTTTTAATGGGTTTTGCTTGTAAAAAGGAGGCAGGTCTGCACAGTTGGAGGCACCATCTTGACTCTTTTTTTACCACCCTCCCCACCAACACCCCTGATTTCATCTCTTCTTTGGATGGCTGTTTTCTTTCCGGGGGCGGGGAATGGGGGCAAAAAGGCCTTGAGGATCCCTTTTGACATGTTTCTATTCTGGCCCTTCACACAACAGTGCGTCTGAAAGCGGTAACTGTAACTTAGCTGCCTTCTGTGGCACGTGCAGCTGTCCCTCACTGGGTCCCGCTTGAAATTCCTTCCTCCAGCAAAGTCCAGAAATACTTATTCGTTAGGTTTATCTCCGGCCTTTCATTCAGGAGTTCAGGGTGGTGTGTGAAATGTCCCCTCCTCCCGTTTTTTTCCCATAACAACCCAGTGAAGACTGGGAGAGAGGGACTGGTCCAAAGTCACCCGGGAAGCTTACACGGTTGAGGGGTGACTAGACCTTGGGTTTTCTCACTCCTGGTCCAGCACCTTCACCACTACAGACTGGAGCATCCCAAACACTACTTGAATGAATGAAAGCTTATTACAGTTAAAGGACCTAAGAACAAGCAGAATAACACAGAAAACAGCATACACGTTGACATTTCATGGGAAACAAGCCATTCAGCAAATAGTTTCTTCCTACATCTAATCACTGCAGCCAAAAATTTGGCCACCACTAGAGTCACATTTGACCTAGAGTTGGATAAAAGAACATATACATATGCATGGTTTAAACGCCCAGTTGAAGAATCAATGAAAGGGTAATAAAAGTTTCTCTCGGATGAGTCTACAGTCTACAAAGAAAAAGTATCGGCTCCACCGATCCTACTTCTGAGTTATTACAAGGGCAGAGCCATACCCAGGAATCTTCCTAGCAGGACCTGTGGCGGAAAAGCATTTAACTGCGGCTTTGCAAAAGCGATAAGTACTGTGACCTGGATTGGTTAAATATGGGGCCATTCGCCATTGTTTTGATGATAGATGCCTGAATGAATGGGGGGAGCAGGGCTAATTGGCTTTCTTAATCGAGTCCTGCCAGCTTATATGTATTCCAGAGTCTTTGCCAAACAATACTTTGTATGTTGTTTTTTAAAAAAAACTACTTAGCTTCTCTCCAAACCAGACCAGGCAAAAACTGCCACATCACGACCTCTTGGATTCGAAAGCGGCTCTTTGCTTGCGAGCAGGACTACCTTCGTGCGTCTTTTAATAACACACAATCCCGTGTGCAAAATAGCTATTCCCTGGGTTGCAGGGCTAATCTAAATGCAGAGAAGATGGGCTATGCATAGGCAGAGAACTCCTAGCATGGAAGTGTTTCTGGAAAATGGAAAAGATACGCAGGATGGAACTCGACACCTCAAAGTCCTTGCAGCAGAGTCGTGGCTAGGAATGACCACAAACAGTTCTGGCCACCTTTTCAAAACACATCTCCAGCCTTCACCATTTTGAGCGAGTCGCCTCTGTAGACGCAACTAGAACAGGTCTATCCCGTCGATGTCGATTGTAATCAATCTGGCTGCTCCCCCATTTTCTTTCCTGGCGTTATATTTATCTGTTCCCATGGCCAAAACTGCATAGGAGGGCGGCAAGCCATAAAGGAGATGGCAGATCGTTCTGGGAAATCAGATTCCACACGAGCCAAGCATTTTTGCTCTATTGACTGATGCTCTGCGGGGAGCACTTAATTCTTGAAACCCGCACACCTCACACATTCTCTGCGCGTTTGTTTGTCAGCTCCGATTCATCTTGAAGTGTCCCAGCTGTCTCCTGCCACAAACAATCTATTCCCGCTTCCCCAGTTTGCTTTTGATAGGCCCCCGCCCCTGCGAGTATTCTATTTACATTTGACCTAAAGTCAATTACTAATGTTCCAGTGGAGAAAAATGGACCCTGGTGTGACTTCTCCTCCTTCAGACTGGAATGATGGATGTCTCCCATGATTGGCTTTCTGGACACGAAGCCCTTCCCCGTTGGACTCGGGTCATACGTGCCATTCCTGCTTTAGTCTTGGATCGGTTCCCCGGCAGATCCTCATGATTTAAAAATGGAGCCCAGGGCAGGGGTGGGTGGAATTCATATTGCGATGTTAGGAAGGTTGAGCTTGTATTTCTCTGGAAAAGAATGCTGGGACGTAAACATCAGGGAGGGAAGAAAATGAAACGAGAACCTAGTCCTCAAAAGACTTCACACGGGTGCTGATTGGAAAGGAACATTCTGAGACCTTCCCTCCACCCCCACCCCATGATAAAACTGTAAAATACAGCGTGCTGGCAAGATGCGACCTGTGATAAATTATAAGTCATCGTAAACAAAGAGGTTTCCAGACTTGTTCATCTGATCGCTTTTGATGAGAATAGCAAAGATCCTGGTAGCCTCATAAGGATTAATGCTTTAATTGTGAAAATAAGAAAGGGGAATTGAACAGTTGAGATGTATAGATTCATCTGAACCTTCACCCAAGGGATGGATCTCATTTTTTCCCCAGGGCTGAGGAATTCAGGATACTGGAGTATTTTGTTTTGCTCACATACAGAAATAAACCCAGCTCACTCTGCCCAGACCAGTGTTTCTCAACCTCGGGAACTTTAAGATGTGTGGACTTCAACTCCCAGAATTCCCCAGCCAGCATGGGGTGCGAAATTCTGGGAGTTGACGTCCACACATCTTAAAGTTCCTGAGGTTGAGAAACTGTGGCCTAGACAAATGAGTACATCCTTCAGGATTGCATCATGCCCTGAATTTGGGATGAAAGGCATACAGTAACATGCATTTGAAGGCACAAGGCCTCCAGTTGAATGTGAACCTCCATGAGTGAAAAGAAATATTTGCAGAACATGGGAAGGGATGGCCTTCAGTTTGAGCACCCATGCAAAACTAACATGGATTGGACATACTGTAGAGAAGTCCACACTGATTGTGGATTGAATGTGGGGCTTTCCACTTACAAGACATGTGCTGCACCATTAAACTGTGATCCTTAATTCTGAGTCCCTTGGGTTAATAGCTTTATGTCAGGATCCTCCCGTGCAGGCTACTCTGGAAATGGTTAAAAACGTGCACAAGGACCCAGGAACTTCTGAAGTTCCAATGCTGGTGTAGAAAAGCTAAGAAGCCATTACAAAAGAATTCCAGTGACTGCTGTTGATCAGAAACAGAAACGTATCCATAATGAACTCAAGTTTTCAGTTTCTGTAACTCTTTCTCCTGTTCATGCAATGGGCTGGAGAGCAGGAAGCTTGGTTTCCATCTTGGCTTCGTTTTGGTATCAGCCGGATCTGATAATCAGGTTGTTTTCCATTTTGCTCAGCTGTGAAATTTCATGACAATCTTGAACCTTCCTGAATTCATAAAACTTTTAGAATGGCACTGATCCAGCCCCTGTGTCTTGATAGCTCACAGCCATGTGATAAGCTGTATTGTTGTGAAGGTTCAGCTTCTTGGAAACGTTAACACTTTTTTTTTTCTTTTTGCATTGTCTGGGTGTACACATTGTACTAACCCAGTGTTCGACTTAACCATGGTTTTGAACAAGCCAAGGAAGCCCGGGTTTACATATAACATAAACCACAACCCGCGGTCTGCAAACTGCTGTATCTAGATGCACAAAACACATTAAAGCGAACCCATCCAATCTGGTGTTACGATTTAATGCAGCATGTGAATCGAGCCAGTGTCAGTAATCCTAGCCATGCTACATTACGATATTTGTTTCATTCTGAGAATAAAAAACAGATCATCCTGCCAGTTCTTCCCAGCTCCTTGAAAAAAATAGGCTCTTGTCCAGAGCATCTTCCAGAACTAGTATACTGTATTGTATTTCAGGCAACATGTAAATAGCAGCATTTTGCAAATGTAAATGCAGGAATGAATGTGTGCAGCTGTAAGAAAGAGAACACTTATTATCAGCATGCCTACTTTAAATCCCTAGCATCTGGCTGGGAACAAGACCAGGCAAACAGTGTTTCGTTTCGTTTTGTTTTCAAAAAGTCGTACTGTATATATGCATTCATAAATTACCCCAAACGATGTGCGATTTTGAAATGAAAATATTTGCTCTAGTCCTAGGCCTCCCATTCCTCTGTCTCTGCTGCTCACGGAAGAAGAAGCCAGCAACATCATCCAGTCCTTCTGGAGAGGTTATCGGGTAAGAGCCATCTATAATAATTTTGCTTGATGTTCAATCTGCGCAACAGCCGTTGGCTCGGGGGGAACCCCACGCGCATGGCTTCAGCGCCAGGCGCTATAAATGTCTGCAAAGATGCAGATGGTTCAACAGGATTTGCATCTGAGATTTGGTCCTGGCAGAAGAAGGCTGACACAGTGCAAGTCTGTTGCTGTTTTCCACTGTACCGAAGTTCAAAAGCAGAAGTGATCAGGGGCCGGGAACTTCTTCAGGCCAATGTCTGTGTTGCCCCTTGTCCTTTTTAGTCCAGATGATGATCTAATAAAAACTGTATGTGTCATTTGTGAGGGTGGATGGAGTCAGAAATTGGGAAAGAAGAAAAAGCAAAGAAGAGGATGTTGGTATTTGGGAAGGAAGGAGAAAAGAGAATGTAGGAGAGAAGGTGAAAGGTAATTTGAAAACACGTCATAAGAGGAAATGAGGGAAGCTAAGAATATACAGAGCTGCTTTATGAGAGGACGGCCTTCTTGTGCTTCTAGCTCTTGTCCGTGAGATGTCCATTGCCCATCCCAACACTACCTCAGATCCTCCCAAAAGTACATTAAAGTTTAAATAATCAGTACAAATTTGAAACACCCCCCCACACACAATTCCTTGACTTTTGCCAGCTAAACTTTGCAAGATTCCAGCAGTCTTGCCCATGAATGCCAAATCTGTGTCCTTGAACACGTTTTGAGACTGTCAATGACGTAGATCTGTTGGAAAGATTTGGAGAATGGAAAGCATGCTGAGGGCACTCTCACAAAATGGCTGCTGTAGCAACCTGGCTGCCAAGACTACTTCCTTGTAGCTGACCTCCAGTTTGAAGGCTCAAAACAGCTTGCGTGATGTGCAGGGAGATTGGGAAAGGAAATAGGCCCATCTGAGAGCAGCAACAGTCACCCTCCAGAACAGGCCCACACAATGTGTGCGATAAACTTAGCCCAACGGGCTATAGGGGAGGAGTTTGGGAGCACTCTGGCTGGCACGTCCCACTTGTGGATTTTCTGGACAGCTTCTACTGGAAACATGATCATGGAGTAAAGGACCTTTGCTCTAATCCTCGGCTTGTCTACAAGCGAAATAACAGGTTTGATTGATTCGTTGATTGCTCTGATCCAGCGTGCTGCTTTTTTTTTTCATCAGAGGAAAGCACATGGTGCTGAGTAGAGAGAGGGTTGCACAGACACATCCTCTAATTCTGGATTTAAAGGTCGACAGAAAGGATACTGCTGGAGATCTGCTACTTATGCTCCCCTTGCTATTTCATACGCATAATGTTTGCAGTACAAGAAATATGCCTAGTGGTAGTTTATTTTGTCTTGCTGAATCCCTGCTCAACGAGAGGGCGGGGGGAGAGAGAAAAGTAAAGGAAGATCCCCAAAGATCCCTGAATAGATTATTTCAATGCTTCTGGCCACACAGCAAGAAGTTAAAATGGGTGTGTTGTCTCTCTGGTTTCTATGGTACTAATCAGTTAGAAAATATCACCTCCTAAATACTTAGCAGTTCCCAATAGAGGGCTGAGTTTGGGGAGGTGACAACCATAGGAATAGCTATTTTTGATCAACAGACTCTTGTGATTGGGTGTGGGGGGTTTTTATTGCCTTTGGAAATGTTATCCCACTTGTCTCTTCTCCCCCTTAATTTGTGTCTTTGTGCATTGTATTTTCATATTTTTAGCACACTTTGTAAACAGTAATTAGTGCCCAGGTTAGGACCACAAGCACCCTTTACAAAAGCACGTCTTAACTAATGACATGGTCTTTAGCTTGACCCTGTCCAGGTGCTAAGTAGCCTGAGACATACAGAGGACATTACCTAACAGGAAATACGTTGTTTTGGAGGTGTCGCTTCTGTTTTTCAAAATGGTAGGTAAGCATTTGGGCTCTAATCTTGGCAAACTCTCCATCCATCCATCCATTTTGCTTGTATGTCACCTATTCCCAAAGGTTCTGGGTAGCTAACAATGTGGATATATAAAATAATGACCCCAAATACCTATAAAAAGAAAAAGAGCAAAAAATTAAAAATGCTTTAATGCTTATACGATATCTCATCCTATAACACAAGGCAGAGTCAGGCAGCAGATTTTGGGTGTCAAGAAAGAGTGGCAGATATTTAGTTATTTAATAACTAGATTCACACATGGTCGTAAGCCATGAGTGGTTGAATCAACCGTAACTGGCTTTTGTCCCACAACTTGCTAAGCCATAAACCATAGCCTACAAACCATCATGGCTGGGTTCACACAACACGTAACATCAAAATCAAACAAATGATATTCTTGCTTGGTGGAACCTGTGAACCCAGTCAGTTTGTTAATTTGTCTGTTTATTCATTCAACTCAACGATGTGTGTGTGTTGCGAGCTGTGGGTCACTGTTATATTCTATTATGATTGCTTTTAGTTGCAATTTTTCTCTTCCATTTTTAGATTGTTTTTTGTATTCTTGTTAGCAGCTCAGAGTTATTCATTTCAGTTGGGTGGTGGTATACATTTCATAAAGACATACATTCTTATTCCACTGCCATCTTGTGACTCTCAGCCATTAAACACGGGAAAGCATGTTTGTTTATGGCTTAAGTGAACCCAGCCAATCGTATTTAATCCATAGAGCAAGTTTAGGTAAGCCATGGCTTAGTCCAACGTGATGATATTTATCTGAGAGACACTAGAAGAGGTTTTGCCTGAGGAACTTGCCAAGCATTGGTAATCTGCAGCTAGACTTGCTACACCATTTGTTGTTCTGATCCAGATAGCAAACTTCTTAAGTGAACTCGGACAGCTACAAAGGACTTCGCTGCATAGCGTTGTCACCATCACAGAAGTGTTCCTGTTGAAGTGCAAATTGAGGCCAAGCATGTTGTCAAGAAGGCTATTTAATACTGATTCAACAGATACCCTAGGATTTCTTACAGAAGCACGTATGTTTCCCATTTCTAGATCCGATGTGATCCTGAAGTCCAGGAATTACGCCAGTGGCAAAAACATTTGAGGGAGACAAAGAACATTAACAAACGGGTACGAGAGTTCTGGGCCAATCAAGAAAAGAAAGGTAACTAGGCAGAAATGGTTGGTTCTAAAGATGTCAGTTTCAGAACTGACAAATGTTGGGCTGGTTGATAAGTCAGATCAGCTTTTTTCAACAGCATATGTTAGATTGCACTGGATTACAGCTCCCACTAGGAGATCAAACCCATTGGGGCCGTGGTCTTGGGAAAGATGGATTATATGTATCAGTAAACACATTTTTGATTAACTAAAAAAGGGACACCAATCATACTACCATCACTCAAAAGCTGAAATAATCAGGCAGCAGGATTATTTTGGAAGAATAATTATTTTATTGCAAAAATTTAAGAAAGGCCACATGTACTAAGCAATTCCTGGTTTCCTTGCCCACACATCATTGAATGCCTGTTCCTAAATTGTAGACAGACATCATCTTTGGCCTAAGGGACACAGAGATCATAAGACTCTGTCCAGCCAAAAAAAAAAAAGTGTGGGTGTGTAAGAGGAAGATTTGCAATCAAGATGAAAAGAATTAACAGCCATCCACAAGAAATGATGCTAACTAGATAAAAACATTGCTAAGAAATAGACCAGTCTTAGGTGGACTATGCATTAGCAATAATGCCTAATAGGAAAGAATTTGTGCAACATCTGTATTGATTATATCCTACCTGAGACAACTTTATTATCGCTGGAATTATCACTCGCCCATTTGGTCATTCTTTCAATAACAATCCTAACAGAGAATTAAAAATAATTTAACAGATACCTTTTGATGATACATAAGCATTGGTTGACATGGCCCTGCCAAAAATTAGGAATTAGCAAGACATCTTTCTCTCTAGCTTTCTGGCAAATTATTATTTGAGATCAAACATCCATGTTTAGTTTGGGCAACAGTTTGCCTCCAGAAGCGTAGTTACATCAATGAAACTTAGATTTTAAGAAAATCTCCTTAGGATCCTACTTAAAGCTCAGTTTCCGGCCTTGGATCAGGATTTAAAAAAAAACAAAAAAGCATTCAGCACTATGTGAGTTGAAGCCTGCTTTTTAAAATATTGCCATCACTACTGTTAGGAAATAATACATGAGGGTGGTAATAAAATGGTGCATTTTGGAGAGCTTCTGTTCAGTGTGCCCACCAATCGTGCCTTCTCATGATGCTCCATTCCCTCCTTTCCCTCTCAGTCTCCCATATCTGCACTCCTAATAATCTGTAAAGTGTTCTTGCAATTTAAAGGTGCAATCTTGAAAGAAATCAGTATGTGTTGACCAATGAAGGGGTTGGAAGATGCACTGCTCTTTATTTTCTGGACATACCCAAAAGTGTTCTTCATCCATTGCATATGAAGGACATCATGATAGCAGTTCTGTTCATCATCTCAGTGCTAGCATTGTTCTATGAAGACAACTGGTTCCTGTGTCCCAAGCCCAGATATCTTAGCTCACAATTTATTTGAGCACTCTTGTTCTTCCTGAAGTTATGGTAATGAACCATCCCCCCCACTTCAAATTGCAAAAATCCCCTCTTACATTATCAGAAGGAGGAAGAGAAAAATATTTCCCCTTTTCTTTCACTATGTTTGTTTAAAAGAACTGTCCTCTTTTTTTTAGCATTTTACTCACCATGAGTTGGCAGACCCAAGACTGACCTTCATAGGGATTTCATAAGCCTGCTTCTTTGGGGCCCATCACATGATAACAAAATTGTTTATTCAGGTTTTTTTGCCACCCAAACAATGGCACGTCTGTGCTTTGCAAACAGCAGCCTTCATTCAAAATATGCACAAAAGCTACTGTTCTCTTTCCTGAAACTTTGTAGTTCAGTGTTGAAACTTATCAATGGGCATGTGTATATAACTTTCCCCTGGTTGAATGCTTGAGATTCTCCTCCTGGTTTAGGAATACTAACATCTTCCTAAAGGACAGATCCTGCTTGGTAGTTGTGGAGGCTGAAGTCGACCTGATAATTATCTGTCATATGTCATCAGAGAGAGCCTGAGAAATACCCATCTGAGGCCACATCCTGGAAGATATCTCATGTGACTTTACTGGTTCCCTAGGACTCCCCATTTTATCAAGACAGCCTTGTGAGTTAGATTGATTGACTGATCGATTGCCATCAAGTGGCAATCTCAGTTATCCCAAAGTAAGCTAACTCATAGCAATGGTATTCCCCATGACACTCTATGGAAGTGAAAGCTGGACTTAGAAGAAGCAGGATAGGAAGAGCATTGATGCTTTTGAACTTTTGTGTTGGAGAAGACTCTTGAGAATACCATGGACAGCCAAGAAAACAAACAAAAGGACCATCTAATGAATCAACCCAGAGTTCTCACTCAAGGCACCAATGACCAGGCTCAGATCATCCTACTTCAGATGCATTATGTGAAGATCTGACTCCCTTGAGAAGTCCATAATGCTGGGAAAGGTGGAAAGAAGGAGAAGAAGAGGATGGCCAGCAGCAAGGTGGAAGGACATCGTTAAAATGGCAATGGTTGCACCGTTGGGAGACCTGAAGGGCCCAGCTGCCCACACCATGCTGTTTAAGCTTAGAAATGTCTGCAGGAGGGTTTATGCCCAATGACAGCCTTCCATTTAATTTTTTTTTTTGTCTTGACCGGCCTCCCCTCCTCCCCCTACCATACACATGCACACAAAATTGTGAACTGTCCTTTCAAAACGAAGCCACTGTTTGCACTGTGCGAGCCTGGACGTTGAAGAGCGTTTCTGTTTGCATCCAGTGCCATTCAGGTGCCAGCGGGGCGCAGAACTTGATCTCATCAGTAACAGCTGAGAATGCGGTGCTGGAAGCCCCATGGCCCCACAGAGAGGTCAATGCTGCTGCAGTGGTCCAAGCTTGCACTGTATGTGTGTGCGTGTGTGTGTGTGTGTAAGTCTCTTTGAAATTGTGCTTTGAGAGGGCGCAAAAGCCAGGAAGACTGTATTAAGTTTGAAAGGCAAGGTGTCTGCCATCTCACAAACAACACATTTGCAAAACACAGTGGACTTGATCACCCCAGACTAGATTTTCCCCCAAGTGGAATGTCCTGCTGAAGGGTGGTAGCCTTCTTAAGACCTGGATCCAAATGCCAGCAGCGCCAGCGTCCTGCTGAGCTGTTCAGAGCATATATACTTCATCTCAGCCCATGCTGTAAGGTTGCAGCAGGCGGTTTCTAAAACTGAGCTGTCTTTCCTCTGCAAGGCTGTATGACCCATGACTCTCCCAATGTCTGTTTCCCCGTGTCTGCCAACCGGCTGCATTGGCAGGTCCTTCCTTTCTCCTCCTAAACCAGTGTTTCTCAACCTTGGCAACTTTAAGACGTGTGGACTTCAACTCCCAAAATTCTGGGAGTTAAATTGGGAATTTGGGGAGTTGACGTCCACACGTCTTAAAGTTGCCAAGGTTGAGAAACACTGTCCTAAACGATTGATTTGTACGAATTGCTTAGGCTGCATTCTTAATACTACCCTGGGAAGCGAACGCCACCGAAGGAGAAAACATCCCTCCTATTTCTGATTCCCTGGCTGTGAGTGCCATAACTTTCAGAGTGCAACCAGACTGCCGGTGCGCCAAAACGACATGCATAAAAGTCTTCAGCTGACTTGGAAGGAAGTGAAAGAACTCTGGGGGGTGGGGGGGGGTGGAGAGAAAAAAACCACAGAACTGTAACTGTCCATTGAACCCTGGGGATGGTTATTAGCCAAAAAATGTTGACCAATTGCTTGGTGGGGATCAACAGAAAGTGGGATTTCTGACCGGAGGCTCCTAATCATCGGACTTTGGTCTGTCATCGGCAATGTGACTGTGGGGGAGGAGGCAGGGACTTTACCTCCTATTGTGGTGGTATTCTGTTCCTTTATGAAGGGACATTCTGAGCACGCCAGCCTCCCTGGGTTTAGGGCATTGTTCAGTTGGGGCACCACTCTCCAATCACATGGCTAACATTCTTTCTTGACCCACATTGTACTAGAAACTATTCCTTTAGCGATGTGCTTCTGGTCTCTTTCAAAACACCAACCACCGCCATGCATGTCCTAAAGCATCTTCTTATCAATATTTTAAAATTAAACTTACTGGGGATTTTTAAAAAAATATATAAAAGGCACCTTTGGCTGGATTCATCCATCACACAAAGCCATAATAAGTCTTTCTTGTTTGGAGCGGAATAAATCCAGTTTGGAACCAGATTGGAGTCGTGGTGAAGGCACCAGGCTAGAAACCGGGAGACCGTGAGTTCTAGTCCTGCCTTGGGCACCAAGCCAGCTGGGTGACCTTGGGCCAGTCACTTTCTCTCGGCCCTAGGAAGGAGGCAATGGCAAACCCCTTCTGAAAAACCTTGCCAAGAAAACTGCAGGGACCTGTCCAGGCAGTGTCTGAGAATTGGACACGATTGAATGGATTAAAAAAAAAACCCGTTTTAGCGCCTTGTTAAACTTACATTATGGCTTAGCACAGGGCTTCTCCAACCTTATAGCACTGTGACCCCCTACAGTGGTAACAGAAGAATGATTTAATTGGAGTTAGAGTTGGGTAAGATGTAAATATACCACTTCTAATAAGGAGACATAATTACTATACCTGCGTGTCACAGAGATTCTCAGACTTTCGCAATTGCTTCTTGTGGCTTGTGCAAGCACAGTGAGGAAAAAAAATGGGAATGTTTTGGACGTGCTTCCACCCTGCTTGGGCAAGGCTGATTGAGTCCTTTGAAAAATTGTGAGCCTCCCCGTCTAAATTGCTTGTGAGCCCTGGGGAACCTTGACCCACAGCGGAGAACTTAGCTTAGCATGAACTGCAAAGCTAGCCGCTTGTGACTGATTCCACAAACTGGCTTTGTGTGATCAGCCACCATCCATAACTCATCTCCAGTCAGAAGAACATTAGGTAGAACTGTGCACTGGTAAGACAGAGACACCACGACTGATCCAAGGTTACCCGTAAGTTTTACAATAATTTGCATGCTTTTGCCACGTGATAGCCGATGATGGACTAGAAATGAGAACTATGCTTCAAAAGGTTGAAGGCAGAAGATTACAGAGTCACTTGTTGAGATGGGCGGCTATAGAAATCAAATCAATCAATCGCAATGGATAGGATAGACAGATTACTGTCATGTTGGGGAACATTTGTTCAAGGCGTCACCAGGAATTGAGCCCAACTTGATGGCATTTTACTGTTTCCCGACCCAATCCACGTCTATTTAAACATCTGTAGACTAATATTTTAAAACGTTTGACTGCTGACAATGTTTTTCATAATATATCCCCCAAAATAATGCGGTATTTTTTTTTTCAGTGGGAACCAAGCTGGAAGACTCTGTGCAGCCCAGCCCAAATCTCTTGAAAACTATCTGTGGAAATCTCACAGAAGCCTGAGGCCATGGCTAAGATTCATGAGGACCAGCCAAACAGCTCCAAGCCTGCGTGTAATTCATCAAAGGCAAGATGCTTTGGCCAGCAACCTCATTTAGTTATGAAGTTGTGTTCTTCAGAATGATGGGTTCCAGAGTCCCAGATCATCTGCTTGCTGGTGTAGGGCATAAGGGTGGTGACCTTGACAGAAACACGCAAGAACTGCTAGCTAGGCAAAGGGGGCTGAAGCATTCCTTAAGCCCTGGTAAACAAGATAGTATTAGAAAGTGGCCCAGGCAAACACCTCCCTGATTCACAGGAGTATAAAAGGAGGGGGGGCAGCACAATCAGACTTCCACCTTTCTGTTATGATAGCCTATCTGAATAAAGTGTGGTTCTGGTTCTGTGGAGATGGTTTTCTAGTCTACTTAGTGGGGCTGACAGTAAGCCCCACTACTTACACGTACAGCTTTGTTGGAACAGGTTTACTGATCGGTAGAACAAGGTCACGCTTTAGACGCATCGGTGCCTAAATTCTTTTCTGAGCCTCTCAAGGCAGAACGATACATGCAAGACAGCCTAGGAGCTTAATTCATAGGAGTCCTTTGATTTAAATGGATAAGCCCGTCGCTACGTTGCATTTCAGTTTAAATGTAGATAGTGCGAAGTGTGAACCTACTCAGCCATAATGAGGCTAGCTTACAGGTAGTCCTCGCTTAACAACCATTTGTTTAGTGATGGTTCAGACTTTACGATGGCACTGGAAAAACCAACTAACAACTGGTCCTCACACTTATGACCATCACAGCGTCCCCGCGGTCACGTGATCACGATTTGGGAGCTTGGCAACTGGTTCGCATTTATGACCACCGCAGGGTCCCGTGGTCACGGGATCGCCATTTTCAACCTTCCCAGCTGGCTTCTGGCAAGCAAAATCAATGGGGAGCCACACGATTCACTTAATGGCCACGTGGTTCTCTTAATGCCTCCCACAAAAAAAGGTCGTAAAATTGGGTCAGATTCTCTTAATGACCACTTCGCTTAGCAACCAAATTCTGATCCCAACTGTGGTTGTTAAGCAAGGACTACCTGTAGATTCCAATTAACGTATGTGTGTGTGAATCTCGCCCTGCTGCTTTGTAATCCATTGCTTATGATTTAAAATACTGGGCAAATCCAGCCAATTGTGGTTAAACATAATCAAGCAAACTACGGCTACCAACGCAAGTCCAAACTAAAGATCCTTTTGAACAAATGCCATCATCAGGGATCTCCCCTCTCCCCACAATGGAATCAACACCTCTGTCAACAGAAGCTCAGCTAGATTGGAATAGCTGGTTCACTGTTTGCTTTGGTGCGAGATGCATATTAACCGGAGTTTGTAAAATAATGTGGGGAAGGTCATCTGAAATCTTTGGGGAGTGAACGGGCCCCATCGCCCCTATTGCTTTGTGGCAGTTCTGAGTTTTTGGAAGTTTTAATGTTTTTATTAGGTTTGTATATTTTATGGTGTAAACCATCAGTTGTCGTCTTCTGAACTGGCCGTGGATAGACACAATAAATAAATTGGCCGTTGTTATGGGCTCCTGTTCAACCAAACAAATGCCTCAAAGCAAAGGTGTTCTAGGACAGCAGTTCTCAAAGTGTGGTCTGGGGACCCCTGAGAGTCCCCAGGACCCTTTCAGGGGGTCTGCGAAGTCAAGTAAATAAATATTTTAAAATTTCCCAGTTTTAATTTCTAATACAGGAAATATCAATCAATATAACCCATATAAACCAAAGATCTTTGGGGTCCTGAATCATTTTTAAGAACGCAAAGACCAAAATGTTTGGAAAACACGGCTCTATTAAAACTGCTTGCCATCAATTTAAAACAGAGCCTTTGGTAGCTACCTGGGGGCTGCTCTCACGGCTAACCAATTTCACTGTCACCCAGAATGTGTCCCAAAGCCATTCTGTGCCATTGGTTAATAACTATCTATGTGCGAACCGAGAAAATGTTTATTTAAATTACCTATGAATGGGTCTGAAAAAAAAGAGAGCTTTAGACTGGACAACGTGCGAGTGCTTTTCTTCCCACACCTTCATTCTAGAAGCATTAGCTGCTGAAAGGATCAAAAGAATCTCATGGGACCAAATTTGGCTATGGCTGCTATGCTCAGTGAATATCGAAACACAGAGCCTTTAAGCCAAAAAAAAAAAAAAAAATGACCAGGCCATTGTAAGTAAATAGTAATTCTTTATTTTTTTTAACATTTTTATTTTCTTCATTAAGAACAGCATTTTGAAAATAAAATGTATCTTTCTGCCCAGGCTTTACAACTCTGTCTTTGTTTTGTTTAAATTTCATATCTCTTATGTACAGTCAATATGGTACACATTGATTGTCTCAAAAACCTTCCAAAGATGTAGAATGTGAAATGGTACACAACAGTCAGCAGGATAGGAAAGGGGGGAATATTATAAAAATGCACATTAATACGTTTAATAAATATTTACATATATTATCAAAAGAAGAAGAGAGCACTTGTTGTTTAATAAAAAGCACCGGTTGGGTTATCTGGTAGGATAGTAGAGTAGTCAAATCTATTTTTTTTTTTCAAATCTCCTAATAAAAGCTACATATGCTTTTGATTCTGCTGCTTTTGGTTAGAACTGAAGCGTCAAGCAACTTAGCCAAAGCAATGATGTTCCAGAAAAGCAGATTTCAGCTTATATTGGAAGACATCTTACTTAACTCAGGATTCAGCCTGGAGATGGTCATGTCCTTCTGGGGACCCGCTATCATTCTGATACCATAGACGTGGAAATATAGGCCTTCTCAAACATCGGCCATGATAGTGGAACACTCTTTCCCAGCTTGGACACCCTCCAGATACATGGATTCCCCAGAATTCCCCAGCAGGACAGCCATTGTTCATGAGTATTCTGGGAGTCCAAGACTCATGATTTTGCTCTCATCAGGAGAGTGTCAAGGTTTAGAAGGCTGAACTAGAAGGAAGAACTCATTATCCAGGTGATCCCCACTTGATTAAAGCTCAATGGAAATGGACAGTAGATTAATGGAAATGGATACACATCTCAGACTCAGAGCCAATGATGTCAAGCCAGAAACCTCCTTGGGTTCTGATTGGCCAGCGCTGCTTTCCATGTATTTCATGCATGACCTCCAAGCTATTCAGCTGTGGAAAAGCAGTGCAGCTGGCAGAAAGTTAAGACCACCAGACATGTACCAAGATTAGCAGAACAGAAGCATGCTTAACATTTTTTGGAATGCGTCTACTAGGCCCAGCACTGTTAAAAGTCACTGGAAATGTTGCTACTGGCTTTGAGGAGGTGCAGCTTGCGAGCAGCCAGTCAGCCCAAGAAACTGAAGGGAGGGAAGTGAAGAACAAGTTGGTGCTCCCACCCCATGCAGAAAAGCCTGGCAGATCATGCTTTCTCCGTGGAGACAATGGCCTACCATCCTCCACCTAAGGCAGCAGGCAAGCTTAAAGAACATGCTACCCAACTCTTTCCTTCAACCCTTTGCTACTGCTTGCTGGCATTTGCTACTTGATGCCAGGGCTCCAGGATCTGGGCTGCAAAAATCAAGGCAAACTCTAGATGGCTGCAAAGAGGTACAGAAAACTCTACCTCTCTACTGCCACCTGGTGGTCAGTTGGATGTTTCCAACCCAGTTCTGGTAATCCTACTAAAACCACCCACTCTTGTGCCAATCGACAGAGCGTGGAACTTAGCATGCTGTTTAGATTGCATCTGTAATTCAAATTGTTCCTTTTCAATTTGCCGGGGGGAAATCCACTGAGCTCATCTCCCCAGCGTCTACGTAATTGCCTTCTACCATGTCTTTCTATGTTGGGTGGTTGCTGTATTTCTCTTAATTTATAATAATTGGCAATCACAAAGAACATAATAACTTCCACGCTTCCCAGAGCAAGCTACAGTGAAACTTAGGCAGTTCTGTTTCCTGTTATTAAGTGCCTCCCCAGATGCTCTACATTCATAACAACTTTTGTCAAAAAGGCAAACATAACACTTTGTAACTTTTAACAAAAGGAAATATAACTTAACGCACAAGTGCCTTTTAAAAGGTTTCTAACAGAGGCATTCTGGGGGGAGTGGCAGTAGCATTGAGCATCAGAAACCACAGACTGACTAACAACAACAACAACAACAACAACAATACTTCAGGAAAAAAAAAAAATCCCTTCTTATAGTTTAATCGGCACACCTCCCACCACTAGGAGGCAGGGGCCAGGTTCACAGGAGAGATTAGAGGATGCCCTGTGCTTCCAGGGTCCAACCCTGTCTTTAAGTTCCCAAACTGCCATTGATTTAACGGGAAGTAGGACTGCTAAATCCTTCCTTGTCTAAAAGAAAAAAAATAAGTAAATACAAATTGGACAACCTCACAACCTTCTAAAAGTGGTCTTTTCCTCCAGTTAAAAGCAATACAGTTTTGTTTCTCTCCTCTTATCAAAATACCACTGGAAAAGTAATCATTTCAGCCGTTTATGCCACGTTCACCGTAGGCACTTCGATAATAAAAATAGTTTCAAAAGCCCATTTTCGTATGTATCAAATCTCTCCCAAGCGTAGACTCAAAGGAAAGTACCAATTTTGTGTCTCAGGTATCCACACACAGTGAAATCATACATTTCTTATGACTGTCCCCCTTATTAAAAATATAGCTTTATACTTTAAACAAAGGTTAGGAGACCACCAAATAAGCCACTTGTCCCATGTTCTTACACAAGGAAATTAGATTTGGGTCAAATGAAAGTTTGCAAGTTCTTGGAACACAACAATGCAGCTTTTTCCTGTTGTATGAAAACATTTGCGGGCCACAAAAATTATTGCAGTTACCTACTTGACAGTTTTTAAAAGACTAAACTTGCTAGGATGATCATGGCCACAAGAGCAATTGGGCATTCATAGAACAAAGAAAAGCGTGTGTCACACGCTGCCTGGTTTTGCACCAGTTGCACTCCTAGATGGGCCAGGTTCTCACAGAGGTGGTGCCAACATTGTGCCTGGTGCAACGCGCAGATGACGGCATCCACAGCCACATTTATTTCAAGGCTTTTCGCGCTCTGCCTTTTCACTCTAAACAAGGATATTCAAAGCTGGCAAGAGTTTAAAAGCTGATAGATAAATTAGTAACAGTTTTATTAGCCCTTTCTTCCGCTAGGCAGCAGCAAGGCTCAAATAAATCATAAAGAAAGGAAAGCAGAGCATGTTCCTTAACAGGGAGAAAAAGCCAATGTTAGCAGAATGTTAAAGTGCAGCAAATTTGGTGGAGTGGGGAGCTTACTTTCTCATCCTCTACAACCCAGTCTGAATGAAGATGACTTTAGGGCAACTTGCAAGTAAAACAGACGCTCTACTAGCATTACTGCCAACATCCAAGATGTTCAGAGCTGTTCTCGATCCAGGGTCCATTACATAATGGCATCTCCTCCCATACTATTATTTATATTACTAAGACTAATGCTAATGCTAATGCTAATACTTGCATATAAAAAATTAGCAAGCCAGAGGGAGATTCGGCTAGAATCTTTCCTGAGAAGACAGGCTGTATCTTTTGCATATTGGAGAATTCTTGAGTGCAAGGAACTGACATATAATATAAAGTAGCATTCAGCCAGTTTGCCCCCTACCCACCACAGATATATTACCCAGACAGCAAGGCTGGATACATTAATGAGTAGGGTGAATTCGATAGAATTAGATAAATTAAAAACCAGCGATGTGGGGGGAAAAATTCCTCAAACACCATTGATTACATTTCATTTTCTTTTCGAAGAACCAGTGGGCAGCTTTGCAAGTCTACTGAGTCCAGCAATCTTATTTCTGTTATTAGCATTGTCCCTGCCCATCTGGAAACCAAATCTCATTCAGAATAAGTGCAAAAAGTTCCATCATCTGAGAGCTTTTATAGCTTTGTGGCTTTATTGATCTCTCTCCCTCGCACACGCATGAGCACGTGCGCGCGCGCACACACACACACACACATCAACCAAGCAAATCACACTTGCTTTTTCAGTCTCTAGGAAAGCCAAAAGCAGGTGCTAAGCCAGCCAGGCAAATGTAATGACAAATCTACATGCCTGATATGCTTTAAAATGCTAATCAATGAAGGAATGCTTTATCAAACATCATTAAAATCATAGAAATATGAAAAGGCAGCAAGAGGGGAGGAGAGATTCCCAACATCCATATGAAAACAATCTAATAATAGTAGTAGTAGTAATAATAATAATAATAATAACCAAATGTTCCAGAAACACATGAGAAAAGGCAATACATGTGCAAACCATTGCAGTCAATGAGGCTTCAGTGTTCAACTAGGTATGGGAGTGAAGAGTGAGAGATTTAAAGTAACCCCATGGAGAGGATTTTCTTGCACGCAAAGGACCTCAAGTTTGAATTCATGGTAAGGGCAATACATTTGGTGACTCACTGAGATACATTTCCCTTTAGGTAAAAACCTTGGGAAGGGGTGAATGATTGCCTTCCAGGTCCTTCTCCTGAGCTACGTTGCCTCTCTTGCACCAGTTGTTTTCCCCTCTTGAGGCACAATTTGTGAGGCTTTGCCACTCTTGGGTTCCCTTTAACCTTACAGTCTGGTCAGCCAGAAAGGTAGAGCAGATGCTTCCTTGTTCCTACCAAGCACAGCCTGATGGCCAAAGTTCTGCACTGAGTCTAGGAGAAGACAAAAGCTGTCCGAAAGCTCTTACGGTTTTAAAAAGAGCTTACGCACCCAAGAAGATGCCTGTCTTTGGGCCATTGTTGCCACCTGATCTGGAGTCCCACAAGCACACCAGCACCTTTTGCGTGAAGAGAAAGCCTCTGGTCCATTGCTTGAGGTTCCACAGCGCAGATCACAACTTACTCTAAATCAGTGCTTCTCAAACCTGGCCACTTCAAGATGGGTGGACTTCAACTCCCATAATTGCTTTGCCTTACTATAATCCAGTGCCTTCCGAAGCCTTCCTGCTTTCTCTAGCTAAACACTTCCTCGTGATTTGGCTACTCAATCCCTTTCTCCTCCCCTCCCTTAAAAAAAAAAAAAAAGGATATAGCTAGATCTACGTTTAAATTCGATCAGCTTCTATTATATTGCAGAAGCTCCTTGCAGTTAGCTTATCAATTTGACAGTGCTCGTGTTTTGTTTTATTTATTTATTTTGTTTTTTAAAAAGGAGGGGGAACAACCCCCCCCCCGAAGCTATCAGTTTCTAGGACCTTCCGTGCGCCCCCAGTGGGTTTCCTCCCTCTGAAAGACACACACTGTTGGGGGTGTGTGTGTGTGTGGAAATAAAACATTATTAATGGATTCTCTCTCTGTCTTCCTCTATGGCCACTAAGCTTTTTCACCATAGGTGTCTTCCAGGGTAACTTGGCGGAGCAGTTGGAATCTGGAAATAAGGATAATACATCCACAATTAAGCATTTTACAGTGTTAAGGAATCACTGCTTTAAGATAGTTAGATTTATCTATCCAATTTGTCCCCGCCCATCTCCTCCCTTCGTGGGACTCGATTACATCGTTCTGCACTGAAGTTAGCCTTGTAGTATGTTAAGGGCTATGCAAATTCTGACCTGTGAGTGAAATGCTCCGTTTGTGCCACGCTGATTCCTGCAATGTCTTCTTGTGATGGGGGTGTGCGTGCGTGTGCTTTTTATGTCTTAAAGGCTCAGAACCAAATATTCCTTTTAGACCCACCCCAGTGTTTTTCTTGTTTCATCTAATTCAGTGGACTCCTTTTCTTCTTCCTCCAATAACGAAACCGGTGCTTGGAAAGTATATTGTAACGGCTTTGTTTTACTGTCCTGAATTTATCAGAGACTTTCAACTGCTGAACCACGCTAAGGGCGAGACACCTTCCATACGTGAGCCAGGGACAACAGGCCCCCTAGCTCTATTTTCAACCTCCCACCTGCCAAAAGGCCTCAGTGGAGTTTGTCTAAACTCTTAAGGGTTGCTGAGAGGCTTGAAGAGTTTCAGAAAATGAGCCACCGCTGATAAAATCAGCTGAACCATGCCCCGGGTGGGAGTTGAGGGCGGCACAGGATTTACTACAGCCCAGAACAGCATGAACTTGGAGTTGTATCCCAGCTCCCTCTGCTACTGGCTAAAGTCAAGCAATCATGCATATCCTTCCTGATATGGTCTGGAACAGACTGAATCAAGCTGGAGGAGACGAGATCTACTGTATGCTTTTCAGCATCAACCTCCCCCTACAAAAAAAAAAGACCTCAAAGAAAAGATGCAAATTGCCTTATGGAATCAGTGGGTGACTTAAAAGAATGCCAACCTATAAGTACCATGGAGGAAAAGCCAAATGAGCGGCATTTTGAAGCAGCCTACACGGCGTCATGGTAATGACAATTAAGCAACTTAATTGGGAGCACCATTGGTGGGCCAGCAAAACTGGAGGAAAGTAAAGAGTGAAAGGGAATGCATCAAGTGATCGGTGCAGCTCCTTGGCTAACATTCAACCTAGGCAATGCAAAGGAGATAGAAGGATCCTGTTGGGACTCCAGATCGTTTTAAGGGACCAACTTGCACCACGAGCACAAGGTATCTTGGCTGCCACGTGTATGAACTCTTTGATAAGGGTCCATTTTGCAAAGCAACACAAATTTAAAGGAAGAACACCACCAACGGACAGAAGTTCAGCAAAAAAACTCAGCAACAACAACAGGCAGTGATTTGTTGGGAAAGGTGGCAGTGGTCGATGCTAATGGACAAAGAAGTGGGCGAGCTTTTCTAGAGACGTCTGTTGGTTCCTCAGGCCAGAAGAACATTGCATATGATACCATTCCAACATTCTTTCACTGGCTTGCCGGGATGAAATGGGCAGGATGGATCATTTTCCCCCTTCCCCAGAGAGGGAGGAGATGGCGTGGTTGTGTTAGTCCGCAGAGAGCAACCTGAGCAAAGGAAAACTGGACTGGCTCAACAACACGGGGTTTTGGAAGTCAGCCCTGCGTGCAAACTTGGGTGTTAAAGCTTCCCACTCCCATCCCCCCCACCGGATTCTCCCTTGCTTCCCAGTATCAGCAAGCATCCAACTGAAAGAAGGTCTGAGTTGAAAGCAGTGGCTGAGCACTCCCCCTAAGTGGCAGCTTCTTCTATGCACCACATTTTGATACTTACAGTCCCACCGTTCAAGACAACCGCCATCTCGGTGGGCTGGTAGACGTTGCTTCGGAAGGGAGCGCTTGAACGGCTACCCAGGCTGCCGTTGCGAAATCCTGCCATCCGCAATGCTGTGCACAATCAACAAAGACACAGGGAAAAAAGACAGAAAGGGAGAAGTGATATAAGGGGGGAAACACCCAAAAGCAGAAGCAGTTGGAAGTTCTCCATAGAAGGCTTTAAGGCCGTGTTTCTCAACCTTGGCTGCTTTAAGCTGTGTGGACTTCAACTCCCAGAATTCTGTAGCCCGCCTTGCTAGCTGTGGAATTCTGGGAGTTGAAGTCCACATAACTTAAAGTGGCCAAAGTTGAGAAATGCTGCTTTAAGGTGAGGTGGAGATCTACAGGTAGGATTTTAAGTCCAGGCAGGACCTGGGACAGCTCCAGCTCTGTCTGGAGGCTTGCACATCTACCACAAGCTCAAATATTTCTTCAGCAACAGAGACATCTAAACCAGAATGGGAATATATGTGTGCGTGCGTGTGCGTGCGTGCAATACCTCTGTCAGTGTGAAGGAAATATTCCCCCCACCATAAGTCTAATCAATCTACTTAATTAAAACAAAAATTAAAAGGAAGTTTATTTTTTAAACCCTGAGTTCACAGGAAATGTGTGGTTTCACAAATCACGTCAAGACCTTTTCTTTGGTGCAACAGAATTTGTTTCACATCATAATTAAGTCTTTAATACTTCTGTTCAACCAACAAGAAACCCAACTGGTAAAGAAATCAAAAAGACTCCACGCTTGACAGTGATATAATTATGCACGGCATAGGAAAAGTAGAGATTTTGAGATGTTTTCTCAAAATTCTAGAAACCAAAGAAAGCTAAATCTTGGGAAATTATTTCCCCTGTACCTGCTTAACCTGGACAACGCACTTCCGCGAGTGTGGGCCACTAACTTAAGACACTATAAAAGTTGATTAGGCGGCTTAGTGGAGATTAATGGCTGTAATAATGACTACATTACTTCCAGAAGCAGAAGTCAAGATGACCAGGCTACTCCACTCATAACCCTGTTTTTGCAATTCTGCTGGGCACGTGGTTAGCTATCTTTAAGAACCCAAGGCTGGAAAAAGTTTTAGTCTGGTTCAGTGCGGCTCTCAAATTTACCCCCTGCCTACGAAGCGTACAGTTTAAAGGATGCAACACAAATGGAAACAGGAACGTGGAGGGAAGAGGAAGGAAAAGCCAACCAGAACCCAAGCTATGGGTGGAAATAGCTGAGGGATAAGAAAAGCCAAATGTCAACTGAATTGTAAACCAAACCAATGGCATGAACCTGTCCATCTCTCGGTTTCTGGTAAAACGGCTGCTGTGATATGAAGGTCCTCAGTAGAACAGCCCTTGTGGTCCCATTTCCCTTTCCTTGCTGCAGCCACACCAAACAAGGGTCTGAACAGAACTCAAGCCGTCAACAGGGGACTTTCAGGTCATCTAGGCCTCTACTCAAGGCAAGTAATCCAAAGCCACTGCTTCCTCAACAGGTTGCTGTCCATCCTTGGCTTGATGTCTTCCAAGAAGAAGAAACTCATCCTCTGTTGCCCCAGCTAACCGCTCTCACCCTCAAGTTGCTCTCTGACAAATTTCTTCTAGTGTTCAACCTAACCATTCCTGGAAATTAAGCATCATTAGAGCAGGACATCTCACTGGAGCGCATTGTGCCGACTTTGGAGCCGAATCCACATGTCCACCAGAGCTTATTTCCTAGATTCATTTACAAAGCATTATGACCATTCCAGATGGCTTGCTTTTGCTGGAAACGTGTGCTCCATGTGGCAGGTGAGATTAAAAAAGAAAAGGAATCTATCAAAAAACAGTACTGTGATTTTCTTCATAAAGGAAGTGGAGGGACCGTGATTTTTAAAAATGCCGAAGGAACGCCAACTGATAGATTTGCCTCACCCGACTTATGCCTCCTGTTCTCCTGGGGGAAATTTCAGGATATGGTAAATCAGTGATATACTGCTTTATTGAAATAATATCAATCCAACTTGCTACAGTGCACGCTTGAGGGTGCAGAGGTATTGATTCAGCTGGCAGAAAAGGAGATACACATTCAGGGTTTTTCAGTAATAAATCGTCTAGACTCACTCTCACAACTTGTCAGTTTTTTCCATCTTCCTCAATAAAGGGAAGGAAAAAAGAGACTTCTCTTCAGAAACCGTCAAATAGCTGCTGAATCTTAGTGCCAGTGAACAGAGAATAGTCTTTATGGGAAGCCTGTTGGATCTGTTCTCTTCCAGATGTTGCTGAACTATGCTTCTTATCATTCTAGTAACATGGCCAGTATTGAGGGATGCTGGGAATTGTAGTTCAGCAGCATATGGGGGGCCTCGGTCTCTTTAACCTTGCTGCTAATGGTTCCAGCAGCACATCAGGTTTCAGACACTCAGCACCAAACAGGAATGATGTATGGCATCTAATTCAAGGTGAAACTGGACAGGAAGTTGCAAATTCATCACAAAGAGGCCTGGGACAAAACACAGCTTCAACCTCTTAGCTATGCAGATCAGGAGATACCTAGTGAAACTATATTTTAGATCCCAGAAGGACAGGAAGCATCGCTTTTGACACCACCAGACAAAGCTATAGTTGTGGTGTCATGACACCATCAGTCTCTGGGGCAGTTCCTGTTTGAGTCATGGCTACTTTAAAGTATTCCATTCTCAAATTTTATTTGCTGAATCATTCCACATTATTACTACTTATGGTGACACAGGAGGACACCGATTTAATGTGTAGACACACATTGGGAAATCGTTACTAGAGTTTAAATAGATGAGCCACACAGTATACCTTAAATCAATCAATCAGTCTCTCTGTCAATAAGAGGGAAGATTTCAAACATAACCCATTGCTAGAAAATCTCAGATTTTTCTTTGCTCCCTCTATTTCCTCTATTTTTTATATTTTTAAAGCAAGCATCTTCTGCCCCATCCTAAGTTAATACACACTCACCTGCATTATGTTCATCCATTGAAAAAGCTTTATTTTCCATGTAACTTCGAGGAAGCTGGAGGTCTTCCTCAAAAGCCGTTTCACGCATTCGTGGTTGTGAAGTATCAAAATAATTGGGCGTGTTCTCTTGCTGGGATGGAAGGATGGCACAGTGGACCTCTGGGATGGCGTAGAAGATTATAAACACCCAGCCACTGGCCACCAGAGTCACCGCAAGAGTTGGATCCCGCCACTGGTCTCTCCTCCCCAGTTCCTTGTTACCATACAGGTACATAGTTAGCCAAGCCACCCAAATGAGGATCGAGAAAAGACTGGTGATGACAAGGCACACCCCATTCTTCTTCCACTTCTTAAATTTCCCACACAACGTGAAGAAGGAGAAGCCCATGGCCACCGCCATCAAGAACATCACGTAAATGGAGGCCATGGCAAAGTCCATTGGCTCATAATGGCAGGCCGGCTTTCCATCCCTCACGATCGTCAGGATCAGCCATTCCGTCGCAATGATGACCTGGACTAGCGCAACACAGACAGCGATCCCGGCCAGCTGCCACCCAGACGGACTTTTGCCATGGCGGACGAGTCTCTGGAGCCGCCAGGCTTGAGCGAGCAAACAGGAGAAGCACAGTGCAAAGAGAACTCCCCAGGAGAACCTGCGGATGGAGCAGACAGTCTCATCCTCTTCGAGGATGAACGCAAAGGCCAAGCCAAAAAGGGCCAAGGTCCCGAAAAAGAAGAGGAAATGGATGCCTAACGGGCTTCTTTTTTCTTTGCCTTTGATGAAGGGCAGCCGCACCAGCAAGATCACCTTGAGGAGCAGCATGGTCAGCACTCCTGCCCCCGCCACAGCCTCTACCACGATCCCCCAGATCGCATCCAGATCACACAGGTCGACATATTGAGGAAGAAGATCCAGGCCACATCCTCGTGGAGTGCTGGAGTTCTCGGAGGAACCATAATCAACCACAAAGAGTAGGAGAAGGCCAACTGTAAGGAAAGTGGACATTTTTCTACCTGGGGGAGGGGGGAACAAAAGAAAATAAGACGATAATTTGCCTGCTTTCTCCTTTTTCTAGGCAATACCCCAACCCACCCCGAGAAGATGGCGCTAGAATTGCCAGGATTCCAAGCCAGCATGGCTGCACAGGCTAAAACCTCCTGGAGAGTAAAGGGCCCATGTAGAGGCCCTCTGCTCTGCATAGCATCTGTGCTACCTGCTCACTGCTCATCAGTGAACTGCAGATCAAGGCCCTGCCTCCACATATTAATCAGTGATTTGTGCAAATTCTACTTTCCCAGATTTTCCAGACAGAGCCAATTTGGTGCATTGGTTAAAGGTGCAGCATTAGATACAGGTAGTCCTTGCTTAATGACCACAATTGGGACTGGAATTTCAGTTGCTAAGCAAAGCGGTCATTAAGCGAATCTGACCCGATTTTATGACTTTCTTTCGCAGTGGTCATTAAGCAAATCAGTGCGGGCATTAAATGAACCATGTGGTCATTAAGCAAATCACATTCCCCATTGATTTTGCTTGCCAGAAGCTGGCCGGGAAGGTTGAAAGTGTCATGAGCACTGATGGTGAGCAGGAGGGAGCCCCTATCCAGCGGGGAAAACGCATGCGTAGTAGCGAGGAGTTGAGCAGTCATTCAAAGAGACACAGAACAGACCCACCTTGAGTTTTGGGGTTTATCTGTCTGGGTTTTCTCACGCTTCTTCAGTTGGTTAGGATTTTCTATCTAATGTAGCAGTAATAAAACACTAGAGACTTATTCCTCGTCTCAGCGTGGTTCCTGCTTATTAGGACAGAAAGTGGCAATTGCATGACCACAGGATGCTGCGACGGTCATAAATGTGAACTGGTTGCCAAGCGCCCAAATCGTGATCATGTGACTGTGGGGATGCAGTGACGGTCATAAGTGTGAGGACCAGTTGTAAGCTGTGTTTTTCAGCACTGTCATAAGTCCAAACCATCACTAAACAAATGGCTGTTAAGCAAGGACTACCTGCATCAGGAGACCATGAGTTCTAGTCCTGCCTTAGGTGCGAAAACCAGCTGGGCCAGTCACTCACTCTCAGCCCTAGGAAGAAGATACTAGCAAGCCGCTTCTGAAAAACGTTGCCAAGAAAATGGCAGGGACTGGTTCCTGTGGTCACCCAAGAGTCAGGGTTGACTTCCTGGATCATAACCACCACAACAGAGTTTTCGTCATCAATATTTCAGCTCTCCAAGGAATTGAAGACCTTGGATTGTCACTGCAGTACTACTGTACTGCAAAATAATTGTAAAAAAAAAAAAGAATCCTACTCTGTCTTCAGGACCTGAACTTTTGCTGCATTTCTGACATCTCCCCCCTCCCTTCCCTGGAGAATATCGCAACGAGTGGGAATTCTGCCCGGTTCCTTCCCAGCCACTTCCAAAAGAATAAGCTTCAGGGGAGATAATGGAGCAAAACAACAGCTGGGTGAAGATCAGCCTGCCGAAGAGAAGTGATTCCCGGACCGTAATTGATGAGGACATTCAGCTTGGTGTGCAAAAAAAGTGCCATGGCCGTTTCCTCTCCTTCTGCATGATAATGCTGCAGACAGCCAGCTCTGCACCTCCACTGCTGGAGGACCCAGCTTAGAGAAGCAGAAGTAGGATGCAAAATGCCTTTGGGGTACTTTTAGAAGACCAAAGTCCAACTGGACTCCAACTGGGATGTGGAGTTTAGTCGTCCATCCCCCCCAAATATAGCAGGCCTAATGTCACATGCTCAAGAGCCTCAGGAGAACAACAAACTACCTCAGAGCCCCCCCTCCCTAAACTGGAACATTCCAGAGGTTGCATAAGAACCAAGAGGCCACCTGCACTTCATAGGTTGTCAAACAGCATTTTAATTTCCTGCCTGCCCTGGAGTCCAACCAGATGTTAAAGGAGTGGCACGCAGCGAGCCAGAGATGCACTCAGGTTGGTGTTCTGTCAGTTTCTTAGGGTTGGTCTCTATTGGAGAGGGAACCTACTCCACTTACTGGTTTAGAAAACGTATACGACTACCTATCTTAGATACCAACTCTGCGCAGTCTACAGCAATCCACAAAAACAATGCGATAATGATAAAAACCTCCCTCGATGAATCGAAGGCAGAATTAAAATAATCATCACAATAACCAAGACACCACATCCAACCTCACGACACAACCAAACTTATATAGGACTCACCTAACGCCCTGGTTCAGTGCCTAGGGTCTTCATGGCCTTCTGAAATGCCAAGGCCCTTTGAATCTAAGGGAGTAGTCTATTCCATGGGGCAGGTGCTACAACAGAGAAGATGCATCTCCTGGGTCCCACCAGATCACACTTCAATTGAGGAAACTTGGGAGTCTGCACTGGACCAGGATACTATCTGGAGTTGACGTATAGCAGTGGCTACCGTTCAGGGACAGAAGTACAGCATTTGAAGGGTTAGAGGTGTTCTCCAGCCGGGATCTACCTTGCAGGAAACGGACTTGTTTCAGACTTAGCCCAGCCAGACCAGCGGGGTTTACCTGGACTGCTCACTGTGCTCAGCCAGATAGAATCCCTTTCCTGTTGTCTGATCCTTTTGAGTGGAGAAGCCAGGCTTGAATCTAGGATTCTCAAAAGGCAAAGCAACAGCCACAGTTCTGAGCTCCAGCGCCTTTTTGTCATCAGGATCCAAGAGAAATATAACCAGGATGCAGTCAGAACTCCAGAAACCATAACCGCCCAACCTGTTCTTGGATGACAGAACAGCTGCCCTAGAGGGAAACCGAGGACTTATTCTTGTCGCCACCTAACTGTAGAATTGCTTTGGTACCTTTACAATTGGACCAACACCCTGAAACTGTATTCTTCATTCCTCTGGTCATTTTTTTTAAAAAGGAGCACTTAGTGTGGAAATGAGCATTCAGAGGAAAACCCTTGGAGCATCCAGCACCGCTGGATTTCTCTTGCGCCAACAACTGGCCAAGAGAGCCAGTGGCTTTGGCTCAGTCTTGTGAACCTCAGCACACACTAGGATAAATAAGGCAGCTTCTGCAGTAAAATCCACCCAAGATCCCTTTTAATATTTGTTTTTTCCAGAGCCTGTACTAGCTGCCTCCAGCTGTGTCTGCTTCTCCCTGCCAAAACCTTGTTTTCTCTCTCCGCCCCCCCCCCATGCTGTACAGATGTAATACAGCCAACACAAAACTCACTCCACCACCTGACCCAGAGGAGTGGAGTTTTCTTAAGGTATTCTCCTCAAACAGTTCCAAAGGGAAGGGCAGGGAGTGGGTTTTCAAGCCTTTCTTCCCACTTCATTCATAAGCAGGTCAACCTATGCCTTGAAGCTCCTGCCAGACAGACAATGCTTTTTTTTTTTTTTTGCATTTTCACTCCAGAACAGGGTTTTATGCCCAGATCGGACTTGCTTTATCAGATCTGATGGGTGCATGAACAAGCCAATGAGTGTCCCCTGCCCGGCCCTTCTCCAGGCTGCGTCAACAACACCTCCTCCCTGGACAGATACAGCAACCTCTTTGGGACCATGCGTGATCTGCAATTCAGTCTCTCACTCCCTTTATCCCAGTCCCAGATCAGCAAGCCCCCCCCCCCCGCCTGCATCAAGACACAATCTTCAGTTTACCCCCCTCTCCCCTTCCCAGGTCTGTCTTATATCTGACTAACCACCCCCCCTTCCAAGTCTTCCGATTGAGCCAAACAAATTCTCTCAGGAAAGCTGGAGATAGGATGCTTTGCATCTACACCCCCCCCCCCCCCGTGAGTTCCATCTGGGCTGTCAGAAGAGAGCTGCTGTTCTTAGGCTGAGCTTGCAAAATGGCCCAAGGAAGCATCTGATTCAAAAGGAGCCCTTGAGGGACCCTGTTCCACCTCAACATGTCTCCACGGCCCTGCGCTTTGACACCTTTCAGCACTGACATCCTGGTGCGGGACTATATGACACCCAGAGACCCTTTGCCCCTCAAATGTCCAACTTGGCAAAAAACTTTTGTGGAATTCAAAAGCTTATCCATTTGGATGCGGAACACACTACGGTCCAAGGTCTACAGGAGGCCGAGTTTCAGGCGAGGGAAGCAGGAGACAGAATTGCAGCTTCGAGATTGCAAAACCCTTCAGGATGCCATTCCCCAAACCACTGCATCTTCCTTCTTAACCCTTTCGGATCTCCACCTACTATTTTACAGTAGGCTCCTTTCTGTTCTTTCTGGCCACCCCCTTGCCAAGCTGCTTTAAAAAAATAATACCAATAATAATTCCAAGCAAAAGTGACTTCAACCAACATTGAGATCAGCTGCTGCTGCAGGCCTGGCACCCTTTGTCTTCAAGTGCAAACTGTTATTTATTTGCAAAGAGCATGTGCTCTGACCCTTCTCGCAAAGCCATTGCATAAAGCTTGGGGTGCACCCCCCCCCACAAATTTGGTTCAGAAGAAACACAAAAGGGGCAGGCAGGGAAGTCAAAACCAACCCCCAAGGATAGCAGCAGCTCACTTGCTCCAACTTGGTGCCCTCTGGACCGGTTGGATGAGAACTGCCAGCGCCCCCGCCCCCCGCCATTAAGGTACATGTCTTCCCCCTCCCCGTTAATTTATTGGCTCCTGTAGCACCAGAAAGCAGATGTTTTCCAGTCCCAGAATGGGGGGAAGGGGGAATGACAACCTGGTCCTCAAAGCTCTTCTTGCCGCGGAAAGCCAGGGCAAAAATCCAATAGATACTTTTGCCTTTGGGGCTGCGGGGGGAGGCGGAGAGAGAGTTCTTCAATGTTGTGCGTTGGTTTTTCTAAAACACAACTTTAAAAACCTCTCCAACAGCAACTAAGGAGGTCGGGGGAATAAACGCAGCCATCTGCTCTCAGTCAAAGGCGGCAGACGAGGCTCAGCCCTCGGAGGGACGCATCTGGCACCGTTGGAGAATTCCTCTCCATCCCCGCCCCAGATCTCAAATTCCCGTCCCGGTTCTCCGGAAGGGAGCTGTGCCGCCTGACTACTACTGCTGCGCCCCCAAATAAACACACAGATCCTTGCAAATCTCTCTCCCCACCAGCCCTACCTCCCCCTCTGCACCCCACAACGGAAAGCATCGCTGCCTTCGCTCCCAAAGGCCGCAGCGCAAGAACGTCTTTTATTTACGTTCGCGGAGCCACCCGGCCGGCAGGACTCCAAGCAGGCTGGATTACTCTTCCCCTGTCTGCCCGGGGGTGATGGGACTTGTAGTCCAAACCCTTGGGAGGGGACAGGAGCGGAGAAAGCTTTAAGTCCCCCCCCCTCCACCTCCTCGGGAACACTTGCAGCCATCACTTAAAGTTATTTTTAAGGACTCTCTCTCTTTAGCTTGACCCCCTGCCCCAAACTGACCTCCAGCCTGCCCCGGGCAGGCGCCCTCACCCGAGAGCAAGTCCCAAGAAAGCCGCGGGACTCCGTTCCATGCCGAGGCGCGGAATCGCAGGCTCCCCCGACCGCGGGGCGCGCCCTCGAGCTCCGCGCTCCTCTTTCGGGGCAAGGAACGCCAGGATGGGTCGCCTTAAAGCCCGGCCGATAGCCGCGGATGGGAGGAGGCGGCCCGGCGGACGCCGCCGCTTCCCCCGCCGCTTCTCGGGCGCCCGGGCTGCGTCGGCGGGGCTTTCTGCAGAGCCCGCGGCTCGCCGCGACCCTCCGGCCCTCGAAGCCCAGCTTCCCTCCCCCTTCCCGGCGGCAGCGCCGTGTTCCAAGGCCCATCATCCCCACCCGCCGCGGCCGGACTGACTGGCAGCTCTAGGGTTTGGAATCCACCCGGCGCCGAGGGGAACAGAGCCCCTCAGAGGGAAGTCGCCACTTACAGCCGCTCCCTCGTCCCGGGTCTCTTTCAGGGCGCGCGCGCCCGCAGACTTTGCACTCCCGGAGCGGCCGCCGCTGCGCGCTGGGCTCAAGCACGCCCCCCGCCCCCACCGCGGCAACGCGTCCGGAGTAGCGACCCCGGCGGCGGAGCCCCCTTCCCCCGCCGCTCGCTCACCCCGGCTGCCTCTCGCCGCTCCTCCTCGGGCGAGGAGGCTGGCCGGCTGGCGGCGGCGACGACGCGTCGGTTCCGCAGCCCCCGCGGCTCACGCGGGCTCCTCGGCCGCGGGGAGCCAAGCGCTCGGCGGTGGCGCTAGACGACCCGCCCTCGGCGCCGCAGCCCCGGCCGGGCTCATAGAGCGAAACCAGCGGCGCCCTCCAGGACGCGCTGCCGCAGCCCCTGTGCCGTCGCCGACTGCCCGGCTCGGCTCGGCCCCCCTCCCGGCTTGGGCTCGCTGTCCGGGAGGCCCCTCCCCTCCCCCTCCCCCTTCCCCTCCCCCTCCCCCGCTCCGCCCTCTCTCGACGGCTCCGCGGTGCACAGCGCCCCCGGCTGGGAAGGGGAAGGCGCGCGCTCCGGACTCTCCGGGGTGAGAGGGGCGGAGGGAGGGAGGGAGGGGGCGCTCCTCTGAGCGGATGCATTCACAGACACCCCCCACCCCGTCACCCATCCTGAACCTGGTTACTCGATCAATCCCATTTTCCCGGGTGAGCCACCGAGGCATTAACCAAGATTAACTCCAACCAAGTTTCGCGCGTTTGCAAGTCGCTACTTTGATCGGGGTAAGCCGCGCGGGCGAATGCGAGCTGGCATTGCTCTCCGGCGCGAGAATACTTCCACTTAGCGGCGGTTTTATAGCCAGCGTCTCTCTTGTGATCGCTGATGATGCTGTCTCCTGGGCCTGGGTGTAAAGTCCTAATTGATTCCCTTCTCGCCCCCCCCACCCCGCACAAGCACTGCAGCGTTTGTCCAGGATGCTAAGCTATTCAGTGCCGACCTTTGTTTTCCTTTTCTTTGGGGGAAGGGGCCCCTTAATCTACACGCAACTCCAGATGGCTGGGTTTGGCCTGAGATCCACGGTGCAAACCATTAAATAGGTTAATCCAATAACCAGATTAAGCGTCTTGCACAAACACAGCCCAAGACATGCATTAAGCTGGGGGGGGGGAGGTGCCTTTCCAAAAAGATCGATGGCCTTCAGGAGGATGGGAAGAATGGGTCATGATTAATAGCTCAAGCTGGACCCATCCCTGGTGAGCTGAGACTGGTGGGTGTCCATTGTTGGAACCACCAAGTATAAGTATAGGGTCCTGAGGAGATCTAGATTGGAGACCTCCTGTCACCTCTCTCTTGTGCGAGAACCTGTTCTTTTTCTCTTTTTCTGGAAAAAATAGCAGAGCCTGGAATCTTCCTGAGTGACACTGCAGGGATGGCGCTCTTCCTGTAGTAAAAAAGCTGGACGGGTTGCCTTTGTATGACATGCTGAATCATAAACTAGCTGACCACATTATAGCTTAATTAAACCATATTATAGCATAATGCAGTGTTTTTCAATCTTAGCAATTTTACGCTGTGTGGCTGGCTGGGGAATTCTGGGAGTTGGAGTCCACACAGCGTAAAGTTGCTAAGGTTGAAAAACACTGGCTTAAGGCTTACTAATGCAAGTGAGGAATCTATAGCTTTTTGGATGTTATTAAAGGGTGCTAGTAAACTAACTTGCATGGATAGGAATCGATGCCTCTATTCATTTTGTTGGGGGCAAATCCTGTTAATTAAATTGGAATTGATGGCTCTACACATTTTGTGGGGGACAAATCCTGTTAATTAAAACTGACCATTACAATTGACCATGACTTAAACCAGTCATTTGAAACATGTTGCTCTCACAAAAGGTCTACGATTGCTCCCGCCATCCTTTTAGCCTACCTAAAAATGGCTGTCCTGGTTGGACATTGCATTGGTGTTTTACTTGAATGGGTCATTTCAAACCAATCTTTTCCTTCCTCAACCTTCTGCTCTGTTTTTCAGTCCTTCCCACAAATCAATGCCATTAGATGATCATGTCTGTGGTTGAGTTGCCTATATGAAAGACAAGCTATTTCTGAGATCCTTGTCCATGAATTGACTCTGTTCTAGAATTCTGATAGTGAAAGGCAGCAGCTGATTCAGGTAGATGAAGACTTCCTTGACATCTGGGCCCAGTTTTCTGCATGACATAGTCCAAGAAAACATGCACAGAATGGATGGGACCTCTAATGCTGCAGTGGTCCCAAATGTCCTCAGTGTTCCTTCATCTTTCCCATGTCCTCTTCCATAACTGATGTCTCCAACATTTGTCTGTCTGTCTCCAACATTTTACAAACAAAATCTGGGCTGCTATAACCTGTAGGCAACCAACTCACATCTTCTCATTCAGGGGACAACTGATGCTCCCAGATGCCTAGATCAGGGTTTTTCAAACTGAATTCCATGGAAGATTCTACAAGGACTCAAATGGGTTCTGCAGGACCAAGTGGGGGGAAAATCCTCTACAAGTAATTTGGGGGGGGGGGACCTCTCCTCAAGGGACTAAGTAGTAGTCACTAAAGTACAGTGAAAAGAGTGGAATTTGTCAGCTGTCATTCAGAAGCCCCAGCCTTCCAAGGTTTTTGTTTACTTGTTGACCAACAGGTCCAGCAGCCTGAAAAAGTTTGAAAACCCCTGTTCTGCATTACAACTCCCATTATTCCTTACCATTAGCCATTTGGTAATGTGTAAGAAGCCAGCTCACCTCTCTAGATCTATTAACACAGTCATACCAGAGACCTGAAATGGTATGGTCTTGATTATTCTTTAATTCAAGGACAAAGTCATCGGCTATCTCCCAGGCATTTTGAATAAGGAATCCCACAATCACTTGCCCAGACTACTCAGGCCTGATGGAGTTGGCATCCAGAAGGTCAGGACAGGAGGGTAGATTGTCTACCCATTCTTATTCCATATTTTATGCCAAAATCAACCACTTTCCTTGAGGACTCCACTCCATTGGCCCCATCTCAAAACCAACAAGGTTCCATCACAAGAAAGAGTGCAATGCGACAGCAACGTACAACAGTATCTTCCATGCCAGCATTCGCTAGCTTAGAATGAGTGTTTGCCACTGAAAGGATCTTACATCCTGTCTGTAAACTAAAGATGGCCTTGATGCCAAATACTTAACTAGCTGGGCAAGTATTAAACCTAGCTGAACTGGACATCCAGTTATGAGGCTAGTGCTGTATCCCTTCAGAAGTTCTGTATACAATTGTGTGGACTGTGTGCATAGATTTGCCTTTCTCTTGTCATGTACTCATCATACGCTATATATATAAATATATAAATATATAAATATATATAAATATAAACCTATTGCCACTCTTGCACTGGTTGTTAAATGTGATTACCAAGGGAAAAGTAGCAGGTCAACTTTGGACCTGAATCACATTTGTGTGTTTCACCACCTTGGGTGGATCCGTTTCTCCTCTTTGGCCTTCACTGCCAGGTTCAAGGATAAACATGCGGATGCAGAATTCTTGGTATCTAGCAGGACAAAGGACAGCTCCAACTGATAGGTTTACATGCATACACCATGCATGAGCAGCACAGAAGCCTAAACCAGCACCGATGGCCAACACATTGCAGAACTACAGCTCCCAGCATGCATTGGTTTGGACCTCACTGACTGGGTCCCTGGGAGATGTAGTTTAACAGGTTTCCCCATCACAGCCCAAGGCTGAGGTGTACCTCAAGCTGGAATTCATTCAAGCTCAGCCTTTACAGGAAGAAGGTTTTGATGGGTAAATAGGTGTCTGTTTCAGCAACAGGCAGCACTGGAGATATTGGAGGGTGGAGTGATATCTTCACTGCCTTGCATGCCTGAACAAAAGGCAGCATAGGAAGGAAGGAAGGAAGGAAGGAGTCTAGCTATATGTATTCAAGGAAGGAAGGAAGGAAGGAAGGAAGGAAGGAAGGAAGGAAGGAAGGAAGGAAGGAAGGAAGGAAGGAAGGAAGGAAGGAAGGAAGGAAGGAGTCTAGCTATATGTATTCAAGGAAGGAAGGAAGGAAGGAAGGAAGGAAGGAAGGAAGGAAGGAAGGAAGGAAGGAGTCTAGCTATATGTATTCAAGGAAGGAAGGAAGGAAGGAAGGAAGGAAGGAAGGAAGGAAGGAAGGAAGGAAGGAAGGAAGGAAGGAGTCTAGCTATATGTATTCAAGGAAGGAAGGAAGGAAGGAAGGAAGGAAGGAAGGAAGGAAGGAAGGAGTCTAGCTATATGTATTCAAGGAAGGAAGGAAGGAAGGAAGGAAGGAAGGAAGGAAGGAGTCTAGCTATATGTATTCAAGGAAGGAAGGAAGGAAGGAAGGAAGGAAGGAAGGAAGGAAGGAAGGAAGGAAGGAAGGAAGGAGTCTAGCTATATGTATTCAAGGAAGGAAGGAAGGAAGGAAGGAAGGAAGGAGTCTAGCTATATGTATTCAAGGAAGGAAGGAAGGAAGGAAGGAAGGAAGGAAGGAAGGAAGGAAGGAGTCTAGCTATATGTATTCAAGGAAGGAATGAAGGAAGGAAGGAAGGAAGGAAGGAAGGAAGGAAGGAAGGAGTCTAGCTATATGTATTCAAAGAATTTTGGGAGGGAGGAAGGAAGGAAATATTGGGGCTCTGTGCAATGTCCATATTCAACAGGCAGGGTGCCTCGGTGTGATTGCTTCTAACAGAACCCAACAACCTGTGCGTGATTTGACCCCAGAAATGTTTGGAAAGGTAAGTAGATAAAGTTTTTAAATGTTTCCAGCCTGCAACTTCTAAAAAGCCAGTTTAAAGTGTGTTTCTTTTTTCTTTTGGCGATGTTGAGAGTGAATTCTAGCTGAAGTGTGGCAAAAACTTGCCGATTTTGTTTCTTCGGTTGTAGAATTTGACAGTAGCATCCTTGCTTGTATTTGGGAGGAAAAAGCAGAAGGTGCAATATGTGGCGTCTCAGACAACCTGCGGGGGTGTCAAAACGGTGAGACACGTGACACGACGTCATCGTGCAGAAAGTAATGTCTGTGTGATGTCTGACACAAGAAGGCCAGTCACATCAGTTGTGTCATGACACTCACATTCTCATTTGCTTTCCCCTGGGGACACCCTCGCTAGGAACACTGATTAGCAAGAACAAAAGCAAGCAGGAAGAGCCCAGTGGTTCGACCCTGAGCTACAAGAATTCTCCATTATTGCAAACTCCTGAGTAATCCAAGGTGGTTTGGGCCTAATCCTGTTACCTTCAACCAACTTCTTGAAACAAGCATATTGTATAGCCCCAGCTATGTTCATGGCTCAGCTGAAGGTCCGAATGCAAGCTAGACGGTTGTCTGTTTTAAAAATGAGTGTGTGTGTGTGCATGTGTGTGTGTGTGTGTGTGTGTATATGTATATGTATACTCATACATATATATATATATATAAAGTGCAGGAGGAATATGACCTTAGAGAAAGTGAAATAATGTAAACTCCCTTGGCTGTTGGCTCCCATAACACAAATGACTCACCTGTCCTCTTGCAGTCAACAGTTGACTCACCTCCATGTCCTTATACTGGATGAGACTGGATAGCTGAGTCCTTTGCCTGATGGCCATTTTTACGCTCCTCCCACCTGGCCCAAGGAAGACTGGCAGATGTTCTTCTCCTGGTTCTCTATGATTATGATGGGTCCCCAATATTACCACTTCCTGCCCATATTCTGGGCTTCCACCAGAGGACCAATGTATGGGGAATGCAGCGGACAGAGGATTAAGGTGCTGCCCTCTGGTGGCTCATGTTCACCATTCCACCTGAACATGCCAAAGAACCTTGGAGGACAGGACATGGAATTACTAGGGGGCCAGGGTCAGGGTCACCACTCAGGGCCTGGCTCAAGCTTGAAAGTTGTAAAGTAGTGATCTCAGGCCCAAAGGTCAAGACCCAGGGTCAAAGGTTAAGACCCCAGGTCAAAGATCAAGGCCTCAGGATCAAAGGCTGAGACCCTGGGTCAAAGGTTAAGACCCCATGGTCAAAAGCCAAGGCCACCATGTCAACGGTCAGGACCCTGGGATCAAAGGTCAAGACCCCTGTGGCAAAGGCCAGGACCAAGGGCTCAAAAGTCAAAACCCCAGGTCAATGGTCAGGACCCCAGGGTCAAAGGTTAAGACCCCAGGTCAAGGCTAGGACCTCTGGGTTGAAGGTCAGGACCGCAGGGTCAAAGGCCAGAACCCCTAGGTCAATGGCCAGGGTCAGGGTCAAGGGGGAATCTTCAAGGTTCAGGCTTAGGATGTGGGTCCAGATCAAGTCAAGGGCTTTGGTTTAGTGGGTTAGGGGCATGGCGTGAAACGCATAGACGGGTTGGGTGCTTAGAGTTACGGTTAAGGGTAGCATGAGGAAAACAGGCCATTTTTGTCATGTTGAACTCTGTTATTACAGAAGGCGAAACGACAAATGGAAACCCCACCAACCACTTGGTGACGTGATCTATAATATGGAGCAGAAGAGGTGCCCTTCTGACAGGTTTTCAGGGACTTGGAAGAATTCTAGGATAACTTCTCTCTTCGCTGGCAGTGGTGCCGTGAATCGCCCCTGTTTACTCCTGACCCGGCCAGACAATCTCAGACGTCTATCTTTGCATGCTCTGAAATTGGAGGGAGGGGGAGAGAGGTCTGGTGGTGGGGAGATATGAGCAGCCATGCGCATACAATTGTGGCTGACAGTTTGTGGAAGCAACCATGCGTTTTGAGAGTGTCCTTGAGGTGACGGCAGTTATATAAGGATTTTCTTGGCACCACCCGCTGCATAAAATAACCACTTTTGATAGAAAGGAGATGGCGATGGGGTGGGGAGTAAATAAAAGCAAAGGGAAGTTTGTTTTAAAAAAAATAATAAAGCTATCAAGACAGATACTTCCTGTTGATGCAATGCTATTGCTACCCAGTATATTATTCTGACGTGAGCATGGTGCCTGTCAGTCCTTCAGAAGCCCTGGATGATGATAATCCTCTTCCCTGGAACAGTTGATATCCCAAATTGCAAGAAGAGTTTTTTTTGTTTTTTTAGCTCAGAGGTACAGGAACGTGGCACCTTTCTCAACTGTTCGTTCAAAACAGACATTCCAGAGTTAGACAGAAGCTGTCAGGAATGGGAGGCAAGAAAGGACAGCCATTTGTCCTGGGCCTCAAGCTCAAAGGGGCCGCAAATTTAGTTACTTTTTTGAAGCTTGAATGTATTCAACTTAGGTCTCTAATTCTTTTCATATGTGTTGTCCTATTTAACATTTTTGCTGCAGCTAACGGCCACAGATCTCTAGAACCCAGAACTACGGCTTCTCCTGTTGTTGGCTGTCCAGCTTCTGGTTGAAGAATTGTCCACTCAGGAAGAGCCTACCACCACTGTAGAAACTGGGCCTTTAGCCTTTTCTGTTGCTGTTAGTTTCTCTGAATGCTCAAGCCAAATTTGCCCTCTTGTTAGAGCTTGTCCTGCTTGCCCACTTTTTGCAGCGTAGTTCTACCCTACCATTCAGGGACCATGTGTGGTTTTGTGACCTGAAATTGTGCATCACCGATCCGTCTTCTTTTTAAAGTATGATGTCTGTGTTCTGGTGCTGGCTGTGCAGTGAAAGCATGAATGCATTCTCAATTTCCTTAGTCTGCCTTGCCCAAGATTCTAAGCGGAGATGGTTAAAGAATGCAGTAGGGTTCCCCCTCCCCTCCCCTCCCCCTTTGAATACATATAGCTAGACCCCTTCCTTTCCCTTCCCCTTCCCCTCCTTCTGGATTTGTCTTCAATTTCATGTTTGCCAATGCCACCCGGTATGATGGGACCGCTGAATTGTAGTCCTGAAAGTGATCAAACATTGGACTATGTTAAGCAGGAAGTGAGAGGCATTATTTCCAATCACTGACTGCCTCAAAGAAGTCCCCACAATGGAAAAACAGCAAGAAACTGGCATAAAAGGGAAGAACTGTGCAGCTGGAAGGGGCTATCAAGGCCACCAAGTCCTAACACACACATCCCCTGTCCCCATTCAATGTAGGAGTCCATCTTAAAACATCTGCAACTGATGCTTGTCTGGTCTCTGCTTGAACACATTCAATGAAGGGGAGCCCACCATCTCTCTCTGGGTCACTGGTTCCACTGTCAACCAGCTCTTGCTATTTTCTAACATTCAACTCAGCATCCTCCTCCATAGGACTTAAGACCTTTATCCCATGTTTTGAATTCTGGAATAATGGAGAATCAGTCCTGACCTCCTTCTGTGTGGCATTCTTCAAGTTCTTGAAGAGTGGGCTCTCCTGACTCAGTCTCCCCTTCTCAAACATATTCAGTTCCCTCTTATCTTACCATTCCTCATTAATTCCCAGCCCCTGATCATCCTTGTTGCCCTTCCTGGCCCCTATTCCACTTTATCTGAATGTTAGTTAGGATGTGTTTCAAGATCTGGGCGGAGGACTTGAGACAGGATCAGCGTTCTTTGCAGCCATCTTAGAATGCCCATGCCTATTCAGCTTGTGATCAACTCTGTTCCTCTGCTTTTGTTTTTACTTCAGCAAATCTTGGTTTTCTTTCATATCTCCTGGTCCTGTGTTGGTGTTGCTATGTTGGTTAAATATGCATCGGCCTTCATAAGAAAGAGAGGAAATCGTGATCAGAAATGGCCGTTTGAATTGAATTGAATTTCCTTTGGAGTCTCTGGAGTCATCCCTTGGTCAATATGGTAGTACCCTATTTGTAAAATACAGTATATGGGCAGAGCTTGCTAACAAAACCTCCTGCCTTGGGTGAAATTTCCTTAATTTACCACTGACTCTGAGATTTTATAAACTGAGAAGATGACAGCCAGGGTAATTTATCCCCAGCGAAAGCAAATGAATAGAAAAAGAAGTCTGCTAGCTCTTCAAAACATTAAAAGGCTTCTTGGCTTAATTGATCCCCCTCTGAGTAATTCTTCCTTTGAGGCAATGTCTAATTGAAATCAAATGTACTGTTGTGATTACTTTAATTCTGCTGTTGCATCAGTGTAATTTTCAGGAGGCTTCATTGCTTAGGCTCTGGAAAGCCTTCCTCTAGGGTTTCTGCAATAGACCATGGATAAACAGCATCCTGCACCCATGGGGAACTGTGTCCCTCTTCTGTTGCTGAATGACAGCATCCAGCATCCTCTGCCCACATCGACAAGAGCCAGGGATGCTGGGAATTGTAGTTCCAGAACAAGGACATGCATTTATCGAAATAGTCCAGTGTTTCTCAACCTTGGCAACATTAAGCTGTGTGGACTTCAACTCCCAGAATTCCCAGCCAGCATAGTTGGCTGGGGAATTCTGGGAGTTGAAGTCCACATGGCTTAACGTTGCCAAGGTTGAGAAACGCTGATATAGACAATGATGAACGAGCGACAAGGGTTTGTGCAGAAAATGAGTAATATTTACAATAGGCAGGCTGTTGTTGTAAATTACGTTGTTGTGCCTTGTACCACCAAAACAGCAGCCTCCCTACACAAAAAGGGGATCTCAGAAGACCCAGGTTTTGCAGGCATATAAAACAAGGTTTAAGCCAAATAACCCCTGTGCGCTTGCTTCTCCGAGCACTCAGATTGCAAGCAATTGAAGCAACTGGGCATCGGTTGATTTTTTGGCTTAGATCCTGTGCAGGAATGCAAGTAAGTACATGCATGCATATGACTGCATTGGTGCAGTGAAATGCACCAAATCGGCTGCATGTTCCCAATTTTCCTTTGGCTGCATTTTGTATAGAAGACGCTAGATGGCGCTGTTGGCCAACGTGTTTTGGCATTGGCGGATGGGACGTGAGTGCTGTGTTGGGAGTGGGGGGCAAGAAGAGAGCAAGAGAGCATTGAAAATTATGAAAGCGAAGGCAGACTTTGTCCTTCTGAAAGGGAAACTTGCTATGATACCTAAAATCTACTTTGTCAGTTCTGGATTGATGCCAGCTCCCATCAGCTGCTCTGCTAATAGGATTAAAGTGGCAATATGGAAGCTCCCATTTCTCATTTGCTTAGAAGACCTGGTGTCTGTGTCAAGGTTTCAGCGACCTTTTCTTATATCCCCATGGAAGGGGTGCTGAGAGTTCTTCTCTCCCCCCCAAATACCGAAGAACTCTGAAGCACAATGATGCTCTTTCAAAACATCACAGCATCCTAGACCAAATGCTACAGATTCAGTTGAAACACAGCCATTGCAAGTAGCAGTGCAGTGAATGGCGTTGGGCCAAAATCTGCCCTTTGGAGTTTGAGTTCCCTGCAAGTTTTCTCCCTCCGTGAAAGATGGTCCCATGCTTTAAATGCTGGAGTTTCTTATTGCTGCAAAATGACCGGGGGTGCCTTGAGGTTCTTTTGACCACACATCTCTCACTGAAATGCTAGAAATCTGGGGCACTGTGGAACATAGAGCCATTTGTTGTTTCTACAGTGAAGGGCAGAACATACCCAACCTGCTCAGCCATAATGTGGTTGGTTGAGTTGGGTCTCGGCATGTTTTAAATCCAGCCATTGCTGTTATCCAGCACAAATTAGTAAGTGTGGACGTAATTGACTGAGATTCAGTGAACGAAAAATGAGTGAGCGAACCATCGCAAGACCAGACCTCACACCCAAACTGTGGTTATTTTGTAACTCTGCCAAACTCAAGAGTCATGTACTCTGTCTCTAAGAAGTTCATTTTTTAAACTTTAGATATGTTTAAGCCTTTCTTTTATTTAAAAAAACCCAGTACTGGATGAGCATGTGTAGAAAGAATGCAAGAGGGATGTTGGCCCCATCCTACTCAGTGTAGAAGCTGAGCATTCATTTTCTTTATACAGTGGAATCAAACATCCATAATTGGGTATATGGTTGCATGCATTTGTGACATGGGTAATCATTTTGAGAAGATGGATCTTGGTCCGGAATAGAAATTTAGGGGACAAAGTCTTATCCCCAGAATAATTTCAGTTATATAATTCTTCTTACTAGCAGAACCATCTGTTCCTTTCCCTGCTGAACAATTCTGGTCTGGGGTGTCAACAGAGGGAGGATGGTGGTCAAAAAAGTGGAGATGGTGGCTGTGCAACAGATATTCAAAAAGGACAAGGCTTTGACTGCATAGTCTCAGCCACCATCTCCACCTTTTTGACCCTCCTGCAGATACTCCTAATTCAGATTAAAGCCATGACTACAAGTTCATAGCCCTTAGCTCTTAGCTTGGTCCTCTGACTGATGTCTTCTAAAGAGCAGTCAACATGTCCTGTGTTTTCTAGCCTGAGTTTTAGAATCTTAGTGGCTTCTAAAGGAATCCTTGCTGTTAAGGATATGCTAGTGTTTGAGCTCCCCCTTCCTCCCCCCACCCCAAGGAAGAAGAGTTAGTCCATAGTAGAAGACATCTTGAAGATAGAAAGCATAGCTTTCCGTTTCCAGCATATACAAATATTGCTGGGAAAAGGCCAGCAACAAGGTAACACTGATCATTGTTTCCAACCTGGGCTACAATTCCCATACGTGGGCTACAACAATCCAGATGACCACTAGTGGTCAGCAAAATAATTGCTGTGATCTGGTGGGGAACTGATTTTTTGCAGCCCAGATAGGACAATCCTAACTTGGGTGTCCTCCTGATATGTGGACTTCAACTCCCAGAATTCCCCAGCCAGTATGGTTATTGCTGAGGGCAAGGTTGGCCAACACTGAGCTAAATGACTGAATGTTAGCAGCTGCCATTTCTTTGCCCAAATGACCTGCTTCTGGGGCTCCAGATTGAAAATAGTGATGCTTAAACAGCAGCTAGAACACCCTGAGATTGGAAGAGCATGCCAGAGGACAATTTGCCCTGTTGAGGTAAGATGACCTTAAAATAATCTTAAAACAATTATTTTCTGCTTGTGAAATTTGGGGTGGGAAGCCTCTCTTAAAATCAACCCTATGTTTTTGGAACCTTGGGTTCCCAGTAGAGAATATACAAATGTAATAAATGGTTTTGTGCTGCAAAAGAGAAAATACCACTTACCTGTCTGCTGGCAAAGTCTCGGCAATTATGGTCCTTCATTTGCTACTGTCAAAACACAAGTGATTTTATGAATAGGCTGAACCACAACAACAACATGAGAATTATGGATATCACACCAGTTTGTTGTGCTAGGGCAGTATTTCTCAGCCTTGGCAACTTTGAGGTGTGTGGACTTCAACTCCCAGAATTCCCCAGCCAGCATGGCTGGTGAATTCTGGGAGTTGAAGTCCACACACCTCAAAGTTGCCAAGGTTGAGCAACACAGTGCTAGAGTGAAGCAGGTGGGGACAGGCATCTTAAATAGCTGCGGGTGCTTCAGAGTTCCCCCTCCCATTATTTCTGGTCTGTTCCCACCTCTCTTCAATCGTTCCTGATTAAATAATTCCTCCTGCAGGTTGGCTGAAGAATAAAGGAAATTGTGCAGGTAGGGAGAGAAAAGCAAGGGATCTTGTGAGTTCTGAAAGAAGAGAAGGAAAGGGATGAGTAGAATATAGGAACAGGGGCAACCAAGGACACTTTGCTGCCTAAAGCAAGGGGCAGGAAGTGAGTCAGATTCTTCCAGAGCCGTGGTGGACTAACCTAGGGGGCACAGGTCAGTCTGGGTAGTGTCCCCCCTCCTCTGCCAAATCACAGGTCCAACCATCTCTACAGAAGTTATGACTCCATTGTCTGGAGTCTTATTTTAAAGGTATGACTCCAACAGCTGTTGGAAATACAACGTTGTTGCCAGAGATGCCAAGGTAGAAATGTGTAGCTCTTCTCCCCCATCTTTGGGAGATGTTGCCTTAAATCTAACATGGGGATAATACAAGTATTTTCCTTCTGTTTCCAGAAAAAAACAAAGCATGTATTTGTTGTCAAATTTCAGTAGCATGATCTGGGGACTTCCAGGAACAAAAAAGATCAAGTCACATTTGGGACCATGGGCTATTGGATACCCCTCTGATCTTATACCTAATATGGGATACAAGGATTCTTAATAAGTTGCATTCATGGATGCAACTTCTGTGCAAGGTCTTGATTTTTTTTTCTGGGTCGTTTGCATAGAACTAGTCCTTACGGGGAAGAGGAACAAATAAGCTTTCATCCATTCTTTCAAGCTACCACCAACAAGGTTGTGTCTCCTGTTTCCCACCTCCTCATCCCTGAGAGTAGGGCTGTGCCAACAACTTTATTAGCAAACAGAACAAATGTTTTTGGCAATGGGGTATAAACTGCAACTGAGAATGCTGTACATTGAATAGGCTAAACAAGAAGGGCATTTCATTTACTAAGTGCTGGGTTAAATCACCTTGTTAGGAGGCTACAGATGCCAATATTTTCACAGTTGGGAAAACTGAGTTAATGGGGACTTCAAGGCCAAGGACACAGAAATGACATTTTTCCTGCCACTTATCCAGTATACTTGATGCAGCTGGCAAGAGAGTTCAGAAACTTTTTTTATGAAGTCACTAGCAAACCTGCAAAAAATTTTTATGAAGTGCCAGCATTCAGCTTCTTCACTTTTGAGCCAGAATAAAAATGGGTGAAAGAGATGTGGGTTTGTCAGGATGAAGAACTGAGTTTGTATTTCACACCAGACTAGGTGTGCATACTATTCTTTAATAAATTTGCATACTATTCTTTAATAAATCAGATATCATTAAGTTCCTGCTTGTGAGTCTGAGTCTATTAGGGAAGGCAATCCTTACACTAGGACTGAAATGGAATTGGAGTGTTTTCAATCCCAGATGTTGGGGAAGCCCAGTCCTTGTTCAAGCACTTTGTCTGAATCTACTTTTATGTTAAGCCACCATCTGGTTTATTAGTGGCCTTGCATGTTATTGGGTTGTCAAGTAGAGGCTAAGGGTATTATGTGAGCTCAAGTTTACATTATCTTTGAATTTGGATTTCCAGAACACAAATCCTTAGTGAGTTCAAGTTGCAGCCTTAATGTCTGTAACCAAGCAAATAAAATTGGGCTATTCACACTCAATGTTCTTTACCTGGTGAGTAAAAAAACTTGTGATTGCATTATGTGTGTGTATTGCATGAATCTGTTTGTGAATCCAACCCATCTGGTGAATTTATGGTTCAGAGTATTCAAACTCAGAAATGGCTTGTTTCAGTCACCAAATTAAATGTGCTGTGTGATGTGTAATGGTTGCCTATTCTAAAACACCATCAGACTCACGAGCAGGAATGCAAAGATATCTGATTTATTAAAGAATAGTATGCAGGATCACAAAGAAAGCTGAGAATGGAAAAAGCGTGCCAAATGCAAACTAAAAACCCCTCGGTACAAATGAGATCCCTCCCCCCGTAGAATCTTCCCAAGCTCACAATCCCAGGTGCTCCTAACGGCTTCTGATGGTCTGCGGGAAAAGTCCTTGAACAGAGCACATAACCCAAACACATTCCATTGAAATGAACACAGATACAGAGCTTGGCACAAGGTCTCCCAGCAGCTCCCTCCCAAACAGAAACGCGCGTCAGCCCCATGGCATGGGAAACGTTACGATGTACAGTGCACATTGAAACAGTGAACATGACCTGATGCAGCCAAGAGTGCCATTGTTTTGACTACTCTCACAGTGGGAAACCCCAGAATTAAAGTGCATCAAAAGTCTAGGGTTGGTCCAGATGATCTCCAAGTCCCTTTCCAACCCCTGCATTCTATGGTTGTGTCCTATGATTCTCTTCGAGGCAGCAATAAGTACTTTGAGTAAGTGACGGAGGAGGCTACATCTCCTGGTGCTTAGCAGGTTCAACAGAATGGAACTTAGTTCGCTTATGTCATTTTGTAAATAGTACCCCCAGCCGTATAATTGTGTCTTACGATGCTAGAAATTGAATTAAGTAAAGAGGAGTCAAACGTAATGGCATTTTTCTGATTTGTGGAAGTGGAAAGAAGAAGAATAAGACCAGTGGGTTCATTTATTTCTCTGGAAGGGAATTTTTGAAGTGAGTTGGAATCCAGGCAGTTCATTCATTTCTCAGGGTGGGACAGCATGCTCTCTCTCACAAAATAAGAGCACAATTGATAGTCTGAAGGAGGCAAGTTTATGGTTTATTTTATTGTGAAAACATTCTGTTCTACCTTGTTTGGGATTTAGATGTTGGACTGGTGTTCTTTTCTTCATTGTTATGCAGGATTGTCTCAAATTTGTATTATTATTAACATTTGTACTGTTGTCACTTTCCTGTTGGCTTCCTGCTCTGTGTGCCTGTGGATTGACAAGGACCCTTCTCTTGTGCTTTTTTCATTTTAACATCTGAGCTAGAAGACAGTCCTGATAAAACGATGAATCACTGGATTCATGGAACAGGGAAATGGCCATAATAAAATTTAACATATGGACAGTGCCCCCCATGTCTTTCCATGTGATGACTTCTCTTCCTTAAATTGTCCCACCTCCATAGAATAGCATCATCATCAAGAAGTTGATTCTCATGCAACAAAATGGGCTTTATTTCTGAATCTCTCTGTCTCTCTCTGTATATATATTTTAAAATTTCTTTCTCACCCCTTTGGGTGGTATGCGTCTTCCTCAACCTCAGGTCCTCTACCAGAGGCCTTGGAGTTTGATGGTTCTGCGCAGGATCTTAGCTGTTCCTAGCTCTGCACTCTTCTGGACAGAGATGTTGTTCCTGGGATCTGTTGGAGCCACTCTCCCAGCTTAGGATTCACAGCCCTGAGTGCTCCTACCACCACTGGGACCACTTTGGCCTTCCCTTTCCACATCCTCTCCAGTTCCTCCTTCAGGCCCTGGGACTTCTCCAGCTTCTCATACTCCTTCCTGATGTTGCTGTCACTTGGCATCACTACGTCTATCACCACCGCTGTCTTCTGGTCCTTGTCTACTACCATGATGTCTGGCTGATTGGCCAGTACCTGCCTGTCTGTCTGGATCTGGAAGTCCCACAGGACCTTAACCCTGTTATTCTCCATGACCACCTGTAGAATCTCCCATCAGGACTTGAGAGGGTCTAGCCCATACACTGTGCAGATGTTCCTGTACACAATGCCAGCTACTAGGTTGTGCTGTTCAGTGTATGCTTGTTCCTGCCTGCATCTGACACCCTGCCACTATGTGTTGGACTGTCTCTGAGGCCTCTCTGCACAGTCTACACCTCAGGTCCTGCCTAGTGTGGTACACCCCTACTTCTGTGGTTGAGATTTACAAAATGGGATTTACTTCTGAATATCTCCCTCTCTCTCTCTCTCTCCATCCATCCCTACCCACCCAGGCTGGCTTTGTTCAAAGTTCACTTGTGCTTAATGGAGCTTGGGCTTCCAAAGGCTTGATGGTTATTATTCCAATCTTCAGTGGAATGAACACTTGAGCATGGCGACCTTTAAGAAAAATCTCACTGCTCCAGGGGGTGGAGGGCAGGCATGTTATATGGTTCTGAAACAATTTGTAACAAAGCATGTTGATTATCCATGTTTTCCCAGTTCTAAATGATCATTTAGAAAGCTGTTTTGCATCAGTACTCATTTGATGCTCTTAATAAAGCGCTGTAAGTGCTTTTCTTCCTCTTACTGCTCATTGGCCAGCATATTTGCAATGGCTGATTGGTTCCTAATACTTTGGAGGATGAAATTTCTTTGTCTTCTAATGTCTTGTTTTGAGGCACATTAGCCAGTTTGATTCTTGGATCACTGGGAAAAAAGGATGGACAGGCAAATGTTGGTCATAATTCCAGTGTTCAGGCTGTGACTTCTCATGCTTATATTGCCTAAATGATATTAGCTGTATGTAAGAAAGGATTATTAGCAGGAGGAAGCTTGATAATCTGCATTAGCATAAATACTCCTTAGCAAAAAAACACTGCGCCCCCAAACCAAGGGGGAAACTCTGCCATTGCCTTCTGTCCCCTTCCATTGGCCAATGAGGAATGAAGATGATAACCAGCCATATTGGCTAATTATTTGGAAAGAGGACAGAAAAAATGGAGGAGGGACAGAGAATAGCATGGAGTAGGAGGAACCTGGAGCAACACCCTGCAGGCAACATTTTGTAGATCGCACTAAAAGGAACAAAACAAAAAGTTAGTTTCAGTTGAAACCCCATCTCTCAAGCCTGACCTTTTTCAAGGAAATCTAAACCCCATTTGAGAGAGGTGATTTCTAATGCAGAATGTGGAATTGGAATCTAGAAAAAAAATCAGCTTGTTCTAAATATAACATGCTTAACCAGGTCTGCTGCAAACCGAACAGCTCTCTTTACAGAACATACCAACTATGGTGTCAACAGTTGATTTTTTTTAATGGCTTAGTGTGTTGTGTGAAGCACTGTGCAGGTAGTTGAGAGTTTAGTGCGCTGGAAAAGTCAGCTAAGGGGTTAACTCAGCAAGCAGGTTAAACATATTGAATTCTCTTTGTGAAGATGGAAATCACATAGCAGAGTCGAGTGGCTTGGGAAGGGAACTCTCCCCACCAAGCCTCTGAAGTGTCTGAGCCCAGATTATTATGGGTTGGGGGGGAAGGCAAGGCAGGGAAATAACCTTTAGATAGCACATTGAAGCTTTATTAAAACAGCTGGAGCTGTTTTGACAGCAAGCTTCCACCACCACCACCACCCAGCCTGGGAGACAGATGAAACCAATAAATGCAGTTAATTGACTCTTACTGCTAGACGAGCATTTGCAATCTCTTTAAAGGGATCAAGTGCTCCTGCCGCTGTCGGGAGCCCAACGAAGTCTGCCAAGGACACAGGCAAGCAATTAACCCAAACTACCATGGCTTGGTTGCCTCTTGCCTCTTGCCATGCAGAGACTGGTGTCAGAGCAGGACAATTGAGGCAAGAGGGGGCATTTTAGCTTGGGGGATACCATTTGGTTTTTAGAAAAAGTGCATTTGGGAGAAGTGCCTTGTAGAAAATTAGCTGTGAGGCATGGACGAGAGAGAAAGAAACACTGCTTGCTCTATAGTAACCAAATTTGGGGGCATTTGAAGTAGCACGAGATTCAGGGTACAGCAAAGAAAATACTTATTCAGCCTTGGATTAAATACTGCAGAGTGTGCAGATGAGTTGGTTGACTTTAGGGAAACTAAGAGAGATGGCTTCCCCATCATCTGATCTTCCATTCCTTTTAATGGGCTGCATTGTCCAGCAACTCCACAGGTGGATCTTCTGTTGCTGGATTTCTGGGCTGTAGTCCCATTAATGACCATTTGAATTGGGGAAGAATGTTATGGGCTGGCTTCAGCCATCCAAAGTGGCCATTGGCTCCAGGAAGAAGTATGAAAAGCTTCCCATTCCAGTTGAGGTTCATTAAGAGACAGACCATGGAGAGTTCCAGAAACAGCACCTTGGGGAGCTCCAGAAACAGGACCATGGAGAACATCTCATCTACTGCACATTCTGCTGGCATCTAAAATCCACAGCTGCCTTCATTGGAAAGTTCAATGGGCTAAGAAATCATTTGAACCCTTGGCTGGTTCCTATAACAGAGTAGACCAAAATGTGGCATGTGTTCTTGTTGCTAGGTGGGTAATGTATACCTGGCCCTTGTGGTTTGTGCACCAAGATTTCTAATTCAGTGTGTTTGGGTGACCCCAGCAAACTGTGGGTTATTCCGTCATCCATGGTTAAGTAGACATTGTCTTAGCATGTTGGGTAAACCCAGCCTCTGCATTACCTCCTTTCACAGACATTCTTATTAATAATATTTTAGTTTTCTTAAAAAGGAGATTAAAATACAGTGAGTGGTTGCAGCTGACAGAAGGGTAACATCTAATTAATGGTGGGTTAGCATTCTTGTCTGGTGTCTTTCCACCTCCTTGCCTACCCAAGACACATCCAATCAATGCATCTTTCCTCGGGCTGCTTTCCATTGATCTAATATATAATTTCCTCCTTCCCTTGACTTTGAATTTAATGAGAAAAGCCTGAAGGACATTCAGATGTTCTTCCTCTTTAACACCATTCAGCCAATTTTCCAGATTATGAAGAGCACCTCTTAAGAAGCTGTTTTACAAAGGCAACAGCCCAGAGGCTTCCCCACTTTTCCCATTATTCTGTTTTTCCCCTGTTCAACCTGATAGTTACTTGGGCTAGCTTTTTTGCTTCTCAAAACCAAAGAAATTATACACAAACTTGCCAAGGCCTACAGCCATTACCAAAAATGTTGTAATTGTGACCTTAATATGTGGAAAAGTGATCCAGAGATGACAAAATGAGTAGTAAAATAAAATTAATTCAGACATCATCTGCTGAAGAGTTTTTAAGCACCCAAAAAGTGGCTGGTTTGCTAATTCCCTAGAAACAGCTTCTGTCTCATAGGTCTGGAAAAAAAAGGCCAATTAGCTCCAGTTTTAAAGCAAGGAATGGGAAAAATTCTGGAAATTGTAGTCCTGACATAACTGGAGGGTACCAAGTTGTGGAAAGAACTATGATCTGTTTCTCAAAAGGGTTAGGCTTATGTTCTGTTAATCCTGATCTACAGGCAAAACAGAGAGGGGCCTTGCATAAGACATCTGTCTTTTCTGTAATGAATTAACGAGGAAGTGCTTGAAAAGAAATACAATCAATTATTCAAAGCCCAGATCCTTTTGAAATGCTAACAGGGTCATCCCTATTGAGGGACTCTTGGATCAAATTATGGTAAATTCAGATGGCTATATTCAGATGGCCATATCTGGTTTGTGGGACAGACCAAGGCAAATAATTCAAATTATAACAATACAATCGCAACAAGAAAACCTGTCTCTAGGGCCTTTTTCCAACCCACTCATTGACATGGGTCAACCCTGGCTCACTCCTTTTTCTTTTTGCAACATCTGGGGCCACCTCCAACTGCACTGCCAAATTTTTGTGGCATGGTTTCCCCAACACATTGATCCAGGAAGCACAGAAAGACAGTATTGTAAGCCTAAAACATTAAGAATTGTAAAATAAAAGTAAAAATATATATCCCCTGACAATTTATTAAACTATTTCAAATTTAAAAGTGCATTTAAAAGTTTAAAGGACATCTTCAGGGGATGGATGCCCAACTATCAGATGTTCTAGTGGTTCTTCTGCTGAGCAGGGGGTTGGACTAGACCACTAAGATCACTTCTAACTAATGATTCATCTTGATGTGTTGAGCCCCCACTTCCAAAATTCCCGGCCTTTAGACAGGTGTCTGGGAATGCTGGAGTTGTGGGGGAGTTGCTCATAGCACGGCTGTCTGATGGGGTGGCCAAGCAATCAGGGAATGCAATTTTCATTCTTTTAAAGACATACGGAAACTAAACTCTACTACTATCATTTCCTTGGCAAGGGGAAGAAAATTTTAAACAGCCCTCTCTTCTCCAATAAGCTGCCAGTTTCACTTGGAAATTTAAATAAAATGGAGACAGCAACTGCAGATACAAAGCAGCAAACTCAGCCTGCCTTGTCTGTTTCCCAAAATCTTCCATTCCCATAAAGTCGGTGACAAGGAACAGGAAAATGTTTTCTGTTTGGGAGCAGGGGCCTTTGACCCATTCGGAGCAACCAGGATCCTGCTTCTCAAACAAAGCCTTTTCCGTCTTCAAGGCCGTCACTTTTCTTCACCCTCCATTTCCCTTGGCATATTATCTCCTGGTCAAATTGGATGTGTTTTTAAATATTGTTTTTAAATAATTGTTATTAAAGTTTTTAAACAAGAAGACTAAAAACTAACACAAACTAATACAAGGTAAGGAAGAAAGTAAGGAAGAGAAGGGGAAGAGAAGGAAATCAAAGAAAAAGAAAGTGCAAGAAAAGAAAAAAAGTTAAAGAAAAATAGAAAAATATATAAGGAAGTGACTTCTGATATTCTTCACAGCAGTTATAAGTGCAATATATTTTAACCGCTCTCTCTAATGGTATCATATCACTCCTCTTTCTATAATCTGTCCTGTCTAATCATCAAAACCATAAATCACAAGTTTATTTTTTTCATTTTTACACAAAAAGGCCATAACAGGTTTCCAGTCATCAATAAATGCAGATAGTGTCTTTTCCCTAATCAAAGAAGTCCTTTCAGCAAAATCTGTCAACTTCACCAAACTGGATGTGACTTTGTGATTTGGATGCAATGAGTGGGCATGTGTGTGGAAATTACAAGCCTCATGTGGAGTTGGTGGAGACCTGGTGGGGAGGAACAGCATACAGGTAGTCCTCACTTAACAACCATTCGTTTAGTGATGGTTCAGACTTATAATGTTGCCAGAAAAACCAACTTATGACTGATCCTCACACTTACAACCATCACACCTTCCCCCAGTCACATGATTTGGGCGCTTGGCAACCGGTTCGCATTTATGACCATTGCAACCTCCCGTGGTCATGTGATCGCCATTTTTGACCTTCCCAGCTGGCTTCTGGGAAGCAAAATCAATTGGGAGCCTCATGATTGGCTTAACAACCACATGGTTTGCTTAATGCCTTCAGCAATTCGTTTAACAATCACCACTAAAAAGGTTGTAAAAGCAGGTTGGATTCACTTAATGACCGCTTTGCTTAGCAATTGAAATTCCGGTCCCATTTGTGGTTGTTAAGTGAGGACTATCTGTATATCTTTCCCTCTTTGCAACATCCAGATAGGAAACCTTTTTATTTCCACTTCAGTAGAAGCTTTGGTTAGGTTTTCTTTGATATGCAGATAGATGGCTAGCTAGACTCAGTATGGGTGAATCTGTAATAAGCCTTTCTGCTTATTACAGATTCTTTTCTTCTTTCTTTCTGTTTTCTTTTCCTTGCAGATAAATGAACAGAGAGCAAAATGTGTAAGGTGGTCTTTCCACAACAGAAGATTTTTCTATCCGTCTTCCCCTAATTGTAGTTCTTAATATGGTATAAATGTTCCATATTTTGTTTTGTTTTAAAGCAAATCACCTGCTTTTACGCTTCATTTCCCTGTTTCAGAATGCAAAAATGGAAATTTTCCTTTCCTGTCAACCTTTATTTTTAAAAATGAACCTGCCACTATTTACATGCAACGTCTAATTGTGTACCTTTCTTTTGGCCAGAGTTTTCATAGTGTTCTGACTATGCAGCTATTGGCTTCGTTGCAAAATCTAGGGAAGTTTTCTCAACCTTGGCAACTTTAAGAGGTGTGGACTTCAACTCCCAGAATGCCTCAGCCAGCTTGCAATCTTAAAGTTGTCATGGTTGGGAAACATTGATCCAGGTTCAGAGTCATGGGCCCCCAGAGGAGATACAGGAGAATGATGGAACATGAAGTCCATTATACTTTCATCAGGGGCAGCAGTCAAACTGGTCAGTCTGTCAAAAGCTGTCAGGATGCAACCCCCATCGCTTCTGTGCCTTAAGTTGCAGCTTCCCACACCCCCACACCCAAAAGGGGTGGTGCTTGTGCCAGGGTGGTGAAATGATGCTACTATTGTCATTTTGATGAAAGCAGCCATCAAATGGAAAATGAAGGACCCTCCTGGATTGAGTTCAGCTGTAACATCAAGGAAAAGAAAGGTGGGCTGTTTCGTTTTGCTTTTGTCAGGTGAACGCAGGTGGAAGACAAGAATCAATGAGAGACGCAGGAGACAGGACAAGGGAAGCACGGTCTCCCTGCCGTAGAAATCAGCAGCTTAGGAGCTAAGGCGTTGAAGGGAAAAGTCTTCCAGCAAAGGCTTAATTTAAAGATAATGGCCCTTCACTTCTGCTAGCGGCTTGCAATGACCGGCAGGATGTCGACGGAAGGAAAAGATTTGTAAGAGAGGAGTTGATTGGCGACATGATGCTTGTGGCTTCCAGTATGCCCACAAATGCCTCTTTTGTGGTGCAGCCATTTTGCAAGACACACACACACACACACACGGCAGCCACAGCCACTGGCTGAACAACCTTGCTTTTCCTTTATGCTCCTGAGAACTAGTCACTCACGTGGTACATGCCATTCAAAGTGTGCAGCCTGGAGAGTGACCCAGTTCCATAGTAATGGGCCTCCGTTTTCAGATCGAATCTCAAGGTCCCCTTCCCCAAAACTGGTGTCTTCACCTGCGTGGAGCGACGATTCCCAGGAAGATAGGATAGGCAACGATAATGAAGCATTTTAGCAGTCGAGAGAGCTCATTTGTGCAATCCTGGCCAGGTTCTATATTTGTTTTCTCTTTCAAACACCACAGAATGCTAACCTACGCTATGTTTTTGCCCGTTTCATTGTCTCACCTCTGATTTTAACAGTGAATAAGCTGAAAGGGAAGTGAAAATTAGCCCTGAATTAGCGTTAAATTGTTTCTTTGTTCCCCCTTAAAATATCCTCGTAGAGCAAATCCTTGGTGGGGCTACATCCCGTCAATGTTCCAGTTTAGCCCCCCCTCCTTTTTCTCAGCTTTCCAGGGCTAAGTCTGAAGATCAAAACCCCACAATACCGTTTAATCTCTCTCATAAATATCCGTTAAAGGGGAAACATGCACATGTTTTTTAATTACAATTCAATGAACTCTCCGTTCTATATTATTTATTTCTGTTGGGCTCCTTCTCCATTCTACTCGAAGGGCTGGGGAGGCTGCAGCATTAATTGCACTAATTCTTCTCAGCCATTAATGCTAGAGCAAATAAGTAGAATTCTTTCTTTTCCACACCCGTCAAATCCAGTTTACTCTCTGTGAAAACTGCTATGGGGTCCAGGCGGCTCATCTTTGAAGTGTCTGGCGAACCCAACCCACACCTGGACTCATGCTGGCAGGGTGGATATGAAGAAGAGCCTACCCTGAGAAGCAGGGTGTGCAAAGCGAGCACACTCACGCCCTCCCAAAGTGCCAAGGCAAGACTGCCGCATCTCTACCAGCTGATGTGCGTGGGCCAAAGAGCCACCTGAGCATTTGAAGCACAGCAGCATTTCCAATCTAGGGAGTAAAAGCACTGATCTGTTCTTCAGACCTGCCTTTTTGGAGTCAGCCACCCAACCAGAGTTTTGCACAGTCCTAATTTAGATCAGCCTTTGATCTGGTCTATATTTTGGCCATGCTGAAGATGTGATAGAAGGTTGGAGTGAAAGGGAGGGATGGGAGGGGTACTTTCAGACTTGCAAGATTGACGCTAGCCTTGCGAGGTAGTCCAGACAAGAAGCACATCCAGGAATACTAGCTCTATCTTTATTGTGAGGTTACATTAACAGAATCTTGCTAGTCTGAAAGTACATCTCTCCTCCCTCACCTTTACAGTCCAAGAAATGGGGGGGGGGATCCCTTCTGAGATGTTTGTCCCACCCCACTCCTTCTGTGGACTCAGCTGCCTCTTATCTGTCTATTCTGTGGCTTTCCTCCCATCTCCCAAGGTCATTCCCACACACCATTACAGCACACCTGGTGAGCTCTCTCCAGCTGTTGGTTAATTCAGTTGGAGATTTCCCCAGCGTCCCTTCCCAGCTTCCCTAGAAATTTGCAGCACGTTGGCAGGGAACCTGAGAGGGAAAGACAAGTATAGGAAAAGCCAGCCTAATAAGATGTTGGCTGGCTTGCCCATGAGTCAACTGATGGGATAGAAGGCGAGGGTGGCCTTGGAAGATGGGGGAAGAGATGCCACCTAGGGAATGATCAGATAAGAGAGAAAGGAGCCCACAACAGAGTAATGGCCTGAGGAAGAAACTTAGGAAGGACCTGCCCTAACTACTCAGGTGGTAAATAGGGAGGGAGGTTTGTACTTTCAGACTTGCAAGTTTCTGTCAATGTAGCCTTACAAATAAAGTAGAATTAGCTCATCTGGTCGTGTTTCCTTTCTGGATTACCTGGGAGGGCTGACAACTGATTGAAGAACAGGAAGGAAGTGACAAGCCGCCTTCTACAGCTAATTCCTCTCTTAGAGGGTTTGCCATTGATCATGAATGGGGAATCCAGGGTGCCCATCCAGCTTCCAGCACCCTTCACTCTAGGCCTTGCTTCCTGAGACTGCTGGGAATTGTAGTTCTGCCACATCAGGAGAGCCACCATTTTGCTTGGACCCCCCAAAACCCGCCCAGTGACTTGCCTGGATAGGTTTCCCAGGCAAAGATGTGCCACATTGCCACGAATCCCTCTAGAGTGCATGGGGATCTGCCCTGCAGCCCTGATTGGGTTCCTGTTACGCAGGAGAAATTAAAAGCCCTCCTTGTGTATGGTGGTAATTAAATTCCTTATCAGTGACAGCACATTGAGGAAAAATGGATGGCTTTTTAATGCCCCAGTTCAAGGCAGAACAGACCTCATCATGGCAGGAACGATAGGACCTCGGTCACGTAGGTTGAGTGGAGGCTGTTCACCAGCCGTCTTTGCGACAAATTGCAATTACCACGGTCTGTTTTTAACAGGGCTTAACTTCATTGCTCCCCTTGATCACTGGCAGCAGGCAGCCTGCCGAGAATAAATCCATACAACTCTGAAGTTCATCGTCCCCAAGCCACCTCGATTCATTCATAGCGTTCTTCTCCAACCCAAACCTCTGAAGATGTGTTGGTGTCATGTTCACCGTTTCAATGTTCCTGGTACATCGTAACGTTTCACATGTCATTTCCCTGATACGTGTGTGATCTCGGGAGGGAGGAGGATTCCACTTCGGGGAGTTGTTATCTGTTGGCTGCTGGTTTGGAATGTGTTTGGGTTATCTCATGTGTTCAAGGTTGTTTTCCCAGGATCAGTGGAAAACAGTTACCAGACCTGGGAGGGGGGTGGTTGCTGCAGTTGGGCGAGGGGAGGGATTACGTGTTGAGCTGAGGGTTTTTAGTTTGTATTTGGCGCGCTTTTATTCATTCTCAGCTTTCTCTGTATTTGCATACTATTCTTTTAAATAAATCAGATATCATTAAGCACCTGCTTGTGAGTCTGAGTATATCAGGATAGGCAATCATTACATAAAGCTGAGAATCCAAAAATTTTACCGTTAACATCCTTCCAGAGTAATCTGTGAGGAAATAAAGTTAGCGATGACTGAGCCTACTCCTTACTCAGGGGAAAGTGAATACTCGAGTGCGGGGGAGACGGACTCCACGGTAAAGAGAAGGGACAAGGTCCCTACTCCGGAGTCGGAGGACCTACCGGAGACTTCGAGTTCCAGTCCAGTGGAAGGGAAAACTGTGAAATCTAAAGTGGTTAAGAAAGCAGAAGAATCGCCAGCTGATCAGGTTGACGTGGGATGAGGAACAGGGAACCCTACCAGGGACATCTAAGACGTCTTGGAAGCAGAGGTACCCGCTGTCCCCGAACGTAGCCAGGATCAATAAGAGAGGGTCGGAGGACTCTGAGACCCCTGAGAGGTTACAAGGGTGGGAAGCCAGGATACAATCCCTGGAAGAAATGATGATGAAAGTATCATTGGTGTTGTGGGACCAGGACAGAGGGGGAAGGGAGCATCACTCCAGACAATCGTCCCCATCTCTCCCCCCCCCCCCCCGGGTGTGAGGAAGAAGGATCAGAGGAGGCATCGGGCGGGATCACCATCCCGCAGTCCCAGACGTTCGTCCCCATCGCCCCCACGGCGTTCAGAAGACAGAGGAAGGAGGAAAGATAAGGATGGGAAGAGAAATCCCAAAGTCCGGGTTTCGAATTCCCCCCCCCCCCCCAGAGGGAAGATCCCCGGTGTCCAAGAGAAGGGCTGGGCAGAAGGAGAGGAAGAGGAGCCCGCAGGGCGCAAGATACAGGGATTTCACTGTCAAGTTTGATGGGGATCCCACTAAGCAGTCATTTTCCTGACCAATGCTAAAAGCTATATGGAGGAGTTTGGGAGGCTGTTTCCTTCTGAAAGGGCTAAGATAAATGCTGTGGCCACCAAACTGAAGGGGAGAGCGGCTGATTGGTTTGTCCAATTAACTGAGATGGATGCCCTGGAATTAGACAACTTCGAAGAATTCCTGTGGGCACTCAAGTTGCATTTTGCTGACCCGTTAGCTAAAGAGAAAGCCAAGGTGGCTCTGAGGGAACTGATCCAAGGATCAAGGTCCGTTGCAGATTATGCCCTAGAATTCCAAGCCTTAGCTGCAAAGGTGGACGATTGGTCGCCAACGACTTTAACAGAAATGTTTAAGGATGGTCTGACACCCGAGTTGCTGAGATGGTCGTTGGGAAGAGCAGATCCTACTACCCTATACGACTGGACCCAGCTAGCTGGGAACGTTGAGCAAGCCCACGCTAAGTTTGCACAAAGCAGGAAGGGTCCCAAGCAAATGGCTATGATGAGAGCGGCCAAGTCCCCGGCCACCACGGGCAGAACGGGGCGCACGGCCTGGCAGGAGGAGAAGGAGAGCCGTTTTGCAAAGGGGCAATGCCTCCGATGGGGGAAGGAAGGACACCAAGCAGCGGCGTGCCCGAAAGGAAAGACTGAGGAGCGTCCGGGAAAGTCGTCAGGGAAATCTCCCTCCTTGCCTAGGAAGATGAAGGCAGCATTGGCTGAGACCCAATCCACCTACAAACTCCATGCTAATAAGAAGAGAGCACTCCAGCCTGCCTTCAAAGTTGGTGATAAGGTCCACCTTTCCACCAAGTTCATTAAATCTCCTCAGCCCTCTAAAAAGTTGGCTCCCAAGTTTGTTGGTCCTTTTCCCATTGTTGGAGTTATTAGCCCTGTTACATTTAAATTGGACTTGCCACACAATCTGAAACGCTTACATCCTGTTTTTCATTGCAGTTTGCTCAAACCTGTCAACCACTCCGATCGCTGGCATGTCCAACCCACACCTCCTACACCCATCATGATTGACGGGCAACAGCATTTTGAGGTGGAGGAGGTCCTTGATTCCCGCAGACTTCGTAGCACCCTGCAGTACCTTGTCCGCTGGAAACATTTTCCCCACCCTGAGTGGGTGGCTGCCCACGATGTTCACTCTCCCGTTCTAGTTAGGCGTTTTCATGCTGCTTATCCTTTGAAACCTACTCCGTAGTATTTGGGGGGGGCAGTATGTCATGTTCACCGTTTCAATGTTCCTGGTACATCGTAACGTTTCGCATGTCATTTCCCTGATACGTGTATGATCTCGGCTGGGAGGAGGATTCCACTTCGGGGAGTTGTTATCTGTTGGCTGCTGGTTTGGAATGTGTTTGGGTTATCTCATGTGTTCAAGGTTGTTTTCCCAGGATCAGTGGAAAACGGTTACCAGACCTGGGAGGGGGGTGGTTGCTGCAGTTGGGCGAGGGGAGGGATTACGTTTCGAGCCGAGAGTTTTTAGTTTGTATTTGGCGCGCTTTTATTCATTCTCAGCTTTCTCTGTATTTGCATACTATTCTTTTAAATAAATCAGATATCATTAAGTACCTGCTTGTGAGTCTGAGTATATCAGGATAGGCAATCATTACAGTTGGGACTACAAGTCCCAGAATTCCTTTGCCTTTAGCTACGCTGATTGGACATCTTACAAGCTGGCACCCCAACATGCTAGCAGGTGCCATTTTTAACCCAGGCTTTAGGATTTAACATGTTGCCTGAACCACAACTAATCTCCGTTCTAGGTGCACAGGAGCAACGGTGGAGAGGTGGGTGGCTGTGATCTCCTATTTGAGGGCTTCCTAGATGCATCTGGCAGGTCGCTGCATGAGACAGAATGCTACCTAGCTAGCCAGGAGTGTCCTAATGGGGCTCTCTTCTCATTCCCCTGCATTCTTGCTCTTTGTCTTATTTTGTTGAACGTAGGAGAAGACGCATACAAGGAAGAAGGGCTTATTTTCCATTAAAATGCAGTGTGTGTGGTATGTACGTGCATGCCAGACAGATCAAAGAACCAGAGCAGCGAATCACGTGGGTGATCTCTGGGGTGTCTGCTGAAACTCAGAGCTCATTAGAATTACACTTATTAATTTCTGGACGGCGGCCTTCGAAGCTGCAACTAGTGCATGGAAGTAGCTGGGATTTTTCCTTTGCAAAGCTGATCGATTCATAGCAGGGGGAACCTGCAGAGGGAGGCTGGAGGGAGGACATTCCCCTCCCCAGTCCCCAGGGAGGAATCCTGAGAGAGCCTTGCTCATAGCTGTATGTTGTTATGACTGTAAGCAACCTTGTCTCTTTCAGGCAGCTGTGGAAAATTGTGCTGGTCTTTTGCACTCTTAGAAATGGGGCTGGGGAATGACAGCTACTTTAGCACAGAGGAGGAGATGATTCCAGAAAGAGAATGCTCTCTTTCTCTTTATTTCTACATTATTGCATCATCATCATCATCATCATCCCCGTGTTCAGCCAAAACAGGCCCAGAGCTCTTACATACAGTTAAAGACATTGTTCTTGCTTGCACACTTATGCTCCAAAGGATATAACATAAAAGGAAAAGGGGAGGGGAAGGCAGAGGAAAGGAAAAATATGAGACTGTGTGCTAGCTTCTCAAGGGAACTTCCCCGGTTTGTTTTTTCAGATTGGGAAGTAGGGAAGCATCAGAAAGAGGGACAGATGCATTGCAGAAAACAGTGCCACCTTCTGCCACCTCTAAAAATTGAGTAGGCTCAAAGCCGCTCTTGAGAGAAAGTCAGAAGAAATTCTTGTGCACCCTGAAGAGAAAGGAGAAAAAGGGAAGCCTCTTTCTCAAGACAGAGATTGCAAGGGAGATTTTGGCACATCTTCCCATGACTACCCACATGGAGCCACCAGACATTTTTGAGAGGCAAAACGGCTTTTCCTATCATGAAGCAAAGCAATCTGGGCCACAACTTAGTACATCCATTCCAGTAAATTGGAAAGGAGATCCATTCTTTAATACTCCCTTTTGATTCTTTGGGGAAAGAATTAAACTTTTCCTCCTATAAAATGTACAGTTTGTAAATGCTGCTTGTTTAGGTATCCATCTAATACCAGGAACAGAAGTTTAGGCTCAATGTGTAGAAAGTAAATAAATATTAACAACACACGACACCCTCCATAGTTTCTTTTTCAACATTTTTTTACAGTCCTAAAATATGCATAACCTGATGGATTTGGTAGCCCATCTCATTGCAAATTGATTCCCATTGCCTTTGCATTCCTGAGGACTGGAAGATTCATTATTTTCTCTGGGCAGTGTTGCCCAGGGCCGGATTAATTGCCTTTTTCTCATGATAGGCTAAGCCATCAAATTCAGGCTCAGAGAGGCAAAACTGTAAATTGTTATTTAACTATTGGAAGTTGGCTCTTGTCTTGGTGGGATTTAGCTTGGGGCTTAAAACATGAAAAAACAAAGAAGGGATGGAGAAGCTAAGAGGAAAGGCCAGAAGGAATTCAGGAGGAAATGGTCAAGTCACATATTCAGCGTATTAAACTTCCAAATGAGTGAGAGATGGCAAAGTCATGAATCATGCTGGAAACAAACAACTAGGACTTTTAATTGGGCTGGTATTGTAGAGCTGCCTGACCTCCCTTACTGTTCAGCAACTCTTTGAATAAAAATATGACTAGAAAACATCTGCTGAAAAAGCGCCACCCTTTTGTATCGGACACGTTTCCAGTGGTCTTTGGCTACCCCAGAGGTCCCAGTGAATTGGTTGAGAGCATCTTCAAAGGCCGCTTTTGGAAAATGGAGGTTGGGGACCGGCTGACCCACCATTCCAATCCTTTTAAGAATTGGCAAGGGTCCCATGGCATCCATTTTGTGAGTGCACCCACCACATGCTCTCAACATTCGAAATATGTCCCTGGAAAACCCAGTTTGCCAACAGCAACTGATTCCCCCTTTGGAACCCAATCGCCGTACTTGGAGCATTTCTGGGAATGTTGATTCTCTGACTGACTTGAAAACTACATCGGGCTGACCCCTGATCAAAGGCTAAAGCCGAATTTATGGTTAAATGAGCAAATTTTGTGGACTTCCTGATTTATAACTGGCTAATTGACCTTCTGCTGAAGTCTCATTATGCTGTTGAAAAGACAACTTTCCACACCAAAGGTTTACATCGTCTTTTTAATCTAACTGTGCAATTGCTTATGCAGTTTTGAATATAGAAGAATAAAATGCTGCATACAAATAGACTATCCCTTCCGCCCCCAGTTATCAGATGCATTTTTAAAAAAACAACATATATATACTGTGTATCTCACATTTCCATTACATAATCATATAATCCCTTTGTCCAATTTTCTGCAAAGCAAATTCCAAACAAGTTAAAATAGAGCAGTTGACCAACCATAAGAATATGGAAAGTTTCAGAAGTCCAGTTTAGTGTATATAATTATTTGCCATGGAAAGTGATGAGATTTTAAGACGAGGGGAGCAAAGATGCTCACATTCAGTTGTGTAATGATGAGATCTATACAGTAGTAAAATATATAGTGCTGTCCGTCGTCATGATTTGGACAATTGTCTTTTTCTTTTCATTGCACCCGGATTTTGATAGTGGGCTGGCATTGCAAATTTAAGCACAGCGCTGCAAAATTCTCAATGTGGTACCACTACATTGGTGTCTTTGGACACTGTGGGAAATTTAACATAACTGGGCAGGACTGTACCACTTCGAAGTGAGCTATTCCATTTTGGAGCATTGAGGAAGGATATTAAGGGTATCTAAGTCAGTGGAGTCAGATCCTGTAAGTGTCCCAGAGACATACAATGTCTTCATTAGGACTGAATGCCTTCCCACAATTTGTCTATTGAGAACTTGGCCCAGACGCAAATCCAGTTCTAGAAACTGAAGCACGTGGAAGTCCTGAAAAGAAATCAGGAGTCTGGTAGCACCGTTTCCAACTAACATGTTTTATTAAAAGGCATAAGCTTTTGTGAGCTGCAGCTCACTTCATCAGACACAATGTCTACAACAAGTAGTACTGAAAATGCTAGGTATGGTCTGCATCTAGCAAACAGAGTGATAAGCCCATGCCTCACTGCCCTATAAGCCATGCTCAAATCTGGTCATGTTGCCCATGGGCCAAACTACATATTACACTGCAGCTCTCTATATAGCAATGGCCTAACAGGAGGGACACTTTGTAGTGGGCAAAAAAAGAGGCTGTGGCATCATTAAGACTGGAATGATCTAGGCAGTGATCTGGCACCCTACATCCTGGATAACCTTCTGGGACCATTGCCTTGGGTGGATTGGTGGGAGGGGTTGAGAAGTGTGGAGATGGGATAGGAAAAAGGAGAGAATTGGGGATTGAGAAGTGAGGAGAAGGGTTAATGCGGGATAAAGAAAGAATGAAGGATACAAGAACTGGGAAGGGATACTGAGGATATCCCCTATCTTTGGTTGAAACCACCCTAGCTGCTCTTCCCCTTCAAATTCAGTTCCAGTCCAGATGTATGTTTGTGAGCTAAACACCAGTGCAGAACCAATGGGGATTGCAGTTGATTCTTACTCTATTGAGAAATGAGATTTGTAAGACTACAGTATCTGGTCTGCAGAAGACCATTAGAAATTAGCAAAGAGAGTCTTCTGCATCGCTTTTCTTCAAGTAATGGTTCAGAATTTTGTTTCCCAGATACAGTAGCCCTCATTTTTGTTTAAGGGGAACCAAACCAAATTCAAATGCTGGTTCAATGAGTGAAAACCTGGAAGGCCAGTTCATTGACTTGTCAATGAAGGTCATTCCTGGATTAGGTTAAATTGGAGAAACCGGCACCAGTATGGATGTCTACAGAAGGGGTTAAGATGGCTGGCATACATGCCTATACAGCTGAGGCCTCACTCCTTTTTTACCTACATGTAAACCAGGATGTCACAACAGACAAGTACCAATTCACAGCCACTTCATTCAGTTCAAAACTACTGTTGATGTGATTTTTTTCCCAGGGAAAAGAGATTTGAATGGTTTCCAGTTTCTTTTTCCTTAGAAAGCCCTGTTCTGAAGTGGTTTTTAAATTTTTCATTAATTTTTTTACCACGTTGGACATTTAAAATAGCTGCCACCCCAAAAACATGGTTGCCTCTCCTGCCTCTCACCAAGGGCATTTGTAATGGAAGCAGTTGTTTTGCCAAACAAAAGCAATAATTCTATAGAAGGGCCAGATTATGCCTCCAGTTGCTCATTTTATACAATTGTGCACCAGGAAATGCTCTTCTTTTCAAAGCAGCCTTGTTAAAACAGGAAGGGTGTCATTCCATGCAACTGTCCCTTATGAAGCTGAACTAGTAGAGGGGGGAAAAAAAGAAACATTTTTCATGCTGAGATTTCTTCTTTTTTAATGAGATTTTGAGGGGAAAGAAATCAACAGCGCTTTATTTGAAAAAGCACATGGAAATGTTAAGAAGTATCTCATGCTGGTGTGTGTGTGTGTGTTTATAGGTATGGGTGTGTGAGGAACAAGCAGAGATTAACCACAAGGAGAAGCTGTTTCCCAAAAATCTGTAATTAACTGGGATCAATAATACATTCTGTATCTCCCCAACTCTAACAACTATTTACTTCTGGAGTCACGGGGGCTCCATTATTGGAGAGTTTTATACAGCCATTTGTCTGGGATTATCTGAGGCTTTCTGCCTTGGGGATGCTTGGACTAGAAGACTTCCAAGTCTTTTCCAACTCTGTTTCTATAATTCTGTGTCTGCAGGAGTCCGCATTTTGGGCAACTGATCCAATAATGTACTTTTCCTACTCAAACAAACATAATGCTTTCCAGAAGAGGGGCACATGCTCTTAATTATTGAATTTCTTAATTACCAATTTATGTACATCTTTCCACTGCTGTAAACCAAAGGGATTGTAAACATTTATTCTATCTGGTCCTTGGCAACACGCACTCTTAGATTATTAATATGCCCCATAGCCATTCTTAAATCCATCTTTAATTTTTTAAAATTAGTTTTGCAGTGGAATTCACAGTACTATTCCTGAAAGCTCTAAATTGCAGATCTGGACTCATACTAAGGAAGTTGATTGGAAATATGTGCCAAAGGGATATATCCAGCGGTCACTGTTTTCCCAACTCTGTCATATGAGGTGGTGTATGTAATACCAGGTATTATTTATCATGTTTTCTAAGGCAAGCATTAACAGTCCAACATAATTCTCCAGCAAAAAGTGGTGGCATAGATTTTCTCTGCATTCTACAAATGTTAAATAATGTCAGTGTCACTGGTGACACTTTCTTCAGGTCATCCCACCACTGGATCTTTGCGAAGGCTTGCTTTCTTATGATTGTTTAAAAAATTTTTCAGCTTACTGAATCCCAGTCAATGGAAAACTATAAGGACTTAAGCACACACACACACACACACACACACAACCCTGTTGGATTCCATCCTTTATACATTCTTGGCCTTTTCCATTGTATTCAGATAACCCCTAGCACTCACCCTTGCAAAGTTTTACTATTTCCTGGAGGCTTTCACGGATTCCATAAAAATCACCCATGAATTGGGTGCCTTAAAGGAAACAAAATGCACTGGCCGGGCTAGAGATGGACAGTTTTTTAAAAAAAAGCTAAATTTAAAAAAAACGTATACAAGTACCAATGTGAATGTTCTTATTCTCTGCTCAGGAAACTCTCTTGTTTTAAAAAAATGCTATTGTGGACCTTGCTCAAAATGTAACGCGGGCTAAGTGTTGGAGTTTTCACATTGCTTCACATGCTAGTGTTAAGAAAGTGATTCCTTCTAAGCATTAATCCTTCTTCCAATGAACCTCCAACGATAAGCTTACGCACCAAACAAATATTCTACGGACGACCAATTGCCTTTGCTCCGTGTCCCAAACATCCACTCTATAGGTTTCCATGCCAAGATGAAAAAACAAACAAGAAAGTGATTCCCATCCTTTTAAGTATTACTCCTTCTTGCAGTGACCCTCCAAAGATAAGCCTATGAACTGTAGAAATATTCTAAGGATGGCTAGCTTCCTTACGTAGTGTCCAAACATCCATGCAATAAAATTCCATGCCATGATGAAAATGAACCATCCAAAACTGGAAAGGAAGCCAGCAATGACTTAAAGGCAGAGAGTCCCCATCAAAGTCTATGAAATATATTAATATTCAGATTTATATATCTTCTGAAATATTTGGTAGGATGATGGAGCCACACTTAATTCAGTGGTGCACTGTAGGCTTTTCACCCAGAATCTTACACAGGGAAATGAACTTGAACATGTCTCCGTCCTGAAGGCCTCTTGATTCAAGGCTATTGATTAAGCCTTGCAAGAGATGAAGCTGTTTCACCCTCTCCTTTGTTCTCCTGGATGTATCAAAGGCTCCTATAAACGATTGTAGCCCGTTTGCCTTCCTACGCTCGGAGAGGAATGAAATCCAATGGCTGCTATTTGCAGTGACTATTTCTGGCTTTTCCATGCCACTGATGGAACAGCTTAAAAAGAACTTGCTTCCTTGTGGAACCTTTCATGGGTCTGTCACGGTGAGATTTTTATAGGCTTCCCATTCTTATCGTATTGGTAGACCAGCATTTTGATACAGTGGGAGTTGGCAGGAGATATCCATGGGCTGCTAGTTATTGAAAAGTTATGGTTTGTATAGAACTGGACAGGTTGCTTCTGGCATCGGAAGAAGGCCTTAAGAGTCACAGCTGCCATTGTGCGGAATCGCTTGCTGATGAAACAGTACAGGAAGAAGTTGATGGCAGTGTTCAGCAATGCTAGCATGTTGGCCACATCGGAGACGATGTGGACAGACCAGCTGTTGTGTATTGGCGAGACGTACAGGTGGTAAAGGATCATGATAATCCTTGGTGCCCAGAGCACGGCGAAAATGGAGGTGATGGTAAACAAGATGGCGGTGGTTTTCCCAGTGGAATAGCCTCGCAACCGGAAATTGCACTTCTGTCGAAGTTTGTACACAATGATTGAGTTCAAGATGAAAAAGATGGAGCACGGGACTAAATAGATGGTGAAACAATGGATCCAGATGAGGATGTGGTGAACAAGAGTGCTGGTGTAATCTTCTTTCCAAATATTGGGCCACCAGTAGTACGGGATGCTGGTTAGAAAGCAAATAATGTAAACGCTCACGATGACTTTGCGCGTACGAGCTGGATACGAAACCATGTGATATTTGAGAGGATGGCAGACAGCTATATACCGGTCAATTGTGAGAGGAACAGTAATCCAGATGGAAGTATGGATGGAAGAGAATTCCAAGACCTCGATAATTTTGTCCAGGATTTCTGGCATCTTCTTCTTCAAGATGAAGTCTTCCAATAAGAAGTCAACAAAGACAATGAAGAAGAGCACTAACAAGTCAGCCACTGCGAGAGCTAAAAGATAGTTATAGGAGGACTTTTGACGCCGAGCCACCAGCTGCGACAAAATGATTACCGTCAAAATGTTCGCTGTAACGTGGGAGAGAAAGAGAGAGAGAGAGGTTACGTTAACTTGAGAAGATGTCGGTTAGCAATTACTATTGGAATATCTGTGTTTGACTTCTCTTGACAAGCAGGACTTGAAGGTGACACAACAGGCATTCAAGGATACCAAAGCTTTTGATAAGTAGATCTGTTGCAGAAGAACAAATGATCCAGGGAAAGGATTTCAGTGATCACTATGTCCACAGATGTCCACAGGCGCATCATGACATTGTGATGAACACTCCACCCCTTTTACACTTGCATCATGATGTTGCACACAAAGATGTAGGGGATGGAACTTGTGTGGTGACATCTGACAAATATTTTGTAATGTTGCGGGTAGGTAAAGGTAAAGGTTTCCCTTGACGTAAAGTCCAGTCGAATCTGACTCTAGGGGGCGGTGCTCATCTCCGTTTCTAAGCCTTGGAGCCGGCGTTGTCATAGACACTTCCGGGTCATGTGGCCAGCATGACAGCTCGGAACGCCGTTACCTTCCCGCCGAAGCGGTACCTATTGATCTACTCACGTTTGCATGTTTTTGAACTGCTAGGTTGGCAGGAGCTGGGACTAGCAACGGGAGCTCACCCTGCCACGCGGTTTCGAACCGCCGACCTTCCGATCGGCAGCTCAGCGGTTTAACCCGCAGCGCCACCGCGTCCCTCTTAATGTTGCGGGTGCCCCTGGCTAAATCCCAGATACAAATCCTATTATAGTGGAATCAAGGTTTAAGCTAGAATCTCTTCCTCCCACCTGTATGCCTCTTTGGGTCAAGAAGAACCATGTCCACCGGTCTCTTGTTCTGGTTTCAGGCTGTTTTCTACTGATCTTATGGGAACTAGCACCCATAATGAAGCCCAACCATATTGGAGAGCTGGAAAAGGCAGAAGGAAAGTGAAAATTCTTTTCTGGCTTGGATATTAACCCGAGCAGGAGAAGAATTTGGAGGCTTGCAAATCTGGTAGATCTTTTTTTGCATCTTGTTGGGCACAACATTTGCTATGGACCAAACTGGAGGTATTATTGGAGTGAGGAGGCCTGTATTTTTTTTTCATTTGGGAGAAAACATTTTAAAAAAAACCCAGAATAAACTTAATGCACCTATTTGGGTTCTTGAGAATCATGAGAAAAGTAATGAAAAAATAATAACCATGTAACTGAAAATGGTGGTTAATGCCATCTTTCAGAAGCATAATCTTTCTAAATTTCGCCAACATAAACATGGGGTTGGTGAGATGGATCTTTTTTTTAATATAATTTTATTGAAAGTTTTAAAAACAAGAGTAAAAATTAATACAAACTAAAACAGAATAAGAAGGAAAAAAGAAAAAGGAAGAAATGAAAGAGAAAGCTAAAGTGCAAAAAGAAAAAAAAGGTAGAAGAAAAATAGAAAAGAAAGAAAAAAGATATAAAGAAGTGGCTTCTGATATTTTTTTACCACAGTTATAAGTACAATTGTAGATTTACCTCTTTCTTCAACGTTACATTGTGACTCTCTTCTTTCTATAATCTATCCTATCTAATTGTCAAAACCATAGATCATAAATTTATTTTTTTCTTTTTTACTCAAAAAGCCCATAAGGGGTTTCCAGTCAGCAATAAACATAGATAATGTCTTTTCTCGGGGTTGGGGAGATGGATCTTGTGCATGAGCAGTAGATTATCCAACCATGGTTCAAATTTTGTGTCTTTTTTGTTCCCTGTTCCCTGAGTCTTTTCTGGATTTCACAAATATCTTAATTTTAGGAATGGGATTGGAACTGAGATTTCCCCTGTAGAATTCACTACTGCAAGATGTGTTGATGGTTGCTAATTTGATGGCTTTAAAAAGAGATTGGATAAATTCACAGAGGATAGATCTATCAAGACTGATTAGTGTCAGCCTTCCCAGGTAGACCAGACAGAAAACATGACCAGATGAGCTGATTCTACTTTATTGTAAGGCTACATTAACAGATTCTTTCAGGTCTGAAAGTACAACTCTCCCACTATCCCCTTGATAGCCTGAGAAACTAGGGAGGGTCCCTTCTGAGCCTCTTGCCCTTCCCATTATGCAGCTGCAGGCCATTCCCTCTCTTATCTGACCACTCCCTAGGCAGCATCTCTTCGCCCCGTCTCTCAAGGTCTTTTCCACACACCATTACATTAGTCTTGAAGATTCAGTGTTACTTCTGGGTTGGAGATACAATGCCTCCAAATACTAGTTGCAGGAACAATGGTGGGAGAGGGGTATGCAACTAATTCCTACTTGCAAATATGTCAGAAGTTGACTACTATGATGCTGGAATAGGATGGACCTTGGCCTGATACTGGGCTGTTCTTCTGTGGTCATTCAGAGTAGTCAGATTCACTCTGAGTTACGTAGATGACTGCAGATGAGGAGATGCTTCTTAAATCAGGACAGGCTCCTTTAGAATATGGGTCAACATTGATTCTCTTTAACTGGACCCTGATTTAATTCGACTCTGGCTGCAAGACATTCTGGCTGGATTTCATACAAACGTTTCCCAGCAGTTGCTACACCACCAACCCATTTAATTAGTTCACAAAGTACAAAGGTTTGGTTTACTGACTGGGTGAGTTGCCAAGTATTGAAATTTCATACATGTTCAGTAAGTACTCTTTCTGTAGAGCTCACACACCACGTTTTATGTTAAACTTTGGATCATGCTTACCTCTTTTCCAAGGCCAATCAAGAATAATTACATGGATTCCTCTAGCTAAGAATTGAAGAGACCGGTGGGAGCAAAAGACATGATGCAAATAATTCTCTTGGATGCACGCTGTAGCTAAAAGTACAAGTGCGTATTATTTGCCACTTAACTGCCAAACATTTACAGCTACCCTCTTAGTGCATCCTGCTGAAACTTGATTTCTCAGGGAAAAAAGAAACCCAGGCAGGGACAGCATGGGGGTGGGGAAGATCCTACTGACATTCTGCTTTGCCAACTTTTTTGTTTTTTGCACTGGGTCTTCAAACTCTCAAGTTAATTCCTGCTTTACTAAGTGCTGAAGGGGAAGATGGAAAAGATCACCACCCAGCCACCTGTATTTTGAGATCAGGTGGACTTCATTCCCAAAGCTTCCCTTGTTCAAAGCTGACTATGGAGCATTGATGGGTGAAGCTTTAGAGTGGTGATGTCTCAGGGGGATAATGTCCCTAAAAAAAAGTTTATGATTCCTAGTCCTTTGAGTCAAGTTTAAGTCCTTGAGGCTACTTGAACAAGTCCATAAAGTTTTCTCAACAATAATATGGAAGTGGTTTATTATTGTCTCCCACTGGGAAGTAGGTTGGACCTCCCAGTCTAGCCTTCAACTCTTCATATTCCTAGATGTCTCCCATCCAACTACTAAAGAGGTCTGATGCTGTTTAACTTTTTTTGAGATCTACCATGATCACCTAGGTGCAACTACTATAAGTGCAGTTCATAGTACCTGGATACAAATCCAGCTACAGGTCAAGATCTGTCCTAAGTAGATCTTAGGGTGGGAGGAAGCATCATTTCCCACTCAAAGGCTGCATTTGAGTTTTACTTTTTTTCTTGGCCTTCAAGGGCCATGGGGAGCATGAAATCATCAGAGGGGACAAGCCAAACATAATCAGCCATTTATTTAGTTAGTTATTTAGTGGGCTGGAGGAGGCTTAAAGTGCGAAACAGGTATCTTAGGCTCCCTAGAATTTTGATGCTGCAATTTGGGCACACTTTCCAGGCTGCCAAATGGACCCTGGATGTGTCCCCTGGTTTATGAGTTAGCCACTGCAGTCTTACCCATTTGTCAAAGTGACAGAGAGAAAGGGTTGATTAGGACCCTGACCATGAATAAAGTTCAGTGCAAACTCCATCCTAATTAGCTCCATAGCTTTACTTCCGCCCCAACTTCCTCTGCTGGTTTTGTACAAGCATTTTATGATAAATGAGCCCTTCACCTATCAGTATAATTTATCATTACTCAAAAGGCCATTGCTTTTCTATTTTTTTTTTTTTTTGAAACATTAGGTCACCACAAGCTTCCTTGAAAATTCTCGAGATTCCAGAGCAGGATTTCTCAACCTTGGCAATTTTAAGATGGGTGGACTTCAACTCCCAGAATTCCCCAGCCAGCAAAGTTGAAGTCCACCCATCTTAAAATTGCCAAGGTTGAGAAACCCTGCTCTAGAGCTACCAAATCTGAGCTTGCAAAAATCTGGATGAACACTAGGGGGCAGCAAAGGATATTCTAATTCTTTGAGGCCATCTAATGGTTGCCTGGCTTTTGCAGGCCAGATATGGTAGCCTTACTGAAAGCAAACGCCCAAAGCAGGCACGCCAACCGTCGTCCTGACTTGGTCTGATGGGAGCTGGAACTCAGCAAGATGTGGAGAACTGCACGTTTTCTGTTCCTGGGGTAGATAATCCTGGGCTAGCTGAACAAAAAGTTTGTCCCACTGCCAGGGAGCTTCCTAGCTATTAATGTAGCAAGATCTGTAGGCAGACACAGCTCTTTGCCTTGTTCTCCGAAGAAGCTATTGATTTTTCACGATCCATGATGAGGCTGCAACTTCCACCAAACAAGGCAACCCAGCAGCTTTCTCACCCGCAGGTTTCCAGGAGCGTTGCTCCTGCTGGAGGCTAACAGTGACGTGACTTTCTGGAAGCGCTGCAGATTTGAAGTGTGTGTCGGCAGTTTTGTCTTTCCTCTGGTTGCCACGTAGGCCTTAGGGCACAGGTGGAAAATAGTGAGACGGGAATAGAGCTAATGAATGCAGAGGGGCTCTGATGGAGACATTGCTACTCCTTCCCCAAAAGACCTCAAATGAACATCTTCTCCTTGATGGAAGGATGAAAGGGAGTCAATACATACTGCATTGATGTGTTTGTAGATGGAAAGCATGCTCTTGGCTCAGTGCTTAAAACTCACTTGCAGTTCTTCCTGCAACTTCACGCTAGAGGAGGCATAAGAAACCGGAGGGCAGATCTGCAGGGGACTGGCAAGGAAACCTGACTCTGTTTACCTCTTCCATGTTGCCCAAAATGTAGGGTAGCTCTGAGCAATGTGGAGGAGCAAGGTGGTCCCTACTGTCAACAAGAGAAGAACGCCCTAAGCAGGCCCAGGGGCAGAGCAATGAGTGATCCCACATTAGTATTGGTATTGGTATTACTGGTATTGGTATTATTCCACAGTGTTCATAGAGCTTTCCTTCTCTGATATAATTTGTTTTTGATTACTGTTTTCATAATTGTTTTACTATTTCTATATGGTGTACGTTACCCAAACTCACGTTGACAATTGAGGTGGCTTATAAATTGAACCAATAAGTAAGCATATGTGATGGCCAACATAGCCACAAGTCTGTAGCTTCTCTATTAGCCAAATGTATGTATGCTCACTGAACAATGGTCTCTTCAAATTACATTTCCCTGTGTGTCAGTTCATCTGTGCTGGTTCCTGGGTGGTTTTCACCATTGTGTGCAGATATGTATCCCACAGAGTTCAATCAGCACATTAGATCCATCCAAACTCCCTCACTTCTACTTCAAGATAAGGATATATAGTAAAGCTAAAGATACACTCACATCAAGCTCAACGTCTATACACTTTTTCTGGCAGGAGGACAGAAATAGATTTCCATTATCATTATTATTATTTATTAAATTTATATCACCGCCCATCTCCCCCGATGGGGGACTCTGGGCGGTTTACAATAAAATAACACTAAAAACATAACCACCTAAAATTAACATTAAAATATTCATAAAAACAAATGTAAAATCCAAGTGGAGATGTAACACAATCACTAAAAGGTGCTGTGGCACCAGCCATCCCCAGGTGGAGCTATCTCTCTCCCCCTCCCAAGCAAGGCAGCAGAACCAGGTCTTCCGTTTCTTCCCGAAGTCCAAGAGCGAGGAAACCCATCTCAACTCCGGTGGCAAGATGTTCCAAAGGGCGGGCGCCACTGCAGAGAAGGCTCGCCTCCTGGACCCTGCTAGATGACATTCCTTTACTGATGGGGTCCATAGCATGCCCTCCCTGCCTGACCGGGTGGGACGGGTCGATGTTATGGGGATGAGACAGTCCCTCAGGTACCCATTGCCACCTTCTAGGATTTTTGTTTTTAGTATTCAGCCTAGCCAACCACTTAAGATTCCCAAGTGATCCCACATCCAAGTACCAACCAAACCCTACCAGCTTAGCTTTTTCAAAATAGCCAGGTTGCTGCCATTCATTTAAAAAATGGGATGAATTGATAGAAATCTAGCTTATTGTAATATTGACCTTGGTAGATAGTGTCTTAATGTGTGCATATACACATACACACACAGCCACTTACTAAAATTTGCATGTAAAGTCTCCTTAAAGGAGACAGCATAAATTGCCCAGAAAAAAAAATCACCCTAAAATCACTGATGTCCTCCTTTGTTACCAGTTTTCCCCTATGTTTGCTTTTAAATGTAATTGCCCCTTAAGGATACGTAAAGCAAGCATTTACATAACTCCTTTTCTATAAGCAGATTTCAGAAACACGCATGTCTCTGATGAGTGAGTGTGGGTGCATGTGGGCATATTTTACCAGGAAAAGATGGTTGCTGGTGAATTCTGCTCCTTGCTACTGAATGCTAGTAACTGTCGTTCATTCCTGTTGTCCATGTGGAATCTCAATCTATTCCAGGAGAGTCCTTTAATCTGCCCCCACAGATATCTGTGCCAGATCTCTTTGACATCCCTACCCATTTGCCACACATTTTCTCAGTGTTGCTCTTCTGCAAACAGGTAGCCTTCCAACCTCCACTGTGTTTCGGCGGCTGATGTGTTACAGCCCTGACCTTGACTTCAGAGCAACCATCAGCTGAAGCTTCCTCCTTGCAGAATCTCAATGCTCCCCACCACAGCTTCATTCCAAGACATGCATGATGCACCATAATTCCCGTCTTTTGAAATGAAAGAGAATCTGCCACCATATTCTCCTACTCTCTCTAGAAATTATATTTTCAGACAGGGACTATTAAGCAGACCCTTTTGCCAGACAACATACTGACTGGTGCTAAGTGTTTTTAATGCATATTCCTTGCTGACACCTGCCCTGGAGTTTATTTCCCCTTTTCTTCCTCTGAGCTGTCGTGATTGTGCTTTTCCCTTAATCACAAACATAGACAATAACCATGATGGTAAATACTTTTCCCTGTCTGAGCATCAGCCTATCACCTTGCACTGTTTTTACAAGCCATTTTGTTCTCCTTGGGGTGTAAATTGAGAAATGTAAATTATGGGAGAATTTTCTGATATAGTAAGTAAAAGAACGCCCCTTTGAATCTGAATAAGATTAACTGGGATTTTAATCTTCTCCAAACTCTATTCCAATCTTAGCATCTAGAGTTTGAAGTTCAGTTGCTACAGCATTCATTTCATCCTTATTTCAGGTGAATAGAATTGAAAGCTTTTTTCCTTTGCCCAAAGGAAAAGTTTAGAAATTATCTCTCCAGTTATTTACAATCAGGAGCCAAACTCTCTGATCAGTGCTGTCCCAGATCAAGTGGGCTTAAGTTAAAGGAGAGGGGGTTTTGTTTAAACATTAGTGAGAAAAAAACGTCTTCACAGTAAGAAGCATTTAGTTCTAAATGGAAGGGAAGGGATATTTTCTATGCTGGAGGCATAATAATAGTTGCTCTGATTTTGAACTTTCTGCATCAATCAACAGGTTTGACTGGATGGCATACAACTTTGTGGCTGAATTCACACAACACATAACCCAAGCAGGCATTACATCACTGAGCTCCTTTGAATTGGATCTGGTAGCACATAATCATAGTAACCTTGGGGAATGCAGAATCTCAGCCAATTTCCTCAATCCTGCCTTGGCATCCCATGAGTTCCTGTGCTCAGAGACTACTCAGAAGGCTTCATTACCTCAATGGCTCCTTTCCCATTGGCTGGGCAGATGGAAGTGGGTGTGGCTTGGGTGCTGCAGCTGATCGGTATTTGGGAGCTAAATACTGGCATCAAGTCTTGTAATGGAGTGTCTTGTGTTTTTAGCCACTGTACAACTCAATCTCTTTTCCTTGGAGGGCTGGCTGGCTGGGCTTGAATACTAGTTGACCACATTTTTTAGTTTGGGGAGAATAGTTGGACTTACAGGCACTCTTTTGGATTAAACTTTCCTTTTCCTGCAAAAGTATTGATAGAATCTTAAGATTTGGTGAGTCCCAGCATGATTGGCTTGGTTCCCTATCTTCATAACCATGTTAACTTCATGGAAAGTTTGTGTGTGTGTGTGTGTAGGAATAAAACACTGAAGAGAACAGCACTGTACTCCCATTTTTGTTCAAGAGATGTCCTTTTGCCCAGCACAGCTGGGTAAACCCTCCTCTGCAATAATCCCTTAGTAACTCAGTGGCCTGAACTGTCCATAGCTTAGGTCAACACTGAAACCAAATCCACCCATTTCTTCTACACTCAGTAGATTGTACTGCTGTGGTGGATGGTGTTGGACCTATCCTCAGATGACATCACCAAGTCAAGGCAGTAGAATTGTATGCCGTGGTGGCATGGGCATTTGAAGGGGGAGGGGGCAAACTCTTGGCTTTGGTGAACCCAGATGACCTTGCTCATCGTGGAAGGAATCCAGCCCTGCCATAAAAAATGTGTGTTTGTCTGACACAATAGCCTTCATCCCAAGGACGCATAATTTGCACGTCTAGGCATGCATACTCCACACACCTGACTTTCACTCCAGGTACTCTTAAGATTGGCTGCTCCTTAAGACGTTAAGAGGTCCTGATCTGACCTTGATGGCTGTGACGCCTCTCAGCCATCCCTCCACCTTCCTCTCAAGAGGTCCTCTTTTTAGGGAGATCCAGAAAAGGGATGTCTAGAAAACATCCAGTGCCAGATTTTTTAAGGTGGCCCCATCCATTCTGCAGCATCCAGATCCATTTATTCCACAAACAAAGAGAATCCCAATTATTGGGGAAGGAAGATGAAGGGATGCCTAACTACAGCAGTGTTAATCCTTGCTGAGTGCAGGGTCCAGCTGCCTTTTCCCTCTCCTTTCAGGAGGACCTCATTTGAATTCTTGGCATAGAATTCCAAAAGAGGAAGGAGGGGAAGAAGGAGAGAGGACAGACTTAATATTTCACCTTATAGAGGCACAAAAACCATGGACTGATTAAGTGTTCAGCAACACAGCACTGGTAATAACTTTTTCTGGCTGATCCAAAGAGCCAAAGAAGAATGTTTTGCATACCCTCCCCCCCATACCAAGATAAATGAAGAATTGGAACATGAATTCCCCTCCCCCCACCCCAGTTAATTGTAGTTGGAGGATACTATATGAGGGAAATGTAAGCTGTATAATACATAGATGTCTGTGCGTCATGAACACACCCACACCCACACTCACACACACATATACAGACACACAACTCCATGTCCAGTACTTTGTTTCTATAGCTCAAGATGGAACCTCCACCTTTGATCAAGAAAGATATTTTAACACCAGATAGTTTAGCTATCAAATGTGCTTTGGAGGGTCACCAATCAGGGGAGAAATGCCAATCAGAGAGTTTCAAATGACCTTGACTACCCACCCACTTCTGGAGGGACCACATAATTTTGTTTCCTTGGGATAGGCATGGCTTGTCCTAGCTCAGCTATCTCCAGCTTGGCACACTCTTGATCTGTTGGACTTTGCCATTTTATCAGAGGGGGCAAAGCTGAGAAGAAGGCTGGTGGATTAGTTTGGTTCAACTTTAAACAACAGACATACCAACAGGAAAGTTTATCACTTGGATATCCCTAAAAACAAGTTAACCAAACCCTTCACTTTTGCTGTTCCACCAAGGTCAAACGGATACAATTTCCCAGTTTTCTTTTGATAGCTATTTCTGCATTACCTCTTCCCCAAAAAGAAGAAGGAAGCATGTTGGATAGCCTTTCACATACCATCATTTTAAAAATAATTGCTGACCGATCAAATATATAGCAAAGTGGCTCAGCAAACAAATGGTGGTGACTCCAGCTTTAATCTCTATTTAGACACAAAACTTGCTGCCCTATGTTGCATTTGCCCCCTTAGCCTCGTTTAACTGACAGGGGTGTTCGGAGGACAAAGAAGAAGCAAGTTATGAATGCTATCCTGATCAAGTTGAAGGAAGGGTGGGCAAAAAATGCAGACTAAAAGAGCTAACTGATGTCCATGTGTAAATGTCTCCCCCTCAATTTTCCAAACTGCTCACTTTCAGCCCTGAAAACCATCTTCTAATCCAGTGTGTCTCAACCTTGGCAACTTTAAGCTGTGTGGACTTCAACTCCCAGAATTCTCCATCCAGTATCACTGGCTGGGGAATTCTGGGAGTTGAAGTCCACACAGCTTAAAGTTGCCAAGGTTGAGACACACTGTTCTAATCAGTGGATTTTGAAGAGAGTTGACTTCTCCTCTAGGAATAGGGGTCAGTCCAGATAAGCACTGAGGTCTCACCATACTGGATGTTCCTATTAAGAAAGTGGACATTTGAACAAAGAATGCAGCTAACCAATAGCAAGGGTGCAGGTTTATGTCCATCAGCAAGGACTAGGTTTACGTCCCCTGCCAAAATATATGATGGTCCTCCTTGTCTTCGTCAACACCATTGCTCATCTGCAAAGGTTTGCCCTGTGGGGCCAGGGTGCAGAGAGGACTACAGCCCAGCTTCTTGAAGGACCTTGCCTTTTGAAGAACTTGGATGGCATGGCACAGACCTTTCAAAAAAGCACATTGCCAGTTTTTTTTTTTAAGTGCTCCTTTCTAGGTTTCTTCTCTAATATCATTAATAACGGGACAGCCCTGTTTCGCAGCGCCGGCTGCGATTGGAGGGGGACGGAAGCCGAGCAAAATAAATAAATAAGCCCATAAATCCAGCCATCTCTCAGCTGCCAAGAGAGGTGGTTCTTTTTGTTTTTGTTTTAAAACTCCCTCTTAGTACATTTGAACGTGAGCTCCCGAGCGTTCTCTGCGCGGCTCCTGCTGTGTCAGCACCACGGACAGCTCACCCGGTTATTTATTTATTTTTAACGGGGTTGGTGGGGGGGCAGACTCATCTCTGCCATGTTCCGATTGCACTGGCGGGCGAAGTCCCCCGTGGTCTTCCTAGCCCTTGACTTCGGGGCATCGCTCTCACGTTCTCCAGGGCCAGATGCCCTCCAGGTGGCCTGGATCGCAACTCCCATCATCCCCAGCCGGGCTGGCTGGAAAGAGGATGACGAGAGAGCTGTGGCTGACTGAGCCCATCTGGCGGGCACCAGTTTGGGGAGAGGAATTTGGTGATCTGCCTTCTCCTCCCTGGGGTAGAGTTTTGGAGAGCTTGGATCAGATTTTTTTAAAAAAGGAAGGAAGAATGGAAGAAAGAGAAGAGAAGAGAAGAGAAGAGAAGAGGGTTTGACTAATTCATAAAGGACAAGTCTCATAAAAGCGATGACTTACAGCAAGGCAATAACAAGCCTCCAAGTGTCGAGGCAGTCTACCGGCAAACTGAAAATGCTGATTTAGTAATAGCCTGTCCAGCTTGGGAGGTTTTTTTAAGCACATAGCCAGATCCAGTGTGGCTCTGGATGTAGACCCTAACTCACCAAGAGGACTCATCAAGTCCAGCTTTATGGAGGTTGCCCGACCTGAACTTGTTCTCTTTATTCTGCCTCTCCCCTGCCCTTCCCCAGTCTTGACTGTCTAAGCGTGACTTCCAAGCTCTCCAGCAGGGCGAATTTGGGTTCAGCCCCAGAACCTCACTAAATGCCAGGGCTCTCTGCTGAAACAGGGGGAGTAACCATCCCATCCCAGTCCCTAAATGGCATTTCAGGAAGGCTGTTGAATGATCCATGGATAATTTATCAAGACTAATCTTACTTGATACCATCCCCCCCCCCCCCAATAACAGCAACATGTTCTTCGAATCCAAACTTTGGCGGGTGGGGATGCCCAAGTCAGAGTAACCCTTCACCATCCACGCCCCCCCCCCCCAATTCCAACCTTGGGGACAGTGACCATCCTATACTCCCGCATGTAGCTCCTAACTCCTCCTCAAAAAATAATTAAAGCAAGGCTGGGCGGGCTAAATCCAGGCGTGTCCATTGCTCCTAACTTCCACAGGCAAACCCACCTCAAGTTGGAAAGGGTGGACTAGAGTTCCCCGTCAAGTGCCTGAGCTGGCAGCCTGCCCCAGCCTGTCACCTTCCGAAGGGCAATGCTCATACCCATGCCCATGTCTCCTTCCTGAAGACAATAGTAGGCACTGTAGTCCAACACCCCTACATGGGTGGGGAAAGGCATATGGCGGTCCATAAGTTTTAAGGGGAGGGAGGGAGGGGGGGAGGGAGGGAGGAAGGAAGGAAGGAGAGAAAGAAATGTCTTACCCGGGAGCCCCAAGCAGAGCAGGAGACTGTAATAAATGATGGGCGCGTATCCTAAGCCGCAGCCACGCAAGGAAGCATTATACATGTGAATGTAATCCTGCTCCATTGACTTGCTCCTTCTGGGTTGCCGAGCTGAGCCGGGTTAGGAGGCGGGGAGGCAGCGTCGGGCTCCCGGATCGGCTGTTCCACATCCCAGCCTCTGCCACTGGAGATGGCTGGGCACCTGTCACTGGGGAGGGAGGAACTCAGCCCAGGCAGCACATGGTCCTTCGAGCCAGCCTAGCATAGGGTGGCAGGGAGGGAGAAAGAGGAGGAGGAGGAGGAAGAAGAAGGAGGGAAGGAGAGAGGAGGGAGGGAAGGAGGGAGGAGGCAATTCCAGCCTGCGGTTAGGCAAAGGGTTAATTTCGAATACGCGCGCACACACACACACTCAGATGCATACCAGACACACACATATTCCTTCCTGGTCCTCCTCCTGGGTCCTAACTCCCATCGCCTTCAACACATTTCCGTGGATGGCTGCTGGGAGAGTTTGCTATAGGACGGGCTCGCAGGAGGTGGCAGCACTAGCCGATCCTGTTCCCAGGAAAGGTCAGCAGGGCCTGGTTAGTACTTGGATGGGAGACTACTGGGAAATCCCACAACTTTAGGCTAGGCTGGAATTGTGTGTGTGTGTGTGACCTTACCATTGTATTATGGATAGCTTCAGATGAGAGACTGAGCGGTTGGGTCATAAGTTGAATAGTGTCATGAGCACTGATGGTGAGCAGGAGGGGGCCCCTATCCAGGGGCAAAAACACCTGCGTAGTTTAGAGAGTTGGAGCTGTCATTCAAAGAGACACAGAACAGACCCGCCTTGACTCTTGGGGGTTTATCTGTCTGGGTTTTCCAACGCTTCTTCGGTTTGGTAGGATTTTCTGTCTACGATAGCAATAATAAAGCACTAGAGACTTCTTCCTCGTCTCAGCGTGGTTCTTGCTTAGTCAGGACAATAGTGGATCCACTTGTTTGTTTGTTTGCTTATTATTCAAATTTCTATTACCACCCATCTCCCCCCAAAGAGAGAGAAAACCATTGGGGAATGTGTAGGACACGGTTCCATACATTTCAAATTAGAATGAATTCAGTGGAAATTATCATTTCCCACATGCTGGACTTTCCTACATCTTTTGGGGATGAACTTGGGGGAGTTTCGCTCAAAGTTGGCAAGGCTGGGCTGACTGTGGTCACGCCCTGTCATGACACCCTTTTGGACAGATGATATTGCTCATTTTAATTTGGTTCTTGAAGACTTGCTGATATTTGGAGATGTTTGTGTTTGTTTGAGGTTGTTTTTTTTTTTTTTTTTAACCAAATCCCAACAGTTTGGGATGTAACGGTAGGACAGAAATGGTTAGCAGTAACAGTACTGCTAGTAATAATAAATAAACAAATAAATAAACATTTTCCAAGGTACAGATCAAAAGAAGAACATGACCATTACAGAATTCCAACCTATTAATTCCCAACTTAACAACCAACACAATAAAACCACTATTTTCAAATAAAATCAAATGTGACCACCATACAAATTTAAAAGAATGCCCTACAATAGCAAAAAGCATGGGTACATCCATAATTAATGGGTGGTGTGTGTGCGTGTTTAATTGAAAAACAACAACCACAACATTGGGGCCACATAGTTGGAAGAATGCCCAAGCTCGGTCAATTTTATGACTATAAAATTGGATAAAAATACCATTACGCAGCAGTCTGGGGAGCCACTGCTGTTTTTCTGTGGGCTCTACCAGACAGTTGCTTTAATGTGCTTTCCTCCAATCCTTGAGGTGGCACCAAAATACAGGGACATAATTTGCTTTGTCCCAACAGCCAGTTGCTCTTCTGCCTTGGGACAAGTTAAGGAAAGCAGTTGGTGGATTTTCTGCTGGAGGCAAAAGCACCTTTCAGTCATTGTCCCTGTTCTTACAATGTCCTGTACTTGCAAAGTTTTGGGAGAAAGTAGTGGATTGTATAAACATGACTGTGCAACAAAAGCTAAAATTTTCAGAGGACAATATTCTTCTGAATTACATACCTAGTACATGGAACTAGACAACTGGACAATGTAAATGGATTCTCCACACCCTTATTATGGCCAGAAGACTGATTTTGTTGTTTATTTGTTCAGTCGCTTCCGACTCTTCATGACTTCATGGACCAGCCCACGCCAGAGCTTCCTGTCGGTCATCAACACCCCCAGCTCACCCAGGGACAAGTCCGTCACCTCTAGAATATCATCCATCCACCTTGCCCTTGGTCGGCCCCTCTTCCTTTTGCCCTCCACTCTCCCCAGCATCAGCATCTTCTCCAGGGTGTCCTGTCTTCTCATTATGTGGCCAAAGTATTTCAGTTTTGCCTTTAATATCATTCCCTCAAGTGAGCAGTCTGGCTTTATTTCCTGGAGTATGGACTGTTTTGATCTGATACTGGAAAGCATTGGAAAGATAAAGGTATGGCCCCATTTACTCAATGGATTGAAGACCTAGTTTTACACTTGCCACCTATGAAAGGACTGCCTCTAGATGTAGACTTTGTATGGATACATACAATGAAATATGGGACTCATTTCCACAAAATATACTAGTTGGAGGAAAGCATGATGGTTATATAATTGTATTAGATATATAGAGACAGAGAGAGAGATATACACACATGCATCATATTTGCATTAGATAATTATATATAGAACTTTATTTTATTGTAATGACATTATATTTCATGTTTTATTTCTTTCTGTTATATTTTTCTTATTCTTTTTAAGCACCTGTTACGTATTTTTTATAACCTATGTGTCTCTGTGTATTTTCTTCCCCCCTTTTTCTGTCATTATTTTAAAAGCAATGAACAAACAAACAAAACCTTTCAGTCATTTTCCCTAATGTCAGGTGGGGCTGGGGAAAGAGGTGAGTTTTAGCCTGGGGGGCAGGGTGTGGTGTTAGCCATCTTTCCGTGCTTGATCCACAAGGATGGGGTGAGATGGGGGCATTCTGCCCCTCTTGCTGTGTGGGGAAGCCCTGCTCACCCCCTGAATGATCCATGGATGACCTCTCCTCTTTCGTTTTCACCTGTTGTGCTGGATCTGCTTGCTTGTTCCCTCACCCACTCTCCCTTGTATGTCTTTCTCCCTCGATCGCTCACTCCGTCCTCCTCTCTTCTCTCATTCCCTCGCTTTTGCTCATCTGTCTCTCTTGCTGGTCTGGCTGTCTGTCTGTTTCTCACTGTCAGTCCTTTGAGGTAGGCCAGGTCAAGAGAAAGACCCCATAGAGATTCCAGGAATGTTTCTTGATTGTAGGGAAGCAGAATAACAGAATTTTGAAAGCCTGTTCAACTTTCCTTCTGCCCCATCTTATACTCAATGGACTCATTTTGGAGGGCTCTTTAGAAATTTAGACCAAATTTAGTTAGGTATCACCTATTCAGGCTTAATGCCTGGTGACTGCATGGACATATGCTCATGGCTGAAAGAGGTACTAGTAGATCTGCTCAATTTGTCTCTAGGGTTAAGTAAAAGGGCTCAATGATTAATTTAATTGGATAACTTGATGTGATTATAGGTAGCTCCATTTCTTCGTTTTGTTTTGCTTTGCTTTGCTTGCATTAATGCGTGTGTGTGTGTGTGTGTGCATTTGAAAAGTAACATCTGAGATGATGGCAATGAACATTTAACGTCTGCTTAAGTCAAAGTCTCCATTTAAAGATTTAAACGTCCTGTGTATAAGTCTCTCAGTCAACACTTACATTATGTTTCCAAAGCATTTTGAGGATGAATAAATAAATAATCCAGTCACAGTGATGTCAACCCCAATGGGTTTCCCTCCAAAATAAGAAGTAGAACCAAGCCTTAAGTACGTTGAAATACAGCTGGGATGGGCTAATTTTCTGCCAGGGGTTGAAGGAGGTGGCCAGAATTCACAGATCTCTGCTGGCCAGTGACTGAATAAATATTATTGATTGGTTGATTGACTGACTGAATTCACAGATCCCAGAGGAAGGTAATACTTTTCCTTTCCCAGGTGAGAAATGAGCAGTTAGGGAGGACTGGGTGTCAGTCCGTCAAGTTATTATCTGATGAATTGCTCCCCTCTTAGTTTATTTTTTTAAAATTTGTTTATTATTCAAATTTTGCTACCGCCCATCTCCCCCAAAAGAGGGACTCGAGAGGATAGGATAGGTGGCTGGTCCAAGGTTCAGAATCTACCATCTCCAGTTAAAAGGGTTAGGCAAGAGTATTGGTAATAACAGCCTGTAATGGGATGGATTTCAGAGCAGAAAATGTGCATCAAACTCACTTTGCTCCAGACAGTGAGTGAGGTGATAATAAAGCTTTCAAGTTTCAATACCAACTATGATAGTTTTACATAAAAGAGAAAAAAAATCAAGCAAAATCTAGATGGCCCTTTCCTTTCCTTTTTTTTTTTTTTTGCTTCAATGGAGCTCTTTATCAGTATTACTAGCTCCAGCAGCATGGGGGGTGGGTTTAAAAGTCAAGATGGGGGGGGTCTTAGCTGGCAATAGAAGCCTCACCCCTTTTGCATGTATGCAACAACAACAACAATAATAATGATAATTTATTAAATTTATATGCCGCCTGACTCCCAGCGACTTTTGATGCATGACAAAAGGGTAAGGCCTTCAATCACATTGCTGCCACTCTGACTTTTTTTGACATCTACCCCCCCCCCCCATGGATCCTGCTGACTAGTTGAAAGTCTTGGCAAGGATGGTTTAAATTCCTGATGGAAAAGGAAGGTCTTTGTCATTGCGCAGCATGTCTTTGAAGGTGGGCCAAAGCAGTCATCCATCAATAACACTGAACTCAGTGGAGGCCATTTCTAATCCAAGTTTGTTTGTTTGTTTTAATCTGTTCAATCATGTCTGATTCTTGGAGACTGCCTGGGCAAGTCCCTGCAGTTTTCTTGGCAAGGCTTTTCAGAAGTGGTTTGCCATTGCCTCCTTCCTAGGGCTGAGAGAGAGTGATTGGCCCAAGGTCACCCAGTTGGCTTTGTGCCTCAGGTGGGTCTAGAACTCATGGTCTCCCAGTTTCTAGCCTGATGCCTTAACCACAACCCCAAACTGGCTCTCAATCCAAGGTTAGACCAATGGAATTGGTTTTCCACATAGGCCTGTTCAGGGTCATGCCGCCACCCCCCAAGTCTTTAGTTCAAGCTATTTGCTCAAACTGCACCCTTGAACTGCATCAGGAGAGCCTGATTTTGGGAGGATGGGGGCTTGGAGCCCAAAATGCCATAGGGCAAACTCCAGAAAGATGATGGGGTTAAGATAAAGACAGCATTGATATAAATTAATTAGATTTATTACACTCCTTTCATTTGGCAGCCCAAGGCAGTAGGCATTGGACTCTTTCCTCTCTGATTTAACTCAGCAGCAACAACGCTGTGAGGTTGGTTGGGCTGAGAGAGAGTATCTGGCGCCAGCCATCCGGGGAGTTTCTAGGACTGATGGTAGACTTGAATCAGAATTTCTCTGCCCCTAGTCCAGTGCCTTAACCACTATACCCTCCTGGCCTTCCAAAGTCATTAGCTTACCTAACTATATGTATCTGTATTTATATACAGTAAATCATCTTTTCTGCAAAATTTCCCAGAAACAAACTTTAAGGCTCAGATAGAGTAACTGGCCCAAAGCGATCCAGAAAGCTTCCGTGGCTGAGGCTGGACTGGAACCTGGCTATCCCTGGGTCAGTCCCACCCCTTCACCACTGCCTCCCTGGCTCTTGTTCAAACTTCATTTACAACGAACAAAACGGAGCTAAATGCTGTTAAAATGATCACTGCCATGCAGGCAGTTGCTTTCCCCTCCAAGTACATTAAAAATGTCAGCCTTGGGGAAAGGGTTTCTTCTACTACAGAACGCAGTGGGGGGTTTTTTGACAGAAGCTTTATCTGCATTTGTTGAACCTTAGTGATTTTTTGGCTGCTGGGAAGAGATGCACGTATGATGGTATCTGTGTATAACCACCATCAAAAAAGAAAGGAAGCTCTTGATTGCCAGCTTATCAGAAAGAAATCTTCCTCTCCTGTCTTTCTAAGCTGGAGAGAAGCTTTCGACAGCTTTGGGACTGACAAATTTTAGCCTCTTGATTTTTTTTGTTTCTTGGCTATCAGCCACCAGAGTCAAAGATATATAGCTAGAATTCAACAAGAGTGTGCCTTTGAGCATGTTCTGAGCTGAGACATTTGCTTCTCATACCAGAAAAGGCTGAACACCAAATGACTCCAAGGTTTCTTCCTTCCCAAGGCCAAACTGAACAGGAGAAAGTGCCATCCATTATTGTTATTTCCTTTACATTTGCTTTACTTGCAAACAGTCTAGAGATGGCCTTCTTGCTTAGAAAACACATACGCAACAATAATTGTATGGGTTCACTTGTGGTCCTAAGCCGTGATTTCTTCTAGCTGACTGGATTCAAACAATGAGCTAGGATCTTGACTTGTAAACCATAATGACTAGGTTTGCAGAACATGCCAAGCTAAAAACTGAATAAAACCATATCTTGGCTTAACAGGATGTGTGAAGCCAGCTATGGAGTGCCTGTTTGTAGCTAGACTAGAGTCTCTGTCTTTCGCACTTGATACACATTTTTATACTGCACAACATGGGGTATAGGCTGAATTGCCCTGAGCACCCTGGAGCATTCTGGAAAAAGTCTTTGGCCCAACCCAGCGTGCCCTCTGTGAATCATGCATTCAGCAGCCAACCTACACAAAATGTGGCCTCCATTATTTTTTTCAATCATGCAGGGATGCAATCATTTAAGCCTATTTCCCTTCAAATGCATCCAATTGCTTTGTGAGGTCTAGCAAAGGAATCAACAGAGGGTGACAGCTCTTTCTCTGAATGTAAAAAGGAGGGTCCTGCAATTATCCCTGTCCAGATAGTAGCTCAGGAGGAACAAAGAACATGAGTCACCAAACCAACTTAATCAGTCCAGAGAAATGCACAAAAAGAAGCCCTGAAATGCAGGGTTACAGTGATCCAGGAGAAACACCTTTGCCTTCAAAATCATCAAGTGGTACAATGTTGCTCGGACATTCCCTTCCCCCGCTTCAATTCAGACTCTTCAAACTCCTTGACATTATGTGGGCAAATTCAGGAGGTCTTCTAGGCAGCTTCATGGAAGTGGTTTGCCCTTGCCTTCTTCCTAGGCTGAGGAGGGGTGATTGGCCCAAGGTCACCAGGTGGCTTCCATGTGTAAGGCAGAACTAGTTTTTGCACTCCTGGTCCAGCACCTTAACCACCTTGGACCATACCAGGTCAGGATACAGGAGTCTGTTGGGAGTGATCAAGTTCTTGCAGACTTCTGATGGAGAGCATAAAAAGAGAATCACAAAATTTTAGGCTTGGTTGAAAGGGATTCTGTAAAGGTTATCTTGTCCCAAACCCTGCTTAGAAAAGGCTCCATCTCAAATCCTGAATCCCCTTCTAGGGCCAAAGTTGTAAGAAGAGCTTTAAGAAATCAAGAGAGCTAGATCTATTTAGCCTTGAGAAGAGAAGTCTGAGAGGGGATATAATTGCATTTTTCAAGTACACAACAAGTCACAAGCTGTTCTCTCTTGTTGGGTGTAGGACACTGAATAATGGTCTTAAGATGCAGGAAGACAGATTCCTGATGAATATGAGAGGAAAGCTCCTAACAGTAAGAACTACTAGTTGTTTTGAGAAGTTGATATTGTTGGGAAAGCTAGAAGGAAGGAGAAGAGAATGACCAGTAGCAAGGTGGATGGACCTGTTTACAGTGGTAATAGGTGGACTGCTGGGAGACCTAAAGGGCCACATTGGGGAGAAATCATCTTGGGGAAGATTTATCTGTGTGGTCACTAAGAGTCAGCACCAACCTGAAGATACATAATCAATCAACAGTAAGAGCAGTTCAACAGTGAAATTGAGGATCTAGGGCAGTGTTTCTTGACCTTGACAACTTTAAGATGGGTGGATCTCCACTCCCAGAATTTCCCAGCCAGTATGGCTGACTGGAGAATTCTGGGAGTTGAGGTCCACCCATCTTAAAGTTGCCAGGGTTGAGAAACACTGATGTAGGGAGATGCTGGACACCCCCTTGATGAGTGTGGTCAACTAGGATAGACATTTGTTGCTGGTGCTTTAATTTCAGTTCCTCAGTGAAGAGGAGATTGGCCTTGAAGCCCTCCCTCGTCTCCATGATTCTATAAATGGCCATACATCTTCATAAAACACATTGTTAAACCAAGGTAAACATAACCTATGAAAAGTTTCCTTTTTTCAGATCCAGATCTTCCATCACTGCCATTCAGCTTCACTGGACGACCCCAGGCTATGAAGGAAGGGAGGATATTCCTTCAGAGCCACTTTCTCACCACCAGGGGACATTGGATACCACTCCTCTGTGCCTCTTCTCACCTTGCTTTGCCTTAGTTCTAATCCTTTCTCGTGGAGGGCTTGCTCCAACCAACTGTACAGATGTAACCTGACTGTGACAATAGAAGCTTCCTTCCCAACATGGGGCACAGAAGACATCCTTTTGTGTCCTCAATTATCAGTTCTGCTGCCTGTTCTTGTCCATTCATCCTGATTTTCTTCCTATCACTGCCTTTGTTACCCTTCTGTGTGGCATGGAACAGACTTCCTTGCCGAAGAGAACAGGAAAGCTGTACATTTTTTCCTCACTGGTAAGGTGTCGGTTGATCTGTGCCAATGGACTTGAATGATGTTAATTCAATTCATAGAGACCTGAAGGCCTGATCTAAGGTTCTTACTGCTTGCTGTGTTCAGTTCCAGAAAGTTATCAATGGCTTATTAGTATGAATGGAAGAAGGGAGAATAAAGAATAGCACAGATTGGAATAGTGCCCTGTCCTACTAATGAGGACAAGGAAGTGGCTTTTGAACAATTTGCACATCCTCAGTCTAGAAGTGAGTCAGAACAATGAGTTGCTCATAGGCAAGAGTTAGAGAAAAGATAGCATGGAACATGTTTCATCTGGAAAGCAAAAGCTTCAGGGGAAATCACCAAATTTGAGAAGGCAATGCATGGAAGAGAACAGAATGAGGAGATGAAACTTGCAGGGGTGTTTCAGTAAGAGTGTTCAGACCCCAGAACAGATGGCCACAGGCCAGGGATGCTTGCAAGGGGTGGGGTATGATCTCCCTTCAAAAATATACCCCCCAGTAATATTTTTCATGAGACAGAAGGGAAACAGAATGAAATAATGAGAAATAATTACATTTTTAGTATTTCATTCATAGAATAGACATTTCAATTCATATCCGCTTAAGGCAGACTAGCTCAAATTTCATTTTTGCCCTGGCTGTGCCTGTTTGGGGGAATGCAGCTTCCCTCTTTGAACGTACTATTCAGAGGTCTTAGGCCTGGAAAAAAGACCCCAGCCATTGAGGTTTGCAAACCATGGTTGATAATGTAATGGGTTGGATGAACTTAGCCCAGTGTGGCTTGTTCAAGAGGCCAAGTTTAAACAAACTGTGGGTGATCTCAGTCACTGCATCCCACATTTCTTGTTGGTGCATTGAGCTGAGCAGCAGGGCTGGACCAGATGACCTCCACAGCCCCTTCTTCATAATTCTCTCTCACGCTGCTGCAGTAATGAAATTCACAGAGGAACTGAGCCATCCCAACCTTTTATTGCACCCTGGCAATGCCTGTACAGCTTGTGCTGTTGTTAAAGAAAGGGTATTAAGTGGAAGACTATTTGTGCCAACCACAATGCTGGCTGCGAAGTGCCCAGGCTTTAGATGCCAGCAGCAAGCACACAGCGACCTTCCATCTCTGACATCTCTGTAGAGGTGCCCATTGGACGATATCCTATCTTTGGTGCTGATGCAGACATCGAAATCAGCACAAGCTAACAGAAGGACACCTGGATGCCGATCAAGGGGCTGGGCTTGCTCAACCCAACTTTTCCTCCGCTTGGTTCCTGACTTAACTGCTTATCTGGCTTTGCGCAGAACATTGGACCATAAACTACGTGCAGCTACCCCCAAATTAGACAAGGTTAAAACAAACCATACTTGGTAGGCACTGCAGTTGCAATTGCAAGAGCTTTACTGGGTTTCAGGAGTTGTCTGAAGACAAGTAGTGACTTTCATACATTGGGGAGGTGGAGGGTTATTATTTGCCCTAGTTTAGCAGCCACAACCAACTGGTTATAATGCTTAGATTAGTACTGGGGAAATCCTAAATCAGATCCCAGCCCCCTCAGCCACCAGATGACTTTGGTCAGTTATTCTCACTTAGCCCAACTTCGGTTGAGAAGCTAAAAGGAAGGGAACCCCCTCCCTCCTCAAGACGCTGCTGCAGGTTAAGCAAATACAATTTGCATTATATCCCAAATCTTTTTCCTAATTTTCAGGCGTACTGTCGGGGCAATTTTTAAAAAACAGTACACGTTTCAGGGATTGGAAAGGATAGTCACCGTTTCTGAATTTTAAGCAAAGGCAGCATCGAAGGAGCCCAACCTGCTTATCTTTCATGAATGACACTTTAATTCTTCAAGAGAAAGACATAAAATGGCAGGTACAGAGGGAGTCTGAAACTGGGTTGAATGTCGGCAGCTGAAAGGCAATATTTATGGACTGAAGAATAAGCGAAGTTGCTGTGGGGTCTTAGAAATGGAAGAGGTCATTTAGTCTAACCTGCTGCAATCTCTCTCTCTCTCATGTCTGTTTGTTTGTAACCTTTGACTGGACAAAATGGTATGTCATAGGTACGTCAGATAGGCTAACTTACAGAATGCATCCAAAATCTGGGACCCATGGTTCCAGTGGAACTGAAATTTGGCAAATTTTATAGAACATTTTATGACATGATACAAAATGTCATAAAACATTTCCCGAAGTCAACTCCTGATGTTTGACTGGGCTGTACAGTTCAACATGGGCTACTTTCAAGGCAGGTCCATCTCTGAAGGTCTCCCTGGATTTTTCAGGAACTTTTCCAGGGAAGGCAGCACATTAGAAGCTCTGCCACTGCTGAAGGCATTGAGGAATCTGGTAAGAAAATACCTCTGAAACGTTGACCCAACAGGTCACAGGTTGTCTAGTTTTTATTTATTAAATTTAGAGGCTGCTCAACTCCAAACAACTCTGAGATTGGCAAGGCAGCTAAACCATTCCTGGCAGACACACATCTACATCTCTTTCTCTTTCCCTCCAGCCTACTAGTTCCTAAGACCAACTCAACTGTAAATTTCATTATGGATCAGTTTGTCTCCCAGTTTCCCAATCTTTTAGGTTCTGGGTTGATGCATCATCTAACTTATTCATAATATTAAAGACTTCATTCCTTTTAAAAGTGGTACAGGTAGAAATGCAGAAATTCCTCATGGATTTTCCAATACTGAATGCATCATCTTGCATGGGAGAAACTGGTGTGGCTGGAAATAACAGGAGTTATTTCAGGTTAAAGGGGAATAAAAAAAATGACATAATATGGAGAGGCAAAAAAACAAGGCTTCTAATTTGGAAGTCAGTACTGCAGAAAATTAAATCTATGATGAACCATTCCATCAATCTTCAGCAACTGTAGTTTGAAGGTGCACTGGATGCTGAAAAAAAAATCAAGGACTACATTTGACTACCTGGGATAGGAGTTGAAGGGTAAGAGCTAGGTGTAAATGTTCTGTCAAAATTCTCCACCAGGTTTTGAGACAGAAAAATTAGTTGGCCAGGTTCTTAGAATTGCCCTGGGGGAAGGAAACATTTTCCAAGAATTTCTCTAAGGCAGAACTTATCACTAGCAGTTCCTGGACTGCTGCTTTGAAAAATAAAACCCATGCAAGCATTTTCAGATATCTTCCTTTGGGACTGAACGGCAACATAGCAAGCCAGTGAGGTTGTCAGTCAACAAGACCATTGGACAAAGAAAGGTGGGCCCTATTCACATCCACTCCTCTTGAGCACCTTGTAACTAAATAAGTACTGCCCCTGAGAATTTTATCACAAATTCTCCTTAGAAATAACTTCTAATGCTAAAGTTTTTTCCTAAAGTTTCCTAAAGCTGGCAAGTGAAAAACTAATAAATACGACCCCAAATTGGTCCCGTGTTCCAAGTTTCTTTAGTTTCTCTTCCAAGTGGGCAAGAACTTTCAAATCAGGCTTTCTCAATTGCTTGGATGAGATGCTGAAGACCTCTAGCCACCATTCCCCCCAGAGAAAAATCACCCGGTACAGTCAAGACAGGGCTGTTGCAATCATGAAGGAGGAGTGGAAATTGGTGACCTTCAGCCTCTTACGATCTCAGCTTATATGGAGTCTGCTTCCGGTAATTTTCCCCCATATTCTCCGCTTTGGCTGGGACATCTCTCGCTGTTTTCTTCCAGGGGGTTAACACACGGTTGCTAAGCAATGGCATGGCAGGCAGAGTCCCCCTGTTCTCTGTGTCGGTGATTCCTTTAACAAGAGCTTTTAAAATATACCCAGCCATTCCTCCTCTTAACACCTTCCAGTCAGGCTTGTTCAAATTGCCAGGAGCTTTTTTCATTCTGTAAAGACTTCAGCAGGTAAAACCCAGCCTGTTGCGGGTCATTCATCAGACCGAAAAGCTACAGTACTGGGGTGAGAAGGGAAGAGGGAAAGAAATGTTGCTGCGTTATTGTGTTTCTGTGCTCTTTGATCTTCTCTCCATGCAGAAGAAATCTGCTGTAAGGATACTTGGGGTGTGAGTCAAGGAAAACTCCGCTTTTAACTAAAAGGGAAAGAACGGAAAAAATAGGTTTCTGGGTGTTCAGAGTCTTCCAATTGTAAAAACCAGTCATATGGGGGGGGGGGGAACAGTTCCATTACAGTGTAACACAGAATTTCTTCCTTATTCCATGTTTTAGACTGTGTTCCAGGGCAACTATTTTTCTGACATATGGAAAGAGGCCTTTATTCCAGGTCCGTGTGCCTGTGGATGCGTTTCATCCAGTACTGTGTGGCTCTCCATCATAATCTATATGGGAAATAGGCTGTGAAGTAAAATTCATGCCTGATAACCAAATGCCTTCATTTCAGAGGTTTCTGAATGTTGAAATGCACCATCCTATTCTGCTTTAAACCCCTGGCATGGATCATCCCATCAGAATGATGACAAGGCGAAGGGAAAGAAGTGTTTAAGGGAAAGAGCTTTTTAAGGCAGAATGAGGCTTAATCTTTGCTGGTTAGGCTGCCTGAGTCTTTGTCTTGCAAGGTTTTAGACATACTCTCCTGTGCATCAGTCAGAGATAGCAGCAAAAAAAAAAAGGATGGGTGGATGGATGGAAGGAAGGAAGGAAGGAAGGAAGGAAGGAAGGAAAAACAAAATGTTCCTCCTCCTCTTCCTCCTCCTGCAATCTTGGCCACAAATGGGCCTTCAAAACTCTCCACCACAGAACAGATGGTCCTTGTTTAATGACTGCTTCATCTAGCAACTGTTCGAAGTTAAGATGGTGATGAAAAAGTAACTTTGCAACCAATCCTCGCCTTCATGTCCTTCGCAGGTCCGTCAAGCAAAGGAAAGCTGAAGTCAGATCATAAGCACAGTGACAGTTTGACTTAGCGACTGCTTCCCTTAATGACCGAGTTGCCAATCCCAATTGTGGTCGCTAAACAAGGACTACCCGTAGTTGATTTCTCCCAGTTTCTCCAAGGGGAGAGGGAATTTTTCAACAATTTCTCAAGGTCAGGATTCCCCCTTGGATTTGACAGGAAAACTAAAGAAGTCTCTTGGGAGCAGATTCCTCCTCTTGATGTTTTTCTTTGGGGGTTTAAATGAAGGGTAGGAAAGCCACAGACCACAGGAGAGGAGATTGCACAATGAACAGCAGGATGTTTGCATATTTCCCTTGGCTACTTGGTGATGAAATTTGTGCAGCAATGCCACACATCACATCACCCTCTGGGGAATCCTCCAAAATTCCCTTCCGCTTCGAAAGAGGCTCTAGAGTAAGCCCCCTTCCATCAAAGTGCTTGTGAGCTGGTGGGGGGGAAAAAAAGGCAGGAGAATTTCTCTGCTCGGTATAATGGGCAAGGATGACGTCACAAACCAGCGGTTTTATTGTTTCAGTCCTTTGTGCTCAGCTACCTAGCGTAGGAGATCACAGGTCCATTCAGTTCTTGCAGGAAACACACCAAAGGAAACAAGAAATCCACAGACCAGCATCCTAAGAACACAGGACTTTTGCTGCTGCTGTTTTGTTTTTGCAACTCTTGTTCCCCTATCCATTCCAACTTCTGCATGACCTCCTTTAATATCAATGGGCAAGACTCTGCTTTCAGAAAATCATTTGCTGGGCCTGAAAAAGAGGGCCTTCTGCTGCGCTGCTTGCAAGCTATGGAGCATGCTCCCTTGGAAGTTCAAATCCAAATCTTGCTTTTTGAGGGTTGAATTAATCATTATTTTAATTGCTGTCTCAAAGAATTCGAATTGTTTTATCATTGTTTTTTCCCCTTAGCCGCATTTGGAGCCCCCTAAAAGCAGAAGGACAGGATCCAAATTGAAACACCATCTTACACAGCCCCCTCCCCAATTCTTGCTTGATCAAGATTTAGATCAGATCAGATCAGATCACTTATTTCTTTTCCACTGTATTTATTCTTTTATTCTCCTACCTTTCTTGCAGGGGTACACAAGCAGTGTGCAAGGCATTCCCTCCAGTGATGTTATCCCCATAGAAACAACCCTGTGGGGTAGGCTGGACTGAGATAATGTGATTGGCCCAAAGTCACTCTGTGAATTTCCCATGCAACACCTTAACCCAGGGTTTCTCCAGCAGGGTTCCATGGCACCCTCGGGTTCTGCGAGAGGTCACGAGGGGTTCCCTGGGAGATCACGATTTATTTTAAAACATTATTTCTAATTCGGGCAACTTCCCATTAAAGAGGTCAGTTTCATTCTTTATTTTCAGTTTAAGAACACTGTTAATGCTATATACAGGCCTACCCAACAAATATAATAATTTGGTAACTTCTGCCCTCTATTTGACCCTGAACGGGCAGGGGTTCCTTCCCCGAGGCCTGAAAAATATTTCAAGGATTCCTCCAGGTCAAAAAGTTGAGAAAGGCTGCCTTAACCATCACCCCATGTTGGCTTTTCAGATGCATTAGATGCCTTATAAAACTGACCTTCTGGTGTAATAAAATACAAGACAAATGATTAACGAAATCCAATGTACAAATCTTTTTGTTTAATTACTACTATCAGGAGAAGAAGCTAATATGCTAATAACAGGAGTTAAAGGCATAGAATCATGATTCAAGGTGAACAAGAGGCTGACATTAATCCTTAAGTCCCTCAGCAGCGTTCTCCAAGTTCAGGCGAGGACATGATTCTCCTCTTTCTCCTCATCACCCACCATTTCTTTTAATGAAGTCATTTTTCTCCAAGGCATTTCCAAGCTTTAGCACACCTCATAAATACAGCTTTCCATGAGAACTGTGCCATGAGAGAATTGGCTTCCTTTTCCAAGTTGGTAACATCTAAGTCAGGTTTTGGAGAAATCTAGAAGATTTTGTGGAAAGTTAGGAAAAAGACAGCACCAACCCAAAGCTGGGTGCTCTGCTTTTATTAGACCCTGGGTGAGATGGATGTCCATATTCTATTCTTCTCCAGGAAAAAAAAATGGAGCTTAGACCCTGGGTGAGATGGATGTCCATATTCTATTCTTCTCCAGGAAAAAAAAAGGAGCTTATAGGTTTCCACTTAATGTATACATTTGCAATATGGCCGAGAGTTTCTTGTTGTCTTTGTTTGTTTGTTTGTTTAATGCTTAAGAAACCTGGTGTGCTTCTCGGAAACACTAAGTCATCATGCATAATCACACGGGCATTCCAGTGCTGGAATGGAAGCTCTACTTTTCTATCTCATTAAAACAAAAACAAAAACCAGAAGTGGCTCCTTGGCCACTGTGTAAAATTTATAAAATAAATGCAATCTCTGCCTGAGGCTTTAAATTTTAAAAATTGGACCAGAAATTTGCTGGATCAGAAATCTATTCCTAAAAACAGCTTGTTAAAAGAGTGGATTCATCTTACTTTTAATCCCAAACTGCTACAGCTTTGATAAAAGCAGGTGTTCTATGCTGAAATCTCTTTTACATGCTTAAAATGAAGTCATGTGAGATATTTTGGCCAATGACATGTCTTGGCAAGTGTCCCATAATGCAACCTTCCCAGCAGACATTGGATTCACACATTGCCCTAACCTTAATGTGATTTATTTGATTTTGGCTTAGTGTGTAGAGTAAGCCTAACCACTGAATTTATGCAAGATGGTTTATAAACACAGCCATGGGTTTATACACTGAGATTGATAGCACAGCTTACAGTATGAACTCAAGCAGGAATTGTTCATTCACTAAATTTTGGTTTAAAAAATGACGGCTTGGTATGATGCATCAATCCAGCCATTGTCTCTGAAAGATGGACCTTGTTTCTGTTGGAGGATCTCTATCATTGCCAGAGTCCACTGGAGATGGGCAGCCAATAAATTTAAACAAACAAACAACAAACATCAAAGCAATTCAGGAGCAAGAGATTCCATGAAGGTGTAGGAAGTGAACAATGCCTTATTTGTGCTAATTGGAATTTTTCCAAATTAATACTTCTGGGCCTGCAGTTCCCACTTTGTTTGGTTGGATATACAGCTTTCTCCAGTTGCATGAGGATGACCCATCTGTGATGAGTCAGAGTGCACTGGCTAAATCAAGTCATTTCATTTGTAGGGAAAAAAACATGCTGGATTTCTCTGACATCCCTACATATGGCATTCATTTTCCCCAATTTTCTTCACTGAGTCTGGATCTGTGCTGACATTTACTTGCTATTTATTTGTTTAGTGGGAGGATGTTGTGTTGTCTGCCTTGGGAGCATCAATCTACAGCTTTGCTAGCATATGCTTGATTTTGACATTTCTGGAAATGTTCAGCATTTTTGGGGGGGTGCCAAGCTCCAAGGAAGTTTAAAAGGGGGAGGGAGAGTTGGATGTGACATTTGAATATGGTAAAAAGCCCCCTCATAATAAAGCCAAATAGATCCCTTGGGGATTTCCAATATATTGGTAAGAATGACTCGTTTAAATGTAGTAAGCAAAATCACAACTTAAACTCACCTATTAAATGCTTTCATTCTGTAAGATACAAGCATTGGTTGGTTGCCTCTGATCAGTTTTCAACTCAGTTAACCACTCTGAAAATCTAGTTTTGGAAGCCCTGATTTATCATGCCAGATAAAGATCTGTGTTTATATAAATGCCTAGGCACAACATAAAATATCATAAAAATGGTTTACAAACCACATTGCCAGTTCACACCCAGCTTACTCAGTTGAAGCCAAAGAAACCATCAGAGGTAGCTGGTGAGCCCAACCATTGTAGTTTATTCAACAAACACTGGTTAAAATAAGCCATAGCTTAATGTCAAGCACCCAAAAACTGAGTTGACATGTCAACATAAGCAATGGCCTGTTTAACCATCTTGCCATGTTTGATGGTGTTCACAGAACATATTGAACTATCAGTCCTAGTTTACACCTCACAACAGCCAGATTATCACATTTTTCTAAGCCAAAGCTAAAGAAACCACAGTGAGACTTAGAAGGATGTGTGCATCCAGGGGATATAGCATTTTTTAATACAGCTCAGTGGATCTCACCGAGAGCTCTCCAAGGTCCTGATTGTACTAAACTCTTTAAACTTGGGCCCTCCACATACCAGCTTGGAATTATGGGAAATGGAGGAGTCTGCATTAGGGAAGACTGGACACATCTTGATTCTCCTCTGGTTTTGATCCAACTTTCATCTAGCCTGCCTTAATTAATCTTGTATTTTCCCTTGAATTCTAAGCCTCCACAAAATAGCCCTGAGTTCTTCTTTGGCTGCCTTTTTATCTGAGTTTTACAGTTTTAATTTGCTGAAAATCTCTTCTTGCTTTTTTTTAATGTACAGAAGCAGGACCAGTCTGCTCCACCTAAGAACATTTTTCTGAGCAGTCAAGCCCCTTTTTACAAACCAGCAAGTGTGATGTCTGCCTACTCAGCTTACCATTAAATTCGATTCATACGTGATGAAGCAGAAATCTCTCTAATGGAGTGCAGTGTGCAGTACAGAGAAAAAGCTGCAAATATAAGTTCCTGTGCTTTCCCCAAGTTAAACAGCCCAATGAACTCAACCCCCTCTCCCTTCTTCAACATGCAGCCCCCCTCTCCATGCCAGTCTGTACAGTTCTGGGCAGATGTCTGCAGTGGCTCTGCTGGTTGACCTTGGATGCCAGAGATAGTCCAAACAAGATGCTTTCACACTCCCAGCTTGTTCCCCCTCCCATTTTTACTGACTCGCAATCTCAACCCATGTTGATTCCATTCATGCATGCGAGTCGGATCAGATGTTCTGAGAAATTTTGATCTGAGAGCATGACAGTGAGATACTTACACCACACAACTGTTTCCAAATTCAGATGAGCACTAACTTTAGGATGCTTCCATGCTCTCCCCACAGCAGTTTTGGGGGCTGATACAAAAAAGTCCCCAATGAGCTGAGCCTGGGCCCCTGTGGACAAGGGGCTGTTGAATCTACAACTCATGTCCTGCTATACTGTACTCTCTATAAGGACTCAAGGACCCGCCTTATAACTCCTTCCTAGTAAAACACCCTGGAAATTCTGAACTTTTTAATGTACAGTTGTTGTTATCAGATCAGAATGGTTCAGTCTCCTTGAATGTAGCTAAATTTTGCTATTCTGCCTGTAAAATTAGGCAGACTTTGATTATTCACCAACGAACCCACCACCGACTGTAATATTTTATCTTGTTTTTACTTTATTTCTAATGTGTTTTTGTTGCAATTCTGGTCAGTCACGGTAACAAAAATATTCATTCCTTTTCGTGTACAGAATGTGAAGCCATCCCAGCTCCCTACCAGCCCAAAGGTGGCTTTTCTTCAAGGTTTTTCAATAGGGAAGTGTATGAAGTTGAGCCTTAGGGACATTTTAGGTTTTTTGTTTTCAGCTTGTTTATTTGACAGCGGTTAGGGCATATGAGTGTACAAAATGTCACATTAGCCAGATTGCTCACCTCTGACACACAAAGAATTGGCAACGGTGCAAACCTTGTAATTATATTTTGAAACACAAAACTGGAGAGCCCAATCAGCTGCAGCCGGCTGGGGAGAAAACAGAATATCAAGTTACTGAGTAATTAAGGAATCTCCGAATCATTAATGGTTAGCTTCCTTAAGGCACAAAACAGGGCAATGTGTAACAGAAGATTTACAGACGGCTGAAAGGGGAGAGACTTTTCAGGGTTTTACTGTTCGCACCCCACACACGCACACATTCCCTGCCTGAATGTCATTTCTGGTGACCTGCGTGGAGACAACTTCCCACCTGAATCCGAAGTCCTATCTCCATGGGTCCCCTTTTAAGCGGTAGGTTGAAGATGATGAGGTGACATATCTAAATTGGTGGGGAAATAACAGCCATGGAGGAATGAAAACCCAATAACAGATTGGATGTGTTCACACAACACATTGAACTAGTTCAGTTAAGATTGGACTGGCTGCATTCACTCAATGTGTTAAGTTTGGATGGTGTTGGTTCTTTCAAAAGGTTCCTGACTTTGTGTAAGCACCCCAGATGGGTTAATGCAGTAATCAGGGGAGGTTTTTTTGCAGTGCATTCATTCAGGGAAAGAGGGAGGCCTATGGATCACAGTTCTACAATACCAATGAAATTATTTTCCTCCATTCCAAGATAGACAGATGCAGGAAAACTCTCATATTAGTTTATTTGTTTGTTTAAGGCTGCCCAGCTCAGACAGTATGACTTTGGGTGGCATGAATACATAATAATAATAATAATAATAATAATAATAATAATAATAATAATAATAATAATAATAGCAGCAAACAACCAATATATAAATACACAAGCTAAAAGCTAAAATGTAAAATGTAAAATGGCAAGCAAACCCAGAACTCTTTAAAGCACCCATCTCGGAGTCTAAAAAATAAAGGACAAAGGGTTTCTTCTTCCTGACCTGAATAAAGTTTTCAAGGAGCAGCTGAAAACCAACTGCCTCTCACAACCCTTTCCAAAATTCCCCACCAAATTGTAGTGCCAATGGGAACAAGTATAATTCCATCACTCATATTTAATTTTAATCAAATCTACAGGGAGGGAGGGAGGGAGGGAGGGAGGCATGGATTTAAATTTTCTTCTGGTCTCCACCCAAACAGCATCAGACTATTTAGAGGACCGTCACCCTGGTCATTCCGCTAAGATCAATGTGGCAGACCATGGGCCAGACTGGGGGAGTTATAATCCATAATATAGGTAGTCCTCACTTAATGACCACTCATTAGTGACTGTTCAGATTTACGATGGTGCTGAAAAAAACAACTTACAACCAGTATTCACACTTAACGACCGTTGCAGTGTCCCTGCAGTCACATGATCACAATTTGGGTACTTGGCAACTGGTTTGCATTTATGACTGTTGCAGTGTCCTATGGTCACATGATTGCCATTTTTGACCTTCCCAGCCGGCTTCCGGCAAGCAAAATCAGTGGGAAGCCACATTATTAACTTAATGACCATGTGGTTCGCTTAATGACCATGGTGATTTGCTTAATGACCTCTGCAAAAAAGGTCATAAAATTGGGTCAGATTCACTTAATGACCGCTTCACTTAGCAACCAAAATTCTGGTCTCAATTGTGGTTGTTAAATAGGGACTACCTGTATCTGGAGTGAATCTTACCAGGGAAGGCTGCTTTGAGTCATTGAATAAGGCCAGTGCAATGGGAATTAGAGAAAGTGGTGACTTCTTAGTTCATCTTTTGATGGCCCAGCCATGACAAGTAAATCAGGTGCTCCAAGCTAAAGTTGGGATGCTGAACAAATGACTCAGAAGACTGTCCCCACCATGTTCACCTAGAGTGATGCCAATCCCTCTTGGCCCACTTTGCCTTCAGAGTCCTGTCTGCTGCAGATTCTACCCCTTAGTTGTGACTCACCCGAAGCTCTGTCTCATGCCCTGATTCCTGGGGAGGGGTTAATGGTAAAGGTCGTCAGTCAAATACCTGGAGGGAAAGAACTGAAGCCCTCACTGAACTGAAGGCTCATCTGCTGTAGCTCTGATTTATAGTCGCTTGTCCATTAAAGTTGTCCATTAAAAGTTATGACGTCTGCTGCTGATCGGAATCCTATTTTCTGTGCATTAAGCACTTTTGTTGTTTGTTTCTGCTTTGGGCCTTTTTGCTGAATAGCTTACCATTGTAAAAGGAATTTTAAAGCTGCATGTGGGTGAAAGCACAGTGGCGGAGAAGCCAGATAGTCTGAGATTACTAATATCCTGTAAATCAGGTGTATTATTTTAAACTGCCTGCTGTGATTTATGACCTCAGGGGTAGATGGAGAAAGTAAATATATCTTAGCTTCCTCATAAAATCTAGGGCAATCCCTTTCTCTTATTAAACCACCATTTGTGGAAAATCAGACAAATGTCATAATGTTGCATCATGCCTCCAAGCAGCAAATGATTTCAAACGCTTTTGTGTGTTAGTGCCAGCCTTCCCAGGTAGACCAGACAGGAAACACAACCAGATGAGCTAATTCTACTTTATTGTAAGGCTTCATTGACAGAATCTTGCAAGTCTGAAAAGTACAAATCTCCCCCCGTCTCCTTTACAGCCTGGGAAGCTATGGAGGGTCCCTTCTGAGTCTCTTTTGCTGCCTGTTATGCAGCTGTGGGCTGTGCCCTCTCTTATTTGACCATTCCCTAGTCAGCCTCACTTCCTCCCATCTCCCAAGGTCACTCCCACATATCATTACAGTTAGGTTTCCTTTTGAAGGAAACCACTGGAAGCTCATTGGTACTTTGTATTATTTGTACATATTTAAATATTTGTCTTTGTTTCCATAGGTGCAGCTTGAGTGTAAGCGAAGGAACAGCTTTGGTATTCCAAAGTATCAGGTGACAAATCCCACTGTTTCCGCAGCACATCCCTAGGGGATCCTAACTGTAGAGCCCTAACTTATCTCTCCAGACTTCTTAATGGACAGGTTCACACAACAGACTAACCCAGGACGAGGTTCATTTAAGTTTTGACTCAGTAAGTTGTTTGAACTCAGGCATTATTGTATGTAAACCATACTTTCCGGTTTACTATGCTGTGTGAACTCTGCCAGAGGTGATTTATTTGATAAACCAAGGTGCAGTGTGTTGTGTAAACACAGATAGCATTGTTCTCTAAGCTCTGCCATTGCTTTTTTCACATAAGGTCAGGAAGGGCAATGTGGAAGTATGAACTCTTCTGATGATCACCTAGATCACTCATAGCTCCCATGGAGAAACCTCAGCTGTTCTTCATGGCCCATCAATATGCTTCCCTCAACTTCAGCTGCTGCTTTTGCTGATGGACCTGATTACAGAAATCAAATAGGGAATGGCTAATACCCATTTAAAATTGCCTCCATTAAAGCCTCCTGCTATGGCGTGAAAGCTTTCCAAATTGAACGAACAGTACTAGGGATTCTTTATGGGGGAGGATGAGTCTTTTTAGCAGAAGTTCAAGAGCCAGGTGCCTTGCTACAATTGGCAAGGTTTTCCCCCTCTCCCAATATATATATATTTTTTAATTTATAAATTTATTCACCGCCCCTCTCCCCCTCACGGGGAGATATATTTAAAAATCACCCCCAAACCCTAAAATAACCCAATCCCTCTCTTGGAATCTTGCTCAAGAGTATCAAAAAACCTTTTGGGAGTTTTCTGCATTATTGCATGAGACCTTCTAAAAGATTTGGAGATCTCATATTTTAACCTTTCTTTTCTTGCTTTCCCATTTTATTTGTCTAAAATATATATATATATATATATTGCCATTTGGAGTTATCACAGGCCCTGAGTTTTGTTCTGTAGAGACTTACTCTAATGTGGATTACTTGTTCTTGTTCTTTGCTGTATGTTTTTTTTTAATTTCCTGCTTCTTTCTTGGTTTGTTTTGGCCTTTGTATTATCACTTCATTTTGTATTTGGTTATTGTCTTTTCTTATCCCTTCTTTATAGATTAGAAGCAATAAAACAAATCAATAAATAAACCAGATGCCTAGAGATGCTGTACTGATGATCCCTGTTTTGGGGGTGGAAGGGGGGGGGGTCTGCAGATGTGCTAATCTCTGCTATATGCCCTGTAGCACTGGAGGCGGGGTTCACCCCAGTTTGTGACTTTTAGGTCTACATATCAAAAAGCTGATGTGGGTTGCCCTCATTCTGCTTGAGATGAGCTTACTTCAAGGCAAAGAAGCAAAAATTGGCTAATACAGACTCCAGTGTCCAAATTCATTGCTATTTTGAGTTGAGTTGGCTATTTGAAACAATCTCCCTAAAAAGAGAGAGAGAGAAAGTATATATAATAGGGATAAAAATAAATTAATACTGAAAAATATAAGAAAAAGGTCCATATGATATTAATATACAATTAGCCCTTTGACATATATATTCATTTATTTAGAACATTTATATGGCTGCCCAACTCAAACAGTGTGGCTCTGGATGCTGTACAAAGTCATTAAAAATACCAAAAAAAAAATCATACAATGCCACTAGAGCAAACGAAAGCAATTACATGACGATCAGCATTAAAATATATTATGTCTTGCCAACTGGGAACTCTACTCATCCTAGCCCACGTCTTAACTGCTTTCCTAAAGGCCTGTGGGGTTGGGGCCAATTATATCTTGCGGTGGGGGGGATCACTCTGAAGGGCTGGGATACCCTTATAAGGTGTCAGCCCCATTAGGTGGACCAGACCATGAAATCAACTCCACAGGATGTCTACAACTACTTTTTTTTTTAGATTGGCTGTAATAACAGAATTTTGGAAGTCTGATTGTGCTGCTCCACCTCCCCATTCTTACACTTCAGTGAACTAGGCAGGTGTCTGCCCGAGCCGCTTCTGAATGTTATTTTGTTCTGGACTTAAAAAATATTTCGGCCTCTTTTGCCTTGATAATGGAGCCTGCATATCTCCATCAAGATCATCTTCCTTACACAAGGTTGGCACTGTTTCAGAGAAGAGGTCAGAGGGTGCCCTCCCTGTTGCGGAGTGTAAGATGGGCAGATACCCTCAGGAGAGGGCAGGGCCGCAGATAACTTCTTTAGGAACTTTCTGCTCTGTCTTCCCATTCCTACATCTCAAAAAACAACAATGCATCATCTCTGCAACCCTCTCCTTGGGATGGGGGGCATCGTTCTTCTTCCACCTGCACAGAATAATGCTCTTAGTCAATCCATGGATACAGTCAAGGTTCTTCCAAGCATCCCAACTTCTCTTGACAATTTGGTCACTGGAACCCTCAAGTTGCTGAGTGGTTCTCACCGTGCTGTCCTGGCTTGGGGAAAATCAGGTGCCCGTTATCTCTTTGATAAATCACACACTTTTACACTGTATTCCAATGGACTCTGTTTTTAATCTGGCTTACCAAGATTACTAAGTAAGGCATATTTCACATTTCTTATCCTGGAACTCCATTTGAGGCTTATTCTTACCGACAGACTATTTTATCATTATTCGTAAAAGCAGAGACCCGCCACAAATAATTTATGAAGTGTCGAACCAAAGATAACTAATGATCAGCTGGCAGAGCCAGCATTAGTTTCTCAACAGTATTTCATACTTGAATATTCTAGTGAGCTAAAAGATGTGTGACACAGTTGCCAGAATAATTGGAAGGGGGTTGCACAGCCCAGATTGCCTCGCATTTGTCATCCCATTGTTCCCTCTGGTTGTTCATTTAATAATGTGAAGATTAATGTTCAGCTTTAGAGCGTATAAACAGCAAGACACACCTTTGTTCCTATCTCTTCTCTCTGTCTATTCAGATCAATAGTGTAGCTAAGGACATGCTGGATTTTTGCTGAATGTTTTTGCTCTGGGGAAGGAAATCCGTCTTTTTTTTAAAAAAGACCCTGCAAGATTTTGACCTCTCTGCAGTTATTTCACCCCTGTTATCTTGTTCTTTTGGCTGTGACTTGAGAGAAGGAATGAGGCTGATGGTGATGATGTGGATACGGTTTCCCAAAGTCGGCATAAGCCAGACACTCAAAGACGATGCAGCCAGGATAATGTCACAGCAGATGTAGCCACAGGAGTATGCAGTGAAGCCAAATCTGAGTGAGGGTAATCTTTCCTGCCCTCACTCAGGATGGACAAACATTTTGAACCTGATTTATGGATTTCCCCCTCTTCCTCAAATGCTCATCAGAAAAGATGCCAGAGTATTTTGCAGGGGGCAAAGGTTTAGTACATGAAAGGTGCCCCTCTTTGGCTTCAGGCCTATAAGTGGCTGCTGTCATCGCTGTGTGCCCCGTTGCTTGAATGTGTCTGGTTTTGACAGATGGGAGTGTGGCCTTTCAAGACCATACCAAATCAGATTGACCCAGACCCCAGGGAGATGTAAAAGCACTGAACCCTGGACCAGGTGGTTGGTTTTGCATCCCCCTAGACTGGATGGGGGAGACTTTTTATTCTGTAAAACAAAGTTATTTTACAAAACATAAATGTAAAACTCAACCATATACCCAAATATATTGCTAAATCAGTGTTCTTAATGCTATCTGTATATGGGATTGCTTTATCTATCCTTCTCTTACCCAGTTCTATTATCCTACTTCTAATTCCTAATGCTAACCTTCTATTTTCTATTACCTCTATAACTATACTATTTCTTTATAGTCCTGTTTCATAAAGCCCATTACTCTACCCAATATCTCTACAATTTAGCTCTCCGTTACTATCTGCTGTAGTACTTCGGTCCTATTACTCTATCCTATGTCTCTACAATACAGTTCTCCTATAGGTCAATGCTTTCTACTACATGGTTTATTTCATCCCCTCCCTCCCTCCCTCCCTCCTCTCTCTCTGGTACAGCCATGTCCAGTTGACAACCCAAAGAAGAGCTGACTGGAGGAGGGGTGGATGAAGGAAAGGTCAACAAACACAGAGACGCCAGCTGTCAACCCAGCCACGAAACTCCCACTGGGCAGTTAGAAGACCCTTGAAGGCTAAGCTTCAGTAAATGACCCCATCTTTTCTCCTAGCCTGGAAAATGATCTAACAGTTACCCTCTCCTGCCCAATGGTTTGGATTGCCAAACTATACATACCACACACACATGCACACATGCACGCAAGCGCACACACCACACAGCTGTCACAAGTAATGGGGAATATTGACCAGTCTTCCCCGGTGCCCATTTTCACCTGCAATATTTACAGACGGTTGTGAGTCTCTATCCAGGCTTGCACATGAGTGGGATCAGCTCTGAGGCACAGCTATGTTGCTCCCTCCCTCCTCCTGTGCTCTGGCTTATGAACCAGCAGAAATTACACCCATGACATTCATAATAATAGTGTATGTCTGCCAGTTCACAGGGCAAGCTCATGATTTGTGCTGAGGCAGTACACTTTTATGACTCAGAACAAATCTGGCTGTGAGGAGGTGTTTATGAGTATTCGCTTGCTTGGAGTAGAAGGGCGTAGTCTTCATGTGCTCGGCTGAGACCAGTTCGGTCATGTGGGAAGGGGCACTATGAATGTGGGATCACAAAAGGGAGGTCTTCTGCCATGGGATGGTCTCAGAAACCAGGTATTTGAGGCAGGAGTGGAGCGAACCAGGATCCGCCATGTTATTGGAATTGGCTCAAAGGAGAAGATGTAGAAAGCCCAGTGCCTTCACAGCTTAGGTACTGATCCTCCAAGATGATCATTTTGTTGTGGGATAGTGTCTTGATGACTTCTTCACATGGACACTGTCACTCATGATCATAGTTTAGGGCAGGAGATGAAGAATCTGTTGACTGCCGCTGCCAACATCCTTCACTCTGGCCCCAGCCAGCATGGCCCAGGGAGAAGGATGCTGGGAGTTGTAGTTCAGCATTATTGGGAGGGCCATATCATCTCCACTCTTGCTATAAGCTGGTGGTACACAATTTCTTCTGTTCAAAGACATTCATTTTGTTAACTTCCTGTTGTCAGGAATCCATTTGCTTGGATTTATTCCACAAATAATTGGAACATTTGCCCATTCTAGTCTTCATACTACTATAAAGCTGTCAGAATCAATGTAATTTAGCTCTTAGCTCACATAAGAACTACATATTCTGAACGATTCCTTTATTGGAAAGAAATGCAGGAAGTGAAGAAGTCATTGTTGTAGCTGGAGAAAACCTGAAATAAATGAATTGAAATGAGAGAAAGGGGTATGTGAAAGACCTCAAGTCTTTGATTGACTCCTGCATACACAACATATGCCCTTTAGGCTTGAGGAAAGATGATCAATTGGATCCTCAGTTCTCCTGTGTGCAGATGATACTTCCATTTACGGGAAAGATATTACACTTTGCCATCCTGCATTTTGACACACACACATACACACATGTCATCAAAAGCAGTTCCTACCACCAGGGCTCAAACTAGACATTTACAGTTCTTTTGTTTAATTTACACAATGTGGCAGTAAAAAGAACTGTAAATGTCTAGTCTGAACCCTGGTGGTAGGAACTGCTTTTGATGACATGTGTGTATGTGTGTGTGTCAAAAAGCAAGATGGCAAAGGCAGTGTTGCCATGCAAGCCTTTCCCCTTTTGTACATAACAAAGGGCGTAGAACATCTGTTGCAACGCTGCCTTTGCCATCTTGCCTTTTCCGACACCCCCATTGCTGGTGTCGCTGACTACTTGAAATGAGGTTTCCTGATTTTATTAAAACAGTCCTGTATAATAACATGGTAAAAAAAGAATCACAGCCATGAAAGAACACATTATCTCTCCATTACTAGATAACAGCAGACAGCTTCTGTGAAAGTGGGGGAAGGTAAAAAGGGGAGATTTGAACAACAAATTCGGCTCCATTCCTGCCCACAACAATATCACAGATATTACCTATTTTTATGTAGCTGATTTCCAACAGGAGAAAGATAGCATAAATGCCAAGGTTGTTCTTTCTGATAGAAATGAATTTCTAGTGGTCCACGGCTGTTACAGATCCCTTAACGACAACTAGACAGTTGAGCTCATTTGCGAGAGAAATATTTAACCCCCCCAAATAAGCACCTTTACGGGAAAAAAGGTGCAGATAATTGGTAAAAGTTTCCCCCCACCCCACCCCCCCACACACATTCATGTAAATGATCAAGGAGAATAATCTACAAATCTACCTCATTTTAACTGGAGTGTTCTCACTTCATGGATGTTCACCGGAAGGAAACATGCAACTGAACTCAAATGCAAAATATTTGGAGCATCTTCAAATTCTACACATGTGCACCCCTCAGAGAGACAGACACACACACATAGAACTGTAGAGATTAAAAAATGCGTGTTTCAGACTTCTTGGCAAGGAACAATGTCCTTGCTTCATCTGTTACAACATATCAGCCTTTATCCACTGGGTTTTTTTCAAAGAGTTATGTGCTATTTCAGCAGAGCTGCCAACATTTTCAGACTGCACTGTCAAAAAAAATAATTGACAGCTGTCTATACTGAGCCCTCCTATAGTTTAATATAGGTCTGTGGCTACATTTCCAGATTCTCTTTGCCAGTTGGAGTTGGGTGAAGTCAACCTTAATTCAGATGGGCTTTGTATCACCCGGTAAACGATTTGGGGAAGCCCTCTTAACACATCAGCTCGTTGATGCTGAAAACACAGACTGACTCATGATATTGCTTTCCAAGAGAAACTTTGGCACATTTTAAAAAAATCTATATTTCATACTAATCAGGAGAAGAATTCAGTTCATCTTTCTTCTCTCCATTCTGAAGTAGAGGGGATGTAATTGTATGAGGGGATGATCTAGGGAAACCAGGGCAAAGAGATGCTGTCTAGGGAATGGTCAGATAAGAGAGGGCATAGCCCACAGCTGCATAATGGGCAGAGCAAGAGGCTCAGAAGGGACCCTCCCTAGCTTCCCAGGCTATAAAGGAGATGGGGGCGTGGGAGAGAGAACTGTACTTTCAGGCTTGCAAGATTCTGTTAAGTAGCCTCACAATAAAGTAGAATTAGCTCATCTGCTTGTGTTTCCTGTTTGGTCTACCTGGGAAGGCTGACATCATTTTGCAAGTCTCTAGGCAGCATCTCTTCCTCCTGTCTCCCAAGGTCATTCCTACATACATTACAGGGGTACTAACTCTGAAGAGACAGACCTTCTCCATTCTGGAGGTAGCAAGGGATAGTACTTAACCTCAAATAAGCTTAAGATAACTTTTAAAGCAAAAACACTCCTCCCCACAAAAAATCCCAAGAAAAACACAAAGAACCTGCTTTCACCCATATACATGACTCAGCCTTGTCCGTTTGTGATTCTTTCACCCACTGTCACCTTAGACTCCTTCTTAAACATCTGAAGTAAGTCTCCAGCTTCCCATCCCTGTCCTCAAGATTATAGGACTGGAATTGCCATCAGCCAAAATCAGCATGACCACTGTTCATAGAGAATGAGAGCTGTAATCCTGTCAAATCCAACAGTCCAAGGTTGGAAATGAAGATGATGCTTTGTAGACTGAAAATCCAATGTGTAGGAAAGTAGGGTGGAAGAGCACTGTAGCCCATGCAAGATGTTTTTGGTGGGTCTCTTTAGTTGGGTTGAATAATTTCCTCCATTTTATTTTATCCTAATTTTTAATTTTCCCAACTCCAAGTATGGCATACTTCTGCCTCAGTTCCTGCATTGGATGCCTCCCCTGAGAAATATGCACAAACATTCCCCTACCTTTTTGTGCCCTTTCTAATTTAGCTATTTTCCTACACGCTTCAATTTTTTTTACACTTTTTGTGAACAATTTGCAAGTAAAATGCAAACTATACAGTTCTGATATATGCACACCTCCTATTCCCCCTGTGAATGTCTGAATAGAATTTTTTAACCCCTCTGCAAAATTTCAGAAAGTGCCAGTTTTGGCTTGTTTAGGAGATTTGAAATAGCTCCACTTGTCTAAACCAGGGCTTCTCAACCAGGGTTCTGTGGAACACTTGGGTTCAGTGAGAGGTCACTATGGGTTCCCTGGGAGATCACAATTTATTTAAAAAATTATTTCAAATTCGGGCAACTTCCCATTAAAGAGATAAGTTTCATTCTTTATTTTTAGTTTAAGAATACTGTTAATGCACCTATACAGGCCTACCCATGAAACAAATAAAATAATTTTATAACTTCTGGCCTATATTTGAGCCTGAATGTGCAGGGGTTCCCTGAGGCCTGAAAAATGTTTCAAGGGTTTCTCCAGAGTCAAAAAGTTGAGAAAGGCTGCTCTAAACATCCTGGACCAAATTTCTCTTCAGTCCCAGTTCTTCAGCATCAAAGATCAGCATTTAACACAAATTAAAAAGTAGCCTTTTCAAATTACAAAGTAGCCTTTGGTACTGGTGGACTCAAATCCATCACAGCAGTACCTCTGGGCATCTTGTTGGATGTTTTGAGACAGGTGTGAGCTAGCTATTTTCAATAATGCTGCTTCTGCCTTCTTTTAATCTTGATGCATTTTGTCTCCCGTCTGGTTTGCAAGAAATATAGCAAAGATTGAAAGACAATGGTGTGATGTCAGGGAACTGTGTAATACAGTTTGATGGGAACATGAAGCTGATGATAATGACAGAGAGAGGGGGAAAGAAAGAAAGATGAGAATTTTGAATGCTTTCAGTTGCAGTTGTTTTCACTAATAACATATCAGCTGTAATGCCCTGAGAAGGCTGAGATCATGTCTGAGAGAGAGTGTCTATTTATTGAAAGCACCTTGGTAAACAAGACTGGGCACTTCACAGCTGGCATATGTCCCCAAATCTTTTTGTGTCTCCTAGAACCCTATTTATTTGTTTGTTTGTTTTCCCGCCTTTATTATTTTTATAAATAACTCAAGGCGACAAACATACCTAATACTCCTTCCTCCTCTTTTCCCCACAACAGCAACCCTGTGAGGTGAGTTGTGCTGAGAGAGGGACTGGCCCAAGGTCACCAAGCCAGCTTCCATGCCTAAGGCAAGACTAGAACTCACAGTCCCCTGGTTTCTGGCCCAGCGCCTTAACCACTAGACCAAACTGGCTCTTTTTGATTTCACCAAGGGAATTGGCCAGCATACAAGTCCAGATCTCAGGAAGTAATTGTTCCATTCTGCATTGGTCAGACCTTACTTGGAGTTCTGTGTCCTGTTCTTGGTACCACAGTTCAAAAAGGACAGTGACAAACTGGAGTAAGTTCAGAGGAGGGCTACTAATCAAACCCTATGAGGAAAGGATCTGGGTATTTTAGCCTGCAGAAATGTTATGGTCTGTGGGAAAGGCCTTGGGAGACTGGTTGAAGAGATGCTACCAAGGGAATGGCTGGAGAAGAGACAGCATGGCCCGCAGTTGGATGGTGGGAGGGGCAAGAGGCTCAGAAGGGACCCTCCCTAGTTTCTCAGGCTGTAAGGGAGTTGGGGGGAGGGATTGTACTTTCATACTTGCAAGTTGTTATTGGCCTCGCGGGGTAATCCAGATAGGAATCACAACCAGATGAGTCAATTCTACTTTATTGTAAAGCTACATTGACAGAATCTTGCAAATCTGAAAGTATGATTCTCCCCCCACCCTGTCTCCTTTACAGCAGTATTCAAATATCTAAAAGGTTGTCACATCTACCTAGTGCACCCCTGCCAAGTCTTCTTCTGGGTTCCAGATGTTGGTCACACCACAGTCTGACAGCACCCAGAATCAGAATTGGAAGAAAAGAGGCTGTACCTAAAATAAGGAACTATGAAACAAGCCAACTGAAGGGTAAGCCAGGAACACAAAACAAACAAAGGAAGGGCTTAAGCATAGCAAAGACAATTGGAATCTAGCACAGCCTCTGCAAAGCACAGCTAGACCAGAGGTTCTCCTAGTTTTCTTCCATAGGTTCCAAAGGCTCAGGTTGAACATTCTTTACTGAGAAGCTGCCACTTGCAATCCATACCATAGGAGGAAGCCATGTAGAGAACCAATATCAACATCAACTAATTTTCCCAAACCAGGTTATCTATAGATGCTCCAAATCACACATGCTGAAAATTGACATCTGAAATGGTTCTTTCATAAGAACACAAAAGAACCAAGCAGCTTCAGGACAGGAGTCTATATCATCCAGCCTCTTGCTTCTCAAAGGAGGTCTTCAGTTGCTTCAAAGAAGTCCACCATTTGCTCATGAAGACAACGTTGCTTCTTCTTTTGTTGTCTACTAACTGATGGGCTTCTCCTGAAGACGAAAGTATCATTTAGGCACCCGATCACCACTGAGAAACTCCAATCTTTATGAATGTCTCATCACTTCTAAAGCCATGTCAGCAGGTGGTTATTATACCATTGACCGCAAATTGCACAACTGATAAATGGTTCATTTAGAGAAGGACGTCCAAAAGGCAGGTCATTTCATTTAGGCATGGAAAAGTTGGAATGTGGGAGCACTTGTGGGGGACAAACTGTCTTTGTAGTGGAAGACAAAGCAGGCAACTATATCTGCTTTTTTGCAAAAGTGAGATCCCAGGCCTTCCAAAATTTAGAAATGCGTAATGGATGCATCTACCCCCCATGTTAAAATTATTATTTTTAAAAAAGGCCTATTCAAACTATTTTGGTCATCTGCTGTGCTGAGGTTTTTAGATGTCCATTTAAAACCTCTTAACGTCTGTAGTCCTCTTTGTTTCCACAGAGTCGAGAGGAGCTTTAATTTATACATATTGATTTTTTTTAACTTTGTCATATTTTTTTACCTTATACTTAAGCACTTTCAAAGATCAATATATATGTTTTCCTACTTTTTGATGAATGTGCCACATAAAAAATGGCTGTTTTGAATCAATGTAAGGACATCTGAGTAGTACGGAAACGCAGTGCCCAAGCAGAATTGCCAGCAAAAGACATCCATGTCTTATTGACTGTTGCCCGCAATCCATACCCCTGAAATGACAAGGTTTTGGAATGTGTGTCATCTGAGTGATAAAGGGTGATCCTCTTCATTCAGTTCTGTACAGGGTGTGGCATGTGGAACTCTTCTAAAATAAAGGAACAAGTGGGAGAATGTTCTGATCTCAGATTTGACTCCCTGAAGTAGAGAAATTTTACTCTAATAACTTGGCAGGGAGGAATGAGGCAGCAACTTGACTATGAAACTGTCTGGAATGTGGCCAGGATGACTTTGGGGTTCTCCTTCATGTTGGATGGCTCCTTTGATCCTCAGAGGACTTACTTTAATAAGGTAAGTTTTGATCCTGTGGAAGAACAGGCAAGAACAGGAGATTTGGTTAAAGTAAAATTCAATCATTGGGCTATCCTCAAGCTTTGCCTCGTGTTTTTGTTCCTATGTACAGTATTTTGTTTCTATCTAGTCCATAATGTACATTATTTGCTCGGGAGTGGCTGTCCAAATCACCTAACTTTATCAGCAACAGGAAAATAAAATGAACCACTGAAATGAAATAAAGCTGAGAATTGTGATTAGATTTGGCCTCCCTCATTGATTGCCTTGGGAGGAATTAAGTTTTATGGGTGATGGTACTTCCTCTAACTTAACAGCCCCCCTGCCCCATTTCTTAATTTTTATTTCATTCTGTGATGGAGAGAACAATGTTTTTAATGTGATTTTTTTTTAAAGAGAGGTCTCATTTTGACTGAGAATCTAAACTTTACGGTATTGTTCATGGGCAGGTGAAAAATAGCATTACTCTACCATGAATATATGGTAGGAGGAAAGGCTGTAATTACTCTTAAACTCCAAGGGTCAGTTTTGTATCAAATATTTAAGGCCAGTTAGCAAGCTGGCTTTCATTCTTGTTCTTCAAGAAAGAGAAGAGACTCTTTCCTGGAGAGCCACCAGCCCACACAATTGGCTAGGTTTTATCTTCAGCCTGCAACAATAATCATGAATAGCTCAGATTCAGCCTGCAGACTGAGAGCTGTAATTGAAGAAATGGCCACTCCCTTGGGAACTTGGCCAGGGGCCACAAAAAGATACTGGGGATTCCCTTGCAGCCTGGGGGCCACCGATTACCCACCTCTGCTAAAAGACCTCCAATGGTCCCTCACACTGATTAAGAAGTTCTTCTCAGAAGTACTGCTTACATTTCCTCAAGTACAAGCAGAACTTGGCAAATTGTAGACCATCAGCTACTTTGAGCAGAACTGGGCCTCCATCATCTCCCAATTCACCGTCTCTGAAGTCAAAGAAAACCCTAAACCCCAGAAGCAGTGGCTGATGAAGATTAGGATGGGGAGATATTCCTCTGTTAGAATATATCCTCTGTCTTCCTCCAAGGAGGCCCTGTTTCTCCCACGGATAGCTAGAGTTAGTTTGGGAGATGAGTTGGCTCAGTTCTTGTCTAAAGTTTGGAAAAAGTGACTTTCCCAATCATTTGTACTCATAGCCCACCTTAGCTGTCTTTTTCCCCTGGTACACGGTGTCCCCTGAAATTACAGCTTTCTGCCACAGATGCTTGAAGTCCTTATATCATCTGATTGCTCCTTGTGATTGATTTTTCCCACACCTTTTCGTTGTCCTGTTGAGATCCCACCCCATCCCTGGTGATAAATGTGTCTTTTTTCAGATTCTATTTTTTGAAAATAAACTGCTGATTGAATCAAAGAATAGGAGGAGATTCCTTCTCCTTAGACCACTTCCCCAGCACAGATTCCATGTTCCACCCTTTTCCCGTGACTTGATGGCCTCAGTGGGAAAGTCAGAAGCTGTCAGAATTTCTGTGCAACTCCCCCTTACCGTAAACTCCTGAACTGAAGCTGGGACCTTTGTGAAATGTTGTGTCTGGACTGGGAACATCCTCAAGCAACTAATCTTTCTACCTCTGCCCCCTTTGTGGCTCCATTTCTTGACTCTATTTGGCAAACTCCCTGATCCCTTAGCTCCTTTTTGGATAACTAAGTAGCTTCTGTCTTGCATTAATTCTTCCCTCCACCCCATCTCTGAGTTTTATTCAGGCTGAACCTTTTTATTGTGAGAGACTCTGGAACATCAGCATTAGACATTCTGCATTGCCTCTGGCCCAGCTGCCTTTGTTTCTTGCAGAGGAGAAAAATCTCCTGAGAACTGGAGCCAAGTTTTCAAGGCTGGCCAATCTGCCCCCTCAAGATTCTTTCTGGAAACCCAGAACAAGATTGCTGAAAACCGACAGCACTGTTTCCTGCAATTTTATTCATTTATTCAATCTGACAATGCATATTCCGTCTGTCTGCTCACTGGAGAAATTTAGATGAATAGGAACCCCATGGAAACTGGAAAGGATGCCTTAAAATGGGCATCACACAGCTCAAAAACCACCACTACCACCCATATCCAAGAAAAAGTAGAAAATCTCACCTGGACCTGGCCACTGTCATGTCACGCAAATGACACAACTTAGGCACCCCATCATGACTTGCACCAGATGCCTGTGCACCTGTACTACACCTGTACTACTATGCCCGTACTACAATCCTGCACCCAACAGGAAGGATTCAGAGTGACCCACAGCCACTAAAGGCTCACCCCCACATACACACCGTATGGGGAGTTACAGGCAGTTCATTTTCTCACTGAGGTTATTTCTATCATTTTAGGGAGCCAACCACTGTGAGATGATTTTGGCCTGCTCAGCTCAAACCAGATTGCCAATTCTCTCTCGCCTCTTCTGGAGGAACTTTATGCTGGATCTCATTAGACTGCTGCTGACAGCCATCTAAATAATGATAATTATGGCCTCTTAGCCCAACGGAGGAGAATTATGGATCCCTTGGAGACCGAGTTCATTTCTGAACTTGATGCCTCTGCAACTCAAAGGAGCAAAAAATGATTTGGCCATCCATCTCTAAGCTATGCAAGCTACTTTTCCTCTATCCTTGTTAGCAAGTTGGAAATTCTACGGACAGTGATTTTGAAGAATGCACTGAGGCTGGACGTGGAACAGAGCCAAGCTAAGCTTGCCCCTGTGACAATTAATTCTGGAATCTATCGCATTTCTTCAAGCTAAATAAGAACTGCTAGCAAAAAAAAAAATGCAGGCAACTTTTTCCACCCAGCAGCAAAAAACATCAGGGGTAGTCTAGGATGTCAGTGCCAGTCTAAGCCCACAGTTTTTGGAATTTTGCAGCTGGAAAAGGTGGCGCAAAAAGGAATGTACCAGAGGGATAGGCAGAAACTTAATTTTTCTAGAGAAAAAAAATTAATACCTCAGGGACTACACAAAGGGTTGCCCCATGCATCACACAGTTTTAGGTCACTGGTGCTCTACTCATTCCAGGCACGTGAAATAAACACCTTTTCCTTATCTAGCAATGAAGGAAGGATGCGACCCCATCACAGAAGGAAGTCCATTTGCAGCTGAAGTTTCAAAAGCAACGTCCTGTACATTCTTTGAAATATGTGGGATGTTAAGCTTTCTAGAATTGACTCAGCTTGAATTAAAGGAAAGCCAGTTACCCATGATTCAAGAAAACCAACAGCTGAGCAGGTGTGTATGGGAGGGAGATCTCCAGTAGCCATTGCTCTCCCCTCCTTCCTTTCGGGTACATCTGAAAAAGAATCCACTCTAAAATTCTGACAGTCTCTCATGTCAAACTTTTGACAGCCAAGTACCCCAAACCAAGATTCCCACCCAAACCAAGATTTATTAAGAGGGAAAAGGGATTAGGTTACAAAAATCTCAGCAAGATTTTCATATTTAGGACCCAGTTTATCCCTGAGTTTGCCAGGGTAGAGTTTCCTTCATGCTTCATGATGAGCAGGGGAACAAGCTATCTGTTTTTCAGATACTGGAAGAATGCCCTTATTGCTGAACTTGCAATATTTCCCAAATCGCTCTCCTGTCCAGGCACTTAGAAGAGCGCAGCAACTCAGGGCAGACTATGTTGAGGTAAGCAAACCAGTAGCATAAGACAGTTTTCTATGCTCAAATGTTTAGGGAGGGATCATATGTGAGCAACGGAGGAAAAGACTTACCAGGACGTATAGTTCACCCGACTTCGTTCCTTGACTGACAAGGCCTTTAGAAGTACCACCAGCTCAACCAGCTTCCCAAGGGATTTCCTTGTCAAGGTTTGGGTCTTTCTATCTTGAAGAGAAACAAAGCTCAGCTCTCTTTGATGCTGGCCCTTCTTGAGGAGGGCAGTTGGGGACCAAGATTTTCCTTTCTTTTCTGGGTCAAGCGGCTCAGTAATGTCAAAATCCATATAGCTGGGCAAGATCAAGGAAGCAAGAATTACCCAGATTTCAAGAATGTATCTTTGGTGCTAGGATGGGGTGAATACAAAATTTTGGAAAGTGCAAGGGAATTCCCAACTGTCATTTATAGTGAATTTGTGCAGATGGTGTCTCTTGGAGCATTTTGAATAGTTTCTTCTCAGGGTTCTCCCCACCTGGACTGAGTTGCCATTTATGAGATAAGCGCCCAAGAGATTCCCCTCCCATCTCCAGTGTCTAACATTTTTTCCATTATTTTCCCACTGTTTCTCACAGATTTAGCCCAACCCATCCTCAGTGAGAGAAATCTCTATTCCTTACCTGAAATTTGAGATATCCAGCAGTCTGTGATGGAACTACCGATAGTTTGGAAACCATTGCAAGTCAGAAGACTAAGATCCTGTCTCCTTTCCATTGGCTCAGTCAGGGGCTGGCCCTGGATATTTATGATTCAGAGCGATTGGTGACTCTTAGCTTCCTCGCACAAACTGTAAGTTGACTTTTCTTTTCTTCTGGTGATGCGGGAGCCTCTCCACCCAACCTGGAAGCAGAAGGTTAACTTAGAAGAGGAGATCCAGCTCATGGTTCTCTCTTCCAATCTTCTGTTCCCACTTCCTAACATCTGCTGCCTCATGGTAGGACCAGCCCAACATATTCTCTCTCTTTTCGTGCAATCAGCTGGTCATCTCTCAAATGCTGACATTAAGTGAGGCCAAGCAGTAAGTTAAGGTCCCTAGGCTCTACTTATGGTCTTTCCTGAAGCAACTGCCTGGAAAATACATTTGATATTATTTAAAAGGTGACGTCCATTTCTCACGAGCCATTTTACAAATGGTCAGCCTGATTCTGGCACAACAGCTCTGCTCATCAAGTTTCCTCCATGATCGGAACATTTTGCTAGACATCAAAGGTTAAATATTGGGGTGGGGGGGAGAAGGGTGGCTAGCTATGGAAGGATTCTGTCTCAGGTCTGGAGCAGAGGTCCTCTTTAAAACGCATAATGTCTCTGCCCAATGGAAGAGGTGTTCCACACCAAGCAGGATTCATATTTATCAGCTGAACACTGGCAGCAGATCATCGGCACTCAATGAGCCTCAGGGATTCTGATGGCAATCAATCTGCCAAGATGTATAATACCAGTATTTTCCGTTAAGGTGACAATGGGTTTACTTTGCAGCGTTATCTTGGTGAGTCTTACTATGCTTATAGCCTAAGGGGGTTTAGTAACCAAACAATCTATAAAAAGCAGGCAGACATGCTCTAGAACAGTGTTTCTCAACCTTGGCAACTTTAAGATGTCTGGGCTTCAACTCCCAGAATTCCCCAGCCAGCATGGCTGGCTGGGGAATTCTGGGAGTTGAAGTCCAGACATCTTAAAGTTGCTAAGGTTGAAAACATTGCTCTAGAATAAAATGTTTGGTGTCTCCTGTCTTCACCCCCAGGAGGAATATTGTATTCAGGGTTACAGTGAACCCGTTGTTCCTCCAGAATTCTGTAGGGTAGAATTCACTCAAATCAAGACCTTCCACTCTTGATTTCCTTCTCCAACTGTTGCTCAATTGTTTTTGGACTTTCTGATGGTATTTCCTGTCCCTGGATTTATACACCAGCAGAGGCCAGGCAATATCGATTTTGGATGTTCTGATTTGGATTCCTGTGCTGAGCGGAAGGTTAGACACAACAGCTTAAATGATCCCGTGTTCTGTGGGTCTCCACTAAATAAATATTTTGTACTTCTGCAAATGTGGAATGTCCTCTTCCATGTTGGTGCTTTCCTCTTGTTTCTCCGTGGCTGTATTTTTTCCTTAATCCTGTTGGCACTGAACCCCCAACTTTGTTTTAGATGGAGTATTAGCCATGATGCTTCCAGCATCATAGGTTTTGCAATGAAACAATATTAAAAGCATTTATCATTTCATGTTCATACTGCCACATCAATGAGGCTTCAATATAATAACTGTTCACTGGGGCATCTTTGTTTCCTATCCTTTAGATTCAGGTGAGTTTATTTGTTGTTGTCGTTGTTCCTCTCCAGGCTGCAATTTCTGCTGCTAGACATATGTTGAAAGATCAACAGAGGAAGCCCCAGCAAAGGAAAAGCAAATTCTTTTCACTTATCAGTTGATCTAGTGACAAAAGTGGTTTTTTCCCCCAATTGTCTTCTAGGGAGATGTTCCTTGGTTGGCTGTCCCCATAAATCCTCTTTATACATTAGGACACCCCAAACTTTTTCTTTAGGAGGGTGTCTTTGGAAGTTCAAAGCATCTGTGGCCCTACCAATATTGCTACATCCCAGTTCCCATTATTCATGATCACTGACCCTGCTGGCTGAAGTTGATGGGATTAGGCATCCTGTGCCATTTGGAAATGTTCAGGTTTCCTACCCATTGTAACAAAAAGGGTGTAAAATGGCCCATGGAATACATAGGAGCATTAATCGGGGTAGAAGGGGACTTGATCACTCATAAATTAAACTAAATTCAGGGGGAGACTAACTAGCACCTCCACGTCATAACTGCATCTGTGAGACAGGTGCAGGACAGGAATATTTAGGGGCCATTGGGGTGCACGTGTAATTTCAAAAATGGCTGCCATGAAGAGCCTGTGCCTTTTCACAACATGGAAGCCAGGAGGGCATGGTCAGTTGTACAATCTCAGTTCCCCAGAAGGTGAACCTGTGACGTTGTTTCTTCTCACCTCACCCAGTTGATCCAGATTTCCCCGCCCACCCAGGTATATTTCTTAACAAAACAATGGACTGCGGCTTCCCATTTTTAAATTTTTTTTCTGAGATTGCCTTTGGGGGTCTATGCGGGGCTCTGAGGCATTCTGAGAAATAAAAAAAATGACGCTGGAGGACGATATATTGTTTGGCAACATGTCAGCTTCACATTTAATTTGTTTTAATTAAAAGGATCAAAACAAAATTAAAGCCAGGAGATGAGTCAGGGAATATGATGAGCTCCAAGGGAGGTGCCTGTAGAGATATTGATGCGCAAGGAATTGGCTTACCTTCATGAGTCCTCATTAGTGCTCAGTCAGAGGGTCACTGCACCAACTGGCCTCCAATCTTCCCTTCCCTTCCCTTCCCTTCTTCATCCATTCACCAACTTCCCTTCCCCAATTTCCCTTCCCTTCCCTTCCCTTCTTCATCCATTCACCAACTTCCCTTTCCCAATTTCCCTTCCCTTCCCTTCCCTTCCCCCAAATCAAAGAAGCAAATACACAAGAAATGGTGTTTCTCACACACTTTGTGCTACATATTTATAGCTATTCTGCATTAGTTTTGCTACCAAATTCTTTCTAGCATTTTGGGATTGGAGTTTAATATTGATACTAAAAGTGTTCTTCTATCTTCTCTGCACACGATTCTTGAAGTAAATGAAATAACTGAACATTAAACTCCCCTAAGTTCCAAGAAAGAGTGAGAAGGGTTTGGAGAAGGCAGAAGGTGGGCTGATATTTCTAAAGCAACCATTTAACTTTTATGAGCTGATATACAGTATCTGTATCCTGGGAGTTCGTTTTAAGTCCTTTTGGGGAGTGGTCCACTTTCTGAAGGATGCTACCTGGTGCAACAGCCAAAATATAAACTAAAAAGTTGAGCAAAAAAATGGAGACCCTTTAGATGGGGTTAAAGTTAGGTTACCATTCTGAAAAGGGCTATTGTAGTTTATTACCCCAAATATCTTATGTAAAAGCTCCTGATAAAATACTTCATTCTTGCTGTATGCCTCAAATGTGGAACATCAGTCAACACTGAGACTGGATCCACCGTTGAGCTGAATAACTTCTGCATCTAAAAACTTCAGGAACACTGACCTTCTCAAAGTGAAACTCATGTACAAAAAGAAAATTGCCCATTTTGCAAAAGGACAGAGTGAAACCTGCCACGACCTTTCCTGGCAAATGCAATCAGTCTCTCTTGGCAGTTGGCACACCCACAATTTGGTCTTCCTCCAAAAGGTCCTTAGCTGGGAGTCAAGTACTTCCGATCTCCATCTGTCAAAATCTCAACGCTTAAGCTGCTGGGGAGGGGTTGGTTTAGAAGGTGATCAAGTGTCAGCTCCTATGACATTCAGGCAACCCCCTGAACAGCTGGAAGAAAGACAGTTATAGCCTACTCTTGGCACACATAAGCTTCCTTGGAGATGAATTGTCCTTTTCTTGCCAATCCTGCCGAGGAACATAAATTCTGCCTTAGCCATAGTTCTGTTCGTTAAGGCGTAAGAACCTAAATTAAGAGGAGCTGTCCAGCAGGCAGATATTCCTTCAGCCATGATTAGACTCCAGCTGAGCACTTCTATAGGTGCTGATTCATATTTTGCTTTGCATTAGACCCCCAATCCAGACCATGCATAGGATGGTCAAGACCCTATGGGTATTTGATATGCTGCTTGTTAGGCAGTATAGGTGGTGAATCCACCGGTCTTAGAGGTCACGAAAGATGCTCCATGGGATGAAGGAAGAAGGCATGGTTGTTGTTCGTATGGAACCACGACATCCAAGTCCTCCAATGCCCCCAAAGCTTATCTCAGAATGGGGGGAATTTTGCCAGCTTTGGAGATGTGATCTGAATCAGTTCGCTTCCATTGAAACCAACAGGAGGGAAACTGTTGGGGAAAAAAATGCCATTTCTCTGGCTAACACACTCCTGGCAGGACTTCAAATAAAACCGTACAGCCTCATCGAATTCTCTCTCTCTCTCTCTCTCACACACACGATTTTTCTAACAAGTTCCACTGTGTATTAAGGAGTACATTGGAAGCAAATACTGAACCATCAAAAATAATCTATGTTTTCTTAATTCCACTGAATCTAGTTGCGCCTAAACAGTGGGATATTGCTTTGACCTGCAGGGATGTACACCTTGGTTGGACATGATAAGAAATATTTGGTAGTAAAGTAATTGGAGAATAAGATCAGATGTTCAGAAAGATTGTAGAATCTGTCCTCCAGGGTTCATCAGTCAGAAGGCTGGATAACCAGCGATTGGGAATATCACAGTTCTAGCCTATCTAAGCCACATGGACCTTTCCAATTCTGCAATTCAGTGGAAAAAAAGAGAAGGGGTTTTCATGTGCTGTTGTGTACATTTTGTGTACTGAATTAACCAACTGCTGGTGTACTTAGGTCAGGCATCTAAAAGGAATCCTGTCATTAACCTACCTGTTCAGATTGGCTGTTAGCAAACTCAGTTCTTGTGTCCTTATAAAGTTCTATCAGGATATGATCAGGGCAGACATTATAACACAAATTAAATGAGCTATTCTGGCATTTTTCCAAAGTGATTTTTAAAAAAAATCAACTGTTTTTCTTTGCTTTTCAAAGTATGGTTCCAATTTGTATTGCTCTGCATGATCTTTCCTTTTTAAAATAACAATCCATTCCGGGCTCTTCTGAAAGTTGGAGGAATAAAGCTTTATTAGAAAAATTGTTCTCATGTCGATGACCTTAACAAGCAAAGAGAAATTAAGGAAAGCTGGAGGGAAATATGAAGATAAGTTATGGCTGTATCAATGTGGTGGGTCTTTTTTTTTTCTAGTGCAGAGATGAAATGCAAAGACTTCTTTTTAGGAAATGTTCTAGCCTGGTGGGCTGTTTGATCAGCTTATGCAATCTCTAGAGCAGGGCTGCTCAACTTTTTGAAAAGCATTTTGAACCCCACGTAAGAGCCACACTCTCAAAAAGTTAAACAGGTCCAGGACCTAAAAGGAATGGGAGGCGCCATGGAAATAGCTCAATTTTCTTTAATTTATATTTCAACAGAATTAAATTTAATCAGCACAGTTACCAAGTGTTAAAAGAGTTTTTCCATTAAGAAATTGCCATTTACTCATGACTTTGGAAGGGTGACAGGCCCTGCATCCAGTCCAAAAGGGGCCCAAATGGTCATCTGCTGTAGAGCAGAAGTAACATGATATGGCTTGAATCAAGTTCTTGGCAGAATTCTCAGGTTGTTGTCCCCATTTCATTTTTAATGCATTAAACAAACATGCTGCAAAAAAGTAAGAGCAAAACCACTTTTGTGTGATTGCCTAGAAAAGTAAATGGTCATCAAGAGTCAAGCTTAACTCAAGGGAACCTTTAAACCCAGGTTGATGGTAGCACCTTGCTAATCTTGCCTGATTTCAAAAAAGCTAAGCACAGAAAGAATTAGTTAGTCCTTGGGAGAACACCAGAAAAGTCCCTGGACCTTAGCCTAGGTTGAGAAGGCAATGGCAAATCATTGCAGGGTTGCTTAGTTTTTTGAGAAGGACAAGAAACTGCAGCAGAATGGGAGTATTATGACTCTTAAAATGTCAAATAACCTCTGTGTTCCATTTGAAGAACTGTTAAATAGTTTTTATCCCCCTAGCATGAAGCCCCTCCCCCAAAATAAAATTGGGGGAAGGACAAAAGGCCCATTGATGCACAGCCCTTTGTGTCCCTCTACACCACTGTTTCTCATGGCTGGCTGGGGAATTCTGGGAGTTGAAGTCCACACCTCTTAAAGTGGCCAAGGTTGAGAAACACTGCTCTACACGCTTTCCCCAATCCAGCATCTTCTTGAAGTACGGGACACTGGTCATTCCAGTCGAGTAGCCCTGGAATGATGGAACTTGGTGTTCTGCACATCTGCAGAACACTGGCTTTGAGAAGACACGGTCAGGTAGACAGAGCACCTGTCCTTACAAAGCACGTTCTCTCATATTCTGAAATGACCACTCTCAAATTTATATTGCAGTTTTGAAGGCAGATAGGTTTTGCTAACTCACACTCCTGGTTTGAAACGGAGGCACAGCTTCTTCTGGGATGACCTTGGTGGAGTGAATATACTATACTGTGGGATCTCATCCTGGGAGTTACAGCCCAATGAGCATAGAAGGCTACACCAAGAGAAGGCAATTAATTGTATGCAACTTTTGGCATAATTGGGGGGCGGGGGGGGGACTCTCCCATGAATGAGATTAATCATACTCTGGTGGAAGTTATCTACCACTGCACCTGCAGCCCGCTTGGGAAAGAGAAAGCACTATAGAAAGAGAGCCGGTGTCTCCATCTGTGACTTGTTTTAGCTCTACAGTTCCATAGGCCAATCCCGAGACAATGTGACCCTCATCAGAAAAAAAATTGCCCACCCCTCTCCAAACTCCCTTGCTTCTGAAGGACCTTCATCCACACGTCCCTGTATTTCATTTCGAATGATATTGCCTGCACCCATTTTTATTTATACTGTGAAGGAGGGCTTTCGGATGGAAAGAAGTCATTAGTTTCTGAGTAACAATGAGGCATATCAAGTCCCCTTGAATTATTAAATGTAATTAGTTTCATTTTTAACTCCTGCAGGCTACAATATCTGCATTAAAAGCCAAACTCAACTCTGGCATGTTTGATTTAGGAGCAGCCCAAGCTGAGTTTTGCCATAACATCGAAATCAATTAGTATGTGTATGGGTGTGTGTGTGTTATTTGTTAGTTTTCCCTTCTCTTTCCATTTCCTGCCTTCTATTTTTTTTTCATATATTCATAAACCACCAGCAGTGGAAATCAAACAGCTTTTTCAGTGAGATGGATAAAGATATATCATCTGGCAGGAGATAAGTTTTTGCTGAAAATGGTAATAGAGCTTGCTGGATTAAAAAAGGTGGGGAGAGCCAAGTTCTTGCGAAGTTCCCAGAAAATAAAGTTTTATTTGGATCCGGAGCTTGATGTCTGATGCCTTTCCGAATTGTTCTCCCGCTTAACCTAGTTGAAGCAAAGCAAGAGAAATTGCTTCCGACGAAAGGATAGCTACAAAATACATTGAACAATGATATTAACAAATAATAATGGTATTTCTTGGCCTTGTGAGAATTGTCAGTTCAGTCATGTCCAGTTGGTTCCTACAATCTGTTCTTGGTCTGCCTATGTCTGGATTCACCCACTAAATCTATGAGCGTTTCTGGGCAAAGGATTGATCTATACCAACTGTGCAGTCCATGTTATATTATAGACAGTCTTTCTCTCTCTTGCATATACAAGGATGTAAAGGCAGCAGAAGCATTGCTAATAAGAAGGCAGCAGGAGACGACGGCATCCCAGCTGAACTGCTCAAAATCTTGCAGGATGATGCTGTCAAGGTAATGCATGCTATATGCCAGCAAATTTGGAAAACACAAGAATGGCCATCAGACTGGAAAAAATCAACTTATATCCCCATACCAAAAAAGGGAAACACTAAAGAACGTTCAAACTATTGAACAGTGGCACTCATTTCACATGCCAGTAAGGTAATGCTCAAGGTCCTGCAAGGTAGACTTCAGCAGTTCATGGAGCGAGAATTGCCAGATGTACAAGCTGGGTTTAGAAAAGGCAGAGGAACTAGGGACCAAATTGCCAATATCTGTTGGATAATGGAAAAAGCCAGGGAGTTTCAGAAAAACATCTATTTCTGTTTTATTGACTATTCTAAAGCCTTTGACTGTGTGGACCAAATGTCAGGCTGAAAAGCAGATGTAGTTATTGCCCGTCAAAACTGGGCTGCAGCCTGATAAGAGAAGGAATTGTTGGACAAGCTGGTTGCCAGGACTGAACAAAAGAAACAAAGGACAAACTAGAAGGCAGAAATCAAAGCAGGAACCAAGACCAGGAACATTCCAGACACTTGAATGTTCCAGAGCTCAGCAAGAGGTTGCTGTTCAATCAACTGGAAAAGGAACAATTTTATATTATTTCCTGTCCAGGGGGATCCCAGCCATCAACCTAAATGGGAGGATGTTTCTTCACTAAGAAGCTTCCATTTGCAATCCAGTGGCTTGTCGTGCTGTCCAGTTGTCCAGCATGGCCAGTAGTTGCCCTCTGTCATTGCTTTGGATTATTGAGGTTCCTCTGAAGACAGCAGAAATGTGGACCTTCTTTTTCACTGCTAGGAAGCAAAGCAGAATGGCAGAAAGATGGGTCAGAGACGATAGATCCGAGTTTTGGTAGCATCATAAAAGCTCTTGTAACATGCGATTTGATTTTTCTTGCCGAGTAACCTATTTTCCATGGGATTATTTAGGATATGGGTGGGCACCCAACAGCCCTGTTGGTGCTGCTAGACTATAACTCCCACCTTTCCTTGCCAGGTTAGATGGGGCTGATAGCAATGGAAATTAAACAAAACCTGAAAAATCACATGCCTACTGCTGATTTAAACCACGTTGATTTACCTGGAGTATGTCTCACTGGATGTCTGCCAAACATTCAGAAGATAAAGGATCTTGCTTGCTACAACTTCCCTTCTGCTGTGATGAGGTGTCTCCAAAATATTTCAATGATGTCCATTGCTTGTGGACTCACTATGGCTGCAGCAGCATATGTAACAAACCATAGTGATATCGGAATGATGACCCAGCATCATGACATCATTGTTGAGATGGTAGAGTTATGGAAGGATGTTGTGACTTCATTGCAGAAAAGGCACACTGACGAAATGACATAATGATATTGATCACACATACATGTAAGGTGGTGGTGAGTTGGTTCCAGACAAAGCTGTATTGCTTATCCAGTGCCATCTTGATCGTTGTGTCATTGTGAACATTTTAGATATGGAGCTGGAGATGCACACGGCCTCTAAGATGTCAGTGAACATGAATATCTTGGGTCATCTTGAAACAGTCTTCCTCTCCTCCACCTCACTGGCCCTCTGAAAAACATACAGATCTCAGACTTGCCTTGAATTGCTTTCCTGGTGTATTTCAGCCTGCTGCCACCTTCACGTTTCATCCTAGTCCAGCTGGTCTTCTGAACAAGCCGATGCTGTAAGCTAATGATATAGTTTGGGGCGGCCGTTTGTGTTTCAAAGTCTGTAGAGGTTGAAGAGAAAGTGGGAGATCTAAACAAGCCCTGCAGACTTTTTAAAGGTTGTGTGTGCAAGATGTGGTGGACAGGCGTCTTAATCAGCTGTTTCTGAATCCCTGGTAACTTATCCCTAAGAATCTCATCTGAAGAAGGAACAACCTTCCTTGATCCTTGGCTGAGTCAATCTAATTTTAGGGATCCCTAATGCATTTATCGACAGATGGGCTCAGCAGCCTGGTTCTCTTGGCCTGTCGGGCCAAAGAAACAATCTGAAGAACGTTTCTGAAGGCAGAGACTCACATGGGTTAATGCTCTTCCATAGTTTTGGGGGATGGGAGGGACTTTTTATGGAAAAAAAAGAACTATGCCAGGAGGTATTATGCTTTCCAAGTACATTGACTCATGTCGGAGACTGCAGAATATTTTTTTTTAAGGCAACAGTGAAACTGGCATGCTGTAGCCCCAAGTCCAAACAAATGCTGAGAAACTGTCAAATCTCACCCACTGTATTGGGATGTACATCATGTATGTTGGTAAGATGCTCGGTGAAATTAAAATTTCATCAATTTCATGTTTATTCAAAGATGCAGTGTCTCTCCATGTGGAAAGAGGGGACACACACCCACAATCACACCCACACAGTTTCCCATAGACTGGCAAGGAAACTTAGATCAGAATCTGCCAGCTTAGTTCTACAAACTGTAAGCCACTCAGAGTTAGTTGATGATTGGGGCAGCGTGCATCCCCTTCCATCAAATGATAACATCTAGGCTACATCCTAGTTTATACCGCAATAAATCTGTTGGCCTCTAAGGTGCCCCAAGACTCTTGGTTTCCAATCAGTCTCTAAAATGTTTGCCCTTTCTCCCCCACCATTCCATATCCAGGACTTGAGCTGAAGAATGGAACACCTGCTTGTTCAGGCGGTCATCCAAGAAGGTTGACGTTGCGCAGCCTAGTTTCTATAATGACTTAATTGGATAGTTGGCTTGTCAGATTCTGCCTTGGACCTGGTGCTTTTTCTGATTGATGATGGAAGTCCAAAACATCCATCTCGGCACCACATGGTGTCTTTTGCTAAACTCCTGCTTTGTTGGCAACCTGCAATGAAATGATTAGGAAGCAAAAGGATGAGTGTCCCTGCCCTGGAGAGGTTGGTGTGATGTGTCAATTATATTTCTTGGCTCTTGCAAGGATTGGAATGAAAAGGGAAGAGGGCCAAGAAAGATGAGATAAAATGGCGATGTCCCTCCAGAGGACACCAGTTGTAAGCTCATGCTCTGTGAAACTTTCATTCATCTAAGTATTGTTTGGTTGGTTACAAAGCCTCATTGCTTCTTCCCTTAATTGATGACTCATGAACGTTTTCAATCCACTGTTGAAGAAATATCCTGTAGGAGTTTTAATCATGTCTGACCTTCATTCTTGCTCATTTCAGGGCAGCAGAAGAATTCATGCAAAGCCGTTTACTGTCTGGACTAAATGGACTTTTTTGTGGGCCTGATCAAGCTGGGATCATCTGACATAGTCATTAAATTGAAAGCAGAATGGAAGATCCCATGGATCAATTAAATTCTTTTTGAAGGAAATCATGTAAGGCAAACAATTCAAGGTGAGGGCACACAAAACTCCAAACTGCCTTTCTGTGGAGCCCAATGCTTCTGGATCCTTCCACTGGATTTCAGCAGCAAAACGGTCAAATATCTATGGCATTATTTTCTGCCATTTTGTCATGGTTCAGTCCCAAGAACCCTTGTGAGTTGAGAAAGAAGACCACAAGGACCAGGACAAGCACCCCAAGAATCAGAACCCATGCTGCCAGGCCACAACTGAGACCAACCAGCCCCCAATTCCTGCCCTGGATCCATCAGACTCCGTCCCAGACCAGCAACTTCCATCATCCAGCCTTTGAGAACTTCATCTTCTGAAGACAGAGCATCTGGGTGTTGTCTCAACCTTCTGCAGTGTTTCTCAACCTTGGCAGCTTTAAGATGTGTGGACTTCAACTCCCAGAATTCCCCAGCCAGAAGGGACCCTCCTAGTTTCTTGGGCATAAAGGGGATGGCAGGAGAATTGTACTTTCATACTTGCAATGTCAAGTATGGCAGCCTTACTAAGTAGACCAGACAGAAAACATGACCAGATAAAAGAATTCTACTTTATTGTAAACCTATTGTAAAGATTCTTGCAGGTCTGAAAGTACAATTCTCCCCCCTGTCTCCTTTACAGCCCAAGAAACTAGGGAGGGTCCCTCCTGAGCCTCTTTCTCCACCCATTGTGCAGCTGTGGGCTCTGCCCTCTCTTATCTGACCGTTCCCTAGGCAGCATCTCTTCACCCCACCTCCCAAGGTCTTTCCCACATACCATTACAGTTATTTTCTTGGCCCAGGCTCAAGCCCCGCCTATCGGATCATTGCCTTGGTGGCGTCTTTTCCTCCTGCCCCTCAAGGCCATTCCCTATGTCCTCGACGTCGGGTAACCTTTTTAACCAACTCTGGTAACCTTTGCCAACTCTCACCCCCAGTTTGGGTCCAAAAGACCACTTGTGTGAATACTCGAAGGAGGAGGAGGAGGAGGTGGTGCAGAGCACCGATCCCCATCCTCGTTTCTTCCATGAGCTGGAGGGGAACGTTTCCCCTCCTCTGCTCATCTCCCGTAACAGTATTGATCATGCATAATTGATTTGGGGTAGAGCATTTGAGTTTTATGGCGGATTGTTTTCTTTTTCCCCTAACAAGGGAAGTGCAAGGACGTTAAGCCTTTGCTGGCCCTCTTCCAACGGGCAAAGCAGGGCTTACTGAGCCCAGCGACTGAGCGGAGGCTGGCTCGTAGTTAAAGCAGTAACTTGAGAGTAGCTTTGTTTTAGCAGCTGCAGTTTAGAAGCCTGGGAAACTCTGCTGTATGCCACATGACCTTTTTGCTGCTCCACCAGCTTGACGCCTGTTTATATGTTTGGCAATGCCGTGATTCCCCCGCCATCCTCCCAGCCCCATTTGCAGCTACAGCTCACATCTTCTTGCAGACACAACATGGTATGTTAATAGCCACCTGCTTAATAGACTATCTGGCTACAGATTGCTGGGCTTTGTTTGATTTGGTGTGTGTTTTGTGTGTTTTCTTTTTCTGGATGCAAATCTCTGTTTTAATGAGCTGCTGATAGAACATCATCGGCTGAAGGCCTGGCCATGGGAGGAATGTTTGTGTAATGTTTCCCTGAGGTGTAGTCATTAAGGGCTCGATCCAACACCAAGGTGTAAAAGTAAGTTAGGTGGGAATCCAGGTTGCGCTGCAACCTGCCTTGCAATTTACCAGAGGTTTTCTTCCTTTGCAAAAAAAGAGGCTTCCGGTTTTCTGCTTCATTCTCAGTGAGCTTGAGAATTTCTTTGGAATTTCTCTTTGGGTTTTTTTGAGCTCATGTTATTGCTAGAGATGGTGGAAAGGACTTCAGCTGGTGGTGATTGCTTTTTGTTTTAAATATCCTTACATATCATCATGAAATCTTTCTAATTACCTTTGTTCTGAACTCCATCCCACCCCACAAACCAGCTTCCTCCTGATGTTTTCAACTGGGGTTAAATAGAAGTGTGAGATGCCAGAGAAGCTGCAGATCAGTGGAGAAAGGATTGGGCAATGAAAAACAAAGCACAATACAATGTTGTTGTTTATTCGTTTAGTCACTTCCGACTCTTCGTGACTTCATGGACCAGCCCACGCCAGAGCTTCCTGTCGGTCGTCAACACCCCCAGCTCCCCCAGGGACGAGTCCGTCACCTCTAGAATACACAATACAATACTCAGGCATATTCCTTGAATAGTACACCACTGGACTGGTGCCACCCCACCCCTGTCAAAATTGCACCAAAGTTCTCTTATTCTCTGGAAGAAATTTCAAAAGCAAAATCTGTTTAATCCAACTGAATAGAACCAGTGGAAAAAACACAGGATATAACAAACACAGGCTCATACTCACATCTATATAACGTGTAATGGTATGTAGGAAAGACCTTGGGAGATGGGGCAAAGAGATGCTGCCTAGGGAATGGTCAGATAAGAGATAGCATAGCCTGCAGCTAGATAATGGGCAGAGAAAGAGGCTCAGAAGGGACCGTCCCTAATTTCTCAGGCTGTAAAGGAGACGGGGGGGTGGGTAGGAATTGTACTTTCATAGGCAAGATTGATGTTGGCCTCGTGAGGTAATGCAGATTGGAATCACAACCAGATGAGCTAATTCTACTTTGTGGTAAAGCTACATTGACAGAACCTTGCAAGTCTGAACGTACAAACACACACACCACCACCACCACCATCCCATCTCCTCAAGAATGCTGGGCTGAAGAAGGCAGTGATCCAGCTCAGAACTAGGAACTTTCCTAGGTCCCTCCCAAGCTAAAATCAGAAAGATTTTAAAATAAACTAAAAAAGGAGTAATAATATACACACGCTCATATAACCGTTGTATGCTGCTGTGATGCCCTTTGCGATCTTGAGAATGATTGTGTTTGAGGAGGAGAGATATTTGAGATTTGTTTGCATTTCATCCGCGTGGTGGGAAGCCAAGTCAGACAAGCAAGTGTTATCGGAGTTATAAATGAGCAAAACACAAAGCTATTTGTGATTGTATCTTTTTTCTGGAGTAATTTTTGCTACCTTCCCCTTAGGTTTGAAGAGCAGACTTCCTTATCGGGTGATTGCAACAAGCAGGACCATCAATCCTCCCTTGACGACATGTTCCTAACAGATTATCAGCCTAATTTCTCAGAAGACCTTTTATTTTTTCCAAAAATTCCTGAATTCTTGTTCCCTTGCTCACTCTCCCTTCCCTGAAAAAGATGACCATTTCACTCAACATGAATCCCCCAATTCACAACTAATTATTGGTGAAATGAAAAGTTAAGGACTGCTGGCTTTTTACTATTGGGACTGTGATTTCCTCTGTGTGCATTTGTTGTTTTAATGCCACCCTTCACTCTTAAAAATAAATCCCAAAGCAGGAAACATTTTTCTATGTTTCATAATGTAAAAACATTATTATTTTTACAATAAATCAAGAACAATTAAAACAATTCAGTAAGCCCATCACATGAAAAACAACAGACTTAAAACTGTACAGCTTAAGAACTACAAGACAGGTCAAAAATGCCAGCCTAAATTGATGGGCACAAGAGTATATAATGATGATAATTTTATTTATATACTGCTGTTCCCGGCACTACGTCAGACTAAAGGTGGACAGAAGATCATACAATCAGTAAAGGTGTATCTGCAGAAGGGGTATAAAAATCAAGAAGAGGACCATGTCCTATGATCAAAGCCCTGCCTATTTTACAGGTGTTGCAGCCAGTATCTTGGGTTTTTCACCTGCAACCACATTTCTCACAAACCACTATAAAGCATTCAGTAGGTTCTCCAACGTATTACGTTGATCAGCCCATATCAGTCCACTGCAGGTTGAACCTTCACTGAAGGTTATGGATCATAAGCTATCACTCTGCTCTAGTTGGGTTGGAAGAAAGATGTTTTGACAAGATAGGCACCTGTGTTCTCCATATTGATTATGTCAGTTACTTCCCAGTCAAGGGGTGGGCTAAGGGAGGGTGGTTGGTCAAAATCACCCTGGGAGTTTCTCTGGCTGAGGGAGGACCAGAACCTGGGTTTCCCCAGTCCTTGTCCAGCACCTTCACCACTACATCACACTTGCTGTCTCTGAAGTATATCTCATCCACCCCCTAAATGATTAAAAAAAAATCCACAAGGAAAGCCATTTATCCTGATTTTAGCAACTGACATAATCAATATGAAGAATACAGGTTCATATCTTGTCAATTTTAATTCCCTCCCAAATGCTTTAGAATGCCAAGGGAGATATCTCCATTCAGCTTGACTGGTTCCTTCATCAAATCAGTTCTGCCCATGACTTTTCAGCTATCAACACCAAGTTCCATCCCCTCCATCTGGATGCCAACATTCAACAGGTTGGCCTTTGGGGTCAAGCAATTTCCTTTCCTATATTCTCAACTCATTCCTTTGGATGTCTAATCCAGCAAGCAGCTAGAAATACAGCTATCACACAGGTAGTCCTTGCTTAACAACCATTCGTTTAGTGATGGTTTGGACTTACGACGGTGCTGAAAAAACCAACTTACGACCAGTACTGTACTACCCTGAAGAGGATTGTGTTTTTTGGTGAGCTTCTAACTATTTGGGCCTTGCATATAAATTGCATACTTGGGACTGACCTAAAACACAACCTTAAGCTGCAGAGGTGGACAACTTTCATACTATCTTTCTATATATCAGTCAACCCAAAGCAGCTAGTTAAGGTTCAATGAAACCTTACTTGATGGAGTAAAGTCTCCATAGGAGGCAAGCTTAAGTCCTGATAAAGTTGATTAGCTTTGAATGTGCTACTGGACTCTATTTTGTGGCCAAAGACTAACATGGATCTTTCCTTCCTGGGTCTTTCTGAGTTTCCCTTTAATGCTAATGGCCTACTGAACAAAATCAGTGCAATGGACTTCATCAGAAATTCTACAAGGGTATCATTTGAGATACACCTTGGAACAAGGCTTTCTTCGTTCTCCTTGTTCTCCTCCTTATTGCACAGGTTGTCCTTTTTCAAATGCATCATAATAGGAAACAGTTTGATAAACACTCTACAGATAAATGTGCTTATCTTTGCTGTTTCTTGGCTCCAGAGCAATATTGTTGTCCCTTTGCAATACAAAGAAAAAGGGTCGTTGGCATTAATTTGAAAACTCAGAAGCAGAGAAAAATGATGCACACTTCCATGGGAAGGGAGTTCCAAAGATTTGCAGTCACTGCCAAATAAGTTCTTGATTTACAGCTCTGGCCTTGTCTTTGCTAAGTCCAAGCTGAGCAGAACAAGAATTTCCCCTTCTGTCTCGTAATGCAAAGACAGAGTCATTTGTCACGATAAACCAACAAACAGATCCCATGGCAATATTCTGAGGGAGGTTGCAATGTAAGAAATTGGGGGGGAAGTAAAATTTTCCCTGCAAAGCAAATGTTTTGAAGAATTCCGGCTGCCTTATCTTTCCTGTAGAGCTTCCAGTGTTGTGAATGCACATTGCTAAATGCAGTTAATTAATCCATGGGTTTTTGGGAAGAGAGGAAAGGTAATTACCCATGTTTACTTACTGAAGATTCAATCCAAGCTAGAAAACAGGCATTCCTGCAAATTGGGTGGTGCAGCTCAAGAAGGCGATTTCCCCCAGATTAGGAGTCCGAATTCCCAATTCCTTGAACCAGGCCAACAAAATAGCAAAGAGGCACAGTGTTCCTGTGTGCCCAAAGTCCAAAGCACTTCCCTGCCCCCCAGCATTTCTAAAGCATGCACACCCCTAATCCAGGTCCCATATGATACAGTCCTGGGGTTGGCAGTGAGTAAAGATCTGGAACCTTTGTAGTTCTTGTGGTTGCAATTATATTAGCAAGGAGCGTTTGGCAAGCCCAGATTGTGAAACCAATTATTTAGTAGAGCTCCATCCTCAAAATCAATTCACACACCTGCCTGGGATGTGGGATGGAAGCAATCACAAACGCATGCCAAATTGAAGAGCTGTCCTTTAATGAAGGCACGTGGCTTTATCTCTGGTGCTTGAACACACATGCATGACCCACACACACATTCTGTTGCCTGACTAATTAGGATTCTGCCCGCTTTAGTCTCCTTGCCAAGCAAATGACATTTGTTGGAGAATATTGCAAATCCACCCGCATTTCAATAAAGTTCTCTTTAAAAACTTCATTAATATTTATCCGGGGTTTATGGAAAGCTATTCTGCCAGTTAACCAAAGCGAGCTCAGCATGAAAAAGCATAGCAACAGCAGGGTTGCTGGGGCTCTGCCAGCAGTTAACATCTTAGTCCCACCATGTTTTTTTTTTTTTTTAACATAGTCCTTAGTTAAAGGACTAAGGCAGCACCTAGTTGGCCTTGGCTGAGCTTGAAAACGCTAGGTGGGGTCCAGCCTGGTTAGTATTTGCAGGGAAGGCCACAAAGAAATGCCTAGAACTGTGTGCTAGAGATGCACGCTGAAAAAACATCCTAAAAGGACGTGCTTCTGTATTGTTTCCAAGAAAACTACGTGAAATATCCATGAAGACACCAAGAATTGAGTTTAACTTGAAGAAGACTTTATTCTACCTACTGGTCAACTTCTAGCGATCATGGTAAATATACACCCCCCACTGAACATAATGTGGAAAAGGAGGTAGAGGCATCATACAATTTTGGAAGTTGTCAAGCAAGAAGAATTGATCTTAATAATTCCATCTATAATCATGACAATTGCAGATCAGATTAAGAATCTAGTTTCTTTCCCCTAATATGTATTTACGTTCAGTAGTAAACTCACAGCACATCTTGCTCCACATGATTAGCTTTCCTTCCTTGTTTTACTGAATTCTTCATCAGCTTATTGTCTCTTCAATAAGGTGAATGAATATGGTGTTCTGTTAGACAATTCTATGGAGAATAAACTGTGAACATCGAGTGGCAGCAGCAGTGTCTTCCAAGGTTCTTGTGAACCTCCAAAGGAGGAACAGAATAATTCAAAATTGGCAGGAATGAATGGCCAGGGAGTTTAATTTTGAGCAAAGTATGTCTGGCTCACAAAATATGTTTGGGATGTACCCTTTTCATGTATAAGGCATCTATAATGTATTAATTTTAAGCTTTTGGGGAGAAGCAGCTGAATCAATCCATCCTTCAAAGAAAATGAAATTAAAAAGTCAGAACCCCAGTGACTGATCCCAAATCTTCAAGAAAAAATAAAGAAAATAAAGCCAGTTAGTAGACACCAGTGGACGTTTTCTACCAACGCTCTTTTATGGCGCCATTTCTTCACGTGTCTGTTAGATGACCTACAGTAGCTTTCCTGTATTCGTCTCCCAGAAAGATTCCTTCTTGCTTGTCGCTCTTTCCCATTGCTCCAGCTACTGCACATGTTTTTTGTTGCACAGCTCAGAGTAAAACAAAGCCAGCCACATGGGGATGCCAGCTGCATGCTCAAAGATCTGCTTATAAAGCTCCACTGCCAGGAATGTCTTAAAAGCAGAATAAGCAAGAGACTCCCTCTCGGCACTGGCAAGGGGTGGACAGAACATCTGTTTATTTCAAGCATGCTTTAGCCAAAAGGCTCTTAAAGCAGTTTAGAAATGAGAGAAAGAGAGGTTCCTGGCCGTAGGCTGGAGTCACAAAGGCATGGCAAATAAAGGAAGGGACCAGGAAGAGAAGAGGTGAAAAAACTGTTTTTGAAGTTGTTCTTCGCAGTTAAGGTGGCTCTTATTCCAAAAAGGGGGAGGGAGGGAGGGGGGAGGGGAGGGAGGGAGGGAGGGAGGGGTTTAGCTAACCTAAAATAATTTTTCTATTTTAAATTGGGGGGAAAACGTCTTTCTTTCAGGAAAAGATTGTATTCATCTTTACTCAGTCATTCAACTGGCCCAAGTTTTTCTTTTAATTTTCCACAGTGTTTCTCAACCTCAACAACTTTAAGAGGTCTGGACTTCAGCTCCCAGAATCCCCCCAGCCAGACGGTCGGACAGACAATGGACATATGGATGGACGGACAGGTAGACACACAGACAGAATGACAGACGGACGGACAGGCAGACAGATGGGCAAATGGACGGACGGACAAATGGACAGATGGGTGGACAGGCAGATGGATGGACGGACAGATGGACACTCGGACAGAGAGACAATGGACAGATGGATGGATGGAAGGATAGACACACGGACAGCATGACAGACGAACAGATGGGCAGACGGACAGATGTCATCCTTATTGGGACCTTTTGGAGATGGGCAGCCAGATGTTATTCGCTGAGATACAGACGCTGTACCAGGAATGGAACTCACAGACCTTCATGTTTTAGATCAGTGTTTCGTAACCTCAGCAACTTTAAGATGTGCGGACTTGAACTTCAACTGCTGAGGTTGAGAAATGCTGCTTTAGACTGTAGACGGTGCATTAGCTTTAGCAGCTGTCCAAAGCATGGTGCTCCTCAAGTGCAGGGAGAGTTATCTCAAACGCTATCAGAATGGTACAGTACATATAGTGCACCTTTCTTAAGCTCTCAGAGGTTAATGGTAAAGGTATTAGGTTATGTAAATTTTAGATCCTATCATACTTACTGTTTTTCTGTTTTATAATATATATATATAAGGTAAGATTTTTACTACTAGATTTCTTGATTGTATTTGGCCATAGGGCTGTAATAAACTTGATTTGATTTGATTAAAGGAAGTATGTATAGATGAACTCCATCTGAACTTTGGTTCCCACCACCACCATCTTCTCCCTTTCTTTGCAATGAAACTTGTATGTTTGACAGGTGTGTATGAAATCATGTTTTGTTTCATAGATCCCTCCTGGCTTTTTGACACAGTAAACAATGGCTTGATGCACACTATGCTGGATCATTTGACAAGAAGCGCTTACGGTCATTTTGGTTTTTCTAGTAAATGACTGACTTCTTTTATCAGATTCTTTTGCCATTCCTCAACTGTAGAGAGTGCTACTAAGTGCCCTTTTCTCCAAATCAACCTTCTCCTTCAAAAGAGATGTCAGTGGGATTCTACAATGCCGACTCGCAAATACTGATGCAAGTATTCGTTTCCTTAAAAATAGAACTGCAAAAAAAAAAAGGTTAATTTGCTAATGTCTCATAGAGGCAATGCAAATGGAACTTCCCAACAAAGCAAAACAGCAGCGCGTTGGAACACTGTAGAAATTTTGCAAGCAATTATTGATTCAATAGCACAATCAAAAATTGAAGACAATTGTATTTTAAGAAGTGGCAATAAATGGAATCAGCCAGCTGGACTCTTACATTATAGCCTTTGGAAACAAAGTGTCTGTCAGTGATTGCTTCTGATGGTTTATTTCCCATCTGTTTTTATTTTAGTGCATTCCATGTTCTGTCCAACTTGGAAATCACACACCCCATGAACTTTGAATCTGCAGAGGTGATTGTTCTAGGACTATCTTTCAAACTCTGGAAGTCAAATCTGGCCCAGAGTTGGAGACCTGAGAATATCATGAGGTCAGAATCCAAAAGAAGGAGGAATGATGTAGTCTCAACTCATGGAAAGGCTCTTCAGAAGTAGCTGATCTACCTGGGAGCAAGTCCTTGTTCACAACTGGTCCTCCATGCTGTTGAGCTCTTGATGGGCAGTAGGTGGGGACAGCAGAGATAGGACAGCTTTCATCTGGAAACAGGCAAGTGCTGGAAGATCTCCATGTGTTCTCCTGCCGTGACCTCATCGTCCAATGGTTGATCCTAGCCTACAAGTCTAGTTCAGTAGCCTAGTGTTGTTATGTAGTTACTGTCTTATGTCTGTTGCTGATTGCAGGCTCACTCCTGGCACTGGCTGCATGTGCCTGAAATGCCAACCTACGGCCAATGCAATTGACCCCATCTGTGCTGAAACAAAAGCTAACCAGAGAGGCTTCATTTGCACAGCATCCTTGTTAAAAGGTGGTCGGCTAGTTGGTGGTTTGGTATTGTCAGCTCTTCAAGGTAGGCCAGGTCAAGAAAACATGCATAGTAGGGGTTCCAGGAATGCTCTTTGTTGTAGGAAAATAGAACAACAGAATCTTGAACACTGGTTCAAGTTTCTCTCTGTCCCATCTTATACCAAACAAAATCAAGGCCTGGCTATTCTGGATTTCTTTCTCATGCTTCCCCCTATAATGTCTAGTCCAATTTCCTCCTTATTGGTATACTCCTTCCTTCGTCTCTTGATGACTTTTGCATACTTCCCCCCAAATCAGTCCTGCATTCCTTTATAAGTCTGTTGTACAAATACTGCTTGTGATTTATGGTCTGCAGTCTCCATAGGATAAGACATCAATCCAACCAGGCATTTGCTCTATCTTGAAGTTAGGTATGAGCTCTCCTGTAGCTTTAGGGTTGACCTTCTCTCCTTTTACTATGTCTAGTAAGACATCCTCTATGCACTGAGAGAGGAGCTTGTGCTAGCAACCATGCCTATCAACCATCTGCCATGCTTCTGGTGGTCATCATGATTAGCAGCATTGTGGCTTAGCATGATGCATCCAATTTGTAGGTGAGGGAACTAATACAGCCATGGTGCTGTAATTCTTCCTGGCTGACTGATTGTGATTGCAGACCGTCTGTGGTATCATCAGTGGTTTTTCCAGGGATACCTTCAGTGTTTCTTCCATCCTTCTCCTCACCATAAAGAACAAAACCTGGACACACTAAAAATCACAAACCCCAGCCTTGGTTGTCTTCACAATTAGGATTTCTAGAAACTGAAAAAAATACCAAGAGCAATAAATAAAAAGAAAATCATTCATTCCAAAAAGAAAGAAAAGGGCAGAGAATTGGGTCAGCTGTGCATTTTCATGCTGTCTAAATGCAAGAGATAATTGCAAGCTTTTTAGCATTTGGATATGTCCACGCATATGTCCACCCAGAGGGCCTGCTTAAGAGATTGAGTGAGGAGAAATCTCTCTGAATATAATGCATGTATGGGGAGGGAGGAATAAAACCTGAGTAGTGTCTTAATTATGAAAGCTTACCACGGAATGAAAGTATTTGGCTCCAGAGGTGATGTTCTCCCTTTAAGTAGCTTAGCCATCCAGATGGTGGAAGATGATAATTTGTTTGTTTTTTCCCAATATTATTATTTTGTGAATCTTCTTTGTTAAAGCATATTCACATCCTTTCAAAAAAAAAAACCAGGAGAAACATGGGCCTGATGGAAAGGCAGATGGAAAGAAAGGCTATGATATCTTGCTGGCAATTTCTGAGAAGCTCTGATAGCCACATTCATGGTGTCCATGAACCTCCAGAGGAGACAGCACAGCAAGTATTGCTCCTCACCATGCTAAAGTGAAACTTCTGAGTGTGAACTGGAATTGTGGCTTATGAAAAAGGTTCACTGTTCCAGCAGTGAACCACCTCAAGCATCTTCTTCACATGCAGAAGATCCTTGATTCGAAATCCCTGAACTGAAATCTCTATTGAGGAGGATCAAGGAGCAAATAAAAGAAACTCTAAACTAGATTGGCAAACCAGAATTGCAGTGTTCTCACTATGCTCCACATCCAAGAAACCAGATTATGATTTAGTATCATGCCCTGGTTCCTACAATATGCCAAGACAAGAGCTGGGCATTTCCAGCAGATTGAACCCAACTGCCCAACTCATTTCAGCTTAGTCTAGCAAAACCAACTCCTGTATAGTTAATTGTTTTTCCCTCTGTCAGATTGAGAATGGATAATACTCCAGCAATTTCTGAGAAGCTCTGATAGCCACATTCAAGGTGTCCATGAACCTCCAGAGGAGCTTGAATGTTGGTCTCCTCACTGTTAAATGGGGACACCACTGTTTTCCACCACTGAGATTTTTCTGGAGTCTGTTGGCATGCCAAAGCTTTTGGCACCTGGATAATGCTATTCCCATGCTAATGCAATTTGCAGAATAACTCTTTCCAATGAAGAAAAGAACAATGCTTTCTTCTTTCCCTAGACACCATGTCTTGGAACTGTACCATTCAAAATTAGCATGTCCAGCCCCTTTTGAGAAACTGTTGATGAATGGGTGGGAGATTTTTAATCTTCTACTCATGCTGATCAGGGCCATATCCCTGAAACATTGAATTTCATCATAATTATTGGGAGCGCTCCATCAGTTGTCCTTTAGCCAGCCTCTGCCACCAGCTGCTTAAAAATAATACCCAGCAACCTCCTTTTCACATTTAATTATCTTCCGTGAAGTTTTCTTGGGCATTCCATACAGGGAAGAATTCAATTTTCATTCCTTGCCAGATTGGAGTTTTCACCACATTTTGGAGTAGGGAAATGAAATATTCAGGGATTGGAGGTGGTGCAAATGTGGGTGTTCACTAGGAAAAACTAGACTGGGGAAATAAAATAAAGAGGAAGTTGGTCTACTACTGTAGAGAGAATTGAAAAAGAGGACCGGGGATGTTAAGGTGAGTGCATTGAGAATAGCAAGTTTTTGGTTAAACTCCTTGGGTTAGAATGCCAAACCCCAGTATGCTATATTATTCAAATAAGGACAGAAGGGAAACAGCTGGTTTTCAGCAGTGTAGTTATGGAAGATTCTGGGGGGTGTAAAAGAAAAGCTTGAAAGTCACATGAAACTTTGGGGGTGAAGGTTGCCCAATGCAGCCACTTCTGAAGTGCCATAAGACTCCCTTCTTCTCTTTTTCCTCCTCCTCCTCCTCCTCCCCATTCAACTGTTAGGTGCATCCTAAGAGGTAGCACATGAGATGGATAAGGTAGTCATTAGCATCTCGGTCATTGCTCTGAAGCCAAGCAGGACTTTGCCCCATCACTGTTGCACCATTCACTGGATGGTCAGTTCAGTCTTTCCCTTTTTTCCTTAAAAAACTCCAGCCCCTGGACACAGATCAGGATGAACAGAGCACAACTGGATGTCTTGGGCAGCTGATGTGAGAAGGCTAGCCAACCCAAGTCTTCTCTTCCCCTTCTAGAATTCTGGAGGCTGGTAAGTTCAAGAGAATGTTTTAGCTGTGTAGTAAATCCAGGATATTCTTCACAACAGCCCCAGAGGGCCTGCCAGCTTTCCCCTTGTCCTCAGACCATGAATGTTTGCAAGCATAAAGTGAGTGAGATACTGTTTGGATTTTTTCTCATTGCTCCTCAAACTTCCTTTAAAGAAAAGGGATGGTAGTTCAGAGGTAATCTGTGTTTTTCAGGCAGAAAGGCCCCAATTTCAATTCTTGGTATCTCCACTCCAGAAGATCAGCTATCAACTAATGGGAAAGTCCTCTGTTTACAGCAACAGAAATCCACTCCTCATGCAGCCAGCAATCCTGGAGCAGAGGAACAAGTCCGGTGTATAACTTCTTAGAATTAGGCAAATGTGTTAAGACCCATCAATAGAGAACTGCAGTTCACCCAGGACAATGTCAACTGCTCCTTTGAAAGAATGTCCAAAGGCAGTGCTGTTTATCAAACTGAGGAAGAACCAGTAGGAGAAAGAACAAACATGTGTATGAAGTCCTTTGCCACGCACTACCTTGCATGGAGCTGAAATTTTCTGGAATTACAGAAGTTGTTATGAAGAGATGCAAAGACATGTTGAAGTGGGATATTCAATATGCATGGGGAGAAATACGCAGAGTATGGGTCCTTTCAGAGAGGGACGCGGTGGCGCTGCAGGTTAAACTGCTGAGCTGCTGAGCTTGCCGATCGGAAGGTCGGCGGTTCGAATCCGCGTGACGGGGTGAGCTCCCGTTGCTAGTCCCAGCTCCTGCCAACCTAGCAGTTTGAAAACATGCAAATGTGAGTAGATTAATAGGTACCGCTTCGGCAGGCAGGTAACGGCGTTCCGTGTAGTCATGCCGGCCACATGACCACGGAAGTGTCTTCGGACAAACGCCGGCTCTTCGGCTTTGAAACGGAGATGAGCACCGCCCCCTAGAGTTGGACACCACTGGACTTCATGTCAAGGGAAACCTTTACCTTTACCTTATGGGTCCTTTCTAGGAACACAGGAAGTATCTGCCCAGAGTCTCAGATAAGACTTTTTTTAGCCCAACCTGGAGGTGGGGAATCCAGTTGGGATCTTCCCTGTCCAGGATGGAAGCTCCATCACCAAATACGGACTGTCCCTAACCCTGTGTAATAGTTCTTGAGTTCCAGCCCTCATGCAAACTGCTCTTGGGCCTTTCTTCTTCCAGATCCTCAAAGGGACAGTTGGTTCTTCTAATCTAAAAGGAACAAATAGAAGGAAATTCAGAGAAAGGATGAAACTGTTCCCTCCCTTGGTTTTAGTATGGTCCTGTGTGGCAAAGCGCCATCTAGTGGTGCCTTTTGGAAGCAGCTTGACTTTTCAACCATAGTTCTGAATTTGAAGCTGGCAAAGTTTTGGTGGCTAAGGGCTGCAGTGAATGTATAGGGGGGAATGACAGACACAAAGTATACATTCCCATTTCTGGGGAGTTTATTTTTCCCCCTTTGTATCTGAACCATGATACATTGAGATTTACATTGTATTTACTCTACAACCTGCATCTGCTTCCCACTTTAAGAAAGCAGGAAATGGTGCAATTAATTTTTCAGTAATCATGGTTACTCAGAATCAGGTTGCTGGAGCCTTCATGGTGACTCCCATCCCAAGCATCAGCCCCACAAGGTAGACCAGGTCAGGAAATTGACTCTTTCCCTGTTCCTCTATGACAGTGTTTCTCAACCTCAGCAAATTTAAGACTTGTGGATTTCAACTCCCAGAATTCCCCAGCCAGCATGCTGGCTGGGGAATTCTGGGAGTTGAAGTCCACAAGTCTTAAATTTGCTGAGGCTGAGAAACAGCAGTCTATGGTTTAGAAACCCAGTCTCCCATTGTCCTAAACTGGTTGATGTAGCAGTAGAAATAGGGAAGACCATCTATTACAAAAATTCAGCCTCGGAGGAGTCATAAGATTGGAGGTCATTGTGCAAGCTTTGTTCTGCTCTCTACAACAGCATTGGAGGCCTGGGGTTGTGGGAATGCAGCTCTCCCAGAGCCTTGATTATAGCTTTCCAGGGGTCATTACAAAATTGTAATCTTCAGTGTGACATAGGAAAATTAAGAACTATAGGAAGGAAAAGCCACCATCTTCACTAGTTTTCAGTTACATTTCTGTGTAAATGAAAGGAAATGAAGGGTAGTTTTTCTCCTTAACTGTTTAAAGGTTCCAATAAAAGAATCTCTATAGCTCAGGATTGAACTGTGGAGTCCTTGGTGCTCTCTGAGCTTGGTTGTTGGCTTGCAGACGTTTCATTACCCAACTAGGGAACATCATCAGTGCAAGGGAGTGTGGGGTCCGCTCCCTGTTTATATGCAATAGTTTGCCCTGCCAGTTTTGGTGTAGGTGTGGTGTTCTCCTTGGTGTTTCCTTGATTCCAGACTGTCATTTACTGCTTGATGGTTTGTCTGTGTTGATAGTTCCTTGATTAGGGTATTGTTTAAAGGTTAGCATGTTTAAAGGTTAGCATGGCCTTCACCACAGAAAGAAGTTGTGAAATAGGCTAGTATTTGGTACAAATTCAGTTCAAGGCTTCATTGACTCCTCAGAAGAATTCATGTCATCAAATCAAATCAATCTCTTTCAGGTCAATCTGACCATTTGCATGTGGGTAATAAGGCATATTTCCCAATGGAATCAAATTGAAATAAGTCAGTATGTTGGAGATGCATAGATCATCCTCATTCTACTAAGAATCCGGTAGCTTTATAAAGATCTCAGGGTTCCCTTCCCTTCCCTTCCCTTCCCTTCCCTTCCCTTCCCTTCTTCATCCATTCACCAACTTTCCTTTCCTTTCCTTCCCTGTTCTTGCAGGAAAACCAGCCATTGATCATTGATCCCAAGCTGGTGTCATGAAACACCTAGTCAAATGTTTTGGGGGTCTGCAGTCTCCTTGGGTGGTACTTCAACAAACAAAGAGATATGTGGCTTCTTTGATCCCATCACATTATGAAGCTATCAATCTGGGCAAACAGGAAGTGCCTGAGTTCTTCAACTTTGCAAAAGATGTGGTGGACCAGTGGACCCAAGAGGAGAAGGTAATATTTTCCACTCCTTGGGGGGACAGGACCACAACTAGGTAGGAAATGAAGTTATGGTTGGAAGCATGCAAGCTTTGATGTCCCCTCTGGATCACAGAGGGGAGAGTTGCTCCCCAGTGCCAGTTTCTTTGCTTCCTGGTTAGCTGTTCTTTTCTTTTTCAGTTGATTACAAGATCTTGTTTGGATTAGGGTACAGTTCACCTACCCCTCCTTGTATTTTAACTTCTTGAGTTGTCCACCAGGATGGAAAGAGATCTCACAACCCAGCTTTCTGGTGGGTCAACAGTCAGAGCAAAGAGGTGAAGTGGAGCTTTGAGGAGCTGGCTTTCTTGTCCCGAAAAGCTGCCAATGTCCTCTCTGGTCCCTGTGGCTTGCAAAGAGGTGACAGGATCATGGCAGTTTTGCCCCGTATTCCAGAGTGGTGGTTACTAATTCTGGCTTGCATACGAACAGGTTAGTAAATGTTATGGGGAAGAACACCCTCACCTTCTCCTTCCTAAGAGTGCCAGTGGACATGCCTACCTATTTGTCTCACAAGGATTTGGTAGGGTAGGGTAGGCTGAGCAACATTGGGAGGCTCAAACACATCCTATGAGCTTAGCAATTAAGCATTTGTAATTGGGTTTGTCTGTATCAACATTTCCCAACTTGAGAAAGGCCCAGTTACCTTGATATGTTGGACGAAACTCTCATCATCCCTGGCCATGTTGGGAAATCCAACATTAGCTGGCACCAAATAGAGGAAGCCTACACTAACTTTACTTTTGTATACTATCCATAGCATGGACCTTTCAGATTGGTTTCTCCGATCACTTTCTTCCCTGCTTCTTTCCTAGGGGTTATTTTTATTCCTGGAACATCCCAGTTAACAACTAAAGACATTGCCTATAGGATGGAAGCTTCCAAAGCCAAATGCCTGGTTATGACTGATACATCAGCTGCTGGAGTGGATTCAATCATATCGGAATGCAGATTTCTGAAAACCAAGCTCATTGTGTCCGATAGAGGCAGAGATGGCTGGCTGAACTTCAGTGACTTATTCCAGTATGTATTCCATTAAAATCACAACTGTATCGCCATCTTATGGGTTGGAGTATTATTTTATGAGCTATTTTTATAGGACAATATAAGAACCAGGGCTGGTTCTTTTAACAAGCAGCCCACATTCCTAAGATCTGGTTCTAAATATCTGCATTGCATTCTTGACTAAGATGCTCTGACTTTCTTGGAAAAGTTACAGATGCTACACTCCAGATGTTGAGAAACTGCCCAAAATTCCATTCATGATGATAGATGAAGGATGATTGATAGATGATAGATAGATGATAGATAGATCACAATTGTGAAAGACACCCCCCAAAAAAATGTTCCACTCCAATTGTTGCACATCAATACCCATCTGATTGTTTTTAAGAGCAGCCTCTGGGGACCATGACTGTGTCAGGACAAGAAGTGAAGAGCCAATGCTGATCTACTTTACAAGTGGAAGCACTGGGTCACCCAAAATGGTGGAGCAATCCTACTCCAGTTATGGCATTGGATTTACATCCAGTGGCAGGTAATATCATTGCATGTGGTTGAAGTCCTGGATGGATGATTTCAGAACAAGGCTTTAATTGCACAGTTGCTGTTTTTTATGAGGTTCCAGAGTCTTTTGCTTCTTCTACCTTTTTTTTCCCCAAGAAGATCTATTAAGAAAGATAAGATAGAATGCCTTTGGGCTGGTAATGTTAAGAAATCTCTCCATGGAAGCACCTTAGATGATAGCAAATATGGAGTTACATGAGAGATTCATTTGTATTCGGGTATGAAGAGCCCTGAGGGATGGAAAAAATTGAACTGATATGACAGTAGGTCAGGGAGAAAAGATCTGGAAATTCTGCAAAACCCAAAGTTTAACTGTTAATATCCAATCTGTGAAGCAACGTCTAACTCAGGGATTCTCAAGCAGTGAGTATCCTGCCTGCTGCTTCAAGAGATATGGGAGATATATATGATAAGTTTCACTTTAAGGCTGCCAAAGCATGACTTCGGGGCAATGTCTGGGGCAGGGTTTCTCCACCAGGGTTCTGTGGCACCCTCGGGTTCCACGAGAGGTCCCTTGGGGTTCCCTGGGAGATCGTGATTTATTTAAAAAATTATTTCAAATCCTGGCAACTTCATATTCTTTATTTTTAGTTGAAGAACACTGTGAATGCATGTGTACAGGCCTACCAAGAAACGAATATAATAATTTTGTAACTTCTGGCCTATATCTGAGCCTGAATGTGCAGGGGTTCCCCCAGGCCTGAAAAATATTTCAAAGGTTCTTCCAGGGTCAAAAGCTTGAGAAAGGCTGGCCTAAATGTATGAGTTTACAAAATGAAAGATGGAGATTGGGAGGATGGGATGAGGACAGGAAACATAGGCTTAAAACTCTGGAGATAAAATCCAGCCAATATGAATCTAAAGGTCTGGACAGGGCTTTCGGTGAGCAGAGTTCCCAGCAAATGGAGCAATATTTGTTATATAGAGAACAATACTTCTTTGCATTCAACTTCCAATTGTACTTTTATTGCAGTGGTCCTATCCGTGGAGAGAAGAATTTTGAATCTGACAGCTTTCCAAGAGAATTCTGGCCCACAGAATTCTGGAATTGTCATCCCAAATTCTCCAGTGGGAACCAGATTGGGAGAATGCCAAATAACAGATACATTATTTTCTTTTGAGCAGGCACTGGATGGATCTGTCTCCTTCAGCTGTGTTCTGGAATACATCAGATCCAGGATGGGTAAAGACTGCCTGGAGCAACTTATTTGCCCCCTGGATTCATGGGTCATGTGTCTTTGTACACCATCTGCCACAGTTTGAACCTACGGTCATATTAAATGTAAGCATGCCCATTTATGTGCAAATTACATGGAAGTATATAGAAGTGATAGGAAACTGGGGGTCCTCCAGATGTTGCTCAACGACAATCCATTATATCCCCAGCCATCATGGCCTATAGAGATGAATGCTGGGAACTGTAGTTCACCAATACCGGGAGGACAACAAGCACCTTAACTCTGAGATATATTATACTGTATACACTTACCTGGGAATATTAACCTCTAGGAAAGTTGGCAAAGAAAGTTCTGGAGTATTTATAGAGAAATCTCAAAAAAAAAGCTATATAGAAGACATCAAAATAAAAGAAGTGCTTCGCCTAACTTAGTTCCAACTTACTAGAAATAGTCCATTCATTGTTCCTGCTTTGATTCTGTGTGATTTGCCCAGTTGAAGTCACCCTGACAGGGTTCACATCACATACAGGAATGGGGCTGGATAATTAATGGTTCAGTGGCTTGTAGAAATGCAGGCATTGACTAAGCATCTTGTGTGAACCAGGCCAACATTGCTGGGCATAGAACTTTACGCAGATGCAGCAACTGTTCCTAAACCTGACTGTAGGATTTAGCATGTTGTATGAACCCAACCCTGCATATCTTAAACTTCAAGATGGGTCATTTCCATCTTGCAGTACCATGTGTCAAGGATATTATGCTTGATTGCATATTCATTTTCTCCATCCAGACTCTGGTAAAGTATCCAATCACCACTTTCTGCACAGCTCCTACTGCATATAGGATGTTGGTTCAGCACAATGCCACCAGGTACTTTTTTTTTGCCACAAAGCTTGAAAAATGAGGGCAAGAATGTCAACAGGAAAATGGAAAGTCAGGAAATTTAATGGAATTGTCTAGGTTTTTCCTCTGTTGCTCAAGAACAGTGTTTATTTATTTATTATTTATTTTATATCCCGCCTTTATTATTTTTATAAATAACTCAAGGCAGCAAACATACAAATACTCCTTCCTCCTCCTATTTTCCCCACAACAACTACCTTGTGAGGTGGGCTGGGCTGAGAGAGAGGGACTGGCCCAGGGTCACCCAGCTGGCTTTCATGCCTAAGGTGGGACTAGAACTCTCCTGCCACGCCTGATTGGCTCTTGGGCTGAGAGAGAGGGACTGGCCCAAGGTCACCCAGCCAGCTTTCATGCCTAAGGCAGGACTAGAACTCATGGTCTCCTGGTTTCTAGCCTCGTGCCCTAACCACTAGACCATACTGGCTCTGGTGTTCCTTGTTCCATGAACTTGCATGGGAAAGTTCTTATTTTCTCACTAATTTCCCAACTTGAAGGATTCCCCTCTTAAAATTTGGGAAGTTTGATTTCCCAGGATTGCCTTTTTGCACAACTGAATGGCTATCCCATGTAATGGATATGTCTTGAATTATGAAGGAGGTGTGAATTTAAGGGTTATATCCATTGCTGGACCCCTTTAATCTGAGACTTGAATTTTAAAGCCAGATAAATAGGTGACACTCAAGCTATCCTTAGCTGCTAAGATGACCTCAGATAAGTATAAATCTTCTTCATGTTGATCTCCATTCCTGGTGATGCAGCAGTATGGAGATTGATGGTTGTCTTCTTAGGGCAGCAGAGGTCATATTTCCTTCCAAATGTATGCAAAATCAACCCACTGGAGAAAAAAGAGAAGAAATCCAAAAAGTGCATTATTTATTGTCTTCATTTCTTATCAAGCTATAAATTCAGAAGCTTGAAGCACTGTTTGACTGGAGGAGAACCACTCAATCCTGAAGTGTTTGAGCTGTGGAAAAGTCAGACTGGGTTGGATCTCCATGAAGCATATGGACAAACTGAAACGGTATATTCATTCCAATAGAAGAGAATCTCTGTAGCTCAGGGTTGAACTGTGGAGTCCTTGGTGCTCCCTGAGCTGGGTGGTTGGCTTGCAGACATTTCATGACCCGACTAGGCAACATCATCAGCGCGAGGGAGGGTGGGGTTGGCTCCCTGTTGATATACAGTGGCCTGCCCTGCCAGTGATGGTGGGGGTGTGGTTTTCTCATTTTCATTTCCTCAAAGGTTGGGTCTGATACCACCTCCTTGATGTGACCAGGTCCTCTCCCTTACAGGTAACAATCTGTGCTAATGCCAAAGGAATGAAAATTAAGCCAGGCTCAATGGGGAAAGCATCGCCACCCTACGATGTCCAGGTAGAAGGACAAATTTTTAAACGTAGGCTGTTTTTATGTTGTGGTTGTTAATGTCACAGTCTCTGTGTCTTTATTTTATGCTGATCAACCAAAGCAAAAATAATGCACTGTGCTGCAAATGTCCTGGACTGGTGATTCAGAGGATGAGTACATTCAGAGGATGATCCTGGATGTTGATGGAGAAGTTTAGTTCAAACATCATCTTGAGGGGTACAGATTCTCACCCCATAGTTATTTTTCTGATACCAGGAATACCAGTGCTGTAGTGGGATTTCTCATATGTCCAAAAACATGAATATATTCATTTAATTTATTCAGTTTAGGCACCACCCAATTCCAAACTGACTCTGGGTGTGTTCAATAAAACCAAACAAGAATAGGAAATACAGGACAATATAATTCAAAAGAATAAGAAAGAAAGTGTTTTAGCCTCCATTTCTTGGAATACAGGTAGTCCTCGACTTATGATCACAACTGGGACTGGAATTTCCATCGTAAGTCATTGTGGTCATAAGTCGAGTCACCACATGACCAGACTCCGATTTTACAACCATTTTTACGGTAGTCATTAAGTGAATCATGGGTCATTAAGCAAATCACCATGGTTGTTAAGCGAATCCAGCTTCCCAATGGGCTCTTTTTGCTGGAAAACGGCAAAAAAGGTCACAAAATGCAATCACGTGACTGTGGGATGCTGCAACAGGTTGTAAATGTGAACCAGCTGCCAAGTGCCCAAAATGCGATCGTGTGACCGTGGGGGGAGGGTGCAGCATTTGGCAACACTCAGAAGTGCTTTACAAGCCGTAAAGCACCCATCCTGAGGCTGTCGTAACTTCAGACTGTCATTAAACAAATGGTCATAAGTCGAGGACTACCTGTAATACCACAGTTACAAAAACCTTGTAACAAGCTTATCTGTTGTTATCTTATCTCTGTGTTCCAACAAGCCACCAAGGACTATTCTAACCTCTCAGATATGATCCTTGGTTTCCATCATGAACATGTTGCACGTTCGCAATAACGAACAAATGCATTTGAAAAAATACTTTGCTTTTCTTTCTGAAGATTGTTGATGAGCAAGGAAATATTCAGCCACCAGGGAAAGAAGGGGATGTCGCTATCAGAATCAAACCCAAGCGGCCGTTCTGTCTTTTCTTGAAGTACGCAGTAAGTATTATTTTTAGTGTGCACTTCAGTCAATATGATTAGTATGCGCTGATTCAAAATTTTACTTTATGCCTTTGCTGGTGAGAATGGCTGGATTTCTTTCAAGGTTTTGATTTCTGCGATGAAAAGGTTTCTTCTGTGACAGACAGAATAATTTGTCCAGGCTGTATTTAATTCTCACTAAGTTCTGACGGTCATTTTTGAAAAACAAAGGCTAGCATCAGAAATTGGAAGTGTTGGGCTCTTTTTAACATTTATGTTCTTCAGGGAACTCAGCTCCTTTGCTGTTGGGCTGAGTGGTATAATGACTGCTTGTGCTCTAGACTTAATGATTTTGCGGATTCCTTGGACATATTACAAGTCCTTGCTTAACGACCACAACTGGGACTGGAATTTCAGTTGCTAGTGATGAGGTTGTTAAGTGAATCCAACCCAATTTTATGACCATTTTTGCAGCAGTCGTTAAATGAATCACCACAGTCATTAAGCAAATCAAGCGGTTGATTTTGCTTGCCAGAAGCCAGCAGGAAAGGTTGAAAATGGTGATCATGTGACTGCAGGATGCCACAATGGTTATACAGTAAGGGCGAGGGCCAGTCATAAGTCAGGTTTAGTGCCGTCGTAAGTCCGAACCATCACTAAACGAAAGGTCATTAAGTGAGGACTACCTGTATGTGTGTTGCTTCAAAATATAGCAAGCCAACCCTGCTGCATTTGTAGAACTTCCTGCTTATTCTTCCAAATGGGACTTTGGACATTGGCCTCAAATTCCTGCTTTGATGGCTGTCTTCTTAGCTCTCCTGCTGTTTTGGAACAAGTGGGCTATGCCAGTCAATGTGGAAATAGAGCTGCAGAATCTTTCCTTTCTCCTGTCCTCTCACATTCCAGTGAGGTGGATTGGCCTGGGTGGAAAGTACTGGTTAAAAGAAATAAAAATATCTAGTTTGATCCCCACCAGATTCATACTTGCAAGGTTCTGTCAATGCAGCTTTACGATGAAGTAGAATTGGTTCATCTGGTTGTGATTCCCACCTTCTTTACCCTGCCAGGCCGACACAAGACACTTGTCCAAACAGAAGGATCAGCAGGGATAAATTAGATCGACCTTCCTGTAACTCGGTGCCTTCCAGATAGGTAGATCTCAACCCTCAGAGTTTTCAGCAAAGGCCACACTGGCTGAGGAATTCTCAGAACTGTAGTGCCCATAACTGGAGGGCATTGAAACTGGAAATGTGGTGTTAGATGTCCTGGAATCATGGTTGGTTCTTTCCAGGATACCCCTGAGAAAACTGCAGTCACTGAACGTGGGGATTTTTATATCACTGGCGACCGAGCGGTAAAAGATGAAGAAGGCTATTTTTGGTTTGTTGGGCGGGCAGATGATGTCATCAACTCTTCCGGGTAGGTTCCCTTCCCTAGGGCTTGGGTGGTTTCTTTCCCTTTATTCTCAGAAGGGTCAGGAATGACGACGTCTCCCCTAGATATCGCATCGGCCCTTTCGAAGTGGAGAGCGCTTTGATTGAACACCCAGCAGTAGTCGAATCAGCTGTTGTCAGCAGCCCAGATCCTATCAGAGGAGAGGTAAGCATGGCCCTTATTCAACCAATTATCCAATAGAAGAGAATCTCTGTAGCTCAGGGTTCAACTACGGAGTCCTTGGTGCTCTCTGAGCTGGGTGGCTGGCTTGCAGACGTTTCATTGCCCGACTAGGGAACGTCATCAGTGCGAGGGCGGGTGGGGTTGGCTCCCTGTTTATCTACAGTAGCTTGCCCTGCCATTGTTGGTGCAGGTGTGGTGTTCTCCTTGATGTAGGGTACTGTTCTCTGCTTGTTTGTCTGTTTGATTGTTTGTCTCCTTAGTAGTTCCTCGATTAGGGTATTGTTTTCTGCTTGATTATTCATCTGGTGTTAATCCTGGTGTTGCAAGCAATCGACACCCAGATAAGCAAATATTAACACCAGGATTAACACCAGATGAACAGTCCAGCAGTAAACAATACCTTAATCAAGGAACTACCAACTCAGACATTAACATTAATTGACTAATTTTGGAACCCGTTCCTCAAAGCATTTACTCCTGCGTTTGTCCCCATACAGGTGGTGAAAGCATTTATCGTCTTGTCTCCTGCTTTTTCATCCCGCAATCCAGAGGAGTTAATCCGAGAACTCCAGGATCACGTGAAAAAATCTACAGCTCCCTACAAATATCCCAGGAAGGCAAGTCTCACTGAGAAAGGTGCAGAAGAGAAGGATCAAACTTTGGGGATGGCAAACAATTGAGGACTATTTGCCTCTGGATTTTTGAGTTTGTGCTTGGCTGCTTTGGAAAATGTAGCATGGATGGGGTGTCTGCGAGGTACGGTGTCAGCCCTTCAAGGTAGACCAGACTAGAAAACCAGTCATGAATACTACCACTACTTTTATTATAAGGTTATAGTAACTCAGAATCTTACAATGCCCCCCCCTCCCTTCCTCCCTTTATCTTCAAGAGAAACAGGAAGGGTCTTCCCTGAGACGCTTTCTCAAATTACATTTCTGCCTCAGACTCAGTCCTCTTTTATCTGACTCTTGTCTTGCTTGTAGCGCTCTCTCCTGTTCCTCAAGGTTATTCCTTCTGCCCATTACATGTGGTCAAAAGAGTCAAGATGGCGGCTGCAGTGCTGTGATCAAAACTAGGAGCTAGGTTGTGGCCACCTTTTTGACTTTTTTTACCATACCCTGTGGACACTCCTGCAGCGTAGGGTTACATAAGCCTATGGGGTGGTCCAGCATGTAGGTTATGGGACTTGGGGGTCTGGTTTATAAGCTTTTCCCTACAAGTGAAAGGACACTTCTGCAATCTAGTCTTGTGTTTGAATTGGTAAACAAAGATGCCCTCAAGTTGAGGATAATTTATGGGGACTGAATCTAGGCTGGTTTCTTGGCAGTGTTACCTAAGTGATTTCCTATTGCCTTCTTCAGCTTTTTTTTAACTTCCCTGTCTAGCCAACAACCCTGGGATTTCCAGGTGGCCCCCATCCAAAAGTCACTGAGGTTCAGTGCTGCCACCAAGGGGCAAAAAAAAAAGTGTTTTTTTTTTAATTTCCCCAAACAGATTGAGTTTGTTCAAGGACTTCCGAAAACAGCAGCTGGAAAAATTCAAAGGAGTATCTTGCGGAAACGAGAATGGGAGGAAGTCAAGCATCAGCTGGAGCTTTGCAAATAAAACCTATTCCCATCACCTGCTGCCTGATGTTCATTCATTCATTCATTCATTCTGTTATTCCAAGCAAAGCGATTCCTTGCAAAAAGGTTTTAAGCCATCTCAAGTTTGGGGTCCTGGGTGGGTGGCACTCAGCAGGTCGCCTGAATCCCATCTGGTTGATCTGGGTGTGCACTGGGCAAAGGGAGGCAATCAGTGAATTCAACAAAGGCACTGGCTAGTCTTCGGTAGCATTCATGCAATGGCGGTCTTTGAGTTCACACGATATCAGTCTGAATCAGTGTTTCTCAACCTTGGCAACTTTAAGATGGGTGGACTTCAACTTCCAGAATTCCCCAGCCAGGAACTCCAATTCTGGGAGCAGAAGTCCACCCATCTTCAAGTTGCTGAGGTTGAGAAACACTGCTCTAATGTGTAGGCAAATTCAATTCTCTGATTTAAGGAACACTGCACCTCCCATCCCTTCTATTTTCATTTCTTGAGTTGTCCACTATATATAAATGTAAATGTAAAACACCCAGAGTCGCTCTCTGAGTGAGATGGGGAGGAAATAAATTTCATACGTACGTACATACATACATACATACATACATAAAATGTGAATAAAATGAATTGAACTGAATGTTTTCCTGGCTTGGGCCACTGTTCTCTGGCATGTTACTCAAAGGATCAGTGTGGCCCTCAACCCTAGTAATCCCCCTTTTTTCTAGATACTCATAATCTGACAATGTAATAATCTCTTCAAAAAGAGATTATTACAAAAAGGTTAATGTTGATCTTTCTCCCCACCCCCTTTTAAGAGGTGGACAAGGCTTCCTATTTCTAAGACTTTGAAAGTTTAGACTTGTCTTCTGTAACTGGATGCTGTCCAATTGTGTGGGTTTCAACTCCCACAATTCTATGCAGTAGTTAAGTTGGCTGAGGAATTCTGGGAGTTGAGGTCCATACTTCTTGATACTTCACACTCAGACTGGAGAAGGCAAGTCTAATCTGCCATTCTGTGAGCTGATCTTTCTTGATGGGCCATATGGGAACCAGGTATGGCCTGGTCATAACTATACATGATCCACCCATTGGACAAGAAACCATGATGACCATCAGCAGCTCTGTAGATTTGGGGCAAGGACCACTATATTGGGATTTCAGCTACTGAAAAGAACCACTATATTGGGATTTCAGCTACTGAAAAGAACCACTATATTGGGATTTCAGCTACTGAAAAGAACCACTATATTGGGATTTCAGCTACTGAAAAGGACCAGTATATTGGGATTTCAGCTACTGAAAAGGACCACTGTATTGGGATTTCAGCTACTGAAAAGGACCAGTATATTGGGATTTCAGCTACTGAAAAGGACCACTGTATTGGGATTTCAGCTACTGAAAAGGACCAGTATATTGGGATTTCAGCTACTGAAAAGGACTACTGTATTGGGATTTCAGGTGTTGTCAGTAGCCCAGATCCCATCAGAGGAAAGGTACATACTACAGTTCTATGAGCAGCAACACAACAGCCAGTCCAAACAATCATTGTGTTACCCTAAAAGCCATTAGCTTCTTCTTTTAACCAAAAGCAATGAATTACCAATGCCAGCTGTGAGATAGTCCCTACCCTTCAGGTTTACCACATAAAAGGTACAACATCCAAAGAAAGAGAAAGGAGGAGGGAGAAGAACAATCTGTTCTTTTCATAACTGGCTGAAATGGAAAGAGATGATACGACTGATTGCTTCACATGACAGAGAAGAACAGCAGTATCCAGCCCATCTTCTTTCTGGCACGGGTTTAATTATTCATTTTTGACACTCCTTTTTCTAATGTGAAATCTATATGCTGAATAGTTTGATTAGCTATGGCCTGTCTAATAGCCAACAGAAAATAAATGATTAATCTATTTTAACTAAGAACAAGTATTATCTTGGATACCCAAAACAGTAGCATAAACACTCAAAATGAGTGTTCTAGAAGAACTTGAAGAACCAACCTTCCTTCCTTCCTTCCTTCCTTCCTTCCTTCCTTCCTTCCCTCCTTCCTTCCCTCCTTCCTTCCTTCCTTCCTTCCTTCCTTCCTTCCTTCCTTCCTTCCTTCCCCGGCCTCTCCATGCCAAAGACAAAAGTGCCCTTTCCCCTGAAAAAGATTTTGCACTCTCATTCCAGAATGGCAAAGTCCAGCTATGGTTTCGGTTTAGACCCTTTTGGAGGAAAATCACTTTAGATCCAAACTGTTGTTAATATTCCCAAGGGGCCCACAATGGGCCAGATGTATGTTTCATCCAGGGCACCATATATGTATTTTTTGAGGCTTGTTTGAAGATGTTTACACTTGTTAAGTTATTCAACTTTGCTTTTAACTACAAGAGGTGGCAATTCTGTTAAGACTATCCTGGGTGCTCTGTTGGCATTAGGAGAACCAATGGTAATGCAGTTGAATTCATGCAAAGCTACAAAACATTGATGAGAGAAGTTCTATTTATTCGTCCAACACAGGTTGAGTTTGTTCAAGAATTGACAAAGACCGTTCTGGGGAAAATTCAATAAAACAGCAACAAGAATGGGGGAAGCTGTTGCTTCAGCTAACAAGCACAAATGAAGTACCTCTCGACAGCCCACCTTCCATAATCAATTATTATGCTAGAATTCCAAATAAAATGATTCAGAAGATTAGGCTTCCCAGATCTGGAACTTCTGAATGATTCATTCTTACTTCCTATGAACACATTTTTTTAAATTTCATGAATTTCTCCTAGCAAATTTATCTCCTGTTCAATGTCATCATCCGTGTTTTGGATTGTATTTTTAGTTAGCTTGTTTTCCCCCCCTCCCCACTGTATTGAGTTATATAGTATGCTAGTTTTAACTTTATTTTTCTTTTTTCCCCCCTGATTTTTATTGGCTTGTTTTAGTATAATCCGGTGATATTGACAATCACTGTGAGTCTTTTGACTGCAGTGGTAGAAATTGAATAAATGAACAACTTTATATGCAGCTCCTTAAGTAAATGTTTAGCTTTTTAAAAATTAAGCAACTGCTATTATGCCTACTAAACATATTGCTTGAGCAACAGCCTGAACATCTGGGTAACTTCTGTCCTGTCTGTCATCAGTCCTACCTTTTCTTTAGTGTCCTGTTTGCAAAAATTTAACTTTCTTAGTGAGGATCAGATGTACTCATGTTAGAATAAGCTGTCTTAGATGCAATGGCAGATTTCAATAAAGATTGAAGAAATCTTCTCACACCATCCAGATTATCAGTAGTATAGAAGATATGACCTTGAAGCTTCTGGATTCAGGTCATTGTTTAATTTAGTGTTCTGACCGTAGCAATTGGAAAACATGGAATGGGCAGGAGGGAAGAGAAAGGTTTGTTGAATGACCGTGGGACCCAGGGTCCCAAATGACTGAGTTATGTTGCTGAATAGGAAAATCAAGCTTCAAAGAAAGATGGTTGTCCAGTATGTGGAATCCACAGGATTATAACTCAGATATAACCCTTGGATGCAAATAAGAAAAGAATCACGATAACAAGAAATCTCTGTGCTCTTTGCCATGCTTATTTTTAGCCCAGAGTCCATAGTTTTCCCCTTTAAAATGTGGCTGGATTAGAAGGAAGAGTCAATTTTAGGATAATCTTTTACAATATTTTAGGGTAATCTTTTACAACCGTGTATTAAAGGAGAGAAGCAGTGAGCTGGCTCAAGGTATGTTTTGGACTGCACTATATCCCTCATCTATGGAAGTCCATCTCAGGGGCAACTTGCCTGGAAAGTTTTCTTCAAGGAAAGCTGACGTGCATTTTTGCACCATTTTTGTACCAGACAAATTGAAAAGGCAACCAACCTAGAAAAGAAGTTATTCTTTCACCGGTTTTGGGTTCTTCCAGCTTCTTCACCAGCACATCCTGCAGGTCAGTTACGTGCAGATGAACTTCATGTTCCCTTTTCAATTTGAACCAAACATGTTCAATTTAGTATCATTTTCCAGCCTGTTATTTAAGTCATGGTGGGTTAGTAGCCATATTGCCTCTGGGGAGGACTAGCTTCTTGAGTCAGACGTTCATTCCCAAAATTGCTCCTAGATCTTCAAGAGGGCATTGACAACATTAGCTGAAATTAATTGATTACATGACATCAAGTCGTTGTCGGCTCTTAGCGACCACACAGATAGATTTTCTCCAGGATGGTCTGTCCCTAACCTGGTCCTTCAGCGATTCCAACAGTGCACTCATTTCGCTGAAAGGGTGATTATAAACATTGCCGCAAGAAATACATGTGAAGAACTTTGATTTCCCCCCTGATTTATATACTCAACTATAAATATACTACTTATTTATTATCTTGCCATTTTTAATCCCCTTCTTTCCTGTAGATTAAGTCTCTAGAGGCTAATATTTATTAACACCACTGCATGTTTTTTTCTTTTTTCCCAGCCATGAAAATTTTGCTTTCTTTCTTCAAGATATGGAAACAAATCCCTAGATCATTTCACAGGTACTCCAGGCATCTCAGCTCTCCCATATCTGCACAGTACGAAGCTGTAAGCCAGGGACAGCAGCCACTACCAGATTATTTCAATTTTGCAAGTGATGTATTGGATAAATGGTCACAAATGGAAAAGGTGAAGTGTTTTTCTTTTAAATAAGGACTCTGTCTGTCTTTGTTTCTGAAGTATTGCCATCACTCTGAATGGGCTTTGTGACCCCAACACTTAATCCTATCCTTTCGCTCTGTGATGGCACTTGATACTGCTATCCCACCTATGTGATTTCTGGGTGAGTTAGGACCAAGTAGCAGCCACTAGGAATCACATCCCCATTTGAAAAAGGGAAAGGGAGTGTTGCAAGAACCAAGCTAGCAGACCAGAGTCGGGTGCAAAACGATGCATGAGTCTGACATGATGTGCTCACACAGAAAAATTTAACTTGCCCCCATTATAACCAAGTTCCAAGAGAAAAACAAATACTCTGTTTCGTTGGATTCATTTTGTAGGATGGAAAAAGATCATCCAACCCAGCCCTGTGGTGGATGAATGGAAGAGGAGGTGAGATCAGATGGAGCTTTGAAGAGTTGGGATTCCAATCCAGGAAAGTGGCCAATATACTCACAGGCCGATGTGGGCTATGCAAAGGCGACAGAATCCTGCTCATTCTACCCCGGATTCCAGAATGGTGGCTGGTGGCCACTGCTTGCATTAGGACAGGTCAATAAAAAAAATAACTTTACAATCAGCAGAGTAGGATGGAAAATGACCCAAGGAAGTAGCTGTGGTCAGACCAGCTCTTAAAGCCAGCTTTCAGTTCTTGATCTGGCCAGGCTTCCCACCTGCTTCAGGAGTACTTCCGAAACAAAACAAAAGTTGTAGAACTTCTAAAACAAGCATAGGCTCACCTCTATCTAGAAAAAGACAACAACCAATATTATCAAACTTGCAGGAATTGTCATCATCCCTACAACATCTCAATTAACTGCTAAGGACATAGAGTACAGACTCCAAGCTTCGGGAGCCAAATGTCTCATCACTACAGATGCCTTAGCACCTGCAGTGGATTCCATTGCCCCAAACTGTAACTCCCTGAGAACCAAACTGCTGGTATCTTCTGAAGGCAAGCGAGAAGGATGGCTGAACTTTGGTGAACTGCTCAGGTGAGTGCCTTGGATGGTTTATTTTCCCATGATGCACAGTTGCGAATTCATGAGGCATACCATTCCTCATGCAGCAATCTTTCCTTGTGGTGGGACATGAAAGAAACTCACCTTGAGGGTAGTTTGACTTCAGCATCACCGACTAAAAATTGTTCCCAAGCTTGATTCAGGATGCTGAGTTTAAGGTCAAACTAGATTCACACTGGAGTATATCAAGAACCACATTCTCAAATGGAAATATTTTATTTCTTTATTTCTTTCTTTATTTTTCATCCCGCCTTTCTTATTATACTGAAGATGGAAGGAAGAAGCCAAAATCGGAACCCCTGTTTTCCATGCAGAAAGTTCAAGGTTCATTTCACAGTGACTCCAAATAAGGATCAGGAAGCCTAAGCTGGAAGAGGTCATCTGTCTAAAAACAAAGAGTTTCTTCAAGCCAGAATATAAATAGGGGGATGGATGAATAAATACTGTGACTTGATATTAAACAATAGTAATATGGGGCCTGAACTTGACTGCTTCAATAATCTGTGTTTCTCACTTTTTCAATTGGTCGGATATTGTTTATTGCACAGAGAAGCTCCTGCCAACCACACTTGTGTGAAAACAAAGATGCATGATCCCATGATGATTTATTTCACCAGTGGAACCACAGGGGCTCCCAAGATGGTTGAACACACTCAAGGAAGTCTCGGGTTCAGACCCATCATTGGCAAAAGGTATCAAAGACATCCCCTCAAAATACGAGTGAAAATTCATAATAGTGAATTCATTGTTAGATATGCTGGATATTAACATTAATAGGCAAATATCAGTATATTGTTATTCTTTATAATTAAGTGATACTGTTATGTTCAGAGGCTGTATGTTACCTGACTTATGACTGCTTAAGAAACAAATGTTAAAATGTTGGCTTTAGATGTAAGGATATGAAATCTAATGGGCAAACATGGGCTGATCACTCACCTTCAACCTAACCTAGCATACAAGGTTATTGGGATGATTAAGGTGGGGAAGCAAGGAACCACTGAGCTCTTTGAAAGACAATCTAGAGAAAAATATAACAGAAGTAAAAAAATGCAAGTCGCTAAGACACCAACCGTCGATATCCTTGAATACAACTTGTCGATCATTGAGTCAAACTCATCACGTTGAATGTCTGTCAACTGTTTAGTTGACTTTGATGCCAAATGTGTCTTCATTGAGTATAATTGATCAATCACTTCCATTCCATCAATTTCATCAGTCACTTCCATTCCATCAATTCCATTTGGGGTAATTTTCCATGATTGGCTTTGTGGACCATCAAATTGCTCATCACGATTTAATGTTCTTTGTTTTATCAGATATTGGCTGGATGCAACCCCTTCAGATATTGTATGGAACACAGCAGACACTGGCTGGGTGATGGCTGTCCTGGGTTCGTTTTTTGACCCATGGGTTTTTGGATCATGTGTCTTCATCCATCGCCTATCACAGTTAGATACAACAACCATCCTAAGTGTAAGATGACATTTCTTGGGCAGATTTGCTCATGCTTATTTATTTTTTGACAGAACCTATATGGCCGCCTATCTCATAAAATGATCCTAGGTGGCTCACAACAAATAGTTGGAGATCATTTATCATGTGACCCAATAAATGGCTGGGTTTAAATGAAGTGTGGATAAGAAATAACTAAAGAAAGTAGACTCAGCCTATGCCCAGATGCTGCTCATAGACAAACTGCCTTCTGATACAGCACACCTGGTCAGGTTTTGTGCAGTAGCACAGAGGATCCGCCAGACCCTGATGGGCCAATTTTCCACTAGCTAAACACATTTTATGGCACTATAATGCATTTAAATTTTAGATGTTGTCACTTCTTTGTAATTTTAGATTATATCTGTATCATTTTAGTGTCTATTTTATAATTTAAATATAGACTGCACCCTGGACCTCAGTCATAGATGTTAGTTAGGTTGTTTTATAAATGTGTTTTAACTTTGTCTTAAATTTTATTTCCTTTATAATCTACTAAGATTATATATATATATATATATATATATATATATATATATATATATATATATTCATTAAGCACTCTGCTTTTACTGGTTTATGACTGTAACAAATAAAAATTGAACTAAGGAAAGTAGATTCACTCTAACCCAGCTCAGTTCTTGATGAGCTGCTTGATAGACCCATGTAATTTTACTTAGATGGTAGACTACCAGTGAATTCCAGAATGGTAGGACAGACTAGGGAGTTAAAAAATAATAATAAAAGAAGACAATGGCAAGCTGTACTGTACCATGCCAAGAAAACCGCCCAGAGTCCCCTTTTGGGGGAGATGGGTGGTGATAGGAATTTAAAAATAAATAAATAAATAAATACAATGGAAAAAGGAGTCAAGCTACATTCATGAGTGTCTTCCTTTACCTCCCCAACAGAGAGGGATGTACGGATATATCTTCCAGTAGGATTAGATGAAGAACCTTCAACCTAACCTATCGTTTCTATGCATCAGCTCATTTGCGTCAGAGCCCAACACAGCTTAAAGCTGACTTTATCAACCATTGGGTTAGCTCAATGTGTAATGCATGTGCCACCTTTGCTTGGCTTCTTTTTATACTCTTGTTTTCTTTTCAGACTCTTTCCCAATTTCCAGTCACCATTTTTGTGAGTGCTCCAACCTTGTTTCGCCTGCTTGTGAAGGAAGATCTCACCAGGTATGCTGAGAAGCAGCTTTAAAAAAATAAATCTTTTTGTGAAGATTTACCTCTTTTCAGAACCCATTCTGAAGCTTGTAATTCTAACCTGCTCCTGAGGTTCTCAGAAAGGTAAAGCTTAGGTTATATTTTGTGTTAAGCTGTAGGTGGATTTTCTTGGTTTTGGCTCAGTGTGTTCTGCAAACCCAGTTATGGTTGCTTGTAAACCATGTTTTCTAGTTGAGCTTGAGGTAGAAACACAGTTGGTTGCGATTTATTTAATAAACAAGAATAAAACATCTATGGCTTAACACAAAGTGAGCTTGGCTTAACACTCCAACTAGGGTTCAGAGAAGTTCAGTAAGAAGATGGAGATTTGAAGGTTCTGGGTTGAAGCTCCCACCAAGAGTGATTTTTTTTGTTGCCCATTGGTGCAGATGTCTCCTCCTTATCCTTGTTAATGTTTCCTAAAATGAGCCTCATTCTCAATAATAGTTTTAGCAGAAGTCTTTTGATGCTTTGTTTATAACCTGCCCCAAAATATTACGTCCACCTTCTGAAAAATCTCTTCTTTTGTGTATCCTCATTAAGTTACAAGTTCATGAGCCTGCAGTACTGTATGAGTGGAGGAGAACTATTAAATTCTGAAGTGATGGAACAGTGGAAAAACAAGACAGGACTGAACATCTATGAAATTTATGGACAGACAGAAGCAGTAAGTTCTATTTAATTTATCATGACATTCTCGCAATTATTTTAAAGCACTGTAAAACTCCCAGATATGTCTAGAGCGGTGTTCCTCAACCTCAGCAACTTTAAGATGTGTGGACTTCAACTCCCAGAATTCCCCAGCCAGCATTCTGGGAGTTGAAGTCCATAAATCTTAAAGTTGCTGAGGTTGAGAAACACTGGTCTAAAGGATGGAATACTGGTTTACTGACAGAAGGGAAAAGAAGAAAATTTACATTTGACATAACTACAGGTAGTCCTCACTTAATGACCACAACTGAGACCAGAATTTTGGTTGCTAAGTGAAGCAATCATTAAACCTTTTTTGAGGTGGTCGTTAAGCGAGTCACACGGTTCCCCATTGATTTTGTTTGCCAGAAACCAGCTGGAAAGGTTGAAAATGGCAATCATGTGACCACAGGATGCTGTGACAGTCATAAATGTGAAGCGGTTGCTGAGGGCCCAAATCATGATAATCTGATTGTGGGGACACTGCAATGGTTATAAGTGTGAGGACCCGTCATAAGTTGTTTTCTTCAGCACTGTTGTAAGTCCAAACCATCACTAAACAAATGGTTGTTAAGCGAGGACTGCCTGTATAGTAGTTTGGTGTATTTTGGCTTCCGATGTTTCAAATACTTCCTATTCAGAAGATATTTTATGTTTTGGGGCACAAACTATAGGCACTACTGAGAAAAAAATAGTCGAGGTAATTAGGGATCCAATTTTAATTGATTTAAAATGATTTATTTGACCAAAATATGTGTCACAATTAAACTCGCGAGAATAAGGATGTTGGCAGGGAGGGCAGTCCTTCCTCTACATAGTTCTTGATGAGTAAGCTTATTGAAATCAGTAAGACGTCTCTGTGAATATGTGTTGACCAGGTTGTATGTGCTCCCAAAACCATGGAGAAAATGAGGGTGCCATGTATACACCTACGTGTGTGTGTGTGTGTTTCTTATAAAGTAATCTTCTTTTTTACAGGGCATAATTTGTGCAGTGTCAAAAAAAATGAAAATTAAGCCTGGCTCGATGGGAAAGGCTGCTATTCCTTATGATGTCCAGGTTGGCACTTTCAATCTTCTCCTGCGTACTAGTTTTCAAATTGAATACGTCCAGCACACCAAAATGGATTATATCAAAGCGAAGGCCAGTGGCTGAGTGGCTTATTTCTTTTCTAGATTGTAGACCAAGACGTAAATATTTTATCTCCTGGGAAAGAAGGTGAAATAGCCATCAGAGTGAAGCCCGAAAGACCACTTGGTCTGTTCACTCAGTACATTGTAAGTAAACCATCTTGGGGCCTTGGAGAATCCCTGTAACCCTCTAAGGCTTGGGAAGATCCCGCATGTAATGGAAATTGGTGAATCTGTCGCAATCTTCCTTAATTTTGCTCAAGGTTTTTAGAGTTCTTTTTAGCTCTCCCTGCAAATATCTATCTATCTATCTATCTATCTATCTATCTATCTATCTATCTCTCTATCATCTCTCATCTATCTATATCTATCATCTATCATTATATCTATCTATATCTATCTATATCTATCATCTATCATTATATCTATCTATATCTATCTATATCATCTATTTATCTATCTATCTATCTATCTATATCTATCTATCTATCTATCTATCTATCATCTCTCTCTCTCTCAGATATGCCTCGAAAGTAATTTAGATTGTATCCTGTCCTTTTCTTTGTATGGGAGATGAATCTTTTCTGACACATCACCGTGGTCAGTGAAACTCTCTCTGTGCACCACAGTTGGAATGGTAGGTACATGGCTAATTGCATATTTCTAAAATGTTCTCCTTAGGATGCTCCCCAAAAAATGGCCATGACAGAACGAGGGGACTTTTTTCTCACTGGAGACAGAGGAGTGATGGACGAAGATGGATACTTTTGGTTTATAGGACGAGCTGACGATATCATCAACTCTTCTGGGTCTGTTTCCTTTCTGTGGTTGTTGATAGCTTCACCCACCAGAGTTCAGAGAGCAGCTGACCATTTTGCAAGAACAGAGTGATAAGACAAACATCAAAACATCACCTACTAATCAAAGCTCTCTTTTAAAAAAAACAGCTAAACCTGGGTCCCATTCAGCACCATGATCAACTGGTGAGGTCTACCCAGATTTTCCTTCCATTTTTTCTTTCTCATGGAGTTTCCATTGAGATCAAACCCTGAATTAGAACACGGACAGGTGATCTGAGTTGAGATGGAAAGTCGGGATAGACTTGCAGGTTATTAGTTCACACCAGTGGTCTCCCACCCCAGTAAATTGAGTTTGTGAGAAAGTGCAACAACTTGCTTAGCAGGATAGGAAATACTTCTGCGGGCTTGTGACTTTTCTGGGTTGATCTACAAGGCAGTACTGGTGTGCTGACTGAAGAGTCACCAGATACTTTATGTTCCAGAATTGGGCATCCTCTTTCATCTCCCCAGTAAAACCAATCTAGATTTTAGGACCATTTGCCTCCTAGTTTATAAATTTCCCCAGCATTGATTGCTTTGCGTTCCCTTTGCCTAGGTATCGTATTGGACCATTTGAAGTAGAAAGTGTGCTCTTGAAGCATCCAGCTGTAACAGAAGTTGCTGCTGTCAGCAGCCCAGATCCAATCAGAGGAGAGGTAATAAGAGCCATCCCAGCAATAATCTATACACACTAAAAATAGGTAGAAGGTGGGTTGGAATTGTCATTCATTCATTCATTCATTCATTCAATTTATACACCACCAAATATGGGAGGGACTCCCAGTATTTACAGTTAGATTGATTGAAAACTCCATGTAGAATCTACAGATAGATTAATGACTAAATCCTCCATGGCAAATGGTAAACAATGGTTAAACATCCACACTATTCACAGCATAATCAGTAACAAATTAATATCAATCCAGATGATGATTATGATGATGTACACAGAGCAGATCAGAACCTAAGTGACAAATAATGGAAAACAATAGAAAGATGACAACCTAGATGATATGTATTAGATTTGCAAAAGTTTCCACTATGTAGGGTTAGCATTATCAGCAGGGATTTTCAACAGGGGAACATAGTTCTAAATGAATAATTGTTTGAAAGAAACAACAGAGATACAGAGATACATTTGAAACCCCTTTATCCTTATTTCTGCTATTGCAGACAAATATCTTGGTTCAAAATGTGCTCCAAAGAATGTTTCCCCTTCATTTTAGCACTTGGCTCTTCTGCTAAAGTTGCATAGATACTTCAGATGTTTGAATAATGTATTGATTAAACCAGCTAAAATGATGCCAAAGAGTAGGCAAGCTTTGGAGTTCCTTGGAATTCTTCGTTGGGCAAAATGGGGGGAAAGCAAGCAAAAAAAAAAAAGTTAACATTAGCCTAGATTTGCATTTCAAATTCAGCCTTTTAAAAATGTATTTGTTCATTTATTCATTAGATTTACATTCTTCCTTTCCCCCAGAAGCTCAAGGTGGCAAATACAACATTCTTTCATCCTATTTTGTCCCCCAAACCACCCTTCGTGATGGGCAAGGCTGAAAGAGAATGAGAGATCCAAAATCATCCAGTGAATTTTCATGGTTGAAGTTGGACTTGAACCTAAGTGTCACTGCTCCTGGTCCAACCCCTTAAACACTGCACCACTCTGGCTCCCAGTCCTGATGGAGGTTATAATACTGAACACATTTGTAGGATCCACTGTAACTGGAAAGTTTGTCCCTCCGTGCTAGGAGAAATCTGACACTGATGACTTCCATCTATTTTAGTAATTAAAAAATAAACTGAATGAAATAAACTGAATAAACTTGATGGAGCTAGATTCTATATCATGTGCTCAGGATTGCCCTGTAAGGGTGGTTTGAGGTGAAATCATGTACCTTTCAACCTTCCAGCTTTTGAAGAAAGATGGACTAAATAGAAATCAGTGCCTACAATGACCTCGTCTTCATTACATTCTTCTAGAGATGCCCTCTAGAATTTAGTTTTGGAGACCTTTAGAAAGTTTCAGGAGTGATAGGAAACTTAAAAAAAATCAATCTTATTGTTTTGGTGGACATGGGCATTTTCCATCTCTGCTTTTTAGGTAGTAAAGGTGTTTGTGGTGTTGTCTATGGGCTATTCAACACAAGACAAGGAGAAATTAACTTTGGAGCTACAGGAACATGTGAAAAAAATGACTGCGCCATACAAATACCCAAGAAAGGCAAGTATCTATTCCTCTCTTGGAAGTATGCTGAGAGGCAACTGAAGACATGGGTATCCACTTGGGCATCCTTATTTATAAAATCACACCCAAATGCAATACACCCAAATGCAGCAGAATGAAATGTCAAGAGTTGGATCTTCTAAATGATTGTCCTGCCAGTGACCATTCCAAAATTCAGTGAAAAGATGTCACTTCTTGGGAAACCTGGTCACCTTATATATTTTCTGGTTTGATGGCTGCTTCAGAAAACAAATTATCCAGTTCTTAGCAATAGGGAGTGTTGGCCCTTGCCTCCTCTCAGCAACCAAATCTGGGTGTCTGGGGAAAAAAGGAATACCCTTCTTTTTTTCCCCATTTTTTAAATTTATTATTAATTTTTCAAGGTACAATTAAGACGCATAATGCAGAATATAAGACCGACAGAATACAAGTCTAAAAAAGAAACAGGAAAAGCTAAAAAGGTGCGAATACCCTTCTTGTAGCAATGCTAGCTAGAAATCTTGGCATTGATGCCCCAACACATTTAGTGGGCACTGAATTGGAAATGGATTCTAGGGAAATGGATTCTAGGGTATCTTATTAGTAAACAAGGTTGCAAAGATAGTCTCGTAACTGATCAAAGATCCTCATGTCCCCTTCTTTTGCACTTTTCTGTCTTTGATAGGTTGAATTTGTCCAGCAGCTGCCAAAAACCAATACAGGGAAGATCCGACGGAATGAATTAAGAGACCAAGAATGGGGCTGAGTTTAAATCTATAGAAAGTTTGCTTTATCTCTTCAGATTCAAATCCTGTAACTGTTGAGGTGACCTGTTCTTTGGTTGGCTTTGAGTATTCCTGCTGAAACCTACTGATGCCATATATTAAAAGCAGTCTTCCTTGAAACCACTAGCAAGACGTTGTGGATGCCAGAATGAAAGACAAATCTAGAGGGCAAGTGGGGTGGGGTGGGGTGGGGTGGGGTGGTTGAAGTGCTGGACTTTTTGTCTGGGGAGAACCAGCTTCAGATCACCTTCAGTCCTAGAAATTCACTGGGTTCCTCCTTCTCAGCCCAGAAACTCTTGCAAGGTTGTTGTGGAGATAAAATAAAGGAGATCCCTGGGCAAGTTCTGTTATTGATGCTTCCTGCTGACTAACATTCAGGGTTAATAAATCAGAAGGAATTTGGTAACATCTTTTTGTGAGCTGCAGCTTAGGCCTTTGAATAGAATTTCTTAGCTGGAAAAGGTGCTACCAGATTCCTCCTGATTTTTAACCACCATAGACTAACATGGTTGTCCTACAATTTCATGGTTAATGTAATCTTGCTTAACTTTGAATGACAGTAAATGGGAATATCATGGGTGCCAAGTGAACTTGCTGTCTTATGGCCTGAAACCACCAAGACATTTATAACTTCATTCGCAAGCCTCCATTTTTGATACCTGAACTGAACCTTTCTATTCTGTGGCTAAATGTTCTACCTTTTTACTAATGAGGCCAACTGATTGGAAATCATGCTAGGTGATTATGCACTAATACTTGACTCACAAATGATTAAACCATCAGTCCTGATGTTTAGACACCAACTGTTCCCAACATGAACAAGGCAGGGTTAATAATCGTGATGTAGGCAGGTTCATGAAAAGAGAACATGAGGTCAAAGGAATGTGGACTCACATGGTTAAGGCTGTGTTAACAGCCTTCTGCCAGTTAAGTATTAAAAAAGGTTAGCTCGTCCCAATCAACAGTCCAAATGCAGGAACTTCTAATCAGGTTCAGCCTTGTGTTGTGCTGGACAGCTGAATGTCTGCCTCATCTAAGAGAAAAATAAAATTCAATGCCGTCAGCGATGCCTCTTAAAGCCTCTTTCCAGACTGCTCTTAATATGACAGAGCAATTAACTCAACATGCAAGTCTAGAGACTAATTTGCAGCTGATACAGTTGCTGTCTAATTCTGCATTCTGGCAGTGACAGATAATAGCATACCTTTCTTGCTAAATCTCTCCTTTGAGGATCTTTCCAAACTTTGCCACTAATAGTAATTTTTCATAAGTTGGAGGAGTAAATTAATCATTAGTCATGGTATAGTGGTCACTACGAGTTGAAGACTGAGCAGATGCATTCATATAGGCTAACCATGATTACTCTGATTTTTTGAGGTCATTAATTACATAGTGTAAGAAAATCAGAAGCACCCTTGCATCACCCAGGGCTATGGGCTGATGAGCCTATTCTCAATAATTCTAATAAGATTCCATATGGTTGGGTATAAGGAGTATATCTCTGCCAAGCATTTTGGGTGATATTTCTGAGATATTCTCCACTCTTCATGGGGGGTCAAGGGATGGATACACTTCAGGAAGGGGTTGTGATAGAATTCACAGAGCCTGGGAACAAATCTAGCTATTTCCAGAATATTGCAGAACAAGAACAGATGGATATTTTTGTGGTAACACGTTATTAGCACCTTCCCCATTAAACCAAGAGACAGTTAGAAAGAAGATCAAAGATCAAAAATATCACTGAAAAATGAGTCCCAAGGCACATATAACCAGTTTTCAAGATTTTTCAACCTAGTCTCTTTTTCCTTGCAATTAACTTGCCTGCATAGATTTTGTGAGAATCGTGTTTCCTTGCTTGTGAGTTGCTATTAGGAGCTTGACATTTCTATTTCTATTTCTATTGTCTTTCCTAACTTAACCTCTATATATGGTCCCTGTATCCTTGCAACAAACAGAATAGCACCCTAGTCAGACTAAATTAACTAATCATTATCCTCATACTCAGGGAAATTTCTCCCAGTATTTCCTTTGTTTGCCACCTGAGCAATTGAGTAAAGATACAAATAAGTTAAAGGAGTGTGACAGGCATATAAAATAAGATCCAAAAACTCCAATTACAGGTAGTCCTCACTTAACAACCATTCATTTAGCGATGATTCAGACTTATGACAGTGCTGAAAAAACCAACTTATGACTAGTCCTCACACTCACCTGTATAGAGTTTTTTGTTTCTAATAATTTTATTAAAGATTATATTATACAAGTAAAACTTATGCAACTAAAAAATAGAGAAATACATTTTAAAAACTTAAAATAAAAAAGTGCAGAAAAAGGAAAGAATAGAAAGAAAAAAAAGAAAAATAGAAAAAAACTTCCCCCTTCATCCTCAGCAAGTATAATCAACATTAACAACTTATCACTATCTCTTAAAATATAACCAAACATCCAATTATAGAGTTCTTTTTACAGATTATGTCTGATTAAAGAGGTTATTTCACAACAAAAAACCTATGCAAGTAGAGGCGTCTAAGGAGGTGAGGTCAAAAAAGTCAAGATGGTGGTCTCACACATGTGATTGAAGTCCCAGACTGCTGTTGCCATCATATATAAAGAAGGTGGAGCTTTAATCACATGGTCACAACTACTAAACTTTTTTTAACCCCCTGCAAGACCCCTGCCTGCCATTCAACTGCCTTTGAAAACGTTTGATCCTACGATATTTCAGCCTTGGAGAGAAGAAAACCAAGACTGTCCACCTTGATTTAAAGCATTTATTTCATACCCTACCATTTTTAAATCAAGCCCTGCCCACTTTTCCTTTTTGGCTTCACCACATTTTTCTGGCCACATTCCTGGATTCTCCAAAGTAGGTGCCCATATCTTGGCCCATCCCTACCTAAGGTAACTGAGTTTAGGAGGTATTATTTAACAAATACAGTTAGCACAATGGCATGGTCCAATGAGATCCAAAGTACAAGAACTGCAAAACACAGTTGCAATATGAGGGTCCCCTTTCACTGCCTTCGGGCTCCCTGCCAATGCTATCTGGTTATATAATCTTTGAGTCTGGATTGAATGAATTTAAAGGGACCTTTTACCTCTTAGACTGGGCCTAGTGTATTAGCTTACTTATTTTGAAATGTGATGAATCAGCTCTGCACCTTTTAGAACAGCCTGGTTTCTTGTTCCACTGCATAAACAGTTGGCCCCAAAATGTTCGTGACTCCTTAGCTTAAGACTCATCTTAGGCTATTACTATGCTAAGCATCGAATATCTATGGGATTCAAAGGGTACACTTGGAAAACATGTCACAAAAAGAAAGGTGATGTGGATTTGACCTTAGTTTCTTCTCACTGCATCCTAAGTCAATTTTAGTTACAGGTAGTCCTCACTTAATGACCACAATTGGGACCAGCATTTTGGTTGCTAAGCAAAATGGTCAGTTAATGACCATTAAGTGAATCCGACCCAATTCTACAACCTTTTTTGTGGCATCTGTTAAGTGAATCACTGCGGCCATTAAGCTAACCAAATGGTCATTAAGCGAGTCATGAGGTTCCCCATTGATTTTGCTTGCCAGAAGCTGGCTGGGAAAGTCAAAAATGGCAAGCACGTGACCGCAGGATGCTGCGACAGTCGTAAATGCGAAGTGGCTGCCAAGCACCCAAATCATGATCATGTAACCGTGGGGATGTTGCGATGGTTGTAAGTGCAAGGACAGGTCGCAAGTCGGTTTTTTCAGCACTGTTGCAAGTCTGAACCATCACTAACTGAATGGTTGTTAAGTGAGAACTACCTGTAAAGTTTATTTCAGTTGTAGACCACCAGCATGAAATGCAGATGTCCAAAACTGTGTATATACTCCTTAACTTGGGTGTCTTCATTTCATGATCATGGTCTACAATTGTAATAAACTAACTAAAATTGTATATAAAGAAGTTAAAATCTAAATTCATTTACAGTAAAACTTGTAAATGAATGCTAAGCATCCACCAGATCAAGGGATGCAAGTGGTGGCTGGGTGGCTACAAGCCCTGGTTGAGATTGGTCACATCATCGAAATGCATGGCCATTTGGCACGCTAGCTGCTTTTCGAGCTGTTTTTGTAATGCTTTGGGATGTGCTGTCAATGGCACGACTCTTAGGGTTGAGTGGTTGATGTCAACTACTCGTCAAAGTATACCCAAAAAATGGAGAGTGGCATCAGAGTCGAGTCCCTCACACAGGCAAAAAATGACCAGCAGGCACATGGTCAGGAGATAGTCCAAGACCAGAGCGGCAAGGCTAACTGGAGATCACTGACACAGAATATGTCAAGGCAAGGTGCCTCTTCCATTTGCATCCATGTTGTGGTGAGACAGATAACCTTGCTTGAGGAGCAGAGCAGCTAAACCAATTGTATGGCTGAGCTTAAGATACAGGGAGATACTTGCTCAAATAAGGGTCACTGGGCTCCCTTGCCCTGGGGCAAGGAGGCTATATGGACATGCCCTATCCCTTCTAAGGTCTAATTCAGTTCAGTTCTTTCAAACTGATTGATAGCCAATAGTGTTAAGGAGTCAAGAGATCTCAGGTTAAGGATCCATTTGGACCAGGATCTAAGGGGGCATGGCCTCATTCAGCCATAAGAGGAGGTAGCCCAAATTCCAGGTGTAGCAAAGTGTTAGATACACATTGAGGTGCTCTGTGTATAGATCTTAAAAATTGGAGTAGATCCTCTGACAATATATTATTTGCCAAGAGACTTGATTGATTGATTGATTGATTGATTGATTGACTGAGTGCCATTGAGTCATTTTTGATTCTTAGTGACCACACAGATAGATTTCCTCCATGATGATCTGTCCCCAACCTGGTCCTTCAGGTCTTCCAATGGTGGACTCATCACCACTGTAACTGAGTCCCTCCACCTTGCTGGTGGCCATCCTATTCTTCTCTTTCCTTCCACCTTTCCCAGCATAGGGCCTTCTCAAGAGAGATGTGTCTTCATGTAATACTCTTTGTATCTTGCCAAAGTTCAAATGACTTTTTGGATTATCATTTTAATGGGTTTACCTTTGTGGGATTGAATGGAAAATGCTCCATCCATCTCATCATTTCAAATATTGAACCATACTTGGAGATGACAGTAGGAAGATTGGGGGGTGGAGAATAAAAATCTTGACAGTGTTTGATTGACACAGCCCTTCTTCTAGACTTCCTTTATCTTGTCAATCATTCACAATCAGCTTAGAAAAGGAAGGAGGGGAAAGGGTTTTGCATTGTGTTGATTAATTTTTAAAAAAAGAAAAAGAAACTTTTCAAGTGAGTGAAATAGTCTAAGATTAACATTCAGTTACAGTTCAGGAAAATGTAACCACCTTTCACTTTCACAATATGATGTTCTGATTCAAAGTTAAACATTAATAATAATTTATCCTTTGAGTATTAAAACATCCAGTTTTCTCATGTGCATTTCCTTGGGGAACTTGCTTTCTAATGAGGAGGCCTTGAAAATCATCCTCACAGGTATTTGTTCTATTTTTTTAAAAAAATTGTAGTCTGAAAACATTTGCAAACCCCAGACTGGGAAGTTTTTTTTAAGTGAACATCTAAGAGAATAATTTGGATTTGGTCTAGATGCGTGTGTGTACAGTGAAAGTATGAAGTAATCCGTTCAAATATACATAGAACTTCATGTCTTGTTGAAAATGGTCATAAAAGGAAGGAGACTGAAATTAATTGTGGCTTTATGGGTACTTTTCCCAGGTATTTTGAGAAGAGATTGAATTTATAATTTTTGCTGGTTCCCAGAAGATATAAATTAAACTATACTTAAAGAAAATTATATTCCTTAGAGAAAGGTCTCTAACATTAATTTTGGGATGGATGGATTGATTGATTAAGTGCAATCAAGTTGCTGTCAATGCCTAGCTACCACATAGACAGATTCTCTCCTTGATGATCTGTCCTTAACCTGGTCTTTCAAGTCTTCCAATGGTAAACTCATCCCCACTGAAACTGAGTCCACCCCCCCTTGCTGCTGGTCATCGTCTTCTTCTCTTTCCTTCCACCTTTACCAGCATTAGAGCCTTCTCCAGAGAGCTGAATCTTCACATAATGTGTCCAAAGTAGGATAATTTGAGCCTGCTCATCTGTGCCTCATGTGAGGACTCTGGGTTGATTTGTTTGATGATCCATTTGTATGTCTTATTGGCTGTCCATGGTATTCTCAGGAGTCTTCTCCAATACCAAAGTTCAAAAACATAAATACTTTTCCTATCCTGCTTCTTCAAAATCCTTTTGCTTCTATAGAGTATCACAGGGCATATTGTCACTAAAGTGGTCATCTTCCTCCAGCATCTTTCTATATGGCTGCTGCCCCATATGGTATTCTCAGGTATTCTCTGCTTGCATTAGCTGGGCAGCTGGGATGAACTTCATCCTTGGGTGTCCCTGCTGGGAGTATACAGGTTGTCCTCAACTTATGACCATCCATTTAGTGATAATTGGGAGTTATGACAGCGCTGAAAAAACTGACTAGCCACCATTTCTCGCATTTAAGACCGTCACAACTTCCCTGCAGTCATGTGATCACAATTCAGATGCTTGGCAACCGTCACACATTTACAAAGGTTGCAGCTTCCGGCAGTCACATGACTGCCATTTTCAACCTTCCCAGCCAGCTTCCAATAAGCAAAACCAATAGGAAACCACATGATTCACTTAACGACCATGTTATTTGCTTAACGGCCACTGCAAAAGTGGTCATAAAATCAGATCCAGATTCATTTAATGACTGCATCACTTAGCAACTAAATTCCAGTCTCCTACCTGTATACTTTTGGCATACACTCTCTAAGTTCTTTGCTCCTCCCTCCTAGAAACACCCTTACGCCATGATGAGCAAGCACAGAAGGATTTGGGGGGGACTCTAACATTATACTTGGAGGCAAATAAATCTTCCAGTTTATTTGTTGGCTTAGAAGTAATAATACAATTAGAATGAGAACAACAAAAATTGCATATGAGCATTCCCCTAATTCTGACTTATTCAGTTCCCTGTAATTATCTTTTGGGGGGGGGTTGTAGCAAGTAAGATGGTTTATGTTAGGATTGGCTTATTTTATTTCATTTTACATGTTTTTACATGGACCTTTTATCGTTTTGTATTGATGTATGTTGGAAACTACCAAGAATCTCTTCATCTGTAGCGGGGATCAACCCAATCAATCAATGAGCGAATAGGTTTACCATTTGGACATCAGTTCCTAGTTCTTCTCTGGGCTAAATTTCTTGCTGGAAATGTCTTATTTTTGCTTTCCATGTTGGAACAAGAAAAACAGCTAATTTAAAATGCTGTCTTTTGGAACTCACACCCAACTTCTGCTGCCAGCTGTTCTGATGGCTGTCCAAAATTCCAGATGTGCCTGTAGGACTAAAATGGATGGGAACATTTATAGCGCTGTCTGACATGCTAGATTAAGCTACTTTTACAAGTATGTTTAGGGACTAGCTACGAACAGACTGAGGTTCATATGATAGCTACGCTTCAGAGTACTTAATGGCACGTTTAGTGTAACACAGAGAGTAAGGAGAGCTCTCCTGGTAGATGTTATGTAGTCTTTGTAGAGCATATGGCCAGTAGCTTTCATTGTATTCTAGTCCAGCCTTCTCCAACATGGCACCCCCAGCTATCCTGAGATGGCAGCTCCAGAATTCCCTATGCTGGGTGGGTTCTGCTGGGAGTGGCCGAAGCAGGTCACATTATGGAAGATCATTCAAGTCTGCAGACTGGAACCCCATTTCGTCAATGGGACAGACATTCATAGTGACTAAGTCACAACCCAACAATCTCAGTGGGTGGGCATAAGACCCAAGGCTACAAAAATGAACTTCTACTTGCCCTTCAGGCAGCATGGAGCCCACAGCCAGATGCTCACTAGCATCCTTGTTTATCCTTCAGCACAATTATCTCACTCAACTTACTCCTTCCTTACTTTACCTAGACGGAGACGTTGCTCATGGCTGGTGCTATGAAGTTTCTCCCCAGGCTTCCTGGGTTCAGGTCTGCTGGTGTTCCTAAATTCTCTTGTAGATTCAACAGCCAGACCACCCATGCATTTTTATCTCTGGCTACCACCGATAATGAACCTCAATACAAAGATGTGCCAGAATATTTTAATTTTGCAAGTGATGTCCTCGACAAATGGAGCCAAAAAGAAAAGGTAAGGTAATGCTGAATTTATTTCTAGGATGCTTTGATAGCATACAGAGAAAGAAAGCAACTTTACAGGAGATGCTGGCAATTAATCTGTCTCTGTTAATTCAGGCTGTTAACTTAAGCCTAATACAGTGAGGTAGTCCCAGTTAGTGATACATGAGTTTCATGTGGCCTTGGTGCATACCACAAGAAAGGAAGGGAAAATAACTATCACAAGGGGCTTTTGTAGTATATGCCACAAGACACGGCCTCATTTCCACAACACAGTTAACTAGTTCGAGGATGGGATGAGAATAGCGTTTTGAGGGCGCTGATGATGTTCTCTAGTCAGGTAATGAAACGTCTGCAGACAACCAAGCTCAGAGAGCACCAAGGACTCCATGCTAGGCACTTCCTGGAGGAAGTGGGTATGGAAGCTGCATCCCCAAAAGGGTGATCTTGAAGTGGTAAATTCATTTATTATGCCATTGTGAGCGAAGAGCTGTGGGCCTCATGGGGTAAACAAGATAGGAATCACAACCAGATGAGCTAATTCTACTTTAGTGTAAAGCTACATTGACAGAATCTTGCAAGTCTGAACGTACAATTCTCCCCCCGTCTCCTTTGCAGCCCAAGGAACTAGGGAGGGTCCCTTCTGAGCCTCTTGCCCCACCCAGTATCCAGCTGCGGGCTAAGCCCTCTCTTATCTGAGTGTTCCCTAGGCAGCTCTTGGCCCAGTCTCCCAAGGTCTTTCCCACATACCATTACAGGTTCCTATGTTGCATTCAGACAAACTGTCCACTTCATTATATGTAGTCCATGCAAATTGCATACCTAAGGGTACCTGGTCTACCTGGGAGGGCTGACATCAATCTTGTAAGTATCCTTTACAGACTGCAAAACTAGGGAGGGTTCCTTCTGAGCCTCTTGCCCCACCCAGTATCCAGCTGCAGGCTAAGCCCTCTCTTATCTGAGTGTTCCCTAGGCAGCTCTTGGCCCAGTCTCCCAAGGTCTTTCCCACATACCATTACAAGAGCAGACTTGGAAATTGGATGTCTGTGAGAAAGAAGTACCTGATTTCCTGCTGAAGGTCTCAGGTTTCTCCTTTTAAAGGGACCTGCGAGCTACTGCCAAAGTAGACAAAACTGAGATCGCTGGAGAAATTATCCAGCCAAGGGAACGGCATTTTCCTATATCCACAAGTTGCCTAGCATGTAATGCCTATCCATGCCACTCCACAATTGATCCCAAGTACAGGTAGTCTTCACTTAACAACCATTCATTTAGTGACAGTTCATACTTACAACAGTGTTGAAAAAAATGACTTATGACCAGTTGTCACACTTATGACTGTCGCAGTGTCCCCACAGTCATATGATCACGATTTGGGAGCTTGGCAACTGGTTCACATTTATGACCGTCGCAGCATCCTGTGGTCATGTGATCACCATTTTCAACCTTCCTGGCCAGCTTCTGGCAAGCAAAATCAGTGGGGAACCACACAATTCACTTAACAACAATGCGGCCCACTTAATGCCCACTGTGATTCGCTTAACGACCACCACAAGAAAGGGCATAACATTGGGTCAGATTCACTTAATGACCGCTTCGCTTAGCAACAGAAATTCCAGTCTCAGTTGTGGACTCCGAGCAAGGTGTACCTGTAGTCCGGTAAGATTTACGGCTAAGTCAGACAGGTCTATTTCTGAGGCTGCCCATGTCCTTTCTCCTCTACTGTCTGACAGGAGGGGAAGAGGCCTTCCAATCCAGCCCTGTGGTGGGTTGGAGAGAATGGTGAAGAGGTGCAGTGGGACTTCCAGCAGCTGAGCTACTTATCCAGGAAAGCTGCCAACCTGCTCTCGGAGGCCTGTGATCTGGGCAAGGGAGACCGAATCCTCATGATACTTCCTAGGGTGCCTGAGTGGTGGCTGATCAGCTTGGCTTGCATCAGAAGCGGTCAGTCACAAGGGTGCTCATGCACCAGAGATCCAGACCATTTCCTTCTCTGGGGGGTAGGTTCTCACTGTCCTTTGTTCTGCTTGGCCAGGCATCGTCTTCATTCCAGCCACAGTCCTCTTGACTGCTCCAGACATATTGTACAGACTCCAGCAATCCAAAGCCCATGGTATTATTGCCAACGAGGCTATTGCACCGCTAGTAGATGCGGTGGGGTCTGAATGCAGCTGGCTGAAAACTCGGATCCTGGTTTCCAAAAGCAGCCACAGGGAAGGTTGGCTGAACTTCCATGATTTACTACAGTGAGTATCCTGCCTGTTGCTTCAAGAGATACATGTGATACTTGGTATGTGATATGTGATATATATATGATGAACATCCTGGCATCTGTGCCTATCGGTAGCTAGACTCATAAGCCTTAAGCTTTATGATGAGTTTCACTTTAAGGCTGCCAAAGCATGACTTCGGGGCAATGTCTGGGGCAGGTTTTCTCCACCAGGGTTCCGTGGCACCCTCGGGTTCCCTGAGAGGTCCCTTGGGGTTCCCTGGGAGATCGCAATTTATTTAAAAAATTATTTCAAATCCTGGCAACTTCACATTCCAGAGGCAAGTTTCATTCTTTATTTTTAGTTCAAGAACACTGTTAGTGCATCTATACAGGCCTACCCAAGAAACTAATATAATAACTTGGTAACTTCTGGCCTATCTTTGAGCCTGAATGGGCAGGGGTTCCCCAAGGCCTGAAAAGTATTTCAAGGGGTCCTCCAGGGTCAAAAGGTTGAGAAAGGTTGGTCTGGGGTCTTGTTCAGCAGAACAAACAGATGAGACCCCAAACGTAGCTGGACTGGCCATTTCTACTCCAACCCAGAGTAGAGATTTCTTGGGCTACGTTCTATATGTTGGTTGGCCCCTGGCTCTGCTAACCTCGCCTTCTTCTTCTCTGAAGAGCTGCCTTTGACAAGCATCAACCTGTTCAAACGAAGAGTCTCGATCCAATGACCATCTACTTTACCAGTGGGACCACGGGCTATCCCAAAATGGTGCAGCATTCCTACAGTAGTTTGGGATTTGGGCTGAGCATTGCTGCCAGGTAGTTCCGTATGTCTACATTTGACTCATCTCTACATATTTCTTCATTGGTGGATGGATGGATGGATGGATGGATGGATGGATGGGTGGGTGGGTGGGTGGGTGGGTGGATGGATGGATGGATGGATGGATGATGTGCCATTAGATTGTTTTCTACTCCTAGCAACCACATCATGATTCCTTCATTACCAAAAAGCAATGGAGGTTTGGGGTGCTTTAAAACAGGGTGGCCAGGATAGGACCACCATCAGGAGCCCCACTCAAGTGAATGAGCAGGTGGTCCCAAATTTATCAGAGAAAGTTCATCATGTTTTGAAGCAAAGTCATATACATTTCTCCTTCTTAGCATTATTAAGATCGGAGTCTACAGTTGCCCATGTGTTACGCTGATCTATAACAGGTTAGCATTCCACTGTAGCATTAATCAAGCCACGCCACACTATAATACAATGCAACATTGTTATTTCAATCTTTGACTAGCCAACCATAAGAACATGGAGTTTATCAAATTGAGAACTATGATATTAATAACCAGTGTGGTTCAGTGGTGAAGGAGCTGGACTAGGCCAGGTTCTAGCCCTTCCTCAGTCCCAGAATTTCTTTGTCTGACTTTGGGCCAATCCCTTCCTCTCAGCCCAAGAGCCAATCAGGTGTAGTGGGGAAGGGGCTGGACCAGGAGTGGGGAGACCCAGGTTCTAGTCCACCTCAGCCCCAGAACCTCCCTGGGGGACCTTGGGCAGCCATTTGCTTTTTTGACCCAACCAATTTTGTGGGGGGAAATGGGAAGAAGGGGTGCTCCTTATGCTGTCTTGAGCTGTTGCAGGGAAGGTGGGATGTTATTCTAATTGATCAGAATTTTATATTACATGGGAAATGGACCAACAGGCAGTGCAGGGTTTAAAGGACTGCTAGGAAGCATGCCTTCATGCCATTCCCTGTTAGCAGTTGGGGTTCTCTTCTGGACAGTCATCAAGCACAGCCTTCAAACCACACATTGCAGTAGCCGAATCTGTAAGATATTAGAGGATGGATCACTGCAGGGTTAGCTGCAGAGAGGAGAAAAAATATATAGCAAGTTCTCAGGGAAAGGTTTTAATAAACCTATCTTGCAGCTTGTGACCTGACCCATTTCAAGCTTGTTCATCCCTACATTGGCTGCTATATTTTGAGTCTTCATGTCACCAACAACACTTCTCTTGGCTTCTTTATTAACAGAAACTGGATGGCTCTGACTTCTTCAGATGTTGTGTGGGGTCTTTCTGATCCTGCCTGGATAAAATTTGTCTTTGGAGCCTTCTACTGTCCTTGGACCCAAGGATCATGCATATTTGCACATGCTTTGCTCCAGTTTGATCCAAAAGTTGTTCTGGAGGTAAGAACCCAGATGCCTTATTTGGGAGGTCTCACACAGATAGGTGATGATACTCCCTAAAGGCACATACAGCCACTAATTTACCTTCCCTCACTCTCTGAAATGTTTTTGTACCTCACCCCTCCACAACATAATGCCCTCATTATTATCTTCACTACAATTCTAACTTGGGAAAGTAAAAAAAATCAGTATCCACTCAATGTCCCCCACCCCGCTGCTCAGTTGAAGCTCCCATCCTCACCTTGCCAGGTGTGTTTTGAGATCAAAAAAAGATACCAGCCCGTCTGCTCAGTTTAAACTAGAGGAGATGATGGCAAAGTATGATAACATCAGTGTGGAAAGGCAGAACTTGGTGAGACAGGAGCCACAGATTCTCATACCAGAAAGAATTGTTACGTAAACATGGAGTCTCTGTCTCTTAAGGTAAGGAAAAGAACAGCCAAAAATCCATTGACTCAAACTGACAGAAAAGGCCTAGGATTTAAATAAAGGGGGATGACATATATTCATTTCCATGTTTTGCAATAAGCAGCTCTTCTGCATATTATACACTCAGAGTGTACCAAAAATCAGACCTCATAACAAAATTAGGCCTGTTGAACAATTTATCATATAAATTACATTAAATATTTGAATATTTCCTCACTTGTTTAACAGATAATGATAATAATGATAATAATAATAATTTATATGCCGCCCAACTCCCAGCAACACATGACTTTTGAATATTCCTAAATACAGTAGCTGAAAATGATATCAATTAATAAAACCTTTAGGGCCTGGCTTTTGATACACTCTGTATATCCCTTCTTTTCTGTAATAAGGCAACTTTCCTAGACATACTGGAGGGTAGGGAATAAAAACATTATTCATCTTGTGCAAAAATATTTAAGATTGGAGGTGTGGGGGGAACACCACAAGATTTGTTTGTTTTATGTCTTACTCATTTTATTAATCACTCATTACATTTCTGTATTGCCAGCTGCCAATTCTCACTCAATGGTATTAAAAATGGCTTCCTCCCCTCTCCCAGTCTCTTGCCAAGTATCCAGTGACAACCTTTTGTGGCACACCGACCATTTTTCGGATGCTCCTTCAACACAATGTTAGCAGGTAGGACTAATTTCTGTAAAAACAGGACCATTCGGTAGTATTTTATCTCTGTGGAATTTTGTATCACCGTTGGAAGACATGAAGGGCTGGGTTGGGGACAGATCACCCTGGAGAAGGTCTATGTATGTAGCTGTTAAGAGCTGACACCAATTTAATGGCATATAATCAATCAAGTAATCCGTTTTTCATACTTTGGAGCCCACGGCTTCTTTGAAGAACACTTCTTTGAAGAATATTGCTTTCTTCTTATCCTGATTCAGGTATAAGTTCAAGAGTCTGCAGACCTGCGTGTGTGGTGGAGAACCAGCTAATCTAGAAGTACTCAAGCAGTGGAAAACAGAGACTGGGTTGGATATCCATGAAGGCTATGGACAGACAGAAACTGTATGTTCGCAGCCAGTTGTGTCTTTAATAAATGCTCAGGGTGGAAATGTTCAAAACATAAAATGCGTAGAACTTTTTCAGACTTACTCAGCTGAGACTCTGATTTCATCCCACAAAGCTAGAATGTGATGTAGTCAATAAGTGTTGGGCTGGGACTAGAAATATCTGAATTCAACTCTTCGCTTGACCATGGAGCTGTGGACTGTGGGCCAGTCCTTTTTGCTCAGCCCAGCCTCCTTCATAAGGTTCTTGAAATCCAGTATCTCTGTAGTACTGAGGACATCCAAATCACAGGATGTAAGTTGAATGCACAACTGTTTCCCCCAACTTTGTGCTATCCAAATACGTGGGATGACAACCCCCAACACTTCCAACCAACATGGCCATGCATGAATCTTGATATATCAGTCAATAAGCAACCTTCAGGTATTTGTTTGTTTGTTATTTATTAATTAATTAAACAAATTGATTTATTAAGCAAATTTCTACCAGGAGAAACTCTGGGCGGTGATCAAAATAAATACTCAATACAATAAAACAACTGTTTAAAACAATACACAATGTTGAGGCCCCAATAAAATTCACTTCCACCCATCAACCACTCCCTGGCAGTTCTGTCAACGTCCTGGCTCCACTGCCTGTTTCATGACCATATACTGCATGTTGAGGGTTTTTAAAAGAGGCCAACAACTTAATTGCACCCTTATAATTTGCCCTCACAGTCCTTGATATGCTGTACTTCAAAAGAGATGAAAATCAAATCTGGATTCATTGGAAAACCTCTTCCTGGCTTTGATATCCAGGTAAGTCAATTTTGTCATGGAAATCATTAATATTGTAAGGTGGAAGACTTCCTCTGTATAGCATATTTTAATACCATGAGAATTGTATACTGTATTACAATGAGCCTGCTAGCCAATGAGGTCCTATCAAATAAGCCAAAAGGGAAGCTTGAATAACCATTGACAGGTTCCCCTTTTTTCCAGATCATTGATGAAAACGCCAATCGTCTTCCTGCTGGAGAAGAAGGGGACATTGCAATAAAAATCAAGCCGCAAAGGCCTCTCGGACTTTTCACTTGTTACGTGGTAAGGAAGGAACCCATCAAACAACTGAGCAAATTTCAGGAAGTAGAAGAATTTTTTAGATGACACAGCACCAGCCAGTACTGCCTCAGCCCTGGTAATGATAAGGGAGAAGCTGGAGAGATGACCAGTGGTGTCCAGCTTCAAACAAAGCTGCAGAACATCTCTGTGCCCAACTGGGAAGCTGGAAAGCTATAACAAGGGTGCCAATTGTTTAGTGTCCAAAGAATATACCACTTTAGTTTTTTGGATCATGCTGGGTAAAGCAGTGATATCACTGTGAGTGTAGCTATAGGGTAGAAGAAGGAAGGGCCAGTGGCAGAAATGGAAATATGCATACAGTATATATAAAATTGCTTTGGAACTGTGGTGTTGGAGGAAAATTCTGAGAGTGCCTTGGACTGCAAGAAGATCCAACCAGTCCATCCTCCAGGAAACAAAGCCAGACTGCTCACTTGAGGGAACGATATTAAAGGCAAAACTGAAATACTTTGGCCACATCATGAAAAGACAGGACACCCTGGAGAAGATGCTGATGCCAGCGAGAGTGGAAGGCAAAAGGAAGAGGGGCCGACCAAGGGCAAGGTGTTGGATGATATTCTAGAGGTGACGGACCCGTCCCTGGGGGAGCTGAGGGTGTTGACGACCGACAGGAAGCTCTGGCGTGGGCTGGTCCATGAAGTCACGAAGAGTCGGAAGCGACTAAACGAATAAACAACACAACAACATATATAAAATAGAGAGCCAGTTTGGTGTCATGGTTAAGGTATCAGGCTAAAAACTGGGTGAGTTCTAGTCCCACCTTAGGCACAAAGCCAGATGGGTGACCTTAGGCCAGTCACTTTCTCTTAGCCCTGGGAAGGAGGCAATGGCAAACCACTTCTGAAAAACCTTGCCAAGAAAACTGCAGAGACTTGTCCAAGCAGTCTTCGAGAATTGGATACTATTGAATGGAATATATTAGATAGATGATAGATGATAGAGATGATAGATAGATAGAGATGATAGACAGATGATAGATATTATCCCCAAAGCCAAAAGAAGCATTCGAAACATATTAAAAAATCCTAACAATGGGAAGTGAGAGAATGAAAGGTTTGTTTAGACTGCAGGTCTTTTTAAAGTTCCTGGCTATGTCTTTTTAAAAAATACTGTATTATTATTGTATGATGTATTATTTTTTCACCATTAAGTACAGTGGACCAGCTTGTCCAATTGTCAGTTGGTTTCCTAAATGGGAGATCTCATTGGATAACTCTGCTGACCAATGCCAAGAGAGGGGGAAAAGAATTTTGAATTGAGATGATTTGAGAATGCTCTGTGTTGTGATCCTGTAGGTCTCAGCAACCTGAAATGCAAGGCTAAGGCCCACACAGAGCCTACAGGTTCTCCACCCCATGATAATCTAGTGATGAATCACATTCACAAGTGTGGCATCCCTTGAGGTTGCAGCAACCAAGCAAGGAATGTGCAGGTATGGATTGCCCTGATAGATGCTGCTTCTTCGCTCTTAGGATGATCCTGAGAAAACTGCTGCCACTACACGTGGGGACTTCTACCTCACTGGAGACAGAGGACTCATGGATGAAGATGAATACCTCCAGTTTATTGCAAGAGCAGATGATATCATCTTATCTTCTGGGTAGGCTTATTTTGCCAATGCTTTGCAAGACCTCTGATACACTTAACACCAACAATGGCAATGCAAGGTCTGAGTTGCATTCATAGGCCAGATACTCAATCCTGTATCACCATTGACAGACACCCACACACACCCACACCCACAGATTCCATCACCATGAATAGAATCAAAACTCATGGAAATGCAACCAAAGATTCCATCAACTATTAAAAATTTCCATCAACATTAATTGAGTCAAAATTTTGATGTCTCCAAGGCAGCCTTTCTCAACTTTTCAACCCTGGAGGAACCCTTGAAATATTTTTCAGGCCCCGGGGAACCCCTGCACATTCAGGCTCAAATATGGGCCAGAAGTTACAAAAGTATTTTATTTGTTTCATGGGTAGGCCTGTATAGATGCATTCACGGTATTCTTCAGCTAAAAATAAAGAATGAAACTTACCTCTTGAATGTGAAGTTGCCTGAATTTGAAATAATTTTTTAATTGTGATCTCCCAGGGAACCCCTAGTGACCTCTCACAGAACCCTTGGGTTCCACGGAACCCTGGTTGAGAAAGCCAGTTCCAAGGTGTGTACTAAGATGAGCTCTTTTCATCCAGTGACCTTCCAATTTCCACTTTCTACTTTTTGTGCATGCTCAGAGGTACTTTTGGTTCTCCACTGTAGTATGAAAACAAGTTCTATGTACACACAAGGGCACAGAGGGATTCAGTCTAATAACTTGCCAAGATCAAGTGCTTCCTGTTAATTTTATAAAGTGATTAAGCATTTTAATTCCATTTATAGCTCCCAGTATCCCTTAAACTTTGGCCTATCAACATCTGGGTAGCCACTGATGAGCAGTGACTCTTCAGAGATCAGACTGGAGCTTTTGGCCTGCAGCCTACATAGTCTCCCTTGATTTATGGTATTTTCCTATTTAGATATCGCATTGGCCCATCTGAAGTGGAGCACGCTTTGATGAAGCATCCTGCAGTAGTTGAAGCAGCTGTTGTCAGCAGCCCAGATCCCATCAGGGGAGAGGTAAGATGGCCGTAGCGATATTTCCTTGGGGTCAGGATCTCAACAAGGCACTGAATAATGTTTGGTGATCACCCCAATTCCAGAGAATCCTTCATCACCCTTTGTGCCTTCCCATCTGAGGACATAGCACTCCCATTATCTGAGATTTCAGATCTCGGGATCATTCTTCCTTAGCTTCTGCAGTATCTCAGTCAATGAAAGGCTTCTGAAGGGGCTGTTTCACTCTAGAGTCCACAGTATGCAGGGCTAGAGATCTCCTCTCACAAGGCTTGAGCTGAGCATGGGTAGGTACTGGAGCAACAGCTGTCTTCTTCAGTGCTATTTCAGCCTATGAAGTGCCTATGGGAAACTCTCCAGGGTCCTGATATTGACCAAGCCCAGATCTGTTGGTGTGCCTTCTGCCCTGATTAACCAGTCTTTGGTTGATTTCATCATTCACTGCATTCTGTTTCACATTTTAAACATCATGTACTATGAAAGCTTGTTCCATTTGTGTGAGGAGAAGAGCATACTGCAGTTCCAAAACACAATATGGAAGAAAGGAAGGTTTATCTTTAATCTCAAGCAAATATAGGTCTGGTTTATAGACCACGTTAGCCATGGTTCAATGCATAAGGCCCATTTTGCCAGTCTGCATAAGGTGCTAAATCTTGAGATGTAATAATTTTGGGGCACCTAACATACTCAGCTGAAACCAATCCATTGGAGTGTCACTGACAGAGCTGTCATTCTTTTAGTCTGGTGCTCCTTCCTTGCTGGGTGAAGACAATGGAAATGATGGTCAGAGACATCTTGGAGGACACCAGGAGAAAAGTAGTGGAGGTCATGCCAGGCGAGATAAACTCGTAGTCCCAATCAGTAGACAACAGCGCTTTCAATACTCCAGGGAATTAATACAAGTTTAATTAATTATTATTGTTGGTCACACAGTTAGCTAGATGTTTAGACTAGTTTCGGCATTTTTATCCACCTATCGAGTCCTTCCCAAGGACCTGGGATAGGCAGATGTTGTTGTTTGATGGTGCTAGAGGTATCGTCGCAGGATGTAAGCTGTTCCAAGCAAAGCTGCCTTATGCAATTGACTGATGGTGATTTCGTCAATGCCGATGGTGTTCAAGTAGTGCTTCAAATGTGGTTGTGGTTGTGGTTGTTATTATTATTAAGCAGTATTCCCACAGCACCAGAACGCTAACCATTCACATACATAGAAAGCCACTGTTAGTTAACCTTCTTTTGCTCTGGCTTGGCTGTAGGTTGTGAAAGCTTTTATCATCTTAACTCCTGCCTACCAATCACATGACCGAGAGGAATTAAGTTTGGAGCTGCAAGGACACGTGAAGAAAATTACAGCTCCATATAAGTACCCCAGAAAGGTGAGTCCTTGGCACAATGGGAGGCTCATGTCTTGTTTGGCTTGAACAACCTTTAATGTCTCTATTTATTAGTTATTTATTTTTTGAATGTTGCCACCGCCCCTCTCCCCTGAAGAGAGGGACTCTGGGTGGTTGCTGAAGTGACACCATCTCCGAGGGCTGTCATAACTCCCGTTCACAAAGAATAGGAGATGGAAGCTTTGGATGCAATAAAATCGGAATGAACATCGTGTAGCATAAAGAGGGTTGTCTTCCCAAAGTAGGTCAGGCCAAGTTAGCATCATCATGTAACTGACATTCCATGACCTTTAGTCCCATTAAAAGGAAGCTCCCTGTTGATTTAAGCATTTCCCCTTCCAGTCACATCAAGAATAATAATTTGGTATCATATAAACGTCCTAGGCGTTGGGGGTCCTTATGCAGCCCCAAACTACAGGTGATGCACTCTTGCCCTTAAATTACATCCCAGTGAGGAACAGACAACAAATCAGAGATATGGAAAGAATTCATCAGAGGAGAACTTAAGTGACATTAGCCCTCAGTGTAAGGCTAGGGGCAATCTGAAGGATTGGGGCCCTTGTGTCTCTGCAGCTACACCTGTAGAAATTCAGCAAGTGATGCTTCACTGCCTTGTCACGGAGATCGTAATGGCAGAGGGACCCTGAGGCCCCCCCCCCCCGCCAATCTCTTGAGGCTTACGAATAAATTCACAAATGTATCTGCTAAAGCTTTTCATAGGATTATAGAATTGTCAGGTCATCTAATTCAACCTATCCTTGATGCAGTAACCCTGATAGGTTATCATCTCCCAGAGTTTATAAGGATGTCTCCCATTCAGCCAGTCCAAACCACTGGACTTTTGCTGAGTGCAGGAGAAGGTAGTGACCCCTCTCTTTTGTTTCTCTTCTACCTGCTCTCACGTGATTTCCACTCTTTATGAAACAAAAGATTGCTTTCAGAATGAATGAATGACAAGGTGGACGAGCTTTGCCTTTGTAAGGGTCTGTGAGAATGTCCTTGAGAGACAGGAGGAGGCGGAAGAGAGCTGCAGACCAGGCAACAGTCAGATAAGAGGCAGCGGAGCCCACAGAAGGAATGGGGTGTGGCAAACATCTCAGAAGGGACCCTCCCTAGTTTCTTGGGCTGTAAAGGCGAAGGGGGAGAGATGTACTTTCAGACTTGTACAATTCTGTTAATGTAACCTTACAATAAACTTAGAGCTAGTACTTCTGGGAGTGCTTCTTGTCTGGACTACCTCAAAGGGCTGACAGCCTTATTCTCTTTTTTAAAATACAACTCAATTCTGTTTTCATTAGATCGAGTTTGTTCAACACCTACCCAAGACCATTTCTGGAAAAGTCCAAAAGAAGTTGCTGAGAAAAAAAGAATGGGAGAAAGCCTAATGGACTTGGGAGCTAACAAGGGACTTGAGGAGAGGGGCATGGTCAGCAAAATCAACCAACTTCCTCAGTGGATGACTGTATGCTGGGAAATAGAGTTCTGCAAAGTTCCCCTTTCTCCTTGTGGTGGTGATAAGAGAAGGATTCAACTGATTATCACAAATTATTTCCCAGAAGTCCACTTAGAAATGCACTGAAAGCAAATGAGGAGGTATGCTCCAGTGTCAAACCTTACCCCCAACCTGTTGTGAAGGCAAGGGAAAGTTTAGAACAACAGTGAAACCAACTGGGTTGGTTGAACACAGTTACAAACCAATACAGTAGGAGCAGGAGAGCTGGGGTCCTTCAAGCGTTCTGGATTTCTCATTTCCATAATCCCCAACCAGAAGAGCTAATGGTCAGAAACTGTGGAAGCTGTACTCCAAAACAGTGGGAAAGCACCAGATTGTTGATATCGGTTCCATATTATCAAGAATCAGTCAACAACATGGATTGAAACCAAGTTCAGGCATGGAGGTCTACATCACCCTCCAGATGTTCACAAAAATAATGTTTGGAAGAAAGTTAATGGTCTTGATCAATTTGATGTTTCTAAATATTTTTGACGTCTGTTGATAGCAAGCTAAAGTTTTGGTTTTAAGTCGCACCCATACCTGAAAGGAGAACATCTACAAGTCTGGGAGAGATCTAAGATTTGCAGAACTGCAAACGAACACGGGGTGGGAAATGAAGATGTGGGTAAAAAGGCCCCAAAGAGGCAGCCCACTGAGAAGAGAGGGTCTTCAGAGGGATAGGAAAAATGCAGGAACAGCTGCTTCAAGTTTGCATTACAATCTTTGGGCATAAAGATTGAAATAAATACATTTGTGAAAATGAAGCCCACCTATGAAAACACCTTATAACAGGGAGAGAGCTAATACATGGGTCAGGCAATTTACCATCTAGACAAGGGTGAGCAACCCACAGTCAACCCATAATAGTCCTAAACTTCTTTCTTTTGCAGTCCTCAACCCCCCACCAGCCCCACAATCACACTGTCAAAATTGGGAGACCCTTTTTCCTCCTCTTGATCCACCGAAGGATGTGAACTAACTTGATATGGGTAACAGCAACAACAAAACCCCTAATCCTTTCCTAGAAAGATTCCCTAAACTGACCTGAAAAAACAGTCCCAACTTCTTGTGTGACACATTGATACTGTTTTGTCCAATATGCTCTGACTGCTATGAATTATAAGTGAGGGTCTCAGCCACCAAAAAGTTGGTATTTGGAACTTAATTCTGTCCCGTGGCTGCCAGATAGCCAGGCAGAGAGAAGAAGGCTTCTGGGTCATAGTATCAGAACATCTTATTAGGAAATGTCAGGACTTGTCAAACAGAAAGTATCTGGTCTGCCCCTAAGATATATTCTCATTCCCCCCATGAAAATATTTTAGGGGAAGGCCATCCAAAGGTGGACCTTTTCTTCTGCTAAATATCACAACATCAAACAAAGAATAAAGAAGACCTTAATTAATAGATGTACACAGGGCAGGAGATTCTAAACCCATGAAAACACTGTTACTGTGCTCACATGTGCTCTGCCCAAAGAAACAGGGCTTGGCAAGGCGGCCTGGTTCACACAAATGCAAAGATCAGGCTAGGTTCTCCAGGATGCTGAACTTCAAATTTTTCAACCATGTTTTAGCCTAATCTAGCATTTTGCCGTAGTGTGTGAACCCGGCAACTTCAACACCACTTCAACTTTACACGCCAAGGCAAAATGCTAGATTAGGCTAATTGAAAATAACAATTAGAAAATAAACACATCGACCTGGAAGGTTGCGGGGTGGGGTATTAAATTTCTAAGAAGCCTTCTCAAATGCCTAGTTTCCGTTTTCTGTATCCTCATAGGCCAATGGAGATTGCTTTGTCTTGTATGGTTTTTCACTATCTCATTCCATAAAACGCAGAGCCATTTCCCCCCAGAAAGGAATTTTGCCCCCATTTGCGATCTGACTGTCTTTCTCAGCATGAAACACACTTGGTGGAGCAGATCACAGCATTCAGGAAACAGATTAAGTTACAAAGCAGCCTGTTATTTTTTAGCACACAAAAAAATTAATTGGAGTGCAAACAAATACACATCTGTTCCCAAAAGAAACCACACCAAGCGTTGCCCTGCAGGTGGAATTTAAACATCCCAATAATCTTGGCCTTGAAAGGGAAGAACAGCTTGCTTCTCCGATGGCTAAGCATTTAATTGCCCCTGAGAAAGAACAGAAGATCACTACTCCTTGTTTGCACCTGGGGAAAAGGATTCTAGCTTTCAGTGCAGAAGGATCCCTGGCCCCTCTACTTTCTCTGAAGTAGACCTGTACAGATGAATTTATTTTCTCTCTGTCTCTGTTTTTAAGCATCTAGTCATAAACCCTTCATGCTCTTTTGTTAAAGCACATGGACTTTTACACATATGTGGGTTCGCAGCTTTCCCTACTGGACCTGGTTCTGTGCATACAGATAGTCCTCACTTAACAATCACAATTGGGACCAGAATTTCAGTTGCTAAGTGAAGCAGTCATTAAGAGAATCCAACCTGATTTATGGTAGCCATTAAGTGAATCACTCTGGTCGTTAAAGGAACCATGCGGTTGTTAAATGAATCACGCCATTCCCCCATTGATTTTGCTTGCCAGAAGCTGGCTGGAAAAGTCAAAAATGGCGATCATGTGACCATGGGACGCTGCAATGGTCATAAATGCGAACCGGTTGCGAAGCGCCCAAATTGCGATCACGTGAGCACAGGGACGCCATGATGGTCATAAGTGTGAAGACTGGTCATAAGCCAGTTTCTCCAGCATGTCATAAGTCCAAACTGTCACTAAATGAATGGTGGTTAGGTGAGGACTACCTGTAGTTCTAAGGCCAAGAACTGCATTGCAGAATTTGAAGAAAAAAAGGGAAAGGAAGGGAAATGCTGTCCTGAAGACCTCATAATAATAAGATGCATTTTAATTGAGTTGCTTGAACCAAGGGAGATGTTATATTCCACCAGCATATTTCTACCCTGCACAAAGTAGGAGGCAAAGAGGGTGAGAGAAGAGCAAGACACCACGTTGCGAAGACCAATTTCATCGCAATGAGTCACTTCTAATGAGCTCCCTGGAGCACCTGCCTGTTTATCACACTTAATTGTGCTCTTTTCTGCTGAGGCTGCTGTAGAAACACACAAACATAAAGTAGATATCAGCTGCCGCTACGCAGCCTGTCAAGGTCCTGTTATTTCTCTGTCGGATACTGTCCAGGTGGGGGAATAGCTACGTTCAGCTTGTTGGTCACCTGGAATGGTCATTCTTTAGCTTCAGGTTTTTTTCCCCCAGGTCCACAAAGACAAAGCATGTGCACCATAAAATCCAATGAGTTTCAGTGACATCCTGAATTTCCGAGGGGGAAATTATGAGCACGTCCTTGTTCCTCCTTAAATTACTCACAAAACAAGGGATCCCCAATCTTTTTCACCTGGTGGGCACATCTGGAATTTGAGAGCACATCTGGGTGACACCACAACATGGCTGCTACAGGAGGTGGGGCCAGTCACAAAAATTTGTTTATGCCCAAGTAATGGTTCATCTTCTCCTTTAGCTTCCCAAGATGGTCTCCATCACATCTATCTTCCTCTTTCTGTTTTTCCTGGGCACCCATTTCCAGATCAAGTGCCAGGTTGCAGATACCCACCATTTTTTATGTACTAAGAATGCCTCTGAGACCTATGTGAAACTTAGAAGTAGTTTTGAAGTGAAGGTTTAGCTAGAAGTTGATGCCTACTAGTTTTCTTCCCCCAAACTTGATGATCAAGAAAATAGGATCTGGTAGGGCTTGATGGACATCAAGAGAAGCATTGTGAGGTACTCTGGGATCCTGTGGGTGCTGGGTGTTTAGGAATCATTCTTTTTAAAAAATGCTTTAATCCCCTACTACCACAGTTTTGAAACTGGTTTCAGGCTTGGCCCTAATATGAGAGAATTCTAGCTACCTTTCCAAAGATCTTTTGCATAGTACCAGCAAAATATTCCAGATTCAACCTAGATTGTAGAGTGTCCCTGTTTGGATTGGACTCCAGTTTCCTAACCTTGACTCCTATCTGGCTTCAATAAGTCATAAAGTTGGGGTACAGGAAAATCCTCTGGTTCTTTGAAAAAAGAAAGCCAAAATCTCTACAAGGACTAAGAGAACATTTCTTAGATTGTTTTCCTTTCATGCATACTCCCTGGAGTAGAAAAAGAATGGATTTCTATCTTTTTTCCTATGGTTTCTCCTTCCAAGCACAGATGATCACATACGCAAATATACCAGAATGATGTTGGGTTCTAGAGCAATGCAAACAAATGGCCAGGCTGTTGCATCTTACTCCTTACAGTCATTTTAAGAACCGCAATCCTTCCCCAAATTAAATAAGGAAATTTGCTACTTTCCTTGCTAAAGCCAAGGTTCTCCTCCTCTTGAAGAAGGTCTGTGAAATGTTCTTCTACCGTGCCCACCCCCCTTGGAGAGATTATATGACTCGTCACCTGCACAGGATTAATCCCGGAGCAATGATACCCCTTATCCTTTCCAGTGTTTTGCCTTTTAAAAAAAAATGGAGGTGTAATTGGAGAAATAAAAAAACCGTGTTCCCATGAATGGGTAATCCTTTCCATTGAAAGCCACCTACTGCACAAACAAAAATCTTCTGCGCTCGTGAAAGCCAGATTGCAGAAGAGAAGCGGAGGAGGTGACGTTTCCAACCACTGGTGGAAGCTTCTGAAAGACAAATTAAACAGAGCTTGCCCCGTTTGATCATTTGCAGGTAAGAACAACCACATTAATTTATTCTTCTTTGCCATTTCTATCATTCGATTTCTCCCCCCTTTGCAACACATCCCACAATGTCTTATCCGTCCTCTAACAGTGCTGTGAGGGAGCTTGCAGGATGTTCATTTTTCAAGGTCTCTTAATGGCCAACTTCAATGTGAATTTATGTGTGATTCATTTCTTCGAAATAATTCTATGGGGGAGGGAATAGATTTGAAGGAACCTAGAATCAGCCATATACTGCCCAATGCTACTAAAATGGTGGTAGCGTGTGCGTTATCCCAGCTAGTCTTTCTCAATGGGTTTGGGCCAATAGTTTATGAATTGGGTTAGTTTTTCCCCTTTAATAAAGTTATTTTCTGGATCGTGCCAGCTGGTAACCATCCCTGACAGTTTTAGCCGGAGAAGAATCAACGCACAACTCATCATCCAGCTTAGGTTTTCTTTGACATGCTACATGTGATCGTGATTCCATTTCCAGTCACTTCCTTCCCTGAAGAACCAACTAGACATTACTGTGTGGTCTTCACCATAGCTGCCGTTCCACCATGAAGATATTATTAATCAAACGCGAGTTGCTGAAGCCCATCTGGAGCAGCAAACCACTTGGAGGATCGTTCTCCCAAGCCCTGAGGACGCTGACTTCTCTCAATCTTTCTGAGTATGAAGCCATTAATCAGGGTGACAAGGAGGTGCCGAAGTACTTTAATTTCGCAAACGACGTGCTGGATAAATGGTCCAAAACTGAAAAGGTAAGTTTTCTTCCAAAGAATATAGAGGCAGTTTCCTGACCAATGTGTGTGCCCCCATATCCCATTTTTGATTCAAATCATTAAAGGGAAATGAGACATTGTGCCAGATTGAGACCCAATCTTTTGTTCACCCCAAATTTTAAGCAAGTCATGTAGCCTTTCAAAAAATATTAAGAGAGGGGCACCACAGAAGAAAATATCATTCAGGACTCCGTTCCCTGGTACAGTTCAAGAACAGTGCATATACTTGGGCAAATGAAGATCTGGAAATTATAGCTATAATTTGCATCTCACACTTATCTGGTAACCCGCATGCTGGCTTCCTCTTCTGTCCAGGTGAGATTTCTCTTCTTAAGATATTTTATCTTAATTTTTTAAATTAACTTTATGTGTGCTTTTTTTAAGAGAAGCAAAACGTAAATAAGAAAGAGATTTATGAGGATTATAAACTAAATTCAAAATTCAAAAATGCCAGAAGGAACATTAGTATACTTCTGCACATTAAACTGATTTCTTGTATCAGTTTAGAATGTTAAATCATTATTAAAATAAAATTGTTATACGATGATTAACAGCAAAACCCAGTGTGATATAAATTATAAGCCAAAATAATAGATTACAATAATTTCTGTCTCTTCTAAGAATTCTATCCCTGTTTAGCAAATAAGACAAAAATGTAGATGTTAAAGGCTTATGTTAAAAGAAGCCCAGACATTAGATGTGGTACAAGCCCTCATATAGAATTATAGCATATTTTATCTTTATCATAGATCTCTCCCCAACAAACAAGATCTGCGCTGCTTGGATTTTATATTTTATATCTATTTTATTTTTATAGATCTATTTATATTGTAATTTATATGTTTTAATTGTGATTTTATTGTAAACCGCCCAGAGTCTCCTTTTCGAGAGAGATGGGCGGTGATAGAAATTTGATAAATCAATCAATCAATCAGCATTATCTCTCAAACAGAGCACATATAACTTCCCCACCACTATTATGCAAGGCTTTGATTTATAGATTTAATTGGAAACTGATTCAACTTCAGCTGAATCTCCAAAATAGATAAGAATGCTTAACCTAACTTTAAATCACCCCCTAATCAATTCAGTATTTCTAAAAAGGAGTTGTGATGTACATAAGAGCCTTTTTTCCAGATTGATTTGAAAAGTCACTTCAGCCAGATTTAAGTCAAAGCGTCAAAGGGGATCTCCTTGATTCTCCAGATAGATTCAGATGAGTGATTTGAATCGAATCAACAGTTCAGACTGGACTGGGGTTGATCAGTACACCTCCGGTATTCCTACCTTGGTGGTGTTGTTATTGTTGTTCTGTAGGCTTTGTTTTCTACTGCTTCATGATATTGTCATTTTTAAATAAGCAAGATTAAAGCACAAAGAAACCATAAATGTTTGTTATTGTAGGTTGCAATGGAACATCTGTTTAAAAGTTCTCATGTTGTAAATTGGCATTACCTTCTCGGACGAATTTAAGGAAACATGGGCAATATATACATAACGGAAGAGAAGAAAGGAAAAACATCTGGACCTTGAAAACCCACTCTCTGCTCACTAGATATTTTTATGCTTCTAAAATATCCTTCCCCAATCTTCCCCAACCTTCCAGATGTGGGAACTTCAACTTCCAGAATTCCCAAGCCAACAATGATTTATTTTGGAGGTGAAATCCACACGTCTGGAGGACAAAGCTCTTCTGAAGTTTTACTCGGCCCGGCCTGCCTTTCTCTGTTTTCTTTTCTAATCATAAGGACTAGAGATATAACTTGTTGCTGACCATCCCAGGGGAGAAGCCTTCTTCTGTTGCCTGGTAGAGCCTCCCCAGATCAGCTTCCTTGATGCCATGGAGGAAACAACCAACACTGTCTCTTTAAATATTGTTTTTCAGGATGGAGGGAGACCGTTCCACCCAGCACTCTGGTGGATAGATGGCAAAGGAGGAGAAGTGAAATGGAGTTTTGAAAAACTGGGCTTTGTCTCCAGGAAAGCGGCCAACGTGCTCACGGGCCCCTGTGGTCTGCAGAGAGGAGACCGGGTGATTCTCATTCTGCCTCGGGTCCCCGAGTGGTGGATGCTGACTGTGGCATGCATTAGGGCAGGTAAAGAGCACCCAGGCTCAGGAAGACATCTTATAGCAGTTGCTTCCATCCTGGAAACAGCAGACTACTTAAGGCATAGACCTTCCATGTCCAGAAGAGGCATATCTCAATACCAGTTGCTGTAGGCAACGAAGAAAGGAGGGCTATGGCTTTAGCTTCTGGTCTTTCCTAGAGAATGATGGCCCACTACGGTGGCAAAATAGAACCACCAGATTTAGAAGCTGGGAATCTTGAATACCCACTGATAGGCAAGGAGCCAAAGAAGAAATGCAATGGTATGGCTAGGTTTCATAAAGGGTAGGCTTCTTTACATGGACAGGTGTATGACAGTATTATCAAGTACAGGTAGTCCTCGCTTACCAACCATTCATTTAGTGACGGTTCGGATTTACAACAGTGCTGGAAAAAAAATCACTTGTGGCCGGTCCTCGCACTTACAACCATCACAATGTTCCCGCAGTCATGTGATCAGAATCTGGGTGCTTGGCAACCAGTTTGCATTTATGACCGTCACAGTGTCCCATGGTCACATGATCACCATTTTTGACCTTCCTGGATGGCTTCTGGCAAGCAAAATCAATGAGGAGCCATGTGATTCACTTAACAACCACATGGTTCGCTTAGCAACTGCAGTAATTTGCTTAACAATCGCCGCAAAAAAAAGTTGTAAAATCAGGTCAGATTCACTTAATGACTGCTTTGCTTAGCAACTGAAATTCTGGTCCCAATTGTGGTCATTAAGCGAGGACTACCTGTATGTTTGTTGTTGTTTATTCATTCAGTCGCTTCTGACTCTTTGTGACTTCATGGACCAGCCCACGCCAGAGCTTCCTGTCGGTCATCAACACCCCCAGCTCCCCCAGGGACGAGTCCGTCACCTCTAGAATATCATCCATCCACCTTGCCCTTGGTCGGCCCCTCTTCCTTTTGCCCTCCACTCTCCCTAGCATCAGCATCTTCTCCAGGGTGTCCTGTCTTCTCATTATGTGGCCAAAGTACTTCAGTTTTGCCTTTAATATCATTCCCTCCAGTGAGCAGTCTGGCTTTATTTCCTGGAGGATGGACTGGTTTGATCTCCTTGCAGTCCAAGGCACTCTCAGGATTGTCCTCCAACCTGTATGTAGCACTGCTGTATTGGGCGGGTGGGGCATCCTAGTAGGATCTTGGACTGAGATGGATGAAATTCTACCTTCATTTTTGTCACTGCCTTCAGTGTCCTGCCTCCAGGCTTCCCAAAAGTCAAAATGATGTATTCAGGGATGATGACCCAGAAACTCATCTTCCATTCTTGCTTCTTTGGGATGGAACAGTGTAATATTCAAAGCTCTTTGTGAATCAGCAACGTTGTAAGAACACCCTCAAAGTTATGTATTTGTTGACCCTGCCAGGGATCATCTCCATCCCGGGAACCCCACAGCTGACAGCCAAAGATATCCAGTACAGGCTCCAAGTCTCCAAGGCCAAGGGCATAATCACCAACGATTCGCTGGCCCCTGCGGTGGAGACCATCTCATCATCGTGTCCCTTTCTGCAGACCAAGCTGTTGATCTCCGAAGGCAGGCGAGAGGGATGGCGACATTTCAAGGAGCTGTTTGAGTGAGTGGCAAAGGCTTGATGAGCAGCACGCAGCACCGTCGCGCAGGATCGATAGGATGCATGTTGGGGAGGGCAGGCACTCAGTAACCACAGCCTATAAAGAAGGTAGCAAATCATCAGTCATCTTGGTTAAATGACCATCCAGAGGGGCAGATGCCATGAAGCTGCCCATCCAGAGGGACAAATTGCAATTGGTAGCCATTTTAATTTCTGAGCCATTTTAATGTTAATTTCCTCCAATAATCAAAAGTTCAATAAAGTCATGTAAGACTTGGGGCTTAAGGGTCTCATAATTGGTAGGAGGTGCATAACTTGAGTTCCTCTATGTGCCAAATTATCATGACTTAATCAAAGCAGATGGGAACTTTGGAATTCTGTGATTTCTTTTTTGATAAGCCACCAATTTTTATACAATGTTTTCAATGGCATGGAAACTTGATCTTCTGGGCATTTTTTATTTTTATTGTTGCCACCCAGAACCTGAAAAGATTACCCATCGCTGTCTTACCGAGGATCTTCCTTCACACGTTGTGTACCTTTTTCCCCCAAACCAGACAGATTACTTTAGTTACCTCAAATGTTCTTGGGAGAAGAAGTATTGATGGTAATATGTATTCTTTTATGTGCATGAAATTATGATTAGAATGCTAAGTGAGTTTGAAGGCCCCTGGGTGGGTTTGGCTGAGTGCCACCTTGGAATTTTTGCCCCAGGTTTCTGCCCTGATGGAGCCAGTGTGCTGTAGTAGTTAAGTGTGGAACTGGGACCAAGGAGAGGCAGGTTCAAATCCCCACTCTAGTCCTTGGATCTGGATCGGTCTTTCTCAGCCCAACACACTTCCCAAGGTTGCTGTTGTGGGTATAAAATGCAGATTTCTTTTTATGCCTTCAAGACACCCTTGACTCCTGGCGACCGCCTGGACAAGTCCCTGCAATTTTCTTGGCAAGATTTCAGAAATGGTTTGCCATTGCCTCCTTCCTGGGTCTGAGAGAGGGTGACTGGCCCAAGATCACCCAGCTGGCTTCGTGCCTAAGGCGGGACTAGAACTCCTGGTCTCCCGGTTTCTAGCCTGGTGCCTTAACCACGACACCAAACTGTAGATAGATCCCCTTAAACCCTTTGAGAAGGGATGGGATAGAATTCTAACAACAGGAAGGCCAAAACAGTGCTCTAGAGTATTTTGATTGATTGATTGATTGATTGATTGATTATGTGCCCTTGAGTCATTGTCAACTCTTAGCAACCACATAGATAGATTTTCTCCATGATGATCTGTCCCCAACCTGGTCCTTCAGCTCTGCCAACAGGGCACCCATCACCGCTGTAACTAAGTCCATCCCCCTTGCTGCTGGTTGTCCTCTTCAATCTCTTTCCTTCCACCTTTCCCAGAATTACAGCCTTCTCCAGAGAACTGAGTCTTTGCATAATGTGTCTGAAGTGGGATAATTTGAGCCTTCAGAGCACTATGAGAAATAGGGGAATGGACCTGGTGAGGGTAGATATGCTCACAGGCCTGAGAAGGGGCAGGTGGGAAAGCTGAAGCCGGAGTCGATAGTCCAGCAATCTGAGAACATGGCTGACTGTTCAAACCAGTTCTGAAAGAGATGTGGCTGTTTATATCCCTGGAGCCAGCGTCGAGTTCAGCTTCTCCACGCAACAGCGAGCGATGGGAATGTAAATTGGGAACAAAATGTTAAAGATAGCAATTCTGTAAAGCAATTGTTCAGACATCTCTTTCCAAGGGGGAAAAAAACAAGCTATAAAAGGCTTTCAACAGTGTTGCTTTTTAAATATTGTTAAAATAAAATAGGTAGGTGCTTAAAACAAACAACATGGATCCTTTGGATTTCTGAGTGCCATTTTCCACAATCATTATGTGCCAGAGAGGTATTTAAGTCTGCAAATCTAACACCTAGCTGGAAGTAATTTCCAACACACTCAGTGAAGTTTTCTTTCAAGTCAACACACATTAGATCAATGTTTCTCAACCTTGGCAGCTTGAAGATGTGTGGACTTCAACTCCCAGAATTCCCCAGCCAGCCTTCTGGGAGTTGAAGTCCACACATCTTCAAGCTGCCAAGGTTGAGAAACACTGCATTAGACTCTACTGCAAGATTTTGGCACATGATTACTTGTGCCAGGCTGGCAATACCACAGGGAGCCAAGAGATGGCCAACGCTGAAGACAAAAAGGCTCTCTAGGAGTGGTATGGTCAATAATTTAATCTGTTTAATCTGTTTTCATTCTTGAAAGCGATGAACCTTCTTTCTGTTCACTGCTGCTCTCCTTCCTTGTGTCTCTTTCAGTGCAGCTCCTTCCAGCCACAACTGTGTTCAAACCCAGAGTGATGAACCAATGACTATATTCTTCACAAGTGGAACCACAGGCTCTCCAAAGATGGCGGAGCACTCTCAAACCAGCTTGGCTCTGGGCTTGGCATTACCAGGAAGGTATTCTTCATTTCCTTGCACATCTAGAACGTGATCACAGCCAACCAGAATTCTGTCTATTCAACGTCTTGGGGTTTCACACAACGCCTTTGGAGAAGTGAGGGCCCCAGGTGGCAACTGCCATCAAAGAACTGGGGAGATGATGAGTCCTACAGAAAATTTAAGGCTACATAAAAGATCTTGTTTGTTTGAAGTGGATCAATAGTTCCACCCAGAATGTCTGTGCCTCACAGGTACTGGTTGGACCTAAAACCTTCAGATGTCCTGTGGAACATGTCCGATACAGGCTGGGTGAAGGCGTCTATGGGGAGTATCTTTGCTCCTTGGCTTCGGGGTACCAGTGTCTTCATACACAGCATGCCACAGTTTGATCCAAAGGAGGTTCTAAATGTAAGAACTACACATCCCATCCTTGGGGGAATTTATTTCGACCTTTGACACATTCTGCAATCAGTTCCCTTCTTGGTCCATCTGTCCATCTTAGACATGAGCACACCTAAAGCGAACAGCAGTAGCCACAGATTTTTTTAATGGGTCAGACTAGGCATGACACCTAGGATGCTCCTGGCTCTGAGTGAACCCATTCCCTGACCACTATCCCTTCTGCTCATTTCTCATTCCTTCCTGAGCTCCAGTTTGCACAATTGCCCTCAGACCTTCCAGATGACAATCCCATTATCTTTTGCCATTAGCCAGGCTGACTTTGTACTGCTGGGTGTCGTAGGTCAGCAATATCAGGAGGGGGACAGCTTCACCAACCTTTAACCCAGGAAGACAGCTTTAAAGAAAGTGGAAGATGTGGCTCCATCATTTCATATCGGTTTCTTGCCCCTTCCTTTTTTCTCTCTCTAGACACTTTCCAGGTACCCAGTGACAACACTGTGTAGTGCTCCAACAGCCTACCGCATGCTGGTACAGCAGGATCTTACCAGGTACCTGGTTACCAGTTGACCCATCTGTAAAAATGATTGATTGATTGATTGATTGGTCAGTTGTGAGACCAAAGGAGTCTGTATAACTAAAACCTCCAAAGAGTTTGCTACCTGCTGGGTGTTATCAACATAAGGACAGAGAGCTCAGCTTGCTCTCATCTAGGTGCAGTGGACTTTCTCTGCAGGTCTGTGGCCTTGAAACTTCATTTCTTCCAAGGATCTCTTGAGCCCTTTCTTCGTCCCACTTCAGGAAAACTTGAACTGCCATTTTTACTTATGGTTTATTTCCCCTTTGCATTTTTTATTTTCAGTTCCTTCTTTAACTGAGGGAGATGAATATCACTTGTGAGGATAATCCTGTCTAAAAACAATCTCAAAACTAACTGAAAATAGAAGTGAAGTCTATACAGGCCCAGACAGACAGACACAGAGCTGCCAACCAGCTAAAATTTGCAGGATAGGCTCTTGGCACACACAGCTTTGTCTAGCAACACCACCCACCCCTGTCCCCTCCCAGAATTTGCAGGCAGCCACTTTGCCCTGCTTAATCGTAGACACTCTGAATGACTGCAGAAACCAAACTCATTTCTTCCTTTTCTCTGCATAAAGCTACACATTCAAGAAACTGTCCCACTGTTTGACTGGCGGGGAGCCATTGAACCCAGAAGTGATGTCACAATGGAAAAAACAGACAGGGCTGCCAATCTACGAAGGCTACGGACAAACTGAAGTTGTACGTGCACATTCATAAAAGCACCTTTTCCTTAACCAGGAGAGTTAAGGACCCAGGGCTATGGGCCATAAAAATAAATAAATAATTTTTAAAAGGACCCCGTGCTAAAGGTGGTTAAATTTAGGACTGAGATCTTATTGATGTTGTTATTTGTAGTGGCTGAGTGTGAATGCAGTCCATTTTATTAGTGTGTGGTTCAGGGTGTTGTCTGAACCAAGAAACTGGGTTGATTTATTAAGCAGGGGAAGTCTGTTGTGTATAGGGTAGACCAGGGTTTCTCAGCCAGGGTCCCGTGGCACCCTCGGGTTCCGCGAGAGGTCACTAGGCGTTCCCAGAGAGATCACGATTTATTTAGAAAATTATTTCAAATTCGGGCAACTTCACATTAAAGAGGCAAGTTTTGTTCTTTATTTTTAGCTGAAGAACACTGTTAGTGCCTATCTATAGGCCTACACACGAAACAGATATAATAATTTTGCAACTACTGGCCTCTCTTTGAGCCTGAATGTGCGGGCGTTCCCCGAGGCCTGGAAAATATTTCCAGGGTTCCTCCAGGGTCAAAAAGTGGAGAAAGGCTGGGGTAGAGGTACCAGCTGGGGGCCATGGAACTGCATGATAAAAATACAAATTGGAAGCACGCTCAAGGTATCAAAAAAGACTGCCGTGTTTTCCATTATAGAATGGTATTCAATGACTGGGGAACACCCACTGAAGGAACAGATGTTTTACAAATCATTAAACAAATGTTTAAAAAGAAGTGCAATTCCAGGAAACTCTCAGCTCATTCAAAATTGTTTGCTGCAGGGAATAATAACAACGAACGAGAAAGGGAAACCTATTAAACCAGGCTCCATGGGGACTGCAGCTCCACCTTACGATGTCCAGGTAGGTCCATTGACCTGTCCAGTGGCTCAGATGAGATCAAGGCCTGTTTGGCATTAAAAAAAAACAACTTGTATTTATGGGGGAGTGGCTTTTCTTCTTAGCCTCACCACCAACTTTAACTGATGGTGAACAAAATGTAATAAGTAGGATCAGACCTGGGTAGGACTTGGACGGGAGACCACCAGGAGATCCTAGATTGGAGGCCACTCTGAGACAGATTTAAAAAAAAGAAAAATATTCCAGAATAAGGCGATGGGAAACCACTTCTCTGTTCTTGCCAAGAAAATTATATGCCTCTGGCCCCCAAAGTCACCAGGAATTGAGCTCCTTTGCTTTTACTTGACCATAACTCTTCCTTCACCCCCATGTTTGCTGTTTTCTAGATTATAGATGAAGATGGTAAGATTTTGCCCCGTGGAGAAGAAGGAGACATTGCTATTAGGATAAAATCCAAACGTCCCTTCAGCTTCTTCTCTTGCTATGTGGTAAGCAATGAACCAGGGAGTCCTCTTCATCCATCAGAAGGTTCAGCGGAAGCCGTGTGGTTGTGTCGGCCTTGCGGGCAATCCAGATAGGAATCACAACCAGATAAGCTAATTCTACTTTATTGTAAAGCTACATTGACAGAATCGTGTAAGTCTGAAAGTACAACCCCACCCCCATCCCCTTTACAGCCCGAGATACTAGGGAGGGTCCCTTCTGAGCCTCTTTCTCCATCCATTATGCAGCTGTGGGCCAAGCCGCCTCTTATCTGATCATTCCCTTGGCAGAGTCTCCCAAGGTCTTTCCCACATACCATTACAGGTTGTTATTTGTTTCTTTCCTCATTGTGCAGAAATTGTGGGAAGGGACACCCCAACATCCTGGAGACCACAACATTGAGGAGAGTTGCTGTCAAATTCTGGGAACTGCAAAACTTAGTTTGAAATTGTGCCAGTTAGAATTTGGCCATTTGGTGCTGAAGATTAGCATCAGCATCTTCAGACATTATCTCTTGGGAAAGGGGATTAAAGGAGGAGATAAAGTGGCTGTCCTCTTCGAGATCTTGCATCCCCATCCTGAACTCCATAAACGTTGAAAAATAGGAGGAAAAACGGTCTTTCTTCTGCCCTCCCTCCGACATCACTGAGAGCCAAGCTGCAAACTGGGTCTGTCAGACATTGCCCATCTCTGCTATAAGAAGTAACTCAAGACTGGCCCTTTCCTACCCTTTTTAGCGTAGGGTGTTAAGGTTTGTTGAACAAGCCATAGTCACCTGGTTCATGTGTCACACTAAGCCATAAATCATGGTTTGTCAGGCACAACAGCTGGGTTGGCACAGACAGACATTTTATAGAAATAACTCAGATAAGTCAAAGGCAAACGCACCGCCAGAATGGCATAGTGTGATACACCAATCCAAATCCAGCCAAAATGGCACATCTGTTTTTTCAGGAGCAAAGCTGACTCAAATACTATGGAAGTAATAGAAATATTAGCCCTAACTGGATCATGGGCAGTAGGGAAAGAAGACTGACCCTGCACACATCAACCACAATCATCTTTTCCCATATTTTGAATTAATACATGGACATTCTTTTGTTAATGTCCAGGACCACCCAGAAAAAAGCTCAGCAGTTGTCCGGGGAAACTTCTACATCACTGGTGACCGGGGCCGGATGGACAAAGATGGGTATTTGTGGTTTATTGGAAGGTCTGACGACGTCATCATCTCCTCCGGGTTGGTCCATTTCAACCCATGTTACAAAAACTGCAAGGGCGGGAAAGCTCCACAAAATCAGCAGCATCAGCAGCATCTGAGCCAAGTCCAGCTCAGTCTTGGAAAAACCCTGCTGTTGAGCTTTGATTTCATTCAGCTGTAACTCTTGGCCAACTCCAGCTTGGTCATGGGGACTTCTGCTAAACCCCACATAGCTGAGCCGGGCAAAATCAAGAAACCCAGAATTAGTCAGAGATCTGATAGAATTAGGGGTAAATAAGGAATCTTGGCAAGGGCAGAGGAATTGCCAACCTTTATTAGTGATGTCATCAAGGTGGAGTCTCCTTGATGATGTGACATGTTTCTTCCCAGTTCCTTGCTACCTGCAGTGAGTTTCTAAGCTAAACAACTAACACCCTCCCTCCAATCTTTTGGCTGCTTACTTCTAACATTCTTCCATTCCTCGTTTGCGTCTCACTTCCCATTCTTGGTTTTGGGATCTCTTTTCCATCTAAGTCGATCCAATCTTGCTTAGCGTTTTGAGCTCGGCCAAGGTCGTGTAGGGGCAGCCCTGGAGCTAGGCTGTTGAACAGTAATTATATTTAAATATACACATCTTGCTTTTGTTCTGGGGCCCTTCTGCCAAATGCCACTCCTGCGCCAAAAGTTGTACACTCAATTGATACAGTGATTTGGCTCCTTCTTCCCCAGATACCGTATTGGGCCTTTTGAAGTAGAAAGTGCTTTAATTGAACATCCAGCAGTGGTTGAATCAGCTGTTGTCAGCAGTCCTGATACTGTCAGAGGGGAGGTAATGAAGCTTTTATATAAATCTGCAAATTAGGAGGTTGCCTGCTTAGGTGCTACCAGAAAATGAAAAAGTTGGACACAGAGGTAGCATTTCTGCTGATTTTAATGTCCCGGGTGCCTACTTAAGGGTGTGTTCATGCATGATGCCTTGTATTTGCTTGAAGAGCTATGCAGACCCAACTATTGTGGTTGGCAAACCATGGCTTATTGTGAATGAACCCAGATTTGACTGATTCAGCAAGCCACAGTTAAGGAAACCATTTCTTAACCTGCTGCACAAATGGACTCTTGCATTTTGTATCATTTAAATAGATATTTAACATGTTGCAACCATCATAGAGAAGTGACCTCTTAACAGCAAACCAAGGTGATGCCAGGTGAAGGGTGTCTTCAGGGCCATTACTTTCCCTTCCCCTCATTATTTACCTTAAACCAGGACTTGTCATGAGTGAGGATGGCCAGCAGGGGGCTCCCATCCAGGCTGTAAAGCGCATGCGTAGCACTGAGGAATTGGGCAGCCATTCAAAGAGACACAGATGGGGCCCGCCTTAGCCTTTGGGGTTTATCTGTCTGGGTTCTTCCCACGCTTCTTCAGTTTGTTAGGATTTTCTGTCATGTAGCAGTAATAAAACACTAGAGACCTGTTCCTTGTCTCAGCGTGGTTCCTGGCTGTTAGGACAGGACTGGACAGGACTCCATTTCAGAGAGGCAGCTACTGTCTCTCTGAACCCACAAACATCTTTAAAATAAATCCCCATTTATATGCTGACTTAGAACGTTGCAAGATGTTGAACCACACAATCTTGGGCTTGAATTCTACAGTAGTCAAGAAGGCCCATTGTGTTCAAGACTTTGTGTGCATAAATTAGCTCTTTAGGATGCACTCTTAATTTACAACTTCATTTGCATGTGTCTAGAACTAAGCATCACTCAGTCTAGCGAATTTCTAATCCCTTACTGAACACCATAGGACATCCTTCTGAGCAGATCTGCATGCTGGTTATGACAGTTATACAGGCCTCTGACCATACCGAAAATGAACTTTGTAGCGCAGTGAGTCAAATGCCTTCTTTTGAACCCAATATTCGCTGTGTCAGGCTTCCCTCAACAAGTTGAACTGGAAATAGGCACAACAAGCATTCAAGGATGCAAGAATTCCTGGGAAGTATATTTATTCCAGAACAGTTAATGAAACCATTATGAAAGAATTCCAATGACTGCTATGTTTGAAATCAAGCTCTTAAACTTCTTTCTCCTATCTGCATGGTGTGTATTGTTTGAAGACACACTTTTTGGGTGGGAGGAAGTTTCCACCTGCCTCTTGTTTTCATAAAGAACTTGACTATTTCAGTCTGACCTCATGAAAACTACTTCTTACAGGCCGTCTTGTTTTCCAGGTGGTAAAAGCATTTGTGGTTTTGTCCCCTGACTTCACATCACACGACCCAGAGAGATTAACACGTGAGCTGCAAGACCACGTCAAGAAAGTGACAGCACCGTACAAGTACCCAAGAAAGGTGAGTGCTGCGGAGTCCTTGGTGCTCTCTGAGCTGGGCTGTTGGCTTGCAGACATTTCAATGCCCGACTAGGGAACATCATCAGTGCGAGGGAGGGTGGGCTTTGCTCCCTGTTTATATGCTGTCGCTTGCCCTGCCAGTCTTGGTGGGGGTGTGGTTTTCTCCTTGGTAGGTCCTTGACTGGGGTATTGTTCTCTGCTTGTCTGTCTGTTTGTCTCCTTGGAAGTTCCCTAATCAGGTATTGTTTTCTGCTTGTTTTGTCTGGTGTTAATCCCTGCTTATAAACCTTAAAAAGTTACTTACGACCAGTCCTCGCACTTACAACCATCGCAGTGCCCCATGGTCACGTGATCAAAATTCAGGCGCTTGACAATTGGCACGTATTTACAACGGTTGCAGCGTCCCAGGATCACATGATTGCCCTTACCAGCCAGCTTTCAACAAGCAAAATCAATGGGGGAAGCCAAATTTGCTTAATGAATCTTTGATTGCAGCAAAAAAGGTCGAAAAATTGGTTGTGGTCACGATGCCTCACTTAACGACCGCATCACTTAGCAACAGAAGTTCCAGTCCCAATTGTGGTTGTAAGTCAAGGACTACCTGCATTGCTAAAAAAAAATTGCTAGGAAGTGGATGTAGCCATGCTGGCTGGGGATTATGGAAATTTGAATTCCAATATTCTGTTGGACAAGCCCTTTTTCTTTTCCAATTTTACTTCTTCAGTAGCTAGAGAACATACTCCAATCTCCCCTACCTTAGAAAAGAAGTAGTTACAGTTCTTTTTTTTTAATTTCATAAGGTGGAATTTGTAAAAGAGCTGCCCAAAACCATCAGTGGCAAAATCAGAAGGAACGAACTGCGGAAACAGGAATGGGAGCGAGTTTAGTTCCACGTCAATCTCTCAATCTCGTCACTGTTCGTAGCAAGGTCGGCCGGCAGACCTCCGCGCGTGGATTAAATTGCATGTGAAAAGCCAAAAGCTGAGCAGCAACCTGGGTCCAGTTAAGCATACAAGTTCCAAGGAGCATTTCGATTACTAAAAGAAAATAGGCAAATCAGTTCCAGAAATCCTCATTTTCTGAGCAGGGAGCTTTTGTGGAGTGAATTGCCTGTTTTTGTCTTCGGGGCTACTCAAACCTAGCTGTTTTGGGGAAAACACTTGCTCCCCTGCTTCTTAACATTTTTTCTTAATTTCTGCAAACTTCTGGGTTTTCCAAAGGATACAAATATTCCCCCTTCGGTTTCTACATATTTTTTTTAAAAAAGAACCTTCCACCTGCATTTGTCAAGATTCCTTTTGACTTGGCAAATCTGCATTTGTTTTGTGTTTCTGGCAACGCTGCAAACAACTTGCTCTCCACCTTTCTAAGTTCTTTCGTTTTATTTATGGACCCAGACCAAATAAAATGTAATACAATCTTTAAAATACAGGAACACCAAAATCTTGAATTTTGTACGTCCTGGACAGCCTTTACCACTGGCATTAAGTCGTAAACAGGGTATCTTATGTATAAATAAATAAGAATTCCATAGTCTAAGGCAGACGGCTGGTTCACCTTGCTAGGTATCTTAACTAATCAAGTAATATTAGCTCTCAAATGGTGCATACAAAACATTGCAAATTAAAGTTTTTACATTCAGAACACCTTGTTTTTGACTGCAAACTGGACTCCCTCAATTACTTTGGACATGTGTTGAGGTCACAACTCTCAAATCTATCAAAACTGTCCATTTGACCATCAGAACAGCTCTTTCGAACTTGAGATGCTTTGCACACTCTACAGCAACGTTTTTAAAACTTGGCAACTTTTAAGGTGTTTGAACTTCAACTCCCAGAAACCTCCAGCCAGCATGGCTCACTGAGGAATTCTGGGACTTGAAGTCCAGACATTTTAAAGTTGCCAAGGTTGAGAAACACTTACCTAGATTCTCCTATCCCTTCTTTGGATATATACGGGGATTTTTCTTCTACAAAGCAGATACTCTGGGGCAGCTGCTGCAGATAGCAGTAGGTGAGTAAATGAGCCAACACTGATCTGTTGCTTTAATTGCTGATTTCAAAAGGCAGAATCTCTCCCACCAAGGCCAATCATCTATTTTCACACATCGAGTCTCGATTTTACAAAGAGCAGACCAGTCAAAAAAACCAACAACATGTGTTAGCCAATCTGTTCCAAACCAAAACAAGGTCAATTTAATAGAAAACAATGTACAAAAAAGAAAGACCACACACAAACTGGAAAATATTACACCCCTGCAAAGATTTTATGCGGTGAACATTTATTTTCAGAAACAAAATTCCTCACGGAGAAAGAAAAGTCAGCCTTGCTGTGGTTTTCTTAAAGGCAGTGAGGGCCAATGTTAGCAGACTCCCCCATTTCCTCTCCCTGACATTCAAACCGTTATTATGAGTTTGGAGCGTTAACGTACATTTCAAACAATGTAAAGGCAAATAGCACATTTTTAACAAAGGAAATATTTTTCCCCAAAGCCCCACTCGGTTAGTATTTGACAATTTGCTTGACATAAAGGGCTTCTGTTCTCAAGCAATGCTAGACTTCACACCAGGATGCTGGCCTGTTAACTAGAAAACTGCTGGACAAGGATCCCATGAAACCTGGCAGTAAACAGCACCCATAATTTACTTGGGAAATCTATGATTTGGAAACACAAAGCTGCTGGGGATGAAGGGAGTTTAAAACTGCCTTCCAGAACTATACACCAATAGGCAATGTAGACTTGTTGATCTCTCCACTCCTGAATGAGAAAGCTTGGTGTTGTTGTTTTTTTCACGATAATCCAAACAGAACAGAAAAGGTAAATTTTAAAACCTCCATTAATAAGCCAACTTTTCTGTCTATTATCAGCTACTTCTCCTGACTCCAGTCATTGTTTGGGAACTATCCATCCCCCACCCCCACCCCCAATCCTGGCTGCATTTTTGCTCTGTAAATTTAAAAAGCCAAAGCAAGGGTCAACATATCTGGAAGGAAAAAAAAAAAGCAAACACATCTGGCTGGTCAGTGTAGTGTGTTTTAGTCCTTATGCAAGGACAGGGGTCATAAATGGCGCTGAATCAGGGAAAGGTAGCCAGGGTTTTAGCCAGCCACAATGATCTATTTTGCATGTAACACTAAACCCCAAGGAATGGGCTCACGCCTCACGCAAAGCATGAAAAAACACATTATGGTTTGTAAAATTAATCGGGGCAGGCCTTTTTCATGTAAGCAGGATCAACCATTATCAAGATGGGGCCAACCAATGTTATTTGGCTATAAACCACTATGTAATAGATGTTCTGGTGTGGATTTGAACCCCAACTCCAGTAGCAAATGGGGCATTTAAGTATTACTTTAATCCAGCAAGTACCAGGCTTCAGGCTCGCTGAAATCAAAAGAGAGTAATTGTTTTATGTGCATTTCCATTTCATGGGTCTCAGCAGAACTTCAGAACGAGAACTGCCACTGGGTGGACGCTGGCTTGGATGCTACTGGCAAACCAGGTTTGGAAGCCGGGCTTGTTCCTGGCTCCTTCTCGTGCTCCGACACAGCCAATTCTAACGTAATAGCAGTCACCCCACAAATCAGGGTATGGGGGGGTCATCCAGAGCAGATTTGGGAAAAATGGGGCAGGGAGGGAAGAGAACAAGGGGTTGCTTGAATGAAAACTCACTTGTGCCTAAGACAGGATGAAGCTCTAAGGGTGGTAAAAGTCGCGGCCTGCGTCACTCAGCTGGAACCCCCAAGAACTACTACAGACAAGGCAGGAATGGTGGGGAAGATTGTCTGAGGCACAGCCTTGAGCCAAACTGTGCTTTAGCCAAGTCACCTAGAGTCTTAAGACCATTTAAAAAAATGGACACCAACCGCTGACTTAACAGCCAGCTGTCCTACAGATTTTCTTTTTGCTTCCCAGCTACTTCATTCATGGTCCTAGTCCTCATGATTGTCATTAGACGTGGTCTCTGTCTCGTCCTTGCGCTCGCTTTGGTCTTCCCTCTGTGCTTCAGACGCTTTTGCTCCTGGCGAGCCGTCCTCTTGGGATGCTCTGGAGGCCCCTGGCTGCCCCTCGGTCTTGCTCTTCACCACCTCCTGAAGGTTGTACTTCCGGAAGAGAATGTAGTCCTTCACCACGCTCAAGCAGCAGATGTTCTTTATGATCTCCACCACAATGGTGTATTCGGGGTTACTCAGATCGACCTTGTTTTCTGGGTTGAGGTGGCCCACTATGCCTGCAGGGCAGAGATGAAAAGGAGACAAGAAAAGATTGCCTTAATTTAATTTAATAACTAGCAGAATGGCAGAGGAATGTTTTTTCGTAACGTGTTGTTAATTCTTATCTAAGCTTTAGGTTGTGAATCTTGCTTTTTTCCTCTGGTTCTATTGTTGAGTATCTTTAAAAATCAAAAAAGAAAAATGGGAAGAACATTTCCAACGACTCCTAAGTGAAAAGCCAGTATTGTACCGCAGTGGCTAAGACAGATGCCCAGGCTAAATGGTCAGCCACCCTATCAGTGAGGGGACCAGAACCCAGATTTTTCTGGATTGGAAAAGGAGAAATTGGTGACCCAAAGGGATGAAGGGAGTGCATCTCAAGCCTCTGCAAGGCTTAAGGAAACCATTTTGCCCTTTTAAAAATACACACACACACAGGCACAGAAAAATCAGACAAAAATAGAAGCACTGGTCTGCTCTGCTCTGGAAGTGGCGTTCTGGGTGTAGCTTTTAGGGCACACTTTTTGAGCCCCTGTTATACAGGTAGTGCTTGACTTATGACTATTCATTTAGTGACCATTCGAAGTTACGACAGCGCTGGAAAAGTGACTTGCGACTGGTCCTCGCCCTTATGGCCGTCACAGCATCCCTGTGCTCACATGATCAAAATTCAAGCACTTTGCAAATCAGCTCACGCTGACAAGAGTTGCCGCATTCCAGGGTCACATGATCGCCATTTGCAACCCTCCTAGCTGGCTTCCAACAAGCAAAGTCAACGGGGGAAGCTTGATTCGCTTAATGAACATGGTGATTCGCTTAACGACCGCAGCAAAAAGATCATAAAATCAGGTGACTCACTTAACAACCACCTCACTTAGCAACAGAAATTCCAGTCCCAATTGTGGTCATAAGTCAAGGACTATCTGTAGTGCAAAATACCCATAGGAACATAAAGTCTTTAATCCAGAAGTCCTAAACCACTGGTCTACCGCGGATCGAGATCTACCCTAAGAGAAAGCAATCAGTTTGCCTGTTTGCTCAGCTTTCCACGCTTACCTGCCAGTTCTTTTATGACTTCTTCTCTGCTCAGGTGGCTGTTATTTCGTGCCTTGTAAACAATCTGAAAAGTGCCCTTCTTGGGGCTTTTAAACCAAGATTCAAAAAAGGTCTCTGAATATCGTTTCATGTCCTCTAGGAAGGCTTTGCAGGTGCCCGAAACAGGCAGCATGCGCAAGATGACCCTGGTTTTCTTCTTTTTGGTAGTGTGCATGTCCTTCAGAATGTGGTGCACCAATTTTTCCGGTTCTGCAAGGAGGACACAAACATGAGGCTTCAAAGGGAGGGTGTTTTTTCAGGGAGAAGCACTGCTGGCCTTCTTAGAGGCACGGCCCTTTGGCATAAAAAGGACCTATTCTCAAGCCTAAGGAGAGAATGCAGGAGAAGAAACCTGGCACAGATTTGCAAGAAAGCACAAGCAAAAGCACACTAACACACAGTTCACTAACATCATGACTGAAAGATAATGCAGTGGTTAGAGAGACAGTGCTGAAGACTGGGCTATGGGGTGTTCTTCAACCTTGGCATTCTCTCTGGGAAGACTTCAACTCTCAGGATTCCTCAGCCAGCATGATTATTTTACTGGGGGAAAAAAACCTATAAACTGCTTCTACAGGGGGATGGAAGTCCTTACCAAATTAATCTTCTCAGTCCTTACCAAATTAATGGTAAGAGCCACTCAACAATGGAACAGACTGTCTAGGAGGTAGTGAAGTATCCTCCTCGGAGCTGTTTAAATAGGAGCTGGATGGTCATCAGTCTAAGATTTATTTATTTAACAACTGTATATGGCCACTCACCTCACAAAATGTGGCTCTGAGCAGCGTACAATACATAAAAAACGAACATCATAAAACACTAAGTGAAAACAGGGGGAAAAAAAGCTAAAATGTTATCGTAGTGGTTTTCTTTTGCGAGTTTAAGATACTGGTAGTCCTTGTTTAGCGACTGCCTCGTTTAGCAACCGCTCAGTTACAATGGCAATAAAAAGTAACTTTGCGATCAATCCTCGCATTGACGACCTTCGCAATTCTGTAAAGCAAAGGAAAGCTGAAATAAGATTGTAAGCACAGTCGCTGTTTCACTCAGTGACCACTTCGCTTAACAGCTGAGTGGCTGGTCCCAACTGTGGTCGCTAAATGAAGGCTACCAGTAATTGGCTTTATTTTAGATTATTGTTTATTGTTCTTTTGTAAGTCATTTGGGCTTCTTTGAAGAGGGTGCTGTATAAATGAAATTAGGAATAAAACAAAGATTAACTATTTTATCAGCAAACTCCTTGCCCACATACCGACACCCAGTGTGCGAATAAAAACCACGTTGTTGGCACCGCTCTCCACTGACTGGAACCGACGCTGCTTCTGCTCTGTGGAGGTACGAATCTGATCCACTTCTTTTTTCAAAGCTGCTTCTGCATCATCTTCATCCTCGTCCACTTCTTCCTCCTCGTTCCCCGAGAGCCTGCCCTCCTCTCGCTCTGCAAACTTGGCACACACATTCACAAAGCGTTTGAAAAGGTACCTATTACTGGGAACATTTTTACCTTTTACCCCTCAAACCCATGGAAAAACATGCCCCCCTGCCCAGCTTGTCACAAACAGGTAGAAAAACAGGCCACTTGGGATTTTCTAGATATTTTAGGGTTTCAACTCCTAGCAGCCTCAGTCTGCTTGGACAAAGAGGTTGGAAAAGTGTTTTTTCAAAATACCTGGAGGAGATCCAAAGGCTTCTCCTCAAACAAGGCCTTGCCTGCTGCATACTGATGTAAAAGTCACAAATTGAGAGCACGAGGTTCAAATCCACTCAGCTACAAAATGTCCTGGAAGGCTCAGGAATTTTCACAACTTTTCAGCTGGTCTACCTAATGCAGTTAGTTGGTGGGAGGGTAAGTTTTTACTGCACAGGATGGAAATAGTACACAGCTGCCTCTAGATCCTGGAAGGATTGACAGGTAGGACCCAAATCAAATCAAATCAAATCAAATCTTTATTACGTCCTAAACTGCAGGACTCCCTGCCACAGATCAGGCTGCCATCCCCTCATGGCCTTTCTCCAACTGGTTAAAACCCTCCTATTATGGAGCATTCCACAGCAGTGTAAATGCAAATTAATTGAAAGTAAGTTATTAAAATAAATTAGTTTAAAATAAATTAGTTTAAAATAAATTACTAAAATAAATTAAGTTCTTAAAAATAAGTTACTCAAAGTAATTACTTTACATTATTTAAAATGCATCCCTTTTCCCCTCCACGGGGCTCTGCAGAAGTCGCGGGACTACATTTCCCACAATCCCCACCAGCACTTCGCTGAGAGGGAATCTTGGGAGTTGTGGTCCCGAGCCTGCCCGGCGGCCCCGCACGATCCCGGAGCGGCTCCGGGAGAGGCGGCCGGCCGGCTGTCCGGCCACCCAGTGGCGCCCTCGCTCACCTGCTCCGGCCCGTAGAGCTGCTCGCCGTACTCGCCCAACAGGCTGTAGGCTTCGGCCACGCACTTGCGCTCGTTCATGTTGCACGTGATGAGGATGCCGCACATGCCGGCCTCCAGCTGGCGCCACCCGCCGGGCCGGGCCCGCTTGGCCGCCTGCACGTACTGCGCTTTGGGCGGCCGCCGCTTGCGAGAGGCCGAGGCCGCCGGCGTCTCCACGGCAGCCATGGGGAGGCAGCGGGCCGCGGCTGGCGCAGGCGCAGCAGGACGCCGCGGCGCGGGCGGCGGCCCTTCATGGCGTCACCCGCCTGCGCCCGGAGTGGGAGAAAGACCGCGGAGATAGGAAAAGGTAGAGGACAGCCCCGGTCTCCACTCTCTCGCTTGCAAGTTCGTGCGTAGCGACAGAGCTGGGCTGCAAAAATGCAAGAGGGTTTCTTCGTTTCTGTGCCTCCAGCTAGCGGCCGTCCGGATTTCAGAAGCCCAGATCTGACGTGGGACAGACAGAAATGCATTGCACAGAAACCAACACAGATGCACGCCCAGCATACAAAGGCACTCGTATGCCGAAAATAAACGCAAAAGGACACACGTGCAATAAAACTAAACAAGGACAAACTTACCAAACTGACATGGGCACTCGGGTATAGACACGTGGACACAGAATTTCTACTTATAGGAAAATGTGTGTCACTATGTGTTTAGACTTATCTACATTTATTTATTTATTTGTAAGTTTGCATGTGTGTATACACATCTGGGTATGCGTTTATATATATACATATAAAGTGTTCGTGTAACTTTGCATTTGTACATACATTGACATGCATTGGGCGGATGATATTATTTCTGCATGAATGTTACCGTTGGGCTCTCGGCATTCTCTGTGCTTGGTTATTTTCCTGCAGATGTTTCATTGCCAGGATAGGTAACATCATCAGTGCCCCTGGGAGTACAATGTAGTAGCTTGGTACAACTGTCCACAGTGATATAAATTTGAATAATAAATAAAATAAATAAATATAGCTGAGAGCTCCCTAACCCTAAGTGATGTTATGAAAAGGCTGCAGGTCACTTCATCCGATGCAGGGAGGGGCTCAAGTGACCATCACTTTAAACCGTGTCATCCCTGCATCAGATGAAGTCAGCTGCAGTTCATGAAACTTCTGCCTTTTCATAAGAAGTTGGAAAAGGGGATCCTGGATTCCTTCTGATTTTTTTGCAATGGTATACTATCACGTGTCGGAGAAGACTCCTGAGAATACCATGGACAGCCAAGAAAACCAACCGATGGAACATCGAACAAATGAACCCAGAGTTCTCACTCGAGGCACAGATTTTGAGGTTCATCTTACTTTGGACACATTATGGGAAGGCCCAACTCTCTGGAAAAGGCTGTAATGCTGGGAAAGGTGGAAGGAAAGAAGAGGATGACCTGCAGCAAAGTGGAGGGACTCGGTTACAGTGGGGATGAGTTTACCATTGGAAGACCTGAAGGACCAGGTTGGGGACAGATTGTCATGGAGAAAATCTATCTGCATGGTCACGAAGAGAAGACACCAACTTGATGGCATATCAATTGTCAGTCAATCAATACTAAGTGTTCTCCTACACTGTCTCATTCATTCAGGATGCCCATGCAACACCACTACTCGTGAGCTGTATGGACTCCCTATCAGCTTCTGGGTACAATTCAAGGTGCTGGTTAGGGGATCAGAAAGGTGGAGACCATGATCCTGCAATCAAAAGATTTCATGGTTATAGCTGTTACTTTTTTGACCCCTTTCCTGGAGACACCCTGGTGCTGGCTATCACCTATAAACCCTACATGGCACAAGACTGGGCTACTTGCAGGACTGCCTCTCCCCAAGGACATCTGCCAATCCCACTTGTTCTAATAAGGTGGGCATGTTTGGATCCCTTCCATGAGTCAGTGCCACCTGAGGCACCCCTTCTCTGTAGCAATGCCTGGAATGATCATGCCCCCCAATATACGGTTGGCCCCAACCCTAACGGCCATAAAAACTTGGCTACTCCCGCAGGGATGAATACGTTCCCAATAGGAGAGTGTATGAATGTGAGTCAGGTTGCCTTCTTTTGATTATGTATTAGTTTAAATTATTATTATTATTGATTGCTATCATTATCAATAATAACTATTGATTGCTAGTTTTATCTCAATTTTTTTTTCTTGTAAGATGCCCAGAGTCCCATTGTTCAAGTAGTGGGTGGGAAAGAATATATATTCTTAAGTAAGTAAGTAGTAAAGGTAAAGGTTTCCCTTGACGTAAAGTCCAGTCGTGTCCGACTCTAGGGGGCGGTGCTCATCTCCGTTTCAAAGCCTTGGAGCCGGCGTTGTCATAGACACTTCCGGGTCATGTGGCCAGCATGACTCACGGAACGCCGTTACCTTCCCGCCGAAGCGGTACCTATTGATCTACTCACATTTGCATGTTTTCGAACTGCTTGGTGTGCAGTTGGGACGAGCAACGGGCGCTCACCCCGCCGCGCGGTTTCGAACCGCCGACCTTCCGATCGGCAGCTCAGCGGTTTAACCCGCAGCGCCACCGCGTCCCTTTTAAGTAAGTAAGTAAGTAAGTAAGTAAGTAAGTAAGTAAGTAAGTAAGTAAGTAAGTAAGTAAAAAAAGAAAGAAAGAAAGAAAGCCAACATATAAATCTATTTGTATGTTTCTAAAAAGTTATTGTCTGGGACTTCTTATCCACAGAACCTCCCCCCCCCCCCAAGGCCAATGCAGAAATGCTTTCCCAGCAGGTATCTTTATTTGTATGGGTTTTTTAAAATTTATTTCTACAATTAATGGACCTCCCTACAACTCTGGGTGGCTGACCATGAAACAGTAAAAAGAAAAAAGATAAAACAGTCAAAACCCTTTTCAAAATAAAAAGCCCTGGAAGGAAATGTTGCAGAGATGGGGAGAATGGGGGCGGAGTGGGGGTGGGGGTGGGGGAAGCTTCTGCTGAGGGTCTTAACCAGCCAGGTCTGTCCTCATGGATCCTCCCTCCACCCAGCTTCATCTTTTTCCAGATGGTTTTCCCCTCTGTAGTCGACTGATGCCTACGGGGACCGCATTTTCTTGGAAAAAATAAAGGATCAGCCTGAAAAAGGGGCAAATCTGAAAGAGGTTCATTGGGATAAAAAAAATAATTGTTTATGTTGATAACTTTGCTTTACAAAGGAACATTCAAGAGCCAAACAAAGAAAAAAATTACCAAAACGCATATTTGAATAAAAATATCTAAAAAGCATAAGAAGCGATGAGGTTAGAAGAAGTAAGTTTTTAAAAATTTATATTTATCAAGAATTTTACATACAGTAAAAGTCAAATTTAAAGAAAGAGAGAGAAAAGAAAGAAAATGACCGGTAATGCTCTGTTAATTGTGAACATACGTTAGACAACAGATGCGGTATGCTGTCCCTTAATTCTCCCTTTAAATATGAGTGTGTGTTAGTTAATAGCTGTAGTATTATTTCCTTCAATTTTTTTTCTTTCTTGATTGTACAGTTTTAGTAAATAACATTACTACTTTATTATAGTTTATTTTTTGATGGTATGTAAATATATTGAGAGCTTCTGCACCGAAGTCAAATTCCTTGTATGTCTAATCATAGATAAAGGTAAAGGTTTCCCTTGACATTAAGTCCAGTCGTGTCCGACTCTAGGGGGCGGTGCTCATCTCCGTTTCAAAGCCGAAGAGCCGGCGTTTGTCCGTAGACACTTCCGTGGTCATGTGGCCAGCATGACAGTCACAGAACGCCGTTACCTGCCCGCCAAAGCAGTACCTATTGATCTACTCACATTGGCATGTTTTCGAACTGCTAGGTTGGCAGGAGCTGGGACTAGCCACGGGAGCTCACCCCATCACGCGGATTCGAACCGCCGACCTTCCGATCGGCAAGCTCTATGTCTAATCATACTTGGCCATTAAAGCTATGCTATGCTATGCTATGCTATGCTATGCTACGCTATGCTATGCTATTCTAAAAGAAAGGAAAGAAGAACGTGCAAGAAAAGGAACTAAAAATTATGAAATGTGACTTCCATCCTTCTCTTCAACAGATAATTACAATCTTATCATCCTCCCTCCCTCTTAGATGAAGAAGCAAGGATTCAAAAGGGTTTCTGCAATCAGCCTGGGCAATAAGTGGTACCATTTGTACAGTAAAAGTTAAATGACCCAAAGAAAGAAATCTAAAGGACAGTTTTCTGGAATAAAGGACTGGCCTTTATAATAAAGGACAGGTGGTCACTGCAATTTCAGGGCCAGTGGAAGGTTGAAAATTGCTTCTGCAGCTCAGAGATGCTCGACCCAGTTTTTCCCTTGCAGCAAAAAATGCCTGCGTGGGTGTGACGTACTATGCCCTTTCCCCTTATCGTTCTGAAAAATCACATCCCTCTCGGAACGGTTGCGAGAGGCCTAAGAGAGGGCATTTGCATCGTGACTGCGTTGGAGGGTTCCAGCGAATTTTGCCTTGGCTCACGTAAGTGTTCAGCTGAGTTTCTCTTTATTCGGGTGGGATTGGCTTCTTACAGCTCCAATAAAGAGGTGGGGGCTAAAGGCAGCTTATTTTCCAATAATCCAGAAGAGGGCATCCTTTTTTAAAAAAAAATTCAGAATTGGAATGACAAGTACATGAGTAATTTCCAAGGAAGCAACAGAACAATAAATCCAGCTCTTAGTTCATTTTCAGAATTATTATTATTCCACTTTTTGTACGCATTGTGGTCTCTTTTATGCTCACAACTCTGTGGGGTAGATCAAGCTGAGGAATGCTGAGCAAGTAAAGGTCACTTGATGAACATCTGGCTGGATAGAGATTTGAACTCAGCTCCTCTGTCTTTCCAGATATACTAACTATACCACGCTCTTTAAAAACATGGGTCAGAGAGGTAGAAAGACCTTTTGTTGGCTGCAGATTACACAGCTGTTAAGAAGCTGGTTTCCCAGATGGCAATTGAACATTCTGCCTTTTTGCTTGGCCCCTTTCAGCAAATCTTACTTTTTAAATTAAAAACAACTTTCTCAATTAAGTATCATAAGCCTCAGTGCACTCTGAACTTCTGAGGCTGTCAGTAGCAAGTCCATTTCCAGTTAATGATACTCAGAAATTATAAACAATCGAATATTTAATTTTGCTTTCTGGAATGGTTTTCTGGAGACTTTCCCTGCCTGCTCCAAAAAGAACTGGAATGGTTCCTAATTCTGTTCAGATTCCTTTGGGCTTGGAGCTGAAATAGACACATTATTAGACCAGGAATTTTCCAAAAGCTTGCAAATGTTAGACACGGAATGTCCCTTTCTTCTTGTATAGGATGCCCTGGCAGTAGCGGATGTGAATCAAATCATACACTGCATTGACTTACTTCTGGATTTTGGGGTAGGGAAATTGTTACCCCATTCAAAGAGCATCTTGACTAGGTTGGGATGTCAAAGAACATTAGGAATTGCACATTGGTGGAATAAGCTGTCCCACCGACTCACAGCAAGATCCTCCAAGGGGCTTCTATAATCACGTCAATTTATTGTAGAACACTGGCCGGATCACCCTTAGACAAGTTCGCCAGTCACCATCGTGGCTCACAAAGGGTTAGAGTTCCCTGCCAAATAGCACATTCCTCAACCAGCATTGTTGCATCCAACTTGGCACAACGTCCGGTTGCTGTTTCGTCTCCTGCCTTACAATGCCAAGAGAACTGCGCCTGGATTGGTTACGTCCAGGTACAACTGCCAGGACTTTCATCAGCCAATTCCCACACCATCTCTTCTCATATTGGGAGTAACGAGGGAAGGAAGAGGAGCATGAGGTTCAGGCAGCCCTCTTACAGATCTGGATTGCAGCCTATCTTTCGTAAGAGGGTAATCCATAAGAGTATGCATAGCTACAAGCTCACTGCTCGCAGGTACTTAAATTAGAGCTTTAATAGAAGTTGTTCTTTGTTGCAAATGAGTCTGGATTGCACAGCACAAAAGTCGGGGCTGAGACTGACAAATTAATTGAGGCATGGGGTGCAAAAAGAAACATTAGTTCTGTGGATGTTGGACTACAAATCCTGTAATCCCCGAATTTGCCACCTGAGGCTGATGGGAGCGAGGGCTGTTGACAACAGGAGGTTCTCTGTTTCCACGTAATTACCGTGAAGCATGGACAGTGTAGTCCTGTACCCTCCATACTACTGGAGCAAGCTAATGGCCATGTTTGCAGGCATGCAGTTTCCTTCTCTCCTTCTTCCTTCTTTTTCTTGCAATCATCATTGCAGGCACTGAGTTTTGCGTGTTTTTAAAGCACGTTGAAGTTCTCAGTGTGAGGAAGCCAGGCAGCCTTGCTCCTCTCTCTGAGAGTCAGGGTGGGGTACAAAATAAGAAGATTAATTAAAAGCAGAAACATAAACGTAAATGGAAGGAAGTCTTCCTCTGCCCTAGAAACGCTATGAACCATCAGAATATTTCTGTTCTACATTTCAGATAGGAAGTGGCTCACAGAAAACAGACTGAAGTGAAGAACCTCTGGAAGAAAACCTCATGGCTTGTGTCCCCTTGACAATAACATGGAGGGTCCCGGCCACTAGGATTCTGCACTCTCTCTGCCTGGTTTCTTCCAGATGCTTCAGCAAAGGCAAAACAGCACTGGTGGCTCAGAATTTTACAGACTACAATTCCATTTGTGAACAATACAAGCCAGAGGTGCCAGAATACTTCAATTTTGCCAGAGATGTGGTAGACAGCTGGGCCGACTCAGAAGAGGTATTATTTTCTTCCAACTTTTACGCGTTTGATCAGCTTTAATAAACCTGGGTGAATATTCCATGTCAACAAGGGGCACAGAGCTGGCGTTTCACTGCTCCCTCCTGGCTTGCAATCCACCCCCCTCCAGTCTGCTTCCCCACTTTGCAAACCCTGTTCCCCTCCATACCACGGTGGGATTTGTACATGGCGCTAAACTTGGGGATCTCAGCATGATTCCCAAGGCCCCAATGTGTCTGCAGACAACGGGCCTCCCTGCTCGAAATGTGGAGACCTGAGTTCTAGTCCTCCCTTAGGCACGGAAGCCAGCTGGGTGACCTTGGGCCAGTCCCCCTCTCTCAGCCCTAGGAAGCAGGCAAGGGCAAACGGCTTCTGAAATCATGCCAAGGAAACAGCAGAAACTTGTCCAGGCATTCGCCAGGAGTCAACACTGACTTGAAGGCACAAATATACAGTATAACCAACCAAAGCCTTAACTTGGTCTGTTTGGTCATGGCTAGCACAGATGTGCTCATCAACAGTGGCTTAGCACATTGCACTTGTTTAAGAAGCTACGGCTGAAACCAGCCTTGGCTTTGCAAGTTGCAGGAAACAAGTAATCTCATAAGCAGAGCTCTGAATTCCAGAATTCCGTGTGTATATTCGCCATTACAAATCCGATAGAACTGTTTGTTCTACAAAAAGAAAAGATTTAGCGGCTAGCTTGGCAGCCAAAACTAACAACAATAAGTTGACAGTATATAACAAAACCCGTTTAACCCGTTTGACTCAAAAGAATTGTACTTTTCACAAGCAGTAAAAGAGGACTGCAAGGAGAACATATTAAAAGCCTTGGAGATAGAAATGTTATCCTGTGACAACACAACACCAGCATAGTACCCCATAAATGTGGCCACCAATACTGAATATATCTTATCTCTGGGACTTTGCTTCTGGCAGTTGGCATACGGGGTTAAGTGTTTGGCCTGATCCAGCCAGCGCTAGCTGTTCTTTGGACTCAACTCTTTCTGCCCCAAAGTCAGCGTCCAGGTTTGTGCACGTATCTGCCACCCAGCATTAGACCTGTGCAGAATGCTGCTGCTGCTGCAGCGGCTCTCCGGATTTGAGCAGATCCACTCACAGCAGACTTATTCCCCCCAGGAAGGAAGGCGGCCTCCCAACCCTGCCCTTTGGTGGGTCAGTGAGCAAGGAGTCCAAGTGAAGTGGAGCTTTGTGGAGCTGGCCCTGGAGTCCAAAAAGGCAGCCATGGTTCTGTCCGAGCAGGGTGGCCTGCGGAAAGGAGACCGAGTGGTGGTGATTCTCCCGCGGATTCCCGAATGGTGGCTCTTGAACCTGGCTTGTATCCGAACAGGTTAGAAGTAACGACGTCCATCCAGCAGCCTGAGTTTTGGCAGAATGAAGGGGTGGGGTCTTCTGGACATGCAACCAGAACCTGTCCCTTCCCATGCTCCGGTTATGGTTGGCATCAGCTTATACATTAAAAAAAAAACCCTTCTCACTGCTATGGGTGGTGTGTGTCTTCCTCAACCTGGGGTCCTCTACCAGAGGCCTGGGAGTTTGAGGATTCTGCGCAGAATCTCAGCTGTTCCTAGCCTTGCACTCTTCTGGACAGAGACCTCTGATGTCGCTCCTGGGGTCTGTTGCAGCCACTCTCCTGGCTTGGGAGTCACAGCCCCGAGGGCTCCCACCACCACAGGGACCACTTTGGCCTTCCCTTTCCACATCGTCTCCAGTTCCTCCTTCAGGCCCTGGGACTTCTCCAGCTTCTCATCTTCCTTATTCCTGATGTTGCTGTCACTTGGCATCACTACGTCTATCACCACCGCTGTCTTCTGGTCCTTGCCTGTTACCACGATGTCTGGCTGATTGGCCAGGACCTGCCTGTCCGTCTGGATATGGAAATCCCACAGGATCTTAGCCCTGTCATTCTCCATGACCTTCTGTGGAATTTCCTGTCTGGACTTGGGGGGTCTAGCCCATACACTGTGCATGTATAGCTCCCCCCATAGTGTATAGTGTACATATACAATGATTCACACACACACACACACACACTTGCATAATATAAATGTATGTGAATACATTTAAAATGGGTGAGATAGTTTGATCATTCGGATAGACCCATGAATGGATAGGTTGTATAATAAGACTATACTGTATAAACATCTTTTCATGGCCAATGTTTCCTAGATCCTATTGTCTTATGCCCAATTCTGGAGGGAGTTCTGTCTCTATGGGGCGTAGTGGACCGTAATATTCATCTCACAGAGATGTCAGTACAGGAAACACTAAGTAATCATCATAATAGTAGTGTTGCAAATTCCACTAATGTTCCACATTTGCTTTTAGAAAGCAAATACGATTTACAAGATTTTCATCTCCTTATTTCTTAGACGTTAAGATTCCTCTCTCACTCTCATCCTAACAAAAATATTATGAAATACGGTAGTCTAGGAGGGAGGGAGGAAGGAAGGAAGATATATGTATTCAAAGAACAAGGGAGGGAGGGAGGAATCTAGCTATATAGGAAGGAAGGAAGGAAGGAAGGAAGGAAGGAAGGAAGGAAGGAAGGAAGGAAGGATATATGTATTCAAAGAACAAGGGAGGGAGGGAGGAATCTAGCTATATAGGAAGGAAGGAAGGAAGGAAGGAAGGAAGGAAGGAAGGAAGGAAGGAAGGAAGGAAGGAAGGAAGGAAGGAAGGAAGGAAGGAAGGAAGGAAAGATATATGTATTCAAAGAACAAGGGAGGGAGGGTCTCCCTATATCTCTTAGTTGCTGACCAGGTCTCCCTCAGCTCTTCTCTGCTGTTCTTCTCCTTGTATCACAATGCTCCTCTGAGACATTTTGCATCCCCAGCCCTTTCACATTCAAAAGTTGGGGGGGGGAGGGGAGGCAGTGATTTTCCTGGAAGTGCCCAGTGTCTGAATGCCTGACACGATGAGAGGCTCACAGTGTTAGGTTCCCTAATATGTTCTCTCTGCTAGGAACCGTGCTGATTCCTGGAACAACACAGCTGACAGCAAAGGACCTTCACCACCGCTTGGAGGCCTCCAAAGCCAAATGTGTCATCACTGACCCTGCCCTGGCCCCTGTGGTGGACACGGTGGCTTCCAAATGCCCGTTCCTGGAGCTCAAGTTAATTGTATCCAAAGAACCCAGGGAAGGCTGGCTAAACTTCAGCAGTTTGTTGGAGTAAGTAAGTCAGGTTGGGAAACGGGAGTAAGAGAATGGTTCTGCAATGCAGGGAGGAGTAACTTCTTGCTTAGTCAAACACCATGCGTATCGTTTGGGGTCAGCAGCAATGTGGGGGAGCAATATTGCATACGTGGACAGGACTGGATTTAGAATTAAGTTTCAGGGATTTTTTAAATTGCACTATACTTGTTTTAGGGCATAGATTATGTCGGATGTGCGTTTCCCTTTTCCCATCTCAAAAAAGCTAAAAATTGGTGCTGTTAGTTTCTAGCAATCCTGTCCCTCAGAGATCTGTGTAACTCCCACCCTGATGATGTTCCAGAAGTTCTTAAAAACTTGGCTGTTCATCCAAGCCTTGGAGTAGGGTGGTTGTGGAGCCATGGTTGGCTGGTTGATGCGCAGACACTTTTTACTGTTTTTCCAGTTTTAAGTATAAGCTGCCCGGAGTCATTCTGAAGTCAGGCAGCCTTTAAATATAATTGACCTAAGCTAAACTAAATTAAACTAAACTAGCAATCATGGGCAGAGTAGGCTCTGAGGGTTGCAGAAAGAGGAATCAAGACCACCCACTGCTTACTCCCAAGGGAAGCCAGAAATTTGCTGCTTGGGGTGCTGGAAATAAGGGTCCAGTGAATACTAGCAGAATGGCTAAATGTCAGGCTGAGCCATAAGCAATGGCCAGAGAGAGGTGGGAGTTCACATCCTGAGTTCAAACCTGGCATTAGTCTAGAAGGTTTTTTTAGAGCTGTTCTATCCTGTCCAGGAGGATCTAACAGCCAATAAGGGCAAGCTGGGCCTGAGAAACATCAGATACCTTCAGGGGATAGGGGTGGGACTCAGTTCACATCATCCCCAGCTAGCACAGCTGGTTGTGACATATTATACTTAAGTAATGATTATGCAATGGCATTCTCTATTGACTCTTAGACATGATGAGTCAAAGGGCAATACAGCAAAATATACAATTCCCAAAGCATCCTATAGACACTTCTGAGACAGGATGGGGTGGATCCTTGTGGAGTCTCGCCACCTTTTAACGTTGGGGACTGATAAGGTTCCTTGCAGGAACAAGTTTCATAATTTAACACCACCCACTCTATTTAATACCCGCCATCTATTTTAGATATACTGTGTTTAATAACCATCAAACTAGGAAGATGTTCAGAGACTCCCATGATTCTGCTTCACTGAACAATCTCAGGTTCTACTATTTTAGGGATCTGATTGAAAAACAGAAAGACAGAGCTTGGCTGAGTGAACTAGGGAAACAATAAAGGATTGGAAATGCAGGGTGGGTAGAGAATCCATTTTCTGCATTTGCATCCCCATGACAGTTATTAGCACCAAGAAGAGTTACTGTTTGAATTTATGGTGGGCTCACGTACAATGTTCTACAGGCTCGCGTCCCCTGAGCACACTTGTGTGGCCACAAAAAGCAGTGATCCAATGGCTATATATTTCACCAGTGGTACAACAGGAGCTCCAAAAATGACTGAACATTCCCACGCTAGTCATGGAATTGGACTTGGCTTCAACGGAAGGTAGGGAAGAGTTTGTGGGTTGCTGTATGTTTCCCCCAACTGATGTAGGTCTGTTTGTCAAATTGTCCAAAGCCATGATGTGATTCATGTGGTTTTGGCATGCTGTGTTATGTGAACTCAGCCCTTCTAGCTTCTACAAACAAACCATGGCTTAAAACAACCCATGTACTCAACAGGTTCTCATAGAAATGTTTGCCCCAGTCTTGAAAAATTGAGTGTTTGTATTTTCCAATGATCCCAACCGTGGTTTATCAATTATCTATAAATCCAAAACTGCAAAATGCAATGACTCTCACCTGTGATTTGTAGATTAATTCCAAGCTGCCCTGATATTGAGGCTTAGGAATTAGCAAATTGTGGCTTGTAAGAAGCCGGTATCTCCTTGCTTCTGAAAAATGTATCATTTGCTTCTGAATTGTGATCTGAAAGGAAAGCAGAGTTGAATAAGGTTCATCAGCTTCTTTTATAATTAGGCTTCGTATTCCAATTAGATACCCCAAACCAGATATTTTAGATTTTACTCGCAAGAGCCTTGGAGTTTTACACATCTCAACAAATAACAGTAAATGCTTTCCCCTCCACAGGCAATATTTTAATATACCTTCCTGTTTAGGTATTGGCTTGATTTGACTCCTTCAGACATGATTTGGAATACATCAGACACCGGCTGGGCCAAATCAGCATGGAGCAGTGTTTTTGCCCCATGGAGCCAAGGAGCAGGCGTATTTGTGCACAGTGTGCCACGCTTTGATCCTAAACTAGTCCTTGAAGTAAGTGTCAAGTAAATTAATATTTATGTATCAGAGATTCATGTACCAGGTACACAATCAAAGCAGTAGGTTGTAAACTCATTTCTAACCATAGTTGATTAGCTTCCTTAACCACGTCTGGTGTGGTTTGCCATGGGCTGGTTGCACCTTCTGCTAGGTTTGATGATGATGACGATGCTATCCATTAAATCGTGTCCAATTCTCAGCAATTCTGCTAGGTTTGTGTTGAGCCGGTTGTGCGACCAGCCACGTGGCAAATAGTTTCAAAGAGCGCCAAGTTAATAAGTCTGTGCAAACTACATGGCTGCTAGAATATCATATTTTTAAACCTGTTAGCACAAAACCATTTTGGATACTTGAGGAAGCCAGTGCCCCTTTAGAAATCTTTATGCCACAGGATTCTGTTGTGAATTAAGCCTTCATTCTACCTTGAACCTAGTGTCTGAGTTGCATCATTTCGGACTGCAGCCTTTGTAACATCTTTATGTCCAATAATTTTCGGTTATCTATTACGGCATGCTGGTGGCTTTGAAGAGATCGGACTGTGGTCACGTCAACATAGTTAAGACATTTTTGGCATGCCCGGGCCGTTTGGTTATATTTTTCAAGGCTTTTATGTCCAGTTTGTTATTGAGAAATGTAACCTACAATCAATATGTATGTGTTTTAAAAGTGCAATGAAAATTGATGGTTCTATTAAAGTTGCATAAAACTGTCAGTCAGCAAACAGTTTGATGTATCTGCATCCCATGCCTTTCCTTCTTGTCTTGCTGAATGCTGTGATCACAAATAAATAAATATGCGTGCATATGCTGGTGATATTGCAGTAATCTAACCCACAGTGTTAATTAAACAATATTTGTAGCCACTCCAATCTGCTCTGGGCAGTGTACAATAGTTCAAAACAGAATACATTTTTTTTAGAAAAATTAAATAATAAGCACACTCAGATGTGGTGGTCACCCCAACGCAGCTACAAGCCAAAAGCTCATGTTTTAATTTGGTTCTTGAAAGCAAGGAGGGTTGAGGCTGCCCACACTTCCAAGAATATGGCATTCCATGAAATATCTCTATCTTTTCTAATTATTTAGATGTTGTCCAAGTTTCCTATAACAACTTTCTGTTCTGCGCCGACCGCTTATCGGATGCTGGTCCAACACAACTTAAGGAGGTAAAGCGGTAATTACAAACTCTAAAGTTGAGGTGTTTCAATATTGGTTCTTTTCAACCATGATTAGATGATTGGGAACAAGCTCCAGGAAGCCTCAGCTGGGTTCACACATCACATTAAGCCATACTGTGGTTGGTTTGAGTTTGGCTGAATGCAACATGTGATAACTGGTTCACATTTATGACTGTCGCAGCATCCCATGGTCACAGGATCACCATTTTTGACCTTCCCGGCCAGCTTCTGGCAAACAAAATCAGTGGGGAACCACGTGATTCACTTAACAACCACATGGTTCACTTAATGGCCATGGTCATTTGCTTAACAACCGCTGCACAACAGGTCATAAAATCAGGTCAGATTCACTTAATGACTGCTTTGCTTAGCAACCAAAATTCCCAATTGTGGTTGTTAAGTGAGGACTACCTGTAGTCTTCTCTGATCAAGAGAAGCCAATGGCCAGTATGCTAGAAGCAGAAACTTTCTAAGCATAGCGAACTTTCTACTAGCCAAATGCTTCTTTTAAAATACTGTATGTGTATTTTCATTTTAAATCCCAGATTTTGGGAGAGGGGGGATGATGTTTCCTCATATTTCAGGTCCATGTGACATCCTAAATTACAGCAGCTACAAAACCATGTTTGCTTTTTCAACCTGATTCATGCCTACCTTTGCAAAAACCAGACAGCCAACTCAGCAAGTCAACTGTTTAAACATGATAGCTAACATTTTAAAAACGGTGTCTTTCCTTCTCTGCTTTCCTTCATTTATCCCAAGTTATAAATTCCAGAGCCTCAAACACTGCGTAAGTGCTGGGGAACCCATCAATCCTGAAGTGATGGACCAATGGAAAACAGAAACTGGGCTGGACATCTATGAAGGCTACGGGCAGACGGAAACTGTAAGCTGAGCAGTTTTATCAATAGAAGACAGTCTGTTCATAAAGACTTAAGAGCTTTGAATGTTCTTTGGATGGAAAGGTGGGAGGTTGGTTAAAATCATCACCATCTTTCATGCCTTAACGCACAAAAAAGAAGACGACATAACATCCCTTTGCAAATCTAACATCTCTGATGGTAATAGGTGGAAAGGGTTGACCCATGAATTGTTGAACAAATTGTGTTCCCCGTATGCAACTGGGGTTTTTTGAGGTTCTTCCTACTGCCTCATTAATAGATATACCAGATAGTGAACACATATTCCCCCATCCCACCTGAAAGATTTCTGCAGAATTTGCTTCTCAGCCGTGCTTTACTTTCCATCATTGGAATTAGGTGCTGGTTTGTGGAACTTTCAAGGATATGAAAATCAAACCAGGTTCTATGGGGAAACCATCACCGGTCTATGATACTCAGGTACTGTTATCTATTAACAATGCCAGGGAAAGGCAGCCGGGGTGGGGGTGGGGAATTAGTAAAGACTGAGTCCAGTTTTATCTTCCCCCTGTCCCTGTTGTTCATACACTTGCTTCTCTCTGGACCTATCTATATACTACTAAAACTCTAGTGTCTGTTTGATACTTTGTAACTGTTAACTGGGCAAAACAGTGTACTGTAGGGCAACAATTTTTGAACCAAGGTACCCCAAATGGGCTCACTTACAGAATGTGTCCAAAATCTGGGATCCATGACTCCCATGGAATAGAAATTTGGCAAATTTTGTAAAACATTCTATGACACAATACAAAATGTCATAAAACATTTCCTGTGGTCAACTCCTGATCTTTGACTGGGCTATACAGTTCAACATTGGCTACTTTCAAGGCAGATACATCTCTCCCCGAATTTTTAAGAACTTTTCCAGTACATTAGAAGCTCTGCCATTGTTGAAGGCATTGAGGAATCTGTTAAGGAAATATCTCTGAAACGATGACCCAACGGGTCACGGGTTGTCTAGTATACACATAAAGGCGTAGCTGCAAATCAAGATATGTAACAATAGATATGGAGTTTCATACAAGGGAGGTCCTTTTCTAAGGCATAACATCTAACCCTGCAATTTACCATTGAGATCTTATTTGTTCTCCAGAATTTTGCATGCTGCCTCATTTATGTCCAGGAGAGCAGAAGATCCAGATTGATACTCCTTTAAACAGGATTACAAACCCGCATCAGATGCAGGCTCTAAGTTAAAGTCTTGGGCTGAATTATTATATGAGGAAAGCAAAAGATCAAAGAAAGGGAAATAAATTTAAGGAGCAGATTGTTTCAGCTCAAATCCAAGTATTAACAAATTGTAGATCAGTAACCTCTTAGGGACGCGGTGGCGCTGCGGGTTAAACCGCTGAGCTGCCGATCGGAAGGTCGGCGGTTCGAAACTGCGCGGCGGGGTGAGCTCCCATTGCTAGTCCCAGCTCCTGCTCACCTAGCAGTTCGAAAACATGCAAACGTGAGTAGATCAATAGGTACCGCTTTGGCGGGAAGGTAACGGCGTTCCGTGTCGTCATGCTGGCCACATGACCCGGAAGTGTCTATGACAACGCCGGCTCCAAGGCTTAGAAACGGAGATGAGCACCGCCCCCTAGAGTCGGATTCGACTGGACTTTACGTCAAGGGAAACCTTTACCTTTTTAACCTCTTATTAGATTACAAAAGAATTCATATGAATCATAAGCACTTATATGGAATCAGGCCATTCATTCACTTAATCAAGATTTATTGACTTTCCAGGATCTTAAGAATGGGTCTTGGTTTTATCTAAAGATACCAGAAATTGACTGTTGGGGTTTTTGCAGACCAACCATGTGCTTAAATCTTCAGATAGTTTGTTCCACTTCCCCAGGCTCACCCTTTCCATGTAATTCTTTAATAAAGTTCATTTTCCTATTCGTATTTTAGATAATAGATGAAAACGGTAACATTTTACCTCCTGGGAAAGAAGGAGATATCGCTCTCCGAATCAAACCAACCAGACCATTTTGCCTTTTCACTCAATACACAGTAAGTATTGATCGATCATGGGAGTTACTTGTTGAGATGGGCGGCTATAGAAATCAAATAAATAAATATCAGAAAAAGGAAACGATTAAGTCATTTGAGTGTGACTTGTTTCCAGAACAGTGGGAATATTAAACCAACAGCAGACGAATGCTTAATCCAACCCTACCGTTGTGGAATAGATGTCCCACCATGGCTAGCATAAATACAAGCAGGAACTTAGAAGATAAATTTCCACCACCTTCTCAAAAAAAAGTGTTTCTCAACCTTGACAACTTTAAGATGGGTGGACTCCCAGAATTCCCCAGCCAGCAATTCCCCATGCTGGCTGGGGAATTCTGGGAGTTGAAGTCCACCCTTCCTAAAGTTGCCAAGGTTGAGAAACCCTGCTCTAGAGCATACTCTATGCATTTTATCAATGGTCCCTGTGGCAGCCAGACAAAACTCTTAACACAAGGCTGTTCTGACTACCTCATTTTGTCTTCCTTGGATTACTTGTTTTGGAAGACAGCCCTGCCTAACTATTCAGAAGCTCCCTTCTTGCACTTTGGATGTTTTCCAGTTCAACAAAAGTGAATCCACTGACTTCCTCAGTATTTCTTGCAGCAGTCTAATCTTCTTTATAATAAAAAAGCCAGAACAAATTGACATTAGTGCTGGACAGCGACTTCAGACAATTCATAAAATATTTACCCAACCATGAATTTTGGAACTGCTTACTCTTAGATATGGTAGATGCATAATATGGGTATTTATTAACCACTGAAACTCATAATTAAAGTCTGCGGTCTCCTTAGAAACATTTAGTTATCTGGACCTGCACCACACTGTCTAGTGTTGGCAGATTCAAGTCATTTCTAATACCCGCTCACATATCCAGGATGATCTAGAAAGGACAGCTTCAACCATTTGTGGGAACTTCTACGTCACTGGGGACCGAGGAATTCAAGATGACGATGGTTACATCTGGTTCGTAGGGAGAGGAGATGATGTCATCAATTCCTCCGGGTAACGTTAATTCACACACGCCCCAACGGTACAACGCTTTCCTTGTAAGTGTTCTTCACAGGCCAAGTAAATTAAGCTTTTCCTTTTGTTTCAAAGATATCGCATTGGGCCATTTGAAGTGGAGAGTGCTTTGATAGAACATGACGCGGTCATTGAAGCAGCGGTAGTTAGCAGTCCAGACCCTAACCGAGGAGAGGTAAAGAAAGTTGAACTCAACACAAGTCTAAAAGTTTGCAGAATCTTTCCAACAGGTGAAGCTCAGCTATCGAGCCACTAAGGTGTGGCTGATTCCTGATCACCAGCTCTCCTTTGTGCTCAGAAGCTCCATCTTGGGCAAAATTATTCTTCAGCCACATCAGAGTTCTGTGAAGTGCTCGGCGCTGTCTGAGCTTGGTTGTTTGTTTGCAAACATTTCATTGCCCAAGCAAACAACCAAGCTCAGAGAGCACTAAGGACTCCACAGTTTGACCCTGAGCTGCAAATATTCTCTTCTATTGGAGCAGCAAAGTTCACCTTGAAACAAGCCACTGGTGTGACACTAATGCAGCGGTGCTTTGCACCTTGAACTGTGCACATGAGTGCCTGGATTCATGCAACACACTAAGCTGGAAAGCAGTTTGTATGAGTGGGGTTTTTTGTTACTCAGCATGTTACATGAATCCAGTTTTTTGCCAACTGTAGTTTATAGGTTACTATCTTGTGTGAATACACTATTTCAAGTTTATTTAATAAATCATGGTTAAGCAGACAATAGCTTAATGTATTGTGTGATCACAGCTTGGGTGTATTGTCACCTATCTGGTTCCGATCTTTCGATCTCAGCAACTGGAATTTTTTCAGTGTTACTTCTTAAGATTTGCTGACATATAACCTGAATGCCTTAACAAAGCACAGAAACTGCCCCTTTCAGAATTCTCTTAATCTCTGAAGATCTAGACAGAAAGTAGATTGCTTCAGCAAGCACGTGCTCTTTTTAGAATTCTGCAGGTCAAAAATCTATTAAAAAAGAAACATTCTCCAAAATGTGTTTTTTTTAAATCAAGCTTTTAGTGTTGGAAGGTACATGCTACAATGCCCAAGACACTTAATTTGGCATTTTCAGCTACTGCAGTACCATTAGAAATTCCCCATTTTATAATCTGCCCAAGTGTTTCAAAATTTCATCCTCTTGATCAAATTTCTTACATTCAAGGTTGTGAAAGCCTTTGTAGTTTTGGCACCTGAATACATTTCCCATGACCCGGAAGCATTGATTAAGGAGCTACAGGACCATGTCAAGATGGTCACTGCCCCATACAAGTATCCTAGAAAGGTAAGCTGTGATTTGGCCATGTGGCATCTCCTTTACCTTCCTATCTTGGATTCTTGCCTGGATTTCTTCAATTTTTTTTTTTTTACATTTTTCAAAAGCCACATTTCCCATGAGACCTTGGTAACATCATCCTTATATCCTAGTCTTACAAAGCCGAAGGTACATTTGCTTACAATAAAATTATTTTATTTACTCTCTCTCTTTCTCTCTCCTACCTCTATTGTGTCTGTTCTTAAGCTGTTAGGTTCCTGGGGAAGGGTCCTGTCAAATCTCTTCGAGAAGCATATGTGGATAACACTATATAAACCATATTTCAACCAATTACAGAGATTCCACAACACTTCCCTGCATTGGTTATTAATTAAAAAAATATTCTAGGGTCTTTAGGGAATTTTTCAGTCCCTCTGAAATCTCCAGAGCAGGCATAGAAGAAACCTGGATAGTTGAGAAGGGCCAAAAGCAATCAGCACAGTTCAGAAACCACACCACTGCTGTTGTTGAAGCTTCTTTGGCAGGTAACAATGGCTCAGTTTAAAGTCATGCTAAATTATAATTATGGCAGGCTGACAAGAGTTTGATTTGATAGTTGAACTGAAATGTTCGTTCTTTTGCCCTGTTTATGAAAAGTTGAATGCAAAAACAATATTAAAGCTTCTAAATGGCCTGAGAACAGGGCTTGGCTATAGCTTGGAAACTAGAACATGGCCTAATGCTAGCCGTGTTTTCAAGCTGTTTCTTAGCTTTGGTTAGTATAAATTACGTTTTAAGGTACTGAGTAATGTACAGATTAGGAATATGGTGGTTATTTTAACAGATGCAAGCAGAATGCCAGTTATACCCAGGAGAAAAGCTGTGTCATATGTATTTGTTCTTGTTTCAACCTGCACACTTTTGCAACCTCTGAATTCATTCCAGCCTTATGTGTCAACATGTCCTTCCTCTTTTGCCAGCCCTCATTTCTGTTCTTGCCCAATAGATGGAGTTTGTTCCACACTTGCCAAAGACAATCAGTGGGAAAATCAGAAGAAACGAATTACGCAAGAAAGAATGGGGACAAGCGTAGAATTCTTTGCCTGCTTACTTCATGAGTGATCATTCCAGGAATAAAAGCGTGTGATGTTACTCTCCAAATTTAGAAATTTGAGTCCTGCAACGTTCACAGATGCAGTCCCTCTGTTGGCTGTTTGTCAAACTATCCCTTCAGTGCTTCCTTATCAGCAGTTGAACTCTCCTTCCTGGTCCCCTCATATAAAACCTAACGCAGCCGGCCAGGTTAAGCAAAGAAAAATGCAACTCTGATTCCAGATGTCGATTTTCATTCAGAAAGAACACAGTGTACCCTGGAGAAAGACCCAAAACGGTATCTTTCACAGTCCAAAAGTTAACACCATCACAAACCTACAGGGAGCTGCATGAACCAAGCCAGATATGTAAACAATGCATAAACCAGTGCATTCTTTCTAATCCCCAAAGGAGAAAACTTGATTTGGCAGCAGAGAGATATCTTGACCAGCTCAATTAACCAACGATAGTGCAGGTTTCCAAAGCTAGTTACTGAAAATTTAGAACTGCAATTTGTTACAGTAGAAGATATAAAGATATAGCCTCCCAGCTCCAGTCCCCTTCTTCCAGAAACCAATTAAGCCATTTTAAGTACGCTAATTTGGTTTAAGCCATCTGTGAGTTACCCTGCTGTCCCCATCTTCCTAAATGATCAATGAGCCTTTAAAAAGAACAGCATTGTACTTCTTACAAAATACAGTATTACATGCTTATTTTTGGGGCCAGGGCCAACCTGGGTTAGGAAGCCTTCTCCATCCCAAAATGCACACATATGCACATCCAGTTGCAGCTCATAGCCCAGCGTCTTTCCAAGGAACCCAATGATTAAACAGGTGAAACTTGACTGCAAACCTCTTCCAGCAATGGGCTTTCTGGAACGATTGATTCCAGAATCGTGGGAATAAAGGTTAAGGTTGTTTCTTTTTTTGACCCGTAGCTTGGGTAAAAGTTAGGAAATATTAAACATTGTCTATGTGTTGAAAGAGGTGGGATTGTGCCTTTCATCATTTATCAAATAAATCAGCTCTTGACCTATGACCATACTTGAGGATCTCCACATGCAGATATAGCCCCTTTGGGGTTCATAGGTTCAACATGGCTGTCTTTCAAGCTTAGCTATCGATACTGTTGCACGTATCTTTTTCATAGTTACCTAGCAAGCTGTAAAAGTCAAGCCGTCAACAGGAAAAAGCATGGATCTAATTAGCCGTCAACTAATTACCAAATCCCAGATTAAAAAATTTCATCAATGAGAACATACCACTCCCTTATCTTTGGATGCTGAAAGCATAATCTCCATTGTATATTTTATAGCCCAGGCAGTGTTCACACCATAATCAGTGCCAGCTCCTTCTGAATTCCAGAAGGAAGATGTACGTGTCAGTCTGTTCACCGAATCTCTATGACCTCCTTACTGTGCAATGCTTCAGATACAGTTTGGAAGAGGCGCTTCACAATATCCCGGAATGTGAAAGCCGCACCTGCCTGTGACTCATTAAAGCAGCTGCATCATTTTCTGGAATCTCATGGCTGCTATGCTGTGGCAATTTGGGACAGTTAAAAAGCAAAAATACAATCCCAAAGACATCAGTTTTCTTTTGTGGGAGGTGCTGTCTTAAAACGGACAAACTTCACTTTGGTTTCTTTTGAGGGGGGGAGTTCATTTTATTTCACTTCTCAGAATCAAGAACATTTTTGAAAGAAAATTTAAAATCACGATACACGTTTTACATGTCAGTTCTTTAAAAACCAATTGCTCAGCAGCCAGGCTCACTGATTTAATAAGTAGAACATAATTTAAAAAAAAAATCAAACTTCTGAGCCTAGAACATAGAGAAAGTACACACTTAAAAGACAATTTGTGGTACTGCGTTCGGATTAGGCCAGATGCTAAATGCACCCCCAACATCTGTGATGCTTCTGCACTGCAGCTCCACGTGATTACACTTAGTAGAAAACAAAGCTGAGTCAACTTGTGAAGGTACAATAAGCCATTTCCCCAGTATAGGGCAGAAAAAGTATTGGCCTAGGTTCGCATGGAGGGCCGGAGACCCAGGCTCTTCAGCTTAACATTTCCTAGAGAGGTGCTCTGTGTTCTCAAAGGCTTCAGGCCAATAGCCCCTGAAGCCGAAGTAGGAACAGCAATTTTCTCCTTTAAAAGTGAATGTTCCCATCGAAAATAGTTGCAGCCCTTTCTAGTCCCTTCACGTTTCCTAACTGGGCAGCTGTAAAATGCTTTACCCTGATTAGGGCCACCGTTTGACACGTTTAGCTTTCTAGCTCTTCGACCACATTGGCACAACGGAGGGATCATTCTCCCAGTTTCTGCTGCCCTTAAAGACTGGTTGAAATTGCTGGAAGAGTTCAAGAGAGCAGGTGAGACGCTGCCCGGATTCGCCTTGGGCGGCAGGAAGCTGCTCGACCTTGGGCTTCCGTCCTCGTGTATTCTGAAAGGTGGTTTTTTGGTTGGAGGAAAAGATTTGGGGCTGGAGGGCTTCCTTTTGATGGCTTCAGCTGAGCACGCAAGAGGATTCCTATTTGAAGAAGCATCTGTCATTACAACAGGGAGCTTAAATGTAGAAGTATCCGAAAATTTGCTCGGAGCTCCGCCTGCATTATAAATAGTTGTATTAGGACTCTTATATATGACGGATTTTGAGAGCTCCATACTCAGAGAAGCGTCTACCCCCTTTTCAGCTCCCCAATTCATCCCATTCGATTTGGTCCTGTCCTCTCTGTCTTTGGTCACTAACGAGCTCTTACGTGGGGGATTATCCTGTGCTGGGGAGGATTCTGAATTTGGGTCATCTTCCCTTTCTGGTATTATTGCTACGTCCTCCCAGTCCGCCAACAAAGACAGACAATCCGGAGTGGAACTGATGTCAGTCTCAGAAATATTGATGGTGGAAAGAGTTGTGGGGACCAAAACTAGCCCTTGATTATGCATTGAAGGGTTTGAAATTAGTTGCCCCTTGTCACCCCAACTCTGAAGGCCTAAAGGTTTAGCGCAGGGATGCTGAAAACAGCCAAGCGGCCAGTGGAGTCTTCCTAGGGACGAGGTTAGGTTCTGTTCATTGCTGCCACGTTCGTCAGTCTTTTTCCTCTTTCTAGACCTAAGAGGTGCGTCCTCATGCAAGCCTAAGTGAACCATCTCTTGCCGTGGACCTTCCTCTTTCTTTTCGATTTCCGTAGCAACTTCGTTTTCACTTCCGTCCAAACGCGATGCTTTGACAAGACGGTTGGTTCCCAAAGGGCAACCATTGGTAGGTTTCTCACCCCAAAATCTGGCAATGGAAGTCTTTACAGGAGGCACCTAAAGAGTCCATAAACAAAGGATGTCAAGCCCAAAATGGCCTGCGTTGTTTCAAACAAGATCCCAAGTCAAAGTTCTGTCCACAAAATCTTATTGGGTCAGTGTTCATCAGTAATTTGTGCCAAGACGACACACGTGTGACTAACCTTATCTAACGATTTAGTGATTTTCATTACACACCCATCACGAACCATCTTCCAAGCAAGGCGAGCTGTATTCCGAGAATCATCCAGCCCTTGGGAAAACAGGAGGTATCATTGTGGGCAGATTAAGCGTGAAAGGACTAATAAGATTATTTGTTCTTACGGCTCACGCTGGCCTTCTGAGTTAGGCTAATAATACCTATAGCAGTTTCCAAAGCAGTTCCTTCTTCACCCCCTATTTAATTTCTACAGAGAATGAAAACTCAATTATAGAGCAGGAACTCAGGCAGGAAGATGATCTTAGGTTCGGTTCTTGATTACTTTTAGTTAAGAGATCTCATATAGAAAGACAGGCAGAATGGATTATACTGCTGGCAACGTTATACATGAAACCCAATTAATTCGCAATCAATCCCAATTAATTTTAATTCGCTTCCATACTTGCAAGTCCCTTCGGGCATAAATACAAGACCCCCCTCCCTGTTTTTCAGAGGTCCCTCATACGCCTTTGTCATATAACAAATTATCTATCTGTCTATCTATACATACCAATACCTCACTCACCAGAGTGCTCCCGTCCTTCAAAAGCAATACCCACATCTTTCAAAGCGCCATTTAAACCTTGTGGCTTCCTAGAATAAAAGTTCTGAGGAACAATAGATGGAAAAAACCTCATTAGATTTGCTGTTCTGCTCAGTTAAATATAAGTTGCTGAGGGTTCTATAGGCCAGTGTTTCTCAGCCTTGGCAACTTTAAGATGTCTGGACTACAACTCCCAGAATTCCCCAGCCAGCATGAGAAACAATGCTTTAGGCAATGCACGCAACTCAAGTTTTCACATGGGCACTTTTCCTTAGGAAGGTAAAGAACTCTATCATCTCTGAAGAAATACACATTTGTACCAATAGGCTGGTTTTGTATCATGATATAACAGAGACTTTGCCAAAAATCAAAATCAGTCGTGATCCTCCATCATGAGCAGTTGACCAGTGGCTGAGTGGCAAAGCCAAAACCGCCACAGACTAAGGCAAAGAGGCCAAGTCTGCTGCAATTAGATTATTTGTACCTAAAGCCCGCTGACTTTGCAGAAAACCTCTTATTGAAGTTTGATTTTTTTTAATTGTAATTTTATTTACCTTGCTTTATTATACCTGCAAGCAAGTAAATTTGCAAGAGGTCTTGGAAGACTCTCTCTGCTTAAGAAGGTGGCAAACATTGCAATAAATGATCCAGGATCAAATGATCGAAGGCAGTATAAACCATGATCTTTGAGTATTATGAACACCAATCAACAAGCCAACCTTGAAGGGGGAAGAGAAGTCAGAAAAAAGAGATGAAACCATATAGTGAGCAGCAAAGGAATATACCATTTTTCCTATCAACTTTGTCCCTCTAGGATTAGAAATTCTGAGCAGCTGTGTGGATTGCAGTGAAGAAATCCATAATCCTGTTTGCAAAGTATGTATATTTTCTTTTCACAATTAATACAGGAGGTAAATACTCTTACCTTGTAAGTTGCCCGTAGGTCAATCCAAGAATTTAAAGTATCAGGCTTCCGTAGCTGTTTTCTTTTACATTCATAGTGCAAACAAATTCCCAGGTCCCAGTCTGCATAAGAACAAATATTCATAAACCTTTCCAGTTTCCATATAATCCCCTCCATGGTTTTTCCTCCTCAGTGTGAAATCTTCTTTGTGTAACAGTCATGATTTATTGCAATAAAAACATGAAGACCATAAGCAAAATAAGCTACCCATTTAGCCATGTCTTGTGCAGTTCAGTTGTGAAGCGCCCATGATAATCTGTCCAAGTATACAGGGCAGTGGAAATCTAAATAAAACCTGCCAATCTGTAGGGTACAATTCTGGAATTCACAACTCCTAAACCAACAGTACTTATGACAGGAGTCAAAATTATTCATTCTACTTTTTATTGAGAATACCTATAGTTCTATTGACAGATCATGCAATGCCTACAGGGCAAAAGGATTTCTGATTCCTTCAGGCACGCTTCTCGTCTCTATCATGGTAAGAGAGCCATGAAAATAGGCAGCAAAGAGGGTAAAAGATCCAGGGGGGACACAGAAAGCAGCAGCAGGATTTTTAGGGGCACCATTTGACAGAGTAAAAAAAATTGCCAATGTTGGCTCATCCCAAAAAGCTAAGCAGAGGACACACCTGGTTAGTATTTAAATAGGAAATTCCAGAGCTGTAGGTGGAGTTAAAAAGCATCATAGAATAACCATTTCCACTTTATTACCAAGGAAACTACAAATCTTCCGCAGGCCCAGAAATGAAGAACAAGCAAACTTTATCACAGATAATATTGATAACCATTATGAATTACCTGACCATGTAACAAAGGCACATAATTTTTCTTTGGGAGCAGCACAGGTGGAACCAAAAACAATGTTTTTCTCCTTCTGGATCTTTTGAATCCATTTAGAAAATTGGGATAGGCATATATGCAGAGGAACTCCTTCGTCAACTTGATTCTTAATTAAAAAAGAAAAAGAAAAAGATCTTGTTGATAACATTCAGAGCCTAGTTTTAGATTTGGTTTTATTGACACTGATATTGATATTTCTGATTGGCCCATAAAGTCAAGTTCTCCTGGCATCATATAAGAACCAAAAAATAAAAAAATAAATGCACAAAATGGTGAAAACAACCAATATTTATAAATTTTTACTGTGATCTCCAAGGCTGCCCACTGGTACACAACCAATATGTATTAGACTCACCTTAATGAATAAAAACAAGCAGCTAAAAATAGAAAAGGAATTAAAACCATCAATTTAAAATGAATAAAAATGAAAACTTTTTCAGTGCTTTCTATGGCCTTGGAGAATCAAAGAAAAGTCATACTGTGATGATTAAAAAAACGTTAGTAGCTAGTAAGCAAATTCTCTTTGGAAGAACGTTCATCAGAAGTTAATTAAGTAGAACAAATAATGCTTCAAAACCAAATGAAACTAATAACTTTGAGCACAATCTATTGAAATTCTACCTGTTTTATTCCAGTCAGCTCAATACAAAATTCAGAGAGAGTTGGATGCTCCTGGGGCTGGACGTACATGTGAAATTCTGTCTCAATTTCTCCATTTGAGGTGTTCAAGAGAACTGCTGGAAATTCAACTATGCCAAAAAAAGAAAAAAAGAAAGAAAATCATACTAGTTCTAACAATATGTAAATCCCTAGTAAGCCGTGAAGTTCACTGATTCACCTCGGACTAATAATACACTCTCCATTTAATCTTAGCTTACATCACAGAGGTATCATTGAGACAGTGAAGGTGGAAAGAACCATGTAAGGCACATTGAATTCTTTTTAAGGAAGAGGAATAAAAATGCAAGTTATCGTGCTTGTACCAATTCAAAACTGAGCTGAACGTTTCATCAAGTTTTAAACAGTACCCTACCCTCCCAAAGATTTTACAGCAGCTTGAAGATACTTCAGATGAATGCTACATTTGCACATCTGTGCATTCCAAAGCATTTTTTGGAGATTGAATCGGCAATCTCCACACAGCACCTCTTGCTAACAGCTACTGCTAAACTGCAGCCTTCTCCAATTATACAGTAAACTCTAACAAGCTCTCTCTGTTTGCGTGAACTATGTTCAAGCTTTCTCTTTGTCTTTTTCCAATTCATGTGGAAGCAACTGTTAAAATGATTAAGACATGACTTACTTATTTCTTGATATTTTCGGACTTCCTTCCAGCAGGTAGACTCAAAGTCAATAATTATTAAGTAGTCAAACAGCTGCCCTGCAACACCCAAAAAAATCATATGATACTATCTCACTGCTACAACCTGCAAATAATAGTAACATTTGCTTTGTGAAACAAGTGGAATACTCACGCAGCTTGGGTTGATTGTAACTTTGACCACCAGGAGAGGGTTTAGAAACACTGCGAATAATGCCTAGCTGTCTATCAAACAAACATACAAAATCCATTATGCAAATGTTACAATGTCAAAACAAGGCCACATTAGGATGTCATTCAATGCCATTAGTGTTGGCATTTCTCAACCTAGGTAACTCCCAGAATTCTCAGCAGTAGCTATACTGGCTGGGGAATTCTGGGAGTTGGGAATCACTGCATTATGCAATGACCACAGTTGCAGCTGTGCCATTTAGCATAGTAAATAAGAAACACTGATTTCAATTAATCAATTCACACTTTTCCTATCTCACCCTTTTTGCTTAACCACAAATGTATATTATCCACATGTTTTAACTGGGCTTTATATAGTCTACTTCAAAATTAGAACTTATGGGATTGGAACTATGTATATGGGGTGATAGATAAAATGTCAGAGCCATCTGGCTTTTCAGAGGCATATCTGTTATCTAAGATACATGAAGCAAGCAGAATAACTAAGGCTAATAGTAATCCTTTTGCATTTTAGCTATGTAATATAAAAGCACCAAACACCTTTGTGTATTTATATGGATTCTGTTTTGCATATTCTTTTTACCGTTTTGTTAAAAAAATAGTTTTGTCATGCAAGCAGCTTTTAGGTGGCCATTGCCACACTAGTGAATGATAGCATCATTCAGCCACTGTTGTCATGATCTAAAACCTATAGTCATTCTGATATAATGCCCCAGCAATGGCTGGATGATACAGTAAGGCATCAATGCACAATATGCTAAGTTTAGTTAAGCTCAGGGTTCATTGAGCTGGGTGAACCTAGAAGATGAGCTTTATTATTTATATTTATTATTATTAAACTTGTATGCCACCCAACACCAAAGGACTCTGAGTGGCCAATTCAGAGTTGATGGGAGTCAAGTGGCATATAAATATTATTATTATGGTTGGTTGCACAGTCAGCCAGATGTTTAGACTAGATTTGGCATTTTTATCCACCTATTGAGTCCTTCCCAAGGACCTGGGATAGGCAGATGTTGTTGTTGAATAATATTAAAGTTATTGTTGCAGGATGTAAGGTGTTTGCATATTATTGTTGTTGTTGATTGCACAGTCAGCCAGATGTTTGGAGTGGATTTGGCATTTTTGGTCTGCCTATCAAGTCATTATTATTTTTATTAATACTAAGCTTGGTGAAGCACATTGCCCCTTGTAAGTCACATTGCCCCTTGTGGGAATGATCCATGGTTGTCCAATGGAGAAAGAAGACGTCAGCTTCGGACTTGCATGAAGTCTGACCATGAAACGGGGGGAGGAGCAGTTCGGTTCCAGAACACCAACCCTTCCAGCTCTCCCACCCGACCCCTGGCTGCATTCACACGTTACAGCCCTCTCCCCCGGTTAGTCGAACCTTGGTTTTCGAGGCTGGGACCACGCGCTAACCCACAAACACGGCACGGGCTGGGCTTGCGCTAACCCTTGGTCAAAACGACCCCCCGACGGGCCGAAGCAACCCGGGCCCCGCCCGGAAGGCCTTACCTGGCCAGCTGTTTCGTCGCCATGGCAACCGCCGCCCCGCGCCCCCCGCCGCGTTCTAATCCCGCCCCGCTCGCTCTAGTCGGCGGCTGCCATTTCAAACAGCCCGCCGCGGCGCAGCCCCGCCCCTCCTCGACGCTTTCGGCCGCTCGGCTACGACGGTCTGCCGCCTGTGATCTGCTCTCTCGCTCAGGGCGCCTCCTCGGAGGCTCGACTGCGGGGCGGGGTAGCTCAGGCCCGGGGAGACGATTACCGAGCAGAGATTCTCCTCGATGCAGGGGCTTCACCCTAGGTAGGAAGCCAGGCGTACAGGTGAGGCTTCCTATCATCTTCATTTTTTTCTTTCTTGCCCCCTTTTTTTTCCTACGGGGACTGGGTGTTAGCAGCGAAAGGCGTTCACAGATCAACTGTTGGGGAAGGTTTCCATGCAGGGGAGAGAAGAAGGAGCCCAACTCTCCCTTGCACGTGTTTGCATGCTCACACGTGGTGGCAACCCCTAAAGAATTTCACAGATGGAACCAAAAGACCCGCATGTGCACCAGTTTAGGGTAGCCTGCTCCAGCTTTAAGCCTGCTGCCTTTAAACCTGCTGGACTTCTATCCCCATAACCTCCAGCCAAATTTAAAATCAAGAGGAACTTGCTAGTCTCTTCCTGGCCGGGGATTATGGGAATTGCTGCCCCGCCAGGCGAGACTGGGTGCAAAGAGTGGGCTGAGAGCGGCTCTTTATTGTACATTATGAGGGTATAATTAATTGCATTGTACCAGTTGTTTTAACCCAATGTTTTCCAAACGTGGCAACTTTAAGACGGTGGACTTCAACTCCCAGAATTCCCCAGCCACCATGGCTGGCTGGGGAATTCTGGGAGTTGAAGTCCACCGACTTAAAGTTGCCACGTTTGGAAAACCCAGTTTTAGTCCGTGTCTGTAGAATAGTTCTAAGTGCGTAAAAAAGCTACTTCTACTTTCACTGCTGTTCTCATTAAATTGGATTAGAGTAAATTAAGGTAGAATACTGAAAATCACAGGGGCTTGCTATTATTGTTAAATTAAATGCAGATTCACTTGATGTCCTATTGGAATTACTGTTAAGTTGGTTCTAGAATTACTTATTCTTAGAACCTGAAAGAGGAGAGCCAAATTGGTCTACCGAGGCAAAAAATCATACAGAATTCATTTATTCAAAGGCATCAGCTTTGGTGAGCTTCAGCTCCCTTCATGTAGCTTATTAAAAGCTGATGCCTTTGAATAAAACATGTTCGTCAGAAAAGGTGCTACCAGAATCCTGATTTTTTTACTCTTTGAACATGACTGTCAAGGGGATTAAGCCACCCATTTTTGCATCTCCCTAATTCCTACTCAGAATTAAGTAGAGCTCCAATTTATTAGTACAGTATTGTTCCAATTATGGGTGTTGCAACATTGCTAGTTGTCTTGCTCTGCAGTTGTTTCTCCATTAATTTATTAAATGGGTTTTTAAAAAATTCTTTACCCTGTTGCTATTCATGTTTTACAGATGAATTCCACTTGAAGGGATATTTATAAACAAAATGGGTGCACAAACTCATGGAGTTATAAAGAAAAGGTATTATGAAGACAGGGAAATGGGAGGAGAGACCCAGAAGGCTAACAAAAAAAGGAAGATGGAGGAAAGTGACATTTGCCCAAATCATCAGGAAATTAAAATATCCAGTAAAGTAAGATTTGTTATATTATTCCAAATGATTTGCCGTTATCGCATCCTTTAATTTGTCATCCCCTGTATTAAAAAAAAATATTTTACCAATTTAAATATTGGGTGGAGTTTTACAAATATTTTTCTGGCTTTGTTTTGGTTTGTGTCTTTTAAAAGGGTTGTTTTTCTTTCAGAGAGGTTTGCTGTAAGGGGTTTCAGTCTGTATTACATTTTTAATGCTGCACTTCATTTTTCTTTATATCTATGAATCATTAAGTTATAATTAGTTGCACACTGATGTATTATTCCAGTTGGCTGTTCTTGCATCTCTTTCAGCTTTGCATTGTATTTATTTTCCAAGTGCGGTAGCCAGAATTAGACAAAAGGTTCCTGTAATCTGAATGCTGCAACTGAGTCTCTGTTCGTCCTGATACCAGAGATGGAGTAGAAAACACAAGTAATGCTTACAAAGCTCCAGAAACTTTTAGAAGCTGCTTCTATTTTGTTCACAGCTGGATTTGTCAGTGTGGGAGGGCTGTTTTTGTAAATCTCCTCTAGGATGGGAATCACTTGATATTTATTGTGTTTATGTTAATTACTTCCCATTTTTGTGAAGTTACACATAACTAACAATTCTGCCTATTAACTGTGTTTCTCCTTTGCATCTGATCTGGTTTGGGGGCATTCTTTTGTAAGAAATGAATTGGCCTTTCTGGATGTTATTTGTGGGAATGGTGCCTTGAATACTGAAACTTTCTTGGTGAGTGCAAACACTCCTGAGTCAATTCTCTTGGTTTCCAAGGTGAAGAAACCCCATTTGTCCACTCAAATATTTGAAGAAGGCCAAATCGGCTATGAGCAACTATATGAACTCCTCAGGTATGCCACACTGGGAAGACATCACAACGTCACTCAGCCCAGGTAGACATCTCTTAACCTTACTCAAGATATCTGTCCAACCTAGGTGTACAGCTGTATTGAATTGCAGGTAGTCCTCGTTTAGTGACCATTCGTTTAGCGATAGCTCAGACTTACGATGGTGCTGAAAAACCGACTTTCAACTAGTCCTCACACTTACGACCATTGCAGCATCCCTGCAGTCATGTGATCATGATTTGGGTGCTTGGCAACCAGTTCACATTTATGACTGTCACAGCGTCACATGGTCATGAGATCACCATTATCGATCTTCCCGACCAGCCTCTGGCAAGCAAAGTCAATGGGGAACTGCGTGATTCACTTACAGACCACATGGTTCGCTTAATGCCTGCCGCAAAAAGTCGTAAAATTGGGTCAGATTCACTTAATGACCACTTTGCTTAGCAATCAAAATTCCAGTCCGAATTGTGGTCATTAAGCAAGGACTACCTCTATTTCCCTAATTCTGAAGTTCTAACAAATTGTTTCACATTTTGATAGCACTAGTGCAGTATAGTCATTAGAGCAGTGATGAAGGTTGGATTTGCATCTTACTCTAAACTATGAATAATTTAACCATAATTTCTGGAATCAGCTACACTAAGCTGGATCCATACATTGCATTAAGCCACCCATCATGGTTTACATGGCTTAGGTTAATTCAGCACACTAAACTAAACCGAACAAACATCACTATGGCTTAGCAGAAGGATGGGCATCTTTTTGGGGTTTTACCTTAAGTTGTTGGTTCTAAAAAAACAGTAGATGTTCCACATAGGTCTGATTTCCTTTACTAATTTAATATTGAATGCATCTATGATGATATTTTCCAATGATGTATTTAGTCATTTTCCTCTTCTGTTATATAAAAAATTACAACTATGGCAATTTTTGAAGGCTAGAAGTTCCAGTTGGGCTTAATGCAGAATGTGAACTCAGTCTGAGAACAGAAAAAGTTCAGATCCAAATCTGCACATAACCACTAAGCTCACTAGCTGACCTTAGTTTCAATGGGAGGCGAGCAGACATGGCTCTCAGGATAATCAGGGGTCTGGAAACCAAGCCCTCTGAGATATGGTTGAAGGATCTGGGCATGTCTAGCTTGCAAAAGAGAAGACTGAGTATGATGATATCTGTCATGCCACAGAGTGGACCTGTTCTCAGTTGAAAATCAAGGCAGGACAAGCACCAATGAGGTGAAATTGGTTCGGGTCAATAGGGGACCTTCCTGACTGTGAAATGGTGGGATAGTCTGCCAAGAACAGTGGACTCCCACTCATTGGAAGTTTCTAAATGGGAACTGGATGGCCATCTCTTGAGAAGAGTTTATAGAATTCCTACATTGAGCAGGCAATGGGACTAGATGACCAGTGAAGTCCCTTTCAACTCATACATTCTATGACTCTATGATAGGGCTTTTTAACCTTGGCAACTTTAAGATGTGTGGACTTCAACTCCCAGAATGCCCCAGCCAGCATGCTGGCTGGGGCATTCTGGGAATTGAAGTCCACACATCTTAAAGTTGCGAAACACTGCTCCATGAGATCAACACCTACCAGGCTGCTCACTAGATGATTCACAGGGGAGCCAGGCTTTCTGGTTCCCAATGTTTAGAAACCAGTATGATAACTGAGAAACAGATGTCCACGTGCTTGCCTAGCTAAGAAACATAAGAGATAATCTTGGTCCCTTGTGGTACAGTTGGTGTCGTATCCACCACCAAAGGCATGTGGCTGGTGTCCTGGTGGTAGTTTTGCACCACGTGGATCAGCTCCATTTCTACCGGTACTACCTGCAGTTCAAACATCTCCGAAAGACATTCAGACACGTAAGTCATTGAAGTCTACCCATTGGGTGGGATGGCTGGTCTAGGGAATTGTGTATTATATGGCAAAATGGCAGACCTCCTAGAACAATTAGCCAGGAATTGTGGCTTAAGAAGCCATGCTCGAACCAAACAGGAGAGTAAACCAGGCAAACAAATCAAGAGCCACAAACCAATGAATCAAACCTGGAGAAGAAAACATGACTTCTGAATCTAGGAGGGGCAGTTAAGTGCAGTCAAATAAAGTGGAAGGTTAAATTGGTTTTTGGAGCTTGGTTGGTTGAAGGATAATTAGCTGTGAATGTCATATCATGTTCACTTCTTCTTGGTCTACTTGCTTGCCAGAGGAGGACCCAGCAGACTAGAAGCCATCAACTTGTGGCATCTTCTTGTAGTTTCTTGAGCCAACGTTTGTTAGGCATGAACGTGGTGATGGTCCTGCTTCTGGTGTTTCTTTTTAAAAGTATTACAAGGTTCTTTTTATGTAATTGTGAAGAGCAGAAAGAGTTTGACATTTGTACCTTGCCAACCAAAGACAGCCTGTAGAGTCTTGTCTTGTGGTCAGCCAGGTGCTTCACCACTTCCTCCTCATGTTCATCTCCTTTTCGCTGCAACCCAAGGTTTTCTTTGGCCTGCAACAGCTGCATTTAGCTCAATCCATCCCAAATTTTGCAGGCCCACGTTCTTTGTCCAACCCCTCCCTCAGCCCTGAACTTAGCAGAGAGAACTCAAGTCCAGTTGTGGTTCGCCATTCACCGGAGTGGTGTGCTTTACAGATGCAAGCAAAAGAATCTTTCTCCTGAAATCACTGCTGCTTTCAGCAGAACAACAGTAACTGGAACTTTTTCCAATAACGGGGTTAACTTTTGTTTTTCTTCTTTGCCCTTGCAAGCCTCCACTTAACAGGATACTTTGAACCGGGGAAACTGGCGGAGGAGGGGACGGCTTTTGAGCAGCGAGGAAACATATGTCTCCGATTTAGAGCAAGTTCAAGACTTTCCAGGAACAAGCCAGCCTCCAATTCTTCTCAAGAATGAGTTTTCTCCCCCCCAACCCGCTCTCGCTGCTGCCTGAAAGTCGAGGTCATTAATACGACCGGCTGGGTTGACACAAAAGAGACTTGTTTTTCTTGGGAATCCCCCCCCCCCACAAAGTCTTGTCTGTATCTCTTGCACCTCTTCCTCTTTTTAAAAGAACAATCCATGGTTTGAGGAGGTTAGGAAGAAGGCAGTTTGTGCTTTTACCACAAGCTGAGGCTTTTGCAAATGAATTCTGTGCTTATTGTTTAATAAAAAGCCAGTTTCCCCATCTCTTTCGCACCCACATGCACAACCGCCAGATATCATGGGAGCTGGATCATTCTAATAAATTGTGTTTGCAGAGTATCCGAGGACTTCACGGATGAGGAACTGAAACCGTCAACAAAGGGAAGGCAGCATCAATCACTGGATTGTTAAAACGAGGGAAAAATAATTCCTCAAAACATTTAGCAAGAAAATATTTGGGGCCCTTCTGAACATTTAATTATACTCTGTGCTTCTTAGCCTAAAATTTGGATTTATGAGATGATTGAAGAATCGAATTCCCTGGAAATACTCTCAGACAAGTGCCTTTTTTTAAAATTTCAAGTCTATATCATTATTGGTTAGGTTTGTTTACATGAAAAGTCTAACCTGCTTTTCATAGATAAAACAAGCCCAGTGTGGGGATCCAGCCACATGGTTACAATCTTGGATCTGTACCTGATGCCGTGGGAACTTCCAGCTCAGGACACGGTTGAATATGTACCAGCTCTTTCTCATGTCCCTTTGTGTGTACAAGTGAGGAGCAGACCCCTCTGTTGAAACCTGCAAGGCTGTCTGCCCCACTGGATTTTTTTTTTTAATGCTGCGCTCCATTAGGGATGGGTGCATCTGTCGAGTTCAGTTTTTCTTCATTACTTATTTTTGCAAATCTGTAAATTTTGGTTCATGCATATTTGTGTGTCTGTGTGTATAATATAAAATGCATTATATACTTTTAATATAATTATAGTACGTATCAGTGCGTGCACACACACACACATCCCATATATGTGCACACAGGGTTAAGTGTGAGGCTGATATGCTGCAGAGCACTCAATTGGCCTTCTTAGAAAATAAAAGTAATGAGGGGCTGCAGACCAGGATTTTATTTAGAAGGGAGCAAACTGTCTAGAAAACCCAAAGATGGGCTGTGGGATGGTGGGTGGGTCAGGAGAGGTAGCGTATAGCGACTTCACTAGTTTGTGGCTTCATCAGGGGTGGTTCTACAGTTGGCCATGCCTGCCCAAGGTAGCCATATTGTGTGAGCGCCCTCGATACGCTCAGAGAATTCCAAATGTCCCCCTCCCCTGGAAGGAGTATTGTGTGATGTCATTTTCTTTGCCTTTTTTGCCTCTGTTCTCTTTTATTAGCGTTTCTCCCTGCCCTCCATCTCTGATGACATTATAGAAAAAATTTGTGGAGCGGGCATAAATGACCGTCAACAGCTCAGCAGGGAAGGTAGTAATATATTCCTTTTCCATTCCCTCATCCACACACCTGTTATTTTCTGATCATCTAGGTGGATATGCCTGGTGTGCAATGTGTGCGGTCTTGAGCGTGCCATACTTCTGTGCAAATATTTTGGCCCTTTATATACCACATTCCCCAGGCAACTTTGGTTTTTCCAATAAATAAATAAATTATATATATATATATATATATATATATATATATATATATATATATATATATATATATATATATATATATAAATTTTATATATATAGAGAGAGAGAGAAAGCACCAAATTGTGCCCCTTCGTGAAATTGGGCTGATTGTAATGGAGTCATTTGAAAATTCCCTTATTTCTAAAGTGCTTCATTTCCAAGCAGACAAGAAATGGAATACACTGTCCCAGGCAGACTGAAGTTAAACAATAAATTGGCAAATGTGAAGAATGAAACAATGCCATTTTTTTTTAACTGTTGCTGTTCTTGGGGCTTGATTTTATTTTGCAGTTATTTTTTAACACTTCTGAAAGCTGCATTATGGATGTTTTATTACACTTTTCACACTTATGCTGTCAATTGCCGTATGACGAATCGGTGGATAAGCAGTAGTTATAAACCTAACCAATAAAATAAATCAACGGCATGAACAGGCACCCCACTCCCTTCTGTCCTCTTAAAACGCATTGAAGAGATGCAGGCAGAAAGGGGGCAAAAATGCTAATACAAATATTTAACATAAATGTCTCATTGATTTCAGAGATGGATGATGATCCCATAATTCAGAAATATGCAGAAAAGGGCTGCAGTCTCTCAAGTTACATTTTAACTCCTGAGGAGATGCATCTCCATGATTATCCTCTAGAAGGTAAGCTGTCTTAGAATCCACATTTATTGTCAAATTCTCGATATCTAGAAGAGGGACAGGTCACAATTTTAGTACAGGTAGTCCTCGCTGCACAAGCACAATTGGGACCAGAATTGTGGTTGCTAAGCAAAGTGGTCATTAAGTGAATCTGATCCAATTTTACGACCTTTTTTGCAGTGGTCGTTAAGTGAACCATGTGGCTGTTAAGCAAATCACGCAGTTCCCCATTGATTTTTTTCTTGCCAGAAGCCAGCTGGGAAGGTTGAAAATGGCGGTCACATGACCGTGGGATGCTGCAACCGCAGGGACGCTCTGGCAGTTGTAAGTGCAAGGACAGGTCTTAAGTTGGTTTTTTCCAGCACCGTCATAAGTCTGAACCATCGCTAAACGAATGGTTGTTAAGCAAGGACTACCTGTAGTTATAATAAATAAAACTATGGTCTGCATTTGGTTCTCTGTTCCTTCCAAAGCTGTAGCAGCACGATAGCAATAAGCTGGTGTTTTTTTCTCCCCAGTCTGCGATTGGCCCAAGAGTATAGGATTCTGGCTTCCATGTCTAGGATCCAGCTGCTGCGCCATGCTAGCTTTTCGCGCCTTCTGCCGATGTTACATTTGTTCATTGCTTCTCCAGATTATGGCGACTGCAGCCATTTTGTTCATACCCACTGCAATGGCCCGGTTACAGATGGCAGCCCCCTCTTTGGACTGGACTGCGAAATGGTATTTCTTTTGGGTTTATTTACTTCCCATCCCTTTGCAAAGGTTGGATCCAATTTCTTACTTATGGATAAAGGTTTACTGTTAAGTCTTCCATTCTTGATTCAGGGTAGAGCTCTGATCCATGACTAAGTGCATGCAAAACTTCCCAACGTCTTCTCCAGCCAGGTAGGGGAAGGACTAAATTTGAGAGTTGTCGTCATTCAGCAAAGATGGACCACTTTTTGCATGTATTGGTGGAAATGAATCTGGGAATTTCACCCTTGGTTTGCAGGAAGGCCAGGGTTTCTCCAGCAGGGTTCTGTGGCACCCTCGGGTTCCCTGGGAGGTCACTAGGGGTAACCTGGGAGATCACGGTTTATTTAAAAAATTATTTCCAATTCAGGCAACTTCACATTAAAGAGGTAGGTTTCATTCTTTATTTTCAGTTTAAGAACACCGTTCATGCATATCTACAGGCCTACCCATGAAACGAATATCATAATTCTGTAACTTCTAGCCTAGAGCGTCGTGTGGCACGGAGTGGTAGGCAGCAGGATTGCGGCCAAAACTTTTCCCATGACCTGAGTTCGATCCCAGCAGAAGCTGGATTCTCTCTCGGGTGGCTGGCTCAGGTTGACTCAGCCTTCCATCCTTCCGAGGTCGGTAAAATGAGCACCCGGCTTGCTGGGGAAGGTGACGACTGGGGAAGGCAATGGCAAACCATCCCTCTCTATAGTCTGCCAAGAAAACGTCGCAAAAGCAGCGTCCCCCCAGAGGGTCAGACCTGACTCGGTTCTTGCACAGGGGACCTTTCACATCACAACTTCTGGCCTATCTTTGAGCCTGAATGTGCAAGGGGTCCCTGAGACCTGAAAAACATTTCAAGGGTTCCTCCAGGATTCAATGGTTGAGAAAGGCTGCTCTAAGCCTTCTGTTACAGGCTGAAATGCAGGGGTGGACAATCTGCAGCTAGCTCTCATTTCAAAAGGCCTGGGCTGGTCATCCGTTCAGACCACTGGGAAGAACCACTGGTCTTTTTTCTTCCATGTGAAGAGGGGCCAAAAGGGGGTATCAGGAAGGAAATGGGAAAGGTATCAGAAAAGAGGGAAACGGCTGGTCTGCCCAGTGCTTCCTTAAGACCCGTCCTGGTATAAAACAATACTGAGATGTTTGCCCCGTATTTTCCTTCTGCCAATCAGGTCCCCAACCCCTCCTTGGGGACCCTGAATGCTGGAGTCAGCCACGCACCGATGTTCAAATTCTATAGCGCGACAATCTCGATCGCAGTGGCTTCCAGCGGGGTGTGGGACTACACTTCCCATCTCTCCCAGGCATCACAGGAACGCCATCAGGCCACCAGAATATTGGGGGCAGGGGACTGCAGAGAACCATCGGCCCTACTTCACTCTTCCTTGGCTTTTTCATTTTGTCCAGTGTCTCACTGCTAAGGGGTCAGAACTCACCCGAATTGCAGTGGTGGATGCCAACGGTCGGTGTGTTATGAATGAGCTTGTCAAGCCCAAATTGCCAATAAGAAATTACCTTACCTGGTAGGTTGTCAAAACATGTAACACTTGTAAAAGTTGGGCACGGCCCAGGATTTTGAATGTTTGGGTACTATAATTGCTTGAAATTAATGTTCTTCGCCTATTTGATACCGCTTTTAAGGCCAAACCACACATTTAGATAAACTGCTTGCTTTAAACTTTTACACGTAGCACTTGTGTGTATATACAGGAGAGGGTGTGAGCAGAAGCTTATTCCTTTCCCTCCTAAAAATTCCCCATCCTTTGATCCGTTCTGTGCCAAAGCTGTTCTTTGTGTCAGTTGAATAATTATTCCTCTCTGACCAGTTGCCTCCAAGGTTACAGGCTATATGTGAGGTCAGGATGTAACCATCTCCTTTTCTAGCATGTGCTCACCAAGCTTGAATTGTTGGCCAGAAAGGAAAGAAAGTTTGGTGGTTTCTCAAAATGGCATGAAACGGAAGTAGCATTACCTTGTCTGGAATCTATTACTTTCTTGGAAGGCCCTTGTCGGAGCATGTTACCTTCTTGGAAGGCCCTGAATATTGTCTTGGTTGTGTTTTGAAGTTACTCTGGCATCACAGAGAAGCTGCTTCGCCCCGTCCAGACCACCCTCGCCGAAATCCAGGGCCGATTAAGGAATCTACTGCCTTTGGATGCCATTTTAGTGGGTCATTCCTTAAATGCTGATCTTCGAGCTCTAGAAGTGAGTATACCCCTCAGCAATATTTCCTTCTCACCCATCAGGTCTTGGCCTAAGGGATGGGCTTTTGATCCAGAAGTTAGCTACAGCAGGAGAAAGTCCTGGGTCCCTGTTTGAAGGTATCACACAGATGGTCAAGATGTTGTTGTTTTTGTTTAAAGACCCACGTTTTTAAACACCTGTCGTTTTTTTCCCCCAACGCTTGCAGGTGATTCATCCGAACATTATAGACACTTCGCTTCTCTTTGCCAGGAAAGGTGGCAAAAGGTTCAAGCTGAAATTCTTAGCAGCAGCAGTTTTAGGGTAAGAAAGCTTGTGCTGAGTTTCTGCCTCCAGACACATCTCCTAACACTTTTCAATTAGGACGTTTTTGAATTGCTCCATCGTGAAAGAAACGCCTTTCAGATGGAGAGTAGGATTGTTTACAGATAATTAAGACTTGGTATCCTGTTTGTTTAACTGGGAATCCACCCCACTGAATTCAGTCCTATACCTGTTTAGCAGGGCATCAGGCCCATCAACCCTATCGACTTGAATTAGTTAACATTTGCGCAGACAGGTAGGATTGTGCTAGGAAATGGGCTCGTCAGCTGCTACAGGCCCACTGTCAGCAAGACTAAGCTCTGTCTGCTTTGCTTACGTGACTCTGAAAGTCCCCAGGTTCATCAGTTTTCCCCAGCTTGACTGGGCATGATGGGACTTGTCATCTAAAACTTCTAGAGGGGTTAGCACCGTTTGGGGATGGCACTCAACAGAGAAAAACTTTATGGGGTGGTTTTAGGCCAGGCCCTATCTTCTGAACCCGGGGGAAGAAGCTATAGATAGATGTTAATGCACTGTAACTTCTGTTAGCCATGACAGTTTGGGCAATGCTGAGGAATGCTGGGAGTGGTAGTTCAGCAACCCATTTTCCATCCCATTCTCATAAATCTATGGGCACTGCTAAGCTGCAGAGAGTCTTGGGTTGGCAACCTGTCCTTGTGATCTAGTGCAATGTTTCTCAACCTTGGTAACTTGAAGATGTGTGGACTTCAACTCCCAGAATTCCCCAGCAAGGCTGGCTGGGGAATTCTGGGAGTTGAAGTCCACACATCTTCAAGTTGCCAAGGTTGAGAAACACTGGTCTAGTGGAAGCGTCCCTTTCCACCTGTAGTTCTGTTTCAACTAGACCTGGAATTATGGCCATAGTATTTAGGAATGACTAATCAGCTTCATCAATCAAAATGGGTTCAGACTTCATGCTAAACCATAATGCAGTTTATTTGGTTTTGATTTACATGTCTGAACACTTCATGGTTTGCAAACCATGGTTTATGGCTCTATATGTTGAGCAAACCAGGCCTTAGCTTAGCTTGATACATGATCCCAGTTATAGCTTGAAATTAGCTTGCTTCTTTGCTACACAATACAGTGTTTAGTTATTCATGGGCTGTTTGCACTGTTCCTTCTCCTTGTAGGAAAGAAATTCAGTCCAAGGCCCAAATGGGTCACGATCCCACAGAAGACGCCCAGTGTGCCCTTGAGCTGGCCCAGTATTTCATTGACCAGGGACCCAGGAAAGTAGGCACCTTGATTCTTCTAGACTGTTGTTTGAAGGAGAGGAATAAACGTATCCCTACATCATACAGTATTTGCCAAATAATTCCGTTTATAGTTATGCCTCTTTAGCAAGTTCACTGATTTTTTTTTTAATGGGAGGTAGTCACATTCTGCAGTGTGACCCATTGCTTCTCTCAGCAGTAGGGAAAGTGCATGTTGGAGCCCCAGCCAATATGGATGATGGAGAATAGTGCTGGGAGTTTTATTTTAGTGGCATCTCAGCGTTTTAGGAACGGACCGTCAACTGTTCAGCAGGTGTCCTTTGCTGCCACCCCTACCTGAAGATGTTGAAGATTGAACGTTGGACCTTCCATGCAGGTAGTCCTCGACTGATGACCACAGTTGGGGCTAGAATGTCCATTGCTAAGGTGGTTGTTAAGTGAGTCACACCCGATTTTATGACATTTTTTGCTGCGGTCATTAAGGGACTCACTGTGGCCGTTAAGTGAATCTGGCTTCCCCCATTGACTTTGCTTGTCAGAAACCTGCTGGGAAGGTTGCAAATGGCGATCACAAGACCCTGGAATGCTGCAACCGTCGTAAGTGCAAGCCGGTTGCCAAGTGCCTGAATTTTGATCACGTGACTGCAGGGACACTGTGAGGGTTGTAAATGCGAGGACCAGTCATAAGTCAATTTTTTCAGCACCATCCTAACTACAAACAGTCAATAAACGAATGGTTGTAAGTCGAGGACTATCTGTATACAAACCCAGAGCCATCCTGCGACCTCTGATCCCTCCTGTTGGTCCTAACTAGAAGCCAATAAAAGGAAGAGTTTATTCTGCAAGCCCATTGAACAAAATGAATAATGAAAGCTACAACATGCAACAGGCTGGTGGGTGATTCAAGGGGTTCTCAATTGTGTAAGAAGGGAATGGGCACATCTTTCTAGCCCTTAGAGCCACATGGGAGGACCCAGGGTACAAAAAGGTAGGGAGATACCCCTGGGAGGTCCTGTGAGAGGCACTTAGACTTAGCTTCCATCTCAGAGAAGAAGTGATTGGAAGCAAAACATGCAAGGGAAGAACTTGTAATATTAGGGGTTTTTTTTTCACCCTAGGTTGCAGAGTTGAACCTAGAAGCCAGATTGTCAGAGCAAAGGAAGATGGGAGAGGCAGCGAGCTGGGTCAGGGCAAAACAAAAGAACAGGATCCAGAAAGGGGCACGAAATCCCAGCCAAGGGTAAATACCATTACTTCTCTTTTTGTAAAACAGCCGTCTTGGCTTGAGAAAGTTCACGTTGAGGTCTCTTGAGATGGTTTTTTGGCTTCCTCTCCAAACTATTAAATACCCTGGCAGAATCTCTGGAAAGAACGCTGTGAAAATATGCTATTCCACACGGATTCAAATTGCAAGACACGCCGTCCCCAAAAGAATGGGCCAGGCTCTTATCAGTTGCCAGTTCATTCTGCAAAGCAGCCAGACTGGGAAATTCAATACCATGGCCTGTTTTTAGATGGTTGCAAAGCTTTTTTGCCCTGCAGTTGCTTCCTTGGTAGCATTTTAATCTGGAATTACCACCTTTCGTTTACTCACTCTGTTCCGATTATAATATGTTCCCTCTTACGTTTGTTCAGGCTTGATTTATGGCAACCTTTTCACAAAAAATTAAAACATAAATGTAGTTGCAACATCACATCCAGGATGGATTTGCCGAGCCCCAGTGAGGCTTTTCAGGACCATTATGCCTTGAATTAGAAGGTGCCTTTGGGTGGTTTCTGACCTTTAGTACAGGTGGTCCTTGCTAAACGACCACAATTGGGACTGGCATTTTGGTCGCTAAGTGGAGCAGTCATTAAGCAAATCTGACCCAATTATATGACCTTTCTGTAGTGGTCATTAAGCAAATCATAGTGGGCGGTAAGCAAATTGCGTGGGTTCCCCACTGATTTTGCTTGCCAGAAGCCAGTCGGGAAGGTTGAAAATGGCAATCATGTGACCACGGGATGCTGTGACGGTCATAAATGGGAACCAGTTTCCAAGCACCCAAATTGTGATCACATGACTGCAGGGACACTGCAAAGTTCTAAGTGTGAGGACTGGTCGTAAGTCGTTTTTCCAACATTGTCGTAAGTCCGAACCGTCACTAAAGAAATAGTCGTTAAACGAGGACTACCTGTATTGCTTCCTGTTCAGCAGGGATGCAATAGCTTCTGAATTAGTGAGTTCCTGTTTCTGGGAAGTGACGATAATCACTACTTTCCTTTGTTTTTTAAAAAGTGGAATATTATTTTGCAATGAAAAGAAAAAAGTGAGCACATTGGTAAATGAAGTTGCTCCTGGGACCAACTTAAGGTTGAGGTATACTTTAGAACCCTTTCTTCATAGCACACTACGAGTATATTTAACTTTGGCTTTTCTTCTTGTCTTTTAGCCTTTTAGAGAGCTTACAGTCTGTCGGTCAAAAAACATTGCTTCTGGGAGAACAGAGCGATGTTCAGAATCATATGGCTTCCCTAAATAAGCAAGTGAGTTATAAATACTGTTCTGTTGTTTTTCTCGACCCTGATTTCCATTTTACAAAGCTGAGAAGCATATGGACGTGGTACTTCCCAGCGGAAGCCAAGTTAACACAGAGAATTCTTCGCCTTCTCTCTTTTCTACCTCTGCAATCTGGCATCGTATTATGGCTTTTTCTTCACGGCTGTTTATATTCGTTTTCTAAGCATCCCACCTTTCTTCAATGTGTCGATCTCTAAAATGTCTCCCAGTTCCATCATTGCCCTTTTAGGTTCTCCAGAAAGCCCTGGAAGAGATCCCTAAGTCTTCCTTCAGCGTAATTCAATTTGTTTTGGGTTCAAAGCACGTTACAGCTGACCTCCTTGCAGAATCCAGTTCAAAGGTAAAGAGATCTGCCGAATCTTCTACAACAAAGGTGGGCAGTAGCGATCTAGAATACCTTTCTCCAACCTGGATATCAACTACCTGAATTCTTAATTATGGCCTTATTTGCTAGGAAATGTGGAGAGTTGCAGTCCCTATACCTAGAGAGAGACCAGATTGTGGAAGTCAGATTTACAGGTAGACCTCTGTGTGATTTTTGACAGGTAGAGAAACATTTTGGAGTCCTGATTTTCTTATTTAACAGCAGCAGCTATAAAATAGTAGCAACCGCAGAATTAAGCTGCTAACAAGAAAGCTTGGAGGTGTCTCTCCCATGGTTTATGGTTTATAGGAGGAAATGCTCTGAGGTCAGTTCTAATACAGAAATCCCTGGCTGAGTATAAATTCAGAGGAACCTCTGTTCTTCAGGCTAAGGGGTTTCTCTTGTTCTTGCAAACATTCAGCACCTAACGTTGATTGCTGGAATTGTAAGGAAAGGTTGGATGAGCTTGTAAGGTATCCTATGAAACCACCTGAAGGGCTCCCGCAAAGGAGCAGGCAAGAATTTGCTCACTGGTGTCCTCAAAGCAGGATTCAATGCAGTGGTCTTCAGGTCTGCTCTCTGCTAGGGAGGCTGTAGTAAAGGTAAAGGTTTCCCTTGACGTAAAGTCCAGTCGTGTCCGACTCTAGGGGGCGGTGCTCATCTCCGTTTCAAAGCCTTGGAGCCGGCGTTGTCCATAGGACACTTCCGGGTCATGTGGCCAGCATGACTCACGGAACGCCGTTACCTTCCCGCCGAAGCGGTACCAATTAATCTACTCACATTTGCATGTTTTCGAACTGCTTGGTGTGCAGGAGCTGGGACGAGCAACGGGAGCTCACCCCGCCGCGCGGTTTCGAACCGCCGACCTTCCGATCGACAGCTCAGCGGTTTAACCCGCAGCACCACCGCGTCCCTCTTAACCCTCTAGGGAGGCTGTAGCCCTAAATTTACTCTGATTTCTAGCAAGACCAAAGAGGGTCCAGTAGGCATGGTCTCCTTCAGCCTGGACCCACCTTTCCCATCCTTCAGCTGCTTTTTCCCCACTCTGAGCCAAGAGATGTGGAGGCCGGGAGATTTATCAGTAGATGTCCCTCTGCCTTCTATTCATCCTTGGAATCACCCCCACCAGCTCTCTTGCTGATTTAGACATCGCACTGAGCTGTCATTCAGTTTGGTTTGGCCTTAAGGGTGGTGTGTGCAAACCTGGTTGTGGGCTGTTCCAGATGAGGGTTGCTCATAAAAACCCAGCTTGCTCCTCTGCGACAACCCTGAGAGGTGAAAAGCAGTTGATCAGTTTGGTTTGCTCCATTTCTGAAATCCAGCCTTCTTTTCCCAGATGAGGGCCAAGTTTTCCGACATGCTGACCATCTACGCAGGCCCTTTTACCAAAGACGTTTGTCTGAAGACTGTGAGGAAAGTCTTTAGGAAGTGCGGCCATGTTCGGTCAATCCAGCTCATTTCAGAAACGTTTAAGGCAAGTAGCTGAACATTTTTGCTGCACTGGGGTGGGTGGTGCAAATCCCAGAGGGATCTAGGCTGCTGCATTTCCCCCCCACACCTCTGGGCAATTTTCACGTTCCTAAAATAGGCCCTTGCCTTGAACTGGTAATTTTGATGGAAAAACAGAAGGACCCCATCAGTCACCCAGGAGGATTTGGGGCAATTACATGATCAAGGAGACGTCCAAGGCTTGGGAAAGCACCAGACCCCTCATTTATCTGCTGGGGGCCATTACATCTGAACCGAGGTGCCCGTTTTGTCTTTCCCAAAGCCCCATCTCTGCGTCCAATATGAAGTGCTGGAAGCTGTCCAGCTTGCCTTGGAAGAGCTGAACGGAGCAGAAGTTGCAGGATCTGCCATCAAGGTAGGCTTACGGCTTGGCTTTAAACCTCAGGGTTGGGAGAGCGAGCACAGGAGTGTAGCCTGCAGAAATCTTGGGCCCTTCATTTCTCTTCTTAAAATATTGTACAGGAGGCCTCGCTTAACGACCATTCATTTAGTGACATTTCAGACTTACAATGGTGCTGGAAAAACCAACTTGCAACCGGCCGTCACAGCATTCCCCACAGTCACATGATCATGATTTGAGTGCTTGGCAACCAGTTCGCATTTAGACCGTTGCAGAGACCCATGGTCACATGATCACCATTTTTGACCTTCCCAGCTGGCTTTCGGCAAGCAAAATCAGTGGGGAACTGTGTGATTTGCTTAATGACCACATGGTTTGCTTAACGGCCACAGTGATTCACTTAATGACCTCCACAAAAACGGTCATAAAATCAGATCAGATTCACTTAGCAACCAAAATTCCAGTCCCAATTGTAAAGTGCCTTCACTGTGATTTAAATCAGTTTTTCCCAACCGGATGCCCTCCCAAAGCATCGGGCTGCAATTTGCAATATGCGTGCTGTTATTGGAATAATTGTGTTCTTTCTGTTATTACAGAAAGGAAAGTTTATAGAAGATTATATTTATTATCTTCTATATTGTATTTACATTTGTTTTTTCGTACTGGTTCCCTCCAGAAGGGAAAATAGCGTCAATATAACCCAGAAGAAGAGCTGAATATTAAATGAGATCCCTGGCAATCATTGTTCATTCAAAACCACGATTAAACAAACCATTGCTTAGCATGTTACGTGACCTCAGCAAATTGTGGTTTATCCCACAAACATGGTGGGTGAAACCAGACAAAGGTCCCGTCTCGCCCAGTGCAGCAGGAAGGGTCTCCAGCCTGTGCAAACCAGTGTTGTCAGCTTGTCCTGCCTTTTGGTCTTCTGCCCGTGAGGTTCAGCGGCCTGTCACTGAGACGACCCTCGATGGTGAGATGCTGGTGAAAGAGCTGGAAAGGGACCGGGAAAACGAAGGCGTCATTTACTTGGCCGGGCTGGGGAAACGCCGAGGTGAGATGGAGCTGCAAGAACAACTGGGCCACCTGAAAGGTTTGCGTTCCATTTTTTGGCCAAGGGATCCCCAGACTGGAAGACGGAGGAATTACTGCTTTCTGAGTAAGTGTGGCCATAAATAAGGACAAAATGTCATAGCATGGGATACCCATTCTGACTTTCCTCTCCTTCGTTTCCTCTTTTTGCCCTTAAAAATCCTTCCCGTTTGACAGCCACTGAGCACACTCGCTCCTACTTCCTTTGGGGGGGGGGCTTTTCCCCACCCCAACCGTACACACACACACACACACACGCACACACTGCCATCATGGCAAGTGACTGTGCAGGGCACAGCAATGGGGTAAAAATCAGTACAGGTAGTCCTCGAGTTATGACCACTTGTTCAGCGACTGAAGTTATGGCGGTGCTGAACAAACGGCACTTATGGTAAACCAAAGAAATTAAAGGCAGACAGTAAGAAAAAGAAAAGGAAATGTAGCTAAGCATTTTGCACCAGCCCCACTCCCTACACCTCTCCATGCCTTTCTCTCCTTACAAATCATCCTCACATCCACAACGTTCACCCAGGGCCCCTTTCAGAACCTTAATATTTCTCCCCTCTGTTTCAGAACCTCATCAACTCCACCCAACCACGACTTCCTCTATCTTCCCCATCCTCTCAACCCATTCACTGTTCCTCCACAGATTTGTCTGGCAATCCTGTCCTCACTCATTCTCTCTGTACAGGTAGTCCTCGCCTAACAACCACAATTGAGACCAGAATTTTGGTTGCTAAGCAGTCATTAAGTGAATCTGACCTGATTTTACAAAGGAAGGGAAGGGAAGGGGAGAAATTATGAGAAACATTTCAATTTAAGCAGTTTTCATCTGGGCTGTCCCCATTTCTTAGCCCTAGGGCCTAGCATGATAGTCAAGGCCACAGCTCTGATTTGAAACATGGTCTGTTAAGCTGTGTTGTTCGGGGGTCTCTCTGGCAGGATTCCAGCCCCCAGAGAGTGCCTCCAGGGCCCTCCAAACCCTACAAGGGAGCACCTTGCGGAGCAGAAGAGCCCTCACGTCCCCCACCCTCTTCCGATGGGTCTGCCTCACCAAAGAAGAGGGCAGAGGAGGGGCAGGACTCCAGCAGAAGCAGCAACCCTTCGATTTGGTGAGCTTTGTCCTTAGCAAGCCAAGGTTACATTACGTGGTAAAAGGAGGAGAGTAAGAAGAGAACCTCTGCAGCTCAGGGCTGAACCATGGAGTCCTTGGTGCTCCCTGAGCTGGGTGGTTGGCTTGCAGACGTTTCATCACCCAACTAGGCAACATCATCAGTGCGAGTGAGGGTGGGGTTGGCTGCCTGCTTACATACAGTACCTTGCCCTGCCAGTGTTGGTGGGGTGTGGTTTTCTCCTTGGTAGTTCCTTGATCAGAGTAGTGTTTCCTGCTTGACTCTTTGTCTCTGCTTATCTGGATGTTGGCTGCTGGAGAGCATGTGGTCTGGTCTTTTTGTTTCCTTCTTTGCTCTTTTATTGTCTCTTTCTCTCGACAAACAAACAATACCCCAATCAAGGACCTACCAAGGAGACAAACTATCAAGCAGACAAACAATCCAGCAGAAAACAATACCCCAATCAAGGACCTGCCAAGGAGAAAACCACACACCCTCCAACACTGGCAGGGCAAACTACTGTATATAAACAGGGAGCCAACCCCACCCTCCCTCGCACTGATGATGTTCCCTAGCTGGGTAACGAAATGTCTGCAAGCCAACCACCCAGCTCAGGGAGCACCAAGGACTCCACAGGGGAGTCAGATTCTGATGCCTCCCTTTCATGCAGCAGATAGTTCTGGGATGAGTGAAAGTTCATCTGCAGAAATCCATCGCTCACGTTGCTGTCACTGAAATGGGTGCATTGGCTTCATGGACTCTTCACAGCCCTACCATTGATCTGACTCATATCCTGCTTGGTTGGTGCTCATTTGGCTCACAACTACGAATAACCTTCCCCCTCAAAAATGAGTGGGTTTGACTTGGAAGTTTGGCCTGTTCTGGGGTGTGTGCATGGCTCCTTTTGACCTAACCAGGCCTTCAAATGACTAAGGCTCATTTTGAGCCAATTAAAAGAAGTTTTTTTTAAAATCATCCCTCAAATGAAGCACAGACTCTGGTTGGTTCATGATAACAGTCATCCAACTGTCTTGGGAGTGTCCGGGGAGTGATTTGCAGTGCCACCTTCTGGAATAGTATTTCAGATTCCCAGTCCAACCTATGGTCCTGAGATTTCCAAGTGGTCTCCTATTCCCAATCCTAACCAGGTCTACCTTTTTAAGCTTCTTAATCCAGCTACATGCTGCTACCTCCTGTGACACCACATCCACTTGAACATGCATTTACTTCTATCTGCCTTTGGACCCATTTAGGGCAATTTCCCCCAATCTTCTGCTCTCCAGGTATATTGGATTTTAGCACCTAGAATTCCAAAAACTATTTGTGAGAGGGATTATGGGAATTGAAGTCCAGCCTTTCTGTCTGGCACCAGGTTGGAGACAGCTGCTCTGTTATTTTCACAGTACTTAAGTAACCTATTTGTCATTGACATTTGAACTGAAATGCTAAGCAGAGTTTCTTGAAGCCAACTTTTGTCTGTTGTAAAGCAACTTCCTACATCCTAATAGGTGTGACTTCGTTGTTTTGCTTCGTTTGTTTCACGGAAAACATTTATATAATTTCTCCCCAGGAACTTGGTTTAAAGAAAGCCATCAGGACTCTGGACCACAGAGTCAAAACACTCTATGAGCGGGTTCCAGATCATACACTCTGTCTCGTTCTGTTACCAGGCACCAACAGGTGAAAAATCTTATTATTTCCTTCCCTGTGTTTTCCACCGAGAAGCGCTTATTTCACCTTGTACACTCAATCTGGGATCTCTTCTTTCTTGGAGTGATGCTTAGAGGACCAAAGTTTTATTTTTTTTAAATTTCTTTCCTGAGAGTTTTCGATAGACAGAGGCATGCAGCATTGCTGCGATCCAGCGAAGTTAGAAACACAAAATCAATGGTGCTGTTGGTTGATCCAGTACGACACTTCAGATTCCATTTGCAAACCTGTGTAGCATTCGCCTGCAGCTCTTTAAAGCAGCTGCATCTTCTCCCAGGCAGGCGTTGCGGCTTCGGAGAAGAGTCGTGTGATTCCAGAAAAAGAGGCAGCAGCTTTCAAGAGTTACAGATGACTGCTACGGATGCTTTCCAAAGCATCTTGTTGGAATCGAATCCAAAACCCTCCAAGTTGGTTCCATCCCTTAAATGCGGCCTTCAGCTCCATTTCTCACCCATGGCTAGTTCAGGACAGCCAAAGCATCGTCTGCTTTGGTGAACCTGCTAAAAGCTTCCCTCGTATTGATCAGCAGCAGAAAGATTCCTCTTTCTGCTCCATTAGCAGCCTCTTAACCGAGGCTAATGCAGGTCTATCGACCAGCTCCCTCTGAAGTGGGAACAAATTGCCGCTTGTCAAGAATTGCAAGGACGTGCTTCCCTGCTCCCCAAAACAAAAAATAATCCAGAGCTAGACAGCCGCTGAAAAGAGAGTCATTTGTCTAAGATGTTGGCAGGGGGTTCAACCCGGGTCCTGCCAAATCTCCCAGTGGTTCGGATGAAAGAGAAAAACATCACCTGCTGTGAAGTTGCTTTGTTAGTTTCCATCACTCTGTGCTGCAAAAGGCCCCCGGCATTACAGCCTCCCCCGATGCGTGCCTTTAAGTCCAGTGGCTCGGCCAGCACGATAATAGGAACTCGTTCAGTTCGTTGTGGACGTATCTGCAAACTAGGCTGGCATCTGCCTGGAGTCTTGCCTTACGGCGTTTAAGAGATGCAGGTCACCTAGAGGGGAGGCTGGTCCCTGATGAATGGTATTTCAGGTTCAGAAGGGTAGAGGGAGCAGGTATCAAAGGCTTGGATGCAGGAAGCTGCTGCTGAAGCCCTTTTCCTTCCATTCAACCCTGTATTAATCAGCTCATGGGGGGCAGGGAGAGAGAGAGAAGCTGTTGTGGGTCTTAATTTCTCTCCCTCCTTTGATCCCAAGTGCTCACTCCTGTTATTTGAAGCCAGTGGGGGTAAATCAGTACCAATTGAAGCGAATATTTGTAGCTCAGGGTTGAACTGTGGAGTCCTGGGTGCTCTCTGAGCCTGGTTGTTTCCTTGCAGATGTTTCATTGCCAGACGTGGCAACATCTTCAGTGCGAAGAGGGAGTGGGCCTTGCTCTCAGTTTATATACTGTGGCTTGCCCTGCTTGTGTTGGTGGGGGTGTTGTTCTCTCTTTGGGAGTTCTTTGATTGGGCTGTTGTTTGCTGCTTGGTTGATTGCCTGAGTTAATAGGTAAATCATTGCATGCCTGTGCTTCCATATTTGATTTCTCTTTAAGATTTATATGGGAACCCAAGGCAGTATACACAGCATTTGGTCCTCCCAATTTTCTCCCACAGCAACACACTCTGAAGTAGGTTGAGCTGAGACAGAATGACCAACCCTAAGTCCCCTGTGGAGCTTTTGCACTGAGCGGGGACTTGATCCCAGGTCTCCCAGCTCCTCATCCAACACCACAGTGGCTCTTGGGCTGAGAAAGAGTGATTGGCCCAAAGTCCTGTTCACCACTGCAGCCCATCAGCCTGTGATGGAACGTCAGGAGAAAGTGGAGCAGAAAAAATCTCGGGTCCTGGGAAAGTAGAAAGTGTGAGAAAGAAACTCAACATGACTTTGCCTTGATTTTGCTAGGTATAAGTTGCAGTAGGGGTGGTGTGGTGGCTCAGTGCTTAAGACGCCAGGCTTGTCGACCAGAAGGTTGCAAGTTCGGCAGTTTGAGACCCGAGCACCGTGTGACGGAATGAGCTCCTGCACTTGCCCCAGCTCTTGCCAACCTAGCAATTCAAAAGCATGCAAATGCGAATAGATAAATAGGTACCGCTTCAGCAGGAAGGTAACAGCGTTCTGTGACTGTCATGCTGGCCACGTGACTGCGGAAGCGTCTTCAGACAATGCTGGCTCCTCGGCCGTGGAAGGGATATGGGCACCGCCCCCTAGTGTCGGACGCGACTAAACGGGAGCCTTTACCTTTTCCTAAGTTGCAGTAGAGAGGGCCTTGGGTGGGCTTTCGAGATTCTGTTATAATACACTAACTGCAATAAGGTACACCAAAAGACTCCTAGCACCTCCCCTTTCCTGACCTTGCCTGTCTCAGAGGGCTGACACAGCCTGGAACAGATAGATCTGAGGTGCTCTTGTCTTTGCTTGTTCATTGTTGACAGCTGAACACTTAGCAGTATGCCTGGTTGTCACCAACTAATGGGGGGATGGATAACTCTTAACCACTTTTGATTCAAGCCTGCCTTTGGCCACTCCCAACTACGCTGCAGCTGCAGGGAGGGGGCAGGAAGAGACATCAGCCTCCTCTACACTGAGTTTGGGACTTGGGGACCACATTTGCTGCGAAACAGCTTGCCTGAGCCCTGTCCTAAGTACGCCACCATAGAGGGAGCTATCCAAGCCCACACAGCCATTAGCCTCACAAGCTTTTCTGGGTTGTGCTGAATTTGGAACCAGTTTCTGGAGCTGTCACAGGGTAGGGAGAAAGTAGGCTCAGAGGTATTAGTTTTGGAGTGTCTAATGTGACATCTGGAGATGACCATTGGTCTACAAGCATCTTCTTTGATGCTCAGCAGGAGTGCTGGCCTGTTTGACTTTTTTCAAACGGAAGGTAAGTTGCAAAGCAAGGCGGCATAGCCTTTATCCCCAAGAATGCCTTCAAGACCCTTGGGATCTCTCACGCCAAACCATAATACAATTTGTGGTTTAGCCCTATCCATTGTGCCTTCTCCCACCAAACCACACTATGGCACGATGGCCCCTGAATCACTCTTCGCTTTCAGGTAAATTTCAGGGCCGCGGTTAAAAAAAATTAAGCCAGCGACTTGCCTCCCCAGCTCCGTACGGGTTTAATCTGCAGCTTCCGATATCCCTACCCTGGTCTGCAGAGGATTAGATGAAAACAACAGAGAAACAAAAAGGATAAGGGCATATATTTCTTTACGTATCTGTGAAACCGAAATGTGCCCCTTTTTACTTTCTAAGCTGACAGAAGCTTAAAAAGCCCAGCTAGCGTCACCGTCCTTCTTAGGGAAAACGCTTCAGCCAACGGACCGTTCCCAGTGCCAGCTCCTGCAGCTGTTCCGCTCGGCACCGTCCCCTTGGAGATGCGGCGACGGGGGCTGTACGTGCAGAATTCCAACTGTGGCACCCCGCAGGGCGGGTCCTGCCTCTTGACATATCACAGCCGCTAAGCTATCGTTGGAAGCATTCGCTTGATGGAGGATAATTAGATTTGTTGAAAATATCATGCCTCTTCAGGGGACTTACCCTCTTTGGCTTTTAAATCAGGAGAGGGCCGGCTTCCGTGGTGGGGGCGGGAAGGTGAAGCAGCTGGGCTGAGTGGTCAAATTCAAGCTCTTTTTTTTTTTTTTTTTTTTTTTTAAATAAGGTTAAGAGCACCGCAAATGAATCTGTTTTCATCTGGAAAATACAACACACACACCCCACGCACGCACACAAAAGCTTTAAGTTTGCATTCAAATTAACCTGCTTGCTTTGATGCAGTTAGGGATTTTTCTTTTTCTGATGTTTCTACACAAATTCCAATTTCACTTCATTAAAATTAAAGAGTTTACACAGCCCTCTGGCGTTAAGTGGCAAGCACATTCTCTGCAGAAATCTAATGTGTGCTTTTCTCACCTACCTCACAGGCTCTCCGGCTCTCCTTGTGGCCTCAGCCTTTTGGGAATTAAAGGAGAAAAGAACATTTCCACGTCCTGCTAAAACACAGGGCGCCAAAGCCCCACTTTTGTGAGAAAATGGCCATTCTTGCTTGAATGAGTGTCCGCAAGCTTCTCAAGGCAATTTTTAAAGTGTTCAATTAAAAAGTATCAAATAATCTAAAGAATTTGATTTCATTGTTAATGCAGGAAACTTATTTTTAAGCTCCCTGCAGACTGCCAAAGGTTAGGGTTTTTTGGGGGGTGTGGGGAACAACACAGAGGATGCTGGTTGGCATGCATTCAGCCTCGGAGCATGACATTTCAAAAGTTTCCATGCTGTTTCTGGCTGGCAACATTTCAGAGGCTTTGCGTAATATTTTTTGAAAAGGGGAGGATGGAATTGTTCAACCTCTGTGAAATTCATTCCGTATACATTGAGCAAGACAGTACACCACGAGGTCCCACAGACGGCGAAAATAAGCAAATAGAAAGAGGATGGGAAAGAATTGGGGAGAAAAACCATTGTAAAGTGTAACTGAAAGAAGCAAAACAAAGGTGCAGAGTTATAACTAAATGGGGAGGGGTGAGAACATTTTGCCAGATACTCTGCTAGAAAGGAATAGGAGTGGAATTATCCAGGAGAATTCAGAAAATTCTCAGAAAATGTACCCTATTAGAAAAATTCTTTCAGTTCAGTCTTGACCCAGCTGTGTGTAAATCCAGCTGCCAAAATAAGTCTTAAAGGAACTTCGGTTTGCATTCGGCCACCCCCGTTACAGCTCCAAGCTATTGTCTTGGAAGCAACAATATAAAAAGTGGACTGTATGTCACAAAGGCCTCTCCCGCTTCTGCCCACCAGATTCCCATGATCAAACTTTTCATAAACTTTGGTGGCATTTTTCCCCACCACATAACACGCACGCACAGCGCATACCATTCAGTCTGGGGGAAGTGGTGCACTTTACTTTACTTTACCCTGGAGAAAACGGAATCGCTGATTCACACAACTTGGGCTGCTTCCATTTTCTTCATAAAAGGCAAGGTTTCAGCTCAAGGCTGGCAGTGGAGATGCTGCTCCGGAGGCTGGCATGCACAAAGATGGGAAATCCGCTTGATTCATCCTGTTCCCTGTTTGGCACCGAAGCTGCTTTTTTTATAAGGATGGCAAGCCCTCTGCCCATGCACAGACAGCCCCTCTCCTCAAAAGGAGAGCAGCAGGGGTCATTTCAAAAGAGCAGGCTTGCCAGCAAATTCTCCAACGTAACAAGGCTAGGGCGGAGGGGAGTCAGCCGTGATCTTCCCAGCTCGGATGAATGACCCCACGGGGCCAAGTCACCCTGGTGCTTTTTAATGCAATCATTTTCATTTTCTAACCTGGGTGTAGCACAGGGTCGGTGACAGGAAATCAGGAAGGTGTCTTACAGCCCTCCTGCCTCCAGAGACTGCAAGGGTATAAAAGAGAGGGTATAAATGCAGAATTTTTATGGGGCAGCAGCACTTCCAAATTTTCCATCTCTTTATCAGAGATGATAAAGGCTAATGCAAGGTGCCAGTGTCAACAGGAATCTGCTCCCTCCAAACAGCTTCAAAAACCCTCAGGCAACCTTTTCTCAATGGCTCTATATGGGATGCAGCTTTTTCATTTAAAATCCCTCTCTTTTATCCCCTGGCAGTCTTTGGGGTCAGGAGGGCTGCAAGACATGATTTCCTACTACCTAGGACAAGAGCCAGTTTGGTGTAGAGGTGAAGGCACCAGGCTGGAAACCAGGAGACCGGTAGTTCTAGTCCCGCCTTGGGCATGAAGCCAGCTGGGTGACCTTGGGCCAGTCCCTCCCTCTTAGCCCTAGGAAGGAGGCAGTGGCAAACCACTTCTGGAAAACCTTGCCAAGAAAACTGCAGGGACTTGTCCAGACAGTCGCTAGGAGTCAAAAATGGACTTGAAGACACATACAGAGTCTAAAACCCTGTGCCTAACCAACAGGCCTCCAGACCTGTTTGACTATAATGCCCCTGGGGAAGATGGCAGAGGCTCATCCTCAGCCTGAATGAAACTTCCCAATGCGGTCTGGGAAAACCTGAGTTTGAATCCTGTATCAGCTATAGACAGAGGACCAACTCTTAACCTAGCCTGCCCCTGTTGGGAGGTTCAAACAAGTGGAAAATTTATATATACATATATTCACATGGGGTGTGTGTACACGTGCGTGCGTGTGTGAGCTCAGGTTTAGGAGGAGAAAATAAAAATAAAATTCAACACTCAATTGCTGCAGGGCACAGAGGTAGCAGGAAGAAAACCAACAGCCCTATCTAGAATTCTGGAGGTGTAAAAAAAAAAAAACCACCCACACCCTTCACCCAAAAGTCTTAATGGGCTGTATCCCAACTCTTGGCCTGTGTGTGTTTGTGTGTGTGTGCACACACATGTGCGCAAACATGTCTCCTCCACACCCTTCTTTTCCTTTGAAGAAAGGCTGACGTTTTTAGTCACTATCACTTATTCCTCCCAGGGTGTCTTAACTGATCACAATTTAATGCAATTCCCATAATTGTTTCTCTCCCTTTGAGGCCTCAGAATGGCAGCGAAAAATTTATACTGAGGGATGCGTCACCTGAGGCCTCTTGAGGACTCTTATCATTGCAACTACATTGGAATTGTAAGGTTATAGAAGGGAGCACTGATTACGTACACACGTCTTTTGAATTAATGTAATTTTAATTAAATCAAATTTATGCTTTGCCTGGCCCTACAGACCTTTTATGAGAGCCAGTTTGGGATGGTGGTGAAGGCACAGGTGTCATGACCTCGTTGCAAGGCACAAAGAGCCTCACAAAGTGGATCATGATCATTAAGGAAAAGGGGGAAGAAGATAATCCAATCAGGGATTAAAACAAGCACCCAAAGACACCCACACCCATGATCCCATCAACACCTGAAAAGAGAGACGTCAGAGGAGTGAAGATAAGGAGCACATGGTGCCCCGGAGAACTCAACCGTTGCAGGAAGACAAAGAGGACACCGGGGAAAACGCCCACGCAGCCATTAAGGATCCCATCAAGAGGGACCGGGGCATTGAGGGGTGGGGAAGCCCGGGGCAATACAGGAGGGTATAAAAGGGGCACCCCCACACTACCTACCCCGTTCCCGTTTTTCGATCTGTCAGCTATCATTCCAATAAACCAGAAATCCTTAATACCCATTAAGTGAGTCTGTGTCTTATTGCGAAGAGAGGCTGGCCCTGACAACAGGCTAGAAACTGGGAGACCATGAGTTCCAGTCCTGCCTTAGGCACAAAGCCAGCTGGGCCAGTCACTGTCTCTGAGCCCTAGGAAGAGGCAATGGCAAACCCCTTCTGAAAAACCTGCCAAGAAAACTGCAGGGACCTGTCCAGGCAGTCTCCAAGACTTGAACATGATTGAATTGATTTTTTTTAAAAAACCAACTTTTGGAGGAAAAACTCAGCACCAACCCAAAGGCTGAGTGAAGTTCCAAACAGTTGTTAACCTGGGCTTCAAGGAAGGTAACATGCCACACACAAACACACTTCAGTTGATTCTCACAATGGGAAAACCAGACCCCACCAACATTGGCAGGGCAAGCGACTGGATATAAACAGGGAGCCAACCCCATCCTCCCTTGCACTGATGTTGCTGCCTAGTCAGGTCATGAAACATCTACAAGCCAACAGCCAAGCTCAGGGAGCACCAAGGACTCCACAGTTGAACCCTGAGCTGCAGAGACTCTCTTCTACTGTTTAATTGTTGATATGGCAGCCCTGCAAACAAAATAATGATGGCAGAATTACAGTAGAGAATGCAACACAACACTGAGTACTTCACCGATCCTCACGTAAGAAACCAGAATGAATAAGGCCTTCCAAGAAATTAAAATAGCATGTCCAAGACTGACAATCAGTTTGGGGTTAGTTTTTGATATGGGCCTGCCATTTTGGCTGGGGCCCTGCTGAAGGGAACTTTTCCAAAAACAGGAATTTTAAAATATAGATAGTTCTTGGGAAGGAAAGTTGGTGAATGGATGAAGGAGGGAAGGGAAGTTGGGGAGGGAAAGGGAAGGAAGGGAAGGAAGATCCTCTGAATTAGAAACTGGGCTGTTCAACCAATGTCACTCTTCAGCACCATCAACTCTCCACCTCTGTTCAGTAGCACATTTCAGCAGGAAAGCCTCCGTCGTGTACAAAGACAGTGGCAGAAACAGCTAGAGGGTAGAGAAAAGAAACAAGACGGGTGCCCAATTCTGCTTTGAATGTCAAAAACATTAATCTTGTCAAGAAAAACACGGATGGGTGGAGAAAAGCAAATCCCAAGAGCAGAATCAGCAAGCTGAGGCTACAGCTGAGCTTGGAACAAACGCAGCAGGGCAGGGGGAAAGAATGAATGTTTATTTTCCATCTCTTCCTTTCCTAAAAATATGACACACACACACACACACACACACACACACGATTACATCATAAGGGTGGATTGGTATTGTTTTGCAAGAGAAAACAGCAGGTTTCCTACATCATCCTAAGCTGTAATGTGCTGTGGTTTTTGCTAAGTGGTTTGGGTAAACCTAGCCAATGATAGTTAGTTCAGCAAATCAGAGTTAAGCAAAGCACGGATTATGCAAAAAGTGGGCTCATCCAGGGAGTGGGCACTCTTGGCAAGCAGACAGTCTAACAGCACCGCCTTCATTCAGCTAAAAAAGAACAGCTGGGATAGGCCTGGATGGACTGCAACTCCTCCTATTTATTTCTCTGAAAATGCTTGCTGGTTTTCTACGCTTTCAGAGAGTGGGATCCAAGGTGGCGCATGTCAGCGGATGTCAGTTAAAACCTGCAGCAGATACCATTACACAACCTTGCATGCCAGCACAGGTGCCAACAGATCAATACTTTTTCAGGCCAGAATCTCACACCATCAGCAAAACTTGATCACCAGTTTCACGCAAAAACTTGCCATTTCATAAGATTCTGGCTGAAGGAGGAGGTGGAATCTGTTTACGTTTTCACTCTACTGACTTTTCCTTTCCTCGTCTCATCCTTATAATTTCTTTGGTTAACTATTTCTTGCTGTTCTGCTCTGAATAAAGTTGCTTACACTGAAAGGGAATAGTGGATGAAGTACGTATGCCATTGACATTTTTAAAGAATTATTTAATTCGGGGATTCCAGAACTACCCAGCTAGGGGACTCACGAGCTCCCTCACACCTCTGCGCAGCGCATAGCAGACTCATGCCCTGGAGATTAAGCAGGAGCTAGAAGGCAATCTATCAGAGATGCTGAAGCAGTAAGTTCCTGCCAGTGGCAGAAGGCTGGATAACTTTACCTTTCAAAACCTTCAAACCGTGGAATCCTTGGAGCCAACCCCACCCTCCCTTGCACTGATGACGTTACCTAGTTAGGGAATGAAACGTCTGCAAGCCAACAACCAAGCTCAGAGAGCGCCACTCCACAGCTCAGCCCTGAGCTACAGATAGTCTCTTCTATTGATACCTTCAAACTCTATGATTCTATGGCTAGGTTCACACAACAGGTGAAACTCAGATTAACAGAGCAAAATTCTTGTATTCAGCTAAGACACCGTGCTCAAGCTCATCAACCATACTAAGCAAAAACCTGGTCCATGCAGTATATTAAGATGATGGCTGGTTTCCACCACCCTACCCCGCTTCAGCTTAACGTGTATCCAGCCTATAAACTCTGCATGATGGATAAGACTTTGCACAAATGAAGGGAACGCACATTGGCACAAGACCTTCACATTTTTCGAGCGATAGCATCTAAATTAGGGGTGGAAAAGGACTTGAGAAGCCATTTGAAAAAGCTCAAGTAGCATCAGTAGCTCTGCGGGCTACAGCAGCAAGAAGGATTAATGCATCGTGAGGAATCATTAGGGAAACAGAACTGAGAAACAAACACAGCAGGGATAATAATGCCATTGCGTATGTCTCATTTAGAACACACTGTGCTGTTCTGGACAGCCAAATTAAAATGCAGTTTTGCAGAGAAGGAAGAGGAATACGAGACAAGAGCGAAATAAGGAAGGGCATAAGGTGGGGTTGGGACTTCCAGCCCAAATGTCACCCTGCAAAGCCATCAAATTCCTAGGAATCTTTTTTAAAGACATCAGAACGTGGGACACAAAACTCTGCAGGGTAAGCTTAGCAGAGCATGAATACAAATCTCTCTCCATGTTGCCAAGACACGCTAGTGCATTTGTTAAAACCGTGCAGGAGGGGCGGGGAGTGGGGGGAAGCAATCTAGTTGTGATACTATTTTAGCAAGTCTGGAAGCCAAGGGGCAAGCCAGTTAAATTTGGCAAGCAGGGAAGAAAGGAGGAATGGAAAGTGCAACATCACTAGGAGCAACGAAACGATGGGTAGTGACGTCATAAATCAGTATTTCTCAACCTTGGCAACTTGAAGATGTGTGGACTTCAACTCCCAGAATTCCCCAGCCAGCCTTGGGAGTTGAAGTCCACACATCTTCAGGTTGCCAAGGTTGAGAAACAGTGTCATAGATTGACACAGGCATGGATGGGGGGCAGACGCATTTGCCCATTCTTAAAATGGGAACTTGCACTTTTGATCCAACATGGGCGCATAGCAGCTTCCAGTTATCTCCGTCAGGCCGGTTGAGAGGTTGGTTAAATATTCTGTAAGGTCAAACTGCACAGATCAGTTTCAGGGCCCGTTTCCCATGTCCATGGGAGCGTTCTCCCCCCACCCCCTTCATTATAGGCCCAACAACCTCTCGGTGCAATAAAACTGCATCCCCGCCTCCCCCAAGATTAGATACAAAGGAAAAAGGTTCCAAAGGTACCCTTGGCTTGATTCTCAGATATTTATGTCTGGATAAGCAAGCCAGCATCTGCTCTGTTTGCTAAAGGGTCAGCTTCCAGTACAGAAGGAAAAAAAAATAGACATCTCTCCAGGACCAATAAAAAAAAGCGTTTCCCTACCAATAATCCCCAAAAGAGTTATATTAGCCGGGTTGGGATTTGGAAGGGCGCAGGCCAATTCCGTACAACCCTAACCCTTGGTTTCCCTGGATTAGAACTGGAGGCATCAAAGAAAGAGGTGGGCATCTTTTCATCAACCTCCGCCCCCAGATATGCTAACAATTCCAGAAGGAGTCCAGATGATGTGCCTCACACACCTAAACTATTTACCCAACCAAACCAAGTTTCAGGAATCTTCTTTTATACTGGAAAGCAACTTCCAACGGCCCTGAGATGTATGTGGAGCCCACAAGCCTTCTTGGTAATAAAGATTCTACTTTTCAGAAAGCCATCTTCTCCTGCAACATCCTACTGGGGCCATGTCTGAACCTGGACTTTGTGCATACAAAGCCCAGGCTTTACCGCTGAACAAAATCCTTTCTTCACAAGCTCTTGTTTTCTCCACCAGTGTTTTATTCTCTGGAGAAGTTGGGTGGGGGCAGAGAGTTAGATTGAAGTTAGGAAGGCAATTCGATCACACAAGGAAGTCTCTGAGAAGGAATCACCTTCTATACCAGTGTTTCTCAACCCTGGCAAATGGAAGATGTGTGGACTTCAACTCCCAGAATTCCCCAGCCAGCATGGCTGGCTGGGGAATTCTGGGAGTTGAAGTCCACACATCTTCCAGTTGCCAAGGTTGAGAAACACTGTTCTATACATTTGCTAGATGGTATGGGACAGCAGTGTCCCCTTGTACGATTTCAGACACATCCACGCACAAGCATTCCATATGTTCTCCAAGGATTTCCTAGCTGCCAAGCGTGTTCTCTGATCAAAGCTCAGATTCTTATGTCCCCTACCAACAAGACTTCACCGTGGTTTTCAGATCAGGCTGCTGACTCAAATGGGTCATTTCTCTCTCACCAATCTGAACTGAAAACATCACACGCATCAAACTGTTGGCAATCCTGTTTCCAAGCCAAAACCTCCAGCTGGCTGGTTAAATCATCTGCAAACTGCAGGGATCCGGGCATCTCCCTTCGTATTCCTTTTTTATCATTATTATATTTTCTATTCTGCTTGGCTTTATTGTACACCATCCAGAGTTAATTTGGAGTCGGGAGGTGCCTAAATCGAATAAATTAAATTTGGGGCCAATTTCACATCTGCGTGGCAGTGTCCCCCCCGCCCCCAATTTTAGACCCGACACCCCCTTTGCAACAAAACAAATATGACATGAAACATCTGCAGCATTGGCTTCAAAGCAAGAGCTGCATATCGGACCTCAAAACAGGAGCTCAGGACCAGGGCTGCTGAAAAACAGGACCTCCAGTAGCACTCATACAATTTTTGAAAAGGTACTTTAATGCAGTCATTAAAAGAAACACAAATGGGTGCCAACCTCTGCTCTCAGCAGCTGAGAGAGGACGTGAATTTCAAGTATTTTATTTATTAAAAACCACTCCCCCCCACACCGTTAGTGAATTAAAATCTCAATAGGTTTGCCTGTACTATGATGGAATTACTTATCAGGTGCATCCCTACAGTCGTTACAAACTATCTTTGAATGAGGGGGAGGGGTGGGAATCACTAAGGATATCCCCAAGGCCTATTTCTCGTGCATAAAGAGCTTTAGCAAACAGGAAGCTGATTTTTTTGCTCCCCTCCACTGCCTACCATCCTGGTGGGGCAGAAACGGCTGTGTGTAAACAACTATTCCCCCCCCCCCATTTCAAAGCATTCAGGCTGCCAAGGAAGCATACACCTTCTTCTCTTGGCCTAGACCAGTGTTCCTCAATCTTGGCAGCTTGAAGATGTGGACTTCAAGTCCCAGAATTCCCCGTGCTGGCTGGGAAATACTGGGACTTGAAGTCCACACACCTTCAAGTTGCCAAGGTTGAGAAACACTGGTCTAGAGGGCAGACCAGTGTGCTGCTGAATCAATGGATTCCTTTAAAAAAAAACAGTAATGAACCTGTGCTGAGATCATTAAAAGAGCGGAAATACCAAGCGTTTTTTTCTTGAACCGCCAACAGGTTGAAAACCTCGGCAGCTGTCCCTCCGACCAGGTTTAAATGGGTTGCCAAGTGATAATTCCTTTTCTTTTGCTTGAAAACAGCAACCAAACAAGCCAACCAGTGTGAATATTTGGGGGTCATAACAGTTGCAAGTGGAATACAGACATTTAAAAGAAACACATTCAGCTTTAGTTCAAAGATCCTCAAATCAGCCCAAATATGCAGTGCATCCAAGCGTTGGCCCTAAAATAATTCCAAACAGGTTGCTGCTTTCCTTCCCCTGCTCCCCCCCCCCAAAAAAAACAGATGCCTGGGCCTTTGGCGGCAACGCAACACACAGAAATCCAACAGATGCAGCTTCTCTCTGGCTTTTCGGGACAATCATCACCACCCACCTCTTGAAATCTCGGTTGGGAAGGCAGCTGCTACACCCAGCCTCAGCTTTAGAAAACAGCCAGGTGCAAATCCTTTCCCCTGGGGCAGAAAAGGGTTGAATCTTTGTTCTGGAGGACTTGGACAGAAACGAAGTTCATTCTTCCCCAAATATACTGCACGTACCCAACCGGAACATTGTGGTCCAAAGAGCCCCATCTGTAGAGTGAATGCAGGCCGTTTCTCCCCAGGTTAATAAAACGTGATGAACCACCGCCTTTGGTTTTGTCACGTCAAAGCGTTATTTTTACACTGCCCCAAAGGCCAAAAGCAAGGAAAGGGGTCCGGGGACAGTAAGGAAAAAGGGAACTTTATAACTGAGGTAGTATTCCTCCTTTGTGTCTTGTCAAAGGGAGGGGAGGTCCCTTGGACCATCCTCCTGCCCCACCTTGGAAGCTGGCGGCTGGCAAGGGGTGGGGTGGAGGGGCCATTGGAACCATCCACAAATCTTTTTTTCAGGTATTTCATTGCAGCTCCCTCTAGAGCAGTGTTCCTCAACCTTAGCAACTTTAAGATGTGTGGACTTCGACTTCCAGAATTCCCCAGCCAGCATGGCTGGCTGGGGAATTCTGGGAACTGAAGTCCACACAATTAAAGTTGTCACGGTTGAGGATCACTGCTCTAGAGAGCAACTGTTCTTCAGGGCAGGGGTGGCATCTCTGCCAGCCTGCAAAGCCCAACTTGCAGCCCCCAGAAGACTCAAGTTGGTGATACCAAAACTTGGCAGTTGAATGTCCCCTTTGGGGCAGCTTGGTTTCCTTTCACGGGGAGGGGGTAAAATCCAGAGGAAAAACATGACAGCTGACAAAAGGTTGTCATTCCTGTTTTAGGGGGGGGAAAGCCCTCTTTTTCTCATTATTCGGGCTGGACTTATCTACGTGGAAAGCTTCACAAGCTCCTACTGAAAAGTGAGCAAAGCAGAGGACAACTTGAAGGAAGAAAGGACACACTGCAAACATCACCCTCTTCAGGAATCTCGGGCGCTGGTGCTCCACCTTCATGGCTGATGGCTCAAAAGAGTGATCAAATGGGCAGGTACAGTATATTCGTTCTGCCAAGGGGCTAACTTCGAAACCAAAGTTAGCGATGCTACAAATCAACAACAACAACAGGACAAGGCTGCTTTCATTGGCTTTCAACATCTTTTTGTTTGCCTGGGAATTAAATGCATTTGTAGTTAACAGTTAACACTGTCACCAATTGTGGTATAAATCTTAAAATTATCACAACCTTAAAAAATCCAACAATGTAAACAGCACTACAGACAGTATAGGCCTGCTCTGTTAAAAAAAGAAAAAAAAGAAAGAAAGAAATGCAGAACTTCAATCTGGCACTGTAATAATTTAGTGATGTTAATTTAACCTCACCAGGAAAAAGAAAAACAAAGAAAGGTATTTTTCTTTTAAAGTTGTGTAACCTGTGGCAAGAAGTATACCAGTCTGAAACCATTTAAAAATCATTTAACTTGCAACCAGGGGGAGGGTTAAACATTTCAAGGAAAGAAGAAACAGGGATAACCCAATTTTTTTTTAAAGAAAGTGCCTAAAATATGGATACAGCATTTTAAAGCCCTTTCAAAATACAAGGCAGAGAAAGGTGTAAAGTAGAAAAATCTGGAGAAGTCTGTAAATTCCAGATGAGTTCTGAGCTTACGGGCCATGAAGGGTTGCTGCTGCTGCTGCTGCTGCGTTAAAACGTCATGCGGTGTGGTGGTCTGTACACAGGGACGCTGTCTGTAAATCCTCAAAGCGCCTGGGGTCCTCCTCCTCCGCCTCCCCCTTCTTCCGCCGCTCCATTTCCCATTCCACAAAAGTGTCAAAGAGACTGGGCCAAGCCTCATCCTCGCTGTAATTGCTGAGGTCCGGCCCAATGACCTGAGTAAAATTAAGGAACATATTCCACGTGTCCCGTGAGATTCCCTTGATTCCTGAGGGGTTCTCATTCAAGAAGTGTAACCACTGGTCCAAAATTGGAGGCTTGTTCTGGGTGAACACCAGCTTCCAGAGAGCAATGGCTATTTCCCGGTGTAGCGACCTCTGGCCCTCGTCAGAGTCCAGGCCGAACTGGAAAGTGAAACGGTAGAGATCTTTGAACTTATCCTCTTGTTTAGCTTCATTTAAGAGGCTGGGGAACCGGGCGCAAATCCCATCGATGCTGTCTGCATTTATTGCTTTACAACCTTCAAAGAACTCCATCCTGTGGGCAGGGAGGAAAGATGTCAGTTAGGCCTTCTTTTCAATGGTACAGACTAACCTTCTTCAACCTGATGCCCTCCTGGCATTCTTAAGTCACAGGGTCAAGATATCTGGAGGGCACCAGGTTGGGGAAGTGTAAGCAAAAGTCACAACACAGCTCAATAGAAGAGAATATCAGCAGCTCAGGGCTGAACTGAGGAGTTCTTGAGGACTCCAGAGGACACAGCCATCCCCCTTCCCAAGTTGGAGATGTGGCATCAACGTTGCATGCCCTCTGTTAGAAAAGAGGAAGGGTTGGGATTCAGAAAACGATGGAAGAACTTTTTCGGGGGAGTAAACATGGGCACATGACTGATGATTGTCAAGTTATAATTAACAGTTTGGAAACTGGGATGTGTTCAAACAATAACACATGAACTTGTTAGTTAACATATATGCAGGGCTGTCTGCAGAGTACGGCCAAAAAGTGAAGATGGTGGAATGGGTGGTGCAATCAAAGCTCCATCTGTTTTTTATGTGGTGCCTTCCTCCTGCTCCACCACCACCATCACAGGTTAAGTCAATCTAAACGCCTCCAGATGTGCTGGGATGGTAATTCCCGGCTGACTTAGCATTCTGGGAGCTGCAATGTCAGCACATCTGGAGGGGTTTAGGTTAGGCAAGGCTGACTCTGATTGCTTGATTCAAGGCTCTGAGGCTTTGCACTCTCGGTCTCAGGAGAGAGACACTGAGGTGGTTCTCACCACACAAGGATATTTCTGCTCCAAGAATGAGAGACAGAGTTCCTTCACCGTTAGATTTGCCTAGACTTGAGTTCTCCTTGTTCCCAAGAACCACTTCCTCCTGCTAAGAGCCACCCTGGTACTCTGGTCACAGAATAGCATCAGCCAAGAGTCCAGCTCTCCAAATTCTTTGCCTGTATGATTCTCTTTCCTCTTCCCACCATAGCCTCTCTGCTTCTTTCATCCTCTTGTCCTACGTGTTCCCTCACTCTCTTGTTTTCCTCTTCTCTTGCCCAATGGCCCAACTTATACTTTGGCCCCAAGTTTTGCTGGATGGGTGGCCTCTGCTAGCATCAGAAGATAAAAGGACAATGTGGCCTTTGACGATGGGTGGGGAAATCTTTGGTTGCCAGGGGACACACCTAACTTTTCTGGGGAAGGCAAGGGACATCCTGAGATGGGGCAATGCTGCAAATGATGTGGGGCGCGTCAGGCGAATGGGCGAAGCCAGGCCTTTCTGTATTTTCCTAGAGTTTGGGAGGGAACATGCTTGCCTATTTTAACACTTACATTTTCCAAGTTTTTCTCATCTTCTAACCATTTCCCTGTCTCATCAATTTGCTCAACAGCCGTTGAAGGGGCTCAAGAGACCAGGCAGCCCCAGGGTTTCTGACTGCCTACCCCTCCCTAGAATGCCCCCAGAACTTACCGTGTGAATTTGCACATGGTAGCTGCTTGGAATTTCCAAGCCAGGACAAGCACTTTGAATTCAGTGGGGTCAACACAGAGGTCATTGCAAAAGCGCTCCATGCCTTCCTCCAATATGGCATCTTCTCGCTCATCCTTGTACCTCCTAAACAATTCCTCAGTTCTGTGGAGGAACGATTCCTCTGTGCCCGAGATTGGCTCTTTCCTGGCATCTCCAGAGGAAGTTGGAGGCTGGCTGGATTCTATAGCAGCTTCCACTTTCTTTGTCCCATTGACCAGAATATCCCCAGAGGGCTTCCTGCCAACCAGGCTGAACTCATCCTTGTAATTTGTGCCCCGCTTCCCGTGAGCTTTGCCATGAGCCTCCCGGTCGCCATTTTTGCTGCCCAGAGTGGAAGAAGGATTCTTGCACTTGGTGACACACTGGCCCATATTGTAGCACGCCCAGCTGTTAGAGCAGCCCCCACGCCGTCACACACCCGCTCCACTGGTGCTCCCTGGGCCTCTGCATGCTCTCAGTAGTAGTCTGCCAGCCTGGAGGAAAGACAGGCAAGGAGGAGGAGGAATCAGATCAACTAAGTGTTCTTTTTTGCTTTTACCAAAGATGAGCCTCCTAGAACTATCCCACAGGATTTGCAAGGAGTCCACTAATTTTACCAACTAAGATCCTTTTAGCTTTCAGCGGCTGAACAATTCAGCCACATCCATACAACAATCAATAGTTTAAAAGAAAAAAATATTGTTTTAATTGGTCTTGCAGACATCAGAGCGGGACCCCCTGCAAGGAACCATCCCCTCATTGACAAAAGTGGGTGAGAAGCACCTCCAAGTTGCCACCTCCAACTTGTACAAGCACTTAATTGTCTGAACAGGATTGTGCTGATTTTAAAGTCATTTCCTCTAACTTGGACTGCAGGTGTGCTGGATTGCAGCCCCCAGAATTCCCTTCCTCTGAGACGGGGGGGGGGGGGGGGGAATGGAGCCATCCAGCCATAAAACATGGCCTCTCTTTGTTTCAACTAGTGCAGTCAGAATTTGAAGCAGAAACCTTCTGCCTGAAAAATGGATGTTCTATCACCAAGCTACAGTCTCCTTCTCAACATCCTCTGGCCAAGCCTTGTCCACAACACCAGGCTCTGCAGCAGCTGGTCCTCTATTTCCATCCTCTCACCCTTTCCCCAAAATGGAGGAGGGGAGGGATGGAGAATTGCATCCCCATAAACATAGCTTGACTGACTGCACACCCATCCATCACATACCACAGCGACTTCAATGTCAGAAAAAGGCATGTAGAATCAGCCTCACCCACATATGAATTGTGATTGCTCAAATCCTGCTGAAGAAACCGCCCCCCCCAGAATGATTTCCATCGCAAAGCACCCATAAGCAGCTTTACCAAAATAAAAAGAGGCAGTTTCCCCCAGTGACCAATACTAATAAAAGGACATTCCTAAAATTCTCCCTGTAACACCCCAGTTATAAAGAGGTGGCTTCACATGTGGGATCTGTCAAGGCAGAGCCCTCCAACTTAGAAGGTTTCAATGTCTTGATCACACTTTCTGGAAGTGAGAAAAGGCCACACATGTGCTTTAACATCAAAGCATGTAAGAAGCTTTATGCTCCCAGTTTGCCTCAAGCAGTCACCAAGTCTGGACTGTCTAGTTCGAGCTACCAGCTTTGGATTTCAGAGCAGAAGAGAAGCTTTCAAACATGTATTTTGCGTTTGGTTACGCACTCATCCTGGAGAGATATTTACCCTGCCAAGAGTCATTATGATCGTGGAGGGGTAGAAATGTGTTAAATATTTATGGGGGGAAACAGAGAGAGAGAGAGAGAACAAGCTGAGATATTGCAGCCTTTAAAAATGTAATAATCAGCCCCTAAAAACCGAGGAGTTCCAATAAAAAAAAAAAAATCAGGACTGTTGAGGTGGCCCAAATGTCTAGGCCCAGGCTACAATATGGCCTGTATCAGGAAGGAGGGAGAGCTGTGGGCCTCCAGATGTCGCTGAACTCTCACTTCCAGCATATCTTCTCACTGGCTGTGTGGGCTATGGCTGATGGACACTATGGCTTCCGTGAAACTATGTTGGCTGACATTCTGGAAATTACGGTCTGCTGGGCTAGCGAGGCTGCACAACACGCTAAGCCGCTGACTTTTGTAGCTTTAAAGGGGACATGAGACTGATGTAGACAATACAGCTATCAATAGCTAGTAGTCACAAGGCCTATAGGCTTTCCCAGTATCAGAAGCAGCATCTCTCTCAATACTAGTTGCTAGGGAACCGAAAAAAGGAGGCCTCTGGTGTGCTCATGTCCTGCCCGTGCACTTCCCAGAAGCATCTCGCTGACTGTGGTGGGAAGAGAATGAATCAAACAGACCTTGGGGCCTAAGCCAGCTAGGTTTCACTTACATTCTTTGTGGTTGGGGAAGAGAGTAGGTACAATGAAGAAGGTACCATAAGGCAAGTATTAACGGGGCCCTACAGCTTCACAAAGCATGAATTAAAACAAGAGCCTTTGTGGCATGGCGCCAAGTGGCTTGCAGGGCCGTCTCTCTCTAGTTCTGTCTACCTGTCATGTGAGGTCCAACAGGAGAGACATGTTCCAAGTCCCATCCATTAGGGAGTATCTGGCAGGTTCCCAGAGGTAAGCCTTTTCTTTCATGGAGCCCACCCTCTGGAACATCATTCCCCCAGAGATTAGACTTACCCCAACCCTACTGGCTTTGCAAAAGGCCCTAAAGACCTGGTTCTATTGCCAAGCCTTGGCCCCAGGTGGGTGGTTGGGCCCGTATCTTGGTTATGTTGATTGCGTTGCTTGGTTTTATCTCGGCTCCTGTTATCACTGTTATTTATTGTCTCGTTACGATGTTTTGATCTTGTTTTCATTCCCAATTACTAAATAAAACAATTAGCAAGGTGAAATGATCCAATGTTATCACATTGACCCACTGCCAGCCACTGATGATTTATTGTCAAAGCAAGAGGCCACCCATCAGTGTCCAAAGTGGAATGATTTCTCCTGGACAGGGCGACCTCCTAATTTCTGTCCAGCGAAATATGACCAACCATCAGTATGTCAACCTTCAACCCTGTTATAGGATGTCTTTTATTCCTAGCTTCAGAGTAGCTAACCACAGCAGCGTCAGACCTGATCACAACATAGCAGGGTGTTCACAAACACAGAATTTTGGACAACTTCATTCTCCAGCATATGGGGCAGGGAGGAGGAAGCTGATAACCAACACAGTGAAAAACCACAATTGCATTTGCACAGTCCAGGCAAAAATGAGGTTGGGTGGTAGGTGATTCAACCTCTTGTGAGAATCAAGCCATTGTCTTAGTATGATGAGTGAACCAGGTCATTGTGTGAAGCCATAATATGGTTTATTTGAGCCCAGCAAGCTGGTGAACACAGCAATTGTGTTTCGTTAATTGGGTTTAGCAGGTTGTATGAACTTAGTTGAACTTCAGAGACTTTGCTTCTAACACCTACTTGAAACTGTCGATGAAGGGTGCAAATTCACACACTGTGATACGCGGGTTGCTCAGGAGCATCAAGTCAGTTGAGGGCAAACAGGAAAATTCAACTTGGAGGCTACCCATTCACTGCTCAGTCTTTTTTGGGACCCTGTGACAATCAGTGCTCACACAGTCCCTGTTTATATTCTTATTATAAAGACAGCATAACATTTGAACCCTGTTTTCTCCAGGAGGATGTGCTGATTGCACATACATAATCCCTCTCCACCCACACACACACACAAACATCTCTGGCAGCACAGAGACCAGGGCCATTTTTCAAACCTTGTTTGAAAACTCAAGTTTCTCAAACTCTGCCATTGGCCACCTTCTCCTGACCTCACAGACTCTGAAAAAAATACATCGATCAAAATCTTGCTGTTTTAATCCTTCAGCGCTGTCTTCAGTTGTTTCTAAACTCAGAGAAGAAACATATTTTACTTGTCCTAAGCCCAAGTGAATTATGTTTTAATCACACTCAAAGAGCCTGGGGAGTATCTGTTTTCTCTCTAACAGAGATCCTTTTTTCCCCATTGAAGAACAACTCCCAAGCTTCTTAGGATCTAGGATAAGCAGATTAGGACCAGTTTTAAGTTTGCTAAGGAGCCTTTAAAACTCCTAGAGGAAATTCGTGATCTAAAAACTTAAATTAAATGCTAGCTCTCCAGATGGTTTCTCAAAGCAGGGAATAAAGGAGAAGAGGAACTTTGCTAGCTGAGACCAAAAGTCAGTGGTCGATCATTTTTAGATGTTCTTGGTTCTGAAAGCAAAAAAAAGTGTTTCCAGCACCTTCGGAAAACTGGGAACGTAAGGAATCTCATAAAAAGAATCTTAAGGATTTGCTGGGGGTTGGCTGTCTTATTTTATTGGGATGAACCATTAGAAACCATTATAAATGTCAGTGCTACCTTTCTTCTCTGGGGAGGGTGTCCCGACTACTTGTTCGAACAACAACAGGGGATGGAAGCCCTAGGCAACTCCCCATCCAGTTTTCATCAGCCTCAGCTAACACGGCCAAAGATCTGAGAGGACAGCAGTGCGGCCATTACCATGTGAAGGACCATGCCAACTCACTACAATGCATCAACAAGCAAACACAACTTACATGATGTCCTCCAAAGACCAGGAAACCATTGCACCATTTAGGCTGCCTCTCCTCCTAAGGGAATAGGTGTCTTTGGGAAGGCTGTGGAAACAAGAAGAAAGGGCTTAGAAAGCCAAGGAGGAGGACATTCTAGCAATGGCATGCATTTACAAAAATTAACCAGCAGCAATGTCTAAAGTGGCTGGCTGCAAAAAGTACCAGCTACATTTTACATGACCATTAACACTTACAGTATTAGGATCCTAAGTCCTCTAGTTGTAAGCAGCTAAACAGTTGCATTCGAGCTTTTCTGAAGCCAGTCTAGTCCAACTTAGAGGTTTCATAATACTGTTGGAATATGATTGGTGAAAAGTCCCCTGTGCAAGCACCAAGTCATGTCTGACCCGCTGGGGGGAAGCCGCTTTTGCGCCGTTTTCTTGGCAGGCTGTAGCGGGGTGCTTTGCATTGCCTTCCCCGGTTGTCACCTTCCCCAGCAAGCCGGGTGCTCATTTCACCGACCTCGGAAGGAAGGATGGAAGGCTGAGTCAACCTGAGCCAGCCACCCGAGAGAGAATCCAGCTTCCGCTGGGATCGAACTCGGGTCCTGGGGAGAGTTTCGGTCGCAATACTGCTGCCCACCACTCTGTGCCACACGAGGCTCATAAGGAGTTTAGCTTAGACCAAAAGAGAGTATTAAGATCCTAACATCTCTAGCTGTAAGCAGCTAAACAGTTGCATTAGAGCTTTTCCGAAGCCAATCTAGTCCAATTGAGAGGTTTCATAATATTGTTGGAATATGATTAGATACGTTTAGAACATGGATGCTCAACCTTTGGTGGGGGGAAATCAGGGAGAGATGGCTCTGTCAATTTCATTTTCTCTCCGTCTGTCATTCACCCCTCCCCACCAATGTGCTCCCTCTTGCTTCTGCTTCTGACTGCAGCTTAAAGAAACCTCAACAATTCATAACATAATAGACCTTATGCTGACCTGGGCTATTTTAAAAATCACATGGACTGTTGCAGCCAGCTTTGTACAAAAAACTGTCTTGCAAAGTTCTGGAAACAGAAAACAACGGGGTGGGTGGGGGGAAATAATGACGCTGTTGTGCATATTGATTTGGGGAACACAAATCTGGTAGGTCCCTTCTGGAATGCAAATGGAACAAAATTCCCTGCACATGCCAAGATGACTTTGGCTATTCTCTCTTCCACCCAGCCTGCCTTGGGAACACCTTGCAGTGTCCCAGGTGCCAGCAAGAGGAACATCTGTTGTTATCAGACCACAGACAACTCTCTCGTACTATTTTGGACTCTGTTGTGCTGCAAATTGTTCTGTAATCAGGTTGCGTGGTAGCCCTGACGACATTCAGCCATAAATAGCGAAAGGCTGGAGCGGGGAGGAGGAGGAGGAGGAGGAGGCAAGGAAAAAAAAAGATGGCTTATGTTTCCCAAAATATTTTCAGAGGCTGGAAAGAAAGAGAGGTAGTTCTCTCTTAGGAAAAAGAGATGGCTTTAAAAAAAAAAATAAGAAGACCACAATCAAACTCAGAAGTATTTTGCTATTACTTTTAGACTTAACTAGTCCTTCTGACACCTAGCAGGTGCAACAATCTGTAGGAAGATGAGTCATACTCTGGTTTATATCTAGCTCAGTATTAGCTAACTAGGAGCAGCTCTCCAGGTGACAGTTCTTCTACCCGAGCACTTCCTGGATATGTGAAGATTCAATTTTGGATTTTTGCGTACAGTGGAACCGCTTTGCCATTGAGCAATGGCTTCTCCTGAGGGGTACAACATTCTCTGTTGTATTTAGCCTTTCTCCAATAGGAAGCAACAAGCTAAACTAGACCAAAGTCCCATCCAATCCAACAGTCTGTTCCCACAGATGACCAGATGACTGATACAAGGAGAGCCTAAGCTCTCAAATATTCCTCCAGCTTTTGTCCTCAGATACTGATATGGTGGGGCTTACTTCCTCTGATGCTGGAGAGAACATGTAACTATTGCAGTAAGAAGCTATCCTGGCTGCAGCCACTACAGGTAGTCCTCACTTAACAACCATTTGTTCAGTGGCAGTTCGGACTTACGATGGTGCTGAAAAACCAACTTGTGACCGGCCCTCACACTTACAACCATCGCAGTGTCCCTGCGATCATGATCACAATTTAGGCGCTTGGAAACTGGTTCCCATTTATGACCCTTGCAGTGTCCTGTGGTCACATGATTGCCATTTTCGACCTTCCCGGCCAGCTTCTGGCAAGCAAAATTAATGGAGAACTGCATGATTTGCTTAACAACCACGTGGTTCGCTTAACGCCCGCAGAGATTTGCTTAACAACCACCACAAAAAAGTTCGTAAAATTGGGTTGGATTCGCTTAATGATTGCTTCGCTTTGTTTATTCGTTTAGTCGCTTCCAACTCTTCGTGACTTCATGGACCAGCCCATGCCAGAGCTTCCTGTCGGTCGTCAACACCCCCAGCTCCCCCAGGGACAAGTCCGTCACCTCTAGAATATCATCCATCCACCTTGCCCTTGGTCGGCCCCTCTTCCTTTTGCCCTCCACTCTCCCCAGCATCAGCATCTTCTCCAGGGTGTCCTGTCTTCTCCTTATGTGGCCAACGTATTTCAGTTTTGCCTTGAATATCATTCCCTCAAGTGAGCAGTCTGGCTTTATTTCCTGGAGCAACTGAAATTCTGGTCCTACTTGTGGTTGTTAAGTGAAGACTACCTGTAATAACCCCCGCTTCTATGAATTTCTTAAATCCCCTATGAAAACCACCTTGCTTGGTGCCCATCAGACCATCTCATGGAGGGACTTCTCCACTGTTTAGCTAGAAGCAATTCTGAAAATAACTTTTTTGCATCCTGAATTGCCTGACATTCAGTTTTGCTGAATAACATCAGGTTCTAAAGTCAGAAGAAGGGGAGATAGCGTTGTTGCTGTCTTTAAAGGAACTGTTTGTGCTTCCTCTCATTTTTGGCCTCCAAACCAAACTTTTCCAACAGATATACTAGCTGGGAATTCTGGATCTGTGTGAACGTTTTCTAGGAGAGCAAGAAGTTGGGGAAAGCCAGTAATTTGTACATACCATGGACATGGCAGTGTGCAACCTTTTGATGGATGGGAGTTACACTTAATAATTCAGGGGAAAGTGAAGATCGCAACAAAGGCAGTGGTGCTACAAAGTGGATGGGGCCTTGCCCTGTCTTTTTGTTCTTATTCCTTGGGCGTGGAATGGGTGAGAAATGTGTGTGTCTGTGTGTTTTAAGGAACTATGTTAAGCTTATTTTAGGTCCCACCCTGCAGTGTGTCCTCCCACCTCACAATGCAAGGAAACTGCAACACTAATTGAGGATACGCTAGTACAGTCGTTATGAAAATGTGTTTGGGAGTCGGATGCAGTCTTTGGCCTGAGGACTGCCACTCCTGAAAAAGAGAATCGCTACCTAGAAAGAGAGAAGGAAGAGGAACTGCAGGTCAGCTGGGGAGGGTTCAAGTCCCGGCGACTCATGGCTGTTCATCTGATCACGTCATCATGCAAGGCAGACAAGTCCAGACTTGCAAAAAAGAAAAAAAGTCTAAGGGAATTATTTGAAATTTCCCCGTGATGATCACCTATGCTTTCTAATTCATCTTTGGCTGGGTTCATGCTGGCTGGGGAATTCTGGGAGTTGAAGTCCACACATCTTAAAGTTGCCGAGGATGAGAAACACTGCTTTAAATAAATTGTTCTTTTGCAATCTGCTACAACATTTGGGTGGGAAATTCAGAAAATATGGGGCATTCCAAGCCAGGTGGCTAAAACATCTGCAACCTGGAGGGGATTCTGCAAGGAACCCCAGATCAATTGATCCATCCATCCATATCTATCTACCTATCTATCTAATTTATAAGGCTGCCCAAGTCATGACTCTGGGTGGTGTACATGTCAAAAACAAAACCCAATACAATAAAACAGATAAAAGACAGCTATAACCAGGAAACAAATGTCCTCCAACACAACCTCACTCAGGGAACCCTTACTGTATGTAACCCAGGGCTGGGGAAAACAGCCAGGTCTTCAAGGCCCATTTGAAGGTCAGCAGGATCAGGACTACTCAAACCTCAAGAGGAGACACTATTCCAAAAGGCAGGTTCTACAACAGAGAAGGGATGACTCCTGGGTTCCATCAAGAGGCATTGACTGAAAGGTGGAAACTGAAGCAGGACATTCTGATGGATCTTGCCAGATGGGCAGAATCAATGGGAGAGAGGTGGATACCCAGACCCTATGCTGTGAAAGACTTTATAGGTAACAACCAGCACCCTGAACTGCATCTAAATGTTCTCTGATAAGGAGTGCAGCTGATGCAGCAGAGGTGAGGTGTGTGTGTGTGTATACACATATCTCCATTGCATTCTGGGCCAGATACAACTTCTGAGTGGTCTTCAAGGGCAAGCATGGGTAGAACACACTGTGACAGTCCATGCAACTAAGGCATGAATGACCGTGAGAAGGGACTCCTGGTCCAGGAAGGATGCCATTGGTATACCAGATGAACCTGGGTAAAGGCCTTCCTGGCCAGAGCTACCACCACTCTTCAAGCAGGAGTTGGAAGTCCAAGAGGAACCCCAAATTGTAAACCAAACCAATTCTGTCTGGGGAATGCAACCCCGTCCAGAACTAGAGGTGGAAAATCCATGGTATCAGAAGAACCAGGAACAGGCAGCCACTCAGCCTTGTTGCTCTTTCTGAAAGAAAGAGGTAAAGCCAGTCTTGTTCAGAAAACCTGCTATGAACCCTCCGCAGCTGGCCTGCAGTTCCTCTTCCTCTCCTTCTCTCTTTCTAGGCAGCGATTCTTTTTTTCAGGAGGGCCAGTCCTTGGGCCAAAGACGGCTATGCCTCTCTTCACCTAAGCTGTAACAGCGATTCTGTAGGGAACCCCACTGTCCTTATTTTGTGGCAAACCAAGAACGACGACCTTTTATAGAAAGCTGCTCTGAAATTCCAAAGGTGGTCTCTGTAGGAAGTTTGTGCAAGATTCACAACAGCTTAAAAAAAAAAAAAAGATTCACCGCAATATATTTCTCAATTCAATATCCAGGGAGGAGAGCAGCTGCTTACAAAATAAGTTCTTCCCCACCTCTTCTTCATCCCTTGCTACATCCTGTGACCAGCGTATAATCCGATGCCATCTGTGCCTGAGTAGGCATCACTACATTATGCTTAATTTTTGAATGTTTATAATACATCACATTTATGGGTTTTTTTTTTACTGTTATTGCTGTTCATAGGACCATCACTTTGACAGGACTATGCATTTTATAAATAAATGAACAAAAAAATCATTTCAGGCTAAAAGGTAAAGAGTCCCTTGGGTCAAGTTTAACTTTGGGGGACTACATGTAGCTTCTCTGGCAATACAGAAGTGACTTCCTATTATTTCTGAGACAGTTTTTGATTTCCCAGTCTATTCTACAGCCCAGGGACTCCACGATAGTTTCCTATTCAAGTACTAAGCAGTTCCAACCCTGGTTAACTTCCCAGCCCAGACAAGGCTGGCCACGAACTTTCATCTGGAAGAAGCCACTGTCAAAAGAGGATCGTGTGACAGTGCCTCTGGCACACTTTCATCCCTACCAAGTCACAATCCAGGAAAGGAATGGAAAGGAAAGGAAAGGAACATCTGGGGAGATGGTCTTGGGACCTCATGAGGGAGAAACAGCGAGTTTTTCCAGCACTGCCATCAGCTTCACAAATGGGTGAGTAGAAATCCTACTGCAGGAGCTGGTAAAGTCCTTAACTTTCTGACCAACCAAGCTCCTTTCCACAAATATGCCAAAACCAGGGGAAAAAAAACATGATTTCACTCTTTAATACCCGCCCCATTTTCTCCAAGTTCACCACATTGCTGCATTACGTTATAAGGAAAGAACTGGAGTTGGATGATCCCAGGTATTGTTCTGGTTGAGCAGAAGACACCTACTCTGCTAAATTCATCATCAGTGTTTGAGAAGAGGGGAGGAATGGGGAATATTCTCATGCCGAGTGCTTCACATTCTTCATTTAAAGAAAAAGAACGTATATCGGCTACCGAGGGGAAAAACAACTCACTGCACCATGTTAATTATGGAACCAATTTAATTCTTGGGAACAGATGGAGGGTTAAATTGGAGATTTGGTGGGAGTTCCAACAAACTTTTACCACTCCTTGTGGCATTAGGTATTGAGAGCTTCGCTGTGAGAACTAGCCAAGTGCTGGGAAAAAATAATTGAGCCCGCAACCATGAGGGACAAACATTATTAAGAATAACAACACTTTTGCCACATGCGGCCTTTGGTGAGGGGAAAAAAAAAAGATCTACACACCTGCTCTCAGCGGTCTGTGTCTAATTGCCTTTTCATTTGCACACCTACTAATGATGAATAGCACTGGGGCATAAATCCACCCTACAGATAGTACACATTTTTTTTCTGGATTGGTCTTATTAAAAGTGATTAAAGCATTATAATCCACAACTAAAACTAGAGACATCGGTGATATATAAACATGAGCAATTAAGAAAAACTAACAGGAATGTGGTACAGTAAAAGCTGGCAAAGAACTACCAGTGCTTTTTATTGAGTGTTATTATTTTATTGAGTGTTTCAAAGGAAACTGATCAAGGCTGCTTTCACACAGTTTGTTCTTTGATAAACTCAAAGGAATCAGCTTAAATAGGTCTTTTTGGCGGTGACTCCCCAACCATGAAATACTGTCCAGGGAACCTGCCTCATACCAGAACTTTTTTCTTCCCAGGGCGTTTTGTTGCAAACCGCTCAGAGTCCCTCAGGTGGGAGGAGATGGGTGGTGACAAATTTGATAAGTAAAACAAATTAAATAAATAAATTAAACATATATTTATATTTACTTACTAAGATCCCTAAAAAGGGATTAAAACTTGTTTCTTGGCTAGTCTGAGAGAACAGTGTTTTTTTTTATCTGCTGTAGACTTTGCTTCTGCATGCAACGTTATTTCACTTTAAATATATATTAACTTCAGATATATCAGGGACGCGGTGGCGCTACGGGTTAAACCGCTGAGCTGGCCGATCAGAAGGTCGGCGGTTCGAATCCGCGTGACGGGGTGAGCTCCCGTTGCTAGTCCCAGCTCCTGCCAACCTAGCAGTTCGAAAACATGCAAATGTGAGTAGATTAATAGGCACCGCTTCAGCGGGCAGGTAACGGCGTTCCGTGTAGTCATGCCGGCCACATGACCACGGAAGTGTCTTCGGACAAACGCCGGCTCTTCGGCTTTGAAACGGAGATGAGCACCACCCCCTAGAGTCGGACACGACTGGACTTAATGTCAAGGGAAACCTTTACCTTTACCTTAGATATATATTTCATCTTTTAGATAATTATAACACTCAGTTTTACAATGAAGTTCCAGGCCAATGCACACTAGCCTGAGAGTAAATATGCACATATTGTGTTGTGTGTGTTTTTGATACATATATGTATGGTGAAAGTCAAAGGTCCCCTGTGCAAGCACTGAGTCAGGTCTGACCCTCTGGGGGGATGCAGCTTTCGCAATGTTTTCTTGGCAGACTTTAGAGCGGGGTGCTTTGCCATTGCCTTCCCCAGTCGTCACCTCGCCCAGCAAGCCGGGTGCTCATTTCACCGACCTCGGAAGGGTGGAAGGCTGAGTCAGCCTGAGCCGGCCACCCGAGAAAGAATCCAGCTTCTGCTGGGATTGAACTCGGGTCGTGGGGAGAGTTTCGGTTGCAATGCTGCCACCTACCACTCTGCGCCACACAAGATCTTTACATATGTGTATGCCTGTACATACACACACACTGTGTATATATATACACACACACACATACTGTCTGTGGGTGTGTGTGTGGGGGTGTATATATATATACTGTATATATTTACACTCTACCTTTCAGCCCCTATACCGAAGCCATGCAACTACATTACACAATGTTGTTGCTCTTTATTCTTCTTTATTATTTTTAAAATAATTTTAATACAACACGTTTCTATATACCGATTGAGAAAATACTGCATTTTCAAAAGAGATTTGACATCTTACAAATCAGATAGAGAAATAACACCCATGTTAATATAAGTATACAGAATCTAAAACAAAAGCTAAAGGTTTTTCAATCACACAGGGGAAAAAACAAACCAACCAGACTATTTTATCAATAACTGGCCTGTCTTCCTTCATATCCCTGAATTCAGCATCTAATCACATCTTGGAATGTTGCCAAAGCCTGACCACTGGATTTTCATAAAGTAATGTTGTAAAAATACACCTGTTTCATGCCATCTATTGCTCTCCACTTCGTAGCAATTCAAAGGAATGATGGCATAGTATTTAGAGCTCACTAGGAATATGTGAAGCCAGAAGGCTGAGGAGATGCCTCAAGTCAGGAGAAACTTGACAAAATAAGCCCGAAGGTCTAAACTGGGTGGGTGGGTGGAGAAGAGGCCCTCCAAGGCAAAATCTTAAGTAGGAAGCAGTGGGAATTTCAGCATGGAAAGCAGGCGTGTTGACCTTGCTATGAGAAACCTTTTCATGTAATTCTAATCCTGTTCTAACTGGTACTGAGATGAGGGGATGCTGGGAAATCCCTGAGAAAGGCCTTGTCTGGCAAGTCTTTCTCAACCTGTGGGGCAAGTTTCTTGAAATGGCCAGTGAGGTCCGTGGCTGTCCAGGACTTTAGAGAGACCTTCAACCATAGAAGTCCTGGATCCAGAATGGTCTGGCAGCCACCTGACAATGAGATGCAACTGGTCCAGGCATGAGTACCACTGCTCATTCTGATGGACTTCCACCAAAAATAAGGTGGCCTTCTGCTTCAATCTTCCAACTAAAGGCAGGAATGCTGAGCATTCAAGACACACATACTTCAGGACTTGTGTGCTCTTGAGGGGAAAAGTCTACAGTCTTCTCTCCCAACTATATCATAGCCCGAATTTTGCCCATGCAAGATTCAGAGTAGAAAGTTTTCAACACGGTGGATACAAGTAGGGCTGCAACCTACAATAAATGCTGCAGCAGGGAGAATCTTCAGCTGATCCTTTTCCCTCATGAGCTGACAGCATTCAGGTCTCTTTTCAAGAAGGTGTGGTTTATCCCTAGAGAAGCCTTATCCCAAACTTGCCATCCTCCAAATGGCCACGCAGGTTGGAGAACTCTGAGCTGAATCCACAGATCTTGAACATGCCTAGTTGATGAAGGTTATCCTGGAGATTCTGACCAACCTCACCCATTGTGCTTAGGCCCAAGGTGATTTAATTTTTGGCCTAGTACACTGTGCATACCCAGCCACTTTGGTTTGTAAACCATGATTTATGGCTTACTCTAGAAGTGGGAATCCCATAGTTTTCATCCCTTATTTTGCACGCCCCGACTGATTTTCAGCAACATGAGCTGTTAGCAAGGAGAACCATACCCATTTCTACCTTTTAACCCTCATTCCTAATTTTCCATAAACAGGCACACACATAAGAAGCCAGGCCAAAACCTTCCAGCTTACCCCATCTGATAACTACTATGTGACTTCCAGCCCAGCTATAACCTGCACTAAAAGCTCAATATGCAAAAACAATGTAGAAGCAAGCAATCAAATCCCAATGAGGCCTTCCTTAACACCCACTAGGTTGCTCCCTCTTTTTCCTCACCAAAACCTAAGCAATAGCAGAAGACTCAGATGGAGAAACAGATTGGCCATCTGCTTGGTGGCACCCACTGCAAAAAGAACAGTGTTGTCAACGGTGCTGAAGAATGCCGGTTTAAAAAGAAAAACTCAACTCACGCCACAAATGGATGTCATGCTGACATCATGCAATGGAATTAAGGATTTGCTTGACGGATTAAAGGAAAACAGATAAGGAAGACTTCCTTTTGTTGGATCTTAGGTAGAAGTTCCTAATAGTAAAATTAATTGACAGTATAGCTACTTCCCCTCCAAAAAAGATGAGTTTCTTTAGCTGAATATCTTTCACCAGAGGCTGGATGCCCTGATTTGTTTAAAAGTTGGCTTTCACAGCCTCAGTGGTCTTCTCCAGCATCTACACAGGTGTCATGCTATAAATGCAAGATATGATAGAACCCAGATTAAGGCACAGATCTCTCAGGAGAGGCATTCGTTTTTGGTTCTTGGTTCTCACAAGCCTTTCTTAACTTGAGTAACCCTCCGGGTATTTGCACTTCAGCTCCCAGAATTCCTCAGCCAGCACAGTCATTGCAGAAAATCCTGGGAGCTGAAGTCTCCATATACATTTGGTGGCTTTTCAGGTTGGAGAAAGCTGGCCTACCCCAAGATGATGCTTCCAATCTTGGTTTCCTAAACTGCTGCTGTAGAATGACACAAACCTGTAGCCTGTTGAAAACTGGGGCATCTTTTCAGCTGATCAAAACTCATGCAGATGTCTATTACAACAGTTGGGTATTTGTTTATTCATTTTGCAATACATGTGTGCCTCCTACTTTGCAAGATTCTGGGCAGCTCACAGTAGTAAAACTTCCTCCAAAAAATCCATGACGTTAAAATAATATAAACCTCTTTAACAATTAACACCAAAATTCCTGGGAAGTCTCTATCCATACCCACAGTTCAGCCATGAAATTCAGTGGCTGACTTTAGCACCATCACCATCTTATTGTTGTGGGAAACCTTGAAAATCACTCCTAAGAAAGATGGGGAAAATATTCTCTGCTGTTTCAACATTAAAAAAAAATGTTTAAAGGGCTGGACTGGGAAAATAACTGAGGTATGAGTCTGAGAAATTGGGAGAGCCAGCTTTTCAATCATGAAAAGCCAAAACTAGGATAAGGAGTGGGGGGGACATTAATTCTTCGACAGGTCTGACCCAGACAGCTGAACACTCCTCACACCTCCCTTCCCATCATATCAGCAAATGCAAGACTGTTTTTGAAATGCAAATCTGGACAGTGAGTCCATCTATATTGTCTCCTCTCTTGATCAACTACACTTTAAGAGCATTTGCCTTACGACACAATATTCCAGGAGCGAAAGCATCCCCTTTCATGTGACAGCCCTCCACAGATTAGAGCTCAGCTCTGCAGATTTCTGCTATCTCTGAATACCTGGGCCTTCCCCTTCCCCCCAGCTTCCATTGTCTCAGGACTGGCTCATAAGCTGCCCCCAGAACATCTAAATCCCAACATAGTTTTGCCTTGAATGGGTTTGCACAGCTGTATACCCACCACTCCATTTAGGTCCACACATAGAACCTTACACAGGAGGAGGAACGACAGAACACTGTGAAGAAATGTGGGCTTTGTTCACCCTGATACAGCTTTTTCTCTGGGTTCACACAAAGGGACTGGGCTCACACAACAGACTCTGCCACCAACAAATGAAATCAAGCTTAGCATGTTAGGTAAAGGTAAAGGTTTCCCTTGACGTAAAGTCCAGTCGTGTCCGACTCTAGGGGGCGGTGCTCATCTCCGTTTCAAAGCCTTGGAGCCGGCGTTGTCATAGACACTTCCGGGTCATGTGGCCAGCATGACTCACGGAACGCCGTTACCTTCCCGCCGAAGCGGTACCAATTAATCTACTCACATTTGCATGTTTTCGAACTGCTTGGTGTGCAGAAGCTGGGACGAGCAACGGGAGCTCACCCCGCCGCGCGGTTTCGAACCGCCGACCTTCCGATCGACAGCTCAGCGGTTTAACCCGCCATGTTACATGAATGCATTTGCCAGCTCTTTGGCTTAGTAGGTTGTATGAACACAGCCAGTTCATGTGGAGCCAAGCTTTGCCAGAGCTTCCCATTCACTTTGTGTGTGCTTTCAAGAGATGCTGCTTGTTTGAATCTGTCCACATCGCTGGTAACTCATGAAAGCTGCATTGGTACCTTGGCTGTCCAAATGTGATAGGAATCTATCACCCCCAGCCATTCCTTTCATTCTCATTCTCTCATACATACATGCTGGAACTCTCAAAAAGCCTGTTCCTCAGTTGCTATCCAATCACTACCTTCACCTGAGCAGACCAACCCCTTCCAGACAAGGATGGGTTACTGCAAATCTACACATAAACTCACTGTAAATAGCATTTAAGAGACATGATTTGCTCCAGGCTACTATTCCATGCTCCCAAAGTGCTGGGAACTGTCTCATTAGAGCAGTAATTCTCAGAGTGAGCACCAGGGTAGGCTTGGTACACCACAAGAAAACAGTTGACCAGTCATACACAAAGAAGTCAGTCATATATACTCCCATATGATCAGCTTAATCTCCTGCCAAGGAAGAAGCACGCTAAATCAGTTCTTCCACCTCATGATCAACCTCACATGGAACACACGATGGAATCTAGCCAGCCACCACTAATACTTGGTCAACCAGATCCCAACGAGCAACGCCAAAGACTTCATTCTTGATCAAGCAGTTGAAAGGCTGATGAACAGCAAAGGCCAAATGACTGTATGCCTTTCAAACTGAATAACTCTCAGAAATCAGCACTGACTGACCTTCTCTTCTGCTTACCACCTTTTCCTTTTACCCCCACCAGTGTCTCTTCTCACCCTTTTGATGCTAGTGATGTATGTTTCAAAATTCCTCCCCTCATCTTGGGACCCAGGATCAAATTATCTTTTTTTAATTAGAGCTTTATTAAATTTTCACAGTAAAATTAAAATACAAAATATAGAATACAGAAAAGGAAAAGGAAAAAAGAAAAACTAAGACACTGCAGAAAAAGAATGAAAATGTAAAGAGGTGACTTCTGACCTTCTCCAACGCAGATATAAATGCTTGTTATACAAATTTTATCTCTTACCATTAGATACACTTTTGCTAACAAGATTTCTATAAAAACGTGCAATTTAATCATCAAAACCCAAAATTAAAACTTTATTTTTTTCCATTAACAGCAAGTAATCCAAAAGTGGTTTCCAAGTCGAAACAAATCCAGGTATTTTCTCTTATCAATGCTGTCAGTTTTGCTTTTTGCACCAGTTCCATTAATTTGGCTATCGATTTGTCTCTTGTGGGGATTTGGACGTCTTTCCATCTTTGTGCATATAAAAGTCTTGCTGCTGTTACCATATAAGAAAAACAAAGTCCCATGTTGTTTCTCAAATTGCTGGTCCATCAAACCCAACAGGTTCTGATTTCATCTGTACATTCACTTTAAGAATCTTTTGAATCATAATACATATTTGCTCCCAAAACTTCTTACCCTTTCCACAAGTCCACCAGGGATGGTGAAAAGTTCCTTCGCCTTGGGAATATTTCCAACAAACATTTGATACATTTTCGACCAGGATCAAATTACCAAGGTACCTGACATTCCCAACTCCTTTGTATGTTTCCAGCAAAGGGAAGTTTCAGTCGTGAAAACCGTGAGACTGAAATATCCAGGGAATTTCACTCTTCATTTGCCTTTTTCAAGCAGCTTCATGCAGGTCTCTTAAAAGCCTAACGTGACTTTCCACTGGATATTTTGCAGTGTTGTATTCCCAAGCTAACAAGTACAGCCAGATTCCAGCGTTACAAGTTCTAGAATTTTATTTCAGCTTCCATGGAGCTGGAAGGGACATCGCTGGCCACCAAGACAATGTGCAAGTGTCCATCACATTTCACAGGTGTCTCAGCCCCAGTTCCAGAGTGTTCTGCAAATTGATGGCTGCAATTGCAAACGGCAAATTATACTTGTCTTTCTACCAGCTGAAGACATAGACAGATATGGGTCGCTATGCAATTACCATTATTTTAATCATGGGAAGGAATAAGCTACCACAAGCATCTAATTAAGACACAACACAGGAGGCCAATAGCCAGAAAAACTCTACCAACACTGCCTGATGATAGAGAAAAGATACCGTCTATTAGAAGATCTTCTCTAAGTCCTTTAAACATGGGCAATAAGAGGTGGAAATCAAAAAGCAAGATTACTGTCACACAGTTGTCAGAAAGGAAAAAGCTCTTCTAAATAAAGTTTGAGATTTTTCATTATTAGGAGTGGAGGATTTGGCTAGTCAGATTGCAACTCAGTGTTAGGAAGACGGCTGAAAGGCCTTTTTAAAGCACTGGGCTCAGATTTTTGGGTGCAGAAATAGAGGAATTTCTCAACTGAAATACTGCAGAAGTATAACACGAGGCTTTCTTCGCCAAACCCTGTGGAGACCTGTTTTCAGTTATAGTGTATGTTAAACTCAACGATAATTCAGAAACTTCCCTGTTTCTATTACACCATTCACAGTGCACTGGTGATTGGCGAAGGGCATTATAGTCTGTCCATTTCACTCATCCCCTCTCCTTGCTGTATGGTACAAAGCCAACCCCAACTGTTTCATTCCGCTCCGCAGAGGAAGGCTCTACACCAGTGTTTCTCAACCCTGGCAACTTTAAGACGTATGGACTTCAACTCCCAGAATTCCCCAGCCAGTTCCTGTCTACTTTGGAAAGTACAGCTCCCCAGTACACCACTATCAAAAGGAGAAGGTGGAGACACCAGTGATGGTGCCAAGTGTTGAGCTGGGTCCCAACATCCAGGCAAATCTTGCTGTGTTCCAACTTCTTAAATCAAAGGAATTTGGCTCCCCACCCAAATATGGTTGGATTACAACTCTCATCTTCTCTGACCACAGGTCACACGGGCAGGTAGTCGCAGTCCATTATATCATCCAGAAAAGAGCTTACAACTGGTGACCTCTACGGTGCTGATCTACAACTTCCTTTATTCCTACCAACCAGCCCGAGTTGCTGTGTGGTATTCCTGTAACATTTTAGAGGCCAAAGGCCATTTAGATGGGAACAAATGGTATGAGAGTTCTAGTCCCGCCTTAGGCACGAAAGCCGGCTGGGTGACCCTGGGCCAGTCCCTCCCTCTCAGCCCAAGAGCCAGTCAGGTGTGGTATGAGAGTTCTAGTCCCACCTTGGACACGAAAGCTGGCTGGGTGACCTTGGGCCAGTCCCTCTCTTGCAGCCCAACTCGATGCAATGTAGACCAGCCTCGTGGTGCACCCCGGGCAAGGTGACTTGTCATGGCTAAATAGTCCACACATCCGGCTGCTGGACCTCACAAGGATTGCCCAGCAAGAAAAAGCAGCATGAACACCGAAGTGCTCATACGATTAAAAAAAAAAAACCTGTTTTATCTTGTGTCTATCAACCTACTTCCTCCATTCTTGAAAAAAGAGCAAACGTTTCCCTGCTATCAGGCCTGCGGTGTTTTTAATCTTCCTGAACTTCGTCCTTCACGAAGGTTTCCCACACTCCCTTTCGGGTGCGCCACCAGTGCAGAAAATGCTGCAGAAGAAAACCAGCACACCACAGGACGGACAGTCCACCACCCACCCTCTGCCCTACACGACACCTCCAGCCCACCGCAGAGCCCTTCAGCAAACCAGGGTGAGGCTGGGCGCGTTTGATCAGCACACCTGAAGGGATCTTCCACCTGTCTTCTCAACACATCGAATCCGCAGAGAGATGGCCTTAGTCACCGCATGGACGCCTCAAAACACATTTGTTACTGCCTGCTTTCAGAGGCTTCCTCCATAAAGACGCGTCCCTGCTCTGGGCTACTATCCTCGACAGACACAGGGTGGGGGAATTTTCCACAAAAGGGTCTCCAGGAGAGGGAACTTTCCAAATAGTTTCCTGCCGGTGACAATTGTTAAATGGGCTGGAAATGAAACCATTTGAGACAAGGCCACTGTAACAGGGACACGAAATGGATTTTCTCTTCTCCTGCAGCTGTTGGCACCTTTACCTTCTGGTGGCTGGGAATTATGGGTGATGCAGCCCCATCACATCTTGTGGTGGACTTCAGTAATGTTGCTGGTTCTCAGGAAGGAGGAAGCACATTCCAAGGAGGAGGGCAAGATAAGAGGAGACACAGTCCAGGGATGGAACATGGGAAGACTAAGAGGTTCAGGGTCGCCTTGCCCGAGAGACTCCCAGTTTAGGTTGGAATAGAGTAGAATTAGTCTGGCAAGATTCTGTCTATATGGTGTGAGCAAATAAAGAACTGAAGTTTTTCGGCTGGGCCTGACACATCTGGATGACAACAACAATCTGGGCAAGACTGACTAGAAGGGAGACCCATCAGGAAGGTTGAGAGTGTAGTCCAACATCGAGAAGAACAGGGGCTTCCTCTTGCTGGTCTATATCCTAACGAAACTTCGTGCAACACGGCTCTTGGGACGCATTAACAGTTCTCAGCACTCTTCATTTTCTTTACGTATTTTAGCAATGCCGGAGAAGCAGCAGCTACTGCAGCCTCCTGTCTTAAACTATTAACCACTAGTCCAATCAAAACAACCCTAAAGTTAAACTTGAAAATTGTTCCAAATATTTATTCAGTCCCAGGCCTTAACTGTTACTGACTAGTGATTTTTATTTATTTTTTTTTAAGATACATGACATTAAAAAAAAAAAAAAATGCCCAAAACGGTCTGGGAAATGTTCCAGTTCACATTCTCCAGAAAATCTACAACACTTGTCCTGGACTAGTAGAGAGAAACCAATAACCCAAACGTAAATGTGAACGTTCTCCAAATTCAGGGCCAAAACTAAATGTCATAATGAGATTGTTTACCACTGCATACTTGAAGGCCTGCTCAGTGTTGTTGTTGTTGTTTTAGAAAAAAATGCAATTGCTAGAGGCCAGGTCAAAATGGAAACTGCAGAGAAGGGAGGGCCTGTGCCTGTAAACGTCCTTCTCTAAAGCAATACTGTAAATAAGAGCAGAATTACAGGTAACTTGCACCTTCAAGGGAGCATCAGTAGTTACATTAATTTGCCATATTGTGGTCTCAGCTGGATTTGGAAGAGCTGCCTATGCTTTCTAAAAGTGCTTAAGGAAGCACCAGACACACCTCTAAGCACAGTGCTGTACAAATTCTACTGCTGGTTTCATGCCTTGGTGCAACACCATGATGGGATTTGCTTGGTTTTTGCTTAGCTTGTTGCCTGGATCCAAACAAGAGGTTTGTAAACTATAGTTTAAGATGTAAAACAATGGGTGAACCCAGCCAGCTATGGTGAATCAACCACAGCTGGCTGGGTTCACCCATTGTTTTAAGTCTTAAACTATAGTTTACAAACCTCTTGTAAAAATACAGCCAAACAGAGCAGTGGCATTGTAATCTCAGTGACTGTGTTTGGTCCTTATCTGTGTTGTGTAAGGTTGTAAAGCAGCCCAAATGCAAGGATTACTTGCTTTTTCTTCCCAATTCCATTGCTAACTCAGTGAACAATCTATACATAACCATTCAGAAGATCCATTGAATTTAATTACACTTACATGCAAATCAATCTCAATTAAGCCTTTCATCCTCAGTTCTCCCCACTCCACATCCCTACTTAGCAAGATCAGAATATCTGTGCAGGTTTTCTCTAGAATACAATAATTCACACAGTCCCACACACATCCTTCCACCTGGTCACTTTTTAAAAAATTATATAGCAGATTCAAGATTCTTAAGAGGATCACAACATAGGCATATTGTGACCTGCACACAGAATAAATACAAAACTTACACCTGCAGGGAGGAGCAGACAGAAGATCTACTTTTCAGACTTCAAGCTAGCCTCTTTTCTTCAAAAGCTGCTTCATGGAGGGAGGAGGAACCACAAGATAGACCTTCCCAAGCCACATTTCATTATTAAATCAAATGCCAAACATGGAGATATTCCAACCACAAAAACATTGGCCTAAAATGACCGGCTGACTGAGAAGGCTGTATTCCAAATCTTGGGAAAGCATCAAAAGACTGACATACAGCTTTTTTTTCCTCTTTTCTTTTTTTAAACAGCACCCTTCCTCTTTCTACACCCCAAAAATAGAGCGGTCAGTACTACTGTTTCTCAACCTTGACCACTTTAAGATGTGGGGACTTCAACTCCCAGAATCCCCCTGCCAGCTTAGGGCCAAGGTGCTTCCTTGAAGTGAGTGGCATGGCCCCAAACCTAAATAATTCATTTTTCTATCCCATATTATTTTTGCCAGATCTTTCAAATCTGCTTCAACCTGTTCTCAGTTCCGTGCGACAGGCGGGCAGTTACCGATATTTCAATTGGTACAATTTCTTGAAACAAGATGGTGTATCGGTCTTCCAAGTTGCAGAGAGGACATCAGAGATGAGGTGGTAACAAAAACAAACCAACAACCTTGAGAGGACATAGAGCAGTGTTTCACAATCTTGGGAACTCTAAGATGCGTGGACTTTAACTCCCAGAATTCCCCAGCCAGCCTTGCTGGCTAGGGAATTCTGGGAGTTGAAGTCCACGCATCTTAGAGTTGCTAAGGTTGAGAAACTCTGATATAGAGGCATGCAGACCATAGGGCATCTATGGCAGGACTCCTGGCCACATGAGCTCAGCCATGGAAGAAAGCAGAAAAGAAGCAATGCAGGACTATCTGGGCCGAGTTCCCAGGAGTACCATCCCTCCAGCTCTCTACTGCTCAAGGTAAGAGAAAGACCCAACAATGGTACAAAATCCCCTCCATCAAGACATAAGTCATCAAAACTATATTTGCCTGGTTATACTTCGGGTATGAAAAGTAGAAAAAGCATCAAGTGGGTTGCCGAAAGCTTCGTGGTCTCCACAATCGTCCATTTAGACCTGATCCTACTACTCTGGAGAAGGGGGGATTGGTTTTTTGACATTTGGGGTTAGCTATTCTAACCCATAAATATTGCAGGAGTACAGGTAGTCCTCGACTTACGACCATTCATTTAGTGACTGTTCAAAGTTACGATGGTGCTAGAAAAAATGACTTGCTACCAGTTCTCACACTTACGACCATCACAGTGTCCCTGAGGTCACATGATCAAAATTCAGGTGCTGGACAACTGGCTCATACTTACAACAGTTGCAGCATTCCGGGGTCATGTGATCACTATTTGCAACTTTCCCAGCCAGCTTCTGACTAGCAAAGTCAATGGAGGAAGCCAGATTCACTTAATGACTGTGATGACTCACTTAACCACTGTGACTCACTTAACAACCATGGCAAAAAGGTCATAAAATTGGGCATGACTCACTTAACAACCACCTAGCTTAGCAACTGACATTCCAGTTCCAATTATGGTCATACGTCGAGGACTACCTCTATAATGGTCTCATCAGTTCTTGCTCAGCACTTAGTGCACCTCAGAAGCTTACCCACACATTTTGGAAATGACATGCCAATTCCATAGCCCTCAAGGTTGAGGAACATCTGCAGCTGCACCTGCCCCTTCCTAGACACATGAAACAACTAAGACTCCCACTACCACTGCAGATGCCCAGTATGAAATGGGGAGAAAAATCAAAATGAAATGTCAACTGGGAAATATAATATACAAAAAAATTACTTAAGTATCTTAAAATGCCTAACCTAAAGCGGTTTCCTAACAGACTAAACTTTGTCTGCCTGACTTTTAAAGGGACAAGGCAACTGAGGGAAGAACAAAAAGCTTTCAGGAATTTTTTTAGAGGAAATCTGTGGTTCTCGAGTGTATTCAAAGAATTTGAGGGACAGCCTTCTACTGGAGTCCAGAGCCATACTGGAAAAGACAGAGCACCCATTGTTTCAGCAAAACTACCCAAAAAGTACAAACATTTTTCACAATGCTAGCTGTAGAAGAAAATATCTTTCAGTTAGTATTTGTTTAACCACTGTTTGCCACAATTATTAGCCATTTCTCATTAAAACAAACCTCTTTTGGCTATTCCCTCCCCTAACCAAAAATTATTAACTTAACAAAGACTTCACAATGTTGTTATCCCCGTGCAACTATTTTTTAAACTGATATCCTAATAATTTTTCCCTCTCAAAGAGTAGAAGCTCCTGATAACAGAAACTTTATGTCTCCTTTTTTTAAAAAAGGACATTCTTAGGTATGGTCCTAATAGGTTTTGTTGCTTAAAAAGAAAAAACAGAAACGGAGTGGATGGTATTTAAATCTAGATCGTTCTGGGATAGACCCTGCCTGAAAACATAACTTTCCAGGTAAAAAGCCAGGATTTCACAAACAAAGAATGATATTGTATGGAGAAAGCAGTCACTGTACGAAGCAAAATAATCATTGCACAAAGAAAGAAAACACCTCTGAACTCATTACTCACATGAACACTAAGGCCTCTTGGGGGCAGGGTGTTCTCCTTTTTTTAAATACAGCTTCTACACCCTTCAGATAGGAAGAGAATATAAATGATGACTGGAAAAGCAAGCCACATTGGAATGTTGCATTTGGTTTGCGTGTTTCTGCACAGCCAATCAAGAGAAAAGGAAGGCCATCTATTTTCTATAGTTTTCCTATGGATCGATCCAAGTCAGAACTAGGGGCTGTGAGCTGTACAATGACAGATTGTGCTATTCACCTAGATGGGGCTGGAAGGAGGGTGCGCACTGAGGGGAAATTCCCCATTTGTTCCCATCACATCAAGAAGAATGCTACGAACACAACACATTCTGGTAAAGCATCAGCATGGCAGCTGCCCAGGGGTGGGGAAACGGTAGTACTGTTGAACTTCAACACCCCAAAGACCCAGCCAACATGGTCCATGGCAAAGAATGCTGGGAGTTGTTGTTCAGCAACATCTGGAGGCCCATGGTCCTCCGCCCTGCGCCCTGTGATCCTGGATGCTCAAGGCCGCAACAGCAACACCCCTGATTATTCAAATTAAAGGTTCATCTGGTCCAACATCCTGCTCCTCATAATGAGCTGCAGGATGTAAACAATAGTCAATACTGGTATGTTGCTCCTGGATGTCGAAGCTTTTCTGGAATCCCTTAACTTGTCTTTCTAAAGACAGGGGAAGGAAGCTGAGGTTCAACCAGCAGCAGGAGAAAGGTATCACCAACAGGGACAGGGGGAGATACGGGAAAAGTCTGAGTTATCTCCCTCGAGACATTAACCCAGAACAGAAATTGTGACTTCCCGGTTTTCTGTATGACAATATTCACATTTTCTTAGGTAGGGAATGAGAAGCAAAAGCACCCTCTTCAAGCTCACCACTGAATATGTGCATAAGAGAACGGCAGATCTCAAGTTTAAAAAAAAAACCTGCCTTTACATATTAAGTGACAGCTCTCACATCCAGCTTTAGATAGGAAGAGGTCCAATGTGCCTTACACTCCCCAGCTAATGGCATACAGTATTTCAGCAATCTTTGGGAAATATAGTTATATACCTGTAAGAAAACTGATTTGTTCTCTGATCACACTAAGGCAGTATTTCCCAACCTCAGCAACTTTAAGATGTGTGACTTCAACTCCCAGAATTCCCCAGCCAGCACAAGTTGCTGAGGTTGAGAAACACTGCACTAGGGTAACCAAAACAGTAGCTTCTACTTTGTCAGTTCAAGCCCCACAAAGCATACTTACCCAGCAGGAACCCCTTCCAAATTTAGCAGCCCTTCCTTTTGAGTAAACATGCATAGGGATGGGCTCCAAAGTGGATCTTTAACATTTATTCTAAAGAAGTAGGGCGAGGAAATGGGGTGGGAAAAAGGCTTTACAAAATCACAATGACTGAAGATAGCAGAAGAGCTGAATTAGGAAAGAGCATCCCTATTTTAAGTCAAACACTGAAAAAGGTTGCATCTTAAAACATATTGGCTCAGTATGGGATTTCGAAAGGTCTTTCCTTCAGAGTCGAGACATACCCATAGGATTCTGTGTTGATTCCTCAACATCTAGCCCAACCTCATTGGATTCCCATAACTTCCCAGCCACCATAGCCATGCTGGCTATGGATGATGGGCATTGTAATCCAGCATATACAGCGGCTGCAAGGGATGGGAAATGGAACTTGCCTTTCACCTCCCTTCAACGCTGTCCTGATTAACTGTTCTTGTATATTGTCCCTCACAGAACATTTTGCAAAAGAACAACACAGCCCCCCCTTCTAGCCATCACACTGTGGACTTAACTTATCAATGGGACCACAAGTAACGTCTCCCCAACTGATCTTGGTGCACAGGTTAGCAGGCATTGAGAAAGGCAACCTTTTAAGCATTTGGATGCTAAGCCACAAAGGATTTTATAGACTAACCTTGATTTGGTCTGACAACATACAGAAAGCCTGTCTAGCACTTTAATGGCTGGTGTTATGTACTCTCCAGCAGCTTCACATAGATACACAAAAACAATACCACCAGTGGGTTTTCACAACGCACGGAGATTGTGGGGCCAAGCAGAAATTTTCCATTGCAATTCTCTAATGTATTGGAGCTACTGTAACACAGTACTATAACAACAATTAAGTAATTAAAATTAAGTAGCTCATTAAGCTACTTCAGCAATATCCCATGAACAATGGTGGCAAATATCACTAAGGAATCCCCCACTTTTCCCCTGGGGAAGCCACCACTCAGAATAACCAAGGCTTTTATAGCACTATATCCAGGACTGAAGACCTAGATAATTAATTTCTTTCAAGTCAAATGTTTTTCTTAGAAATTTCCAGCAATCAGATGGCCACCATCCTATCTAAGACCTTATCACAAAAACTTGCAACTTGGTGATAATCACCCCAAACTTCAAGATCCAGGGGAGCTCTCTTCCAAACAATTATATACTATCACCTGTTCCAAGGTGATGTGCATAACCCCCTCATAGAAATAGGTATTAGCCATTCCTTGGACCCATCCAGTTAGACCAACTGAGGACAAAATTCTAAAAAAGAGGTAGCTAATCTGATCTGAACGAGTATTATCTACTTCCTGAGGCTATAACAATATAATTGAAGGTGATCTCATAAACTCTGACCAAGTAGTACCCCCATAAATTCAACAAGTTATTCAAAAATTGTGGTACCTAATTTGAAGCACGTACAAGTGATTTTATATGCAAAGGTCTTCCCAAACCTATTAAATTAGTCAATTCTGCTTCAAGATTATCTCCGAGTAGGGTGCCCAGAAGCTGAGAAAACTCTGCTGGGCAGTTTGCTGAAGATGCAACAGTGAACTCTCACTGCTGGCATCACAGCTACACAATACGTGCACTTTGACCTGTGCTCAGTTGTATTTGTTGCAAAATTCATACTACTGTGCTTTCGTCATCCACCAATTCATTTTGGTTCTATCTGGGCTCACCACAAACAGCCCTCCAGAGCGAAAGCATCAACAACTCTTCTCAGCTCCAAAGTGCCACAATGAGACCAGGATGTTGTCAGGATCACAATCTAGTTCCTGAGAGGATTCAGCAATCCTTAAGTTCTCTGCCTCTCTGAGGATTGACCACACTAACTGGTCCCCCGCCCTTTTAAGGAAAACAGGCATGGTCAGCTCAAATCTCACCGGGATGCAATCTGTTTGTGACAAAGAAATGATTCCTATCTTCCCACTGATGCCCAGTTTACTTCCAATCTCTCCTACTCCCAAACCTAAAGCAAGGCTACTATGAATACATATGCTTAACACACTTACAACCCCCCAATTACCTTTGCATAACATGCTAAACGTGTGCGCGCACTCTCTCTCTCTCTATATATACATATGCATAACACACAACTCCCCAATTTCATTGGCACAACACGCTAAACTTGATATAGACAGCTATAGACAGACACACCTTAACGCACCCTGGGAATTAGAGCCATCTGGTTACTTTTTGGATTAATGCAAAACAAGAGGCAACCCAATAACCAGGTTAAGCACGCCGAATGAACACAGCCTGTGAACGCTGCTGTGCCTACGACCGTCTGGAACTGCTCCCGGGGCTGCCCAGAAAGTCCAGAGCTGGCCCACAGCCCACAGCCTTGTCCTGGCCACTTACCTCTCCCAGGACAGAAACAGAACCTCCGCCACATGACTGAAAGAGCGTCTATACCGCCCAAATGTGCAGAAACTCCAAACAAACTCACCTCAGCGATACTTTCTAGGCACTACAAAGAAATAATAGGAATAATAAGAATACGGTCCAGAGAGTGCAGAGAACTCCCACTCTAAGAAAAGGAGAGGACCCTCCTGGGACCGGGGGGGGGGGCTGGGGGGGAGACACTCACATGCCCCACAGTTGGGTGTGGGTTCCCTCCATGTACTTTTCCTCGGGGCGCCCAAGGCCTCTCCTGCCCCCCAATCCCCCCGGGGAAGAACCGTCCCCCCTCCCCCCAAAGGGCTCCCCTCTTCTCTCCGTCCAGCTGAGGGCACCCCAAAGAGCCCCCCCAGAAAGGTGGGGAGCGAGCTGGCCGTTGCTGCGGGGTGGAGACGCCGGTGCCCGGGGGGGGGTCGCGAACGGGGCATTCGGCTGCCCAACCCCGACAGGGACGGGAACAGAGTCGGTCCAATTCGCTTACCCCTCTCCGCCACCAGCTCTTCTCAGCGACCAGAGCGCCCACTCGGGCTCAGCCTCCTGCATCACTTCCGGGGGGTGGGGTCTTCGCGGAGAGTCAGCTGGCGGCGCGGTGCCGTAGAGACGCGCTCCCGTGCGCTTGACGCCGCGCGCAGCGTAAGGGCGGAAGGGCTGGCTCGGGCTTTCCCCCCCTTTTCGTCGTCTCCGGAGGTGAGTGAGGGAGAAAATCCATGTTGGGGGGATCTATGTCACCCGGGTCCGGAGGGGGGGGATAAAAGTGGTAACTCTGCAGGTGACTCAGAAAAGGGCAAAGGGGACGGGCGAGGAGAGACGGGCGTCTGCCCTAAAGGCAAAGAGAACATCCTGAAAGGAGGAGGCGTCGGCTGAGGTGGTTCTCCCTCGTCGTATATTGGTATCGCCCAAATTGCTCTGCGCTGGAGCGTAAGAGCGCAGCAGCGCATGCGTTGCTCTTGCCCTCTCAGATAGGGGGCGCTACAGGGTGACAAAATGGCGTCACTGATGTCAATAAGGCAGTGTTTCTCAACCTTGGCAGCTTGAAGATGTGTGGACTTCAACTCCCAGAATTCCCCAGCCAGCATATGCTGGCTGGGGAATTCTGGGAGTTGAAGTCCACACATCTTCAAGCTGCCAAGGTTGAGAAACACTGCGATCAGACTGAGCCAAACAAGAGCCCATTGTCTGTCCCTCCTGGAAGCATTCGCCAGTTTCCTTAGCAATGAGATACATGCTTTGCTCCTTATCCTTCCAACAGTTGAGCTTTTATCTGATTAGGAAGGTTGCCATGTGAACCTCACCCTGGGGGAGGAGCCTTAGAGCTAGGGGTGGGGCCTTGTTACAGGGGTGGAGCCTGGGAGGACTAAGGGGTGGGGCTTCATAGAGACTATTAGTTGAAGAGTGAATCTAGACCCCCCAGTAGAAACATTGAGACAGGTCTTATTTTGTGATATAATAAAACAAAAAGGTACAGGTTGTATGGCTGTAATTCTCTTTAATTTCAATTACCTGCGATGGGCTACCATGTATTCTCCCCCACAGCAGTCATTGTAGGAGGAGACCCATATTCATCTATAGCAGTGTTTCTCAGCCTGGGCAACTTGAAGATGTGTGGACTTCAACTCCCAGAATTCTCCAGCCAGCATGGCTGGTTGGGGAATTCTGGGAGTTGAAGTCGAAACATCTTCAAGTTGCACAGGTTGAGAAACACTGCTCTGACAGCTCACCAGCAGAAAATGGAGAGTCACCTTCTCATCTTTCACTTAGAGATAACAGTGCCTTCAAATTCAGTGTTGCAGAAGTTGGAGATCCCATCTGAGGCAGGGTCTCCCCAGTTGTCATTTGTATTTGGCCATTTCTCTCCCCTCTCCCCTCTGTCTGGGATCTTTATGTTATATGGCTGGAGCCCAAGATAGCTGTCCCATGAGGTAGTGAAAGCGGTTTTAACCACAACACTAGCTTTTAAAACCACAGTAACCAAACCCCAGAAATGAACTTTTTGATACTGACTACAAGTGGGTCTTTGTTAGCCTGCCAAGTTGTGCAATTTCACATATCAAAAGATATAATTTCATTCCCTGGATGTCCTGACGGCTAAGCAGATTTCCAGCTGGCTCATGCCCACGACACATTGCCTTCAAAATCTGATTCTCATTCCAGCAGAATTCCAGCAGTGCTGAAATTATAAATCTGGGCATAAAAGAGGTAGCAAGTTTGTAATACTCTCCTGTTCCCTGTGCCAATAAACCAGTTTGCCCATTGTCAAAGAGGGAAAGTCAGGACTGGCCTGGGCCAAGTGAGCAGTCCTAGAGTGAAGTGATCTTTTCAACTGAGCCAAGTCTCATCTCTCACCCTCCCATCAATGTCATAGGAACGAAGGACCTGCCAACCACTTACTTATACCCAGTCTGGCCCAGCAATGGCTATCAAATCACTTTTCAGGGATGAATTTGACCTAGTGAGGTTTCTTTTCTGCAGCTAAATGCACCATCCCATTAAAAAAAAAAAAATCTGTCACCTTTCCCAGCTGCAGAACAATTCTGGGTCATTACTTCAGCTAAATGTTTTAATTTAGCTCCAAAGACAACAAAATGGCTGCATTTCAGAATGGAGTCAGAGTTAAGCAGACGTGAAAATTGGGGACCTCGTTATCCTCTGCCAACCCCGACAATCTAACTCTTCTGTGTGTGATTTAGGAGTGCTAAGAGGCAGCTAGCAAAATATCCTTGGTCACAGGGAATGCTTCCTAAACAGACTTGTTCTCTTAACCCAGCTTAGATGGCTACTGTGACTTTACGATTGTTCTTGCAAAAGAAGATACAGGAAATGTTGTTTTCCCCAATTAGGATGGCTGGAGGAACTTAATTTGAATTCATCAATTGTTAAAGGAGTAAAACTCCAATGCTGGTTGGTTTTACGCAATATAGGTAAAGGTAAAGGTTTCCCTTGACATTAAGTCCAGTTGTGTCTGACTCTAGGGGGCGGTGCTCATCTCCGTTTCAAAGCCGAAGAGCTGGCGTTTGTCTGTAGACACTTCCATGGTCATGTGGCTGGCATGACTAAACAGAACACCGTTACCTGCCCGCCAAAGCGGTACCTATTAATCTACTCACATTTGCATGTTTTCGAACAGCTAGGTTGGCAGGAGCTGGGACTAGCAATGGGAGCTCACCCTGTCACGTGGATTCGAACCGCCGACCTTCCGATCGGCAAGCTCAGCAGCTCAGCGGTTTAACTCGCAGCTGTTTAACCCGCAGCGCCACCACGTCTCTTTTACTCAATATACTTAAGCCATAATGTGCTCTATTGGCCTTAGCTTAATATCTTATTAAGAATATAAATCTGATCAATCAATCAATCAATCATTCAATCTTCTGTGTCCTGAGCCAAGTGCAATTTATTTGGTAAACCATTGTTAAAACATGGTTTAGCATGTGATCCAGTGAAAATTTTGCCAACCATTCCCTTAATAGGCCATCGATAATTTCTCCTGAGAACACTAAGAAACAGCATGATGCTCATCTGGCAGAGGACCGAAGTCATGCACAACGAAACCACAATCTTTCATTTACAATCATGCTTTGCCGTGGAAAGATCAGCAGTCCTGAACAACGGAAGTTTTTGTTCATAGAAAGAGGATGAATTGGCCCAGCATTTTTGAGTCAAGCTTGCGTTCTGGGTGCATCTATGCCAGCTGGAATTCACCATACCTTGGGTGCAAGTAGAAAGAATGTCTAAGCATCTGCATTTAACCACCTGGTGTCCTCAGGAGGTTTTCACCATCAACTTTCACAATCACTCTGAGGGATGATGGGAGCTGGTACTGAATGATTTTGGAGGATCGCAGGCTGGGGAAGGCAGATGTACATGCTGATGATACAGTCCCCATTTTTTGCCCATTTCTTCTTTCATCCCCCAATTGTATCTTCCCAATGCCCATTCTCTCCTAGAATAGCAATTTGGCCTCCTTCAGAGAAGAAACAGTCATCTGAAGGTCTATCAGGGAACAAACTACCCAGAGTCCCCTTTTTGGGAGAGATGGGTGGTGATAGAAATTTGAAGAATGAATGAATGAATGAATGAATGAATGAATGAATGAATAAATAAATTCTATTGGAGGCATTCTATAGTTGAAGTTCGTCTTGTGCAGATCTGGTGTAAACGTGAAAAAAGGAGAGCCTAAAGGCTTGAAGCCCATTCACAATTACCATTTAGACACAGATGACCTGGTCAGTTTTTCATTCCAGAGTGCGGTATATATTTAATGTATTGAAATTTGCATCAATACATATAGATCAGTGTTTTTCAACCTTGTCAACTTTAAGGTGTGTGGACTTCAACTCCCAGAATTCCCCAGCCAGCATGCTGGCTAGGGAATTCTGGGAGTTGAAATCCACACACCTTAAAGTTGTCAAGGTTGAAAAACACTGTTACAGATCTGGGGTCTAATTCTGTGCAGATCACTGTCCTCAACTGTGTCTGTGTTGTATTTGCTTTTTTTTCTTTTCGTCCCCCTTCACAACATCCTGCTTCTGATTCTGAGGCATATTTGGTCTTTAGGAAGCATTGGGCATATTTTTGCATATACTGGTATCAGCTGGGTATTCCTCTGCCCCAAATTTAGTACATGGAAAAGTAATTGTTATCTATGGTTGGCAAGTAATTGTAGTTTTCTGTTTTTTTCCCCCCTTTTTGCTGGTTCCTTCCATGTTCACTGATGGAGCCAAGAAAATATTTGAAAACTAATTGAGGAATATGTGAAAATGTCCATCTGTTTGGAGGCCCTATTTTTTTCACAGCCCCAAATGCTCACCCAGGAATCCTCTCATTTCTCTAGATGATGTCAGTCGCTCGTCAAGAAGTCCTTGGCCTTTACCGCAAGATATTCCAAATAGCCAAAACATGGCAGTCAGCATCTGGACAGATGGAAGAGACTGTGAAAGAAAAGCAGTATATTATCAGTGAAGCTAAAACATTGTTCCAGAAGAATAGAAATGTGAGTGAGCATTTGGCCTAGATATATAGTTGAATCATTAGGATTCTGTTTGAGCATCCAAGATGGTGAGGAAATGCCTTTCTCCCATTTGGTCCTGTTTCCTGAGGGCCATATGTTCCTTTGTGCCGACACATTGACTTTTTAGGTTTTCAGCAGGGTTGATGGAGCCAAAGGCCTCACAGATCCAGCTTTTTGTACACTGATGGCTGGTAAAGAAGAGGCTGTCCCAGAAGGGTATCTAAGAAGCTTCATTTGGTGCAACTGACGAACATAGATGAAGGATCAGATCATGGCAGAACTGAATGACTGCATTGGTCACTAACACCTTTCCTAGCACAATGCAAAGGGGTGGTTTTAACCTTTAAAGCCCTAAATATCCAAAGACCTGGCTACTTGTGAGGTTCAAACATTGCAGGTCAAGGTCTTTTCTTTGAATGTCTGTTCGGGGAGGTGCTCACAAGGTAACTTGGAAAACAGTTTTAACTTACCTGTCAGTTCCCAGAATTTTTGCATTTTCTGTTCTAACTTTTTTCCTCTTTTTTCCTGTATTGTTTGCAAGACCAGCTAACAGATCCTGAGCTGATTAAACAATGCATCGAAGAGTGCAAGGCAAGAATAGAGCTAGGACTTCACTATCACAACCCCTATCCAAGGCCTGTAAGTAGGAAGCAGCTGTTTGATATGAATCTGTTATTCGCAGTCAGGAGTATTGTCTCTGTTGACAATAGTCTGCAGAGGTAATTGATATTATGCCCAAATGGGACAGAACTGGAGCTACAATTGACAATTTTCAAGGTGCCCTCCCTTTTCCAACAGAACTACTTGAATGCTTTTGAGCAGGACAGACAAATCAAGATGTTATTTTTCTCTAGAGTGCTAATTCCCCAGATGTTTAAACATCAAATCATGTTAAGTATCTGTCCTTAGCCATCAAACAAGCCAGAACCATGGTTTGAAAATGTCGCAAGGTTTGATACGAAGCCAGCACCAATGTATTACGGTTATATCCCCTGCTCCACTAGTACAAATGGTACAAATAAAAAGTGAAAGCGGACAAATAGCCAGAGTTTCCTATATATTTGGAAACTCAAATAACATTTTGTATTTCATGGTTACTGCAAGCATGGGTTGGCCCACTGTAGGACATGAGCTTTTATATCAATAAAAATAGGGATTTGAATAGATTTTTACAAAACCATAGACCTCACCAGTAAGCTGATATGGCTGATGAGTTAAAACATAATATAATTTGGTTAATGGTTTAGTGTGTTTGCAAACCCAGTCACCCCGGTTTGCAATAACTTGCTTACCGCTGGATGAACTCAGCCAACTATAGGTCATTCAACAAACCATGGAGAAGGCAAACAATAATTAAGTGTGATATTCATATAAATCGCATATGTCTGGTATGTTTTTCAGAGTAATTTTTTTAGCAGGTTTCTTTTCTTGTCACATACAGATTCATCTGCCACCCATGGGCCTCGCACTGCAACAAGGCCGTGGGTTTCGACACCAGGAGAAGCTGAGGAAGATCTCTAAGCCGGTTTACTTAAAATCCCATGATGAAATTTCATAGCCCCAGATCAAGCTGTAGTTGATATCCTCCAAGACTACCTGGCAGATGCATTCCACGTGACTACAGGTGAAAATGAAATTGGTGTGGCTACCGCTTGGTGACCTTTTTTTCAAGATCGGGAACCCACTTGGTCCCAAGGAGAGATGATAAGGATAAGGTGGAACTGCCGTGTGAAAGGAAGAAGCATTGTGGGGAAGTAAACAAAAATGATAGAAAAATCAAGGCCTGACCAGTCTTATGTTGTACTTGGGCACATATCCTCACACGCTATTGACATTCCTACTGTCTAATACTCCAGACATCCTTGACCATATTGGGTGGGTCTGATGGGTGTTGGAACCCAAAGCAGCCGAAGGGCCACGGATTTCCCCAGTCCCAGCCCACAGAGGAGTCTCTCTTCATTTCCCATCTGTTCAGCACTTAAGGCACAGGTCCTCACGCTGGGAGAGGCAAGGCTGCCCACCATCTCTGAAAATCTTGGTGTGGCCCTAGGTCTCCCAAAGTCGGTTCCAGATTACAGCATGTGAAGTGACCAAAGGGAAAACGGGGTCCGCATGCAAGCAGAGAGGAATTGTACTGAAAACTTCCATGGCAATACAGCCAGCCACACTGAATGGTAACCACATTCAGAGGTGAACAAGGTGACATTTGGGTTTGGCCCTGACCACACTAGCTACGTGTGGGGAGTGTCCCCTGGTAACATCGTCAAAAGGGCAAGATGTTCTGACCGTCAGCCCAGAAGGCGTCTGACATCCCTGGCTTAAGATACACATTGTCTTTCAATGACAGTGGACCCACCTTTGACTTAGGTGCCTGAGGACAGGTAGTCCTCGACTTACAATTGTTCGTTTAATGGCGGTTCAAAGTTACAATGGCCTCAGAAACAGTGCTTCATGGCCTGTACTCGCACAACCGTCGTACCACCCCCGTGGTCACTTGATTGCAATTCAGGCGCTTGGCAACTGGCTTGCATTTACAACCAGTTGCAGCGTCCTGTGGTCATGTGATCACAATTTGTGACCTTTTTTTGCCTGTTTCTGGCAAAAAAAAAACTACCATTGGGGAAGCTGGATTCGCTTAAAGACTGTGGTGATTTGCTTAACAACCGCCATAAAAATGGTTGTAAAATCGGGTCCCGTCATATGGTGACTCAACTTACGACCACAATGACTTAACGATGGAAATTCCGGTCCCAACTGTGGTCATAAGTCGAGGACTACCTGTATACAAAAGCATTCAAATCCCCTGCTGTGTATAGAGAAGGTAAGCAAACTGGGCAATATTTCAGATTCACAAACTGGATTCAGAACACCCACAGACGTGCACAGAGCTCCTGTTGGGAACATCTTAAACCAAATGCCCTTTTTTTCCCCCAGCGGGCATGGTAGTAGCAGAGTTGTTTTTGTTCAACCCTGGGAAAAGGCACAGCTGCCTTAAACGGTTCCTGGCAGGTATCTGACTCAACTTTTGCCCTTCAAATCCAAAGCCATGTTATTGCAAGGGTTGACTTCTCTATCACCAACTCTCTAGTTGATAGCAAAAGTACAAACTAGGAAGGAAATGGTTTAATAAGAAGTCTTAAGGCTGCTGGTTTCATTTAAACGAGGGCCAAGGCCAAAGTATACATCTTTTAATTGGAACGTGCAGGAATACATCTGGCACATACATACAGTTCAGTCATCTAACTGGCAAAGTGCAGCCACCCCCCGATTGATCCAGTGTTTCTGGGGAAGGTCGGAAGGAAGTTCAATGGAGAGGACATAGTTGGTGGAATGGCCGGTAGTGGACAAGATGCCTCTCCTGGCACTGGTTTTGTAGACAGGGCACAAGTAGATCCTTTGGTGCAAAAACTTGGATGCCTCTCCAGGTTTCAGCCAAATGATGGGTAAGGAATCATAAAGGATTTTGGGGGAAGATTCACCAATCTGCATAGCTTCCCTGTCCCATCGGGCTCCTTCCAAAAACAGCCCTTTTACGTAGGCTCCATCCTGAGGCATTTGCTCCATGGTGTGCTCCACCTTCATCACCTACAGCGGGAAAAGAATTAACAGACTGACTTTGAAGGAAGAAAGAAGAAATCATTACACATTCCTTGCTTAGAAGGCATTTTGCAATTGGGTTCATAGGCTGCACTAAGCCACTGTGTGAAGTATAATCCCCGGGTTCAGAACACCCGGTTTACGGATGACCCACAGTTAAGAATGGAGCCTATTGTGGCAAAATTCACATTAAATACACAATGGTTTGAGTTAATTATACAATGCTACCTATAAAGTATTATACGGTAATACTGTTCTGGGTTATATACAAATTCGACTTAAGGACAGACCTTGGGGACAGAACTCGTCCTTAAACGGGGGACTGTACTTTGTTGTGTAAATTCCATCGCTGTGATTTGTAAACGCTGGTTACGACTCTGCATCAACTTTCCCACCAGACAAGCCCAGACTTTTCACAGGGAATGCTCATTGTGTACAGTTTGTTGGCTGCCCCCCCACCTTCTGTCTTGGCTCATGACAGCTTTCTTAAATAAAACTAAGCTACCTTTTTGCTTCTTTGCCCTTCCCACCAAGTAAACTCTAGTGTCTCCATCTGCTCATTATATTTTAGGCTGCAATACTCTCTGGACCTATTATTTTGACCTCTTTTTGGTGCATTTCCCCAAAGGCTTGTTCTGAGACAGGACTTCCCTCAGCAATTCTCTCCCTTTTTCTATCCAGCATTAATAAATGCCATCTATTATTTAATATTTGGTGGATTATTATCTCCCAACGCTGAGGGATCAATTAAGTCAGAAAATGGCCCAAGGTGTTTCTACCCTTTAACAGCTCGGAGGGAACTCTAGAGAACACAGCCTCAGAAATCAATGTGTTGGGAAAGAAAAGAGAAGAAAGTATTTCTTTCCCACCATCACCATTTTACAGCAGAGATGCTTTCCCAGTATCCTGTTAGCTCTGGCCAGCATATGTATGGTCTCTAGAAAGGAGGAGGAGGAGGAGGAGGAGGAGGAGGAGGAGGAGGAGGAGGAGGAGGAGGAGGAGGAGGAGGAAAAAACTAAATCTGGGATGATGGTGATGGGTTCCATCAATTACCACCTAATCTATTTCTCTAGAAGAGTCAATGATTGAACTGGGGATCATTCACATGAAAGACTGGGCTGTCCCACTAAGCAGTGGGCTCTCTAGAGCAGCGTTGCTCAACCTTGGCAACTTTAAGATGTGTGGACTGATGGCTTTGCTGGCTGAGGAATTCTGGGAGTTGAAGTCCACACATCTTAAAGTTGCCAAGGTTGAAAGTACCTCCATGTCCTTCTCCCACCACATGATTTGACGGTCTCTCTCTCTCCTTTCTCACTTAATTATTCTCCTAAATCCTTATGCTTCACCCATGTCTTAAGTGCTAGTCCCCTCCTCTCCCCTCCATTCCTTTTGATTTGGGGGGGAGGCATCTAAAACTGCAAAAACAGGCAAAGCATAGTGTCATGAGCACTGATGGTGAGCAGGAGGGGGCCCCTATCCAGGGGGGAAAATGCATGCGTAGTAGCGAGGAACTGAGCAGCCATTCAAAGAGACACAGAACAGACCCGCCTTGACTTTTGGGGTTTATCTGTCTGGGTTTTCTCACGCTTCTTCAGTTTGTTAGGATTTTCTATCTAATGTAGCAGTAATAAAACACTAGAGACTTATTCCCCGTCTCCGTGTGGTTCCTGCCTGTTAGGACACATAGGACAGGAATATGCCCCACCATGAAAACACTCCCCGCCCCCGCTTCCACCAACATTTAGTTTCCAGATTCCTCCTCTCTACTACTCTGAGACCAACCTCTATTTCCCATTAACTCTGGATTTCCAAGTTCCATTTTGTACCACGACAATACGCTTTATAGACAGAAATTTGCTTTATATACGTTACCTCAAATTCAAATCCAATATGATCTATTGGGATAGTATATTTTCTGGCATAATTCTGCGAGACACCCGTCAAGAAAGACTGAGTGAAATAGAAACCGGAGATCCAAAATACATTCGGTGGTCCATGTTTGATCCATTCCTGGGGTCAATGTGAATCGACAAATATTTTTATTAAATGGGGCGTCAAAACAAGAACATCCCTGGGATGACTGAATTCTGAATCCTCTGACTGAGATGCCAGTTTGTAAGGATTAAGAATAACAGTGAGCCACAACTAGCCTGGCAGAAAATATCACTGCACATTCCAGCTTGTGACATGTAAAAGTCTTGAGGATGAAAAATCCAGGAATCAAATTGTTATCTGATATTTCAAAATATTTAATAATACTTAGCTAGATTATAGCTGCATAAAAATGGAGTTGGTTATATAAAAGGAACCTGTATTTTGTTCCAACAGACTGAAAACCCATTAGCCAGGATAAATTTGACATACTTAGGGTTCATTAATTATTGGTGACATTCGCTTTATTTTATCTCCCCCAAACTAGCAAGCAAAGCAGTAAAACCAACCAATTAGTATCAGTTTCCTAAATGTACCAAGTGCATCTAAGAAGCACGTAAAGTGCAATAAACACTCTAGCAAGGAATGCCGTCTCTGAAGCCCCCACGGGGACACATCATCATTCAACTGATAGGAGATATGGGGATCGTCAGTCAGAAATCAGTGGGAGGAACTGTCAGCCTCTTAGGGAGTCTCTGCTCATGACCTGACAATCACCGTTCTTCAGCATCCTCAAGACCCCCTTTAGATCCTAGCCGTAACCAAGCTCACATAGGGCACAACTGGCTTTTCCCTGCCAATGTGAATGTTAAGGCAGCATAGCGAAATTAAGAAATTAAGAAATTTCCATTATCATCAAATCATCTCCTGCACACTGGAGCTTCTCCCAGACATCTAGAAATGCCCTTTCATTTGCTTACAATCCCCGCATCTTCACGGTGACCCCACAAAGAAGGAACCCTGTATTTATGCCCCTGAAATCTTGCATCTGTTTCTCTTCAGATACTATTTGAGTTGCATTTGGATTTTAGTATGTTCCTATTAAATAGGACAGCATCTCCATCTCTAATGTCTGTTCATGTCATGGTATGTGGAAACGACCTTGGGAGACGGGAGGAAGAGTTGCAGCCTAGACAATGGTCTGATAAACGAAATCTGAACCTGAAAGAGGGGTGGCGGTAGACAAAGCGTCTCAGAAGGACCCTCCCGAGTTTTTGGAAGACTAAAAGTAAGGGAGAGGAGAGGTACTTTCAGACCTGCAAGATTCTGTTACCGTAACCTTAACCTTAGTCCTCGCTTAATAACCGCAATTGGGGCCGGAATTTTGGTTGCTAAGCAAAGTGGCCATTAAGCAAATCTGACCCAATTTTACTACCTTTTTTGTGGCAGCCATTAAGCGAATCACACAGTTCCCTATCGATTTTGCTTGCCGGAAGCTGGCTGGGAAGATCACAAATGGTGATCACGTGACCATGAGATGCTCCAATGGTCGTAAGTGCAAGGACCAGTCGTAAGCTGTTTTTTCAGCACTGTCGTAAGTCCAAACCATCGCTAAATGAATGGTTGTTATGCGAGGACTACCTGTATACATGGTTGGTGCCTCTTGTCTGACTACCTCAAAGGGCTGACAGTTCTCACCTGTCTGTGATGATTTTGACAACAGTACCAAATAAACCAACTTGAAAGTTTAAGGGTACCTGAAAAAAAGTCAACCGTGTGACTAAGTCAGTTACATAACCCCCTAGTGGTTTGAGTGATGGGTAGGATTTGGCTGCCCACATAGCTGGCACTTTGCCCACGAGCATGCTGTTGAAAACATCCTCAAGCTCTGAAGACATCAACACCAGGCCTCTGATGGCTTTGCCGAGGTTGTTCAGGCTGCTCCGGACAACTTCCGTAAGCCTGATTAAAAGAAAAGAGCAAAAATGAGACAGCTCTATCTGTATCTCAAGGTATGCTGTTATTAGGAAGAGGAGAAAGCTGGAAATAGTTGCAGCCCTTTCTTTGTCTTTCCAGGTGAGTGATCAGGAAAAAGAAAAAGAAACAAGTTGTAATGGCAAGGAAAAGAAAGGACAGGGGCACAAGTCTCCAGAAATTCATTGTTTCTTTGGACATTTGCCCTTTCCCCAACCTCCTGTGGGCTCCAAAGCTGTGGATTGCTCTATAATCCAGGGTTTCTCCACCAGGGTTCCGTGGCACCCTCGGGTTCCGCGAGAGGTCGCTAGGGATTCCCTGAGAGATCATGATTTATTTAAAACATTATTTCAAAATCAGACCACTTCACATGAAAGAGGTAAATTTCATTCTTTATTTTGAGTTGAAGAACAGTGTGAATGCATCTAGACAGGCCTACCCATGAAACGAATATACTAATTTGGTAACTTCTGGCCTGTATTTGAGCCCGAATGTACAGGGTTCCCTGAGGCCTGACAAATATTTTAAGGGTTCCTCCAGGGTCAAAAGGTTGAGAAAGGCTGCTCTAATTCAACACTTCTAAATAAAAGCAAGCTGAGAAATATTGTATTATGCTGACAGTATAAACATCTGAAGCCTTCCAGATAAAGGCACAGTATTGGGGTAAGATGATTACCCTTGTTGATCTCATGATAGGGTTGATTAGCAGCTGGGAATCGCAAGCAATTTTGATATAAGTGCATCGGTGGTATTTTATCTGTGGATGGGGAAGTACCATTTTAAGGTACCAAACGCCACTTCAGATAACAGCAATGCATCATTGCCTTGTGCTTGAAAGGATGGTATTTGCTCACATTGGGGGGGATTCTTGGCACGACCCATCTCCTACCTTACATGTCCTTGGATCCCATCGTAGCAGTATGCTGGAGGGTTGGAAAAGGTGCCTACATGTGGCAATGCCAGCACCACACAAGCATAGAAGGCAGTGGAGGGCTACCATCATGGTGAGTGCAGAAATATGGGGAAATTTACCAACTGATTCTCTTCTTTTTGTGAAAAGTGGAAGAGATGTGTAGCAGATCTGAGCAGTGGAGACACAGACATTCAGTGAATAGCCAGGAACCAAGCCATTGATTAGTTGACAGGCTGTTGCCCAGAAATGCTGATTGATTGGTGGTTCTCTGTACGTCCTGCAGACTCAGGACCACACCTATACCCACTCATGCTTACAGGAAGGCTGGTTGTCTGAAATGTCCTAGAACTATGTCCTGTCACTGTCCAGTTTATGCAGGTATGTAATCCAAATTTTACCTGTTAAACCTGATCAGCTCTTGCCTAAGGACCGTGTTCATAGATTCCTCATAAAGTACTGGATATAGTCTCATCACATGTTCGAGGTCAAAGTCTGCTGGTAGCTTGGAGAGGACATCATGTGCCAGTTCTTCAACTGTTTCCTAACATTAGGAAATGGAATCATTGACAAGTGAAATCAGTTGGAAAATAACTAATTCTTTGGTAGTTTTTATTTTATTTTACACATCTTCATGTGGATTATTCTTCAGAGTTTGGGGGGAGGGTGAAGTTTTTTGTTTTTTTTTAAGCAAAACTTTGTCAATTTTTGTATTTTTAATTAACTGTCTAGCCTGCCTTTCTTCCAAGAGTTCCAGGTGGGTACCTTGCACTCCTGCCTCTGTTCTATCCCACAATAGTACGATCATTCTGTCTCACCACAATTAAATCACAAAGCAGTTTGTTCTAAGAAAGAAGATTTGCCCTAATATGCTGAGCTGGCCTGGAAAAATAAAGGCTGCAGGTGTTGGGGAGCTGATACAAGAATAGCCAATGCCCCCAACACCTGCTGCAACAGCAACTGCTATACTCAAAGGATAAGGCCAGAGCTCATTTATGTATGTGTTTGTTTTACAATATTTGTACCTGTGGAGATTTCCCTCCTCCTCCAACTTGTCGAGGCAGGGTCAACAAGACCCCGTTGAAAAGGAGGTTGGTCTCTTGGTTATCCTTCGTAATGTCGGCATTCTCGTGAAGCCCAAAGGTTTCAGGATGGGTTGTAATTGGCAGTGTTCTTAAATACTCTATGTAGGACTGTGACAAAACAAGGCATAACCAAAGCTGAGCATTGAGACATAGCTATATTTTATCAAGGACATTAAGAGCAGATCTGGTAGACTGTCAGAGGGTACTTTTTTAAAAATCATGGTCCCTAATTGGTGCAGGCTGTGATCCTAATATCATTCACCCTCATCTTTTCTCACCTGGTATGTTCCATGGGGAGGTACATAATATTCCCCCCCAGGAGAAAGTCGATAGCATTCCTCTATTTCAATCTCTTTGCAATATACTATGGAGAGAAGCGAAAGGAGGAGACGTCTGTCCTTGTCATCTGTCACCCTTCCACCATAATTGCATTCTCCTAGAAGGAGAAAGAGAAATCAGAAGAGCAAAGATAAGAAGATTTATACCTAAGGGACACACGCAGTTGTCATCTGGAAGACGCCAGGTTGCGAAGAATACAAAATGGATGGTAGATCGCTCTAACTTTGTGGACATGCATTTCTAGAGTTGCAGTCATGCATCCTAAAGCTTGTTTGACTCATAATGCATTAAACCAACTTTAGTGGCCTGGCACTTAATAATGCTAAACCATGGGCTCTTTTTTACTAACCTTGGGAAGAATCTACCAACCAGGGGTTTGGACAAGACACTAACTTGCAAAATATTTTAAATGACAGAGGGTACCTATTTTTCTCCTCACTGTTGCACTGAAGGAGAGGAGCAGCTATTCTCGTTCCTGTAACATTAAACCAGGATTTTGCATTGTGTCAAAATGCTGCTATTCGCAGGGTTCACATACTGTGCTCAACATAACGTGAATAATTTGGTTTTGGCTCAGCCCAGTGTACAAAACTTGCCATTGTTTTTAATAAAGCCCAGCTCATGGCTTAACATTAGTGTGAATGAAGCCATTGTAGCTTGTTCAATAAAGCATGGATACAACAGATCAGAGCTTAACAGTGATATGCAAACCAGGCCATCGTGTGCACTGTACCTGTAAGATAAGTTAGAGCTTCGAATGGGGTTTCATCATATTCATTCAGAAACATCTGAATCTGCCTCAAGCTGATTCTAAGATCAGATTCGTTGAATTCGTATGGAATGTTCCAGCCTGTCCAGTTCAGGAAAAAAAGAAAGGAACAGGAAGCCTTATTCTGGCAGATCTGATGAAATGCAGCCCTGAAAATATGCTATAATCAGTCTTTAAGTGGCCCCCAAACTCTTCACTGATTAGGGAATAAGGCTGTATTTGTAGGACGTGGTTCTCCTGTGAGAGCACATGGTCATGCATGCCCTGGTCAAAAAAGGAGCAACTGCCAACTATCTAACCCCCAACAAAGCATTGCTTGCAGAATTTTTTGAAAAACAAAATTGTCTGGGGGCGGCAGGGGGGGACAAAGAATAAAAATGAACATTATACCAGTCAGAATCAACACCCTGCCAGCAAAGTCAGAGAAGGCATAGCCATCCCCCCGCTCTACCCTCGAGTCAACCTTCACCCCAGTGGCCACAGGGGAGAAGCAAAAGGTAAAATGGGGACAAAGACAACACACTTAGAGGAGTCTTGATTCTGCAGAGCCCTTCCAGGACTCTCCTCTCTGTTCCCGCGGCAGGAAGGAAGGATTAGCCCTAACTGGTGAGGAATTAATCTGAGGTGGCGTTCCTTTGATGCAAACCCATGATTCTCTCTCTCTCTCTCTATCTGTCTATCTGATTAAATGGCTGGTCATTTCACAGATGTGACTCTGGACTGCTTACAATACAGGTAGTCCTCACTTAACAACCACAATTGGGACCGGAATTTTGGTCGCTAAGCGATGTGGCCATTAAGCGAATCCGGCCCGATTTTACAACCTTTTTATGGCAGTTGTTAAGCAAATCACCACGGTCATTAAGCGAACCATGTGGTTGTTAAGCAAGTCACGTAGTTCCCCATTGATTTTGCTTGCCAGGAGCCAGCTGGGAAGGCGGTCACATGACCATGGGATGCTGTGAGGGTTGTAAATGCGAGGACCAGTTGTAAGCCAGTTTCTTCAGCGCTGCTGTAAGTCCTAACCACAGCTAAACGAATGGTCATTAAACGAGGACTACCTGTACATTAAAAACCATATGAAGAACAGTATCAATCGAAACATAAAGAGCCTACAGGCCGTTCAGCAAGACAATGCAACTGGGAAGAGCAACTGGGTTTCCCATCTCACCCAAAGGGCCAAAGTGTCTTCTTTCTTGCACCAGAGCATGGAAGAAGCAGAGGCCAAACAGCATCTTGTGCCAGATTTCTCTTTTTTCACAGCTGTTAAAGAAGGTGGGGTCGGAAATTGGGTCATTGAGGTACGAGCGGAGGAGGTTTGCTCGGACTCCTTTGGGCGGCTCGTTGGTCATTTTGATCCCGTTTTGGAGGATGCTGACAGGAAATTTTTCTGACGGGTAACTGGTCAGCCACAACCTGAGAAGCAAGAAGACAAACTGAGTTGATGAAACAACTCTTATGCAGTCCCACAAACTATTTCCATAAGGGTAAAGTTATGTTGCAAATAAGTGCCCCCCCCCCCCAAAAATTAGCTTTATTTAGTATTTCCATGTTTTCCTTAGCAGGGTAATTTTTAAAAAGAGCTTTTAATTAACTGGCTGATGAAGGATAGGCAGCACTGAGACATGAGTTTTCCTTCCTCCTCTGCTTCCAGCACTGAAGTCCAGCGGAATAGCTTCTCACCAACCTACTTACTCCACGATTACTCACCTGGATGGAATTCCTGATTGCCTTCGGTAACTGGATCAAGTATTACATTCAACCTGCAGTGAAATACTACAGATAGTCCTTACTTAACAACCAATTGTTTAGTGACTTTGGACTTATGATGGTGCTGGAAAAAATGAATTACGACTGGTCCTCACACTTAAGACCATCACAGCATTCCCCATGGTCACGTGATCACAATTCCAGCACTTGGCATCTGGTTCGCATTTACGACTATCGCAGTATCCCGTGGTCACATGACCACCATTTACAACCTTCCCAGCTGGCTTCTGGCAAGCATAATCAATGGGGAGCCACGTGATTTGCTTAATGGCCATGTGGATTGCTTAACACCTGCAGTGATTCACTTAACGACCACCATGAAAAAGGTCATAAAATTGGGTTGGATTTGCTTAATGACCACTTTACTTAGCAACCAAAATTCCAGTTCCAATTGTGGTCGTTAAACAAGGACCACCTGTACTGTTTAGTGTGCACAAATCAAAGGTCTGATTCTAATATAGGGTATCAATCAGCAGCCTGATTCTCACCGAAGCCACCAACCAATGCTTTGACTTTACATGAATGTTCAGAAGAACGAATGCTCCCCCAGTAAAGAAAGAACAGGAAGGAAGGTTCCATGCAAAGAGCAAATTAATATGCCTGTGAAAAGATCTGAATCTGTCTACTAGGTTTCTACTGTATCCATGTCACATGAAGAATAAACTAAATTAAATTCTTGCCTGAATTTGGTATTGGTATTTTCAGGCACAATGACTTCCTCGCAGATTTTTTCCAAAGTGGGCATCCAGCTGGTTGCAAGGTGGCAGTTCTGCAGCACGACCCAGCTACCGTCAATAATAGCTAAATTGATCATCTTGGCAGCAATTGGGCCTTGTCCTTGTCCCAAAGAAATGGTCTGAACGCTCTCCATCCCTAGATCATCAGCAAACTTCAGCAAACCTAGTAATTAAGCACACTTGTTTTTAATAAATGCTTGGGTCGTTTCAAAGAACCAGGACCAAATTTAAAAAAAAGAAATGTGCACACCACATAAATAAGGAATGTATGAACTTCCAAATGTTGCTGAACTACAACACCCAGTGTCCTTCACCATTGGCCATGTTGGTCAGGGATGCTGGGAACTGTAGTTCAATAACATCTTGATGGGTATGGGCTATCCATCCTTGTTGGCGATTGCTGCCTTATTCTGTCCATGACTCCTCAAAGGCAGCAGAGCAGTAGTCAAGGATGCTTGTCAGATCCAAGTCAGGAGGTCATTCTATCAAGCTCTCCTGTTCAGTTATGTTCCTGTGAGTCAGATTAACCCTTCCAGTTTTTCTTCCTTTGCTAAAACATGGAGACTCTTTTTTAGACTTGTCTGTGTGTATATTTTACCTGTAAAAGGTCAAGACTGGTCCTACTATGAGGTAGTGAATTCATAATTATTTACTATCAGATACAGGGAAAGGCCCTTATAGGATTTTCTATCCCATGTGTCAAAACGGCTGGTTTCAGATAGAGGTAGTCCTTGACTTACAACCATTCATTTAGCAACCATTTGAAGTTACAATGGCACTGAACGAAGGGACTTAAAACCAGCTCTCACACTTATGACCATCGCAGCGTCCCTGCAGTCACGTGATCAAAATTCAGGTGCTTGGCAACTGGCGTGGATTTACAATGGTTGCAGTATCCTGGGGTCACGTGATCACCACTTGTGACCTTCCCAGCTGGCTTCCGACAAGCACAGTCAACGAGGGAAGCTGTATTTGCTTAATGACCGCGGTGATTCGCTTATCGACCACTATGATTCACTTAACGACCACAGCCAAAAAGGTCATAAAGTTGGGTGTGACTCACTTAACAACTGCCTCACTTAGCAACAGAAGTTCCAGTCCCAATTGTGGTCATAAGTGGAGGACTACCTGTATTATGTACTTTCACTAAGGTAAGGTAGGCATAATTTGATACTAAAAAGAAGTCTTGGGCCAGAAGTAGGATAGATGAAGAACCTGATTCAGGAAGTTTTTCTGTCTGGGGCTCAAGGATCTCCCAGTCACTAGGCTAAGATTTTGTTCTGAACCTAGCATTTTTATGGGCCCAGCACCTATGGCCACCTTGAGGGAGGGTTGTGGCCTTGGGGAGAGAGATCATAGTTTCCTTCAACTTTCCTTTTCACCAACAACATTTCAATCTCACCTGCCATGGGATCAGCCCCCGGGGACAGTATGAAAATCAAAGGGGCACAGCAATTTGAGTCATTGTAACTTCCAGCCAGATCAAAGGTTGGTGGTTCAATATAGGTCCTTCCCATATTCTCTGAGATGAATTGCTGGGTTGCCGGGATAATTTTATCTGGCCGCAAACATCTGAGGACCACCATGCGATCGAGACCCTTCAGCTTACGCCACTTATCCGGGAATTCTTCTTTGTGGGGCTTAGCAGAATCATAAATTGCTTTCCATGCCAGGACATTATACTCAAAATGATCCATCAAACCAGTGAGGTTTCCCAGTCCAGATGCACGCACTATCTCAGCCCATGATTTGTCACTCAGCCAGTCTGGGGCAGGGTTGCGGTAGGGGTTCTCCAGAGCCACCCCTCCAGTTAATAAAAAGCGCCAGACTTCATCATCAATCTCATTGTTCCCTTTCATAATCCCAATTGTCAGAAGAAGGGAGAAAAGCAGCTTGTCTTTTTCAAACAAGGACCGGCAGACGTTATTGTAGATGCTGACTGTGAAGTGGTTAATTATGTTTCCAATTCTTTCCTCCAAGACATCACTTTTTCTACTGTTCGCAAGCGACTGGACATAAAGGTTAATGAACCATATCAAGGAGTACTGGTACATTGGCTCAATGTGGGCCAGGTCAGAAATGCAGAAGAAGACAGTTGATGAATGGACCGCCACGGGCTTGTAACCCATCCGAGTAGCATCAATTTCCATTTCAGTGGCACTGGCAATTTCCTGCTTCTCAGAGATCTCTTCAGACAACTCCTTGGAGGATGAGAGAACTTTAATGGCCGTCTCATCTTCTAAGATGTTTCCTTCTGACTTGGAAAGGACCTCAAGGATCTTATCTTCAATTTCCTTCAGCTGCTTCTTGTTAGCTGCACTCTCAACAATCAGTTTATTCTTCTTTTCTTCCAGTTCTGGTTTTTCCTTGGCAGCTACGATCCCAAGAAGCTGATCCTGAAGTCCGAGAGGAGTAATCATGAAATTGAGCAGGCAGACCTTCACTGCCACTTCGGGAAGATAATGAGGATTTCTCAAGCGAGTTGTTAGGTAAAATCTGAAGTCTCTTGAGTATTCAATAATATTTTCACCAAGCCTCATGTACTCAACTCCCTGCTGCTTGAATGTTGTTTTCAGCAAAACAGGCTCCAAAAAAGCATCCAGCTCCTCAGCAATATTTTCAAGTAGAACCGTGGTTCCAAACTGGATAGCATTTTCCAATGACCTTACATAATTGGCGTCAGATAATTTGATGACAGTAAGTTTATTGTTCTTTTCCATATTTTTGACCCACTTGTTGGCTTGCCCTTGCGGATCGATCATGAGAGCCCATCGTCGAGAGTTGGACACAATGATGCCGTTGTCGATTGAAAAGGAATCAATGGGTAATCCTGCAATCTGCCAGGCACGGATCTTGACTGGATCCCCTAAAGTGTTACTCAAGCTGAAATCATTGGAGCACGGAATATTCTCCTTCTTGCACAAGGCCAGCCACGTCTGCTGGCATTCAAGACGGTAATCAACGGTGAAGGCCCCCAGATAAGCCACTGTCCCTGAAGACAGCAAGACATCCCCTGTCAGATCCGTGTACCGGATCCCCAGCAGGCGTGCTGCTTCCGTCCACCTGTCCTTCTCACCTCCTAATCCACTGATCAGTTTTTCAGCTCGTACTAGTTTCTGGGAGCATATTTCAATATTGTCCTCGAGCTCTTTCTTTCGGTTATTCATCTCTCCAAACTCATCGTTCAGAGTTTGGAGACGGTCCATCAAAGTCTTGAGTTCCGCTTGCTTTTTATTGAGTTTCTGCATCTGCACATCAAGCAGGCCTTCCGCCTCTCTGAGCCGCTCCCGTTTTGGAGCCACCACCTTTGCCACACGGTCATAGACTTCCATGGCTCTCACCCACTTGCATAAGCCTTCGCAAGCAGAAGATACGTTTTTGATGACGGCGGGCTGAAAATCTGGGTGGTTGATAAACTTCTCCCTAATTCTCTTCATTACCACAGGAGGAATGTTGTCTTTGTCATATGTCTTTAAGCCCTCAAGGAATTTCAGATCACCCAGGACCTTTTTGGAGCTTCCCCAATAATCTTCTATCATTTTACCTGCATTTCACAACATAACACATAAACATGCACACATTTAATATATATGTTAAGCAAGATAGGGAAAGGCTGCGGAGCATGGCTTCAGGCAGCTCCACCCTGGATCGTGTGACTGGGAGGGAGAAGGGGGAGGTTACACTGAGCGGTCACCAACTTTCTGAGCTACTGCCCAAGTGCTTCTCCCACAGGGATGCAGGGGGGACATTTTTCTGGACAGAGAAATATATACACACACACTACAACTTTTGCCAGCTTCTGTCCTCATGCCAGATTTGATCCCATTCTGTTCTGTTTTTGGAAAGTTATCTGCTGCTGGACAAAGGGACAGGCCAACTCCCAAGCTACTTTACCTAATTTCTCCTAGAGGTGGAAGCTGGCTAGGTGACTTTCAGCCAGAAACTCTTTCTCAGACCAACCCACCTCACAAGGTTGTTGGGATAATAAGAGCAGGGAGCTTTATGTATGCCATTTTGAGCGGCGAGACAGAAATCTAATAAATAAGTTTCGGACTTTCTCTGAAATGACGTTTCAGTATCCAACGATTCCTTAAATCGAAGGAGATAACAGGAGAGAACTATAACCCAAGAGCAGAAAATGAATATATCCTACCACTCAGTAATATTACTCCAGCAGCACAGAAGTTGTCATTATGGGAAATCATCATTGTTATCATTATTGTTATTACCACTTCCAGACGGATCGGGCTTCCGTTCAGGTTTTATCCCTTTCATGACGCAAATGCTCTCCATGACGAGCTTGACGGGCCCCGGGGGATTCTGCATGGATTTGACGAGAGAAATATCCGCAGGGTTCAAGGTATCCAGAGCCGCGAGGGCGGCCTCGAGAGCTGGCATAGCCTCCGCCAGATCCCCCTCGCATTCTTCCTGCAATCACAGACCAAACCCACCACGCTCAGCAACCGTCTTGCACGCCGCACCATGCAGTCAGCATTGCGTCACGCTCAGCCAGAATCATCGTTAGCAAAACATGTATCAAAATACTGGATTTATCAGCCTCCAAGTTGGTAACCTTGTAGACTCAGCCATCTAGTTTTCTTACAGAAGTGGTTTCCTCTGTCTTTCTTCCAAGAAGGCAATGCAGTATTACTAACCAGGCCAACCTTGCTTAGCTTTTTCAGATTAACTAATGTCAATTAGGTGCTGCCATCTAGCTGTAGTGTGGTTTATAATCCAGAATTTAATAGTACAGATAGTCCTTGCTTGCTGACCACTCATTCAGCAACCGTTCAAAGTTACGACGGTGCTGAAAAAGTAGGTTTATGACCAGTACTCAAAGTTGCAGCTATCACAGCATCCCCACAGTCACATGATCGCAATTTGGGTGCTTGGCAACCAGCTAGCACTGACAACCTAACAACCATGCGGGATTCACTTAACCACAGCACCAGAACTGCCACAACTGTCATCGCAAGTTGCCCCAGTCAAGTGGCATTTCACTTTATGACCGCATCACTTAGTGGTGGAGTTCCCAGTCCCAATTGCGGTTGGTAAGCGAGGACTACCTGTATAAGCTTCTTGTACAAGCCTGGCTAACTTATTCAATAAAGGATGGTTAAAGTAACCATGATTTAGTGCAATATGTATCTTCTTCTAGGGAGCCCTGGAAAATATTAAAAATAGTCAGAATAATAGATAGGTAGATAGGTAGGTAGATATTTTTAAAAATTAATATTCTGCAAGGCAGAACAAAGAATACATGTAAGAAACAACAATATAAGGTAACAGCGCAGAACAATATATGTCAACATTCAGTCATAGTTTATATAGAACACTCAATTCATCAATAGGAGAATTGTTATTATTATTTGCATAATTTATATAATCTTTCCAGATCTGATAAAAACGTGATTCATTCCTTTCAGAAGTCAGTATTCAAATTTTTTCTATCACTTTTTCCATAAGAGCCAGTGAGCATACTTTTGCACACCAATTATTCAATGATAGGTTATCTAGAAATGTCCAGTTCTGAGCAATGCTCAGTGTTGCAGCCAGAAGTAAGAATACAATAAGCTCCTTTTAGTTTGGTTTAGAGTTATCTCCCTCGGAAATATGCAATAATCCCTATTCTAGAACACATTCTCCTTTTTGCTTAGAGAGATGATCTCTAGAGAGAGATTTCTCATTTCCTGAACTGCATTGTGGGAAAGAATGCTCTGATGGGGCACCAACAGCACAATATCCAGAATCAAATAAAATCAAATAAAATCTTTATTATGGTCAAAGATCAGCATAAATATCCAGAAGAAATTACCTTTATCCCCTGGGCTACAGCGGCAGCTTCATTGGCCTCCTTTTCATCAGCAGCCACCAGCTCTTTCTTGGCATCAACCTCTTCCGTTTCCTTCTCAATGTGAAGCATCATTTTCTCAGTCTCTGCAGAGGTTTCAATCAGCTGAGGCTGAAGGGCCGTCAATTCTATCTGCATGACTGCAACCTAGAAGGGGGGACCCAGGAAACCAGGGCAATCTTAACACGACAGAACGTGGTTCTGAAGTCTTTCAGAAACAAACCCGCACATAAATATGATTGGGCATAGCACTTCCTTTTATAGGGTGTAAAGGAAACATTTCAAATAATGAAAAAGTTCCCAAGAGGACAGGGTAGAAGACTTGTCTTATCAAGAAGCCATTAGGTCATCCTCTATCTAATTACATCACCCTTTCTTAGCTAAGCAGCTTCACTATTTCAGTGGTCTAAAATGCTCATCATCCCTGGCCACATGGCTATCTGTGAAGGATGGGAGGTGCCTCCCTTCATAGGATCAAGACTGGGGTAAAATCCAGAATCTAAATTTGAACTTAATAGGCAACTGATTCTATAAAATGAATTATTATTATTATTAATAATAATAATAATAATAATAATACATTTTTAATCTGTTCAATTATGTCTGATTCTCAGAGACTGCCTGGACATGTCCCTACAGTTTTCTTGGCAAGGTTTTTAAGAAGTGGTTTGCCATTGCCTGCTTCCTAGGGCTGAGAGAGGTGGCAGGCCCAAGGTCACCCAACTGGTTATGTGGCCAAGGCAGGACCAGAACTCATGGTCTCTCTGCTCTTGTTCCAGCACCTTCACCACTAGAGCAGACTGACTCTGTCGTTGTCTGCTGTTTTCTTAGCAAGATTTTCAGAAGTGGTTGGCCCTTGCCTTCTCCTTCCTAGGGCTGAGAGAGAGTGACTGGCCCATGGTCTCCCAGCTGGCTTTATGCCCAAGGCAGAACTAGAACTCATGGTCTCCCAGTTTCTAGCTGGATGATGCCTTAACCACTATGCCAAACAGGCTCTCTAAATAAAATTAATAAATAATAAAACTAATAATGCTGTAATGATAAATACCTAAATAACATAGCATGCTCCAAACATATTTGACTGAAATAATCAGGCTCCATACGATCAATACTATAATCCCTGGCAATTGTACTCTTCTGGTCAATACAAACCCAGAAGCAATAAGACATTGTTCCAATACAGTAAAAATTATATCCTAAGCACATTGAGATTTTATCTACAATATAGTTTCACTTTTGTCCAATCTTCTATTATCAATTAACCAATGTGTATTAGTCCATTGATTATTGAAAGCAGAAAAATAATTAAAAGCTGCTCTAAAATGCCAACCTATGACAATGTAGCCATTTCTATAGTAAAGTCATGATACTGCAGATTTTATATACTGGCTGATCATTTCTTTAGATATAACAGATTTCAACATTTCCTTATCTATTATAGTGTCAGTAAATTTTACTACTGCTTATATATGATGATAGATAGATAGATAGATAGATAGATAGATAGATAGATAGATAGATAGATAGATAGATAGATAGAAAGAAAAAAAGGAAGAAAATTGGGGGCAGTGCTACAAGTATCCAGCTGGGGATGATGGACTTCAAACACTTCTGGAGCCAGTTTGTAGAGGATTGCTGTCCTAACAGTCAGAAATCACGATGAGACGAGGAGTAGGTCTCTAGTGTTTATTACTGCTACATTAAACAGAGTCCTAACAAACTGAAGAAGCGTGGGAGAAACCCAGACAGATAAACCCCAAAAGCTAAGGTGGGTCTGATCTGTGTCTCTTTGAATGGCTGCTTAATTCCTCAGTACTACGCATGCGTTTTCCACCCTGGATCGAGGCCCCCTCCTGCTTGCCATCATCATGACAATCTCTTTATGCAAGCACCATCTCTTTCATCTCCACATACTGGATGGAGTGACAGCTAATGTGGGAGGAACAAGGTATGGCCAGGGGACAATTTTTAAAAGAGTATTGGATTCAATAAGGAAGAAGAGGAGGCAGCTCTGACCTTTCTTTTTCTAGGTTCCTACAGCTCAAAGCAGTTCAAAATGTGCCAAACATTGTTAAAATACTGCATAATTATATATATTTTTTCTGCGGTATAATCCTGCACTCAGCTTTCTCAAACAAGCCAGGATGTGAAGCTAACAAGCTAGATCTCGTTTATTTTATTTTATTTATTTTCTATCCCGCCTTTATGATTTTTTTTTATAAATAACTCGAGGCGGGGAACATACCTCATACTCCTTCCTCCTCCTATTTTCCCCACAACAACAACCCTGTGAGGTGGGTTGGGCTGAGAGAGAGGGACTGGCCCAAGGTCACCCAGCCGGCTTTCACGCCTAAGGCGGGACTCACAGACTCCTGGTTTCTAGCCTGGTGCCTTAACCACTAGACCAAGCTGGCTCTCATTCCTAATGTATTAATTTATTAATTGTATTAATCAATTTAATTTATTAATTTATTAATTATTCCTAATTTATACCCTCATTTCTATGGAACAAATGAATCATGACCCAGTGTTTCCTTCCTGATTTCTTTGACTGCTTGCAGGCAGGAAGAAAAGTGGGAGCAAACGGGCTAGGTGCCCTAGCAGACAGGACAGCTAGGCCACAGTAAGCCACAAATCCTGGCTTCCAACAAAAGCCATCATTAAGTAGTCCTCTGCGAATAATCGAAGCCCACACTTACTTGTGAAGCAGCAAAGTCGAGTTTTTGAAGGCCTACAAGGTAGCGGTTTCTCATCATATCAACTTCATGCCTTTTGGTGTTTAGTAGCGTTTTAAAAGTCAGAATTAATTCCAAGTAGGATGTGGGTGTGACATAATTGTGCCTTCGAAGAATGTTGTAATAACTGACTGAGAGTTCCCTGACACTTTCTTGAAAATACTTGCACATGAATACCACCCTACGGGAAAACATTGACACGTTAGAAATAGTTCATGGGTTAAAAGATCAGATTCTGTCCATTAAAATATAACAGCCACAGAAGTCTGGTTAAGTCCTGGTTTAGGAGGTTTGGACAGTGCACAAAGTTATAGTCTAACTAGGATTAAGCAGAATTGACAAAATCTGAGTGAATAAGCACGAAAAATCACCCTTCAAAAAATACCTAGACACCAAAATGGACAAGGGACTCAATAATTATCGTAAGTGATTTTCATCATCATCATCATCATCAAGGGACTCAATAATTATTAATAATTACCACTAGCCACCACCTACCTTTATAAAAAGCACACAGAGCTGCATTTGGCTGTCATTTATGATAAGCTTTTAACTTTATTACAGTCTGAATGTGGATAATCGAATGCCCTGAATTTTTAACCAAGATTCTGTGTCCTCCTGCCATTTTGCTACTGTTATGAGTTAGGTACCAAAGGGTGCTGATTGTTTTTACAGCTTCATTACTTATGTATATATTTGAAAACATCCTTAATTTGCATTGCAAGCATTTCTACCCTAAAGAACAAGTTAATATAAGAAGAGAGGAAGGAAAAGGGAAAACAGCTCTATAGTAATTTCATAACATACGATTTTCTGATTTCGTCATCCAACTTCACATCCTCTAAGAATTTGTTTGCAACCATTTCCAGCGCATCTGTGGGCCACTGCTGGAACCAATCAATAGTGCAACAATTGATCAGTGATGGGAACATCCGTAAGCGATTCCGGAATGCATCTCCAATCGGGCTCATGGCTGAAAAAGATACAATAATCCTTCCTCAGATCTGTTGAGTCAATTGTTAGCATGTTTCCTACAACAGTACGTGGGAAAGAGCTTGGGAGACGGGGTGAAGAGATGCTGCCTGTCAGATAAGAGAGGGCATAGCCCACAGCTGCATAACAGGTGGAGAAAGAAGCTCAGAAGGGACCCTCTCTAACTTCTCAGACTGTAAAAGAGACAGCGGGAGATTTGTACTTTTCAGACTTGTAAGATTCTGTTAATGAAGCCTTACAATACAGTAGAATTAGCTCATCTGGCTATGCTTCCTGTCTGGTCTACCTGGGAAGGCTGACATCACAATCTTGCAAATCTGACAGTACAAATCTCTCGCCATCTCCTTTACAGCCTGAGAAACTAGGGAGGGTCCTTTCTGAGCCTCTTGCCCCATCCATTATACAGCTACAGGTCAGTCTGGTTTTGTGGAAGTCCAAATTTGCACATGTGTCACCTCTCCTGCAGGAGCTGCATTGGTTGCCGATTTGCTTCCGGGTCCAATTCAAGGTGCTGGTTATCGCCTATAAAGCCCTGCATGGCTTGGGGCCTGGTTATTTGAAGGACCACCTTTTCCCAGGTACATCTACCCGACCCACCAGATCAGGGAGGTGGGGTATGTTACGGGTCCCACCCATTAAGGAGGTCCATCTAGTGGGTCCATGAAGCAGGGCCTTCTCCATGGTGGCTCCCTCCCTGTGGAATGTCATCCCCACAGAGATAAGATTGGCCCCCACCTTAATACTCTTCCAAAAGGCTCTGAAGACATGGTTTTGCCAGTGGACCTGGGAGTCCCAGGTTGATGCGGAGCCCATCAAGTGCTTCGTTTGAATGTACTGTTGCCGCCAGGGAGGTGGGAGTGTAGTGGGTTTTGTATTTGGGTTATTTTTATAAGCTGCCCGGAGTCACTGTGAGTGAGTTGGGCAGCCACATAAATCTCTCTAATTAATTAATTAATTTAAAAGCCCTAGAGCAAGCCATACCTAGAACAATGTGTAGATTTTTCTTCACACGCTCAATGAAGAAGTTATACATGGCCAGGGGTGTGGCTTCAATCCTTTTTCCTTCAGTCCTAGCCGCACTCTGCATTTTCTCCACAATGTCTGCCTTCTCGTCTGCTGCAAAAATGTTAGGCACGTCCCCAGTGTTCAGAAGCATGTTGATATCCTCGACAAAAGACTCATCTTTTATTTGGTTGTCACAGAACAAGAACACCGTGTTCTTGTTGGCTACTCCTGACTGCAGCATGACCCTCTTAATGTCCTCCCTCCATTCATTCATGGTGTAGAACTTGGTAATCTCAATCATGAAGAGCTCATATGCATTCATGAAGGTGCCCAGCTTGGTGGCACTCTGCCGGCCACTCCCACCAATGCCCACCAGCAGCAGATGGCCATTGTCTTGCTTCAGGACACGACAGATGCGGGAAATGTGCTCAATGGCAAATTTAAACATGACCAGAGACATGGGGGCCTTGCTGATATTGTTGAATTCCTCCAGGTAGTATTCCATGACTGATGTCAGTTTGGGCAAGTCTGTGATCTCGTCATATATCTTTTTGTCACTGGATGGTTTGAAATAGTCTCCAAAGAAGAGACTCCGAATGTTGTCATCGGTGATTTTGCCGGTACGAGACAAATGGCTTAATACCTGTGGAAGAGGTAGAAGAGGAAATCAGATAAATAGGGCTGTACTCTTTGCCACCCTTAGGCGGACATGGCAAGTCAAAGTAATATCACTTACCCATCTTTTAAAAAAATGTATCTGCACTATTGAAGAGCAAAGCATAATCAGCAACCCATTTTTGGCAACTGATTGAGAATCTTCAGAGCAGGCCATAAGCACCCCACAAAATGGCTGCCCAGGGGATAACTTGGCAGTTCACAAAATGGCTCCTACAGTTGGCTTGGCTGGTTAGAAAACACATATTTCTATCAGAAGATAAATGGGCATGGTGCTCCCTGCCAATGCAGCCTCTGAGTTGTTCCTCCTCTCCCTCCGGTGCTTACGTACTTTCGGAAGTAGGCCCACATCTCTGGGGGCAGTACCCTGCCATTTTTATTTTCTCAGAATGCCTGTGGGGTCCATGTGGTGGCCAGAGGCATTATGGGAAATAATGATGATTTGATGTTTTGCTTTGCATCATCAGTGCAGGCAGGAAACTTGATGGGTATTTAGAGGACGTTGTGGCCAAAACCTGGCTTGCCTAAAGCAACCAAGTCACCTTGAACATACAAGATAAATTTATTAGCATGCAAAAAATAAAACGGTGTACACTGGGCTCCCAGCAAAGCATTGGCAGCTTGCTGAGCAGCCCTGAGCAAAAGCAGAACCACAGCTTATTTGCCTTTGGCCCACTACATTTCAAAAACAAGACAAAGAAAAAGGCAGAAACAGTATAAATTACAGCATAAAGAGAGCCAGTTTGGTCTAGTGGTTAAGGCGCCAGGCTAGAAACCAGGAGACCGAGAGTTCTAGTCCCGCCTTAGGCATGAAAACCGGCTGGGTGACCTTGGGCCAGTTCCTCTCTCTCAGCCCAACCCACCTCACAGGATTGCTGTTGTAGGGAAAATAGGAGGAGGAAGGAGTATTTGGTATGTTTGCTGCCTTGAGTTATTTGTAAAAAAAAATAATGAAGGCGGGATAGAAAATAAATAAATAAATAATTGGAATGTTTTAGATAACCCTCTCTGGGTGACCTTATTATTATCTATCCCTTCCTACTAGGTCACCATGTCAGCTACGCTACCTTTATGATCTGGCCAGTGAACATAAACCATTTGGTTGACTGGGCCACTGAGCCCTACCTGATTCTTCCCTGTCTCCACTCAGGGTCAATGCAGTTTGCTGTGAATATTTTTCTCACAAGGGCACTTTAAGCAGTCCCCATGTAGGAGGAGGCACCTCAACGGTTAGGGTCAGAGTTAGAATGTAGCTCATGTGTGTATGGGGAGTACCTTTTACCACCACAAGGAGAAGCAGAGAACATCACTCCCGCTCTTGGCATACCCTGTGACCCTAAGCTTTCTCAGCTGTGGGTCCATCCTTGTGAAACAAATTGCCCCCTAAAATCTGCAGGGCTCCCACCTTCCTATCATCTGTAAAGCCATGAAGACCTGGCTCTTTAGTAGAGTATGTGGAACTTCAGATGTTTCACTCCTAAGTGTGTATTTCATTATGTTATTTTCTACATGCTGATGTCCGTATTACTTTTACATTACCCTCCTAGAGTCTTGGGAAATGAATGGGGCATACATCTGAGTAAATAACTACATTTCCCAATTTCCTTTTTTCTGTAGGATTCTGCAAAACTGGGGGTGCGGTAATGATGCATTGCCGCTGTCCCCTGCACATCCCAACAACTCTCTCTGCTTAAAGAGGCCAACCTTATCCACACTCTGTTTAAAACAGTCAGAGGTTGTTTCTTTCATCATATTAAAAAACACGTCTCTGTCTTCGGCATCTATCAGGCGGTCATAAAAGACCCGATAAACTTCATGGATCCAAAGTCTGATCAGTTTTCCTCCATCCTGCCAAAGAAAAGAAGAACGGGGAGGGGTATATAAAAATGGTAAAATCAATTTGGGGACAGAGAAGACAGGGTGAGTGGGAACGACCTTCCCTTGATCACTGGTTCTTGAGAGACAATTGACATCAATCCCAATGTCTTTAGTAAATGTGATCAAGCAGGCACTCAAGGCCCAAAGTAACCAAAGCTATTTTCTGCAATGCCCAAAATTCCCTCTTAACTCCACACCACACCACACCAGCAATATGATTACCTATCATTTTGGATAGATAGGAAGCCCCAACATTGGTTTTAGGTCCGTTACAAAAGGAAAAGGTAACACACCTGTAAATGCGTATGCGGGCACAGTAGCACCCCTCGAATCACGCGGGAGAAATCCCGTAGATTAAAGACGTAGTGAGATTTCGAAGGCGTGGGCAGGAAGTTGTCCATGGCCAGCTTGTAAATGTTCATGGTGGCGTGGACCAGCATTTTGCCAAGCCTTTCAAGGGAACGCAAACCAAGAGGGGATTGCGAGTCAGAAGAATATAAAGCCACGGGTCCAGCAACGCGGGTTGGAAAGGAGATGCTCACCTTAAAAAGGAAGCTTCAAACCCTTTGCTGAAATGCCAGTCTACGATGGAAGTGAAAATCTTGGTTAAAACCTCATCATCGAAAGAACTGATAGAGATGATGTTCAAATGCCTCACGAAGCGCCCTGGGGATAGAAGGAATGGAGAACGCCACATGACTGGACACTCTGCTTCTCCTTCTAGATGACCTTAGGCAGACATTTGAATCTACTGGCAACCATCTTCCTAAACCACAGTTGTCCCTCACATTCCCTTCCACAAGTCCCACAAGGTGATCTGCAGAGCGTCTTCTCTACACCAATGGGGCTTGGTGACTCTTGTGGCCCGTGTACCTCTGCCCCAAACCAGCACACACAATTCTTGTGAAGTCAGTAACAAGAAGAGACTTCATAGGGGTGTCTGCAGGGTATGGCCAAAGAAGTCAGATGGTGGCCATGACAATGCAATTGAAGGTCCACCTGGTTTTCATGCACTTCGATCGCACCATTGTGCCTTCTGTCTTGATTTTTTTGACCACACGCTGAAGATGCATCTAAAGAGATGGCAGCAACTAACCCAGACAGGCCAAATTCTTCCAGGTGGAATGATTCTATGACGCATCAAGGAGCTTGGGTCTGAAAATGAATGAAAGGCCGTAGGAGTTGTATAAATAATCCTTGAGCTATGACCATCCGTTCAGCAACCGTTCAAATTTACGATGGCCCTGAACCAAGGGACTTACAACCTGTGCCCAAAGTTACGGCCGCTGCAGCGCTCCCGCAGTCAGGTGATCCCCGTTTACAATCTTCCTTGCCGGCTTTCCCAGAAAGTCAGTGCGGAAGTTGGTAGGGAAGGTTGCAAGCCTCTGGCCCCTGCCAAGAGGACTCCCGTTGGTCTCTGGGGGCTGGCTAAAAAAGCTCCATGCCGAAATCCAAGCAGGATTTTCAGCCCCAGAAGATATTTAGCCCCTGAGTGGAGAGGCCTCAGAAGCTTCTCCACTCTGGGGCTGAAAATCCAAGCAGTTCTGAGGCCCTCATGTGCTCAAGCCACACCACACCCCCACGCATGCTCCCCGATCCTCCTATGCACCCCCTCGCTCCCTCCCTCACCTGGCAGTGCCTGGGGCTTGCAACTTCCTGCCAGCTTCCCCACTGATTTGAGTGTGGGAAGCCAGCAGGAAGTTGCCTCACCTAACGATCAGGGCACTCACTTAACAATGGCAACCAGGACTGCTGGTCTTGCCGTTGCTAAGTGATGCAGTCACGCGATGTGTCGCCTAACGACTGCATCGCTTAGCAACAGAACTTCCAGTCCCAATTATGGCCATAAGTCGAGGACTGCCTTTATTTGATAGGAAAAATGGTCGTAAGTCGAGGTCTACCTCATTTGATAGGAAAATGAGTGAAAAGAAGCACCTTTCCCACTTGGAATTCCAATACTACACACCTCTACTGCAGCACTGGGCTGGGACCAGAAATGCTCGGGTTCAAGTCCCTATTCAGTTCACCTAGTGATTTGGGACCAGCCTCTCGGCCCACCCTGCCTCTCCCTTGTTGTTTTGAGGTATAAAATGAGAGGAGGCTTTGATTACGCCACCGTGAACTTTCAGAGGAAAGGTGGTTGGCAAAGCCCATAATTAAATGATTACCTAAATAAATAAATGGGCCCCTTGCTCCTTCCTCCTTGGCATCCTCATTTTGGCTAGAAATTCTGTGGTCAGACTCCACCTAAGTTTGCTATCAGAGCAACCGCATCTTCTTGAATTTAATACCTGTAATATCGTTCCTTCCCCCGCCCGGAGGACCCATGGCCGAAAGAAAGAGAACGTCCACAATATCCAGCCTCGTGGTATCTTTCTTATCGTACCAGTGGCCGTGATTGATCCATTGCCGAAGGAGTTCGATCGGGGGCTGAGCTCCGTATATTTCCTTGGCTGGCATGTTTAAGTCATCTAGGAAAAATGTGGTTATGCTTGAGGCCCCAGGGGAAAATATAGGTATTATTTTCATACAAGTAGGAAGAAGGTCGATACGTGTAGGCAAAATACACAGATGGTTTAGATACACTTAGGAAGAATGTCGATACACTTCATATATCCAAGAAAAGCAAGGATGGAATGGATTTTAAAAACAAACAAACATTGAGATTGCTGATATTTATCAGTCAAGACAAAGAAAAGGAAAAAGAAAAGAACAAAGGGGAAAAAAATTATAGAAACCCAGAAGACCTGAATAACTATTGCATTTTGTTATTTATATTCTTACCCACTTGCTTATCACAAAGACCCTTAGAAGTATTTTAGGCCAGTGGTTTTCATACTAGAGACACAGACCTATTACAAGGCATATGGGATTTTTTTCCTGCTCAGCTGTGGTTTATGGCTTAGCACAATGGATAAATCCAGTCACCGACTTCTGAAAGCCTGTCAGCCTTACCAGGTAGACCAGACTAGACACACAACTAGATAATGACTAGAGAGCCAGTTTGGTCTAGTGGTTAAGGCACTGGGCTAGAAACCAGGAGGCTGTGAGTTCCAGTCCCGCCTTAGGCATGAAAGCCGGCTGGGTGACCTTGGGCCAATCTCTCTCTCAGCCCAGCCCACCTCACAGGGTTGTTGTTGTGGGGAAAATAGGAGGAGGAAGGAGTATTAGGTATGTTCCCCGCCTTGAGTTATTTATAAAAATAATAAAGGCGGGATAGAAAATAAATAAATAAATAGATAGATAAGCTAATTCTACTTTATTGTAAGGCTACATTGACAGAATCTTGCAAGTCTGAAAGTACAATTCTCCTGCCGTCTCCTTTACAGTCTGAGAAACTGGGGAGGGTCCCTCCTGAGCCTCTTGCCCCATCCACCATCCAGCTGTGGGCTATGCCCTCTCTTATCTGACCGTTCCCTAGGCAGCATCTCTTTGCCCCGTCTCCCAAAGTCTTTCCCACATACCATTACAAAGCCACAGTTTACAGCTCATATAACCCAGGCTTCCACAGCTTCTTAAACAACCATAGTTGAGACTAAACACAGCTCTGGAAGGGTATGTGAATCCAGGGAGCCGCAAATCTGAAAGAAACAAACAAAAGATACAGCTTCTCCTCTCACCCACAAAGACGATGGCTTTTTTCCCCATGGTGGGCCCGAAAAGACCCTTCCTTCTCCTGTCCAGCTTTGACATGATAATATCCTGGGTCTGATTGGCAGAGGTCCTGGCAGAGAAGTTGACAACGTTCGGTACGTATTTGGCCTTGGGAAGCTGGATCAGGAAGCTGTTGGTGATGGCCGACTTCCCTGTGCCAGTGGGTCCCACAAACAACAAGGGGATTTTGTGCTCCACGTAGGTTTTGAGGAAAAAGGACAGCCGGGCGGTTTCTGCTGTTGGGATGATCAGTTCTGAGACCTGTTGTGATGAGAGAGTTGGGCGAGGATACGAATGCTCAGGAGAACGTCCTCCCTCGCCTGTCGTCCTGTTCTAGCACAGTCTCTACAGCAAGGGGATGGAGGGTGGTAGGAGCTTCTCAGAGCTCAGCCAGCCTCACACACTGGGAAGCCAAAGATGGACAGTACTTCACTTGTGGCTTATTCAGTAAACCATGATTAAGCCTAAGGTGGCTTATTGCAGCAGTGGGATGCTGTCGGATGGTCCCAGGGTCTACACAACCCCTGGGGGAGGAACAGGAGGGAAAGCAGAGTGGGTGGAGTCACTTCACACCTAGGGAACATGGTTACAGGTTACACAGGTACAAACTTTTCCAATGGCCACCTGTTTCAGCAGTGTCCATGTCAATGGATGGATACTCCCTGCTGCTGCGTTTAATTGGGTTCAGGCTCCATCAGAAAGAGGAAAGGGGATTCAGATCACTCTCGTCCTTTTCTCTCCCCCAATGGCTACCCAGCACTTCACCGGGCTGTAGCAAAATTACCACCTGAATATGTTCCTTTTCCTTTGCCCTCCCCAACTCGTTTTCCTCTTACGTTGTGATCTTTGTAGATTGCAAACCTGAGGGTAGGAACAGATTCTTTTCATTGATTTATAGAAGTTATGGGAAGCTTTCTGGATGAGGGGTAAATGCATTAGTTACTTAACTAAACAGCAAATAATAAGCATTTCCTGACCATGATGACCCCTGCAGCACAACTTTTTTACCTTTGCACCAGCAGCAACTGTTTGCTCCTCCTTCGTTATATAATCTGTCCACATGTTCCACTGTCCACTGGCTTGTTTATGAAAATAAAAGTCATACACAGACCCTGGTTGCAAAGGAGGGATAAAAGGACTTTAGAAAGCTTGTCAAGATAGCAAACTGGCATTGTGTTTTCTTCTATGTTATCAAGTCTGGAAACTGCTGATCCCAAGCAAAAATAATGTCATGTTTCTGAATCTTAGCCGTGGTAACTGGTCAGTTTGTATTGGCCACAATAATTAAAATTATATAGATAATAAATGTAAGCGCATTCACAGGAACTTGAAAAGAAGAACATCGCCCAGAGATGGGCCCTTTTTTAACTGTCCCAATCTGCAGCATGGACTGCAAGCAGCTATGAACATTGGGCCGCATTTGGCAACAGCTGTTGGAAGTCTGTCTCTGAAATAGGAGCTTATCTGGAATTCCACCTAACAAGACTGTTCCTCTAACTTGGATCTCTTAAACCTCTTCTTGGTCCCTTTCCAGCTGAATTCTTTCCCCTTTGTACCAAAGATGCTGCACCACTTGAGGCCAGGAGCAAGGCCATGCTTCCAAAAGGAAGCCAGAGGGTCAGGTGAAAAAGTTAATCGGATTTCGTTTCCTGTAAAGGTAAACCTTGATTAAATTCACATGAGACCACCCTCCCTCAGGATTTACTCATCTCCCCTTTGTTCCTGCTGAGAGTTCAAAGTCACACCCAACTCTGAAGGGTCTGAGTCCACATCTAAGGCTTTGGAGGAGGGGGAACAAGAAGTTAGAGGCCCATGCACATCTGGAGCTGCAACTGGAGAAGTCTGGGGTACCTGCTTGTCCCCCTTCCTGATCTCCTTCTGGAATGGTCTGTGGGAACGTTCTTGATGAGAGGAAAAGCCGCAGCCAGGTCAGATAAGAGGCAGCTGAGCCCACAGAAGGAATGGGGGTGTGGGAAGCGTCTCAGAAGGGACCCTCCCTAGTTCCCTGGAAAGTAAAGGCGAGGGGGGGGGAGAGATGGGCTTTCAGACTTGCAAGATTCTGTTACTGTAACCTTACAATAAAGATGGTGTTAGTACTACTCACGGTATTGGTTTCTTGACCAAGCTACCTTGAAGGGCCACCATCAATCCTGCAAGTCTGAAAGCCCATCTCTCCCCCCTCGCCTTTATAGTCCAAGGAACTAGAGAGGGTCCCTTCTGAGACGCTTCCCACACCCCCATTCCTTCTGTGGGCTCAGCTGCCTCTTATCGGACCGTTGCCTAGTCTGCGGCTTTTCCTCCTCCCATCTCTCAAGGACATTCCCACCAACCATTTCACTTTCAGAGCTGCAAAGTGATTCCTTCCCATTGTTGATGGTTTTTTCCAATTAAATCCCTTTTTAAACCTTGTGTATCCTAGACGCACCTCTTTCTGGAAAGATATTGTTTTTGGTCAGCTTCACACTTTTGGGGCGTGGGTTCTCGTCATCCATTCCCATCAAAAGGTTTCGGTAAAAATTGTCAAACTTCTTCCGGCTTTCTGCATTCAAGGTGCCCCCGATGGTCCAAACCAGAGAGAAGAGGAAGAGGCCCTGCAGCCACAAGGTTATCTGCTGGCTGGACATGGTCTCTCCTGTGTCTTCATCACCAGAATTCCTGATTTCATCTGTACAGAAGAAGAAAAGATCAGCAAAAACAGCAAAGCGGGAGACAGACTTGGAAGAAAGTCACGTGCCTCCAACACAAGCAGAAGGCAGGTCTCCACCTCCTAACTGTGAGTATCTCCATGGCATCCGGTTGGCCACTGTCCAACAAAAAGCTGGAATAAGAAGAACCTTGGCTGATCCAAGAGAAGGAGGAATCCCAAGTGCCACTAAAAAAAGTTTTATTTGGCCTGATGGGTTTCAGAAAACGTATTTCTTTTTCAAGGGCATTCTGAAAACAGAAACAGTATCACAAAGGACACTGGTTGGCCCAAATTTAAAAAAAAATTGTGGCAGATTGACATTCCTCCCTCTCTCGTTGGACTACTTCAATTACTCTTCTTTCACTGATCTAGTCTAACAGCAAGAGTTGGAACCCAAGTTTTCCTTCGTTCTATGCCATCAGTATTCCACTGGTTTCCTCCATCCCATGATCTTCCTTTCCTGAAGTCCATTCAGTAGGGCAAGCAGGGTTGGATTTCCAGGTGAAAGTCCAGGGCCCCACAACTCACAAGAGGACCATCTGGCCACCCAGAGAATGGCATGTTGTTAGACAGCCACAAAGAGGTTCATTATTAATATCTTAGCACAGTGTTTCTCAGCCTTGGCCACTTTCAGATGTGTTGACTTCAACTCCCAAAATTCCCCAGCCAGTGTTGCTGAAAGTGGCCAACGTTGAGAAACACTGCTTTAGCATGTCAGACCCCCACAAGGCCAACACTGCTAACTCCAGCATCCTTTTTTTGCACTTCTTGCTTTCAAAGTTGCAATACAATAACTAAAATGGTCCTTCAGTTTTGTGATGCCTCAAAGCACACACTTAGTCTTACCTAGCAAAGCATCAAACAGAGTCATCATGGTGTGGGTCAGATGGATAGGAGAGGTCTGAACCAAGACTTTGCAATGATGGCGAATAAATTCCAAAGAAGGTTGGATGAGCCACATAAAAAGGTCGTCAATCTGGAAAGCAAACAGGTTGAGAGATTGAATCACCGGATGCGTCACATTTACAATTGATGGGTAATATAACCCTTCCACAGCCAGCAGAAGGATGAGACTTAGAAGAGTCCTGCGCTGCAGCCATACTCTCAGAGGATGATGGGACCTGAAGTTTTCCTGCACACTGAGTAAGGTTGAATTAGCAGAGGACATCTGTTTAGATCTAAGGATAATCTAAACTTTCTCAGTGTTTATGGATGTGGCAGAGTTTCAAAGGGCTTTGGAGCTACATCTTGGTCAGATCCCTCACCTGAGCAAACCCCCAACCTCGTGACATTTCAGGCATTTTTTAAATGGTTTTATTGCAATGCCCCACCATCACAAAAAAATGTATGGTAATGCCCAGCAATGAAAATCTGCCAAACCATTAAAGCTTTAGAAAGGTCCTACATTAAAATGATGGACACAGATGGAACATGACGCCCCTTCCCAAACTAGTTATTTAAAGCCTGCAAGTTATTTATTTCCATTGTTGAAACCCTAAGTACTCTTGGGAGCGCAACAGGTGACTCACAAGGAATTATTTCATAAAGAAATAAATACAAATAAACATAACAGTATTTAAATTAAATCAAATCAAATCAAATCAAATCAAAGGTCATTAATGTAAATTCCCCCTTCCCCATCAATATTAAAATACTGAGAATGAAAATAAAATCAGAGCTGGCTCACCAATTCCTTGTGTACATCTTGTAGATTCGAAGGCAGAATGTTCAGATAAGAATCCTTCAAAGGTTTCCAGCCCAACTGATGAGGCTCCATATAAATCATGCCACACCTGGAAGACATAGGAGGATTGAGTTGCACAGATTTACTAGTCAAGATGAGAAAAGGAATAAGTTATGCATGCTGACTTGGCCTTCAGACCACAGCCAGCAGTCACTGTCAGTGCTCCTAGAGCACCAGTTGTCGGTTGTCAGAAGCCAAATTAAAATATGGTCACTGTGTTTCAAAAGCTCAGCAGCTTGAGGTTTCGTGGGCTAGTTCGGGGACAGGCTGTTTTTTCCAGCCCTGGTTTTCCCCACGTGCCACGGGATGGCATGGACATGATGCCGTCATCAGGAGGAGGAGGGAGAGATTGGCTAAGAGCTCAGCTGGCCAGATTTACCTGCTAACAGTTGCTGGAGATGCTTGCTCAAGATCTTCTGGCTCAAAGATCAAGCTCATTTTTGCACTCATCTGAATTATCTCACCACTCATCAAGCACAACTTCAATGGAAACAGAACAAGAGCTGCTTCAGTGCTGCGTGCAGGAGAGTTTGCAACAGAACCGCAGACCATTGTCTTACTTATATACTTTTGTTATAGCTGCCCCACTTCGTTCAGTACTTCGCTGAGCTGCCCCTGGAGGAAATTATACCAGAAGCAGGAACCTCTGCCCCAGAAAGCTCCATGCTTACGAACTATTGTTCTTCATTCTCCTGGCTCACAGAACCACTAGTTTTTTTAAAACTAGAGTGCATATATTTTCCATCTGAAAAGGAGTCATTTCTCTCCATGGGTAGAAATGACATTCCAAAACAAGATGGTGATGAAGACTGATTTTTCTAAAAATGTTTCCTCTTATGTTTGAAGGAAAACAAGGAAGAAAGGGTAATGAGCAGGTTCAGAGGTCATGACAAAAATAATCTTCTATGTGATTTTGGCCATATGAATCTTTGCTGGGTTTTCCTCCCTAACATGACTATTTCCTTAGAGGTTTTTGCCATGTTTTTTTGGCAAACTGATTGAACATAACCATCATTAAGGTAACAGTTCTCCATACATTCTTGCTGGCTTCTCATGTCATGCTGAGCCATAATGTTAGGTTTACCATGCCATGCAAATCCAACCGCTGTGGTTTATAAACCATAAGTTATAATTTAGTGTGCATACAAAGCCACTGTCTTATTCAATAAACCATGATCAAAGAAACTGTGCCTTAGTACAATCTGCAGATTAGCCCAGCAAAACTGACTTCTTTAAAGTTTTGTTTGAGGATTATTCTTGGGTCTCAACATTCAATTCTGCTTGACCAATAGGATAAATGAAAGATAACAAGCTCCTCATGACTGTACAGGTAGTCCTCGACTTACAACCACAATAGGGACCAGAAAATCCATCGTTAAGTGGTGCAGTCATTAAGTGAGGCATCATGTGACTGCACCTGATTTTATGACTTTTTATGCCATGGTTATTAAGTGAATCACCTGTAGTCATTAAGCAAGACATCACATGACAGCGACTTGCGACCTCCTGCTGGCTTCCCCATTGACTTTGCTTGTTGGAAGCCAACTGGGAAGGTTGAAAATGGCGATCATATGACTGCAAGATGCTGCAACTGTCATAAGTGTGAGCTGGTTGCCAAGTGCCTGGATTGTGATCACATGACTGCAGGGACGCAGCGACAGTTATAAGTGCAAGGACTGGTTGTAAGTCACTTTTTTCAGCACCACCATAACTTTGAACAGTCGTTAAACAAATAGTTGTTAAGCAAGGACTACCTGTACTGGAGGGAAGCAAGACACTCACAAACCCAAGTTTATTGGGCTTGATCCCATGGCAGTAAGCCATATTTATACATACATACATGGCCAAAAACAAAGCTGATACACAACTGCAGTCAATGCATTATTGTTTTTGTCTTCAAAGTTTGTCTTTTCTTGACTGATTTATTGAAATATTTCACTGAATTTTGCTCTCTATTGGATACAGAGGTAACTGCAGTGAGATCAAAAATTCAAGATGGTGGCCACATTCATGTGATTGAAGCTCCACCCTTTTTAAGGGGCAGGGCTTTGATCACATGGTTGTGACTCCCATCTTGATTTTTTTGATGCCATCTTTGCAGACACCCCTGAAATATATGTGTGTGTATGTATATTTGTGTTTGTGTGTGTGTGTGTGTGTGTGTGTAAGTGCATACCCTCAATTTTTAAAGTAAGTTTAATAATTAATGTTTAATAAATTGGTTTAGTGCTTTGAGGTGTTTTAGTGGGAAAATAGCCTAAATGCTTACATTAAATATCTAAACATCTCTCTTGCTAAGTGCTTTTTGGCTTAAATCAGATTAGTTTATTTGCTTCTAAAAAACGCTTCAATCATTCAACTGAATTAGTTAATGCAACCTAGAGGGCTATGTCAGATCTGAAAAAAGTACGAATTACCTTCTTGTTATCATCTAATACAGTATTCATGTTTTCTATCCAAACAGCATCCACCGGGCCATCAAAGATAATCCACTTCCTGTCCTCTGTGGTCGAGGAAGCCTGCTCTCTAAAGGTGTTTGCAAGAACGCCATCTGTCCATTCATGGCTAACAGGATCAAAACATCCATACAGCTGCCCCATGGTGATTGCTTTGGGATTGATAATTTTGTATTCAACAGCAGATTCCTCCATTGATTCTTCTAAAGGCAGAGAGAGAGAAGGCAGCATATTTTAAATACTAGGGAGTATCAGTGGCAGAGGTCTATCACTCTCCTGTCCATACTTTTGAGCTTTCCAGATGCATCTGATCAGCCATTATGCAACACAGAATCCTGGAGTCATTGGGGCCTTTCGCCTGGTTGAGCAGTTACTCAGGGTAAAAACAATGACCAAATATTGGTATCTATGAGAAATGTGCAAAGGGTTTCAAAGTTGGACCACTGTGAACACAAAGCAGCTATTGCAAAAGTCGTTGCGAGTCGGGCAGCTTGCAAATTTGATAAATAAATAAAAGATGGGCTGCTTCAAGCCTTAGGGCACTGTTTGGAACTCCAGACAGCCGTTTCCCCCAAATGCTACCAAAGTGCTCGAAGCAGTTGACCGCAAACAACTGTTTTGCAGTCAAAATTGGTTGTTCCAAATTTGAAACAGTTCTGAATTCAACACAGTTTGCACTTCCCTATTACCTAGCTAATGGGAAGGGATTTCTTGCAACTGTTTAATTGGTGCATACCAATAGCAGGTTATTTTAACCTGCTGTTTCTTTCTTTAAAAAAAAAAACAGATTCGTTGTCGTTCTGAATAAGAGGATCTGAAGATTTGGTCTGACTTTGTGATAGAAAGGGAGGGCTTATGTGGAAACAAAATATCTGTGATAGCCCAGAGTCCAGTGGAGTTGAGCAGCCAATAAAGAGATGAGATGTAATGTAATGTAATGTAAATAAATGGGTGATTTATTCTCAGCTGTTCTGGATTTTAATTTTTGTATTATTTTAATTGTTTTATTTTTTAAATCTTGTTGGCCACCCAAAGTCACTTGGTTTAATTATGAGTTAATTAGTTAATTAATAATAATAATGCATCCAGCCAAATGTCCCCAGAAGTCAAAGCTGGAACCCAGACAGTCAGAACACAATCTACAAAAAGCATCTATTTCTTTGAGCCAGATTTAGAACGCTCTTGTCCTTTTGTGAATTTTGAAAAACCAAGGTAGCTGTTTCCCCAAGAACAATCTTATTTTATATGAGAAAGCAAAGCGGGCATCCCTCGTTTGTTCTCTCACCTTCGCTCAAATCCCTGAGTGCAGCGGCAAGCACTTTATAGGCAAATGTTTTGCCCCCCATTGGTTCGCCGACGATCATAAAGCCGTGACGCACCATCATCATCTCATAAATCTGTAACATGCAATAAACAGGTTGCATAGTTGAATCGTGATAGGAATCAAGGGACTTTCTAATTGTGCAAGAGCCTCCGTGTGTTGGAGGTCAATATAAAATACTGATCTCCACCACACTGCTTTGCTAGGAATAGATATTTTTAAAATGAGAAACATGGAAGAAACCTGAATAATTTTCCCAATAAACCAGGGAACGGGTTGAAGATTCATTTTCTCAATATTGTGATTCAGTGCCTGGATGAAAAGGACATAATCAGGTTGTGGAAGGACAATTCCGGGAAACAAATCAGATATGATTCCCTGTGAAGTAGAAGGGAAAAACAGGGAGGCATTGAAAAACTGAACTTCCAGGAGCAATTATACGTTTATTTTAAGCAATTATTTCCAAGGCTCTGTACCAAATTTGGCAAATTGTTGGGAGTCAGACGGCATACAAATTTAGTAATAAATAAATACATCTGTCCCTGTTCTGCATTCCCAGGTAGATTCAAGAAAGTTAAATTAGTAGGAATTAGGAATTAGGAAGCCAGACATGTGAAGAAGTTCTTCATCTGACAACACCCCCCATTACATCCCCAGGGTGTAAATCTGGGGAGTAATATATCAAAATGTCATTCTGATATATTACTCCCCAGATTTACACCCTGGGCCTCTTCCTCCCATCTTTTCGAGTCAGTAACTCATTTGAATGTTTCTGCCATCTGTCTTTTATTTATGAAACAATTTTCTCTGGTTCGAGAAGCAGAGGTTCCCCCCTCATCAGCTACCACCCTTCCAGTTACAGACAAGTGTACAGGTAGTCCTCCCTTAACAACCATTAATTTAGTGATGGTTCAGACTTACAACAGGGCTGGAAAAAATGATTTATAACCAATCCTCACACTTATGACCATCACAGCATCCCCATGGTCATGCGATCACAATTTGGGTGCTTGGCAACCGGTTCACATTTATGACCATCGCAGCGTCACACAGTCACGTGATCACCATTTTCAAGCTTACCAGACAGCTTCTAGCAAGCAAAATCAATGGGGAACTACATGTTTTGCTTAACAACTAAGTGGTTCACTTCACAGCCGCAGTGATTTGCTTAACCACCACAGCAAAAAAGGTACTAAAATCAGGTCAGATTTGCTTAATGACCACTTGACTTAGCAACCAAAATTCTGTTCCCAATTGTGGTCGTTAAGTGAGGACTACCTGTAAAAATGCTTTGCTTTGGATTTATCCTAATCATTTCGTAATCCTTGTTCCCTGCTTTATTTTGAAGGAATTAGTGTTATCAGCATCTGAACAACAATCTTACCTGAAACAAAGGGACATCTTGTGCCAAAAATTTAGCTAAGTTAACATCCAACAGAGCTCTAAGCAATAACACACTTTCATTTTCTTCAGGATATTTTAGTTTCAAGTTCCCTGCTGCTGTCAGAACTGATTTGACCGCTCGCATCCCATAATCATAATGATGTTGTGATGACAACTGTTCAGAGCAAAGACGATACGTGGCAACAATTTTCTGGGCAAGGCTGTGAAAGATAAGAATACGTTCCCATTCCTGAAGCTCAAACATCAAGGGGAGAAAGAAGGATAAATATCTATATATATCACTGCACTTTATTTCTAAAATTAACTCAGCAAAAATCCTAAGGGTAATGCACAACGAAAACAAATATAAAAGTATGAAAAACATACTTTAAAACTGTTGTTTAGAAACTTTACAGTGAAAGAAAAAATAGCAAAGGCCTAAAATAGATATAACATCCCTGAACCATTATAAACATTAGAACTATGTTAATGACAGATTTTCTTCTTATTAAGGGGATCATATTGACTACAGTTCTAATAACTCGAACTTATTACTTTAGCTTGTGGCTGCAATTAAAAATAAGAAATTAATCTCTCTGTTTGGCATTAGCATTTCATTCACCAAAAAAGATTAAGCCTTGTTATTGACTCTGTAGCTAGAAAGAAGAAACTTGAAAGCAAATCTGAAGACCCACAATAATAATCTAAGCATTTTGACAAGACTCTAAGATGGTTTCTGTTGCTTGCAAATTTTTCCTGGATGGGATTTTTGAGTGTAAGAAAAGAAAAAAAAAAGGGGGGGGTATGGAAATGTGTCTTTAAAAAAAAGCAATAGGTTTATTTAGTAAAAATGCAGCTTTACATACCTTCTGGAATCAAGAAATCCCATTGAATAAAGTGAAATTTCACCAATCAAAGCATAATCTGGGACCATCATGGCTACTGTTCGGAATAAAGCCTTTAAAATATAAATAAATAAATAACAGCACATCCTAAAGAGAGTAAAAATGAGAACATTCCCAATTTTTCCTTATGAATCCTGCAACTAATTATTTTTTGGCATTTTTCCTAGTGCACATTTAACTGATGCAAAAT